>NC_047086.1:387899683-389209326 GCF_902459505.1 Geotrypetes seraphini | reverse complement strand
CCTTTTCAGAATACCATACAGCGGATCATAATAGCGCCTACCTTTGAGCATGGATGAACACAGGAGCTGGAATAAAAGTCCAAAAATACATGCAGGTATCTAATAAAGGGCCTGTTTTACAAAGCTGCGCTAGTGGCTGCAGCGCGGCAACGGCCCCGAAGCCCATAGAAATTTAAAGGGCTTTGGAGCTGTTGTCGTGCAGCTTTGCAAAACAGGCCCAAAATGTTTATTAAAAAATAAAATCCAAGAATAACTAAGCAGCTCTACTCGGTTGTAGGCGGTGTACAATGGAATATTGGTTCATAGACAACGGCGCGAAAGACAAAGGCGTGCCCGGACAATTGAGCGCAGCGCGGAGGCGCACGCCGCTCAAAATGACAGTTTTTAGGGGCTCCGATGGGGGGTTTTGTTGGGGAACCCCCCCCCACTTTACTTAATAGACATCGCGCCGGCGTTATGGGGGGTTTGGGGGGTTGTAACCCTCCACATTTTACTGTAAACTTAACTTTTTCCCTAAAAACAGGGAAAAAGTGAAGTTTTCAGTAAAATGTGGGGGGTTACAACCCCCCAAATCCCCCACAACGCGGCGCGATGTCTATTAAGTAAAGTGGGGGGTTCCCCCCCCCGCCCCCCCCCCCGTCAGAGCCCTAAAAACAGTAATTTTGAGCGGCGCGCGCCTCTGCGCTGCGCTCAGTTGTCTGGGCGCGCTTTTGACCTGACACCGGAATATTAGGACCAAACATGGCCCATGTTTCGGCAATGCTAGCCTTCTTCAGGAGTCCATATATCTTTTAAAACGCATCAGCTCCATACAAAGTGGTTGTTCAGTAGAATCAGGTGCTGAAAGAAATGGGCAACTGGGAAACTACCTTATAGAGTAAAAATTGCAGCGTCCTGTATAAAGCTCCAAAGATTGTCCAGAGGTCTATAAAACACTGAGTAGAGTGGAAAGGGTAGATGTGAATCGCTTGTTCACTCTTTCCAAAAATACTAGGATTAGGGAGCATGCGATGTAGTAGATTTAAAACAAAACCGGAGAAAATATTTCTTCACACAACGTGTAGTTAAACTCTGGAATTCATTGGTGGAAAATGTGGTGAAATCAGTTAGCTTAGCAGGGTTTAAAAAAGGTTTGGCTAATTTCCTAAAAGAGAAGTTCATAGGCTATTCTTGAGATGGCTTGGGGGAAATCCATTGTTTATTTCTAGCATAAGCAGCATAAAATCTGTTGTACTACTTGACCTGGGTTGACCTCTGTTGGAAAACAGGATGTTGGGCTTGATGGACCTTCGGTCTGTCCCAGAATGGCAATTCTTCTGTTCTTATGTAAAGGAAGATGGGATTTGATATACAGTACGCCCCCAAAATTCATGGGGTTCCTTTCCAGGAACCCCCGCAAATTTCAAAAAACCGCAGATACGTTTTTTTAGGCGGGGGAACAGGAAAGGGCAGCCGGAGCGCCGGCGAGTGAAGGAAATCACTCGCTGTATGCTCCGACCGCCTCTTCCTGTACTAAAGTTGGGCCTCACCAATCAGGAACGGCTTTGACACGCAGCTCCTGATTGGCGAGGCCCGACTTTAGTACAGGAAGAGGCGGTCAGAGTATGCAGCGAGTGATTTCCTTCATTCGCCGGCGCTCCGGCTGCCCTCTCCTCCCTCTCTAACTGCCCTCTCCTGCCCGGTCATTCGTGGTCGGAAAATACCGTGAATGACGGGGACCGCCAACTGCGAATTCTTGGGGGAGCACTGTACTGCCTTTCTGTGGTTACAATCAAAGTGGTTTACCTATTATATACAAGCACTTATTTTGTACCTAAGACAATGAACAGTTAAGGGGCTTACCCAGAGTCACAATGAGCTGCAGTGGGAATTGAACTCAGTTTTCTTGCTTCTACTGCTGCTGCATCAACCACTAGGCCACACCTCAAACATTCCATGCTGTTTCCTCCTATTTATTTTTAAAGCATTTCCATGCAACTTCACTGAGTGTCTCCTAGTCTTCATACTTTTTTAAAGAATCAATTCACTTTTACCTGGGGTTACCAGATGGCTGGATTTCCCCAGGCGGCTTTTCCAAAACCTGGTACCCTGTACCCTACTCTAGAACATGTGTGCCTAACTTTCATAGTGCACAACTCCGAAGGGCGCATGGCCATGGGAGGTGGATGGGCAGGTCAGCGGCATTCCCAGAAATTAGGCACAATGTTACAGAATACCTGAATTTGCACGACTCACTGCCATCAGCTGGGTGCGAACATTTACACCAGCCTTTGGAAGGTGTAACGCTCATGCCCAAAGTTAAGCATGAAGGCCCAGATTCTGTAAAAGATGCCTGAAGTTAAGCGTCTAGATCTTCGTGCCTAGCCAATCTAGGTGCTTAACTTAAATATTGAAAAAAAAGATTAATCAGCGGCGATAATAAGCAATAAGGAGCTCATAATTAGCAAAAATTAAAATAAATTGGGGGGGGGGGGGGGGGAAGGCACCTAACTCAGTAGGCGTCTACGACTTTCTGGTAGGCGTCTAGTCCAAGGCACCTACCAGAAAGTGGGCATGGATAGGGACAGATTGTGGGCAGATCTTGGGTGTGTTTTGTGTGTAGGTGCCTAAATTGAACTTAGGTGCCAGTATTTAGGCCAAGAAAACCTGGCATAAATTGAGGGTGCATAAGGTTTAGATACCTAACGGCGCCTTAGTCTAATTGAGGCACGCAAAACATGCTCAACATAAGAACATAAGAACCGCCATCTCCGGATCAGACCTTTGGTCCATCATGTCCGGCAATCCGCACACGGGGTGGCCCAGCCAGGTGTACACCTGGCGTAATTTTAGTCACCCATATCCCTCTATGCCTCTCGTAATTTTAAATCCTAGAACGGTGGATTCCGCAATAACCTCCTCTGGGAGAGCATTCCAGGTGTCCATCACTCGTTGCGTGAAGCAGAACTTCCTGATATTTGTTCTGGACTTGTCCCCCCTTAGCTTCAGTCCATGTCCTTTTGTCCGTGTCACAATCTCAGCTCTGGAATGTTGCTACTCTTTGGGGTTCTGGAATCTTTTGTTACTCTTTGGGATTCTGGAATGTTGCTACTCCATTGTAACATCACTGATGAGGTTGGCTCTGAGGCACTGTGGAATGAGGCATTATAAGAACATAAGAACTGCCATCTCCGGATCAGACCTTCGGTCCATCAAGTCCGGCGATCCGCACACACGGAGGCCCAGCTAGGTGTACACCTGGTGTAATTTTAGTCACCCATATCCCTCTATGCCTCTCGTAATTTTAAATCCTAGAATGGTGGATTCTGCAATAACCTCCTCTGGGAGAGCATTCCAGGTGTCCACCACTCGTTGCGTGAAGCAGAACTTCCTGATATTTGTCCTGGACTTGTCCCCCCTTAGCTTCAGTCCATGTCCTCTTGTCTGTGTCACATTGGACATTGTAAATAATTTTTTTCCTGCTCTGTTTTGTCGATTCCTTTCGGTATTTTGAAAGTCTCGATCATATCCCCTCGCAGTCTCCTTTTCTCAAGGGAGAACAATCCCAGTCTCTTAAGTCGTTCCTCGTATTCCAAGTTCTCCATACCTTTTATTAGCTTCGTTGCTCATCTCTGCACCCTCTCCAGCAGTTTTATATCCTTCTTTAGGTTGGGAGACCAATGTTGGACACAGTTTTCCAAGTGTGATCTGACCATTGCCCTTTAAAGCGGCATTATAACTTTCTCCGATCTACTCATGATTCCTTTCTTTATCATGCCTAACATTCTATTTGCTTTCTTTGCCGCCACCGCACATTGTGCCAACGGTTTCAGGGTCCTATCTATCAGTACATCCAGGTCCTTTTCTTGTTCGCTCTTACCCAGAGTTGCACCTGACATTTTATACTCGTGTTCCTTGTTTATCATCCACTAGGTGTTGCTACATGCAGTTCTATAAATGTTGCCTAGCTCATGATTGACCTGCACTATGTGCCGCGTTCCTCGTCGCCTATGTTTTAGGTGTCATTTATAGAATCGGAAATGACATGTGAACTTATTTGGTATTCTGTAAAGGTTTCTCTGCACAGAATACTATCTTAGCATGGATCACGTGGGTTCCATTTACTGAATCTCCCCCCCTATTTGTGCAAGTGTATAATTATAAAATTTAACCCCCTCCCCAAAGTATAAATATAGCACAAACCGACGGAATTGTATAATCAGGAACTACCATCAACAAAAAAACAATCTACAAACGCAAAGGAACCCCAATTTAGGAAGATATTCAACAGCGACGATGTGCATTTAGAAGTCCTCTCCTCAGGCATCGACGAATTATCAAATAAAACAGAAGTTCATCCAGACTCAATCGATGACGCCATCACAAACTGGCACACTGAAGTAAAAGCCCTCTATGAGAGCTTAGCCACTGTCAAAAAGATCAAATATCGTCCCTACAACCTCCCCCCCTCCCGGTACACCATCCATTTAAAAACCAAAAAAGAGTGCTAAGAAGAGCCGAGAGAAAATGATATAAAATAAAAAAAACAGATGATAAGATAAGATGGAAAGAGATGCATGAAATTTACAAACAGGCCATCCTTGAAGCGAAAACAATATATTACTCCCAGCAACTACAAAAGACAGGTCGAGAAACCTATATACACCAGTGGCTCCCAACCCTGTCCTGGAGGACCACCAGGCCAGTCGGGTTTTCGGGATAGCCCTAATGAATATGCATGGAGCAGATTTGCATGCCTGTCACTTCCATTATATGCAAATCTCTCATGTGTTAACCGCTTTCCATCTCACTTTTCTGAAAGGCATTGAGATGGCGGAGAGAGTGGATGAACGTTTTCATCATAACCTTACCCGTGCTGAACGGGATGCGATGGCTAAATTGCATTCTGCAACTTCAGTGGTTATTTGGCGGGCGGACAAGGGGGGGGGCGCCATTATGATTTGGGGACGGATACAGTATTTAGCGGAGGCTAATGCTCAATTACAGCAGGCTCAGAATTATTTATCCCTTGATCAGGATCTGTCGGATGAGATTTTTGGTCTTTTGTTGAGTGTAGTGAACAGGGGTAAGCAATTGGGCTTTGTCACACTAGCTGAATATAGTTTTCTTACTTTTAGGCAGTTTAAGGTTAGAAACATAGAAATTGACGGCAGAAAAGGGCCTTAGCCCATCAAGTCTGCCCATACCAATGACCCACTCCCTGACTTTTATTCCCCTAGAGATCCCACGTGAATATCCCATTTTCTCTTAAAATCTGACACGTTGTTGGCCTCAATCACCTGCTGAGGTAGCTTGTTCCAATGATCGATTACCCTTTCGGTGAAGAAGTACTTCCTGGTATCACCATGAAATTTCCCTCCCCTGACTTTCAGCGAGTGCCCTCTTGTAACCGAGGTTCCGGCATACTACCTTCTTCCTAAAATTCACAAGAATTTGAATAGTCTCAGGGAGGGATTCTTTGCTTGAGAAAATGTGCAAGTATGTGGACATTCATTTACAACCTTGTTTGTTGAATGATAGATCTCTTCTGAAAGACACTACACATTTTTTGAGATTATTGGAAGATTGGGACTGTTGGGCATCGGAGATCACCTTTTTGGTGACCTTCGATGTAGCAGCCTTGTACAGCTCTGTCCTTCAGGATGAAGCGCTTGAGGTTTTACATCAAAACCTATGTCAGGTCCTTGGTTGATTCCACCTGATTTCCTCATAGAACTGTGTGCTTTGGCTATGAAAAATAATTATTTTCTATTTGAGAACCAGTTCTTCATGCAATTGTCTGGGGTGGCGATGGGTGCCACCTTTGCCCTGACTGTTGCTAATTTATTCATGGGATATTTTGAGGAACAATTTGTGTACTCCTCTCCATTTCTAGAGTGGCTAGAAGGGCTTTCTATAACCATAGGCAGTCCTTATTGGAATATCGCAGGAGCCATACATAACAGGATGTGATCCCGTTTGTGTCAAAATTTAATCAGATGTTTCCCCGGGTTAAAAGGGTCATACAGAGACACGCGGAGCTATTACGAGTTCACCCCTGTTTCCATGATATGAGGATTCTTTTTGCCTATGGGAGGAACAGAAATTTATGTGACATCTTAAGCCCCAGTGTATTAACAGCAGTGTGTACTGAGGGGACACAGGATAGTGAGCGGGGTCATCACAGCTATGGAAATTGCTCCTTATGTCCCCTTATGTTGGAAACTAATGAGTTTGTGCATCCAGTATCCGGACAAAGGTTCAGGCTAAAGAGCAGGACTTCCTGTAATACAGAGGGTATAATCTATATTATAATCTGCCCCTGTTCCCTGTTATATGTGGGGCAGACTTTGCGTAAACTCAAGACTAGATTACTGGAGCACAAGTCTTGTGTACATACCAGGCGAGTGCAGGAACCCCTCGTTGTGCACTGTTTGGAAGCCAAACATTTGTTTGGTTCTCTGCGCTGTGTGGTAATGGAACACTTCCCTTTTTCAGCAAGACGCGGCGATTGGAGACGTCGGCTGCGTCAAAGGGAACAGGGGTGGATCTAAACTCTGCATGCGTCCACTCAGCTGGATTGAACGCCCGGATTGAATGGGCGGCGTTCTTTGGTTAAGGCTGTTCCTGGATTGGTGCAAGTCTGTTTGGGGAGGAGTTTGGACTTCTTTTTAAAATTCAAAACAGCCAGTATCATGCATCGCATCATCTACGGCAACTCAGCAGTCCTGCTCATCAAACTTTTAAATGACGCATGGCCCAGCTCACACAGAATTCTCAACAAGATCCAGCGGAACCTCCCCTCGACAAAAAAATCTCAAGTACAGAAGAATCTTCCAGTCCATGATCACCTTCCTTGGAGTCAAAATTTGGAACGATCTCACAGAGACTATAAGAACGGAAACCAACCATACCCGATTCCGAAAGAATCACTCTTTGACAGTTAATTCTTCTAAGATCTTCTTAACCACTTGACCTTATTTAATCTGCCTAAGTTTATGTTTCCTGTCCCTTCCACCCTAACCCTTTTCCCCTTCCTTTCTTCAAGTCGCCTAGAGCTTGTTTAGGTATGCGCGACTCACAAATACTAGATTAGATTGGATTTTTGAAGATGTTAGAATTTCCCACGCCTGAATTCGTTTGTGTGTTTGGATGTGTGCAGTTCCAGTACATGGGTGGCCGTCAACTTTTGCTGGTGGAGTAGGATGGAATTTTTCCCCTGACGCAGCTCAGCGAAACGGAAATTTCCCCGTCTGCAGCTAAGATTTTTGATCTTTCTGCTCACTATAGACATTGTTTGAGACTTTGCTATGTACTGCATGTTATGCTCACACACTTGAAATTTGGCGTGCTGATGATTTTTTGAGGTGGTTCCTTTGAGGGCTGCTACAGTGTTTTGTTTTTTTTCTCACTGCTAATCTAATCTAATGCTTGGCTTTATATACCGAATCTTCATTCTGAGAAAGCTCGACTCGGTTTACAATAGTTAACTTAACAGATAAAACCCATAAAAGATGAAAGCTAGATTTCAAGAAAATTAATTTTCAAAGTGTTTAGCAAATAAAGTGGTTTTTAAAGATTTACAAAAGAATTGGAGCGAACCAGAACTTCTTAAAAGAAACGGAAGATCATTCCAAAGTTGAGAAAACTTAAAAATCAAAGACTGACTAAAAATCTTGACTCCTTTAATCCCTTTTCTGGAAGAAAGAGATAGTTTAAATTGTTGGTTGCCTCTTGCAAAAGAGAATCTATAAAGATTCCAAGATAAAGGAATAAGAGGAGTAAAGATACCATATAGGATTTTAAAAGCAACACAAACACATTTAAACTGAACTCTGAAATAAACCGGGAGCCAGTGAAGACTCTGAAGCAACGGAGTCACATGATCTAATTTACATTTCCCAAAGATCAATTTCGTTTTGGTGATAACGTTACAATAATCAAGGTGAGATAATATGATTGACTGAACTAAAATAGAAAAGTGACAGTGATGAAAGAGATGTCTAACCTTCCTCAACGTATGCAGATGGAAAAAGCATTTCTTGACTACAGAGTTAATTTGTTCCTTAAAAGAGAGAGAGGAGTCAAAAAGGACTCCCAAAATCTTAGCGGCAAACTCAATTTGTAAAGAGGATCCAGACACCAAAGCTACAGAATGAGGAAGGCAGTCTAATTTTGGGCCTAACCATAGTCATTTGGTTTTAGTTGTGTCAAGCTTCATCCGGACAGACTGGGCCCAGGCTTGAAGTTTAGAGATGCAGAGATTTACTTTAGATGCTAGATCAGAAGTGTCCGGGTCTATCTCTATATGCTAATTAGTTGTTACACGTGTGTTTGTAACTTTACTTACTTTGGTCTTACAAGTGGAGGTTTTTTTTGCCATATGAAACTCAACTGAGGCTTTTTCTCCACTTTTCTTTGTCTCTTCTTGGATTGACTGAGAGGGTGGGTGTGCCATGTGTGTACAAGTGCAGTGGGTATTCCTTGCAGTGTCTTTTGGGGGCCCTTTCTGGTTCCTGATAGGACATAGGTTAAGAAACTTAGTGATTCAGTGAATCCCCCAGCTCTTCAGCCCTGCTGTTTTGTTTCCTTTTCGCTTGATGCAGTTTGATTGGCTGAGTAGGCCGCCTGTTCAACCAGTCAACTGCATCAAACAAAAAGTAAACAAACAAACAAAAAACGCAGGGTTCTTGGGCTGGGGATTCTCCGAACCTCCTGAAGGCCTTGACAGTACTGATCTGAATCTGATTGGCTGGGCAGCATTTGCCTGTTGCCTGCTCAACCAATCAAATTCAGAGCAGTGCCTTCAGGGCCTTTGGGGGATGGGGCCCTGAAGGCCTTGACCGCACACCACTATTTGTTTAGTTTAGTGGGGGGGGGGGGGGGAAATCATCAATGATTTAGCATCTGCTAAATGCTAAGATGCCTATAGGAATATAATTGGCGTCTTAGCATTTGTTGTTGTTAGTTGCCATCGACTCGTGCTCGAGTCCTAGCGACTTGATGAATTGCGGATCTAAAAAGAAATTGGTTTTGTGCTAGTCCGGAAAGGTCCTCCAGTGTCCTCTATCCCCGTGGTCGTTTTGAACGTGTCCAGCCATCTGATTGCAGGTCGCCCTCTACGCCTAGTTCCTTCGATCTTCCCAAACGTGATGTCCTTCACCAGCGATCATTCTCTTGTGTCTTAGCGCTTAGCCCATGCGAAATCGCTTCGTTCCCATTGATTAATTCCCCCTTAGTTTCCAATGGGTATTTCCTTTCCCCCTCCCCCCAAGATGAATGTCGAAGAGTGTGCATTCTTTCCAATGTGTGGCGTGTTTGTTTGTTTTTTAGAAACGTTTCTAATGCAGGACCCCACAATTTTCAGGTTTTTTATTTTCTCTCATTTTAGACCATAAACAACATGAATTTGACATGGAAAATGTTTCCATGTCATTTGAAATGAATGCACATCTCTTCTAAACTGCAGTTAATGCTCTCTAAACGGCCTTTCGTTAAAATATAATCCGTACGTCCTTTAAAGTGACCGAATGAACCAGTAGATTGAGCTCGAGAAGTTACCTGTTGGCCTCCACTTCAGTTCAGCCAAGGTCAGCAGAAAAGAAACAGGTGTTTTCTTTTACAATTAATTCTCAAAACTACAGATACCAGTATAATATCACCGGTAAGAGCAAGCTACAGTTTCATGTATCCCTGTAACTGGATCAACGCGAGAGAAACTGCATATTCTATTGACCTGAAAGAGCTTGTTTATCTGGGGGTTTTTTTAAATGATGATTTTTATTCATGGAAGGCTTGTTTTTCCCAAAGTGATGCACCTAAGATGCCTTAATGCAATATTAAAATAATGAAATTCAAATGGACTGAGTTAATCAGTAGGAAATTGCTTCTTCTGAAAACTCTTCTGGGAATTGTGTTACAGAATGCAAGCCTCTTTGCATGATCTGCATTTCCTGTTTGGTTTCGTGGGTTTGTTCCTGTAAAGATTTAAGGTGGTATTAAATTACTGCCTGAAGCCATGCTTGATTTCCTATCTTATTAATTACCAGCCCTGGCTTTACGAAGGATCAGCTGTTAAATGTATGAATAACTGCTCCGGCAACTCTTCCAGTGTAGTCAGAAACAACGGTTTGCAAATTTTTCTGGGTCTGTAGAAGATATGCTGTTTCTTATACGAATGCTGGTCTGTTTATTGCTGTTCTTTATTACAGGGTTACCAGACGTCCAGGTGCCTGGACGGATTTCCAAAGCCCATCAGTTTGTCCGGAGTTTGGAAGTCTCCGAGCTCGGGGGCCACATCTGGAGGCCCTCTCTGCATGCATGGACATTGAAGCATGTGACGTCATCATGTCAACGTCCGCACAGAGGGCCTCCAGATCTCAGCGGACAGGAGTTTTGGCTGGGGGCGGGACTGGAGTGGAATGGGACAGGGCTGGGGGAGGAAGGCGGAATGGGGCGATGCCTGGTGTCCTCTTTTTTTAAAGAGGAAATCTGGCCACCCTACTTTATTATCTTTTTACAGGCTGATTTTCATGTTCAAAAAGACTGACCAGCTGATATTCGGAGCGATTTAAGTGAGCAGGAGAGGCTTCGGTCCGCTTAAATTTCCCAGGGCTGCCCAGCTGCCAACATTCACCTAATTAGGCCATGTCGCTGAATACTGGTTCTAACCACCCATAAAAATTGGGCAGGTCAGGGACAATATAGGGTTGCATCATTGGGAAGGAGCGGGTGGTCATGTGGGCACTGGCAATATTCAAAAACTGTCCTAAATAGGTCAGTTAGCTATGTGGGACCAGGCGCTGAATACTTTTTTTGTTTTTATAGGCCACACGAGCTCTCTTCCACCCCTGATGCAGCCCCTTCCTTTTCTTCCCCTTTCCCCTCAGCCCACAATGGTCACAACCCTCCTAACCTGCCAGAACGTCCTCCCAATCCCCCTGGTCCAGATGGATCTCCCCCTAGGCCAGGGGTAGGCAATTCCGGTCCTCAAGAGCCGGAGCCAGGTCAGGTTTTCAGGATATCCACAATGAATACATATGAGATGGATCTGCATGCACTGCCTCCTTGAGATGCAAATCTATCTCACGCCTATTTATTGTGGATATCCTGAAAACCTGGCCATGGCTCTGGCTCTCAAGGACCGGAACTGCCTACCCTGCCCTAGGCCTACTGTCCTACTCAATATCTTACCTTTAAGACTCTGCTCTTATCATTGTGACTGCACGTGATGCACACCTCAGGAACACTGCAACTAAAATTCAGTATCCAATTTAATATAAACAATTGCAAAATTAGGTAATCCAAAGTCCACTCTCTTCTGGAAACTGTGAGGTGACAACAAAAA
Source organism: Geotrypetes seraphini (assembly GCF_902459505.1). NCBI lineage: Eukaryota > Metazoa > Chordata > Amphibia > Gymnophiona > Dermophiidae > Geotrypetes > Geotrypetes seraphini. Next base: position 389,198,000 of record NC_047086.1, on the reverse strand, counting down.
CACAGCATTAACCAATAAGGTGGAGAAAAAGGCCTCAGTTAAAGCCCAACAAGACTAGGGAATGCTAATTGTACAAGCCAAGTAAGCCCGTAACGGCCGTAAAAAAAAAAACTCCACCTGTTACTTCAAAAAGTGTATTTCCTCACCAGTCCCAGGAAAATGCAGAGCCTATTCATTCATAAGTCGCACGCATAGCAACAATGCGAATACAAAGAGTTCAAAGAGACCACTTATCTCAGACTGTTGCTCTTCGAACTGCATGCAGTGTTGACCAAGCTTCAAATCCCTATTGCTACATAAAGGACAATTCTATGTAGGGGCATTTATTTTTTTAGTCACAAAGAAGGCGCCTGTCTGGAGCTTATTCTGTAAAGAAAAGTGGGTTCCTATGCTCCATTATAGAATACTAGCATATAAGCATGTATAATATAGGTGTGACCATTAATATCAGTCAATGGGTAATTTCATAGAGGCTTTTTCATATATATTTACCAGTGCATGATGGTAAGATGTCACTTTTAAAATTGCCTCACATGTACAAGTGCAAACACACCTAGTCGTACGTGCCCTGGAGTGGAGGAATATCAGTCTTGATCAACGGTAAAGAAGGGTAAATACCCGTTGGTCAAGATTGATATTTACCCTCTTTTACCAATGGGTATTTACTCTCCTTTACCGTTGGCCAAGAATGATATTTACCCTCTTTTACCAATGGGTATTTACCCTCCTTTACCGTTGGCCAAGAATGATATTTACCCTCTTTTACCAATGGGTATTTACCCTCCTTTATCATTGGCCAAGACTGATATTCCTGTTGCACTTGAGTTTTAAAAGGGATATTATCAGCTCATGGTATTCCATCCTCCCACAACCTTCTCTCCTTTCCCCATCCTTCTAATAAAATACCTTAGTTACCCCCAGTGACTGCAGGGTTTGAAGAAAAGAGCAGATAGCAGCTACCCAAAACCTACCCAGACCAATTAATAATATATCTCCCACTTAGCACTCTTGGGCTCGCTATGCTGTGAGATGCAGCTGATTGATTTGAACCAGGAACACAAAAATCTAAAAATTATCTTGTAGTTGCTTGTCCTTATTTTTTTTTTCCTAGTCTCACCTCTCCTGCCACTTCCATCCCTCTCTTCAACACTTCCTTCCAACCTTATCCTCTCTGCTCAGAAACCTTTTCTCAGCCTATGTCCCCAATCAGCCCCCTGCTTTTTGAATCTTAAACAGTTTCTCTCTCTGTCCTCATCTGTTTCTCTTTCTTCAGTCCATCCCTCACCCACTTCTCTTTGTACCACAGCCCCTTTCACAGTCCTTATCTCTTCCCTCAGCCTCTTTTCCTCTCACAAACTGTCAGTGCTGTATCTACTCTTTCATTTTCCTGCTTCTCTATCACTTCCTCATTCCTTCCCAGTGCCTCCCTCAGCACTTCTCCCCCTTTTTATGCTAGATCAAAGGCAGGAAGCCTCTGACCTCCATGCTGTTCTCCTCCGCTTCCTTCTGTGAGCCCATTGCTCAGCCATTATTTAGCTAGCCAATAGTTGCAGGAAGAGGCAGGACCAGTAGCTTAGGAGACATCAACCTTCTGTCATGTGTTCTCCTGCAGCCTATTGACTGTCTAAGGACTGTCTGACCAATGGTGTCTCCTAAACCACTGGTCCTGCCTCCTTTGCAGCTTATTGGCTGGCTAAGGAATGTCTGACCAGTAGACTGCAGGGGGAGGCGGGAGCAGTAGCCGAGGAGACACAGTTTTACTTCCTGCTTTCCTTCAGCTCTATATCAGGAAGATTTCTGTTGTCCTGTTTAGAAACTGCCATGATACCAACAGCATTCACAGTTGTAAGCAGGTAGAATGGAACGAACAGAGAAACAAGTCCCTGTCACTGTATCTATGATTAATGAGTGGTGGCTGGGGCTGAAAGGAATTTATGCTAAAACTGTAATTGGGTAGGAAGGAGACAGAGGCTGGAGTTCGAAGGGGGCCATGCCTGGCTGAAGCATGGGTTGTAATAAGGCTGATCCTGGGGTGGGAGCTGGAAGGGTTAAGACTGGGGCTAGAGCTAGGAGGGGGTGCTGAAATATTTTCAGCCCAACAAACTTCCTAAATTCTTAGCATTATTTTTGCCACTGTAGTTGAAAAGAGTGTTATTTTATTTTGCGAAGTGTCAATTTGCAGAATCATAATGCTATGTTTTGACATTATTTCGGATCATTGATTGAATCATGTCAACAAAACGCGTAGAATTTTCAAGTGCGGAACTCCGAGCCATCATGAAGTTTCTATTCCTGCAGAAGAAAACTCCAAAGGAAGTCCATGAATGTATGATGCAAAAATTGAGTGACAAAATCAAAAAATGGATGTCCTCAACAAATTACAACTAAACGCCTCCATAACAGAACTCCTTTGGATCCGCATCCGTCCCTCACTACACTGCGACTCAACTACCATAACTGCAAAAGACCAAGCACGCAGCCTAGGAATACTCTTTGACTACTCTTGACCTATTGCTTTCCAACCATTTCTCTCAGGGGGTATCTTCCTCATTTTACTATCTGCAGCAAGTTTGAAAAATAAGGAACTACTTTTCTATGTCTTAGTCCTCTCCCTCAAGGACTACTGCAACATGCTATTCAGTGGTCTCACAGTGAAGAGCATACATCTCCAGTGTGTACAAAATACAGCAATCAGATTTCTAAAAACCTCCATGCCTGAGACCCTGTCTCCCAGGCTCTATCGTTGGCTCACAGGCTGCTTGTAGCCAGATGTTGTGTCTTTAAGAGCCTGATGCTAGCATTCAAATCCTTGCATGACAAGGCACCAGGATACATGACAACCAAGCTTCCTCCATATGTGCCGAATAGATCCCTTCGCTCCTAGGATGAAATATGCCTCCTGATTGTGCAAACTGCCAAACGACGTTCCTAGTCCCACTTCATTGCAAGCCACTGGAATCAACTGCCCCCACAAATCAGATCCCTTGAAAGACTACTCAACTTTAGGAAAGCAATAAAAAGCTTCCTCTTCACCTAACTCTCCTGCCCATGGCCGATGGATTACAAAGAAATGTATATTGGGATATGTTGCATTAGGATAAAAACTTGTTTTTTGTTGGGAGGTTTTTTCGCATTTACATCACGTAGGTATTTTTTTTAAATCTTTATTAATTTTCAAATATTAACAGTGCATTGGAAAAATTTTAAACATAAACGCATCAGGAAAAGCACTTTAAATATACAAACATTCTGAAAACAGTCATTTTTTCTCCCATTCATCCATAAAAGTATAACCACATATAGAATTTCAATAAACTAAATACAAGAAATAATGATGTCTTCCCACCTCCCTCCCTCCCACCCTGGATGTGCAAGGAAATTAACTAAAAAGAAAAGGTACATGACAACTAATGTGATTCAACAAATGATGTCAATAGGCTCCACACCCTTCTAAATGCATTACTATATCCCAAAAATTCAGTGTTCATTCTTTCATATTTGTAACTGCAACATAACTTCGCCCACCATAAAGTATAATTAAGTCTATCATAACTCTTCCAATTGCATCTTATCATCTGCATTGCTATTCCCGTCATTATTAAGAAAAGCTGGCTTTTATAACGATCCAAAGAAGGTTTAACATGTAGTAAAGTACCACAAATTATGACTTCATAAGTCAATGGTATCGATGACCCAAGTACATTAATTTGGCCCCATATCGACTTCCAAAAATTAAGTATCAAAGGACAATAAAACAACAGATGATCCAAAGTCCCTATATCAATATAATGCCAGCATTTATTAGATTTAGAACTGTCTAACTTTTGCAAATGAACTGGGGTCCAAAAAATCCTATGCAACAAGAAAAACCAAATTTGTCTCATAGATGATGATGCTGTATATTTCAACCTCCAAGTCCAAATTCGTGGCCATCGAGATGCAGAAATATACTGCTTTATCTCCATGCTCCAAACATCTCTAAGACTATTTTTTGGTTTTTTTATTCAAGCATTCAGAAATTAATTTATACCATCTGGCGTCCTGATGTCCTAAAAGATCTGTCTGGAAGCATAGGATCTACATATTATAGTAAACTTGCATTGAAAAATCTTGCACTGTAACTGGCAAATTGAACCTGTAAACTATATTATCTATATTGGTATTAGATCCCTAGCATGTGTTGAGTTAGGATAAAAACTTGTATCGGAAAAAACTTATACTGAAACTATAGTAAATTGTAACTTGTTAATTGTATATTATGTATGTCAACCTGTAACCCATTCTCTTTGGGGAGAACGAGACAGAAAACAAAATTAATAAATAAAACAAATGCCCATCATACTCCACAATGAAGAAATGGTATGCAAACTTCAGTGTAGAGATTTTGAGACCGAAGATGCAGCAAGGTTTGGAAGACCTCAAACGGGGCCAACTCCTGAAATTTTTGACAATGTCCATGACCTGATTTTGGCAGACCGGTGAATATCGGCTAAAACAATTGCCGAGACACTACAGATATCCAGGGACCGTGTTGGGTGTATAATCCACAAACAGCTGGGTATGGAGAAGACGTCAGCCAAGTGGGTGTCCAAATGTTTGAATGCTGATGAGAAATGACATCGAGTGGACACTTCTAAGTTTGATTTTGCAGCATTTTCAGGGAGCTGGCACCAACTTTTTAGAATGAATAGTTACTTTTGATTAAACATGGTTACACCACTATGAGAGAAGTTGAGAAGTTTTTAAACTAGGAAGAAGGGGAAAGCCGACAGTCGACCGAGAGAGAGGATCGATGGTTTGGGAACCAGTATACCTGGAGGATACCCTACAGGAAGAGAGAGGGGAAGACTCACCAGATCACAGGCAAGGCAGATCGAAAGGGACACAAGAGGGAAGGAAATGTGAGAAAGGAACAGGCCGCAAACTCAAGTGTATGTACACAAATGCAAGGAGCCTTAGGAATAAAATGGGTGAATTAGAAGCTATGCCACAAAAAGATAATGTTGACATCGGCATCATGGAAACATGGTGGACTGAGGAAAACGTCTGGGACACTGTGCTACCGGGATACAAACTATACCGCAGAGACAGAGTGGCTTAAAAAGGTGGGGGCATTGCCATATACGTCAAAGAGGGAATTGAATCTACTGGAGAGAACACGCCACAACAGACGGATAAGTTAGAGTCTCTATGGGTCAAAATTCTGGGAACAAATGGACTGGAAACGAAGATTGGCATCTACTACCGACCCCCAAGGCAGTCCGAAGAAATTGATGCAGAAATGACGGACGAGATTAAACGCAACTGCAAGGGAGGCAACGCAGTTATCATGGGTGACTTCAACTATCCGGGGATAGACTGGAGCCTAGGCACCTCCGGCTGCGCTAGGGAGACCAAGTAGGCCGATTGTTTCCTGGAACAACTTGTAAAAGAAAATACAAGAGGAAATGCAATTCTGGACTTAATTCTAAATGGACTGCGAGGACAGACGCAAGGTGTAGAAGTAGAAGGGACGCTGGGAAACAGCGATCACAATATGATCCGCTTCGACCTAGACGAAGGGGCGAAACATCGGTCCAGAAAAACAGCCATGGCACTGAACTTCTGAAAAGGGAATTATGAAGGAATGAGACTCATGGTGGGGAAGAAGATTAAGAAGAGGATAAGCACTTTATGCTAGGAATAATAAAGAAATGGATCATGAACAGATTGGAGAAGGTTATCATGCTGCTGTACCAAGCCATGGTGCGCCCTCACCTGGAGTACTGCATCCAGCACTGGTCGCCGTACATGAAGAAGGACACGATACTACTCGAAAGGGTCCAGAGAAGAGCGACCAAAATGGTTAAGGGGCTGGAGGAGTTGCCGTAGAGCGAGAGATAAGAGAAACTGGGCCTCTTCTCCCTTGAAAAGAGGAGATTGAGAGGGGACATGATCGAAACATTCAAGATACTGAAGGGAATAGACTTAGTAGACAAAGACAGGTTGTTCACCCTCTTCAAGGTAGGGAGAACGAGAGGGCACTCTGTAAAGTTAAAAGGGGATAGATTCCGTACAAACGTAAGGAAGTTCTTCTTCACCCAGAGAGTGGTAGAAAACTGGAACGCTCTTCTGGAGTCTGTTATAGGGGAAAACACCCTCCAGGGATTCAAGACAAAGTTGGACAAGTTCCTGCTAAACTGGAACGTACGCAGGTGAGGTTGGACTCATTTAGAGCACTGGTCTTTGACCTAAGGGCCGCTGCATGAGCGGACTGCTGGGCACAATGGACCACTGGTCTGACCCAGCAGCGGCAATTCTTATGTTCTTAAAGCAACAGTCCAAGCAATGGTGGCCCTCAGGTTCTCCAAGGCCAAAAGTCAGCAGGAAAGGTCATGCTTTGAGATCTGGAAGGTGTTCTAACAGTTAATGAAGAATACTACTGTAACTTGCTGTACCAATTAAAGGAGGCATTGAAAGAAAAAAGGAGAGGGAAGGAGTTCTCTTTTTGCAAGACAATTTACGTGCTCACAAGGCTGGATGGATGTTCTGATGCAGTTGGAGTTTCAGTGCATAGACCATCCACCTTCTCACCAGATCTTGCTCCATCTGACTATTTTCTGTTTCCAAACCTTAAAAAGAGTGACAATTGTTGAGTGAATCGGAGGTGTTTGCAGCAGTGGAGCAGTATTTCAATGACCAGACATTAGAGTATGTTTTGGAAGGGTTTCAGAAACTTCAGATGCGGTGTGCCAAGTGTATTGAACTTAGAGCTGAATATGTGGAATAACATGTCAGCTTCATGACTCCTTGTCATTCCCTTCTTGGTTGGGCTGAGAACTTTTCAGCATCCCCTCATAGAAAAGCACTGAAGCTAGGTTTGGTCCTGGAAAGGGGGGTCGATGCTGGGGCAAGGACTGGGGCAAAATTTCTTAGAAATCAGCAAAGAGGTTTAGGAGAACTAACACTTTTTCAGACTGACCAATGTTCTAAAGTTCAAGTTTTCAAGACCAGCAATTGGTAGTTGGCATTAAATAAAAAGTTTTAGCTACAAATACTAGGCAATACGCCATGAAGTTACTAAATAGTACATTTGAAATATTTTTCACTCAATGCATAATTAAACCTTGGAATTTATTGTTGGAGGATGTGGTAAATACTATTAGCATAGCTGGGTTTAAAAAAAGATATGGTAACGTTCCTGGAGGAAAAGTCCACACCATAATTAACTAGACTTGGGGAAAGCCGCAGCATATCCTTTGGGGTAAGCAGACTAGCATGTTGCTGCTTTTGGGGATCTTGCCAAATACCTGTGAAGTGGCCACTGTTGGAAACTCAATACAAGGCTTGAAGGCTTTTGGTTTGATCCAGTCTGGCAACAGGGTGGCAAGTCAAATCCGCACAAGACAAATGCGCATAAATACACGCAGACATTTTAGCGCAGCGACAATTGCGCGCAAGACAATTGGGTAATTTCTCTTGCGCGCAATTAACTATGAACCGGCAACAGTGGCGTAGTAAGGGGAGGGGGATGAGGGTGGCCCGCCCCGGGCACCATGTTGGTGAGGGCGCCAGCAACACTCCTCCTCTCCGCCCCCTGCCTCTTCCTACTCCTCCCCTCACTACACGCGCACCCCCTTCCGTTCCCTTCCCTGCACCTCTAGTGGTTCACTGCCGCGAGCAAAAACTTCAACGTGCTCCTCGCAACTGCATCGGCTCTCCCGCTGATGTCCCTTCTGGGTGCCGCACATAGGAAGTGACGTTAGAGGGAGAGCCGGTGGGGTCACGAGGATCACATTGAAATTGTTGCTCAGGCAATTCTAATGTTCTTATGCTTTTGCATGTTCAAGAGGTGTTAGCCCAAGAAAGGTATGCTGTCTACCCAAATGCTAACACAGCCGTCCCCTTTTTTATTTGCTATCACTCTAACGGAACTTCTGGAAACATCTTCCCCTGAATTTTTTATTGGTTTCCCAAAGCTGGCAGCCCAGATGCGCATGTATACATGTTAGTCAAATAGTTGCACATAACCAAGTATTGACATTAATTGGAGTTCATTGTCACCAATTCGGATTTATGCATGCGTCTGCCTACTCCCTATTCTATAATGCTGCATGCCTGAAGGCCCAGATTCTATAAACTGTGCCTGAAGATAGGCGTCTAGATTAGCGAACCTAGCCAATATACTGTAGGCACATAACTTAATTTTTAGTTAGCTTAATTGACGCTGCTAATGAGCAATAATGAACTCATAGTTGGCAAAAATTAATTGGTGGTAGGCACCTATGAATTTCAGACAGGCACCGTCCAAGACACCTATCAGAAAGCAGGCATGATTAGGGCCAGATCACGGGCAGTTCTTGAGCATGTTTTGCATCTAGGTGCTTAAATTGGTCTTAGGAACCAGTATTTAGCCCAAGAAAACCTTCACATTAATAGGGGACACGTAAGATTTTGATGCCTACAAGCACCTAGGTGCCAGTGGCAGAGTCCAGTCCAGACCTTCCTGGAGCCCTGCACAAATGTATTCAGAACAGCAGAGACACTCATGGACGGTATAAGCAAAAGCTTTTATTTACACATTCTTTTGAGCCTGTTCCCTCACAGGCTTAGGGGAAGTACTTTGTCTATTCAAATAAACAGTCCCAGCTAGTCCCATGAACATATTCTACAGTGCTCAGAATAATAAGTTGGGCTTACCTCAGCCAGCCAGATATCAACAGTCTCACAATATGAGCTCCTTCAAACAGTCCTTTCCATACTTAACTTCCCAGGGTTCCCCTTAACCCACAGCTAGGGAACTCTCCTGGAGAGTGCTTCTTGAGACTTGTATCAGCCTCTAGTTTTGGCAGCCTCCTCTCACTCTGGGACCTCCTTGAATGAATCTTAAACTAGAAAAAATATACTCTTGTGCACATGGGTCCCACCCCCATGACTCCGTAGCTCTTTCACCTCTTCTCAGGGCATCCTGGGGGTTGTAGTTCCTTCTATCCCTGATTAGCACCCCCTGCTGCCTGGTGGTATAATATCATCATTATTGAGGGAGAATCCCCGACTCTTTCACAGTGCCATTAGGCACGATTCTATAAACAGTGCATAACTGAATATTGACAGACGCTACGTGTTGCGTTCCTTAGTGTCTATGCTTTAGGCGCCATATCTAGAATCAAGGTCAAAATGTTTCATGCATAATAGAGAATGACACGGTGAAAAAATTGGTCCCCATCACCGCCCCGTCCCCGTCTCACCATCCTCTGCACCGCCCCGTCACCGCCATTCCCTTCACCGCCCCGTCACCGCCACTGCCATCCCATTCACCGCCCCGTCACCGCCCCGTCACCCCATTCACCGCCCCGTCACCGTCACCGCTGCATACATAAAAGCCTCAAACGGGTCCGATTTTATATACTTTTCTTTATTTACGTATAAAGGAAACATTCTGTAAAACTTTAAAACTTTAAAACTTAGTTAAATATTAGTTAATAACTATACAAAAACAGTTAAAATCGTGTGCTAAAATTCATATAAATGTAAAGAGTGGAGACAGCAAAGGGCGAACTTCTAAATCTTATATAAATCTCCAAAGTGCATTCAATGTTCAAAAGCAGACCAAAGGACACATACATACCTATGAGTAAGGGGAATATTTGCACCCTTCTACGCCTCTTCTGTGCTAAAGGTAGAGAAGAATTAGGCAAGGGACAGTGGTGAATTGAACATTAAACCGCTTTCATATGCTTGGAGAGTGGCTCTTGGCCAACCATTCCAGTCTTCAGATGAAATTGCAAAATTGTAAAATAATTAGTCGCTGTTACCAGCACATCCCACGTCCAAGCCATATTGAGGGGGCGTTGAGGACCAGCCGCTGCCCCCTTAAGCAATTGGTGAATCCAACGGCCACTGATGGCAGCACGATCGTCTTTTGTTTTGATTCTTCGACTTTTGACGCTTCAACTTTTTGCTGCCAAGGCAACGTTCTCACCAAGTCCGGTGCGACTGCCCCATAGCTTCTCCTCTGACACAAGCCACCCAGGTGGAAACAGGAAGTGCGTCAGAGGAGAAGCTTTAGGGCAGTTGTGCGGGACTTGAGAACGTTGCCTCATCCAGACACCTCAGAAAGAGAAAACTATGAAGAGCACCCATGAAGGTGAGGGGAAGGGAGGAAGGTGGCCTGAGGTTGAGTGGCGAAGGGAAGTGGAGGGAGAAGGGGAAGAATAACAGATGCTGAAGGGAAATGGAGAGAGAGGGGGAAGGGTAACAGACGCTGAAGGGACACGGTGAAACACAGGTAAATAGCGGTTATTAGAAGGGGGTACATTGGCCTGCGGGGACAAATCTAATCACCGTTTTTGCGGGCGGTGAAAGGATTTGTCCCCGCGTCTGCGGCGATTTGCTAATGAAGTATCCATAACCCGCAGCCAAACCGCAGCCACGCAGCGACTCGCTGCGGGGATCGCTCCCCGTGTCATTCTCTAATGCATAACCCAAAAGGGGGCGTGGCCATGGGAAGGGCATGGGCGAGTCAACACTGTTTCAGATATTTAGAAGTAGGTTATAGAATACCAAGGTTGCACACTCAATTTGCAGACCAAAGTTGGGAGAAGGAATCCGCTCTAAGTTCCTATTTCGCAGAGGGCACTCGGCCCAGAACGCCCTTTCTAGAAGCGTGCTTAGAGACAAATTTTTCCAGCACCTTAAATATCAGCACCATTTACTGAATCTGCCCCTTGTGTACAAATTTGCAAGGATTTGCTTACTTTGTCCATCATTACTTGTAAAAATCAAGCTGAAATGATTGTATACGTGCTTCAGGTAAATAGCCCCAGTCTATCTTCACTGGTTGGCTTGGATGAAATTAGATTAAATGTTGCAATTAAACCAAGAAATCTAATTAGGTGTATTTATGGAACTGAAAAGCTATGTCCATATCAACACTGAAAACAATTATGCTACTTTTTTTGCTAATGTTATTTCTTGAAGAAAAATGCAATTTGAGATTCTGAGTTCCTGCCAAAAGCTCTTGGCTTGCCCTGCAGCACGGCGCTTGGCATTCCCCTGCAAACAGCACTCGTCCCCAGCTAGAGACACAAAGAAAACTACAAGATTCCTCCTCTCTCCCGCTTCATACTAGCTCTTCACTATTGAGGAACATGTGCTTTCCGCAAGATGATTTTTACAGAGGTTATTTAAAACCACATTAAAAAAAAAAAGATTTTTAATTTCAACTTAATTGCCTAACAGGCTAATTAGCATTGATAATTAGCAATTAACACTTAACTGATGCTAATTAACTAATTAGGAGTTACGTGCGCAACTTTCTAAGCATATTGTATAAAATCAGTTCTAGTGCATGATTCTTAAAGGAAGGTACGGCCAGGGGAGGAGTAGAAGTGGATTGCCAGCATTCCTAAAAGCTGTGCGCACTGTTATACGATACGCCTGATTGGCGCACAACTTGGATACAGGTATTTAGGCCTGGTTTTCATTGGCTTAAATAGATGCACCTGAATGTTAGTGGCACATATGGCCACTAGGCATAATTCCCTCTATGGTGTGTGCCTTTTATAGAATCACACTAAGCGCCATCCTTTTAGACGTCACATATAGAATATGGCCCGAAGAGGTTAATTTTATAACTGCCTGCCAAGGTGAAAGTATGTATATAGGGGATAATACCCAAAAAGCAATTTAAACGGTCGCAAATGGCTCCTGACCATTTAAATCACTTGTCTGTGAGAGATTAGAGAAACTGGGCCTCTTCTCCCTTGAAGAGAGGAGACTGAGAGGGGACATGATCGAAACGTTCAAGATAATGAAGGGAATAGACTTAGTAGATAAAGACAGGTTGTTCTCCCTCTCCAAGTTAGGGAGAACGAGAGGGCACTCTCTAAAGTTAAAAGGGGATAGAGTCCGTACAAACGTAAAGAAGTTCTTCTTCACCCAGAGAGTGGTGGAAAACTGGAACGCTCTTCCAGAGGCTGTTATAGGGGAAAACACCCTCCAGGAATTCAAATAGGGGAAAACACCCTCCAGGGACTCAATGTAAGGAAGTTCTTCTTCATCCAGAGAGTGGTGAAAAACTGGAACGGTCTTCCAGAGGCTGTTATAGGGAAAACACCCTCCAGGGATTCAAATAGGGGAAAACACCCTCCAGGGACTCAATGTAAGGAAGTTCTTCTTCATCCAGAGAGTGGTGGAAAACTGGAACGCTCTTCCAGAGGCTGTTATAGGGAAAACACCCTCCAGGGATTCAAATAGGGGAAAACACCCTCCAGGGACTCAATGTAAGGAAGTTCTTCTTCACCCAGAGAGTGGTAGAAAACTGTAATGCTCTTCCGGAGTCTGTCATAGGGGAAAATACCCTCCAGGGATTCAAGACAAAGTTAGACAAGTTCCTGCTGAACCAGAACGTACGCAGGTAAGGCTAGACTTAGTTAGGGCTTTGGTCTTTGAGCGGACTGTTGGGCACGATGGATCACTGGTCTGACCCAGCAGTGGCAATTCTTATGTTCTTATGTCTGGGGTTAACCAGAGATATTCAGTGACACTTTTACCTCTGAATATATCTGGTTAGTGCCTAAGCCAAAACTAGAACAACAAAAAAACGAGGCACAGGAGATGTGTGAACCGTTTTTTCCTGGAGCAGAAACACCGACGCGCCACAGCGCACAACCTGCAAGACAATCTAAGTCTTTCATTGTCCCCTGAGGAAGGCGACGCCATCGCCACAACTTGGATCCTAGTCAGGCCCATATTTTCATATTAGACTTCTCCTGTGCCTCTTTTGTTGTTGTTTCAGTTTTACCCCGAGGCTTGGTACCTTCTTTTCTACATTAAGCCGAAACTGGCCATTTTGGGTTAGATTCTATAAATCATGCTCAACATTGGGCCCAGAAAAGATAGTGCCCCGATTCCCAGGCCCTCAACTAGGTGGCAGACTTACACCTGCCGAAGCCTGATGTAAATGCTGGGTTGGGTGCACTAACCTGTTATTTTGTACCAATGCACACGACTTGTTGGAATGCAGCTGAACAGTGGCGTAGTGAGGGTGAGAGGCGCCAAGGCCGCTGGTGCCCCTCCCCCGCCCTCACCTCTACCTACCCGCTCCTGCTCGCTGCACACACACCCCTTCCCCTCCCTTCCACCGTAACCTCTAGTTGAAGTTGTTGCTCACGGCAGTCAACAACGTGCTCCTTGCGACCCAGGCATGAGAAGGGCAGACGGCGATGCAGCCTGAGAAGGGCAGACGGCGATGCAGCCTGTGCTGCCGACGCTGCCGTTTGTTTCCAGGCATTTTGGCTCGCGGTTGGGGTTCGCATGGGAGGGAGAGATGGAAGGGTCGGTTGGGGGGGGGGAAGCACTGCTGCTGCCGGCAATTAGGTCTTATTTTTGGGGAAACATGCTACTATTTATTATTTCTAAAGAGTTACCAGATCCACGCAACGCTGTACAACAAACATGCAAAAGAGCTTACAATCTAAATATGAGAGACCTACAGGGCAAAAATGATTTATACATGCAACTCAAGTGGGACAACACAAAGGATTAGAGGGAGGGGAGTAAAGAGAGAATGACAACAGACATGGGTGCTTTTACAAGTTGGTAGGGTTGGATATAAATGCAGTTGCAAAAAAGTGGACTTTATGTCTGGATTTGAATACTACCACAGATGGAGCATAATGCACAGAGTCAGGAAGGATGTTCCAGGCATACAGTGCAGTGAGGCAGAAGGGACAGAGTCAGGAGTCACAAACAGTTGCTTCTGGAATTGAACTGAGAGCCTCAGGGTGCTGAGGCAGCAGCTCTAATCATAGCCGGTTTGATCTCCTTCCTGTCATACCATTGTGCAACATCCGCCCTTCTGAAAGCGGGTGCTGAAAAGTTCTTGGCTCAACCAAGAACAGAATGATGTGGATATAGTTCAATCAATGATCTATTTATTTATTTTATTTAAAATATTTGTAATCCACTTCAATTCAAGTGGCTCACAATAAAAACATACATAATATCATATAACATATATTAAAAAACAAAGTAAAACTGTCAAAAGAATTAAAACAAAAGAATCAACTCTACTTATTCAATCTTATTTTCTTCTTCGAAATTGAATTCCACATCTCACAGTTATCAAACTATTGGATATCAATAAAAGGCTTGTACAAAGAAATGTGTTTTAAGCAATTTCCATATTACCAGAGGTTGTGGAAGAGCGGGTAGCGTAGCTGGTTTTAAGAATGTTTGGACAATTTCCTGGAGGAAAAGTCCATAGTCTGTTACTGAGAAAGACACGGGGTAAGCCACTGCTTGCCCTGGATCAGTAGCATGGAATATTGCTACTCCTTGGGTTTTGGCCAGGTACTAGTGACCTGGATTGACCACCGTGAGAACGGGCTACTTGGCTTCATAGACCATTGGTCTGACCCAGTATGGCTGTTCTTATGCTCTTATGTGTGCCAAGTATAGGACAATCAAGCCATTGTAACATCACTGATGAGGTTGGAATGAGGCATTATGACATCACAATGTCAGCTCTGGAATGTTGCTCTCATTGGGGTTCCGGAATCTTGCTATTCTTTGAGATGCTGGAATGTTGCTACTCCTTGGGTTTTGGCCAGGTACTAGTGACCTGGATTGGCCACCGTGAGAACGGGCTCCTGGGCTTGATGGACTATTCTTATGTTTTTATGTAATATATTTCCACAGAATCTCAGTATTTCTGGTATCTCGTTCCATAATACTGGACCGGCAACTGAAAAACAGGATTTCATCGTGCTACCTTACCTCATGTTCTCCCAATGTCAGGTGCAACTCTGGGGAAAAGTGAACAAGAAAAGGACCTGGGTGTACTGATAGATAGGACCCTGAAGCCGTCGGCACAATGCGCGGCAGCGGCAAAGAAGGCAAACAGAATGTTGGGCATGATAAAGAAAGGAATCTCGAGTAGATCGGAGAAAGTTATAATGCCGCTTTATAGGGCAATGGTCAGACCACACTTGGAATACTGCGTCCAACATTGGTCTCCCTACCTAAAGAAGGATATAAAACTGCTGGAGAGGGTGCAGAGACGAGCAACAAAACTGGTGAAGGGTATGGAGAAACTGGAATACGAGGACAGACTTATAACACTAGGATTGTTCTCCCTTGAGAAAAGGAGACTGCGTGGGGATATGATCGAGACCTTCAAAATACTGAAAGGAATCGACAAAATAGAGCAGAGAAGATTATTTACATTGTCCAATTTGACACGGACTAGAGGACATGAAATGAAGCTAAGGGGGGACAGGTTCAGGACTAATGTCAGGAGGTTCTGCTTCACTCAGAGAGTGGTTGACACCTGGAATGCCCTCCCAGATGAGATTATTGCGGAATCGACCGTCCTAGGCTTCAAGAGCAAACTAGATACATATCTCCTTAAGAGAGGCATATAAGGATATGGTGAACCATAAATCAAGACAGGTGTACACCTGGCAGGGCCTCCGCGTGTGCGGATCACCGGACTTGATGGACCGAAGGTCTGATCCGGAGATGGCAGTTCTTATGTTCTTATGTTCTTTTACGTACATTGAGTAACATACAATTTTCAGATCTTACTGATCTGTTCAACCTCAAACTTTTGGTCAAATAATCATGTAAAAATACCAGAAATCCCCTGGTGGATTATCTTCAAGATTTTAAATTGTATGTGAAAACAAACCGGTGACCAGTGATGTTTCTTCAAAATTGGAGAAATGTGTTCAAAACGAGATTTCCCCATCAGGATCCAGGCCGCTGAGTTCTGCAAACCTTTCAGAGGGTAATCGCAGGAATCAAGCTTTGGCAACACCATCTGTAATACCTTTCTAAAGCCCTAGCTAGTCAGTATATTCTTCAGCTGGGATAACTTTCTCAGCGCATAGCATGCAGATTGAACGACTTTCGCCACCTGTGATTTAAAATGTAGAATTTTGCTTCTGCAAATTGTCACTTAACAAAGTAAGATAACACTTTTCAGCTCAGAATTTAGGAAGTTGGTTGGTTGGGCTGAAAACTTTTCAGCACCCCCCTCGTAATTCACTTATAATTTACCATTCATTCTTTTTTAAGGTGATAACATGACATAAAAATGCATTTCTATACCGAAATACCATTAAGTTCTATGTGGTTTACAAAATACAATACAAAGCTGCATATATACAGCTGAATATAATACATTAATTTCCTAAAAATCTTGTAAACGAATACATTTTCAATTGTCTCCTAAAATGCTGATATGAGCAAGAGGTCACTATTAGAGAATTCTTATTTATTTATTTATTTTTTAACCTTTATTGATTTTCAAACTTTGATAGTGCAATACATTTGATTAATCATGAATACTACATGAAATGCACTATTAACTATACAACTGATACATTAAATTGATACATTCACATACCCCCCAATCAAAGAAGTAAAATGGAAAAACTATACGACGGCCTACTAGCTACTCAAGCAGCAAAACTAGATAACCAAATCTCCAACCTATTGATAACAACCCAAGACTACAAGATGTTCAGAAAGGAAATAAAATCTATACTCTTCAAGAAATCCTTGAATAAGACTTAAAAACACGAATACCTTCCTTCTTACCATCCTCTTCCTAACCCCTGATCCTACCTAACCCTCTTTTAGAAACGATCTCTGATCTAACTTTGTAACCCTCCTTCCATAACTCTTTTTGTAATCCGCATTGTATTAATAATTAAGTTGAGGATGGGAGAAAATGATTGTTTATATTACATTACATTACAGATTTCTATTCCGCCATTACCTTGGCGGAATAGAAATCTGTAATGTAATGTAATATAAACAATCATTTTCTCCCATCCTCAACTTAATTATTAATACAATAATACATATAATGTACTTGCAATATTATAATTAAATAATTTAACTCAAAGTACATTTCCCTCCCTCCCTGGATGTGTAAGGACATCTCATGAAAAAGAAAGAAACATGACTCCTACTTCCTGTATTGCAACAATATTAGTCAATGGACTCCATATACCATTAAAGGACTTACTATTCCCCAAACGTTCCGCCATCATGCTTTCATATTTATATGTGGTACACACATTTACCCACCAAAAAGTGTAATTAATCCTGTCATGGTTCTTCCAATTGTGGGTAACTATTTGAACAGCTAAAAAAAAGGTGACTTTTATACTTATCTAAAGTAGGCTTAACATGTAGTAACGTACGGTTCATAGACAATGGCGCGAAAGACAAAAGTGCGCGCCGACAATTGAGCGCAGCGCGCGCCGCTGCACCACTCTAAATTACAGTTTTTAGGGGCTCCGACGGGGGTTTTTGTTGGGGAACCCCCCCCAGTTTACTTAATAGACATCGCACCGGCGTTATGGGGGGTTTGGGGGATTGTAACCCTCCACATTTTATTGTAAACTGAACTTTTTCCCTAAAAACAGGGGAAAAGTGAAGTTTTCAGTAAAATGTGGGGGGTTACAACCCCCCACACCCCCACAACGCGGCACGATGTCTATTAAGTAAAGTGGGAGGGCCCCCACGCCCCCCGTCGGAGCACTAAAAACAGTAATTTAGAGTGGCGCGGCGGCGCGCGCTGCGCTCAATTGTCTGGGCGCGCCTATGTCCCGGCGCGCTTTTGACCTGACACCGTAACGTACCATAAATTACAGCTTCATAGGTTAATGGAATAGATGACTCAAGAATTAGATTTATTTGTCCCCAAATTGACTTCCAGAAACTAAGTATCAGTGGACAAAAATATAACAGATGATCCAAAGTCCCTATATTAATATGACAAAATGCCAGCATCTATTAGATTTAGAATTATCTATTTTTTGTAAACGAACTGGGGTCCAAAAAATCCTGTGTAATAAAAATAACCATGTTTGTCTCATAAATGCTGACGCTGTACATTTCTATTAGAGAATTCTTTATCCCATATTGCAGCTTGAAACGACAGAAGACGTTGATTATATAATTTTTTTTTTTATATTGACAACCTATGACTGAAGGAAAGGTCAAGTGATGTAGGGTTGAATGGTTGTTAAAAAGTCTTCTTGGTTTGTTTGGTCATCTGTTAATTGAAAGTTTTCTTTGGAAATGTTCTTGAGCAGACTTCCTCGTTAAAATTCAATAAATTTAATAAGAAAAAAATAATAATAACGGTAAACCTCTGCCAGATTATGTTCTCTGTTATTAAAAAAAAGTCAAGAAGAAACAAGGCTAATGTGATCAAGTCGGTTCTGCTATTCTCCATTCAGTTGGATTGGTCAATGTGTCCCGTTAATCTCTCTCTCGATGGGGAAACACATAAACAGCTACGCTTTGAATCACATTAATCACTAAGACAGTCAGCACCTCAGAAATGTCAGGGTCACACATGAATCCACGCTACTAGCTGGATAGAGAAATTATTCCACGAAATGCATGAGTTAAAAAAGCCTTGTAAATTATACCGACGTACAAGGTCCCAGCACATTTATAATTTTTGTAGAACTTGCAGTTATCCCTGACCGTTGACTGTTTTCCCCCCATATACTGACAAATGCTGTGTGAGAGACCCTAATAATTAGTCTGGTTACATCCTTGCGGATCCATTCTTAAAGCATAAAAGAACTTTTGATATGCAGGTAGATTTTCCATCTGCATTTTATGAATCCTCCAGAAAAGATGAATAATTATTAGGAAATGGATGATAACTAAGAACAAGAATATTTTAATGCCTCTGTTATTGAGAAAGACACGGGGGAAGCCACTGCTTGCCCTGGATCGGTAGCATGGAATATTACTACTCCTTGGGTTTTGGCCAGGTACTAGTGACCTGGAATGGCCACCTTGAGAACGGGCTACTAGGCTTGATGGACCATTGGTCTGACCCAGTATGGCTGTTCTTATGCTCTTACGTGAGCCAAGTATAGGACAATCAAGCCATTGTATCATCACTGATGAGGTTGGCTCTGAGGCAGTGTGGAATGAGGCATTATGACATCACAATGTCAGCTCTGGAATGTTGCTCTCATTGGGGTTCCGGAATCTTGCTATTCTTTGAGATGTTGGAATGTTGCTACTCTTTGGGTTTTGGCCACGTACTAGGAACTGGATTGGCCACCATGAGACCAGGCTACTGGTCTTGATGGACTATTAGTCTGACCCAGTAAGGCTAGTCTTATGTTCCATGTTGCGACCTCACCTTGAGTATTGCATCCAGTTCTAGTCACCTTATCTCAAAAAAGATACAGAGAAATTAGGACTCCTTTTACTGAGAACATAAGAACATAAGAAGTTGCCTCCGCTGAGGCAGACCAGAGGTCCATCTTGCCCAGCGGTCCGCTCCCGCGGCGGCCCATCAGGCCCATTGCCTGAGCAATGGTCCCAGACTATCCCTATAACCTACCGCTACTCATTATCTGTACCCTTCAATTCCTTTATCCTCTAGGAACCTATCCAAACCTTCTTTGAAGCCTTGTAACGTGCTCCGGCCTATCACAGCCTCCGGAAGCGCGTTCCATGTGTCCACCACCCTCTGGGTGAAAAAGAACTTTCTGGCATTTGTTTTAAACCTGTCTCCTTTTAATTTTTCCGAGTGCCCCCTTGTACTTGTGGTTCCCCGTAATCTGAAAAATCTGTCCCTGTCTACTTTTTCTATACCCTTCAGGATCTTGAAGGTTTCTATCATGTCTCCTCTAAGTCTCCGCTTTTCCAGGGAGAACAGCCCCAGCTTTTTCAGTCTGTCAGTATATGAGAGGTTTTCCATACCTCTTATCAGTTTAGTTGCTCTTCTCTGGACTCCCTCAAGTACCGCCATGTCCTTTTTGAGGTACGGCGACCAATATTGGACACAGTACTCCAGATGCGGTCGCACCATTGCACGATACAGCGGCAGGATGACCTCCTTTGTCCTGGTCGTGATACCCTTCTTAATGATACCCAACATTTTGTTTGCTTTTCTTGAGGCTGTGGCGCACTGTGCCGACGCCTTTAAAGACGTGTCCACCATCACTCCCAGGTCTCTTTCAAGGTTACTTACCCCTAGCAGTGATCCTCCCATTTTGTAGCTGAACATCGGGTTCTTTTTCCCTACATGCATGACCTTGCATTTCCCTACATTAAAGTTCATTTGCCATTTTTTGGCCCATTCTTCTAGCGTCGTTAGGTCCCTTTGCAGATCTTCGCAGTCTTCCATGGTTTCAACCCTGCGGTAGAGTTTGGTGTCATCCGCAAATTTAATAACTTCGCAATTTGTTCCCGCCTCCAGGTCATTAATAAATATATTGAACAGGAGCGGTCCCAGCACCGACCCCTGTGGAACTCCGCTCGTGACCCCATGCCAGTCTGAGTAATGGCCCTTCACTCCAACCCTCTGTTTCCTGTCCGCCAGCCAGTTTTTGATCCATCGGTGGACCTCCCCTTGCACCCCGTGTCTCCACAGCTTTTTAAGCAGTCTTTCGTGCGGTACCTTGTCAAAGGCTTTTTGAAAGTCAAGGTAAATGATGTCAATGGATTCCCCTTTATCCACCTGTCTGTTTACCCCCTCAAAGAAGTACAATAAGTTTGTGAGGCATGACCTACCCTTGCAGAAGCCGTGCTGGCTCGACTTTAGCTGTCCATTGTTTTCTATGTGTTCACAGACACTGTCCTTAATCAGCGCTTCCATCATTTTTCCCGGGACCGAGGTCAAGCTGTGATAAAGCCTTTTACCGTGGGCCGGCGAGATAAATGCTCCAACGCTTATTCAATTCCTATGAGCATAGGAGTATTTACTTTGCTGGCCCGTGGTAAAAGGCTCTACCACTGCTTGATAAAAGGAGCCCTTAGAAAAGGTTCCAAAGAAGAGCAACCAAAATGATAACGGGGATGGAACTTCTTTTGTATGAGGAAAGGCTGAAGAGGTTAGGGCTTTTCAGCTTGGAAGAGGCAGCTGAAGGGAGGGGGGGGGTGTATATGATTGAGATCTACAAAATCCTGAGTGGTATAGAACAGGTAAAAGTGAATTGTTTTCTTACTCTTTCAAAAAGTACAAAGACCAGGGGACACTCAATGAAAAGGCTTTGCAACTTGCCCAAAATGATACTTCACGCATTCTTGCGCATGTCTCAAGGTCTGAGTTTATTACACCAATTCTGAAAGACATGCATTGGTTGCCCATTAGCGCGCATATTGAATGGGTTCTTTGTCTAATTTTTAAGGTATTGAATGATGATGATCCCATGGTAGTGCACTCCCTGTTACGCTTGTATCAGCCAACACGGAATCTATGCTCGATGGAAAGTTCTGTTTGGATGTGCCTCCATTGGGCGTAGTGAGGTTGTCTGGTCATCGTAACACTATGTTATCAGTACGGGGTCCCCCTATCTGTTGAAATAAGTTACCCCTGGATTTAAGGCAAGCTTCCAATGTGTTACAGTTTAGGAAGGGGCTCAGAACTGTATTGTTTACACGCAATTTTGCAACATGATTTCGTGTGTGTTGGAGTGTCGATGCCAGAATCTATAGAAGAGCTGATTTTTAGGGTTTTCAGTGCAATTTAGTAAGCTGCATTTTTGCTAGTATTTGTTTTAATGATTTTAGTGTTTTAATCAGAGACAAAGTCTTATTGAGTTATTTGTATTATTTTGGTTTTATTTGCTAATGGTATATGTATGTTCTTGTTATAACTTTATGATGTTCTGATATGATCCGCATATAACTGTTGGATATGCAGGCTACACATTTTTAAATTAATAAATAAGCTCTGGAACTCATTAAGTTCCTGGAAGAAAAGACCATAGCCTGCTATGGAGATGGACATGGGGGAAGCCGCTGCCTGATCTGGGATCAGTAACATGGAATGTTGCTACTTTTGGGGTTTCTGCCAGTTACTTGGTGTGGAAGCTGTGTTAGTCCACTCTTAAAGATAATGCAGGCAGGTTGGCCATTGTTGGGAACAGGAGACTGGGATAGATGGACCATTGGTCTGACCCAGTATGGCTGTTTCTTATGTTCTGTTCTTAGTAAGATCAACAAAATGCCGAAGAGGGTGCCTTATGACCGCAACGTTTTTGTGGTGATAAGAAAGAGTCTGTTAAACTGCTGGAGCATGTTACACTGTGATAATATTCCTTTTGCTAGCCACAGTTTCCTGAGGGACCTCCTCAGACCTTTTCAGTGGCTTCACCAACGGAACCTGCAACGTGTGCCTTAGAACAGTCTGTTGTGACTGAGTCATTATGATCCTTATTGCTGGGGGATCAGATTTTGCACTAGGAATGTCCGACCCCTGTCAATAACTCAGCATCCTGTCTTGTTGTTTATTGAAAGCTTCTATACCGCTGAGTGGAGTAGAACGGGTACAGTGGATCGATTTTTCGCTCCATCAAAAATGATAAAGACTAGGGGACACTCCATGAAGTTACAGGGAAATACTTTTAAAACCAATGGGAGGAAATTTTTTTTTCTACTCAGAGAATAGTTAAGCTCTGGAACGCGTTGTCAGAGGATGTGCTAAGAGCGGATAGCGTAGCTGGTTTTAAGAAAGGTTTGGACAAGTTCCTGGAGGAAATGTCCATAGTCTGTTATTGAGAAAGACATGGGGGAAGCCACTGCTTGCCCTGGATCGGTAGCATGGAATGTTGCCACTCTGGGATTCTAGAATCTTGTTACTCTTTGGGAATTCTTTATGGTATGTTGCTACTACCGGTATTTGGGGTTCCAGAATCTTACTCTGAGATAATGCAATGTTGCTACTCTTTGAGTTTTGGCCAGGTACTATTGGCCCCCATGAGAACAGGCTACTGGCAATGATGGACCTTTGCTCTCACCCAGCATGGTTGTTCTTATGCTCTTAAGTGAGCCAAGTATAGGACAATCAATCCATTGTGACATCACTGATGAGGTTGGCTCTGAGGCACTGTGGAATGAGGCATTATGACATCACAATCTCAGCTCTGGAATGTTGCTCTCACTGGGGTTCCGGAATCTTGCTCTTCTTTGAGATGCTGGAATGTTACTACTTCTTGATTTTTGGTACTAGCCACTGTGAGAACGGGCTACTGGGCTTGATGGACCATTGGTCTGACCTAGTAAGGCTATTCTTATGTTCTTACTGACTGCATAATCAATTCAGAGCAGTTTACACAAGTTTCTATTATGGTGTTGTGATACATGATGCAGGCTAAGTTTATTGAAACAATTATATGTTGTGGTTAGTGTCACCACCTCGAATATTGTCGGAAACAGATGATTCCCAGAGGACTGCGAATTATGAAAGGCCCTACCATGTATAGAGCAGACCACCTTATTACAAACCAGGGGACCCGACACGATCCGTGTTTCGGTTAACATGCCTTCATCAGGGGTCTCTGATTTGAAAGGTATCAAATCAAACCACAACAAAAATAAACTTAAACCTGTATAAATCGAAACTAATCGACGCAACAGTGACTCCTTTGAGGATTGTAGAAGGACAGGTTTAAGAATCATGAAGGGGTGCTGAAAAGTTCTAAATCCAACCAACTGACTTCCTAAATTCTGAGCATTATTTTCCACCGCAGCTGAAAAGAGGGTTATCTTATTTCGTTAAGGGCCAATTTGCAGAAACGAAATTCTATGTTTTGACACTTTCAGATCATTGATTGAACCATATCTACGTCATTCGCTTCTTGGTCGGGCTGAGAACTTTCCAACACCCCCTCATAGTAACATTCCAGAGCTGAGATTGTGATGTCACAATGCCTCATCTCACCAGTGCCCAAGAGCCAACTTCATCAGTGATGTCACAATGGCTCGATTGTCCTGTACTTGGCTCACTTTTATTACATACAAGGGGGTGCTGAAAAGTTCTCAGCCCAACCAACTGACTTCCTAAATTCTGAGCATTATTTTCCACCGCAGCTGAAAAGAGTGTTATCTTATTTCGTTAAGGGCCAATTTGCAGAAACGAAATTCTATGTTTTGACATTGTTTCCGATCATTGATTGAACCAGATCCATGTCATTCTCTTTGTGGTTGGGCTGAGAACCTTTCAGCACCTCCTCGTAGCCATATTCCAGAGCTGAAATTGTGACATCATAATGCCTCATTCCACCAATAAGAGCCAACTTCATCAGTGATGTCACAATGGCTCGATTGTCCTGTACTTGGCTCACTTTTATTACATACGAGGGGGTGCTGAAAAGTTCTCAGCCCAACCAACCAACTTCCTAAATTCTGAGCGTTATTTTGCCACCGCAACTGAAAAGAGCGTTATCTTATTTCGTTAAGGGCCAATTTGCAGAAACAAAATTCTATGTTTTGACTTTGTTTCAGATCATTGATTGAACCAGATCTACGTCATTCTCTTCTTGGTTGGGCTGAGAACCTTTCAGCACCCCTCATAGCAACATTCCAGAACTGAGATTATGATGTCATAATGCCTCATTCTACCAATAAGAGCCAGAGACCTCATCAGTGATGTCACAAGGGCTCGATTGTCCTGTACTTGGCTCACTTTTATTACATACGAGGGGGTGCTGAAAAGTTCTCAGCCCAACCAACCAACTTCCTAAATTCTGAGCGTTATTTTGCCACCGCAACTGAAAAGAGCGTTATCTTATTTCGTTAAGGGCCAATTTGCAGAAACAAAATTCTATGTTTTGACTTTGTTTCAGATCATTGATTGAACCAGATCCACGTCATTCTCTTTATGGTTGGGCTGAGAACCTTTCAGCACCTCCTCGTAGCCACATTCCAGAGGTGAGATTATGATGTCATAATGCCTCATTCCACCAGTGCCTAAGAGCCAACCTCATCAGTGATGTCACAATGGCTTGAATGTCCTGTACTTTTATTACATACAAGGGGGTGCTGAAAAGTTCTCAGCCCAACCAACCAACTTCCTAAATTTTGAGCGTTATTTTGCCACCGCAGCTGAAACCACGTCATCCTGTTCTTGGTTGGGCTGAGAACTTTTCAGCACCCCCCTCATAATCTTTGTAGCACTTATTGACCACAGCCATCGTTCCTCCTTGGGCCTAAGCATGTTAGCTAATCCTAACGGAAGGGGTATTTGCAGGAATATTGAACTGCATTTATGAATATGAATGAATGAGCTGGATAACTGAAGAATAGTTACATTACATTATTGATTTCTGTTCCGCCATTACCTCACGGTTCAAGGCGGATTACATAAGAATTGTCATGATACTGCTGAAGAACATATGGTGGATTATATAAGAATTGTCATGATATTTGGAAATATATAAGGGATTAAGTGAACAATTTTTCATTTGCTAAGATAATCTGGTTGTGTTATATAGGTTTTATGTATCTTTTGAAGAGTAGGGTTTTTGTTTCTTTTTTGAAGGTTTTGTAGTCTGTGGACAGCAGATTGGTGAGTTCTATGACTATCTAAGATAGGTGGAAGCATAGATCTCGGAATGGGGGAGGCCACAGGAGCCATGGCCTCCCCAAAAATTAGCAACCGGAAGTATGGCTCTCCCGACTCCCCCGCCTACCACCTACCCACCACTGTAATTTAAAATCTTCGGGCAGCCAATGGCGCAACGAAGTGAGCTTCCTGCTGTTGGCCTACTCTGGAAGTGTTCTTTCTGCTGCACTTCCTCTTTCCACGTAGGCAGGACGCTGCAGAAAGAACACTTCCAGGGCAGGCTGACAGCGGGAGGCTCACATCGTTGTGCCACCAGCTGCCCGAAGATTTTAAATTACAGTGGCGGGGAGGTGGTAGGTGGGGGAGTCAGGAACTGGAAAGAGGTCGTACCGCAGGATCTGGCTGATGGGGTGGACTGGGGTTGGGAATGTGGGAAGGATAGATGCTGCACGGGCTGGGGGGGGTTTGGGAAAGCAAAAAGGACAGATATTGCATGGACTGGAAGGGGTTTGGGAAGGCAGGGAAAGACAGATGGTGCATGGGCTGGGAGGGGGTTGGGAAGGACAGATGCTACACGGGCTGGGGGTTTGGAAGGGAGGGAAAGAGAGATGCTGCTGGTGGGTGAGGGAAGAGAAAAAGAATTGTTGGACATAGGTGTGTGGAGTGGGAGGGAAAGAGAGATGGTATGCATGGGGGATGGAAGAAAGAGGGAAAATTGTTGGACATGAGAGTAGTTGGAGGAGAGAGAGAAATGTTACACTGGGAGGGAGGAGAGATGACTCAAAGAAAGAAGAGAGGGCAGATTATGGAGAAGGGTAATGGAAGGAGAGAAGAGAAAGATGTCAGACCACTGGAATGGGAAGGAGAAAGATGCCAGACCAGGGAATGGAAAGAGAGATGCCAAACTGCAGGAAGGAGAGGAGAGAAATGCCACATCATGGAAAGGAGAGAAGAGAAGGAGAGAGATGTTAGACCACAGGAAAAGGGAGGGAAGAAGAGAGAGATGCCAGCCATGAGAAGAGGAGAGAGATTCCAGGCTTTGGGGAGAGGAGAGAGATTCCAGGCAATGAGAAGGAGAGGAGAAAGATGTCAAACCGGAGGGGGGAAGGGGGAAGACAGAGATGTCTGACACAGGAGAGGGATGAGATGGTGACCAGGGATGGAGGAGAAGGGGAGACAGAGGGAGGAGATGGTGCATAGCAATGGGTGTGGCGGAAGAGATAAGAAGACATGCTTCTTATGGATAGATGGGAGTAGGAGAGAAGAAAGAGGGAGGAGGTGGCACACATGGATAGATGGGAAGGGAAGGAATGGAAAAGTAGATTTTGAGAAGAAAGCAGAGAAATGGAAGAAAGTTGAATGTTAAAAGTTAATGCTAATGATGGATGTAGGGCAGAAAGTGAAGAAGGAGAGAAAAACAGCAAATGGATAAGGTGGCCCTGGATACACAGGTAAGAGCACAGACAGAAGGAAATGCAGCCAGAGACTGGGAAAAGATGGTTAGAAAAAACAAAATCACCAGATAACAAAGGTAGGGGAAATTATTTTATTTTCAATTTAGTGATTTGAATGTGCCAGTTTTGAGAATTTACATCTGCTGTCTATTCCCCCCTTTTACAAAACTGCGATAGCAGATTTTAGTGCAGGCTGGCATGCCAAATGTTCTGTGCTGCTCATGACACTCATAGAGTTCTTTTGAGCATTCAGCGTGCCGGCCAGCCCTCAAAATCGCTATTGCGGTTTTGTAAAGGGTGGGGGTAGGGGTGGGGGTATATTGTGCACTGTTCTGGAAGAAATGACTTTGTTTCTATTTCTCTGGGGTAGTACTGCATGCAGAGTCTTGCATGTTTGGTTTTCATTTGTATATATTAGTACTTTTAGTTTGTGGTTCTGTATTTGCATAGAGGTTATCAGTATTCTGCATGCGTAACCAAGGCCAGGTGTTCTGGTAGGAATGAATGTTGAGAAGCATACAGTGTGCTTTGTGTAGTTTAATTTTGTGGCTTACCATTATGTATTGCTAGTAAGATTATATTGTGTGTGTATATATGAAAAATGAATGGAAAAATTGGTATTACAATTGGTATTATTATGGAGTTGGGGTCTGGGGTAGAGCATTCCACTGCCTGTGAGTGGAAGAATATAAAAATCTATATAAAATTGTAAGTATAGTGATGTCAGTATGAAAGTAAAAAAAAAAATGGAAGAGTGGAGTGAATGACTGAGAGGGGATCTAATAGAGACTTTTAAAATATTAAAAGGAATCAACAAAATGGAGCAAGCTCGCTCACTGACAAGGGGAAAGGATGGAGAACAAGAAACAGCGTTATTCACTTTGTCAAATGTGACTCGGACAAGAGGTCATGGACTGAAGCTGAGAGGGGTCACGGCCATGACAAATGCCAGAAAGTTCTGCTTCGCACAGCAGGTGGTGAACGCCTGGAACTCTCTCCCGGAAGATGTGGTGGAGGAAACCACCATTTTAGGATTTAAGGTAAAATTGGACGCACATCTTCTTGCGGGACACATTGAGGGATACAAATGATTAAGGTATTCGCCCAGGTACGCCTGGCCGAGCCTCCGAGTGTGCGGACCACTGGACAGGATGGACCCCAGGTCTGATCCGGTGCAGGCATTTCTTATGTTCTTATGTTCTTAATACAATTTGAAATTAGCTTGCACTCTGAAGGTCCACAAACATTTCTTGAGAATCGTGAGCTTTACAGAGTTTGATTAGGCCATGATAAATTGTTAACTAGTCGATTGTGACTTGTCATATAGCATTACACGGCTCTTCCCCCTCCTATCTAAACAACCGCTTAAACCAAATCTCCACCTCAAGACACAGAAGAACCTCGAACCCTTTCGCCTTCCCCCCACTCAAAGGCACACAACGCAAGAAAATGTTTGACAACCTTCTGGCAACACAAGCAGCAAAAATCAACCATTCCATCTCCAATCTTATGACAATATCAGACAACTTCAAAACATTCAGAAAAGAAATCAAAACCCTGCTTTTCAAAAAATTCATCCAAATATCTTAACCCCTCCTCTTTTACCTCCAGAAGATTCACCTACCTTCAGATAACCTTCCCCCAAATTACCCACCTTAACACCTTCCAATTAAACAAATACCATAAATAGATTGTAACCTACCCTCTCTAACTGCATTCCATATGTATTTTTCATACAGTTCTTCACTGTCAGTTTAATTTCCATCCTATAAGTTCACATAGAATTTTTCTTTTTTCAACCATCTTTATTTTCTCTTCTTTATCAATTTCCAGGTACTTTAGTTAGATTGTGAGCTTTCGGGACAGTAAGGGAATTTTTTAAGTACCTTCTTACTTCTCATTTATAATCTTAATGTATACTTTCTTCAAACCGCTTAGAACCTAACGGATGTAGCGGTATATAAGAAATAAATTACATTACATTACTTGTAAACAGATTTTATCCCGCTTATGCATGGATTTGAAGGACTTCACATGACGCTGCTGCCTTTTGTACCATTTGAATATGCCTGATCATGTATTTCGGAACGCCCAGCATTTCAATGCAACTCTTTCCGACACTCCATATATTGGGAAGCTTAAAAATAACAGAATTAAAATTCGAGGCAGCCAGCAACAGCTCCTGACCAGTCCAATCACGTGTGCGGAGCTACCTGCTGAATCTTCCGCAGCACTTACCTATTTTGTGGGCAATCTGAGAACAATGTCAGCACTTACACGGTTAAGTGCTGGCATTCAGCACCTAACCACCTACGTTAAGCAGCCATATTGAACCGCATAAAAGTCAGTCCTATCTGTCTGCGTTGCCACGTAGGCAGTTAAGTGCTGAATACTG
Source organism: Geotrypetes seraphini (assembly GCF_902459505.1). Taxonomy (NCBI): domain Eukaryota; kingdom Metazoa; phylum Chordata; class Amphibia; order Gymnophiona; family Dermophiidae; genus Geotrypetes; species Geotrypetes seraphini. The sequence goes on along the minus strand of NC_047086.1, from coordinate 389,168,827 downwards.
TACTCCCCCACCACCTTTTGCTAAACCGCGATAGCGGTTATTAGCGTAGGGACCGCGCTGAATGCTTCGCGCTGCTCCCGATGCTCATAAGAACTCTATGAGCGTCAGGAGCAGCGCAGAGTATTGTGGTTTAGTAAAAAGGTGTGTGTGTGTGTGGGGGGGGGTAATTTCATATGAGAAAGCTAACCTCCTAAATCCAGATATTTAAAGCTGGTACCGGACATGGCTATTCCCCTTATAAATAAAAATGGAGGGGTTTTTTTTCCGCAATGGGTGAATTTCTAAGCTGTGTACAGTAAAGCTCACTGTTATTGGGCTATCTCAGAAGAATTATACAATGCATGAAAAAATTAGTGAACTCAGGCTTGGAGATTACTGTAATTGAGAAATGAAGATGCATCTAGGGCTCCTAAATTGCCCCGCACGCTAGACGCTAGCGCCAGCATTGAATTGGCGTTAGTTCTAGCCGCATTGCGCGGGTTTAGCGCACGGGGCAATTCTGCGTGCGCTGAAAACGCTATCGCAGCTTATTAAAAGGAGTCCCCAGTTGCAAACGTTGACATGTACTGTATGGAACAGTTTTAGCTTTGCTTCCTGTCCTGTTTCAGTACCAACAGAAGTGGTCTATTGTAAACTGAAGCTGAAAGCAGGTGCTAGAAACACCCCCTCAGTAACCTTTGACTTACCTTTCTCGGTGCAATTTCTATCCCAGCGGACAATGATTTCAACACTTTTTTTTTTGTGTGTCCTTCCAAGTTTGCATATGGCAAACATTTCTCTTCTCTGCCTTCACAGAACTGTTCCAAAGAGCTACACAAAGGGGGGGGGGGGGGGGGCTGGATGCTAATGAAAAAAGATTGTGGGAAAATGTGTACCAGGTTGCCCTCTTTGACCTGAGTGATAATGCTACATTTAACACATTCGTTTTTTCACTGGTGCAGCAACACTTCACATGGCAGCAAAAAAAAAAAAAAACAACAAAAAACACATTATAAAGACCGTGTCTTATAGAAAACAGTCCTTCAAGAAATAGAATAGAATTCAAAAAGCCTGCGCTGTGTACACTTAGAAGAACAAAAACTGCTTGAGAAAGTATATTTATGAGAAATACATTCTATGGAATTCATTTTACCATTAAAAATACATATGTTATGTTATGTGCTATGTTATATCCTGCCGAATCCTCGTTAAATTAGAGTTCTATGCGGGTTACAGGCAACATATTGTTACATTCAATTTTGTATAGTTAAATATGTTATATATTATATATATGTTATATATGTTATTATATATGCTACACAGAGTTATCATTTTGTTATCAAAGGATATATACAGTCTGAGGTACAATACAATTCAATAGTGTTTTACAAGTATGCCACGATTTTTTGCAAAGAATCTATGCAGTTTATAATAACATTTAGATCAGGGGTCTCCAAACTTTTCACCAAAAGGGCCACATTGGATACTTCAGCACTTCTCAGCGGGCCGTAGTAAAAAAAAAAAAAAAAAATAACTAGATATATGAGTTTTATTGAAAGCAGAAAATTTGATAAACTAGTTACAGAGTATGTGAGATTAAATTATCGTACATTACTGATGACGAATGCTACCGGCAAATTCTCTTACTATTAAAATCACGAGAACTCTGTACAAGCAGATATGTGAATAAGTGAATACGGGCCTTTAAATATGAATTTATGCAATTAACAAAATTCAGTAATCCACTGCAAGTATTCATATGGACAATTAACCGTAACGACTAGTAACGAATTTCCAGATTCAATTTAAAGATTAGTCACAGCGCCAGAGCTACCCACAACGCCACGAATTGACACTGTCGATCGAGGCCGAACAAGTACGAAGAAATACCATGAAGTATACAATTACGATTCAGTATTAAATAAAGTTGTAAATAACTTAAAATTCACATAATATGGAATATCAATATATTTTGAACACAATTTTAATTAATGCATTTGAAATCTATCAACACCCCGTGTTTTTTCTTTTTTTTTTTTGCGGATCCTCATTGGGAAAATTAGTCCAATTGGCGCATTTCCCCACAATTCTTCCGCGGGACAGATAAAATCATTTTGTGGGCTGGATGTGGCCCGCGGGCCGTGCTTTGGAGACCTCTGATTTAGATTAAGAACTGAACTTACACTTTTGCAGGACCATTGGCTTAGGAGGGAGGGGTGAGCATAAGAAAGTGGCTCTAGTGAAAAGAGGTTATATATCATAAACTAGTGTTTAAGCCCATTACTTTAACGGGTGCTAGAATATAGCAGCATTTCCCACCCTTCCCTGTGCAACAGCAGCATTTCCTGGCCTTCCCTGTGCAGAAGCAGCATTTCCCGCCGCCCCCTTCCCAGCCGCTGCACCGCCCTACCGCTGGCTTTGGCGTCTTTTATCCACTGCAGCCAACCCTAATGGAAACATGAAGTAGAGAGGGCGGGCCGCAGTGGAGAGAAGACGGCAAAGCCAGCGTTAGCGCGGTGCAGCGCTTTTCCCAATTTAAACGCGGAAGAGCCGACGAAAAGGAGGAGGCTTTGGCGGTGGTGGTTTTGGCGGTGAGTGAGGGCGGGAGGGGGGAGTCGCCGGCTGTGCTTTCCCGATCTGGCCGCCGCATGCGCACTCTGACCACGAACCTAGGGATCACAGATCAGGGATCACAGATCACGCAGGTCTGAGTGTGCATGCGCAGCTAGCGTTTTATTATATAGGATAGTAGCTGACCATTAGCATTGGGCTCTTTTTACTAAGCTGCGTTAGCGTTTTTAGCGCACGCTAAACCCGTGCTACGTGGCTAGAACTAACGCCAGCTCAATGCTGGTGTTAAGGTCTAGCATGCAGGGCAATTTAGCACGCGCTATTCCACGTGTTAAAGCTCTAACGCGGCTTAGTAAAAGGAGCCCATCATCTTTGTTTCGGATGACTTGTGTAATTATTTTGTCTCTTTGGATCCCTGTATCAAGAGCCTTCACTGAAGATCGACCAAGTGCAATTCTTCAAAGGATTTCTTCCCTGCTAATTGCTTCTTTGTTTACGAAAGAGCCCAGGAGATTGAAATTAGAGAATGACACGGGGAAAAATTCTGTCCCCGTCACTGCCCCGTCCCCGGATCACCATCCTCTTCACCGCCCCGTCCCCGCCATCCCCTTCACCGCCCCGTCCCCGTCTCTGCTGTCCCCTTCACCACCCCGTCACTGTCCCTGCTCTCCCTTTCACCGCCCCGTCCCCGTCTTCAGCGTCTTCTCCTCTCCATCCCCCCACCCCTAGCACCCTTCACGCGGTCCTGCAGCTTCCTCCCGCCGGCCAGCCGTGCATTTCTCTCCCTCCCTCCCTCTTACCTTCTCTTGTGGCGAAAATGGCAATTTGTATAAGGCTACGCGCTGCATTACAGCCGAAGCTTTGAAGTCGCGTCGGGTTGCCTGCTAGAAAAGTCTCCTCTGATGCAACCGTAAACAGGAAGTTGCGTCGGAGGAGATTTTTCCAGCAGGCAACGCGACGCAACTTCAAGGCTCCGGATGTAATGCAGCTCATAGCCTTATAGAAATCACCAGTTTCAACAAGAACAGGTAAGGGAAAAGGAGGGAGGGAGGGAGGGAGATGCATGGCCGGCGGGAGAGAGGGAGCTGCTGGATCGAACGCTCGTTCACCGCGCGTACTAACCATTCACCGCTCCACGGGGCGTGAATGGCCTTGTCCCTGATCTCGCGGTGACCTTTTTTTTTTTTTTGTCACCATTTTGGCGGGTTACCTGCGGCTAGCTGCGGGTAACAACCACCGTGTCATTCTCTAATTGAAATCCTTTACAAACGTCTATTCTATCACCTTCAAGCTCAAAATCGTCATCATTTTTCGTGTTCATGATTTCGTCTTGTTTATGTTTAGTTCTAATCCCATGAGGGTACATAAGGGATAATGATCCTGCTGAGATGTAAAGGGTACTGAAGGAAGTCATGACAGAAAGAACAAGGTTAACAATTTACGAGCCATGAGGAATTAGTGGCGTGCCAGCAGGCGCAAATCCTTGTGCCTTAAGGTGAGGGCAGGAATCCACCCTAAGCTCTGTTCTATAAAGGTTCTTTAGCACTAAGCAAGTCAGGGGTCTCAAAGTCCCTCCTTGAGGGCCGCAATCCAGTCCGATTTTCAGGATTTCCCCCATGAATATACATGAGATCTATGTGCATGCACTGCTTTCAATGCATTTTCATTGGGGAAATCCTGAAAACCCGACTGGATTGCGGCCCTTGAGGAGGGACTTTGAGATCCCTGCGTGTATACAGTAGAATTGGCGCTTAGAACGGCTCTTAACAGGGCCTAACTTTGGGGGCCCTCTACTAAATCCAGCCCCAAATGCCTACTTTAGAGGTCCTTGTACTAAAGCTTAGAGTGTGCTAACAGATATTAGCATGTACTCATAGATATAAAATAAAATGTACATTTAGCGCTCACTAATGAATGATAAAAGGGCCTCTTAAAATTAAAAACACATTAAAACAGCATTAAACATTTGTATTAGTAGTAGAACTAACTCGTTTTGTTTTGGATCATTCTTTTCCTTTTGTTATACTCTAAGGGGCTCATAATCGAAAGAGAAAAACGTCCAAAATCCGGCCTAAGTCGGCACTTGGACGAACATTTCCCAAATACGTCCAAGTGCTGATAATAAAAACGGATTTTGGACGTATTTCTAGTCGACCTAGGCCTACATAGTGCTGCTGAATGACCAAAGCTAAACGGGGCGTTTCGGGAGGAGTGTCGAGGGCGGGAGTTGGGCGGGACATGGGCCGGCTTAGACTTAGTCGTACAGCATGTATAACTGAAAGTTATACAGCCCACGATCGATGGAACTTGGACATTGTGACTTACAAAAACCCACCTAAACTCACCAGATAAGCACTGCAAACACATAAAACAGACTCCCACACACTACCCCAGTGATCACCGACCCCCCCCCACCCCCATAAAAATATTAATCACACCTTTAAAATTCAGCCTGCAGAATATCGCCACCTGGCATAGGAAAGCCTAGTCATCCAGCCCAGAGGCAGCTTAAGTCATCTTGGGGGTGGGTAGGGACTCATGAAGAGGAAGACCCATGCCCATAAACCCCTGTAATCACTGCATTGATACTTAAACATGTGCACTCCCCTATACACCCCCAAAACCCTTTTTTACTGGCATATAATGGCTCCTGGAGCCATTAGGGCTATTGGAGTGGTAGATAAGTGGGTCTAGGGAATTCTGGAGGTGGTTTGGGGGGCTCACCGTGACCTATAAGGGAGCTGTAGTGATAAGAAGACATGGCACCCTTTTTGTGAAGTTCACATCAGTGCCCTTTAAGGTACCCCATGATTTTGGTGGCATATCTGGGTGTTCAGTCCATCACTTTGCAGACCCCTCCCACGTCCAACAGGGCTTGTTCTAGGCGTTTTTGACTTGGACGAAAAGTTGGACGGAAATGTGGTGTAAAGATGGACGATTTAGCGGCTTGGACGATCAGATCGACAGGACATATAATTAGAAGATTTTCGAAAGAAAAAAAATTTTGGACGTATTTTTCGAAAATGTATCCTAGGCTGTTTTTTTACTTTGGACAACGTGCGAGTTTGACGCAAACGGACTTAGACGTCCCTTTCGATTATGTCCCTCCACATTTTTAAGGTTGGAACCACTTTGGATCCAAATGAGCTGAAGGAGAGCCGCCAACTATGTAGGCTGTGTCGCTGCAGACCAGAGTGTGTCAATGACATCTACTCCACCAGCCTGTCTTCAAAATTTTTATTATATGTATCCTGAAGGAGGTAGGCGAGGTAGGCATTTCCAAATGTACATAAGAATAGCCTTACTGGGTCAGCCCAATGGTCCATCAAGGTCAGGAGCCCGTTCTCACGATGGCCAATCCAGGTCCCTAGTACCTGGCCAAAACCCAAGGAGTAGCAACATTCCATGCTACTGATCCAGGGCAATAACAGACTATGGACTTTTTCTCCAGGAACTTGTCCAAACCTTTCTTAAAACCAGCTACGCTATCCGTTCTTACCACAACCTCTGGCAACACGTTCCAGGGCTTAACTATTCTGTGAGTGAAAAAAATTTCCTCCTATCGATTTTAAAAGTATTTCCCTGTAACTTCATCGAGTGTCCCCTAGTCTTTGTATCCTTCTACTGAGAAGGGCCTTAGAACATAAGAACATAAGAAATGCCACTGCCGGGTCAGACCAGTGGGCCATTGTGCCCAGCAGTCCGCGCACACGGAGGCCCTTAGGTCAAAGACTGGTGCCCTAACTGAGACTAGCCCTACCTGCGTACGTTCCGGTTCAGCAGGAACTTGTCTAACTTTGTCTTGAATCCCTGGGGGGTGTTTTCCCCTATAACAGCCTCCGGAAGAGCATTCCAGTTTTCTACCAACTCTCTGGGTGAAGAAGAAGAACTTCCTTACGTTTGTATGGAATCTTTCCCCTTCTTCAAGCATGTGGTCTTTCCTCCCTTCCACTTTCCTCTTTTTGTCATTACCTAGAGAAGAGAGTTTCAGAAAAGCAGCCAGAATGATGAGGAGCCCAGAGGACTTCAGGGGGCCTCCATTGGCCCCTGGGTCTTACACTGAAGAACACTGCCCTAAATGCTAAATGCTCTGCTGAATATGGGAAATTTTCCTATGAATGCTTCTAGAAATAACACAGATGTCAAGATTCCATGTTAATACTATTAATAATTTGAACCTTTAACTACTCCTCTAAAGGTATAGTTAGCATTTTGTATTAAAGGAACCTGATGACATGATTTTAATATTGCTTCCTTCACTTTGAGGTGGATATTAAAAGTATTTGTCCAGCTAACATTTGGACAATTCTTGACAGATTCCATTGCCCTCCAGCTAAATTTTATCTGGGCAAATATTGCATTCACAAACTTTACTCAGATAAATAGAGGCACAAGGGTATTCCTAGGGCACAGTTAAATTTTAACTGGTCAGCTCTGACAATCAGTAGTAACTGCCTTGTTTCTATAAACAGCTGTGTTAAAGTTAACCAGTTATACAGAGTAATATACTTCTCCAACTAAGGACCAAAACATAGCCAAATAAATTTATCATTCCTGCCAAATGGCTTTTTTGAATATAGGCAAAAACCAAAACCTAAGATAGCCAAAAAACTTTGAACAAAATCTACAACAATTTGGCAATCAATATGGGGAGAGTAAAAAAAATCTCTCACCATATAACCCACTGCAATGAGATTATACTGTGCAACGTGGAAATACAACTCAAAGTTGAGACTTTAAAGATTTAAACCCAAGGTGTATCAATACTCCATGCTATCGATCTGGGGCAAGCAGTGGCTTCCCCCGTGTCTTTCTCAATAACAGACTATGGACTTTTCCTCCAGGAACTTGTCCAAACCTTTCTTAAAACCAGCTACGCTATCCGCTCTTACCACATCCTCTGGCAACGTGTTCCAGAGCTTAACTATTCCCTGTGTAAAAAAAAATTTCCTCCTATTGGTTTTAAAAGTATTTCCCTGTAACTTCATTGAGTGTCCCCCTAGAGGTCAACACAGTGGTCTTTACATAAAAGGGACCCAGTTACAAATCCCTCCTAAACCCCTCCAGGAACAGAGAAAAGCTATTGGGCCTGGTGTTCAGATCAATTTAAGTACCTCTGACTTTTTGTTATCATGAACAGCAACTAGGGTCTAGGACAGGGGTAGGGAACTCCGGTCCTCGAGAGTCGTTTTCAGGATTTCCCCAATGAATATGCATGAGATCTATTTGCATGCACTGGCGCATAATTACAGCAGCATAAAAGACATGCCGAGGTGTCCTGCAGTAAAAATCCCAATTTGCGAATGCAAACCACACGCTACAAAATAGTTCTGAATTTTTCTCAGAGTGGGGGGGGGGGCATGTCGGGCGTGGCAGCGCAAATCAGCACAGCCCCAAGACTACGCCCTTAGGGCTCCTTTTACGAAGGTGCGCTAGCGGTTTTAGCCCACGCGCCGGATTAGCGTCCGTGCTAGCCGAAAATCTACCACCTGCTCACAAGGAGGCGGTAATGGCTAGTGTGCAGGGCAATATAGCGCGCGCGATAAGGCCCCAGTGCGGCTTTGTAAAAGGAGCCCTAAGAGAGAAATTCTTCAAGAGCCGACTAAAGTTAGGTGCCGGCAGACGTCGACATTGTTTTTTCCAAACGGCGATGGGCCCCTCCTGCATCGATTGGCAATGCGGGCCCCACCCCGATCGGCAACGCGGCCCTTCCCCCCCCCCCCCCCCATCGACAGAAAGTAAGACAAGCAAGCAACGCGGGTAAGAAAGGCAACGGGAACTGTAATTGTGCAAGCAGTGCTGCTTGCCCAAAGCTTCCCTCTGACGCAGCTTCCTGTTTCCGCCTGGGCACATCGTGGGGTGGGGCAGGGCAGGGAGCCCAGTGTACTTGTGTGCCTAGGGGCCCTCAACGAATTAATCCTGCCCTGGGCACCACTGGTAACATTTCTTTCCTTAGAGTAGTCTCCACTGACCATTATCTTCTGTTGGTTTCCATTCAGCCAGTTCCTGACCCAGTCTGTCACTATAGGGCCCATATAGAGGGCACTCAGTTTATTTATTAGATGCCTGTATGGAACAATGTCAAAGTCTTTGCCTGTATGGAACATGCCACCTAAATATACCACATCTAGCGCACTTCCTCCATCCAATTTTCTGGTCTCCCAGTCAATGAAATTGATCGGATTTCTCAGAATAAAACTGCCTCTAGTGAATTCATGTTCCATCGGGTCCTCTAATCCATTGGTTTCTGGAAACTTCACTATTCTCTTCACTATTTAAAAGAGTTTACATTAATTTACTGAGTGGAGTGGAAAGGGTAGATGTGAATCACTTGTTCACTCTTTCCAAAAATATTAGGACTAGGGGGGCATGCGATGAAGCTAATAAGTAGTAGATTTAAAAACAAACTGGAAAAAATATTTCTTCACACAATGTGGAACTCTGGAATTTGTTGCCAGAGAATGTGGTGAAATCGCTTAGCTTAGCGGGATTTAAAAAAAGGTTTGGATAATTTCCTAAAAGGGAAATCCATAGGCAATTATTGAGCTGGCTTAGGGAAATCCACTGCTTCTTCCTTGGATAAGCAGCATAAAATCTACTTGGGATCTAGGTAGGTACTTGGGACCTGGGTTGGCCACTGTTGGAAACAGGATACTGGGCTTGATGGACCTTCAGAATGTCCCAGTATGGCAGCTCTTATGTTCTGTATAAGCTAAGTATAGGATAATCAAGTCATTATGACATCACTGGTGAGGTTGGCTCTTAGGCATTGGAAGAATGAGGCATTATGACATCACAATCTGAGCTCTGGATTGTTGCTACTCTATGAGTTCCTGCCAGGTACTTGTGACCTGGGTTGGCTAAGGTTGGAAACGGAATACTGGGCTTGATGGACCTTCGATCTGTCCCAGGATGGCAATTCTTATGTTCTGGATCAGGTTCAACTTAGAGAATGACACGGGGAAAAAATTTGTCCCCGTCACCGCCCCGTCCCTGCGACCACCATCCCTATAACCCCCCGTCCCCCGCGACCACTGTCTCCGCCCCGTTCCCGCGATCACTGTGCCTGCCCCGTCCACACCTACTGTCCACTCCCTCCTTCCTAATGTGAGGAAACATGCACGATCACGGATCGCGTGGTCCAGAAGCACCCTCCTGCCTGATCACCACGTCCTGCCATCTCCCTCCCTCCACCTCACCTTAGGTGCCTGCCGAGTCTGACTTTAATTCTTCTCCCAGCCACACGCTTCCGATAAGCCACGCGCGCACGGCTGCTTGAGCTGTTGAATCTTCTCCTCTGACCCAACTTCCTGTTTCCGGTTGCGTCAGAGGAGATTCAACAATTCAAGCAGCTGCGCACGCGCGACTTATTGAAAGCGTGCTGGCTGGGAGAAGAATTAAACTCGGATTCGGCAAGCACCTAAGGTGAGCTGGAGGGAGGGAGATGGCAGGATGTGGGATGCGGCGATCGGGTGGGGATGCTGGACCGCGCGATCTGTGCTGGCGTCACTGTGGAGACGAGACCATTCACCGCTCCATGGGGCGGTGAATGGCCTTGTCCCCGTCCCCGCAGCGACCACTAATTTTCTCTTCCCATTTCGGCGGGTTACCCCCGGCTACTCGCGGCTAGCTGCAGGTAACAACCACTGTGTCATTCATTGATTATGAATATGAATTAAAAGTCTGGACAAAGACATATGTTTTAAGCAATTTCCTGAACTGTAAAACATTTTGACGGGGTTGTATTGCTCCAGGAATCTCGTTCCATAAAACTGGACCTGCAACTGAAAAACAGGATTTTCTAGTATTGGCATATTTCACGTTATCCCTTTTTCGCACATCTAATACCAGGCAATTTTCCGATCTTAACATTCTACCCGATCTGTACATTATTATCAGACATTTGTTCAAATACCTCCCCCCCCCCCCCATTTAGAAAACCGCAATAGCAGTTTATAGCACAGGCTGGTGCGTTGGAAGCGCTGCGCTGTTCCCGACGCTCATAGCAACTCTATGAGTGATGGGAGCAGTGCAGAGGATTCAGTATGCCAGCCTGCGCTAAAAACCGTTACCACAGTTTTGTAAAAGCTGTGTGTGTGTGGGGGGGGGGGGGGAAGTCAGGTATCGTTTTATAAATCCCTTGTTGGACTATTTCAGAATTTTGAATTGCATTCGAAATGGAATTGTGATCCGAAGCAATCTTATTAAAACATAGCGTAGCTTTGAGGTTGATAACCTATATTACATCTCAAGAGACTCCAAGGAAAAGGTAGATGAAGGTGGAATGGATAGAATATTGTCACCTGATAGTTTGAATGTATCACAGTTTTTGGAGTCATCTAAAGACATAATTGATAAACGAGCAACTCTCCTCGAGACCTTTAAGACAGAGCTTGAAAAACAAGATATTTTGAAATTATATTTCCTGAAAAAACAAGAGATGTTTTGTGGTGATAATTTTTCCAGATGTCTCTAGATAAACTCAGTTCAAGAGGAAACAGTTCCTTCAGCTAAAGCCAAAGGTTTTGGCAGTCGGAGCTACTTTCTTTTTGAAATTTCCATGTAAATGCTTGATTTCATACGAAAGTGATAAATATGTGTTTTTTGACCCAGTCCAGGTGGAAGATTTTATTAAAGAGAAACCTTTGTTGAAAGTTTAATTTCTAATATTTAGTTTATTTTTGGAGGATGATGTATAATATATATAAAAGCCATTTGCCTGCTCCTAGATAGTAGACAGAAAGATTTGATTTGACGTTTTATTTTAAAATACTGGCGATCAGCAATAATGTGGACTAGGATATGGTTGATTAGTTTCCTTATATACTATGTTGTTCCTTGTAGGGAATTTACATTTGTACTTTTTGTGTTCATTCATGCATGTTTGTTACTAAGGTATTGTAATGAATAATCCCATAAATAAAGATTAAAAAAAAAACAACATAGCGTAGGATTAGCATGTTAATTAGCGCATGGCCATGAATTGGAAACGTGGAAAATCAGCTGCAGTAAAAATGGCCTTAGCGCACAGGAAAGACTCACATAAGGGCCACCTTTTACCTCGGCTTAGTAAAAGGACCCCTAAAAGAAGCAACTTTAGTTGGTACTGATAAGAAAGTGATATAATCTGAAGTGTTTAGCTGTGTTATGGTTGATCCAGCCGTGCATATGACTAATGTGGAAAAAAACCCTCTCCCATCGGGTTAATAATAGAGCAAAGATCAAAGCAAAGTCCCATACAGTAGAGGCAGTGGTGTGAAAGAGATTTATACTTATATGCATTACCTGAAAACATTTGTCTAGCTACACAAAACAAGGTACAATATGTTATTTAGTGACTTCAAAAAAAAGCCACCATTTTGCACCATTGATAGGAACTGGGCACCAGGCCACATTCTGGCAAAGGATCTAGCGTGCCGTTCAATGGAACATCTGTTCGGTTGGATGGCATTCCTGGGAATAGATTTTCTGATCAATGATATGCCATGACCGTGACACAAAAGTCCTTCTGTCCTGCGTCAGTCATTCACTTACCCTCTGCTGGAATCAATGACTCTCTCTCTCTCTCCCCTTGGACAGCTGTGATAACTACAGGACTAAAAAATAAGGAGTCATATATTCACAGACAAGAGATGAAAATATATTGTTTTCTTATCAACAGCTATGACAGCAAAAATATGCTTTATTGGCGCTTAGAAATAGAGACTGCGGGCTCCCTTTACTAAGGTGTGTTAGCGTTTTTAGCACATGCGGCAAATTAGTGCACGCTAACCCCACGCTACACGGCTAGAACGAATGCCAGCTCAGCGCTGGCATTAGCGTCCAGCACTAAACGAAACTAACTAAACTAAACCTTAGGTTTGTATACCGCGCCATCTCCGCATGCGCAGAGCTCGGTACGGTTTACAGAGGTTAAGAGGAAAGGAATTACAAAGAAGGGATATAGGAGAGGGACTGAGAAGATAGAGAGGGGCAGGGTACTAGAGAACGGGAGGAGATTAGATTTTTGAGAAGAGCCAAGTTTTCAAGCGTTTACGGAAGGATTGGAAGGAGCTAGAATTTCTGAGCGGGGATGAGAGGTTGTTCCAGAGTTCCGTGGTTCTGAAGGGGAGGGATGTTCCAAGATTTCCTGCGCGGGATATACCTTTTATAGATGGGATGCACGCGCGGTTCCGTGCATTAAAGCCCCAACGCAGCTTAGTAAAAGGAGCCCTGTGCGAGCCCCTCAGAAAGAACGAACCAGGGATCTGGTCTGCCGGACTTACGAGGGGCCGCTGGAAAGTTCTCAGCCTAACCAACCGAATTGGGGCAGCCTCCATCGAGTCCGGCGATTCTCCGCTCTTTTCGTTCCGTATTTTTGCCCCCTTTTACTAACCCCCCCCCTCTTTTACTAAGGTGCGCGGACCGATTGGCGCGTGCTAATCAAATTAGCGCGCGCTAAACGCTAATGCGTCCGTAGACTAACATGCATGCTTTAGCGTTTAGCGCGCGCTGATCGGTTAGCACACCTTTAGTAAAAGAGGGCCTTAGTCAAAGTCCGGAGTGCTAAACGGTCCGATGCTGGTCCGATGTTCATAGAATTCCTATGAGCATCAGAGTAGCGTTGGAGCATTTAAGAACATAAGACTGGTCTTACTGGGTCAGACCAATGGTCCATCTAGCCCAGTATCCCATCTTCACGGAGGTCAATCCAAGTCACAAGTTTTAACAACTTGAACAGTCTACTCTAATCTAAGGCTTGGCTTTATATACCGAGTCATCATTCTAAGAAAGCTCGACTCGGTTTACAATAATTAACGTAACAAATAAAAACCATAAAAAATAAGACTACATTTTGGGAAATTAATTTTCAAAGCGTCTAGTAAATAAAGTAGTTTTTAAAGATTTGCGAAAAAATTGAAGTGAGCCGGAACGCCTTAAAAGAAATGGAAGATCATTCCAAAGTTGAGAAAACTTAAAGATCAGAGATTGACTAAAAATCTTGACTCCTTTAATCCCTTTTTTGGAAGGAAGAGATCATTTAAATTGTTGGTTACCCCTTGCAAAAGAAAGTCTGTAAGCATTCCAAGATAAAGGAAGGAGAGGACTAAAGATACCATATAGGACATTTAAATTGAACTTTAAAATAAACCGGGAGCCAATGGAGACTCTGGAGCAACGGAGTCACGCGATCAAATTTACATTTCCCAAAGATCAACTTCGCAGCAGTATTTTAATCACCTCGCTCGTAGTTCCAATTTGTAGATTATTTATAAATAAGTTAAATAGCACCAGTCCCAGCACAGATCCCTGTGGCACACCACTATTTACCCTCCTCCACTCTTGGCTTTCTGTCACCATTTTTGAAACCTCTCTATTGGAACTCCCTAAATGTTCTGATTCAACAGTATCCTTCAAGGATACTCTACACTGAACCATCTTCTCCTGGGCGACTGTCTGCTTTAGGTTCCTCTTAGACTGTCTCCATAATTGGCGAAGTGTTGCTCAAAATGAGCAGTTATCTCCGAACGGGCGAGTTAACTGAACAGGATCCATTTCTGACTGATTAAATTTCTTGGAACGTCAACCTCCCAAGATCTCTTATGCCTTACCCCTGTTTTCCTGCCCACCTTACTCACGGCCCCTTATATTGTACCGGTCTCCTGCTTCCTACATTATTTTATCTGTATTCGCTGATTGTACCTCTTCGCTGACTGTCCAGCCCTTCTTTGTTGTAAACCGCCTCGAACTAATACGACTTTGGCGGTATATAAGAAATAAAATTATTATTATTATTATGTAAACCCAGAAGCATCAAAAGATGCAACCAGAAACTCTGAATCGCATTCACAATATAGTCTATATAGAGAGAGGTGGTGGAGAGTAAAACTGTGACTGAGTTCAAAGAAGCGTGGGATGAACACAGAAGATTTAGAATCAGAAAATAATATTAAAGATTGAACTAGGCCAGTTACTGGGCAGACTTGTACGGTCTGTGTCTGTGTATGGCCGTTTGGAGGAGGATGGGCAGGGGAGGGCTTCAATGGCTGGGAGGGTGTAGATGGGCTGGAGTAAGTCTTAACAGAGATTTCGGCAGTTGGAACCCAAGCACAGTACCGGGTAAAGCTTTGGATTCTCGCCCAGAAATAGCTAAGAAGAAAAAAAAAAAAATTTTTTTTAAATTGAATCAGGTTGGGCAGACTGGATGGACCATTCGGGTCTTTATCTGCCGTCATCTACTATGTTACTATGTTACTATGTCTTAGATCAATGAATAGAGGGAATGCAAAAGAGGGAATGCTTAGAAACAGAACATGGCAACAGATGACCTGTCCAGCTTCCCCATCCGTACCTCCTGTTCAGTAAATGGTGTGAGTACCGTATTTTCACGCATATAACGCGCGCGTTATACGTGTTTTTACAAACCGTGCATAACCTTGCGCGGTATACGCGTGAGCGCGGTATATAAAAATTTTTTTACATAGTTCCCACCCCGCCCGATGCCCGATTCATCATCCGGAAGGACCGCTCGCACACCCACCGCTCGCACTCCCACCCCGATGGACCGCTTGCACTCCCACCCGAAGAACCGCTCGCACCCCCACAGTCTCCCCCCCTCCCCCATGGAGAAGCTGTCTACCTTGTTTCCGGATGCCAGTGAGCCCAGCTGTTTCCTCTGCCGGCGCTCCTGCCCCTTCTCTGAGCCCTGCTGCGCTGCTTCCTCTTCCGGCGGTCCCGCCCTTTCTCCGACGTCAGAGAAAGGGCGGGACCGCCGGAAGAGGAAGCATCGTAGCGCAGGGCTCAGAGAAGGGGCGGGACCGCCGGCAGAGGAAACAGCTGGGCTCACTGGCATCCGGAAACAAGGTAGACAGCTTC
Source organism: Geotrypetes seraphini (assembly GCF_902459505.1). NCBI lineage: Eukaryota > Metazoa > Chordata > Amphibia > Gymnophiona > Dermophiidae > Geotrypetes > Geotrypetes seraphini. The sequence continues at coordinate 389,153,422 of NC_047086.1, read as the reverse complement.
TCCATGGGGGAGGGGGGGGAGGCTGTGGGGGTGCGAGCGGTCCATCGGGGTGGGAGTGCGAGCGGTGGGGGTACGAGCGGTCCTTCCGGATGATGAATCGGGCGTCGGGGGGGGGCATCAGGCTTTCAGGATGGGGATAGGACTTCAAGGGGGGACAGGACTTCAAGGGGGGACAGGCAGACCTTCAAGGGGGGACAGGACTTCAAGGGGGGACAGGCAGACCTTCAAGGGGGGACAGGCAGACCTTCAAGGGGGGACAGGACTTCAAGGGAGGACAGGACTTCAAGGGGGGACAGGACATCAAGGGGGGACAGGACTTCAAGGGGGGACAGGCAGGACTTCAAGGGGGGACAGGACTTCAAGGGGGGACAGGCAGACCTTCAAGGGGGGACAGGACATCAAGGGGGGACAGGACATCAAGGGGGGACAGGACTTCAAGGGGGGACAGGCAGGACTTCAAGGGGGGACAGGACTTCAAGGGGGGACAGGCAGGACTTCAAGGGGGGACAGGACTTCAAGGGGGGATAGGCAGACCGAAGGGAGTGAAAAAGCTATAAAATAAACCCACCAGCGTGTCAATGTGTTGAGAGGAAGAGATGTTCTGGGAAATTCTGCTGAGAAAACTCCAGGTCCATTTCCACCCCCCAGTTACCGTAGTCCACTCCACTGAACTGGTTCACACACTGAGTGGTGTTGTGCCTGCGTAGTTGTTTTGGGATCTCTTCTAGTGGTTTGTCAGTACCTCCTTGTGGTCCAAGGAAGGAAACTTTGTTAACCTTAGCATTGACCTTCAGAATATATTTGTGTGGCATTAGGCTATGTAGTGATCGAAAGAAAAAAACAGACCTTTGCACATTTTTGCACTATATGGTGGTTGTATGAGGAGATTCACATTTCCTGCACAGCTAAGTCCTTGTGAAGTTACCTTGTTCTTTCTGTATTTGACATCTAGCAAGGTCTCTGTTTGGAAGGAAAGATTTAAGTTATGGTAAAAGCAGATAGCGTTGCTGGTTTTAAAAAGGTTTGGACAAATTCCTGGAGGAAAAGTCCATAGTCTGTTATTAAGACATGGGGGAAGCGTCTGTTTGCCCTGGATCCGTAGCATGGAATGTTTGCTATTCTTTGGGTTTTGACCAGGTATTAGTGACCTGGATTGGCTACCATGAGAATGGGCTACTGGGCATGATGGACCCTTGGACTGACCCAGTTAGGCTATTCTTATGTTATGTTCTCATTTGTAGGGGCCTTTGTTTTCACTTCTTATTTTAATGTATTTTTTTCTGGAAACTTATCAGTGTTTTTTATAATGGGAACAAAAATGGAAGAGAATTACCGTAATGTGTGTGGAATGGAGGGGGGTGTTTAACTACCATAATTTCTTCAGCTAAATACCGGTAATTCAATCCACCTTAACCAGACATAGGAGAACTCACGCACCATTCACACACCCTCCAACCAAACATGTGAAAAGAAAAAAACTGTTCATTCTTATAAACAACCGTATAACTTTTAATCTAGAGTTAGTGAGTATGAATTCAGCAACAAGAACAGAAATTACATGTTCATTCTTATAAACTATAACATTAACCAGTAGATCAAACGAAGTATCGAGGACAAAATAATCTAAATACAGTTACCGTATTTACGGTAAAGTTGTAAATAAACAAAGTTTACAGGTTTATTCAGTCATCATCATCACAGTCATCTGAATCCTTGAATCCATCAAAATCCGAATTGTCATCATCGTCATTAAATAAAGTGAGCACGGCCTGCAGACGATCCTCGTTTATTTCCGAAGTAATATCGTCATCATCATCATCATCATCGCTGATATCCATGTTGTTGCCTCCTTCCGCTGCACTGGTAGTACCCCTAGAATCATTGGTTTCATAAACAATGCCCGCTTTTCTAAATCCGTTTCGAATGGTATCTGGTGTTATTTTGTCCCATGCTGAAGCCACCCACTTGCAGACTTCTGTGAAAGTTGCCCGCTTCAGCCGCCCCCCGGGTGTGTACTCGTGCATGCCGCTCTGCATCCACTCCTCCCACTCCTTTCTAATAAAAGTCTTGAATGGATGATTCACTGCGATGTCAAGTGGTTGCAGCTTACACGTCAGGCCTCCAGGTATCACAGCGATGTGGGCACGAGTAGAATTAATGTAGGCCTGAACATTTTTTTCTTTGTGGGCAGCCATGGCATCAAAAATTAACAAGGATTTTTTTACAAAGAATCCACCCTGTCTTGCCCTAAAGCATTTATCTACCCACAATCTCATTACGTCGCAGTCCATCCATCCCTTCTTGTTGCAGTGCACAACCACACTGGTGGGCAGCTTTTCACGGAGCATAGTGACCCTTTTGAAAATGAGCATGGGCTTTAACTTAACCCCGCTAGCTGAGCAACCAAGAACGACTGTAAAACACGTTCTTTCATGCCCAGTTGTGGTGATGGCAACAGATTTAGTACCTGTGGGGGCTATGGTTCTTGTCGCTGGAATGTCGAATGCCATTGGAATTTCATCCATGTTGATGACGTCCTTTGCAGTGATGCCAAGTTCAGATATTTCTTTGGCGACAAAGTCACGGAAATCAATCAATTTTTGCTGCCAGTCATCTGGAAGTCGCTGGCCAACAGTTGTTCTCATTCTAACTGATAGTCCGTTCCTTTTCATAAATTTTGAGATCCATGTGAAGCCAGCTTTGAAGTCGGGTATTCCTCTTCCATTGGCAAGTAGTTTTGCCTTCATCTGAATCGCAACAGTAGAGACTGATTGATTTTGCTCCCTTCTCGCCAGAATCCACTGCTTCAAGTCATCCTCCAGCTGAGGCCATTTTGGTTTGGCCCCACGATGTGCCCGTTTTCGCGGATTGCATTTCTCCAGTTCCTTCTTATCTTTTCTCCATTCATGCACCGATGTTTCTCCAACATCGAACTCTCTCGCTGCGGCCCGGTTGCCTATTTCCTCAGCTTTCGCAACGACTTGAAGCTTAAAGTCCGCTGTATATGACTTTCGTCTCATTCCTGCCATTATGGCGGTAAATTTAAATTTAATTGATAAACTCTACTACCGGGTAGATAAATGCAGAATACCAATCTGAAGAGATCAAATTAAAATGTGGACTCTACATGCAGCATTAATCTTTTATAGGCTTACCCAAAGGCTGAGATGCTGTTGTATAGTCAAAATAGTATTCACTGGGCAAATTACAAGGCCAGATAGAGGGAGGCCACAGCTACGTGGTGAAAAGCACACCGCCAGAAAAACCGCCTTGGTGACAGGTCAAAAGCGCGCCCCCACAACCCGGCGCAGAAAACTAAGCGGCAAGCATGCTCAGACCATTGCGCATGCTTACAGAGCTGGGAGCAGGGCAGGGCGGGCGAAAGGAGAGTCGGGGCAGCGCACGGAGAGTCGGGGGCAGCGAACGGAAAGTCGGGGCAACCAGAGGAGAGTCGGGGCAGCGAACGGAGAGTCGGGGCAGCGAACGGAAAGTCAGGGCAGCCAGAGGAGAGTCGGGGCAGTGAACGGAAAGTCGGGGCAGCGAACGGAAAGTCAGGGCAGCCAGAGGAGAGTCGGGGCAGTGAACGGAAAGTCGGGGCAGCGAACGGAGAGTCGGGGCAGCGAACGGAAAGTCAGGGCAGCCAGAGGAGAGTCGGGGCAGTGAACGGAAAGTCGGGGCGGGTGAACGGAGAGTCGGGGCAACCAGAGGAGAGTCAGGGCAGCGAACGGAGAGTCGGGGCAGCGAACGGAAAGTCAGGGCAGCCAGAGGAGAGTCGGGGCAGCCAGAGGAGAGTCGGGGCAGCGAACGGAAAGTCAGGGCAGCCAGAGGAGAGTCGGGGCAGCCAGAGGAGAGTCGGGGCAGTGAACGGAAAGTCGGGGCAGGTGAACGGAGAGTCGGGGCAGCCAGAGGAGAGTCAGGGCAGCCAGAGGAGAGTCGGGGCAGCGAACGGAGAGTCGGGGCAGCCAGAGGAGAGTCAGGGCAGCCAGAGGAGAGTCGGGGCGGCATGCGCGGTATACCCGTGAGCGCGGTATATAAAAATTTATTTACATAAATTTGTGTTTTCCGCGCGCTATACCCGTGTGCGCGCTTTACACGGGTGCGCGTTATCTACGTGAAAATACGGTATTCGGATTCCACCCAAGCAGGTGGCAATTTGTTCTGAACATCTCTGTGTGTTTCTTCCATTATTTCTATTGTCTGCTTACTGTTGAGAGAAGTAAGACTTTTGACGTATTTTGACAGCGCTGAAAGGTTAGAAAGCGATGAGTGATTTGGGAAGCATTTGATGTGGTGACTAACGAGGCCTGCATTTTTCACTGATTCTACAGGCAGTATAAGTGCATTTCCTCTCCCAGATAATCACTTAATAAAAATAAAATACCATTTACAGAATAAGGAGATAGTACAAAAGGAATGCTATATTTTGGTAAGTTGCAAGTAGATCTTTGTGTTCTATCAACATTTTTATCATATTAGTGACTTGTTACACTGTTTGTTTGTTTTTTGTTTTTAATAACATTACTATTTAGAAAAATATATAGCCTGATAATCAAAACGGCCTTTGTAAGTAACACAACATTTAAAATAGTCTTAAATGATTAAAGACACACATTATTAAACCAAACAACAAAACCAGAACAATATCAGGGTTAATAATTTCATGAACTAAAGGTCTGACAATTAAGTTTGTGAACTCGCTTACGTTGGCAGCTCTATAGAAACAGCTCGGTAAGGTTTCATAACCTTGGCATATCAGTCTCTCACAGCTGTGTTTGTGCCAACGTGTGACGGTGTCTTACTGAGTAGTGCTCATCATTGTTGCGTATTTTTGTGTGCCGTAAAAGAATGTCAGAGCAACAAAAAAACATAAAATTTCTTGTTAAACTTGGCAACAGTGGAAGTAAAATCTGGGACTTGTTAGGCCAAGCTTAAGGGGGATAATGGCATAAAGAAAATGGCAGTGTACAAATGGATCAAACATTTTTCTGAGGGGAGCGAACGTGTCCCTGATGAAGAAAGGTCAGGGCGGCCAGTAACAAGCAGAACTGATGAAAACATTAAAACTCATTGAATTGTGCATCGAAATAGTCGGCTGACTGTGAAAAGCAGAGCAGACCAAGTTAACGTCGATAGAAGGAAAATCTTCACTGGAAATCTTGGCATGAGAAAGGTGTGTCCCAAAGGAGCTCACCGATGAACAAAAGCAAAGGAGAAGGGCGACTAAACTGATAAGAGGTATGGAAAATTTTTCATACGCTGACAGGTTAAAAAACGCTGGGGCTGTTCTCCCTGGAGAAGAGGAGACTCAGAGGGGACATGATAGAAACCTTCAAAATCCTAAAGGGCATAGAGAAAGTGAATAAGGACAGATTCTTCAAACTGTGGGGAGCCACAAGCACTAGGGGTCACTCGGAGAAATTGAAAGGGGACAGGTTTAGAACAAATGCTAGAAAGTTCTTTTTTACCCAGAGGGTGGTGGACACATGGAACGCGCTTCCGGAGGATGTGATAGGCCAGAGCACGCTACAGGGGTTCAAGGAAGGTTTGGATAGGTTCCTGGAGGATAAGGGGATTGAGGGGTACGGATAGAACTTGAGGTAGGTTATAGAAGTGGTCAGAAACCACTTCACAGGTCACAGACCTGATGGGCCGCCGCGGGAGCAGACCGCTGGGCAGGATGGACCTCTGGTCTGACCCAGTGGAGGCAACTTCTTATGTTCTTATGACCTTAAAGTTTCAAGTTTCAAGTTTAATGGTTCTTTTGATTACCGTATTTTCGCGGATATAACGCGCACATTATACGCGTTTTTACCTACCGCGCATACCCCCGCGCGTTATATGCCTGAGCGCGGTATACAAAAGTTTTTAAACATAGGTCCCACCCCGCCCGACGCCCGATTCACCCCCCCAGCAGGACCGCTCGCACCCCCACCCCGAACGACCGCTCGCACGCGCTCCCACCCGCACCCGCATCCACGATCGGAGCAAGAGGGAGCCCAAGCCCTCTTGCCCGGCCGACTCCCCGACGTCCGATACATCCCCCCCCGGCGGGACCACTCGCACCCCCACCCCGAAGGACCGCCGACTTCCCGACAATATCGGGCCAGAAGGGAGCCCAAACCCTCCTGGCCACGGCGACCCCCTAACCCCACCCCGCACTACATTACGGGCAGGAGGGATCCCAGGCCCTCCTGCCCTCGACGCAAACCCCCCTCGCCCCCCAACGACCGCCCCCCCCCAAGAACCTCCGACCGCCCCCCCAGCCGACCCGCGACCCCCCTGGCCGACCCCCCCGACCCCCCCACCCCCCTTCCCCGTACCGTTGGTAGTTGGCCGGACAGACGGGAGCCAAACCCGCCTGTCCGGCAGGCAGCCAACGAAGGAATGAGGCCGGATTGGCCCATCCGTCCTAAAGCTCCGCCTACTGGTGGGGCCTAAGGCGCGTGGGCCAATCAGAATAGGCCCTGGAGCCTTAGGTCCCACCTGGGGGCGCGGCCTGAGGCACATGGGCCCAACCCGACCATGTGCCTCAGGCCGCGCCCCCAGGTGGGACCTAAGGCTCCAGGGCCTATTCTGATTGGCCCACGCGCCTTAGGCCCCACCAGTAGGCGGAGCTTTAGGACGGATGGGCCAATCCGGCCTCATTCCTTCGTTGGCTGCCTGCCGGACAGGCGGGTTTGGCTCCCGTCTGTCCGGCCAACTACCAAAGGTACGGGGAAGGGGGGTGGGGGGGTCGTGGGGGTCGGCCAGGGGGGTCGCAGGTCGGCTGGGGGGGCGGTCGGAGGTTCTTGGGGGGGGGCGGTCGTTGGGGGGGGGGGGGGGGTTTGCGTCGAGGGCAGGAGGGCCTGGGATCCCTCCTGCCCGTAATGTAGTGCGGGGTGGGGTTAGGGGGTCGCTGTGGCCAGGAGGGTTTGGGCTCCCTTCTGGCCCAACTACACAAAGGTACGGGGAAGGCGGGTGGGGGTGTCGTGGGGGTCGGCCAGGGGGGGTCGCGGGTCGGCTGGGGGGCGGGCGGAGGTTCTTGGGGGGGGGCGGTCGTTGGGGGGAGGGGGTTTGCGTCGAGGGCAGGAGGGCCTGGGATCCCTCCTGCCCGTAATGTAGTGCGGGGTGGGGTTAGGGGGTCGCCGTGGCCAGGAGGGTTTGGGCTCCCTCCTGGCCCGATATTGTTGGGGAGTCGGCGGTCCTTCGGGGTGGGGGTGCGAGTGGTCCTGCCGGGGGGGGGGAAAGTATCGGACGTCGGGGGGGGCATCAGGCTTTCAGGATGGGGACAGACCTTCAAGGGGGGACAGGACTTCAAGGGGGGACAGTGCACGGAAAGTCAGGGGGGTGAACGGAGAGTACGGAAAGTTAGGGCGGGCGAAAGGAGCGTCGGGCATCATGCGCGGTATACCCGTGAGCGCGGTATACAAAAGTTTTTGTACATATCATCGTGATTTCTGCGCGCTATACCCGTGTGCGCGTTTTACACGGGTGCGCGTTATATCCGCGAAAATACGGTAATCGCTTAATCAAATTTCTAAGCGATGAACAGTTTAAAATTACATTTAGTGGGAAACAATATAGAAAGGCGAGATGATGTTTTGGGCTGTGTTATCACTGGTCATGAAACATGGATATGCCAATTCGACCCTGAAACAAAGCATCAAAGTGTACAATGGAAGTAAGTCAGTTCTCCATGACCCAAAAAGTTCCGCCAGTCCAAATCAAGAGTCAAAAGGATGTTGCTAACCTTTTTTTTTTTTTTTTTTTTTTTAATATCAGAGGGATTGTTCATTATCAATTTGTACCAACTGGACAAACAGTTAACCAATTTTACTATTTGGAAGTGCTGAAAAGGTTGCGTGAAAAAGTTAAGATGAAAATGACTTGAACTTTTCGCCAACAACTCATGGCTCTTGCATCACGACAATGCACCAGCTCCCACGGCACTGTCTGTGAGAGAGTTTTTAGCCAGAAAACAAATAACTGTACTGGAACACCCTCCCTACTCACCTAATCTGCCCTCCGCCCCATGACTTTTTTCTTTACCCAAAGATAAGGAAATATTGAAATGAAGACATTTTGATGTCATTCAGGACATCAAGGGTAATATGGCGACAGATCTGATAGGCGTTCCAAAAAAAGAGTTCCAAAATTGCTTTGAAGGGTGGACTAGGCCCTGGCATTGGTGCATAGCTTCCCAAGGGGAGTACTTCGAAGGTGACCGTAGTAATATACAGCAATTAGATATGTAGCACTTTTTCTAGGATGAGTTTGTGAACTTAGTTGTCAGACCTCGTACATTTCAATATGCAAATTAAGTAGAAGTGAGTTCCAGACCTGGGATCAGCCACAGAAAATATCTGCAGGCAGGAAGGTCCCTCTTGAAGAGTCTGCTGAAAAGACTGCAAAATATATCCCAGCTTGAAGAAAACTAGAAAGGCCGGAGGCTACAATAGAAAGGTTCAGCATGATTACCAATAATGCAAATTTAAATGGGAGACATTGTGAGAGGGGCAGCCAGTGAGCTACCTACATTTGGAGACATGGGGGAAGCCACTGCTTGCCCTATATTGGTAGCATGGAATATTGCTACTCCTTGGGTTTTGGCCAGGCACTAGTGACCTGGATTGGCCACCATGAGAAAAGGCTACAAGTAATGATGGACCATGGTCTGACCCAGTATGGCTGTTCTTATGTGTGCCAAGTATAGGACAATCAAGCCATTGTAACGTCACTGATGAGGTTGGAATGAGGCGTTATGACATCACAATGTCAGCTCTGGAATGTTGCTCTCTTTGGGGTTCCGGAATCTTGCTATTCTTTGAGATGCTAGAAAGTTGCTACTCTGGGTTTTGGCCAGGTACTAGCGACCTGGATTGGCTACCGTGAGAATGGGCTACTGGGCTTGATGGACCATTGGTCTGACACAGTAAGGTTGTTCTTATGTTCTAATATGGTCATATCAGCAGTGGCTAGAATAAATTTTGTAGCAGCACTTTCAACAAGCTGTAGAGGCCAGAATGAGACAATCCAAAATAAATAGTTTGACATGAATTGGGTGTTTTAGGAGTATTTTTTTTTTTACTAAAGTGTGTTCAATTTTGCAGGTCCCATGCCTTAGCGCAAGAAATTAACATTCAGTAAGTTCAAATATAGCTTGGGACCTATTAGGGTAGAAATAGAACACTGCTCCTTCTGAAGCCGAACAATACCTACCAGAAATGTGAGCGTGGTTAGGAGCGGAGAATAGGTATGGCAGATGTAAGCATCAGAAAAATAATAAAATTCTATCATTTATATGCTTTGCTCATGCTCCTCCCATACTCTCAACAAGCGTACACCCATCAAGATGTAGACTTGTGAACCCATTAGGGACAGGGACAAGTATCTGCATATGATGCAAACTGCTTTGATTGTACTTCAGAAAGGAAGTACATCAAATTTTTCATTTTCAAGTTTATTAGGATTTTATATACCTCCTATCAAGGTTATCTAAGCGGTTTTTACAATCAAGTACTCAAGCATTTTCCCTCTCTGTCCCTCCCCCCCCCCCTTAAATACTTTTTCACTAGTCAGTATTAAGAGGTTGTTTTTGCATGTAAAGAAGAGTGTTTGATTGAAGAACATTTTGATCGTTGGTCCCAAGCTTTATCCATGCTCTTTGTAGCTACACAGAAACATGATGGCAGATAAAGGCCAAATAGTCCATCCAGAGCAACCACTATCTCCTCCTCTCTCTAAGAGATCCCAACTGCATGTCCCACTTTTTCTTGAATTCAGACACAATCTTTGTCTCCACCACTTCTTCTGGGAGACTATTCCATGCATCTACCACCCTTTCTGTAAAAAAGTATTTCCTTAGATTACTCCAGAGCCTAACACCTCTTATCTTCATCTCATGCCCTCTTACTCTGGAGTTTCCTGAAAGAGACTCGCCTCATGCATGTTTATGCCATGTAGGTATATAAACGTGTCATATTTCCCTCTCCTGCCTTTCCTTCAAAGTATACATATTGAGATCTTTAAGTCTGTCCTGACGTAGACTATGACCATTTTAATAGCCTTCCTCTGGACTGACTGCATCCTGTCTATATGTTTTTGAAGGTGTAGGCTCCAGAATTGTACACAATATTCTAAATGAGGTCTCCGTCTTATGCATGGGCATCAATACCTCCTTTTTCCTACAGGCCTATCCTCTCCCTATGCACCAAGTATCCTTCTAGCTTTCCAACCTGTTTGACCACCTTATCATCACATTCTATCACACCCAAGCCTCGTTCCTTTTTCGTGCATGAACTTTCAGGGGGTTTCCAGCAGGAGGGACTGGGCATCCCTCCTGCATCTGATCTTTGGGGGGGTGTTCACGGAGTGTCGGTAGGAGGGATTGGGCATTCCTCCTGCCGCGATCATTCGGGGGTGGGGGAAGGTTCCAGATTTTGCATCTCTCCTGCTGGGGAACATTGGGGTGGGTTTGGGGGTGCCAGGCAGGAGGACTGGGCATCCCTCCTGCCACAATCATTTGGGGGGGTGTTTGCGGCAGGTGTCAGCAGCAGGGCATCCTGCCACGATCATTCGAAGGGGGGTTCCGGCTGGAGGGATTGGGCATCCTTCCTGCCAGCAATGTATGCGGAGTGGGATGGGCAGCTGTGGAGGGGGGGGGGTAACGGGACAGGCAGCCGCTAAACTTATCACAGCAGGGAAATCCCTTGCTGCGATAAGTTCAATGGCTGCATTGTACGCATCTACCGCTGGCCTAGGGAGACGCATACTTCCAGGCCAAGCCACGCCCACACCTAGCCTTAGGTGAGCTTATGCGGGCTTGCATGCCTCCCTAGGCTCCTGGACACGCCTCCAATGTAGGAGTCCTGCCTCGGAAGCTTTTTTTTTTTTTTTTTTTTAGAAACCATGTGTCCCGATTGGCTGGTTAGGTAGCAGTTGGTCACCTACAATCGGGATACCGTTTATAGAATCCGAGCTCTAATGTACCTGAGTAAATAAAACACCTACAAGCCTGATGGCTATTTAAGTGGCATACATTCAGGTACAGTACGTATTTTTCTGTTCCTGGAGGGCTCACAATTACAAAATAAAAAAGTTTCAAGTGGAATTTGAAACTGAGTGCCTTAATTTAAAGTCCAGGACATTAACCACTGGCCGGCCCCTCTGCTCTGCAAGGATGTCTGTATGGCCGTCCTAATGTATTTTTCAACAGGAATATATACCGTATTTGCCGGCGTATAAGACGACTTTTCAGTACCTTAAAATCCTCCCCAAAGTCGGGGGTCGTCTTATACGCCGGGTACTGTTTACATGCCCTTACTTTACATGCCCTAACATCTCCTTCCTTACCTCCTTACGGTGCTTACGGTACTAGTAAACCTGCCGGGACATCAGCGGGGCCATGGCGGGACATCAGTGTGACAAGGGTGCCAGCTCCTTCATCCTGCGCAGCGGGAAGCAGCGGCGCTCTGGCCCCACCCCTTTTCTCTTGACTACGTCTCTCGCACATGCGGCCGTGTGTGGAGTCTAGCCCTTAAGGAAGTTGCGGGGGCGAACAGGAGGCTTTTGAAGGCTTTTAAAGGGAAACTGTCATGCCAGCAAACTTGCTAGGGACTTGCCCGGCACTTGCTCTCTCCCTCTATGTGTTATCTTCCTTCTATCATTGACAGTTTCAGTTTGGTTAACAGTTTAGAAAACAAATAGCATGGCAGCTCCTATGGGTTTATTGTTCTATTCAGCTTTAGTGAATTAATTAAAATTGTTGAAATAAATTCTGATGTTCTTTTAAGTTTTATTTGTTGTGCAGAAGGTGTGCGGAAGAAGGGGTAGTCTTATATGGCGAGTATATAACAAACTCTATATTTTAACTGTAAAAGTTGGGGGGTCGTCTTATACGGCAAATACGGTACATTGGCGTATATACTTGAGATGGACGACTGTTTTGGACACTGCGAGCCAGATGTAGATTTCTGACTTCTGGAAGGATATGAATGACTGATTTTCTCATATGTTTTGTATCATAATAGATGATTGCATTTAATAAACTCAATTTTATCTCAAGTTGACGTGTACAGTTCCTTCCCCTACTTTTTTTCCCTGCTGTTTTTGACTTTGGACATCCTGTTGAAAATGCCCAAATTTTTCTATTACGGGCGCTTGCATTTTTTTTTTTTTTTTTTTTTAATTCAAATACTTTTATTGCCATTTTTCAACAGTGTAACAGAACAAAATGTACAACCACAACCTAAACGCAACAAACGTGCCGTATGCTAATTACATACAGTATTACCTTCCCTATTGCGATTACAATTGGTGCAAAATGCGGCAGTCAAGATAATTTTGGGGTTGAAGAAGTTTGATCATATAACACCTTCCTACCGACTTCTACATTGGCTACCGATGGAGGCACGCCTGAAGTTTAAGTTTGGATGCTTTTGCTTTAAGGCACTGTTCGGTTTAGCCCCATCTCCCCAGCACTCCGCGCTGAACACTGGCTCCCAATTAGCCAACGCTGTGCATTCAAGGCCCTGGCAATAGCACACAAAAGAATTTATGCCACCACCCCCTCCTACATAAAATCCAAGCTACCCATCTACATCCCCACCCGCACCCTCCGCTCAGAAACGGAGATACGCCTATGCATTCCCCCCCGGAAGGTCCCTCCTCTCAGAAACCGCCCGCAAATGCTCCTACAGCCACTTCATTCCCCCAACTCTGGAACCAACTCCCCCCCTCAACTCAGACTACAGGCATCACTAATGACATTCCGGAAAATGGTTAAGACCCTCCTCTTCAACTAAAGGTCACCCTCAGTCTACACCCAACCCCCTTAAACCCCACCTCTACCCTTCTTTCTCCATTCTAATCTTCTGCCTAAATTTCTGTATTGTCCACTCTCAGCCTATACTCAAATAACTTGTATCTAAACTAAACTACTTATATTTAAACTACTGTTCTTAATTTGCTGTATAGTCCCTATATATTACACTGCTGCACAGTCTCATATGTCCAAGTATTTAAATCTACTGTATAATCTTGTATGTCCAATTCACTCCATTGTGAATGTTTACTTGTAAACCGTTCTGAGCTACTGGGAGGACGGGATAAAAATCTAAATAAATAAATATATAACTGACCTCTTCTCGTTCTCAAACGACAGACATAAGAGAAGCTCACACTCGAATTTTGTTTCCCCACCGGTTAAAGGATGTAAATTTTAAAAACACCATCAACATCTTCTCTCACATCAAGCGGCAAAGATCTGGAACAATTGCTCACGCCTACTACTTATGGGGAATTTAGGAAACACCTAAAAACATACCTGTTCCTGAAGTATTTAGGCAACTAACCTGTAAGCCTGAAGTCATTATGCCATTATATAGATCCATGGTGAGACCCCATGGATAATCTAAACTAAACTAAACTAAACCTTAGGTTTGTATACCGTGCCATCTCCGCAAGCGCAGAGCTCGGCACGGTTTACAGAAGTTAAGAGGAAAGGAACTACAATGAAGGGATATAGGAGAGGGACTAAGAAGATAGAGAGGGACCGGGTGCTAGAGAACGGGAGGTGATTAGATTTTTGAAAAGAGCCAAGTTTTCAAGGGTTTGCGGAAGGACTGGAAGGAGCTTGAATTTCTGAGCGGGGATGAGAGGTTGTTCCAGAGTTCTGTGGTTCTAAAGGGGAGGGATGTTCCAAGTTTTCCTGCGCGGGATATACCTTTTATAGAGGGGAAAGATAGTTTCAGTTTTTGGGAGGATCTAGTGGAGTGTGGGTTTGAGGAGTTCCACAATAATAATCCTACTCCACAATAACTGATCTCTAGCGCCTTTAATAACTAGCTTCTAACCTTGTTAATTCTAATTAATTTGTAACATCTTTTAACCATTGTAAACCTCATAGAACTTCACGGTCCTGCGGTATATAAACTGTTATTATTACTATTGCCAAAGAGGGAACAATCACAGGGCCTGCAATGGACTGACTAGAAAGAGCTTATTCAGATACACTGACACGTGTCTGTGATGCCTGTATATTTAATACTTTCAGGTTCTTTAAACAATTATAAATGGGTTACCAGTAGGGGAAAGGGGGGGTGGCCTCACTTGATTTTATTAACAAATTAAATAATCTTTGCATCACCGGAATAATGCCAGCTGTTAGCCCAGGCATTCTTATCTAGTGCTTTTAGCTTTGCAGATAAAACTGAAAAGAACCCCCAAATTTTTAATTTCACTCTTTTAGACCTCGGCATTAACGTTTCTGGGAATGAAACAGTGCCATATAAACCATTGAAAGCAGGGTTATCGTTTCGTTTTCCCTGCCCAGTGGCATAATTAGACTAAAAGGGTTATGCAGACCATGCTAATAGATGGGCCTTACACCACTGCATCCATTTACAGCCGGGAAAAGGGAACACTGTTTTTGCCTTGGGGAATTTCTAGATCTGATTTTGATGATGATAGAGATCGTAATGAGGCCTGGCAGATTTCATATTCCAGCTGAATCGAGAACGGTGGTTTAATTGCAATGAAGGAAAATAAATCGCATTTAAAATGTGACATGCTCCGGAGATAAATAGAGTGAGCCTGAAGTTAAACACCTTGTACGTATAGAGTTTTTTTTTTTTTTTCTTCCAATAATCAAACCCAACCAAAACCTGCGTTATAAATGATTGCCAACTAGCTCTGCAATCAAGTCATAAAGAGCGAGTTAATGAAGCCTTGGTTTACTGTATTGCATACATTAGTCTTGTAATTCTGATTCTCTCACTGAGGTGCATTAAAAAAAAATAAATAAAAAATAAAAAAAAGAGATCAGAACTAGAAATTTGTGCACGCTGTAGGGGCAGAGATAGGACTGGGTCAACCATTTCCTTATGACGTAAAGTCAAGCGGGAATCCTTATTATAATGAGTTCTTTTTTTAATGGAAATTAGGGAAGATGTGGGGTTTGGAAGGAAGCACCAAAAAGGAAGCAAAAATCCACAGAAAATATATCACTATTAATGAAGAAATGGTTGGCTATACAGTCAAACCTCGGTTTACGAGTGCACCGGTTTGCGAGTGTTTTGCAAGACGAGCAAAACATTCACGAAATCGGCGCCTCGGAAACCGAGTTTGACTCGGTTTACGAGCGCCACCCCCCCCCCTGCAATCTGGCATCCCCCCCAGCGATCCGGCATCCCCCCCCCCCCCCGCTTGCGTCCCTCCCCCCACGATCCTACATCCCTCCGAGCACTGCAACGACATCGCTTACCCCGATTGGGCACCGGCACCAGCACCAATGCACAGGAGGTGCCGGTGCCCGAAGATCCTCCCTCTTCTGGCCTGGCGTGGGCGGTGCGACGGAGATCCTCCCTTTTCCCTGTGCTGGGCTGGACTGGGCTTTGAGCATTTGTGCATGCTCAAAGCCTTCTGGTCTCGCTCTCTCCTTGGCTGCTGTCTGTCTGTCTTTCTTTCTTTCTCTCTCTCTCCTTGGTCGCTGTCTGTCTGTCTTTCTTTCTTTCTGTCTCTCTCTTTCCTCGGCTGTCCACCACCACCCCTTGCCTGCTCCCCCTGTCCAGCATCCACTAGCCCGGGCAGCCTCGGGGCTTTTGCTAGGCCGGCCCACTTTGCATTATCGAAGTGGGCTGGCCTAGCAAATGCCCCGCAGCTGCAAGACGAAATTGCGGTTTGCTGGTCCAGGGGTGAGAAGAGGCATCTCGGCAGCGGCAGCGCAGGATGTCAGCCGGCATCGGAGATTGGGGCAGAAGGCAGGCAGTGCGCATGTGTGGCACAGAAGCACACATCATGGTGGCAGGGATCACAGCATCATAAGTGCGCATGCGCGCTTAGGGTTTTATTATAGAGGATATTACATCAGTGTCTTTTATTCCGCCAATACCTTACGGATCTAGGCGGATTACAAAAAGAGGCATTCTGGTCATATCCAGTAGTCCCCCTCTTCTACGAAACTGCGCTAGCAGTTTCCAGCACGGGGAGCCACGCTGAATGGCCCGCGCTGCTCCCGACGCTCATAGGAGCGTCGGGAGCAGCGCGGGCCATTCAGCAGGGCTCTCTCTGTGCTAAAAAAAACACTAGCGCAGTTTCATAGAAGAGGGGGTAAGATTACAAGATGGTTATTGGGTTGGCATTTATTAGGGGCTGGGGATAGGAGGAGGTAATCATAAGAACATAAGAATTGCTACTGCTGGATCAGACCAGTGGTCCATCATGCCCAGCAGTCCGCTCAAGCGGTGGCCTTCTGGTCTAAGACCAGCGCCCTAACTGAGACTAGCCCTACCTGCGTTCGTTCTGGTTCAGCAGGAACTTGTCTAACTTTGTCTTGAATCCCTGAAGGGTGTTTTCCCCTATGACAAACTCCGGAAGAGCGTTCCAGTTCTCTACCACTCTCTGGGTGAAGAAGAACTTCCTTACGTTTGTACGGACTCTATCCCCTTTCAACTTTAGAGAGTGCCCTCTCGTTCACCCTTGGAGAGGGTGAACAACCTCTCTTTATCTACTAAGTCTATTCCCTTTAGTATCTTGAATATTTCAATCATGTCCCCTCTTTTCAAGGGAGAAGAGGCCCAGTTTCTCTAATCTCTCACTGTACGGCAACTCCTCCAGCTCCTTAACCATCCTAATCGCTCTTTTCTGGACCCTTTCGAGTAGTACCGTGTCCTTCTTCATGTACGGCAACCAGTGCTGGACGCAGTACTCCAGGTGAGGGCGCACCATGGCCCGGTACAGCGGCATGATAACCCTCTCCGGTTATATCATGGGTCTGTCTTGATAAATTTCCTGAAGAGTGTGGTTTTTATTTCTCTTCTGAAGGTTTTGCGGTTTGGTGTTGAGATCAGTGAGTTGGAGAGGTGGCTGTATATCTTTGGAATCAACTTTAACCCTTTATTTGGCCTCGTGTGTTTCTCTCGTTCAGCATCAAGATAAGTAAAGCTGCCGTTTCACCATCTGCCAATTAAAGAGTTAAAATGGGGGGGGGGGGAGGGGGAAGACCTCATTACATTCAGCAAGTTTCAAGTTTATTTAAGCTTGATATACCGTTTTAAATACCAAAGCAGTGAACATTGTACAAAATTTATAATAATAAAAAGGAAAAATTTAAACTATTAGTAACATGGGGAAAAGACAACATAAAATACATCAAATAACAAGCAACTCTGTATATTCCAACCCAAATATAATCATGGGTCAAAAGACTCATACACTTCTCCCTCCGTATTCGCTGTGATAGGAAATTAACAGACCCGCGAATACAGAAAAACCGCAAATGACTTTTTCATATGTTATTCGCTGTTTTCTATTACAAAAAAAAAAACAACCCATCGTGAATATGGTGAAACCGAGAATAATATGGTGGCAGACCTGGCCTGTTCCTGAAGGAGAGGCAAAACTCGGTGAAGAAAAGTGCCGGGAATCGGCGGTTTTCTGTGTAAATGCTTGAAATCAGCAATTTCTCTATGCAAGCTGCCGTAATTTGGGGGGAGGAGCCAGCAAGCTAAAAAAACGCAAATAATCGAAACCGCGATTGCTGAAACCGCGAATACGGAGGGAGAAGTGTAATGCGCTAGTTACTTAGGGCTCCTTTTATCAAGCCGCACTGGCGGTTTAATGCGCCTAATAGCACGCATTAAACTGCCGGCAGCGCTAGCCGCTACCACCACCTCTTCAGCAGGCGGTAGTTTTTGGCCAGCGCGGGAGGTTAACGTGTAATGAAACGTCGCACGCGTTAACCCTGCTAGCGCGGCTTGATAAAAGGAGCCCTTAGTACATAAGAACATAAGAAGCGCCATCCCCGGAACAGACCCCAGGTCCATCAAGTACGGCGATCCGCACACACGGAGGCCCCGCCAGGTGTACCCTGGCATAGTTTTAGTCCCCATGTCACTCTGAGCTTTTCATAAGGAGAAGTGCATCTAGATTACCCTTACCCATGTCACTTTATGCCTCTCATAAGGAGATGTACATCTAACTTATCCTTAAATCCTAGAACAGTGGATTCCGCAATTACCTCTTCAGGGAGAGCATTCCAGGTGTCCACCACTCGTTGCGTGAAGCAGAACTTCCTAATATTTGTCCTGAACTTGTCCCCCCCTTAGCTTCAGTCCATGTCCTCTTGTCTGGGTCACATTGGACATTGTAAATAATGTTTTTTCCTGCTCTATTTTGTTGATTCCTTTCAGTATTTTGAAAGTCTCGATCATATCCCCTCACAGTCTCCTCTTCCCAAGGGAGAACAATTAGTCAAACCAGCCTTCATGGGATCTTTATGGATAGAGCTAGAAAGCGTTTATAAGGAGACAGCACTTATCTGAAATCATTCAATAGTCCCTACGAAGCACAACCGTTTCACCTTGAAGCTTCTTCAAGGGAAATACTGAGCTGTATACATCACTGTTTGAACTGAAAAATAATGCATATTCAAAATCATTATTAAATAAATCTCAGTCCATATCCGAAAAAATATATATAATATCTTTAAGCACTTTGCTTACTACGTATTCATGTGTCTAACTCTAAACCAGTGGTCTCCAACTCAAACCCTTTGCAGGGCCACATTTTGGATTTATAGGTACTTGGAGGGCCTGAGAAAAAATAGTTATTGTCTTATTAAAGAAACTAGTCTTTAAGCCCGTTACATTAAGGGGTGCTAGAATATGTGTGTGTATGTGTGTATTTCTTTCTTTCTCTCTCTCTCTCTCCTTAGCCTGTTTCTGTATTTCTTTCTTTCTGTCTTTCTTTTTCCTCAGCTGTCCACCACCACCCCTTGCCTGCTCCCCCTGTCCATTCTCCCTTCCTTTTTCTTCCCCTGTGTCCACCACCACCCCTTCACTGGTCCCCTTATCCAGCAGCAGCCCTTCTCTCTTTGTTTTAACTCCCCCCCTCTCCAGCAGCACCTCTTTCCTGCTCCCCCTGTCCAGCAGTAGGCCTCTCTTCCTTTTTTTGCCCCCCCCCCCGTCCATCAGCACCTCTTCCCCTGTCCAGCAGTACCTCTTTTCTGTTCCCCCTGTCCAGCAGTAGGCCTCCCTTCCTTTTTTTGCCCCCCCTGTCCATCAGCACCTCTTTCCCTGTCCAGCAGTACCTCTTTTCTGTTCCTCCTGTCCAGCAGTAGGCCTCCCTTCCTTTTTTTGCCCCCCCCCCCCGGTCCATCAGCACCTCTTCCCATATCCAGCAGCAACCCTTACCTCTACCAACATCTGCCTAAAGCCGCCGCGGCCTGCAGGCACCGACAGCCTTTGTGGCCTGCTCCCACTCCCTCCTCGCCGTCACTTGCCGTGCCGTCCCCCCCCCCCCAGGAAGCTTTGTTTCCAGCTTCGGCAGCCTCTTGTCTGCGGGCCGCCCGCCCGTGTTTCACTTGAAAGCCAACGCCGCAGCTCCTCTCTCGATCCCCGCCTGGTGCAGTTCGAAAGAGGAGCCGCGGCGGGCGGGTGAGGAGGTTGAGAAGATCCTGGCAGGTGCGCCTTTGCCCCCCCTCCCCCTCCAAATCAGCGGCAGACTCTGGCGGTGAGTGACGGCGAGGGGGGAGTGTCTCCGTGTTCTGGCCTGCCTCCGTGTTCGAAAATCGAATTCAGCACAGAGGCACACCTCACACCACCAGGAATCACGCTCTTTGAAAAGCGCATGCGCGCTTAGCCTTTTATTATTATTGATGACAATTTTGCATGAGGTAAAACTCTTTATAGTTTATAAATCTTTCCTTTTGGCTAAGTCTTAATAATAATATTGTCATTTAGAGGCTAAAGAGACATATGATCAAAAAACTGTTTTATTTTACTTTTGTGATTATGATAAACATGCCGAGGGCCTCAAAATAGAACCTGGCGGGCCGCATGTGGCCTCCGGGTTGCAAGTTTGAGACCACTGCTCTAAACCGTTCGAAGACATGAAGGACCATATTCTGTAAATGGCACAGAAAGTTAGATGCCTTTAGGCGTAGGGTTACTAGACGTCCGGATGTCCCCAGACGGCTGTTCAAAACCAGTGGACATGATGGACCATTGGTCTGACCCAGGAGCGGCAATTCTTATGTATATCAAATTAATAAATCCAATCCAATTTACCGTGGCAGCATCACTACCACAGCTGTGTAAAAGTAGCCCTAAGTCAATTTACTCACTTTAAAATATTCTGACACGCATAAACCAAAAAAAAAAATTATTGAGATGAATGTATGGAACAAACTAAAAGACGTCTGAAAATCAGAAAAAAAAAATGTGAACAAACCGAAAAATGAACCAAAAATATTTACCCAGCGCATATCTGTAATTCACATCCATTACAAAGTTACCATTGACGCTCTCTTTTCCTCTTCCTTTCTGTCTCACATATTTGTTACCCTTCAGGTTTTCAATGTGTCACATTCATAGTGGGATTGTGGCTTTGGAAGACAGGTTTTCTTTCACTCCTGTTGACAAGCATTGAATTCTTGTTCAGTACTGCAGACAACTCGATCGCTGCAGTCAGAAAGGCAGAATCTTTTGACGCTCGCTGTTATGTGCTTCAAAAGTTTAACCCAGTCTTGACGCATTCAGTAAGGAACGTGGTGAAAGAGACCTTGTCCAAACCGGTTTTTCTGGGCTTATTCAGTAGGATATATGATGCGCAACAGAGTATGAATTTAGCTTTGAAATTTAGCTAGACTACTTTAATGGCAATATTTATTTTACTAAATTAAATTTTACCTTAGCAAAAAAAAAAAAAAAAAAACATGGACCTAGTTAGGTATATTTGATTATTTGATTTACTTATTTAAAGGGTTTTAACTTACTACATCTGAAATTCTGGATGGATTACAACTTGTACACACCATTAAATCAGTATATAAACATTACAAATGGTGTAGATTTCTTAGCAATTAATGCAAGGTGCATGTTTTGAGTGCATGACTGCTAAATACTCAGAACTCCATTTTCTTATTTGAATTTATATTCATCACTACAAGTGGGGAAAAAAATGATATAATATTAAAAAAAGGAAAAAGAAAAATATTTTTGTTTAAGTCCACGTCCTGGAAGACAGAAGAATCAAGGAAAAAGAAAAGTGAAAGAAAATACAGGGCTCCTTTTATAAAACCATGGTAGCGGCTCCTGCTGCGATAATTACGCCAACACCCGTAGGGATGTAACGGGCGTTGGCGCGTTTGGTACGTGGCAGCCACTACCGCGGCTCTGTAAAAGTGGAGGGCTACGTGCTAATTATCTTCATCATTCCCAACTCCATTTTCATGAATGTAATATACAAAATGCTTGCTCGAAAAATAAGGCTTCTGTCAAAATGAGAAAAGCATGGCTCAGCTCTTAAATCGGCGGGTAGAGATTTCCGAAAGAGACGACAACCGATGACTCCAAAATCTTAAGCACAAACCGCTGTTATTCACAATTAGCTCATTGATGGTCAGCTACTATGGGGTCCTTTTACTAAAGTGTGTTAGTGCGTCTTAGCGGGCGCTAAAAATTACTACATGCTAGATGCTAACGCGTGCTAGCGCGTCCATAGGCCTTTTCCCTGCTCCCCCTGTTCAGCAGCAGCCCTTCTCCATTGGTTTTACCTCCCCCCTTTCCAGCAGCACCTCTTCACTGCTCCCCCTGTTCAGCAGCAGCCCTTCTCCATTGGTTTTACCTCCCCCCTGTCGAGCAGCACCTCTTCCCTGCTCCCTCTGTCCGGCAGCAGCGCTTCTCCCTAACTTTTACCTTCCCCCTGTCCAGCAGCACCATTTGTTTCAAATTCCAGCGGTCTCTCACTATCATCGGGCCCTCTCCTCCTCTTCTCGTTGCCGGGTTGCCTGCAGTGGTGCCTTATGTGGAGATATCTCTAACGCTCTATCCCTGACCTCCTGCTTCAGGGTGCTTGATTCCCCCCCCCCCCAAAATGGACGTTAGAGTTGATTGCGCGACTGCATGTGGTGGTCCTTCGCTTCCTGTTTGTCTCTGTGGGCACTGTTTTTTGTTTTTTTCATGTAGGCCGGCACTGTTTATTTTTTTCGTTGAGGCTGGCTTCCAACCGTGTGTGCGGCGCACCGCGAGCTGCGGCACACGCCGCAAATAGAATACGGCCATGGAGGCACACATCACGGTGGCAGGGATCACGGCATTGTAAGTGCGCATGCACGCTTAGGGTTTTATTATAGGGGAAATTAGCATAAAAGGCAAATTCTGTAACAATTCCCCAAACCACAGAATTGCTGGAAACTGCGGCCCTGGCTATTAATAAAATCTAATTTGTAAGGCTGACTATGAACTAGCACCAACGAAGCACAGCTAAACAAACATAGAAACATAGAAACATAGAAATAGACGGCAGATAAGGGCCCACGGCCCATCTAGTCTGCCCACCTTAATGTCCCTCCCCTACCTTTGCCCTGTGAATAGATCCCATGTGCCGATCCCATTTGGCCTTAAAATCAGGCACGCTGCTGGCCTCAATCACCTGTAGTGGAAGACTATTCCAGCGATCAACCACTCTTTCAGTGAAAAAGAATTTCCTGGTGTCACCTCGTAGTTTCCCGCCCCTGATTTTCCACGGATGCCCCCTTGTTGTCGTGGGACCCTTGAAAAAGAAGATATCTTCCTCCGCCTCGATGCGGCCCGTAAGATACTTGAACGTCTCGATCATGTCCCCCCTCTCTCTGCGCTCCTCGAGCGAGTATAGCTGTAATTTGTCAAGCCGTTTTTCGTATGGTAGTCCTTGAGTCCCGAGACCATCCGGGTGGCCATTCTTTGCACCGACTCCAGTCTCAGCACATCCTTGCGATAATGCGGCCTCCAGAATTGCACACAGTATTCCAGGTGGGGCCTCACCATGGATCTATACAATGGCATAATGACTTCCGCCTTACGACTGACGAAACCCCTTCGTATGCAGCCCATGATTTGTCTTGCCTTGGACGAAGCCTGCTCCACTTGATTGGCAGACTTCATGTCCTCACTGACGATTACCCCCAAGTCTCGTTCTGCTACCGTTTTTGCTAGGATCTCGCCATTAAGGGTATAAGACTTGCATGGATTCTGGCTGCCCAGGTGCATCTGAATACAACCAGGAGGTGCAGGTAGCTGGTGAGATATTTTGTTGGCTTCTCTGTTTTCCTTGGAAATAAATTCATGACTGAGCAAGATTTCATTCTTACTTAGAAATCCAAGATCTGGCCTGTGGCTATTTGTACTGCTCTGATTTGGAGAACTGATGTTGTCTCTGTCTGATTCAAATGAGGTGGTGTAAAAAAAAATAAAAAAAAAAATATATATATATATATATATGAACTGAACCAGACTGTGCAAATATTTGCAGCTTCAGTTAATTCTGAAACATCCAAGGTATTTTAAGCCTCACAACCTTTAAATTGAAGAAAATGAGAGAATACTAGGGTGCCCTTATATCAAACTGCATATCCCAGCTGAAAATGTTGTGCGTTGAAGCATCCAATGGTATGGTATTTATGTATTCAATCTTTGATACTGTTCTCCCAGGGGAACTCAGAACAGTTTATATGAATTTATTCAGATACTCAAACATTTTCCCCTCTCTGTCCCTTTGGGCTCACAATCTATCTAATGTACCTGGGGCATTGGGAAGGGGGGATTAAGTGACTTGCCCAGGGTCACAAGGAGCAGTGAGGGTTTGAACCCACAACCTTAGGGTGCTGAGACTGTACCATTAACCACTGCGCTACTCTAGAAATCAAAAAGTAGTAAAAGTGAGCCAAGTATAGGACAATCAAGCCATTGTGACATCACTGATGAGGTTGGCTCTTAGGCATTGGTGGAATGAGGCATTATGACATCACAATACCAGCTCTGGTTATCAGAGGCTGAAACGTTTCACACTATTTACCTGTATTTAATTTTCTATACTGTTTTCCCAGGGGAGCTCAGAATTAGAGAGTACCGAAGAGACACATTTGTCCCCATCCCGCCCCTGCGAGTTTTGTCGCTGTCCCTGTTCCTGCCCCATTCCTGTAAGCTCAGCCTTAACCACACAAGCCTCTAACACTTATGATTTTAAAGTGTTTGAGGCTTGTGCAGAAGAGGACGGAGCTTAGGCATTGGTGGAATGAGGCATTATGACATCACAGTCTCAGCTCTAGAATGTTGCTACTTATGATTTTAAAGTGTTTGAGGCTTGTGCGGATGAGGACGGAGCTTAGGCATTGGTGGAATGAGGCATTATGACATCACAATTTGAGCTCTAAAATGTTGCTACTTATGATTTTAAAGTGTTTGAGGAATGTGCAGATGAGGACGGAGTTTAGGCATTGGTGGAATGAGGCATTATGACATCACAATCTGAATTCTAGAATGTGTTTGAGGCTTGTGCAGATGAGGACGGAGCTTAGGCATTGGTGGAATGAGGCATTATGACATCACAATCTGAGCTCTAGAATGTTGCTACTTATAGGTTCAGTCCGCAACCTGTGAAGAGGTTACTGACCACTTCTATAACCTACCTCAAGTTCTATCTGTACCCCTCTATCCCCTTATCCCCACTAGAGACGGAGTATGACGTGTTGATTCAGGCAGTCTGTTTCGCTCATATGGCACAGCATGAAAGAAAGGACAAAGTCTGGAGTTGGCGGTGGAGGTAAAGGGGACTGATGGGCCGCCGCGGGAGCGGACCGCTGGGCAGGATGGACCTCTGGTCTGACCCAGTGGAGGCAACTTCTTATGTTCTTATGTTCTTATGATTTTAAAGTGTTTGAGGCTTGTGCAGATGAGGACGGAGCTTAGGCATTGGTGGAATGAGGCATTATGACATCACAATTTGAGCTCTAAAATGTTGCTTCTTATGATTTTAAAGTGTTTGAGGCTTGTGCAGATGAGGATGGAGTTTAGGCATTGGTGGAATGAGGCATTATGACATCACAATCTGAATTCTAGAATGTTGCTACTTATGATTTTAGTATGTAGAATTTTTCACTTCTCAGACGAAATGAAAACATAGAATATCATTCTGCTGCATTGCTGGTGCTTGTTCAGTCTATCAAAATAGCAAATTGCTGCGGTTCATTCTCATTCTTCAGCAAACCACAGGAAGGGAGATTAGCTTTGACTCTCCTTAGCTTTGTAAGCTTCGAAAAAAAGTAGAAGTTTCATACAAAAGACAACATTTTGTATGAGGCATCGATAAAAACGAGAGCTGAGGCCTAGATTCTAAAAATGGCGCCGTTAGGAAGGCAGCGGTAGGCGTTCTGTTGACGCCTACCCCTGGTTTTACAACACCGTAGTGTAGTTTCAGCGCCGGTAACAACTCCGACGCTCATAGAATTCCTATAAGCATCCGAGCTGTTATCACCGCAGCCTGCACTAAAAACCGCACTACGGTGTTGTAAAAGGGGGAGGGGTAAATTAATTGGTGCTAGAATTGCGTCTATCCTGATGCCTAGTGGCGTCGAACGTCAAAAGAGGCACGGTTGGGGGTGGGGGTTGACGTTCGGCGCCGCCAAGCATGATTCTACACCAAGGGCATCAGAAATGGAGGCCTTTTGAAACCCTGGCCTCCGTTTCCCGATGCCTACCTTCGGTGCGGGCCTCGATTCTGAAAACGGTGCTGTAATCTGAGTGAGATGCGACCAGCACCGTTTTTCTCAGGTGCCTGCCGATTACGGCGCCGCTTTAAGAATCCAGGCCTAAGAGCTATTCTCTAAATGGTACTCTGAGTCCTGCCCATGCTCCTATTTATAGATTTAGGTAGATCGTCAGGATTTACGTTTGCATTTATGTGTATGCTAGTACTCTAAACATTTGCACCCATAATCTGTGAATATTTATTTTATTAAAAAAATTTCTATACCGTTTATAAGTAAACGGTTTACATAATTTACATACATGCAATCCGCTAAGAAAATCGACTGTCGGCTCCGGGCAGATTTCCCGCAGAGGAGAGAACCCTGCATTCACCGTGGGCCTCATCTGGGGCAGCCTCCTTGGAGCGGCTGGGGCACGGGCAGTGTGTCTGGGAGGGAATGCATGGATGGGAGAACATCGCAGGGGAGGAGACATAGGCATCCTGGGACTGTCGGCCAAGTCTCTTCCCTGAAGAAGCCCTTTCTGGAAACGTCAATCGCTCCTCCTAAACTTACTTGCCCCACTTCATCACTGACGCTGAAACCGTGGATTGAAGACAAAGTTTTATTTTATTTTTCTTTCCAGCTTATGATTTATCTTTAATCTTATCTATTGTTTTGCCTTTTGTCTTTGTTTTCTTCTATTTCTATCATTTAAATTTCTCCAGAATTCTACTGTTTAACGGCTCCCCCTTCTGCTTCTATTCCTTTCTCTCCTCTCTTCTACCTTCCAAAGTATTTAGATCAATGCTGTCTTGTTAAAATGTTTATTTTATTTTTATTTTTCCTCTAACTCTACTTTTCACTTCTCTATTACCTCCAGGTACTTTAGTTAGATTGTGAGCCTTCGGGACAGTAAGGGAATTTTTCAAGTACCTTTCTTATTTCTAATCCTAATGTATATTTTCTGTAAACCGCTTAGAACCTAACGGATGTAGCGGTATATAAGAAATAAATTACATTACATTACATTACATAAGAACATAAGAATTGCCGCTGCTGGGGCAGACCAGTGGTCCATCATGCCCAGAAGTCCGCTCACGCGGCGGCCCTTAGGTCAGAGACCAGTGCCCTAACTGAGTCCAGCCCTACCTGCATACGTTCTGGTTTAGGAAGAACTTGTCCAACTTTGTCTTGAATCCCTAGAGGGTGTTTTTCCTATGGAAGAGTGTTCCAGTTTTCCACCACCCTCTGGGTGAAGAAGAACTTCCTTGCGTTTGTACGGAATCGATCCCCTTTTACCTTTAGAGAGTGCGTTAACATTGGCTTTAATCGGTGTAACAAGCGCATCTGTGCAAAACAAACCTGTCCAGTCTTGGTTACCTGCAATGGGGGCTCCTTTTACGAAAGTGCGCTAGCGTTTGTAGCGCACGCTAACCCCCGCGCTACGCGTAAAAAGGAAGCCAGCTCATTGGTGGCGTTAGCGTCTAGCGCCTGGGGCAATTTAGCGTGCGCTAAAACCGCTAACGCAGCTTAGCAAAAGGAGCCCTAAAGGTTAGGGCTCCTTTAACGAAGCCGCGTTAGCGGTTTAACGCGCGTAATAGCGCACGCTAACCTGCCGGCCGCGCCAGAAGCTAACGCCAGCGTTGAGCTGGCGTTAGTTCTAGCCGCGTAGCATGGGTTTAGCACGCGCTAAAAAGCTGCGTGCGCTAAAACCGGTACCGCGGCTTCGTAAAAGGAGCCCTTAGTGTTCAATTTTTAGAACCGTTCAATAACAATAGAATAGAATTCTGATTTTAGGGGGTATGTAGGGGGGGGGCTGATCCATGTTTTATTGTTTTCTGGGTGTTACATAATCTTTTCTATTTGATTATGAAGTTCTTGTTTGTGTGTTTTATATTATTATTGTTTTTAATTATGTAAACTGTTGTACTCTTTTTTTTGGGGGGGGGTGCAATGTGATATATTAACTAAACAATTACTTTCTTGGGTCCCCCCCAAAAAAAGTTGAAGATAAATGAATTATCACTAAAATGCTTTATAACGATCATTTAAATCAGGGGTAGGGAACTCCGGTCCCCAAGAGCCGTATTCCAGTCGGGTTTTCAGGATTTCCCCAATGACTATGCACTGAAAGCAGCGCATGCAAATAGATCTCATGCATAGTCATTGGGGAAATCCTGAAAACCCAACTGGAATACGGCTCTCGAGGACCGGCGTTCCCTACCCCTGATCTAAATAAACCTACTGCAAAACGGACTCATTTCACAGATTAAATCAATCTTCCAATGGAGCCTCCATATAATTTCAGGCGGAACGCAAATTGGGTGGGCGTCACCTGGTTTCAGTTTAGGGGAAGATGAGGATTTCGCCAGAGTCTATTTGAAAAATTCATTAGATTTGGAGAAAATCCAGAGTGGTCCAGAAACATGTGACAAAGCTCTATGAAATCCAGAGGCTCTGCCAGTTTGAAGAAATGAACCAATAATACGTCCTCTAGGGCTCACTATGGATTTCTTTAACTCCATTTCAGAATTTGTACAGACTGCCTAATCCTTTGAAAGAAGCTTTTGATAAGCTCATGGAATTTTCATGAATCCACCGGAGCCTGATGGTTATCCTCTTTTAAAAAGAATCATAGAGCCATTTTAACCTGGCTAAACTGCTTTTTTTATCTCAAGTTTTGTTAATCTGTAGTTAGTCTCTCTGAAACTCAAATGTAATCAATCAAACAGATAAGTGTGTTCTAGTTTAAAGTAGAGAAAATTGACCTGTGGAACGTCTGACACCCTGGGTGAAGTTAGACAAATACTGTACTTCAGTGTTTACTTTTCAGGTAGTGCAACGTTTTCAAACAAACATCCATGATTTCCACCAAGATATTTTAGACTTTGTGAATTGGTGATTGATTTTGAGGCTCTGTATGTCATTCCCAAAATAGCCGAGCTTGCTAAAAGTCAGTGCCTTCACTCACCTACCACATGCTTCGAGACAAAGAACAATAATTCTCTAGGCTACAGAATTCAGCTAGATTTGTTCTTTGATTCTCACATTTTGCCATAATAGTCTTCAAGGTTTTACTCTTTGTATATTCAGCTTGATCAAACATGCTTTCACAGGAGGATGCAAACAGATAAAAACAAGCTCTCTGGAACATAAAGGGCTAAATTCACTAAGCGTACCGATCAGTTTGCGACCCGATTTCCCTCCGACCCAATTCACTAACCTCTGTCCTGATCATCCTCCGATCCGCGAATGCAAATGAGGGGGAATGGCATTCAAATGCAGACAGAAAGCAATTCACTAAAATCAAAAAAAGCAACACCGACTGGGTCGCTGAGGTCCTTTCCAACTGCCCAGCCTTCTGCTGCCCTGCTCTCTGCCCTGATCTGCTGCCCTGTCTCAGCCCCGATCTCCTGCTGTCTCCTGCCTGCCCCGATCTCGTGCTCTGCCCCGAATCTCTCCTGCCTGCCGCCCCGACTCGCCACCCTGAATCTCTCCTGCCGCCCCGACTCGCCGCCCTGAATCTCTCCTGCCGCCCCAACTCTCCTGCCCTTCCCCGCACTGCGAGCCCGTGGTTTTAACCCATGGGTTTGAAGCGGGTTAATACCACGGGCTCGCTGGACTAGTAAAAGTTTTTTAAAAAAGTCGCGGCTCTAGACAACTCTTAGACACATACGCAGACCATCTACAGATGGTCTGCGCATGCGTCGGGATCGCACACTAGTGATCCGTGCGGTCGGAGGGGGGCGTTCCTCCAATCGCCCTCATTTTAATTATTTTGTTTTGTAAATGGGTCGGGCCTGCACGGATCGGTGACGGATCGGGAATGCAATGGAGGTAAGTGAATCTAGCCCAAAGTGCTTGCTGCTTCTGAAGAAATCATGCTCAGGTCATTTCCCCCTATGCTGCCCCCCCCCACCCCCCCCCCGTGAACTCCATTCTTTTGGTAAGTCCCTCTTATCTGTACCCTTTACCTCCACCGCCAACTCCAGACTTTGTCCTTTCTTTGATGCTGTGCCATATGAGCGAAACAGACTGCCTGAATCAACACGTCATACTCCATCTCTAGTGGTATTCAAATCCATGCTAAAAGCCCACTTCTTTGAAGCTGTTTTCAACTCAAATCGGACTCGCTGCCAGATACCTACACCCATTGTATCATTTCTTCTACCAGAAACTCCACAACCCTGAGATATTCTGTCTGTCTGCCCATATTAGATTGTAAGCTCTTCTGAGCAGGGACCATCTATTGAATGTTAAATGGCAGTGCCGTGTATGCCTTTCAGTTCTATAGAAATGATAAGTAGTAGTGGGACCCATGCTCAAAGAAACATGCAAAACATGCAAAAGCCACGCAGAGATAGGCCCATGATACAACAGCAATGCAAAAAAAAAAAATAAACCAACAGAACTGCAATGCTTGAAGCAAAACATATTAAAATTTTTTGCATGGTTAAATCCTGCCATTACATGGAAAACTTGTGGTCAATGAGGAGAGGTAGGAGGAGGAACATGCCTGACACGTGTGCACAAACGTTTCTGGTATGCATGCCCAGATAAAAACAGCACATATCAGTCTAGTTTGTTGAGAAAGCTCCACTGGCTCCCAGTTTGTTTTAGGATCCAGTTTAAGGCTGCTTGTGCTTTAAGCTTTTCCATGGAATATTTGATCCTTTAGTTCCATTATATTGGAATACTACTAGATCTTGTCATTCGAGGATTACCCAGAAATATAAATTATCGTTCCCCTCTTTTAGAAGAATTAATCTGTTGGGAAGCTTAGCCAATCTCTTGCGTTCAAACTGGCAGACATTTGGAACAAACTCCCTGACTCTGTAAGATTGATAGGTCAGCTACAACAATTTCGCAAAGCCCTAAAAACTTTGTTGCTCACACAATATCTTACCGAAGTGACGAACTGATAGCATTTTCACCTTCTCTTTCTCAGGTTCGTATTCTTTTATATATCCTGCTCTTAATTATTTGTGAACCGAGTCGAGCTCTATTAGGAGATGACCCGGTATATCAGTGGTTCCCAAAATTGTCCTGGGGGACCCCCAGCCAGTCAGGTTTTCAAGATATCCCTAATGAATATGCATGAGAGAGATTTGCATGTAATGGAAGTGACAGGTATGCAAATCTCTCTCATGCATATTCATTAGAGATATCTTGAAAACCTGAGTGGCTGGGGGTCCCCCAGGACAGGTTTGGGAACCACTGCGGTATATAAACCAAAGACTAGACTAGACCAGAGGTAGGCAATTCCGGTCCTCGAGAGCCGGAGCCAGGTCAGGTTTTCAGGATCTCCACCATGAATATGTACGAGATGGATTTGCATGCCCTGCCTCCTTGAGATGCAAATCTATCTCATGCATATTGATTGTGGATATCTTGAAAACCTGACCTGGCTCCGGCTCTCGAGGACCGGAATTGCCTATCCCTGGACTAGACAGTTTAATATATCACCTGACTATTAAGGCAAACTCACCCCCTCTTTTACTAATGAATAGTGTGTGTTTTAGCACCGGCAGTGGCGGTAACTGCTCCGACGCTCATACAATTCCTATGAGCTTTGGAGCAGTTACGGCCGCGGCCGGCGCTAAAACCTGCGCTATGCATTAGTAAAAGAGGGAGGTCAGTGGTTTACGGTGTCAGGTCAAAAGTGCGCCGGGACAAAGGCGTGCGCAGACAATTGAGCGCAGCGTGGAGGCGCGTGCCACAGAAAATTACTGTTTTTACGGCTCCGATGGGGGGGCTTGGGGGGAACCCCCCCACTTTACTTAATAGAGATCGCGCCGCGTTGGGGCGTTGTGGGGGGTTGTAACCCCCCACATTTTACTGAAAACTTCAATTTTTCCCTGTTTTTAGGGAAAAAGTTAAGTTTACAGTAAAATGT
Organism: Geotrypetes seraphini; assembly: GCF_902459505.1. NCBI lineage: Eukaryota > Metazoa > Chordata > Amphibia > Gymnophiona > Dermophiidae > Geotrypetes > Geotrypetes seraphini. Next base: position 389,122,043 of record NC_047086.1, on the reverse strand, counting down.
GGAGGGTTACAACCCCACAAACCCCCCACAACGCCGGCGCGATATCTATTAAGTAAACTGGGGAGCTCCCCAACAAAACCCCCCGTTGGAGCCCCTAAAAACTGTAATTTTCTTCGGCGCGCACCTCCGTCTTGCGCTCAGTTGTCGGCGCACGCCTTTGTCTTTCGCCGAGTTGTCTATGAACCGTGGTTTACAGTTAAAAAATATGAAGTAATTAAAATCCGAACAGAACTCCATTCTACCATAGGACAATCTTATAAAAGAACATAAGAACGGCCGAAGGTCCATCAAACCCAGTATTCTGTTTGCAACAGTGGCCAACCCAGGTTCCAAGTACCTGGCAGAAACCCAAACATTCCAGAGCTGAGATGGTGATGTCATAATACCTCATTCCAGCAATGTCTAAGAGTCAGCCTCATCAGTGATGTCACAATGGCTTGATTGGTCTATAGTTGGCTCACACAAGAACATAAGAGTTGCCACACTGGGAGAAACTGAAGGTCTTAAGTATTGCTGGAAAGAGGCATTATGACATCATCATATCAACACTGGTTACCAAAAACTGAAACTATTCACACTAAGAGGGGGAGGGGGAATTTATTAACCTGGGCTACATTTAAAATGGGTTATTTTACCTCGTCAGCTATTTTAACACAGGGTCTCATTGCTAATAATGGGCCAGTATGCTAAAATAGTGGATGTGCAGACTGGATGGGCCATTAGGCCTTTATCTGACACCATATTTGTATGTTTCTATAAGAAAGTTTGGGACAGGCACATGGGAGCTCTTAGGGAGAGGAGGAGATAGTGGGTGCTATGGATGGGCAGACTGGATGGGCCATTAGGCCTTTATCTGACATCATATTTGTATGTTTCTATAAGAAAGTTTGGGACAGGCACATGGGAGCTCTTAGGGAGAGGAGGAGATAGTGGGTGCTATGGATGGGCAGACTGGATGGGCCATTAGGCCTTTATCTGACATCATATTTGTATGTTTCTATAAGAAAGTTTGGGACAGGCACATGGGAGCTCTTAGGGAGAGGAGGAGATAGTGGGTGCTGTGGATGGGCAGACTGGATGGGCCATTAGGCCTTTATCTGACATCATATTTGTATGTTTCTATAAGAAAGTTTGGGACAGGCACATGGGAGCTCTTAGGGAGAGGAGGAGATAGTGGGTGCTGTGGATGGGCAGACTGGATGGGCCATTAGGCCTTTATCTGACATCATATTTGTATGTTTCTATAAGAAAGCTTGGGACAGGCACATGGGAGCTCTTAGGGAGAGGAGGAGATAGTGGGTGCTGTGGATGGGCAGACTGGATGGGCCATTAGGCCTTTATGTGACATCATATTTGTATGTTTCTATAAAAAAGTTTGGGACAGGCACATGGGAGCTCTTAGGGAGAGGAGGAGATAGTGGGTGCTGTGGATGGGCAGACTGGATGGGCCATTAGGCCTTTATCTGACATCATATTTGTATGTTTCTATAAAAAAGTTTGGGACAGGCACATGGGAGCTCTTAGGGAGAGGAGGAGATAGTGGGTGCTGTGGATGGGCAGACTGGATGGGCCATTAGGCCTTTATCTGACACCATATTTGTATGTTTCTATAAGAAAGTTTGGGACAGGCACATGGGAGCTCTTAGGGAGAGGAGGAGATAGTGGGTGCTATGGATGGGCAGACTGGATGGGTCATTAGGCCTTTATCTGACATCATATTTGTATGTTTCTATAAAAAAGTTTGGGACAGGCACATGGGAGCTCTTAGGGAGAGGAGGAGATAGTGGGTGCTATGGATGGGCAGACTGGATGGGCCATTAGGCCTTTATCTGCCTTTGTGTTTCTATAATAGCTCAACTTGTGGTAAAATAACCCATCTTAACGATGGCTCCCATTGATAACTTCTCCATCCCCTTAATGAACTTTACTCATTGAAGAAATATTTTACTTGCAAAGACCTAAGATTATAAGATGGCAAACAGAGTATAATTAGAAGTGCAAGAAATATCGGAGATAATGAATACATAGACCAGGAGTGAGAATATGTTGGGGGGTTTTAAGTATAAGAACATAAGAATTGCCATACTGGGACAAACCGAAGGTCCATCAAGCCCAGTATCCTGTTTCCAACAGTGGCCATCCTATGTCTCAAGTTCCTTGCGGAAACCCAAATAGTAGCAACATTTCAGAGCTGAGATTGTGATGTCACAATGCCTCATTCCATCAGTGTCTAAGAGCCAGAGACTCATCAATGATGTCACAATGGCTTCATTGCTCTATACTTGGTTCACATAAAACAAAAGAATTATGTTACTGGGACAGACCGAAGGTCAATCAAGCCCAGTATCCTGTTTCCAACAGTGGCCATCCCATGTCTCAAGTTCCTTGCGGAAACCCAAATAGTAGCAACATTTCAGAGCTGAGATTGTGATGTCACAATGCCTCATTCCATCAGTGTCTAAGAGCCAGAGACTCATCAGTGATGTCACAATGGCTTCATTGCTCTATACTTGGTTCACATAAAACAAAAGAATTATGTTACTGGGACAGACCGAAGGGCCATCAAGCTCAATATCCTGTTTCCAAGAGTGGCCAACCCAGGTCCCAAGTACCTACCTAGATCCCAAATAGTAAAACAGATTTTATGCTGCTTATCCTCGGAATAAACAATAGGTTTCCCAAGCCATTCTCCGGCAACGAATTCCAGAGTTGAATTACACATTGTGTGAAGAAATATTTTCTCCGGTTTGTTTTAAATCTACTACTTAGTAGCTTCATCGCATGCCCCATAGTCCTAGTATTTTTGGAAAGAGTAAACAAGAGATTCACATCTACCCTTTCCACTCCACTCAGTATTACATAGACCTCTATCATATCACTCCTGAGCTGTCTCTTTCTCCAAGCTGAAGAGCCCTGGCCGCTTTAGCCTTTCCTCCTAGGGAATTCATCCCATCCCTTTTCTCATTTTCATCGCCCTTCTCTGTACCTTTTTTAATTTCACTACATCTTTTTTGAGATATGGCGACCAGAATTGCACACTGTATTTGAGGTGCGGCCGTACCATAGAGCGATACAAGGGCATTATAAACATTTTCATCTTTGTTTTCCATTCCTTTCCTGATAACTCCTAACATTCTGTTCGCTTTCTTAGCTGCTGCTGCACACTGAGCCGAGGGTTTCAATGTATTCTCAACAATGACACCTAGATCCTTTTTCTGGGCAGTAACTACACTTCTCCTTCCGAATCCACAGAGGTTAGGTGCAGAGCCGGACCGCGAAGCATGAAAAACCGTGAATAACTTCTCGGCCGGCTCCGACCCACCCCCGCCTTCCTCCCGCCTTCCCCCCGGCATCCCGGACCTTACCTGGTGGTCTAGCGGGTTTTCGGGGCAGGAGCAATCTTCCTACGCTCCTGCCCCGTGCAGATCACTCATAGGAAATGGCTGCCATGAGCTCCCGTAGTCTCCCGGCAGCCATTTCCTATGAGTGACCTGTACGGCGCAGGAGCGTAGGAAGATCGCTCCTGCCCCGAAAACCCGCTAGACCACCAGGTAAGGCTTAAAAATAGGCAAAATAATTAAAAAATCCCCCCCCCTAAAAAAAATTGAGAATAACTGAATCCACGGATGCTGAAACTGTGGATTCGGAAGGAGAAGTGTACTAACACAGAACCCATAATCACATTAGTAGTTCGGGTTCCTCTTTCCCACTTGCTCACATTAAATATCCTCTGCCATTTTGACCCCACTCTTTCAGTCTCATAAAGTCCTTTTGCAATTTATCACAATCCTCATGATTTAACAACTTTGAGCAACTAGTTATTTCCATCTTTAGATCATTAATAAATATGTTTAAACCCAGCACGGACCCCTGGGGAACTCCACTATTTACTCTTCTCCATTCAGCATATTGACCATTTAAACTTACTCTCTGTTTTCTGCCTTTGAGCTTTAGCGCACCGAGAAAATCTTTGAGCGAGGAAACAAAAAACTCAATCACGAAAGAGCTTCACCAGCGAAAACGTTGTAATACTTGCAGCCCAGCTTAAAGATAGCTCGTGCCCCCGAGTCATTGAGCACGCTGTATAACTAATCAGTTCCTTTTAGGGATTTTTATTTGACTAATTCACTTCCTCCTTCACAAAGCTGCATAAGCGTTTTTTGCGCCGGCCGTGGTGGTAAGTCCTCCGACGCTCATCTACCTTATTCCATTCACATGTATCGATACCTGTATCCACAGTATCCACATTGTACCTCTCCTTTATTGTACACCATCTTGAACTGAAAAGGTATGACGGGATATAAATAAAGCTATTATTATTAGTATTATTATTATTATTATTATAAAAATCCTAAAAACGCTAGCGCAGCTTTCTAAAGGAGGGTCTTACTGAAAATGGCCTTTTTGTTAGGTTCCATAATAGTTAAACTTTAGTATCTATACTTACAAAAAGCTATGAAAACGTTAAAAAAAAATCAATCACCTATCTACGTACGTAGGAAAATCCTTATTAACAATCTGCAAAGAAGAGACCATCAGACTTTGCAAAACTGGAAGTAGGTCTGGAATGGTGGCCCGCAATAAATCTTGTGTTCTTGTTTCTATGGATATTTTGCACTGTTAATATTGGAAAAACAGCAGAAACATTTGGCCAGAACGCTCCTATTTTTGGGGGGCAAAATATTTTAGTACAAAGTAAAAGTGAAAACAACACGCTCAGTCTTTCCAGTGATGATTCCAGATGAGCATCGTGCAGAGTGATTGAGCTGTTGGTAGCGACAATTTTAATACGTACAAGGCAATACACTGCAAAAGCCTTCCAGATGGAGAATAATTCATCAGATTTTGTTTGCACCAAGGAGCCCACAAATTTTCAGAAAGTGTTGAAATGGAGAAAGTGCAGTCTCAGGAGAGAGAACTCGAGGGAGCGGATAAAAGTGCATTTTACAGGCCAAAAGGAGTACCTCTCCTATTTTTAAAAGTCTGCACATAATTCCCCCTTGAGGGAACAGAAAAAAGATTATTCAGTTAGACTGTCATCACTTACCTCAAGGAAAAATGTCTTTAATAATTTTCCAGTTGCAATGATGCTAATTATTGAACTTGGTTTTCTGCATTTCGCTTCCAAGTGGAAAATATTGGATAGGAATCAAATGACAGTCGTAAATCTTCCTATTTTGCTATTAAACACTGATTGGACGTCGGCATGATTTCTCTGCATGCATAATTTGCCGTTGGAACCATAAAAAAAATTAACCATCCAGTAACTAGTGCTGAGTGGCTTAAAGGTCACAAGCTCCGATTAATCCCCTCCAAATCTAAAGCAACCATCGTTTCCAGCCAAGATCCCCTTAACTTTTTCACACCTCTTTCCATTCTCCGTAGCTCTATAACCCTAAGTGAGAATGTGAATGTTTCAGGAGTTTATTTTGATAACAAGCTTTGCTTTCCATATCACATATCTGGTATCAATCAGATTCTCTTACCATGTTATGTGCATCATTTGTTCTGTCAATCTATTTCTAACTTACAGATCTTGACCCATGCATTCATTTTAAATTGCACTGATTATTATAATTCTATTCTTTGTGGTGTAATTGTGCCACAGGTCATATGTATTCAACTAATCTTAAATGAAGCCATTTATTTGTCATCATCACTCAAAGAGCAACACTGGTTGCCAGTTGACTCTTTCCAAAAATACTAGGGCTAGGGGACATGCGATGAAGCTTCTAAGTAGTAGATTTAAAACGGACCAGAGAAAATATTTCTTTACATAGCGTATAATTACACTTTTGAATTCGTTGCTGGAGAATGTGGTGAAATCAGTTAGCTTAGCAGGGTTTAAAAAAAAGTTTGAAAAATTTCCAAAAAGAGAAGTCCATAGGCCGTTATTAAGATGGCTTGAAGAAACCCATTGTTTATACTAGGATAAGCAGCATAAAATCTGTTTTATTACATGGGATCTAACTAGTTACTTGGGATCTGGGTTGGCCACTGTTGGAAACAGGATACTGGGCTTGATTGACCTTTGGTTTGTCCCAGTATGGCAGTTCTTATGTTCTTATACTTAAAAAAACCCCAACATATTCTCACTCCTGGTCTATATATTCATCATCTCCATTCCAACAGGGGAGAGCCAACGGAGGAGGGCTGCAGTCCGGCCATCGGACCAACGGTTGGCTTGGGGGCCCGTTCCAGCGGGGCACCCGACACTGTCTTCCCTCCTCCCCCATTCCAGCAGGGGAGAGCCGACGGAGGAGGGCTGCAGTCCGGCCATCGGACCAACGGTTGGCTTGGGGGCCCGTTCCAGCGGGGCACCCGACACTGTCTTCCCTCCTCCCCCATTCCAGCAGGGGAGAGCCGACGGAGGAGGGCTGCAGTCCGGCCATCGGACCAACGGTTGGCTTGGGGGCCCGTTCCAGCGGGGCACCCGACACTGTCTTCCCTCCTCCCCCATTCCAGCAGGGGAGAGCTGACGGAGGAGGGCTGCAGTCCGGTCATCGGACCAACGGTTGGCTCAGGGGCCCGTTCCAGCTGGACTTAATTTTTAACTGTTTTGATTTTATTTTCACTTCTTCTTTTTAGTTTATGATATATTTTTTAATCACACTTATTGTTTTACCACTTATTTTGTTTTATTTTATCATTCAAATTTCATTTAAATTTCCCCAGAATTCTATTGCTTCACCGGTTCTCCCTCTGCATCTATTCTTATCTCCCCTCTTTTTTCAACCTTTCAAAGTCCTTTAGATCATTGTAGTCTTATTAGAATGTTTATTTTCTTATTTTTTCTCATCTATCTCTATTTTATTTCTTCATTATTCTACTAATTGTCATTTTTCCAGGTACTTTAGTTAGATTGTGAGCCTTCGGGACAGTAAGGGAATTTCTAAGTACCTATTTTACTTATAATTTTAATGCACCCTATTGTCTATTTTTCTGTAAACCGCTTAGAATCCTAACGGAGTTTAGCGGTATATAAGAAATAAATTACATTACATTACATATTTCTTGCACTTCTAATTATACTCTGTTTGCCATCTTTGCAAGTAAAATATTTCTTCAATGAGTAAAGTTCATTAAGGGGATGGAGAAGTTATCAATGGGAGCCATCGTTAAGATGGGTTATTTTACCACAAGTTGAGCTATTATAGAAACACAAAGGCAGATAAAGGCCTAATGGCCCATCCAGTCTGCCCATCCACAGCACCCACTATCTCCTCCTCTCCCTAAGAGCTCCCATGTGCCTGTCCCAAGCTTTCTTATAGAAACATACAAATATGATGTCAGATAAAGGCCTAATGGCCCATCCAGTCTGCCCATCCACAGCACCCACTATCTCCTCCTCTCCCTAAGAGCTCCCATGTGCCTGTCCCAAACTTTCTTATAGAAACATACAAATATGGTGTCAGATAAAGGCCTAATGGCCCATCCAGTCTGCACATCCACTATTTTAGCATACTGGCCCATTATTAGCAATGAGACCCTGTGTTAAAATAGCTGACGAGGTAAAATAACCCATTTTAACTGTAGCCCAGGTTAATAAATTCCCCCTCCCCCTCTTAGTGTGAATAGTTTCAGTTTTTGGTAACCAGAGTTGATATGATGATGTCATAATGCCTCATTCTGGCAATGCTTAACAGCCAGCTTCATCAGTGATGTCATAATTCCTTGATTGCCCTAAACTTGGCTCACATATTAAATATAGCAGTAATTTAAATTTCTAAAGACTTTTCTTTTTTTTCTGTAATTAAGGTAGGAAGTTTTCAACCTGGGCTCCCATTAAGTCATGTTAATTTACCGTTAACCCCAGCCATTAGAATCTATAAGTAGTAACTATAAGTAGTAACTATAGGTTTCATTGCACAAATCGAGACTTGTGAAATGTTAAAATAAATCATCTTAACGGTAGCCCACATTGATAACGTCCCCCTTTAGAGTCCAAGCATCAGGTTGCTTTTTTTTTTTTTTGATAGGCTCTCTTCCTAAGATTCACTATCCCTCTACCTCTATTTAGAATCCTTTTATCTGCATTTTACATCAGACCTAAAGATCTACGAACTACTACTAAGCGCTACGAGATATATGCGGCGCTGTACATCAAAACATAGAAGAGACAGTCCCTGCTCCAAAGAGCTTACAATCTAGTCGAGACGGACAAATGAGACAAGAAGGTGCCTCTGTTCACGGTGAGGGAATTACAGAGGGAACGACAAGACAGATATTGGTGCTTAGCAGGTGGGGTGGAGTTTGGAACCGAAAGCAACTTCACAGAAGGGGGCTCTGAGGCTGGATTTCAATTCGGCCAGAGACGGAGCCTGACATACTGAGTCAGGCAGTTTGTTCCAGGCATAAGGTACACCAAGATTTTCTAGACAGAATCTGGAGTTGGCTGCAGAGGAGAAGGGCACAGATAAGGGAGACTTAAACAATCAGTGGAGTACTGGGTTGAGTAGGGGAAGTGTTGGGAGAGAAGAGAAAGCGAGATACGAGGAGATCCAGGGCGAATACATTTGTAGGTCAGTAAGAGGAGTTTGGATAGGGAGACAATGAAGCGCCTTGAGGAGAGGGGTAAACTTATCCAACTATTTACCGTAATTTCGTCCAGCAACTCGTAGGGGGCTTAAAGATGGAGTAATAGGTTAATGGAAGGTCCAGCAGACTGTGGAGCTCTACGTGCTGTTTAAATATGGTAAAAAAAGGAAGGGTAAAGTGAAAGTTTTTTTCCCCTCCGAATCTCAACTGTAACCTTCTGCATCGACTTGGGGACTGATGGATACTTACGTGCAATGTAGACCACCAGTATCTCCAGAGTTCAGGAAGTCACTGGCTGCCTCTACTCCATTGCCAAGAGGAATGGCATCAGGCTGTGGCTCGAAATGATCATTGCAGTCCCCTCCATCTCAGCCATTTGTAGCAAGTCCCAAGAGCCCAGTGTGGGCAACTCACGGGCATCGCCCATTTGGCCTGCCACATGGGGAAGGGTTCCTGTGGCAAGAGAGACAGTGGTTCTTTCGCCTCCTGGGTTAACAGCTAAGACTCCACACAGTCCTTAAAACACCATCATTCCCTTATTCACCCCCTCTCCCCCCTGTCCATCCCCCCCCACTTAAGATGGAAGGTGACTCGGGCAACCAGGTCATGGGAGACAATGAATGCAACAGAAAAGCTCAACTTAAATCATTGAGAATCAAACTTCTAGCTCTAGGAGAGAGAGAGATTGAAGGTGTGGGTCCCAAATTTGCAAACAGAGGCGAGTACGCCAGGGAGATCGACGAACCTCCCAAACCTCATACAAAAGTACACGATGAAATTGGTTCCTCCGATGCCAAAAACTGGGAGGTTCTGCCTGCAGCCAATACTGCATAATGCACTTATGGCCCACCATACAGGCCTTGTGAAATAAAAGGCCATAAACTCCACATGCACCCGCATTACCAAATATCGCCCCCTTTGGGGATCCCACCACTGGATTATCCCACAAGGAGCCCAAACAGGAAAAGATGGCACACCAGAAAGACTGAATGAGGGGACAGTGCCTAAAAGCATGGGAGAACGTATTGTGGCCCTGGGTACACTTGAGAGTTAGGGGAGGGCACTAAGCCCACATGAAAAGCCCTATGTAATACTCTATAGATGCACTTCCTCCACACAGAACCCGTGAGAATTCTAGGCAAGCGATGAAGTGCTTGACTAAAATCAGAAAGCAAAATTGGGAACCCCCAGCTCCGCACTCCATTTCTGTAGGAGCCCAACATACGTGCGAGGCAGGAGCAATTGCCACCACCAGTGATGCAGAAGAGATACCGAAAGAGGAAGATCTTCGCACTGGGCAAAAAAGGCAACAAACCTGACCCGATCTCCATAAATGGATCATGTAATGTGCCAACTGCATATAACCATACAAAAGTCCCCGGACTGCCCCCCCACCATGACAGAAAGGTCAGGGAACCCCCGAATCTTCCCTGCCGCATCCGACACCTGAGCTATACAAGAAATACCCCGCGTCCCCCAGCTACAAAAGTTCCCAGACGTCATACCAGGGACAAAATCTCCGTTGCCTTGAATAGGCAAAAGGTCAGTGGCACAGGGATTGTAAGTCCAAAGCTTCAGCACCCGACCCCAAACTAACCACAGGGGACTCAAAATAGAGCGTATTTTTTTTTTTTCAATCAACACTACAGAACACCGGTCCAATTGACTACGCTGTCACTTAGGGCTAGATTCACTAAGCAAACGGCTCGTGTACCGATTGGTTTGCGACCCGATTTTCCTGCGACCCGATTCACTAACCTCTGTGCTGATCTGATTCCAATCCGTGCATGCAAATGAGGGGAAACAGCATGCAAAGTAGGCAGGGATGCGATTCGCTAAACAAATCTGGGACACCGTCTGGGCTGGCCGATCAGCAGAAGTGGTGGCTGCACTGCGGGGAAGGGCGGCAGAGAGCAGTTGAGTCGGGGCGGTACGGACTTCCAAAAGCCTGACATTGAGGTGGGCCGGTTAACAGTTCCCTCTTGTGCAGCAGACCTTCAGGACTTTTGCTATTATCTACCGCCAACAGGCTTTGAAGTTTTGAGTTCCTGCCAAAGTTGAAAAACCCAGTCCCCGCAAGCTCATTTCTGCTCTAAAAAAAGAAGTATTTAAAACAGAGGAAGTCAGGAAAGTAAAAAAAAGTTCCAGCGGAGAGCATGCGCAGACCATCTACAGGCAAAGAAGATGGTCTGCGCATGCGTCGGGATCGCTCAGTAGTGGTCCGTGTGGTTGGTGCGGGGCATAAGAATATAAGAACATAAGCAATGCCTCCGCTGGGTCAGACTTGAGGTCCATCACGCCCAGCAGTCCGCTCACGCAGCGGCCCAACAGGTCCAGGACCTGTGTAGTGATCCTCTATCTATACCCCTCTATCCCCTTTTCCAACAGGAAATTGTCCAATCCTTTCTTGAACCCCAGTACCGTACTCTGCCCTATTACGTCCTCTGGAAGCGCATTCCAGGTGTCCACCACACGTTGGGTAAAGAAGAACTTTCTAGCATTTGTTTTGAATATGTCCCCTTTCAACTTTTCTCAAATGCCCTCTTGTTCTTTTATTTTTTGAACGTTTGAAGAATCTGTCCCTCTCTACTCTCTCTATGCTCTTCATGATCTTGTAAGTCTCTATCATGTCCCCTCTAAGCCTCCGCTTTTCCAGGGAAAAGAGACCCAGTTTCTCCAATCTTTCTCTCTCTCTCTATTTCTCTCTGTCTCCCTTTCTCTCTCTCTTTCTGTCCCTCTCCACTCTCTCTATGCCCTTCATGATCTTGTAAGTCTCTATCATATCCCCTCTAAGTCTCCTCTTCTCCAGGGAAAAGAGACCCAGTTTCTCCAATCTTTCTCTCTCTCTTTCTCTCTCTCTATTTCTCTCTGTCTCCCTTTCTCTCTCTCTTTCTGTCCCTCTCCACTCTCTCTATGCCCTTCATGATCTTGTAAGTCTCTATCATATCCCCTCTAAGTCTCCTCTTCTCCAGAGAAAAGAGACCCAGTTTCTCCAATCTTTCTCTCTCTCTCTATTTCTCTCTGTCTCCCTTTCTCTCTCTCTTTCTGTCACCCTCCACTCTCTCTATGCCCTTCATGATCTTGTAAGTCTCTATCATATCCCCTCTAAGTCTCCTCTTCTCCAGGGAAAAGAGACCCAGTTTCTCCAATCTTTCTCGCTCTCTCTATTTCTCTCTGTCTCCCTTTCTCTCTCTCTTTCTGTCCCTCTCCACTCTCTCTATGCCCTTCATGATCTTGTAAGTCTCTATCATATCCCCTCTAAGTCTCCTCTTCTCCAGAGAAAAGAGACCCAGTTTCTCCAATCTTTCTCTCTCTCTCTATTTCTCTCTGTCTCCCTTTCTCTCTCTCTTTCTGTCCCTCTCCACTCTCTCTATGCCCTTCATGATCTTGTAAGTCTCTATCATATCCCCTCTAAGTCTCCTCTTCTCCAGGGAAAAGAGACCCAGTTTCTCCAATCTTTCTCTCTCTCTATTTCTCTCTGTCTCCCTTTCTCTCTCTCTTTCTGTCCCTCTCCACTCTCTCTATGCCCTTCATGATCTTGTAAGTCTCTATCATATCCCCTCTAAGTCTCCTCTTCTCCAGAGAAAAGAGACCCAGTTTCTCCAATCTTTCTCTCTCTCTCTATTTCTCTCTGTCTCCCTTTCTCTCTCTCTTTCTGTCACCCTCCACTCTCTCTATGCCCTTCATGATCTTGTAAGTCTCTATCATATCCCCTCTAAGTCTCCTCTTCTCCAGGGAAAAGAGACCCAGTTTCTCCAATCTTTCTCTCTCTCTATTTCTCTCTGTCTCCCTTTCTCTCTCTCTTTCTGTCACCCTCCACTCTCTCTATGCCCTTCATGATCTTGTAAGTCTCTATCATATCCCCTCTAAGTCTCCTCTTCTCCAGGGAAAAGAGACCCAGTTTCTCCAATCTTTCTCTCTCTCTATTTCTCTCTGTCTCCCTTTCTCTCTCTCTTTCTGTCACTCTCCACTCTCTCTATGCCCTTCATGATCCTATAAGTCTCTATCATATCCCCTCTAAGTCTTCTCTTCTCCAGGGAAAAGAGACCCAGTTTCTCCAATCTCTCAGCATATGAAAGGTTTTCCATCCCCTTAATCAGTCGTGTCGCTCTCCTCTGAACTCTCTCGAGTAATGCCATATCCTTCTTAAGGTACGATGACCAATTTTGGACACAGTACTCAAGATGCAGATGCACCATTGCCCGGTACAGCAGCAGGATAACTTCTTTCGTTCTGGTAGCGATACCCTTTTTGATTACACCTAGCATTCTATTCGCTCTCTTAGCGGCCGCTGCGCACTATGCCGTCGGCTTCATTGTCATGTCCACCATTACCCCCAAGTCCCTTTCTTGGGTACTCTTATTCAATAACATCCCTCCCATCGTATAATTGTACGATGGGAGGGATCGCCCCCATTTGAATATTAGCCTATAGTGAATTGGTCGGCCTGCCATGGATCGGACACGGATCGGTCACGATCGGGCAGGTTAGTGAATCGGGCCCTAAGGGACTATTGTAATGCACTGCTATCGGGAATTTTAACGAAACTAACGAAAAAAAAAATAAGTGATACAGAACATCACAACAAGACTGATATTCCACAAATCAAGATTTGATCACATTATGGAGTTACACTGGTTCTCATTAGAAAAACGGGTTGATAGACCTATCAATCAAACATTGTAACTCTAATTGTTTGATATTATTATCCTTTCCATCTCTGAAAGGTGAAAAATATGAGACAATTCCCTGTAATTCATATAATTCATTTAACTACCAAGCTACAAAACTCTGGAGTTGTCTACCCACAGAGGTTCGTACTACCACCCAAAACATGGCTTTTTCAGAAATCCTGGCTAGGGGTTCAGTACGACCCAGATTTTGTACTGTATGAGCTATCTTTGTGATGTAAAAATGCTATGAGTAACCCATTATGTTAGAAGGCTATGTTAGAAGTTTAACCTGACTTTTAACTCACCGTTGCAGTGGTACCTCGGAATCTGAACGCCCCCGAAATAGAAAGCTTTGGAATCCGAACCTTTTTTTGTAGCAAATTTTGCCCCAGAATCCGAACTCTGCTTTGGAATCCGAACGCCCTGCACATTGTATGTGTGTGTTTCTGCCCCAGAATCTGAATGCTGCTTTGGAATACGTGTTGATATTTTACCTTAAAATCCAGTGTATTTCCTGCTAAAATTTGAGTTTGTGGGACCCAGGAACGGATTAATCCAGTTTCTATTATTTTCAATGGGAAAAACTGCCTTGGAACTCGACCGCTTTGGAACTCGAACAGGGTTCTGGAACGGATTAAGTTCAGATTCCAAGGCATCACTGTACAAGTTTAATCTTACGAGTATCTAACACAGTGGTTCCCAAACCCAGCCAGTCGGGTTTTCAAGATATCCCTAATGAATATGCATGAGAGAGATATGCATACCTGTTGCTTCCATTATATGCAAATCTCTCTCATGCATATTCATTAGGGATATCTTGAAAACCCGACTGGCTGGGGGTCCCCCAGGACAGGGTTTGGGAACCACTAATCTAACAAAATGTCGATGTAAAGCACCTCGAACTCCACTCTGGAGGATGTGGCGGGATATATAACGTAACAAAGCAATCAGCGGCTTCCCCCGTGTCTGGGGGAATTCCGCGCGCTTTTGTCATGCGTGCATTTGACTTGCCACCATAGAATACAGGAGTCTGTATATGTTACACGGGCAAGGGGAACATTGCTTTTGCTCAGAGAGTTCTTAGATAGGATTACATCTAGCAAATAAGTGCGGAAAGAACAATGAATTAACGAAAGGTTTATGAGTGGGTAGAAAGGTTTAAAGAGGGAAGAACAGGTGTAATCGATGGAAGTCATTCTGGTCACACATCAACATCACGCACACAAGAGCACATTTACAGAGCAGATGCCTTGATTAGAGAAGACCGACGGATAACAGTGTCTCACTTGGCTGCAGATTTGGATATCAGCTAGAAATCGGCATTTGCCATAATGCACGATGACTTGGGATACAGGAAAGTCTGCACACGATGGGTTCCCAAACAGCTTACCGGTCTGCACAAGCAACAGCGTGCGGAGGTTGTGACTCAGTTCCCGAGACGGTATAAAGACGATCCAAGTATTTTGGAGAGCATTGTCACTGACGACAAGACATGGGTGCAACACTGTGAACCCGTAGAGCAAAATACAGAGCATGATGAAGTAAAGGAAGTGGTGCTCACTTGGCTTCGGGAGCAGTTGAAAAACTTCTTTGCAGGAATGCAGAAGTTATTTGAACGATACAACAAATGTGTTGTCTTCCATTGGAACTCTATTCATTTTACTTATTTTACTCATTTTACAGATTCTTCAAACTTTCAGAACATAAAAAAACAAGAGGGCATTCGGAAAAATTGAAAGGGGACGGATTCAAAACAAATGCTAGGAAGTTCTTCTTTACCCAACGTGTGGTGGACATCTGGAATGCACTTCCAGAGGACGTTATAGGGCAGCGAACGGTACTGGGGTTTAAGAAAGGATTGGACAATTTCCTGCTGGAAAAGGGGATAGAGGGGTATAGATAAAAGATTACTGCACAGGTCCTGGACCTGATGGGCCGCCGCGTGAGCGGACTGCTGGGCGTGATGGACCTTAGGTCTGACCCAGCGGAGGCATTTCTTATGTTCTTATATGTTTGTATTTTATCTTGATGTATTTATTAGAACTGCATGTACTGCTTTCCTGTTGGTAGCCTCTTAGAACCTTCCCGGTATGGCGGCATATAAATAAATTATTATTATTATTTAAATTTTATTTACACTAAGTATATCTTTTGGAAATTTGACAAAGCTTGACCCAGAGAGTCTTGTCCATGAGATGGAATTGGAATTTATTCTTCATCGTCTGGTGGAATGCCCAACTCTTCATCTGTCCATTTAGAAACATCTGGATAGGGAAAATGACCTTCTGGACCTGAACTGCTCTTTTCACGCCACCGCCACAGCCTCGGAGGAACCGAATCCCCGCTCTTATTCCACTACCAATACAAATCGTAGATGCCATAGCGCATTTCGACCTTCGAATCGCTAAAGTCACCCTCTCTATTATTATTATTATGTGGAAAAGTGACACATCCAATTGCTCATAGTTACTTCTACTACAACTGATAAATATATTTTGCCTTTACTTTCTGATTTACCCTCGTGCATTGCTTAAAAATCGGTGCCAATGAGTATGACACCAGGTACGCTTATAGAATCACACTTAGTGCCGCCTAACTGGTGTTAGGAGTCGCTATACATGCTAATGTTTAGGCTCGCCCTATTTATGCCAGGGATTCCTTGGCCTAAATGCGTGCAACTATGTTGTAGAGAATGACACGGTGACAAAATTCATCACCGTTCCCATCCCCGCGGATAACCGCGGGAAACCATCTTCATGTCATTCTTTAAGGAGAGAGGGAAGAATCAGAGTATGAATGGCCACAACCACTGACCCGCAAGCTTTGCTTTGAAGAATGCTGGTGTAGAAGGACCGAGGTTGAAACAGACACTAAAAAATGACATGGGATTATTTCATGCGGTTATCCGTGGGGACGAGAACGGTGATGAATTTTGTCACCGTGTCATTCTCTACTATGTTGTTCACACAATAACACCTAAGTCAAAAATATATATATTTTTTATTTCTATATCATTTAAATCCACGTGATTTTACATTCAGGTACTTTATCAAATTTCCCTATCTGTCCTGGCGGGCTCAAACTCTATCTAGTGTACCGGGGGCAATGGGATTATTAAGTGACTTGCCCAGTTTCGCAAGGAGCAGTAAGGGATTTGAACCCACAACCTCAGGGTGCCGAGGCTGTAGCTCTAACCACTGTACCATAAACTCCTCCCAGGTGCATAACTCAAAAACGTGCCCACGATGTGCCCCCTAACTGTGCCCACTTGTAGGTAGGCACTTTGGTCTAGGCGTACACCAAGTTTCCCTAACTTTCAATTAAGTCCAATTAATGTCAATTAGCAGTTAATGGCTAATTATCAGCACCGATTAAGCTTGTTAATCAATTAACTTAGGCACTTTCATCTGCTAGGTGTGCTAATATAGACTGTAGCTCAGGTAGAGTAGGTACTTCCTGATCTCCAAAGAACTTACAAGGTAAAGGCCTCATTTTCTAACTTTTGTTAAAATTTTAACATGTTAATGTGAAGTATGTCTTAGTAAAAAAATGATCTCACTGAAAATAAAGGGATATGCTTTAAATATGAATGTTAACTCGCATTAATGTAAGTTAGTAAATCAGGCTATAAATTAATATCTGAGGCACTGAGAGGGAAATTTTAAAACTGGCGCCTAAATTTAGGAGGGGCCTTAAGGCACCTTGGCCAATCAGGGACTTAGGCCCCTTGCTGGTGCATTCTGGTATGCACTGGGAGGGGCCTAAGACTCTGGTTGGCCCAGGCACCTAAGACCCCTCCTTAGATGCCTGGGCCAGAGTCTTAGGCCCCTCCTAGTGCATCCCAGTGTGCACTGGGAGGGAGAAGGCCTGCCATTTTGACAAGGCGGGCCTGCCAGCAGGAGGGAGTGGGCATCCCTACTGTCAATTTTCCATTAAGGGTACAAGGGGGATGTGGTGGGGTTTCTGGGAATGTTGGGCTCAGCTGGAGGGGTCTCTTCTTGGAGGGATACTGGGGGCATCAGTGGGCGAGTGGGAGGGAGGGAGAGAGAGAGGAATCGGGGTCTTTCCTGCCAGTTCAGCTAATCGCAGTAGGGGAATCCCCAGTCAGCTGAGCCCGCAGGATTCCCCAAAGCTGCGGCTTCGGGAAGTCCTGCTGGCTCAACTGATCTGGGATTCCTCTGCTGCAATCAGCCGATGGCAAGCTGTTGTCAGGATCCCCCCCCCCCCCAAAGATAAGTGCCAGAAATATAGGCTAGGGTTTTCTGGGCCTACATTGTTGGCACCTATGTGCGAATCCCGCCTACATAGGCACATGAGGTGCAATTCTCCAACTGGCTCTGTCACGTGACTGACACGCGATCAGTGACCGCTTTTAAGCAAGCCACCAATATTGATGCCGGTTAGAGAATCGAGGGGTGAAGGTTGAAATGACTTGCTAAGGCCCAAGATGGCATGAAGGGGACGTACGCTCTGGAAGAGGTTGCTGTCATTTCCACCGTGTGCTATCTTCTGCACAATTGTGTCTCGAGGGATGAAGATAAACTCTTTGAAGCTAATCCTCCCTGCCCTCACCTGACCCAGTAAGGCTATTCTTAGGTTCTTATGTCAGGTTTTCAGGATAACCAAAACTTCTTCAAAAAGAGAATTTCTAATTTTAAATACTATAATTTTTTTTTTTTTTTAAATAAATAATAAGTGGTGCTCAGTGAAAGCCAGTGAAATATGTATAAGATATGCGAGCTCAGGACTCTACCCGTTCAGGCTTGAATACATTATTGCACTCCTCCCTCCTTCCCAGTAGATTTGATAGTTTAAAACCAATAAATAAATAAGAGTAGAGGAGTACTTATCTCTGCTGGAATAGACGTTACGTCCTGGGCTCAGCTGCAAATCCAAAAGTGCTTAGTGTTCCCCAATCACATCACATCAAAAAATAATTAAAAAAAAATTAAAAATCCAAAATTCAAAAATCAATCCATACAGTTCATCTTATCAAATTTTTGAATTTTGATAAGATGAACTGTATGGATTGTTTGGGCTGATGAACTCTGATTGTGATTTTTGAATTTGGTTTTTGTTTTTTGAATTGTGGATTTTTTGTGCGAATTACGGTTGTGCGAAACATGTCGGGTCATCTTCTTCCGGGTCATTTCCGCTAAAAAAGATAAGTAGCTTTGAAAATGCACATGCAATCGAAACTGAATAAGTTTATTTAAATTTAGATATAAATGCCATTATTTATATAGATGAAATTACTAATAACTGGCCGATGATGAAGGTTCACGTAATGCTTCCCACTGTGAGTTTCTAATTGGCGCTGGAGTGGTGGGGCTGAGGCCTAGCTAAAAATCAATATTCAATTTGGAGATTTTTTGAAAGTGAATGTGCTTACATAATAACAGTGCATTTATATGCATAATTACTGCTATTCTTTGCACTTCTGTGTGCCTACTACATGTCTCTGGTTCTAGAATAGAGTTGCACGGGGACAGAAATCCCACCCATCCGCACTGTCTCTGCCATGATCCTCTCTGAACCCACCCTTCCCCGCCAGGATCCTCTCCTACCCCACCAGGAGAAGCCTGGGAGGCAGCAATTAAAGTCCGTTCCGGCCCCCACTGACATCGCCCTGGCCAGTTCACATCCTTCAGACTGCAAGAGCCACCGTGTCCGACAGGCTCTGCGCCGCCGCGCGCATGCGCACTCCTACCTTCGGCTCCCTACAGCTCACAGAAAGCGGGAGCACGCAGGTGGGAGTGCGCATGCGCGCTTAGGGCTTTCTTATATTAGATGTGATTAGAAATTATAATTAAATTACACACTTCCATAAACTGTAACTTTCTGGAGTAGCCAGACCCGGCTCAGAATGTATTTTGAAGAGCTTCGGTTTTGCCTGCAGGTGACTCAGCTGCTTCAGCATTTTTACAAAGTGATTTATTTTCATATCCACCCTGCCCCAAACAATATGCATTCCAAACGCGAAAAGTCATCGCTCCTTTTCTGCGTTTTCCTTTCTACTCCCGCCCCCTAAGTCCTGCCAAAGGGTGAAATGCTTGGTGGATAATTATACATCACAGTTAACACTCTGCAATTTGTCTTGAGCTGTGGAATCCTGGCAAGATAAAAATCTAGGGATATCATAGACATTTGTTTATTTTCTGACATTTCCCAAGCACCATTTGGTTTGTGCACTGGAGGAAAAGATAAGAGTTCATTTAAAGGAGAAAAGGTCAGTCAATTCAAATAAAACACTGGTAAGAAAGATGTATGGGAGACCAAACGTGGATTACAGCAGGTCGGGATATCAGATGCACTGTTTATATTTAGTTTCAAAACAATCTTTTTTCCTCCCATTTTCAGTACATCAAAACCTTAGCCATCAACAAATGAAATATACCCTAAAAGTGTGAAAAAGAAATCATAGGGAAGGGATAGGGACTTGCATACTGCCTTTTTGTAGTTATACAACCACACTCAAAGTGGTTACACAGTCTATCTAATGTACTTGGGGCAGTGGAGGATTAAGTGACTTGCCCAGGGTCATAAGGAACAGTGCAGGGTTTGAACCCACAACCTCAGGGTAGCTCTAACCACTGCGCAGCGCCACACTCTCCTCCAGTACAATATCAGAAGTGAGCCAAGTATAGAACAATGAAGCTATTGTGACATCACTGATGAGGTTGGCTTTTATTGGTGGAATGAAGCATTATGACATCAGGGAAAGGGATTGAGACTTGCATACTGCCACACTCAAAGTGGTTACATACAGGTACTTCAAGCATTTTCCCCATCTCGCCTGGTGGGCTCACAATCTGTCTAATGTACCTGGAACAGTGGCGGATTAAGTGACTTGCCCAGGGTCACAAGGAGCAGTGGGGGTTTGAACCGACAACCTCAGGGTGCTGAGGCCGTAGCTCTAACCACTGCGCCACACTCACCTCCAATACAATATCAGAAGTAAGTCAAGAATAGGACAATGAAGCCATTGTGACATCACTGATGAGGTTGGATTTTATTGGTGGAATGAGGCATTATGACATCAGGGAAAGGGATTGAGACTTGTATACTGCCACACTCAAAGTGGTTACATACAGGTACTTCAAGCATTTTCCCCATCTCGCATGGTGGGCTCACAATCTGTCTAATGTACCTGGAGCAGTGGCGGATTAAGTGACTTGCCCAGGGTCACAAGGAGCAGTGGGGGTTTGAACCCACAACCTCAGGGTGCTGAGGCCGTAGCTCTAACCACTGCGTCACACTCACCTCCAATACAATATCAGAAGTAAGTCAAGAATAGAACAATAAAGCCATTGTGACATCACTGATGAGGTTGGATTTTATTGGTGGAATGAGGCATTATGACATCAGGGAAAGGGATTGAGACTTGTATACTGCCACACTCAAAGTGGTTACATACAGGTACTTCAAGCATTTTCCCCATCTCGCCTGGTGGGCTCACAATCTGTCTAATGTACCTGGAGCAGTGGCGGATTAAGTGACTTGCCCAGGGTCACAAGGAGCAGTGGGGGTTTGAACCCACAACCTCAGGGTGCTGAGGCCGTAGCTCTAACCACTGCGCCACACTCACCTCCAATACAATATCAGAAGTAAGTGAAGAATAGAACAATAAAGCCATTGTGACATCACTGATGAGGTTGGATTTTATTGGTGGAATGAGGCATTATGACATCAGGGAAAGGGATTGAGACTTGCATACTGCCACACTCAAAGTGGTTACATACAGGTACTTCAAGCATTTTCCCTCCCTGTGCTGATGGGCTCACAATCTGTCTAATGTACCTGGAGCAGTGGCGGATTAAGTGACTTGCCCAGGTCACAGGGAGCAGTTTGGGGTTTGAACCCACAACCTCAGGTGGGTGCTAAGGCTGTAGCTGTAACCCTTGTGCCACTCTCCCCCTGCGATAGAGGAAGCTCCCCTTGGTTCACAGACGAACTAGCATTACTGAAATGATAATGCAGGGTCCTAGAAAGGAATAAGCAGCCAATCGAAGAAGATCAACCGTTACAAAACTATAACACTGGCCAAACTTATTATTCTGAATAAATCAGAAAAGGTAGGGTTTCCAGACCTCCGGATTTACCCAGGCATGTCCTCCCGCTTCCAAGCCCCCATATTTGACCCGTGCGTAAAATGTAGGTGCAGATCCTATGCTTACCTTTACATGTTCAACTTTTAATTAAAACTAATTAGCACCAATAATTACGAGTATAGCGATCCCATTATTGGCACTAGTTGGCTCATTATTCAAATAAATTGCACGCACAAATTGGGTGTGCACCCAAATTTGCACAAGCAATTCTTAGAACTTTTTATAGAATTGGGGGTAGATGTCTGTATCTAAGTTTATGCTGCCACTGTCATCTCGAAGCTGGGACATTAGATTATTTGTTATTCTATTGTCCATTGATTTTTGCTTTTTGGAAATCAATATG
Source organism: Geotrypetes seraphini (assembly GCF_902459505.1). Taxonomy (NCBI): domain Eukaryota; kingdom Metazoa; phylum Chordata; class Amphibia; order Gymnophiona; family Dermophiidae; genus Geotrypetes; species Geotrypetes seraphini. The sequence continues at coordinate 389,100,378 of NC_047086.1, read as the reverse complement.
GGGTCAAATAAATTGTATGTTGGAAAATCCATTGGCATTATCGTATGATACTGTACTGTTTGGCATGTCAATGAGGGCTAAGAGCCAAATATCATCTAACAATAACAGGCTTCTACTTATTATGACAGGGGTTGCCATACCACAGATTACGAGTAATTGGAAAAACTGGAAGAGGCTTAATTACAGTTTCTGGTGGAACTCTTTGTCACATTTATAAAATGGAAAGGACAATAGCCACACAGCAGGGGAATTTTAGAAAATTTCAGGAGATTTGGGAGCCATTAACAAAATATTGTAATGATTGAATATTATTTTTTCCCTTAAGTATGCAAGTCCAAGGTGGGGGGAAGGGTACTTTGGTCTGATTATTAAAGTAAGGTATAAGGGAATGGGGATTATTATATGTGTTTTTTGTTTTGTTTTTTTATATTCTTTATTCATTTTATATTTACATCAAGTGTACAGAAAGTAATAACAAATTAAGTTAATACATCACTTGAAATACCACAAATTTTCCTAAAATAAAATTTATCCCCTTCCCACCCATCATTTTATTATCATTTAATACATACAATATAATAAAATCATTAATTCCCTTCATAACCAATAATTAAAAGTCACCCCCCCTCCCCATTCTTTCATTTATGTAAAATCAGGGAAAAATGATAACTATTCTTTATAATAATTTATCAATGGCCCCCACACATCCTTAAACTTATTAAAATATCCCTTTTGAACAGCTAACGCTCTTTCCATTTTTTACATGTGACACACTGAACACCACCAAAAACTATAATTCAATCTTTTCCAATATTTCCAATTATATGTTATTTGTTGAATGGCAACTCCTGTCAGAATCAGTAAAAGTTTATTATTTCTGGAAGATATTTAGCTCTTAGCTCTCATAGACATGCCAAATAAAACTGTGTCATACGATAATGCCACATGATTCTCTAACAAGCAATTTATTTGGCCCCAAATCGATTTCCAAAAAGCCAAAATAAATGGACAATAGAATATGTTTTTTTTTAATTTAAAGACTGTTATTGATTAGGGGGGAGATAGGAGATAAATTCTGATATGGATTTTAACAGAATATTAAGTGTGGTATCTGAATTTAAAATGTTATATATGCTGTTTCACTTATTGTAAATTTTTAAAAATGAATAAAGAATATTAAAAAAAATTTCATCAAACAATAATAAGCTTTTATTGATTATGACAGGACTGCCACAGCAGTCATGGTGCAATGATAGATACCACAAGAGTTCTGGTAGGGGTTAATCCCCCACTCTGAGTTCTTACATTCCATCTTGGATTCTGAGCACCGTTGAAAGTGGAAAGTATTTTTTGAACTGGTTCCTCTATCTGTTTATTTGTGATTCCGTTTTTTGGAACTAGGCTTTTTTGACCTAACCCAGTCGTTTATATTAGGAGTTGCCATACAACATATTACAAGTAATTGGAAGAATTGGAGTAGACTCAATTATAATTTCTGGTGGAATTCGTTGTGTCACATTTATAAAATGGAAAGGACAATAGCCACACAGCAGGGGAATTTTAGAAAATTTCAGGAGATTTGGGAACCATTAACACAATATTGTAATGATTGAATATTATTTTTCCCTTTAAAAATGCACATCCAGGATGGGGGGGAAGGGTTTTTTTATTTGAATATTAAATAAGGTATATAGGAATGGGGTTTATGGTAGGTTTTCTTGAATTTAAAGAATGTTATTGATTAGGGGGGAGGGGGATATAATTCTGATATGGCTTGTAACAGAATATTAAGTGTTGTATTTGAATTTAAAATGTTATAAATGCTGTTACACGTATTGTAAGTTTTTAAAAAATGAATAAAGAATTGGAAAAAAAAAGAAAGAAATTGCCCCCATGTTTATGAAATTACACAACTGATGTCTACTAGGTCCTGTATAGGGTTACCATATTTTTTTACACAAAACCCTAGACGCATGACTCCGCTCTGTTCTGTTCCAGCCCCAACCCCACCCAATTCCACCTCCAGCCCGACCCAGTTCAGCCTCCAGCCTCTACCCTGTTTTCCCCAGCCCCGCCCCCACGCAGCCTCCTCTCTTCCCTGACGAGCTCCAGCTTCATCGGAGGGAGGGGGGGGGGCCTGGAGCATGCACAGATGTGCCTGACGACATCTGCACATGCTCAGAGACCCTCCAGATGAGGCCGGAGCTTGTTGGGGCTTTCCAAAATCTGGACAGATGCCGGGTTTTGGAAAGTCAGTCCAGGAACTCAGAGAGTTCTCTAAAAAGAGGATATTTCTGGGTTTTCCAGGACGTCTGGTAACCCTAGTCCTGTAGAAAAAAATGTCAAGTAGTGAGCAAAGAGAAGTCTTCTATATAGAACTGTCAATTTAACCAAACCAAGCTCTACCATTTACAGTGTACTGAATGGGATAAAGAAACATCAGCTTTTAAATTCTTTCTTTGGTTCATTATAGCTAATGGACTACACATTCATCTGTGTATCGACCTAGATGCTACTGGTGTATGGTGCCAAAATAGGAGATTGGCATCCAACGGGAACAAAAACAGCCAAAAGGACAAAGTGGAAAACATTGAAATTTAGAAACATGATGGCAGATAAAGGCCAAATGGCCCATCCACAGCACCCACTATCTCCTCTCCCTATTGGCTAAGGCTCTTTACACCTGCATTGTGATGTCATAGAACTTCATTCATACAAAATCTTCTTTTTGTTATTTTCTCAAAGTCTTTTTTTATAAATTCAATGTAAATGTCAAGCAGTAGAAGGCCCGAATCCCAAACTTAACCACATTAATTAGCGAGGACTACAGCTGGATGCAATAAGTGTAAGCAGTTCTTAGAGATATGAAGCATACAAATGGAACCGTGAAAAAATACACTCATCTGAAATCGAGGGTTTTCACCAAAGGCTTCCAACTCAAAATCCCGACAGAAAAGGCTTTCTGTTTCGCCCGGCGAGGGCTACTTCAGGGGAAAAGTGCCAACTCGAATATCTCTCTGCTTCTTACTGTCTACTGGTAGTAAAGCCGACTCCTCTCAGGACGGTACTGAGAGGAGTCCTCGCTAATTAATGTGGTTAAGTTTGGGATTCGGGCCTTCTACTGCTTGACATTTACATTGAATTTATAAAAAAAGACTTTGAGAAAATAACAAAAAGAAGATTTTGTATGAATGAAAAACGTGAGAATTGATTATTTATACATGTTTTGGAGTTTTTTATAAACCCGTGATGATGAGTGGAGGGTTGGGTACTTGTGTAGTCCCAACATCCCTCAATTGAGGTTTATTTTTCTCCGTTTCATCTTTTTGATTTCTAGTATGTCAGCTGTATCTTTGGTATAAATGGTCTGGATGAATCCCTGCTCATAACTGGATTTCACAACACGTATTTTTAATATATTTATTATTAGTTTCACGTTTGTGCCTCAACAAATTGTTAGTTATAGAAACATTGTAACATGATGGCAGATAAAGGCCAAATGACCCATCTGTAACATCCACTATCTCCTTCTCTCCCTATTGGCTAAGGCTCTTAATATTTGCATCTCCTCTTCCTATAGGCTGAGGCTCTTTACCCCTGCATTGTGAGGTCATAGAGCTTTATGGTTATAGAAACATAGAAACATGCAGGCAGATAAAGGTCAAATGGCCCTTCCAGTCTTCCCATCTGCAGCATCCACTATCTCCTCATCTCCCTAAGAGATCCCAGATGCCTGCCCCACACTTTCTTGAATTCAGACAGTCTCTGCCTCCACCATTTCTTCCGGGAGACTATTCCATGCATCTACCACCCTTTCTGTAAAACAGTATTTCTTTAGATTACTCCTGAGCCATTCACCTCTTAATTTCATCCTATGCCCTCTCATTCCGGAGCTTCCTTTCCAATGAGACTCACCTCATGTGCATTTACGCCACGTAGGTATTTCAACGCCTCTATTATATCTCCCCTCTCCTGCCTTTCATCCACAGTATCCTCTTGAGATCTTTCAGTCTGTCCCCATACGTTTATGACAAAGACCACGCACCATTTGAGTAGTCTTCCTCTGGACCATCCTGTCTCCAGTGGGAAGTATAGAAAGCAAGGATCCAGTTACAAGTATGAAAGAATGAACGCGGAATGTTTGGGATATAGTAACGCATTCACAATGGCGTGGAGCCCATTGACTGCATTTATTGAGTCACAATAACTGTCATGTACCTTTCCTTTTATTTGACTTCCTTACACATCCAGGGTGGGTGGATGGGGGGAGGGGAATGTCTGCTGGGTCAGACCAGTGGTCCATCCTGCCCAGCAGTCTGCTACCGCTGCGGCCCCCAGGTCAAAGACCAGCGCCCTAACTGAGACTAGCCTTAACTGCGTACTTTCTGGTTCAGCAGGAACTTGTCTAACTTTGTCTTGAATCCCTGGAGGGTGTTTTCCCCTATTTGAATCACTGGAGGGTGTTTTCCCCTATAACAGCCTCCGGAAGAGCGTTCCAGTTTTCTACCACTTTCTGGGTGAAGAAGAACTTCCTTACATTGAGTCCCTGGAGGGTGTTTTCCCCTATTTGAATCACTGGAGGGTGTTTTCCCTATAACAGCCTCCGGAAGAGCGTTCCAGTTTTCTACCACTTTCTGGGTGAAAAAGAACTTCCTTACATTGAGTCCCTGGAGGGTGTTTTCCCCTATTTGAATCACTGGAGGGTGTTTTCCCCTATAACAGCCTCCGGAAGAGCGTTCCAGTTTTCTACCACTTTCTGGGTGAAGAAGAACTTCCTTACATTGAGTCCCTGGAGGGTGTTTTCCCCTATTTGAATCACTGGAGGGTGTTTTCCCCTATAACAGCCTCCGGAAGAGTGTTCCAGTTTTCTACCACTTTCTGGGTGAAGAAGATCTTCCTTATGTGTGTACATAATCTATCCCCTTTTAACTTTAGAGGGTGGAGGAGTGGCCTAATGGTTAGAATAGCTGCCTCGGCACCCTGAATTTGTGAGTTTGATTCCCACTGCAGCTCCTTGTGACGGTTCATAGACAACAGCGCGAAAGACAAAGGGATAGGAAGAAGTGCAAAAGTGTCATTGTGAGGCTCAAAGGTGAAGGGGAGAAATATGTAGATGCTGATAAAGATAAGGCCGGATTCCTTAACAAATATTTCTGTTCTGTGTTCACAGCTGAAGTGCCGTGAACAGGACCGCCGAAGCCAAACACAAATAGTGATAGAGGTGTGGTAGGCCCTGATCAGTTTTCAGAGGATTGTGCTTGAGGAGGTAAACTGAAGGTAGACAAAGCAATGTGGCCAGAAGGAATGTAAGGAAGTTCTGCTGGCCTCACTGGCTGACCTTTCAATGCTTCTCTAGAATCGGGAGTGGTACCAGAGGACTGGAGAAGGGTGGATGTGGTACCTCTCCACAAAAGTGGAAGTAAGGAAGAAGTATTGAACTACAGGCTGATAAGCCTGACTTCTGTCGTAAGTAAATGAATGAAAACACTTTTAAAGCAGAGAATAGTGAAGTTTCTGGAATCCAGTGGATTACAGGACCCAAAGCAAAATGGATTAACTAGATGCAGGTCTTGTCAGACAAATCTCATCAGTTTCTTTGACTGGGTGACCAGAGAATTGGATAGAGTGTGCTAGATGTGGTGTATTTAAATTTTAGCACAAACTTTGACAGTGTTCTACACAGGTTCCTAATAAATAAACTGGGTGCCCTTGGGATGGGCCCCAAAATGACAGACTGGGTTAGGAACCAGTTGAGTGGAAGGCGACAGAGGGTAGTAGTCAATGGAGATCTCTCTGAAGAAAGGGATGTTACCAGTGATGTACTTCAATGCTTGGGTCTGTTCTTTTAAACATTTTTTAAGCAATATTGCTGGAGGGCTATCAGGTAAGATTTGCCTCTTTGCAGATGATACCAAAATCTGTAATAGATTAGACACCCCGGATGATGTGAATAACTTGAGGAAGGACTTAGCTTGAAGAATGGTGTGAAATTTGGCAGCTAAGATTTAATGCTAAGAAATGTAAGGTCATGCATTTGGGCTGCAAAAACCCGAGAACATAGGTATTGCCATACTAAGACAAACCAAAGGTCCATCAAGCCCAGTATCCCATTTCCAACAGTGGCCAACCCAAGTCACAAGTACCTGGCAAGATAGAGTGCCAAGTAGTGCTGCCCAATTCAGGAAAAAAAATTTCGATTCGATTCGATTCAGCCTACTGAATTGGTTTTTCGATTCGATTCAATTTGATTTTCCTGCCCAATTGGGTGTTTTTGTCAAACATCCTGGAGGGTTTATTTTATAGCCTCTTCACCCCCTTTGCCTTCTCCTAACCACACTGGCGCTGTGGAATAAACAAAATAAACAAACAAAAAAGACTTTTCCTCTCTCTCTTAAATCCTAGCTCATATTTGTGGTCTAACACCAGCTCTGGCAGGATACACGTTTCAAATCTGACATATTGTAATTACAAAATGGAAAATAAAATTAGTTTTTCTACCTTTTGTTGTCTGGTCATTATTCAAATCTTGTTGGTCCCAGGCTCTGGTTGTCTTCTGATAACTTGCTTGCCAGGGTCTTCTTCTTTCTCCGTTCTAACCATCCATCTGCCATTTCTGTCCTCCCCTTCCGTTTCCCTTCCCTCCTCCAAAGGTCTGGCATCTTTATCTTTTTTCGTCTCCATCCACAGATCCATCTTTTCTTAATTACCCTTTCATCCAGCATCTCTCCCTCCTTCCCCACCACCCCAGGGTCCACCATGTCTCCCTTTCTTTTCCCAACTACCCTCCTATCCAATATCTCTATCCCCCCTCCACACCATCCCTTGTGTCCAACTTCTCTCCCTTTCTGTTCCTTCCTTCCCTAAATTCCATTGTCCATTATCTCTCTCCCTCTCCTCTATTTTTAGACCCATTATTTCTTCCCCCCCAAAGTCCGGCATTTGCACATCTCTTTCAACCCCCCTTCCCTCCCTCTGTGTATTTTTACACCAGGGCCCCCCTCCCCTGAAGGTCTGTCCCCCCCCTGAAGGCCTGTACCCCATCCCTGAAGGCCTGTCCCCCCTCCCTTGAAGGCCTATGCCACCATCCCTGGCCTGTCCCCCCCTTAAAGGCCTGTTCCCCCCATGAAGGACTGCCCTCACCCAAGCCTGCCTGTCCCCCCTGAAGGCCTATGCCACCATCCCTGGCCTGTCCCCCCTTTGAAGGCCTGTCCCCCCCCCTTAAAGGCCTGTTCCCCGTTAAAGGCCTGTTCACCCCTTGAAGGCCTGCACCCCCCCAAGGCCTGTCCCACCCCCTGATGGACTGGCCCCCCCAAAGGACTGCCCACCCCGAAAGACTGCGCACCCCCTCGGGAAGGCCTCCGTGTTCCCCCTGGTCTCCCCGAACCATTTACCTTACAGCTTCAGCTGTAAGCACTGCAGTGCTTTGAGCTGTTTCCTCTGCTGCGGTCCCGCTCCTCCTCTGATGGTTCGGGGAGGCCAGGGGGAACACGGAGGCCTTCCCGAGGGGATGCGCAGTCTTTGGGGGGGGCAGTCCTTCGGAAAGGCCAGGAGGGAAGCCGGACGCAGCACTTCCCGACTGACCCTCCCTCCTCGCCCTCTAAAACAGGTGCGGCAGCGGCCAGCAAGAGCAGCGCTGCCGCTCCTGTTTTAGGGGGGCGAGGATCCAAATCGGGAAGCCAATTTTTTTTTTTTTATTTAAATCGATTCGAATCGATTCACCCAAAGTGAATCGGTGAACTGATTTGAATCGTGAATCGGGCAGCACTAGCGCCAAGTACTTGTTATGTATTATTAACCAGTACACCTACGTATATGATGGGTACAAAAAATATCAACAGCAATTTTCTTTCTTTAAAATGCAGAAAAGTATGTCTAAAATGCGTTTAATTCTTGTCTGAAAAGATAGGACTGTATTAACACACAGTGCACATTCATAGTGTCTGGTTGCATTTTTTCCACACACTGTATTTTTATGTACAAGATGAAATGCAAATTCCATGCGTAATTTATAAAGGAAAGCCTCGCTTTAAGGGGCACATGGGGTTTCTGTGTGGACATGTGATTCAGGCCCAAGGAAGAATCTCATAAAAAGATATTCTTGTAGACTACAGATATCATTTTTACGCAGCTATTTTTCGTGGACTACCAGTCTCAGGGTAATGCTACATAACTGTGTCTCCATCCAAATTCTAAACAGACTCCATCTATATTATAGCTTCTTTTTTTTTTTTTTTTTTTTTAGTTCAATAGTTTTTATTGAATATTATAAGAAATTTACAGAAAGCAGTTCAAACACACAAAATTTGAATAAGACACAATGGTATAGAAAAAGTCCATATCTATAATCATTTACTTACAACCAGATTAATAAAAAGAGAATCTAGGGTATGTGTAACTGCTAATAGAAGATATATGAAAGGCAGAAAAGCAGGGAGAGTGAAATAAGAGAGAGGGAAAGAAAGAGGGAGAAAAAGAAAAAGAGAGAGATAGATAGATAGAGAGGCAGAAGTGTCTACTGGTTAGAATGAACATATGAGTCTAAGAATGACCAAGGTGATTTATTTTGCACCATGTTTGTGGAGAGTCGAGGAATTATGTTCTTCTCATATGCATAAGATTCAAATTTGTGATACATGCTCAGAGAGTTCCACCAAAAGGTGTAGTTAAGTAGCGAGGATGATTTCCAATTTTTCAGAATATGCATAAGAGCTGTTACAAACATGGCGTCAATGAGTTTAGGTGGGCAGTTTGTTTGTGCGAAACAAGGGTGTTGGGAACGAAGAATTACAATGTCCATGGAAATCTCTTCTGAACACTTAGTAATAGATTTTATAGTGTCTCAAATACGAATCCAGAAGGGGTGGACTATAGTGCAATGAAAAAGCATGTGATCCAGAGTTCCAGACTCTTTCAAACAGTTCCAGCATATAAGGCTTTTTAGAAATAAATTCAAATCCAAAATTTTAATCCACTTTGTGTGAAATTTTCCATCCTTACACCACAGTAAAACCTTGGATTGCGAGTGACGTGGTTTGCGAGTGTTTTGCAAGACGAGCAAAACGTTTGGTGAAATTTTAACTTGATCGACGAGCATTGGCTTGCAATACGAGCACTTCGACCGCATGCCACATTCGCGTGTCGCATTGCTAAGCGCAGCTGAACGCAGCGAATAAGCATAATACAAGCATGCACCGCGTACACTCACAATTTACCCGCAGTACAATAAACACTAGCTCAATACGTCCCGGCCTTGCCTTCACTGTTGCATAGTCTCTAAACCCCTACTCATTCTACCAGTGCCCAATTCCATCCCATTTGGCTCAAATTCTACATAGTCCTACTTAATTCCAAGTTCCCATCTAATCTCAATACGCTGCGGGAGTGTAGTGACTGTTCTAAATGAGCGAGATCTTGCAATACAAGTAAATTTTATATTAAAGTTTTTGGGGTTTGGAACGAATCATCCGAGTTTCCATTATTTCCTATGAGGAAATTAGCTTTGATATATGAGCGCTTTGGATTACGAGAGTGCTTCTGTAACAACTCGCACTGTATTCTGGGAAACTTTTCTTGGCTTCAAGCACTCTGGTACAATACAACGATTTTTTTCTATTTACTTTGGTTATCTTGCAGATTCTTGTTTTTAGTTGACTATGGGGCTCATTTTCAAATAAAGATAGATGTCTAAAAGACTTGGACTTCTTACTAGTCAAAACGTCTAAGTCGGCATTCTCAAAACAGACTTTCTAGATGTTTTTCTGGTTGGTTTTTCTCCAGTGCATCTAAATCTTAAGGGGGCGTGTTAAAGGTGTGTTTTGGGTGAGCTTAGGACTTGGACATTCATTAGATATAATCTAACCTTTAAGGTCCTGGGCTTTTTAAAGATGTTTGGAGCTAGACCTGTTTTTAAAAAGTGTAAAATGCAAAAAAAAAAAAAAAAAAAGTGCCTAAACTAACCAAATGACCACTGGAGGGATTAAGGATTGACCCTCCCCCCTTACTCCCACCTTCCACCACCCAAAGATGTTAAAAAAAAATACATTCTAGCTTGTATTACAAGAGGATGCTAAGAAGACAAACAGAATGCTAGGCATCATCAAGAAGGGTATTACAACCAGAACGAAAGAAGTTATCCTGCCGTTGTATCGGGCGATGGTGCGTCCGCATCTGGAGTACTGCGTCCAATATTGGTCGCCGTACCTTAAGAAGGATATGGCGATACTCGAGAGGGTTCAGAGGAGAGCGAAACGTCTGATTAAAGGTATGGAAAACCTTTCATACGCTGAGAAATTGGAAAAACTGGGACTCTTTTCCCTGGAAAAGAGGAGACTTAGAGGGGATATGATAGAGACTTACAAGATCATGAAGGGCATAGAGAGAGTAGAGAGGGACAGATTCTTCAAACTTTCGAATAATAAAAGAACAAGAGGGCATTCAGAAAAGTTGAAAGGGGACAGATTCAAAACGAATGCTAGGAAGTTCTTCCAATATGTGGTGGACACCTGGAATGCGCTTCCAGAGAGTGTAATAGGGCAGAGTACGGTACTGGGGTTCAAGAAAGGATTGGAAAATTTCCTGCTGGAAAAGGGGATAGAGGGGTATACATAGAGGATTACTGCACAGGTCCTGGACCTGTTGGGCCGCCGTGTGAGCAGACTGCTGGGCTAGATGGACCTCAGGTCTGACCCAGCGGAGGCATTGCTTATGTTCTTATGATGCTGAAAAGTTCTCAGTCCAAGGAGCTTCAGATGTTAATACAGATATCTGAGCTCAGAGAACAGAGGTTACTGCAATGAATTTCACATTAAAAGATCCAGGTACAGATGTCACCATATCTTGCCCTCCAACACCTACTGTACCTACATTAAAATGACACCTGGAGGCATAAGGCCTATTGTTGTGGTGTGCAGGTGGGTACAGTAAGTTTTGGGTGGATTTTGTAGGGCTCACCATACAACATAAGCAAGATATAGTGACATCTGTACCTGGGACTTTTAATGTGAAATTCACTACAGTACAATAGACTCTCAGTTAACCGGCACCCATGGGGATTGATAGATGCCAGATAAGTGTAGTTTCTGGTTCCTTGAGAGTTACTATTAAAAACAGGCCTAACTAATACTATACCCCACACTATGCCACACCATAAACTGTTCCAGACAAACTACTGGACATGTGGTAGGCAAAGCGTGGGTGTACTCAGGTGCAGCATGCCAAGTTTATACTTCAATTTCCGCCAGAAATTACTTTTATTTTCATTTTTATTTAAAGTATTACAGCATTTCTTTGATATTTTTTTTTCTTCTGATTGCTTGAGAGTTCTGGTTACTTGAGTTCCGGTTAACAGAGCATCTACTGTACTTCTTAGAAGAGCCCCTCTGCTATGCTCAGCTGTCTGACAGGCCAGCGGCAGTAAATGAGAAGTCTTCAGTTACCCTAAGCATGACGCCGACAAACGTGTGTGCTGAGGAATTCCCCGATGAAGGTTTAATAATAATAACTTTATTTTGTATACCGCAATACCAGAAGCAGTTCAGAGCGGTTTACAGAGGAAGAGACTGTACAAAGACAGCGATATTACAGAAAGATATTGTCAATTACAATAGTAAAATATTTCAATGACATTATTGGGCCGTGATGTAGGCAGCTGTCCGGGCCTACCTCGGTAATGAGACCTCGAACGCTATATACTGGTTTCAATAAGTAGATATTTATTTAGTCAATCAATAACAGCTTACAGGAACAAATCATATAGTATATAGCGTAACAGAAAGTGATCTCTAGGCCTAGAGGTCCTCTGATGTCTGTTCTTCTCCTTTTCCCATCTAAAGGCCTGGTTTTTATACATTTCTTAGTGGCCAACATCACGTTGGTTTACATCACATGATACATCCTTATTGGTTATTTACTTATGTATTACTGCCTAGCTACATTCATTTATTGGCTATTCTCACCTACGTCATGTTATATGTTCACTCTGTTTACCGTAAGACCTAACCTATTCCCCGAAATGCCTGTTTCTATACCATATATGCATTTCCGAGCAATAAACCTCCTTCCAACTGCAAATATTTCTGACACTTTAGATGATATCTTCGGACCATGGTCTGTTTATCTCTTCATGGTATCTGGCTGGGTGGGCCTTGGTGCACCACAACAAACCCACAGCCTCAGGACCTGTTGCTTTTTCTCTAGTTTTACTGCTACAGTAGCTAATTGAACTTAAAAACAGCGCATTTCCCCATCTTTGCATGCTCTTTAGTCAATGATGTGAAATATCTTTTCACAGCTAATTTACTGTTTCCATCAGCTGCAGAGATAAGATACTAGTTGCAGGGGGAGAGAAAGGTTTTTGTAGAGAGAACAGTTTCTGTGAGCTTATGGTTTTTCCTTATCCCATTTCACCTGGTTTAATAATGTCAGGACTTAAAGGGATTCTTCCAGAGGGATTCTTCCAGAGCTTCCATGCTTTACCTTCTTGCCATTTCCCTCCTTCTCTCGGCCGAGAATGGTTAGGTATAACCGGAAATATGTCAGAAGTACAATAAGTATTTCAGAGATACAACAAGGCAGGAAGGGGGGTCAGAGAAATTTATCAAAGAGGTAGGTTTTAATTGATTTCCTGAAGGATTGGTAGGAGGGTGTATTCGAAATGAGGGGGGTTAGACATTTATTCCATTTGCCAGCTTGGAATGACAGTGTTCTATCAAGGAATCTCTTGTAGACACAGCCCTTCGGGGAGGGGAAGGCGAACAGATGGGCGTTACGTGGGCGAGTGGTGCCTGGAAATACAAAATGGTGCGACAGGTAGATCGGGGATGAACCTGTTAAGGTTTTGAAGCAAAGGCAGGCGAACTTGAAAATGACCCTTGCGTCCATTGGCAGCCAGTCAAGTTTTCTGTCGAATGGGCTTATATGGTCCGACTTTTTGAGGCCATAAATGAGACGGACGAAACACCAAAGGGGGCAGTATGTTAGCTGTACCCTGGCCTCAGGAGCGAAATACAAACAGTGCTACTAGTGCACTGTGTTGTGTTTATTTTCTATGGAATATTTCATATTTAAGTCATTTAAAAGAAATGTTTAATAAATAAAATCTAGAAATAGGAAAGTCGCTTTTTTTGGCCACAGGCTGAAGCCACTCAGGATCTACAGAGAAATACTCCCATAACAGAACCGCAGTAACTTCTACAAACCTCATCTACAAAAAACCAAAGCACCACAGAAACCCATGGGCTCCTTTAACAAAAGTGCGTTAGGGCCTTAACGCGCTAGCCGCTACCACCTCCTCTTGAGCAGGTGTTAGTTTTTTAAATTAGCATGCGCTAATCCAGTACGTGCGCTAAAAACATTACATTAGAGCAGGGGTCCCCGAAGTCCCTCCTTGAGGGCTGAATCCAGTCGGGTTTTCAGGATTTCCCCAATGAATATGCATTGAAAGCAGTGCATGCACATAGATCTCATGCGTATTCATTGGGGAAATCCTGAAAACCCGACTGGATTGCAGCCCTCAATGAGGGACTTTGAGACCCCTGTAAGGGAGAGACTTGATCAAAATGTTTTATACTGTGTTATCTCTTTGGATGTTCCTGGAGCTTTTGACACTGTAAATTTAGATTTCTAGATGTTGAAACTCTCGAATCTTGGATTGGGAGGTCAGGTATATCCATGGTTTTCTTTCTATTTACAAGGACGCTTTTTAGCAGGGGTCCCCAAAGTCCCTCCTTGAGGGCCGAATCCAATCGGGTTTTCAGGATTTCCCCCAATGAATATGCATTGAAAGCAGTGCATGCACATAGATCGCGTGCATATTCATTGGGGAAATCCTGAAAACCCGACTGGATTTGAGACTCCTGTAAGGGAGAGACTTGATCAAAATGTTTCATACTGTGTTATCTCTTTGGATGTTTCTGGAGCTTTTGACACTGTAAATTTAGATTTCTTGATGTTGAAACTCTTGAATCTTGGATTGGGAGGTCAGGTATATCCATGGTTTTCTTTCTATTTACAAGGACGCTTTTTAGCAGGGGTCCCCAAAGTCCCTCCTTGAGGGCCGAATCCAATCGGGTTTTCAGGATTTCCCCCAATGAATATGCATTGAAAGCAGTGCATGCACATAGATCGCGTGCATATTCATTGGGGAAATCCTGAAAACCCGACTGGATTTGAGACTCCTGTAAGGGAGAGACTTGATCAAAATGTTTCATACTGTGTTATCTCTTTGGATGTTTCTGGAGCTTTTGACACTGTAAATTTAGATTTCTTGATGTTGAAACTCTCGAATCTTGGATTGGGAGGTCAGGTATATCCATGGTTTTCTTTCTATTTACAAGGACGCTTTTTAGCAGGGGTCCCCAAAGTCCCTCCTTGATGGCCGAATCCAATCGGGTTTTCAGGATTTCCCCCAATGAATATGCATTGAAAGCAGTGCATGCACATAGATCGCGTGCATATTCATTGGGGAAATCCTGAAAACCCGACTGGATTTGAGACTCCTGTAAGGGAGAGACTTGATCAAAATGTTTCATACTGTGTTATCTCTTTGGATGTTTCTGGAGCTTTTGACACTGTAAATTTAGATTTCTTGATGTTGAAACTCTCGAATCTTGGATTGGGAGGTCAGGTATATCCATGGTTTTCTTTCTATTTACAAGGACGCTTTTTAGCAGGGGTCCCCAAAGTCCCTCCTTGAGGGCCGAATCCAATCGGGTTTTCAGGATTTCCCCCAATGAATATGCATTGAAAGCAGTGCATGCACATAGATCGCGTGCATATTCATTGGGGAAATCCTGAAAACCCGACTGGATTTGAGACTCCTGTAAGGGAGAGACTTGATCAAAATGTTTCATACTGTGTTATCTCTTTGGATGTTTCTGGAGCTTTTGACACTGTAAATTTAGATTTCTTGATGTTGAAACTCTCGAATCTTGGATTGGGAGGTCAGGTATATCCATGGTTTTCTTTCTATTTACAAGGACGCTTTTTAGCAGGGGTCCCCAAAGTCCCTCCTTGAGGGCCAAATCCAGTCGGGCACATAGATCTCATGCATATTCATTGGGGAAATCCTGAAAACCCGACTGGATTCGGCCCTCAAGGAGGAACTTTGGGGACCCCTGCATTTGAGATTTCTATTCCGCCATTACCTTGCGGTTCAAGGTGGATTACAAAAGAGTTATAAATAGTGGGTTACAATGGAAGATCGTTGGTGAATTCAAGAGAAGTTGAGGAGAAAAACAGGTAGTATCTGTGGGGCGGGAAGAAGGTGGGAGGAAGGAAGGTATTTGTGATGTTAAGAGTGTGTCAGTGATTTCTTGAAGAGTATCGTTTTTATTTCTTTTCTGAATATCTTGTAGTCGGGAGTGGTTATCAGTAGGTTGGAGATTTGGTTATCTAGTCGTACCTTTCTAATAGGAGCCCCATGTGTCTGAGCACATGCAAAACACAGACCCTCACCAGTATAGAATAAGCAACCATGAAATAAAAATTAAACGGGACCCCCCAAGAAGCCAGCCTCTGCATGCAGGTCAAAACCAGAGAAAGAGAAAGTGATGTATGTCCCCCATATTGTGCAAAATATAAAGACAGCGAACGTCGTATTGTAGATGACAAAAAACTGCCATATTCCAATTACTTCATTACTAATTAACACATAAACAAACAAAAAAAAAAGTAATTCTGAAAAGTTACACATAAAATGATGGAATGCGGCCTCATCACTCCTAACTTGTGTGCCAGCATTTACACTAGGTTTCGGCCTGGCACCGGCATAAGCCTTAATTTAGGCATGGGAATCAGTGTGGATACTTCTAAGTAAAAGAGGGATTTAAAACAAATCAACACAACGTATATGTAAGCAACCTGCTCAACCAATCAAACTGCATCAAACTAAAAGTAAGCCAAAAAAAAAAAAAAAAAGAAGCAGGGCTCTTGGGCTGAGGATTCTCTGAACCCTCTGAAGGCCCTGACAGCCCTGCTCTGAATTTGATTGGCCGAGCAGCAGCTGCCTGTTAACTGCTCAACCCATAAAATTCAGAACAGTGCCCTCAGGGCCTTTAGGGGGTGGGACGAATGCCCTGACCGTACCCCACTGTTTGCCACTACATTTTGCTTTTTTTTTTTTTTTAGAATGTATTTCACTGATGCAGCAATTACAAAACAGAGGCTCTTGTTAGGAATTTGCTTAACTTTGTGAAGACACTTTGATCACTGCTCATGGGCTACGAACCCTTAGTTGAAGGCATTCATTGTTTGGAAGCTAAGTATTCTTTCTTAAGACTCTGGAGTTTTTTTGACTGATGACAGCGATTTTTCTTTTCTTGTGGCTCTTCCCCCCTATTGTGTGGAATTCACTGAGCTCTTTTTTTCCAGCTTTAACAATGTGGACGTCCAGTGGGCATTGATAGCATGGAACAGCTCCACGTCAGAACTGGAGCATCCTGCTCATAATGTCCAAAAACTCCCCATCCATTTCACATCCATTTTTGAACAGAAAAAAATAAATAAATTAGGATTTCCTGTTCAAAAATACATGAGAAGGAAATTCTTCCGCTAAAAATATCTAAAATGAACAGCCATTTTTCAAAGCGAAATGTCAAAACTATGAATTGCAAAACCACCCCACTAAAACCCAGGCACAAAAACATGTCTGGTATCATTTGTACAAAAAAATAGCCACACAGACATCTCTGCAGAGCAGAGGATGAGCCTAGTGGTCAATGCAGTGAATACAAACAATGAAGCCCTGGTACAAATCCCACCTTAATTGCTTTATATATTATCTGGAGCCTTTCTGGCACAGATAAAAAAAAACTACTGTACCCAAAGGTGCACCATTACAATAGTCATCACGCTTAGAAGTGTCTTATAAATTCAGGCAAAGTGGGTATTTCTATGTTCCGGGATGTACAGAAATAAAAGAGTTAAAGTGGGAGTTATACCTGGGTCCTGTAGCTCAAAGTCCACTGCACTGATCACTAGAGCCTGGTGCACACTATCACTTTCACTCGGTGGCGTAGCAAGGGTGAGAGGCGCTTGGGGCAGAGGCACCCTTCCCCCGCCCCTTCTCCGCCCCTGCTCCTTTCCCACCCCTTTGCCATGCGCACGCACCCCTCCCTCATACCTCTAACTTTCCCAATGTGAGCGGCATCATCAGCGTCAGCTCTCTCTCTGACATAGCTTCCTAGGCACGGGACCCGGAAGTGATGTAAGAGGCAAAGCTGATGCTGGTGTAAGGCTGGAATTACTTCTTGTGCTGGTGAAGAGCTAGAGCAGTGGTTCCCAACCCTGTCCTGGAGGAACACCAGGCCAATTGGGTTTTCAGGCTAGCCCTAAAGAATATGCATGAAGCAAATTTGCATGCCTATCACTTCCATCATAAGCAAATCTCTCTCATGCATATTCATTAGGGCTAGCCTGAAAACCCGATTGACCTGGTGTTCCTCCAGGACAGGGTTGGGAATCACTGAGCTAGAGGTATTGGGGGGGGGGAGTGAAGTCGCACAATTCTATTTTTAAAATATGCGCCAGTTGCAGGGTGCAAATTTGAAAAGGGGCATGACCAGGGCAGGATAGTGGGAATCCTTAAAAGTCAAGCGTCTTGTTGTAGAGCATGCCCAAATCCATGCACAACATAGGCCTGGTTTTAGCTGGCCTAAATGGGTATGCCTAAAAGATGCACGAGGCGCCGGTGATTAGCACAGTTCTATAAAAGGTACGCATCCCTTGTAGAATTGCGCTGAGCGCTGTTCTCATCGACACCGATTTGTGTAGACGCTAGATCTAGAATCAAGTCCTAATTATTTTTATTTTCATTTCCAAAGTGTTCTATTTACGAATTATTTAAGTAAACACTTTTCTCAAAGCCATTTAAAAAAAAAAATAAATTAGATGTTAAACATTATGGCCCGGATTCTATAAGCGTCGTCATCCGCCTAAAAAAAATGGCCACCGATCGCATGTCAATCATGCTGCGTATGAAGCCGAGGCTTTGCGAAAGGTAGGTGTCGGGACATGTAGGGCTAGGGTTTTCAAAATCTACATTTCTGGCGCCTATCTTTCGTGTGAATCGCGGCTCTGGAGATGGTTTTATGATGTGCAGCGCCACTTCTGGCGTCAGCCACAACAACAGTGCCATTAGACATCGTAAAGCGCGTCCGTAGCTGCGATGCCGGTGCTTTTTTTTATAGGCATCGGTAGGCACCTACATTTTTTTTGTAAAACGCTTTGTTTGTTTTTTTAAACGCCATTTCGAACTTAAGATAAGCACCATTTATAGGATATGGGTCATTGAGCCAGATTCACTAAGCTTTACTCCCACAGACGGAGAATGGGAGAAATGTTCTAGAAAGCACTTTTGCCTCCTTTGTTCATAGATAACTCTTTACCATGTCCAGCATGTCTATCATCATGAGAGAACGCCGCAAAATATATTAAAGTCAGCAATATGTCTTGTTCTGCATTAACTCATGCTGGCTAAGTTTAGTTCAGACTGTAACTCATGTTAGGCTACAGTGTCTGAGGATTTATTTAAACAGAGGTGTCTAACTCTGGTCGTAAAAAAGTGGTTGAACTTTCAGTGTGTTTCTAATCATGGCCGTATAAGATAGATTTGAATGCATGCTACCTCAGCTTTATGGAAAAAATGTTGCATGCATATTTATAACGGATACCCTGTAAACCAGTGGTCTCCAACTCAAACCCTTTGCAGGGCCACATTTTGGACTTGGAGAGACTTGGAGGGCCTCAGAAAAAAATAGTTAATGTCTTATTAAAGAGTTTGAGACCACTGAGTTAAGGGGAACAGTTAATCTGCTGGCTGGGTTGGAGGGCAGAGGGGAGAACAGGACAATCAAGCCATTGTGACATCACTGATGAGGCTGGCTCTTATTGGTGGAATGAGGCATTATGACATCACAAGCTCAGTTCTGCTTCCCAAAGACAAACAGGATGTCATGGTTACAGTTAAGCCAGTGGTCTTCAACTCAAACCCTTTGCAGGGCCACATTTTGGATTTGTAGGGACTTGGAGGGCTGCAGAAAAATAGTTAATGTCTTATTAAAGAGATGACAACTTTGCTTGAGGTAAAACTCGTTATAGTTTATAAATCTTTCCTTTTAGCTAAGTCTTAATTTATAATATTGTCATTTATAGCTAAAGAGACATATGATCAAGAAACTGTTTTAGTCTACTTTTGTGGTTATGATAAACATACTGAGGGCCTCAAAATAGTATTCAGCGAGCCGCATGTGGAGCAAATATCAGAGGCTGACCATACATCCCGTTTTGAACGGGACTGTTCCTTTTTCAGATCCCCTGTCCCGTTGTCCCCATGCACAGTTTTGGGACGCCAAAATGTCCCATTTTCAGAGACGGTGTCCCGAAGCTGTGTGTGGGGCCAACGGGACAGGCAGGGCAGTGCTTCTTCCAGACTTTCCCTTTCATTAATGGGATCGGGACAGCGCCTGTTGCTCAGGCACCAATCGATGCGTTCTGCCCTCTCCACTGTCCCCTAGGATGGGTCCTTAGCGCAGCAGCAGCAGGGCTCGGCGGTAGTTTGTGCGGGGCCTGGCGGAAGTGGTGCATTGTGGGAAGATGGCAGACGGCTTCGGCCAGTTGCAGGCCGTAGCTCTGTGTAGGAAGGAGCGTTTGAAGGCTCTGTGGGGTAAACAACTGCAGGTCCGTGTTCAGGGGGAAGATAATGCATGCAGACTGGAGTGGGGGATGCAACAGCGGGGACTCGGGTGGTGAAGAAGGGACCTATCAGGGAAGGGGGTGCGGGGCGGACGCTTTTAGAATGATAAGGAAGATAAAAAGGAATACAGGAAGATGCTGGACATGGAGGTTGTTGGGTGAAGGAAAATAAACAGACATGAAGTGAGTAGGAAGACAGGCACGATGGACTGCTGCCAAAGACCCGCATATTCTGTACAGATGCCCAGATAGGGCCTGGCATTGAATTGTGTGTAATACAGAGAGAAAATACAGGAATCAGATTGTGAACTTTGCGACTCCTGCACTGAATATAGCGTTCAGCAAATACATAGAAACATAGAAGATGACGGCAGAAAAGGGCCACGGCCCAACAAGTCTGCCCACTCTAATGACCCACCCCCTAAATTCTTCCCTGAAGTGATCCCACATGCTTATCCCACTTTCTCTTAAAGTCCAGCGTGCTGCTGGCCTGAATTACCTGCAGTGGAAGACTATTCCAATGATCAACCACCCTTTCGGTGAAGAAGTACTTCCTGGTGTCACCATGAAATCTCCCACCCCTGAGTTTCAACGGATGTCCTCTAGTCCAGTGTTCTTCAACCACCGGTCCATGGACCAGTGCCGGTCCACAGAAATTTCCTGCCGGTCCACAGGGCCAGCATATGCATCAGGCCCAAAACAGTGTTCTTCAAATGCCGGTCCACGGTGCGATCGATACGGCGTTATCTTCGAGCCAGCTCCCTCTTCCTAACTGATTCAGTGCACAAAGCCACGGGCAGCGGCTCCTACGGGCATCCTGCGCCTGAACCAGAAGCCTTCTCTGATGTTGCAATGTCAGAGGGAAGGCTTCCAGATGAAGCAAGGTGCAATTAGTACTATTATGGGGGCGGAGTCTGGGGTGGAGATTGGGTAGAGATGGGCAGGGTCTGGCCCACAACTTAGCCCAGTGTTCTTCAACCAGTGGTCCACAGACCGATGCCGGTCCACAGAATAATTATTTTATTTCTGCCGGTCTATAGGTATAAAAAGGTTGAAAAACACTGCTCTAGTCGTCGTAGGTTCTTTAAGAAAAAAGATATCCTCGTCTACCTCAATACAGCCCGTGACATATTTGAACGTCTCAATCATGTCTCCCCTCTCTCTACGCTCCTCGAGTGAGTATAGCTGCAACTTACCCAGCCTTTCCTCATACGGGAGATCCTTGAGTCCTGAGACCATCCTGGTGGCCATTCGCTGAACCGACTCCATTCTCTGCTCATCTTTTTGATAATGCGGTCTCCAGAATTGTACACAATATTCCAGATGAGGTACAATTCTGGATACGTCGATTGCAATCACAGCTTGATTTGGAAGCAGTGGTTGAACGATCCCTGATGGATTTATGAAGTGGCAGTATGTGTGGAAAAAACAAAGACTGCTCTAAAGCTAAGTTACTGCTATATTTTTGATAACCTTTTGATGTATCTTCTTTTTGTACCAAGTGATCTCTATGTGTGCTTGGATTTTGCCCGGCTTTTTTTGTACCAGATAATTTTTCTCCCCTATGTAAGGGTTTTTTTCTCTGGGGGTTTTCTGGTGCGGGCCAGTGATTAGAGCTGAGCTCTCTAAGTGAGTTTTGCTTCTTTTGGGAGTCAATTATCCTTTTTGGATTTTGAGGTCCATTTGGTAGATGTAGAGGCTGCCTGACTGATCGCTTGGTACAAAAATGAAGTAGATATGATGGAAGTCTACAAAATCCTGAGTGGAGTAGAACGGGTACAAGTGGATCGATGTTTCACTCTGTCAAAAATGACAAAGACTGGGAGACACTCGATAAAACCAACAGGAGGAATATTTTTTTTTCACTCAGAGAATAGTTAAGCTCCCCTACCCGTATATGTCTTGTCTGTCTGTCCAAACTAGATTGTAAGCTCTTCGTAGCAGGGACCATACGCCTTTCAGTAGTAGTAGTAGGGAGAGGTAAAAGGCTATATGACAGCAAAACTCTAGGCCAGTGGTCTCAAACTCACGGCCCGCCAGGTTCTATTTTGAGGCCCTCGGTATGTTTATCAGAATCACAAAAGTAAAATAAAACAGTTTCTTGGTCTTATGTCTCTTTAGCTGTAAATGACAGTATTATTTTGACTTAGCCAAAAGGAAAGATTTATAAAGTATGAAGAGTTTTCCCTCATGCCCTCCAAGTACCTACAAATCCAAAATGTGGCCCTGCAAAGGGTATGAGTTGGAGACCATTGCTCTAGGCCAAGCTTTTTCTATCAGGGGTCATATTTTATATTTTGGTACTATAAGCTCCGCTGTTAAAATGGGACTGGCTGGATTTAGAAAAAAATAAAAGCTAGCCATTTAAGTGTGCAAATAGAAAAGTCACTATATCACAATTGCATTAATGATATTCATATAGCATTTGGTAGAACTCTGCTCAGAGACATGAAGGCAATTTGTTTCGCCTTCATGAGGTGAGGCGAAACAGATTGCCTTCATGTCTCTGAGCAGAGTTCTACCAAATGCTATATGAATATCATTAATGCAATTGTGATATAGTGACTTTTCTATTTGCACATGACTTCTTCAGTCACTACTCTTTTTTTTTTTTTTAATTTAATATTTATTGATTTTTAATAATTGACAATAATTACAAGTCAATAAGCAAACATACACTGTAGTTTGAAATAGATCACATTCCAAAATTCTTAAAGAAAATCAAACTATACAAAGCATTGTTAGTCCACAATATATTTTGGAGACGAAGTTAAGGAAAAAACTGAGATGAAACAATTAGGAAATTAATAAAAGACAATAATAAAGAGGCGATCTGACTGCTCTTGAACAATCTGCATTGAGCTAACTTGAAAACAAAGAAGCTCATGATGACTCTCTATCCGAGATAAACTTAGATAACTGTTGTGGTTCATAAAATACATATCTATTTCCTCCAAATATCATAACACACTTACAGGGGTATCTTAGAACAAAGGTTGCCCCTAGTTGTACAGCCTGAGGTCTTAATACCAAAAATTGTTTTCTTCTTCTCTGGGTTGGACGAGATACATCAGGATACATCCTAATTATATTTGTCATAAACGGAACATCTTTATACTTAAAAAACATCCTAAGCATCCAGTCCCTGTCCGAATCAATTGCAAACTGTACTATTAATGTGGCTGGGACCTGAATCTCAGTATCCGATCTCTCTAGAATCTGAGTCAAATCCAAACTATCAGCAGATAAATTCTGCTGATCTAAGTTTGGATTTTGAGGTTTAATTCTCTTTAAAAGGTAATATATTTTTGAGAGAGGTGGATACGAGGTTTCTGGTACTTTCAAAATTTCTGACAGATATCTTTTAAACATAATAAGGGCAGTTGTAGATTGTACTTTTGGAAAATTAATAATCCGAAGATTATTCCTCCTAATAGAATTTTCCAGCATTTCTTGTTTAAAGTGCAAGCTAGCACTGTCCTTAACCCAAGTCAGGGCTTGTACTTCCAAAGTCTTTACTTTAGTCTCAATGTCACTCATTTTGTTCTCCATACTTGATACCTTATTTTTAAGTTCCAAATTTTCTGAGAGAACAGTAGTACAGCGTGAAGATAACTGTTGAATTTGACTCCCCAGAGAAGTTTGCATGTTTGATATGGCCTCCCATATGGATTCCATTGTAATTACCTTAGGCCTTTGCAAGGGGACAATCTCAGTTCCAATATGTCCTGTTGTGACCAAAGTATCAGTAACCACTTCAGAAATCTGAAAAAGTTCATGGGCTCCCAAAGTACCTGTAGCCTCCTGAGCAGTTGAAGAGAGTACATGAGCTTGCTGAGTTCTCTCAGCCGCTTCCTGGGATCCTAAGGGCTCCTCCTTCCCCCATACAGGGTTAGTCCTCCCACTCCGAGAGGACAGCAAGAGGGCATCCCGAGCCGGCACGTCGGCAAACGACTCCTCCGTTGCTGCGGGGCAGGAAGGCGGTCTACGCTCATCCGGAGAAAGAATGACTGCCTCAAAGGAGAGATCCCGCACCTCAGCTTGTGCAGTCTCTCCAGCCGAGGATACCTCCGGTTGTGGCGTTCGCGAGCCATGTTCCACGAAGGAATCCATCGGACCCAATGGTGTCGTTACTTCAACGGGAAAGACCCGAACCTTAGATTTCCTTTTCACCATAGCTCACAGGAAAATTCCACCACGAGAACAACGGCGTCTCCGCAAACATTCAGATCGCCATCTTAGGTAAGCTCCGCCTCTCAGTCACTACTCTTTAAGTATTTTTTGCTTAAAGTGTTTGCCCCCTCTACATATATTCTGACTGAGCCATTTAAGTGTGGCTGAAAATGACCCTAAAGATGGTTTGTTTGTTTTTTCTCCTCTCTTTTTATGTCGCATGTTAAGCAAAATGTACCAAAAGTGGAGTTTGTGACTTATTTATATACCATAAGATAGAGGGATATCAACTGCAGAATCCTGCCAAAGTTCGGCCTCGGGTATGGATTAATGTCTTCAAAAAAATGAGAAACGTTTATCAGTAAAAGGTCATTAACCCCAGAAATCACATACAATTTAAGTACCTGCAGTGTTTAGGCTAGAGATCATTAAAAACAACAACACATCAAAGTTGTGAAAAAAAAGGATAGGGTGGGGATTATGGTATTGATGTGTATTTATATGATTATTGGTTATGTGGTAGGGAGGGATAAGAAGTTATATAATAAAAAATGATAGAATGTAAGTGATATCTGTATTGTTAATGTGACCGAATATATACTTACACTTTATGTAATTTTGAAAATGAATAAAAAATTGGAAAAAAAAAAAAAAGTTGTGAAAAAAGATTGCAGAATCCCATCTTATAGTACACAAACTTTCAAAACTGAAAGTTGCCCCTTCAAATGTTTATAACCTTTCTTATTCGTAACCCTGCTTGTACACTTCTTCCTCCATATTTGCGGGGGATGCGGGCAGAACATAGGGTGCTGTTTTTTGACTAGAGAGGGCCGCCGCGTGAGCGGACTGCTGGGCATGACGGAGCACTGGTCTGACCCAGCAGCGGCAATTCTTATGTTCTTATGTGAATACCTTTTTGCATGTTATTTGCAGTTTTTCGGTAACATAGACCTCAAAAAGATAATAAACCGTGAATAGCCTGACCTGCGATTTGCTCCGTACAACGCCGGGAGCACCGATTTACAATGTGAAATGCTGGGTTCAGTGATGAAAATTAGGGGGGCGGAGTCAGCAGCTGAAAAATCGCGAATAAGCAAATCCGCCGATACGGAAACCGTGGATATGGAGGGAGAAGTGTAGTAACTTTTCGTCCAGCGTGTCATATTTGTTTTTACATGCAAAATCGCAAACTTGCACAAAGATATCAAAATAATGTAAACCAAAGTCAGACCTCCACTATATATATGTTCAAATCACAATAGTTCCTCAGAATGCCACACAATAAAGTAGTGTGGTAGCCGTCCTCACTGGAACATTTTTTTGTGAATATTGAACTAATGTGCAACTTCTTGTTATGTCTTGTAATAAGTTATAAAAATTTATAAAGTGTCAGTGCATTATTTATAAAGCATAATGGTCTCTATAGTTCTATTTAGTGCATAGTAAATAACTTAGCTTTAAACCGGGTCTGCCTCATTCCCCACCGACGCATTTCAAAATTTTCTTCAGGGTTGGGGACAGAAAGATCAGAACTACCGGATTTTTAGCAAACGCTAAGGGGATGATTCTATAAAGGGTGCTTAACTCACCTGGCAACAAATATAATGGTGCTGGCTGCATGTCAATCACACTTAGGCACCGTTTACAGAGTCATAATTAGTGACGCTTATGTAAAAACTTAGGTGCCTGAAATATAGGCAAGGATTTTACAGGCCTACATCTCAGTCACCTAAGTTTTTGGAGAACCGCGCTTGGCGGTGCTTAACTCATGCTCCGTCCATAGAAACGCCCACTTAGGCATTAGGCAGCGTTATGCGCCATGCAATAAGCGCCTGTCTTTTATAGAATCAGCTAGGAGTCTATGGCCCAATTATTATTATTTTTTTTTCGCAATTACTGAGCCTATTAAGGACATTTTGCCAATTAAGTTAGGCACCTAAGAGGTGCCCTTTACAGAATCAGCCCCTAAGTCTCTATGTTGATTACTGCTACTGCTCCAGCAATCAACATAGAGACTTAGCGTTTGCTAAAAATCCGGTAGTTCTGATCTCTCTGTCCCCAACCCTGAAGAAAATTTTGAAACGCGTCGGTGGGGAATGAGGCAGACCCGGTTTAAAGCTAAGTTATTTACTATGCACTAAATAGAACTATAGAGACCATTATGCTTTATAAATAATGCACTGACACTTTATAAATTTTTATAACTTATTACAAGACATAACAAGAAGTTGCACATTAGTTCAATATTCACAAAAAAATGTTCCAGTGAGGACGGCTACCACACGACTTTATTGTGTGGCATTCTGAGGAACTATTGTGATTTGAACATATATATAGTGGAGGTCTGACTTTGGTTTACATTATTTGTTTTTAAGCTTTATTCTTCTTACTTTATATTTGTTCATTCGTCTATTATGTCTCTTCCAGTCCTTGTGTCTCCCAGTTCTTACACATCTTTCTAGCACAAGGAACATTTAACCTCAGTCTTTTCCAGCAAGAACAGTTCTGAACTTGTCCTGGAGGATCAATTTAACGTGCACAGGAGGCTGGAATGACAGAACGCCTAAAGAACAGTCGGGAAACCACAAAAAAGAAACAAGCTGCACGGACGATTTGCCTTTCTGGCAATCAGCCCCTTTCAGACTGCCCCTCAGTTCAACAAAGTTTGGATTAACAAAAAAATTTAAAAAAAATATTTCACCTACTCGAATTTCCAAATATTTGGAAAAGGATCCTACTTTCTTAAAGAACTACGGCGTGCTCTGTTTCCCAAGTCACTTTGCAACTTGTTTTGTTTCTGTTTATTACAAATCTTAATACATGAGTACTACCATTCATTGAAAACAGAGAAAAATGAAGGCAAATAAAACCATATGGCCTAGGACAGGGGTAGGCAATTCCGGTCCTCGAGAGCCAGAGCCAGGTCAGGTTTTCAGGATATCCACAATAAATATGCATGAGATAGATTTGCATCTCAAGGAGGCAGTGCATGCAAATCCATCTCGTATATATTCATGGTGGAGATCCTGAAAACCTGACCTGGCTCCGGCTCTCGAGGACTGGAATTGCCTACCCCTGGCCTAGGGTTTACCAGATTTTACTTTAGTTAAATCCGGAACCTCCCCTAGACCCGCCCCAGGCCCACCCAGTTCCACCCATCCCCGTCCTGTGACGCCTCAGTCCTGCCCAAATCCCGCCCTAGCCTCGCCTCTGCTGCCTGCTCTTATCAGGCAGGAGGGCATCCGATGTGACACGATGCCTAATACGATTGAGGACGTTTTTCAAAACCCGGACAAAGTGCCGGGTTTTGAAAAGCCGTCCGGACCGCCGGACATGTCCTCAAAAAGGAGGCCATTTCCGTGGAAATCCGGATGTCTGGAAGTGGTAACCCTAATATGGCCTATCTAGTCTGCCTATCCATGCCATCTACTATCCCTTCCTCTCAGAGATCCAATGTATTTGTCCCAAGCTTTCTTGAATTCAGATACAGTTTTCGTCCCCAAGTTTATTACCCATTTTATTTATTTACATAGGGCCTGATTCTATAAAGGACGCTGGTATCGGCGGCTGCCTAAGAAGCGGCCATCGATCACGTGTCAAATCACGCACCGGTGTCCTATGCAGAATTGTGCCTACACCAGGGGTAGGGAACTCCGGTCCTCGAGAGCCGTATTCCAGTTGGGTTTTCAGGATTTCCCCCAACGAATATACATGAGATCTATTTGCATGCACTGCTTTCAATGCATATTCATTGGGGAAATCCTGAAAACCCGACTGGAAAACGGCTCTCGAGGTCCGGAGTTCCCCACCCCTGGCCTACACTCTTGGAGAGACGCCTGAAATGTAGGCCAGCATTTCGCAGAACTATATTTCAGGGGACTGTCTCCCATCTAAGGAGAAGTGTACCGACACTTAAGCCTGCCCAAGGCCACTTGTGGCTGAAGCCACACCCATGCCCTCCCTTGGGTTTGCTTAAGCGTCGCTCCTCATCTCTGTAGACGTACTGCCTGGTGGAGCGGTTTTTTTTAATAGCGTTGACTGCCTGACGGCGGAAGGATGTCTACCATTGCCTGCCATCGGGACGCGCATTTTCAAGAATCAGGCCCATACTATCTATCAATGGAGGTTGTCTAAGTGGTTTTATATTCAGGTTCTCAAGCATTTTTCCCTATCTGTCCCAGTGGGCTTCCTCCACCAGGTGGCTGTTCCAAGAACCACAGAGTTCCAGTCTGTACAGTATATAACTTTAGGTTCAAACACTTAGGCTAGATCAAAGGCTGGTCTAAATGCTTATGTCTATCAGCTGTCCATTAGGTGTGTAACTGCTAGTATTCTCTAATCCATGTGCATAAGTGTTAGGTCGTGTCTCTAAACTACCTGTGCCCCTTCCATGTCCATAACCCCTTGTAGTTATGCATGCGCAATTTTGAATGCATAATTTGTAGAATATCAACTAAAGGCAGGCATGAAGGAAACTGCTATTCTAGATAAGCAATATCAGTTGGTTCACCTTTATCCACATGTTTATTCACCCCTTCACAGAGATGTAGTAGATTGGTGAGGCAAGATTTTCCTTGAATAAATCCAGGTTGACTCTATCTCATTAATCCATGCGTATGTATATGCCTTGTTATTTTGTTCTTTACCATGTTTATTTTCCAGGTTTATTTCATACTTGATAAATTGTCTATCAAAGGTTGCCTAGACGGTTTACAATTTTGCCTGGAACCACCATCAGACTCACTGGTCTATAATTTCCCAGACCACCTCTGTAACCCTTTTTTAAAATTGGCATTATGTTGGCCACCTTCCAGTCTTCTAGTACCATGCTGGATTTTAAAGATAATTTACAAATCACTAATAGCTCTGCAAGTTAATTTTTCAATTCTATCAGTATTCTGGGATGTATACCATCAGGTCTAGGTGATATGCTACTGTTCGGTTTGTCAAATTGCCCCATTACCTGTTCCAGTGTCACAAAGATTTGTTCTCTGACTACTACTACTACTTTTTATCATTTCTATAGCGCTACCAGATGCATGCAGCACTATATGTTAAACACGCAAGAGATAGTCCTTGCTCGAAAGAACTTACAATCTAATTATGAAGACAAACAGGACAAAAAGGGTGACTCTGTATATGCTGCTTAGATAGGGAATTACAAAGGAAATGATGAGTCAGAGAGCGTAGGGGACTAATGAGAAACAGATATCGGTGCTTTACAAGTGAGTTGGATTAGGACTTAAATGCAGCTTCGAAAAAGTGGGCTTTCAGCATGGATTTGAATTCTGCCAGAGATGGAACCTGATGTATCGAGTCAGGCAGGTTGTTCCAGATATATGGTGCAGCAAGGTAGATTATCAGGAGGATCGTTAGAGGAGTATAAAGGTAATTTGAGCCTAGGGATGGATAGGGTGGGAAGGCCCAAGCAACAGGGAAGTGTGGACAGTGTAACTGTGGAATCAATCCCCAATGATGTCCCTACAAGCAAGCAGAACAAAGAGAGGGTTCTAAAGGAAGTACATACAAGTTTCTATCATGTGATTGGGAGGGGAGGGAAGTGATTCAAAGTGATTTGCAGATGGCCAGAATTGGGAGCCTGTGGAGACAGAATATAAAAGTATTCAAATCTGGAAGAGCCCGAAATCATGGCTTAAGTCACAAATAAGCAGAGCTGAGAAAGAGATCTAAAGGAAATATGTACAAGTTTCTATCATTTGATTGGTGGGTAATTCAAAGGGGTTTGCAGATGGCCGGAATCCTGCTCCAGGGACAGCAAATCCAAGCTTCACATTTGATTAGAAAGACAGGGAAAATTTTTCAATACCACTGAATACCAATTCTGGCATTGATATCTCCCCCACATCTTCCATGGTGATGACTGAAAGAATTTAATGTCTCTGCTATGGCCTTGTTTCCCCTGGGCACACCTTTTAGCCTTCGGTCATCTAGCAGTCCAGCTGATTCTTTTCCTGGCAATCTTCTCTGAGTACTGTGGCAGTTGAAATCACCCATTATTATCGTGTTACCCAGTTTGTTAGCCTCCCTAAGTTTTGATAACATTTCAGCCTGGTCTGAAGGACAGTAGTGCGTTCCTATCACTATCCTTTTCCCCTTTACACATGGAATCTACCCATGGTGTGTTTCAGTTCCTGTGGAATTCTTAGTATATTTGATTCAAGGCCCTCCTTAACATATAATGCTAAGCCTCTGCCAATTTGATCTACCCTATCATTGCGATATCATTTGTACCCCAGTGTCCAATTGGTTATCTTCCTTCCACAAGGTCTCAGAGATGCCTATTATATATATATATATATATATATATATATATATATATATAGTTAGATATCTTTTTATTTAGTGCAATATATTCTAGTTTTCCCATCATGTTTCTTGGGCTTCTGGCATTTGCATACAGACATTTCAAACAATGCTTGTCATTTCTATTTACAATTTACTTAGCAATTGGCATGGCTAATTTGCAATCTTTAAAATCAGCCTGCTCTGTAGTTAAGGAAATCTAGTCTACTGTGGCCTGTGTTGCAATCTCGCCATCGGGATGCTCTGTCTTCCCTTTTATGAAGATATCTTTTAAAGATACCTTCTTCCGAACCTTGCTCTTTTGAGTGACTGTCAGCCTCCCCCCCCCCCCCCCCCCCCCGTTTCTAGTTTAAAAGCTGCTCTATCTCCTTTTTTAAATATTGACACCAGCAGCTTGGTTCCACCCTTGTTAAGGTGGAGTCCATCTTTGCAGAATAGGGTCCCCTTCCCCAGAATGTTACACAGTTCCTAACAAACCTAAACCCCAAATCCCTGCTGCATTAAGAACATAAGAATTACCGTTGCTGGGTCAGACCAGTGGTCCATCGTGCCCAGCAGTGCGCTCACACACTGAGACTCCATTATTCTTGGAGTCCTCATCTATCAATAAATAGAACTGAAAATCCACTTTAGTAAAAGGGCTCTGTAATTTCCCATTCTACCCTTGCCATATTTACCTCTTTAAAACATGCAATTCAGTAATGATAACAGAGGGACCACTTACTTTGCCCAAGATCCTGAAACAGTTCCAAGTTTATTAAAAAAAATTTGCTATACCGCCTATGCAGAGTTTATAAGCGATGTACAATAAAATTTTGGTTTACACATATACAATAGTCAAAGGACTTAAGTAACACTCAGACATACAAACGGGTACAATAGGTGACATTATAGAAGAGAAAAGCTACAAATAAGGTTTAAAAAAAAAAACCAAAAGGTTAGGGTTAAAAATTAGGTTAAAAAATGTGAGATCTTCACAAGGCGTCCTTAATAGGACGATTATTTGCCAATGGCGTCTTTGAATAAAATTGTCTTTAATTTTGACTTAAATTGAGCCAAAGATGTTTCTTCTCTTAAATGCAGAGGGTAAAGTTACTGAGAAAATAGATGTGAGTAGTCCATTCCATTTGCTGGATTTTACAGCGTTCTGGCCCTTTGGAATTTACAGAGGCCTAGAGTACATGAGCTAAGCTCACAGAGATGTAAATAAAACAGTGATATGCAGCAGAATCTATGCATGGAAACTCAGTGGAGCACTAAATATAATTTTATTATCTCATGTTTCATAAACAATGACATATATCTCATTGCATTTCAGAGATCGCAATGGAGGGGAAAATCCCCCCAAAGAATAAACCAGTATTAAATGATTATTTATAAAATGAGTCAGTTGAAAGTAGGCAGGAAAGCAGTGTAACATGACAGAAACACCTTCTCAGTGGAGAAATCACTTTAATTATTTCTGTGGTAGCACCACATAAATCCTATCCCACTTTATTAAATGTTCTGTAAGTCTGATATAAAAAAAATAGAGAGATTGGTTTCCTGCTTCAGTTGGGAATAAAAGTAGGAAACGGAGAACATATGGGTGTAATATTATACCAGGGTGTTCTTGTCAAATGTTCTAAACTGTGCTTATTTAATCCCTGTTGGCACTTCTCGGAATTCATAAATCAGGCTCTCAAAATTCTCATAGTAACATAGTAAATGACGGCGGATAAAGACCTGAATGGTCCATCCAGTCTGCCCTGTAACCGCATGCATTACAATTTCATGATTAAATTAAAATTACTTTTTTTTTTTTTTGGTTTGTTATTTCTGGGCCATGGACCTTAGAAGTCTACCCAGGACTGACCTTAGGTTCCAACTATTGGAATTGTCGGTGAAGCTTACTCCAGTCTATCCAAACCATCTCGTTTGCTGGATTCGGACTGTGAAAGTTTGCTCATTTATACTCTAGTGATCCTCTGTGTTCCTCCCAAGCATTTTTGAATTCCATCACAAATTTCCTCTCCGCCATCTCCCTTGGGAGGGTATTCCAGGCAGCCTCCACCTTCTCCATGGAAAAGCATTTCCTAACATTACTCTTAAGTCTACCACCCCCTCGTTCTCAATTTATGTCCTCTAATTTTACCAATTTCCTTCCTCTGGAAATGATTTGGTCCTATATTAACACCTTTTAAAATATTTATAAATGTCAATATCATATCAGTCCTGTCCCTCCTCTCTTCCAGAGTATACGTGTTGAGGTCTTGTAGAATCTTCTCATACTTCTTTACATTGAAACTCCCTACCGTTTTTGTCACTTTCCTCTGGACCCTTTCAAGTATTTTTAATAATAATAATAACTTTATTCTTCTATACCGCCATCACTAGTAGTTCTAGGCGGTTTACACCAAGAGAAGCTGTATATTCAGCGAGAGTACAATCACACAGAATATACTAGTTACAGTCTCAAAAGCTCCTATGTTAGGTAATGAATGTCAAACAAAGTAGTCTTAACTGATTTTTAAAAAGAACAATAAGACATACCCCCTGTTTTACGAAGCCGCACTAGCGGCTGCTGCGCGGCAACGGCCCCGAAGCCCTTTAAATCTCTAGGGGCTTCGGGGCCGTTACCGCAGCGCAGCCACTAGCGTGGCTTAGTAAAACAGGCCCATAGTGTTATGCCACCTGCAGCCCTACCCTGGTCCTAACAGGGCTATAAATTATGCTTTATGTAATTCAGTGTTGTTATAGGACCTGTGAGACAAGGATTGTGGAAAATGTAGTCTGAGAAAGTGTATAAACTGTATTTCCATTGGTCTGTATGCCCTCTCAGCTAAACTTGGACTCTCTTTGTCTGTTATCACTTCCTGTCTATCTTTGACCTCTGCCTGACAAGGTCACTCAAAGGTGTTTCCTTTCCTCGGCCACCTAGAGCTAATCTCAGCTCTGATTGGCCTCTCTCTAGTGCCCCCCTCCCCTTGTCTGGTGGGCTTCCTACAGTACCTGTGTGCCTTAGCAGTCTTGCTGTCTCCTGGAACAGAACCCCCGCAAATTTGGGGGGGGAGTACTGTAACACTATTCATAGATTATTTACCCCTCCCCCTCCCTGTCACACTCTATCACACTGTACATCTACCTCCCTAAAAATTCTGTGATGCTTGGCGAACCCCTCCCCCCTTCATAGGGTTACCAGATGTCTAGGAAAACCCAGAAATGCCCTCTTTTTAGAGGACTGTCTGGATGCCCAGACAGATTTTCAAACCTTGGTAGTTTGCCTGGGTTTTCTGAGCTCGGGGGCCGCGTCTGGAGGGCATCCACACAAACACGGATGCGATGCGATGACTGGTCATCATCACATTGAATCCGCGTAAGCTCAGAGGCCCTCCAGACATGGCCCGGACTCGGGAAAGAAGATGATAGGGCAGGGCTAGGGGTAGAATGGGGCAGGGCTGAAACAGGGCGGAGCATACAATGAAAGCAGTGCATGCAAATAGATATCATGCATATTCATTGGGGAAATCCTGAAAACACGACTGGATTGCAGCCCTCAAGGATGGATTTTGACACCTGTGGCGTAGAGTGACCAGGTGACCCTTTCCAGAAGGGAGACTCTTTGTCCTGGATCTCTGCCAACCTCATCCTGGTGCATTATGGGACCTGCAGCACTGATCTCAATGTATAGAATCATTGACTACAAATGCCCACACTGCTTTGGGATGTCATTTTAAAAAACCAGGACTGGCCAAAAAGTTTCCCCTTCTGGAATGGGTAACCCAGTCACCCTAAGTCAGTGACAAACGTGAGATCGCCCGCTCTATATGACGCATTATTTAATTGCCATTGGCTGGTTATAAAGTATTTGGCCAGCTAAGTGGTAATATTTAGTGGGAGATAAGAACCTAAGAATAGCCTTACTGGGTCAGACCAATGGTCCATCAAGCCCAGTAGCCTGTTCTCACAGTGGCCAATCCAGGTCCCTAGTACCTGACCAAAACCCAAGGAGTAGCAACATTCCATTATCTCAGAGTAAGTAAGATTCCGGAACCCCAAAGAGTAGCAAGATTCTAGAATCCCAAGGAGTAGCAACATTCCTTGCTACCGATCCAGGGCAAGCAGTGGCTTCCCCCATGTCTTTCTCAGTAACGGCCTATGGACTTTTCCTCTAGGAACTTGTCCAAACCTTTCTTAAAACCAGCTACGCTATCCGCTCTTACCACATCCGCTGAATATTAGTACTTAGCTACTAAAATTTAGTGGACTATACCAAACGATAGTTGCCAATTTTAAGCACTGACCAGCCAAGATTAGCATTCAAATTGGGCTGCGCAAATAGTTGGTCTATCTGGCTGCTGTAACTTAACCAACCAGTGATTTATTTTTCGCATTTATATACCACTTTTATCCTAAGTGGCTTGTATTCAGGTACATACACTGTATAGCGTTTTTTCGCTTATCTCCAGTCATTCCTGGCTAATTTCTCAAAGACAAGTATCTTTGCCTTAGACTTTTTTTATTTGTGTGTTTTAACATCAACTGGACACCTGAGGAAGGCGTGTTCACCGGTTGGACATTTGCATTTGTATTTTTATGATTTTATTGTGAAGAAAGATAATAAATCCTTTTCCAGAACCTCTACATCTACAGTCTTTTTTGGTTTTCTCGTTGGATTGATTTCACTGTAGATGATTGGATCTTCTTTTCTCTTTTGTCCTGTTGTAGTCAGCTGCTCAAGCATTTTTCCCTGTCTGTCCTGGAGGGCTCCCACTCTATCTAATGTACCTGGGGTAATGAGGGATAAGAGACTTGCCCAGGGTGACAAGGAGTAGCATGGGTTTGAACCCACAACCTCAGGGTGCTGAGGCTACAGCTTTAACCACTGTGCCACACTCTCCCCCTTAGAGTCACTACTGGTCTACTTCTCACCCATTCTCATTTGCACTACTCTAGAAAATCTGGCAACCCTAAGTACAGGTGACAGCACTAGATTCCAAATAGCTGCGATATGTGTCAGAAGACTCGGATAGTATACATTCGGTTACAAGATGGTGATACCAAGGATTCAGCCCCCCTTCCTCCCCTGCTTCTACCCCCCCCCCTAAAAAAGTAACTTGTCAACTCATTTGAGTGTACGAGAGGCTGAGAACAAGCCGGTGACAGCAAGTGAAGTGAATGGTTTTTGGGACACATTGCAACTGCCTGCTCAACAAGGATACAGAACAGGCAAGATTAACCATTTGGTGGGACCTAGGCAAACAAGTACATTTGGATCTCCCATCATAGTAGAAATACATTCTGAAACTGCTAGCTAAATCTAGGAAGTGTGGAGAAATAGGTAGACCTCTGTGGGTACCAGTGGTTCCGAGGGTGTCAGGTCAAAAGCGCGCTGGGACAAAGGCGCGCGCAGACAATTGAGCGCAGCGTGGAGGAAAATTACTGTTTTTAGGGCTCCGACGGTGGGGGTGTGGGGGGGGAACCCCCCTGCTTTACTTAATAGAGAATGTGCCGCGTTGTGGGGGCATTGTGGGGGGTTTGGGGGGTTGTAACCCCCCACATTTTACTGAAAACTTCACTTTTTTCCTGTTTTTAGGGAAAAAGTTAAGTTTACAGTAAAATGTGGAGGGTTACAACCCCCCAAACCCCCCACAACGCCGGCGCGATCTCTATTAAGTAAACTGAGGGGGCTCCCCAACAAAACCCCCCGTCGGAGCCCCTAAAAACTGTAATTTCCTTCGGCGCGCGCCTCCGTCTTACGCTCAGTTGTCGGCGCGCGCCTTTGTCTTTCGCGGGGTTGTCTATGAACCGGTTCCGAGTCCCTTCTTCTCTCACTCTTCTTTCTGACAGCAGCTGAGCTACCAGGGAAAAATCTCCCTTGGGGGCCACTTAATTAACGCATCTGAGTGGGCCCCTCCTATGTATTTGGGCCTAGGCGATTTGCTTTTCAAAACCCAAAGTGCCAGGTTTTGAAAAGCCATCCAGACATGCCTCTAAAAAGAGGCAAAATGGGATTACTGGCAAGTGACTTGTCCACGATCAGAAAGAGATGTAGTGGGATTTGAATCCTGCCTAGCAGACTACTGCTCTAAGTGTTAGGCTGGATCCCCGGCCCAGTGAATAACCGAATGCTTATTTTTGTTCAAACCCCAAAACTAAAAGTTCCAAATCATGTCTTAAAATACAGCGAACAATTCTTTAGGCTTTAAAATAAATGTTTTCCTGCAAAACTAATTGGAGACTTTGCTATGACAGCAGGGGATATGGCAAATCAGTGTTTGAGTTGTGTGACATTTTGATTGATACAGAAACTGCCCAGGGATCCTGAAGATAAACTGAATTCCAACAGAGTTATTTATTTATAAAACCAGGAAAGGGTTTTGCTAAATATTTGTGTCTCGTGCTGGTTTCAGTCTTCTGGAACAAATTTTAAGTTACTTGTTCAATCAATTAGCAAATGGAGCACACGAAAATGTCATTTTTGTAGTATATACCGACCACCACAAGTAGCTGGTCGGTTTACAATAATAAAAAGTTAAAAAAAAAATATTAAAATTATGTATATATAAAAAAAGTCTAAATAAAAATAGGGGGATTGAGATCAAAACATACGGCCTCTTTTACAAAGCCACGTTAGCGGCTGCTCTGCGCTAAGGGCCCTGAAGCCCATAGACAATTAAAGGGCTACGGGGCTGTTTCCGTGCGGCTTTGTAATAGAGGCCGATAGACTTGATTACAATGGGTATGGGACAAAGGAAAGAAAGGGGAAGGGAGAGTTTTTTAAAAAAAAATACATGGTATAAATAAAAATAAAAGGAAGGGAAGGATAGAACAAGAGGACAAAATGGGGTATCGCTTCCTGAAAGCGTTTTTTATTTTCCCGTTTTTATTTGGGAACTCAGTTGGAATTTTGATAAGCGTCTTTAAAGAGGAATGTCTTGAGTTGTGTTTTAAACTTGTTTAGGGAATTTTCAAAGCGAAGGTTCGATGGCATTGCATTCCAGAGAGAGGGCGACACAACAGAGAAAACTGTATTTGGGCCTAGGCGATTTGCTTTTCAAAACCTAGAAAAAATGCCGGGTTTTGAAAAGCCACCCAGACGTAACATAAGAAATTCACTTCCCGTATATACTGCAGTAACCTGTCAGTTCAACGTGGTTAACAATCACGAAAGTGTACAAGCACAGTGTATTATGATCACATTCAAAAGATTTTGTCAAATAAGTAGGTCTTTGGCATTTTTCTAAAGGAAAAAATAGGAGTTGGAGTTTGTTATCAGGACAGAAAAGGGTTTATCCCATGATCCAGCTTGAAAAGATATAATTCTATGGAAAAATCTTTTGTATATGCCAGTGTTTTTCAACCTTTTTACACCTATGGACCGGCAGAAATAAAAGAATTATTCTATGGACCGGCATCAGTCCGTGGACCAGCGGTTGAAGAACAATGGGCCAGACCCCGCCCATCTCTACCCAATCTCCACCCCAGACACCGCCCCCATAATAGTACTAATTGCACGTCCCACGCCTCATCTGGAAGCCTTCCAGGATGCCCGTAGGAACCACTGCCCGTGGCTTTGTGCACTCAATCAGTGAGGAAGAGGGAGCTGGCTCGAAGAGAACGCCACATCGATCGCACCGTGGACCGGCGGTGGAAGAACACTGTTTTGGGCCTGATGCACGTGCTGGCCCTGTGGACCGGCAGGAAATTTCTGTGAACCGGCACCATGGACCGGTTGGTTGAAGAACACTGGTATATGCAACCTTTTACAGTAGGAAATGTAAATAATCTAAAATTACATTAGTGATTTCTATTCCGCCAATTACCAAAATGCCGAGAAAAATGTTTTCTGTCAGCAAATTTAAAGTGATCATTAATATAATCAGGTATAAGGCCAAACAATGTCTTGCAACAGGTACAACCTAACCTTGTTTGGCTTTCTTGGTTACTTCGTTCATACCCACATAGTGAAGTTTGACAGTAAAGAAACCGATTGGTATGCTCCTATAAAGATTTATTGAACAAACCTCATTGGCTTTGCAACTTTAAGAACATAACAGTTGCCATACTGGGAAAGGCCGAAGGTCCATCCAGCCCAGAATCCTGTTTCCAACAGTGACCAACCCAGGTCACAAATACCTGGCAGAAACCCAAAGAATGGCAACATTCCAGAGCTGAGATTGTGATGTCATAATGCCTCATTCCACCAGTGTCTAAGAGCCAACCTCGTCAGTGATGTCACAATGGCTTGATTGCCCTATACTTGGCTCACATAAGAACGAAAGAGCTGCTATACTGGGACAGACTGAAAGTCCATCGAGCCTAGTATCCTGTTTCCAAAAGTGGCCAACC
Source organism: Geotrypetes seraphini (assembly GCF_902459505.1). Classification (NCBI taxonomy): domain Eukaryota; kingdom Metazoa; phylum Chordata; class Amphibia; order Gymnophiona; family Dermophiidae; genus Geotrypetes; species Geotrypetes seraphini. Next base: position 389,061,861 of record NC_047086.1, on the reverse strand, counting down.
CAGGTCACAAGTAAATAGTATTAAATATCTGAGTTTGCCGGCCTCCCTCCCACGGTCTCCATATTGGCCTCCAATAGGTTTATTCAGTGCCACAAAATACAAGGGTTGATTGAAAAGTAATGAGACGACCTCTCTTTTTCTTTCCAAGAAGTAGACGTGGCAATGCTGTGCTTGTTCTTGTGAAGCTCATACGTTGATGCTTCTGAACCTGCAGTTGGACTGCATTGTTGTCTTCATTGTTGGATCACATCAAGAAGAACTTTGTATGTTTCATCGTGGCAGATGAAGAAGATGCGTCTGTGAGAGTACGCCAGAGGCATGTGATTGAATTGTGTGTTAAATAGATGCAGGCAGGTATAACATAGTAACATAGTAGATGATGGCAGATAAAGACCCGAATGGTCCATCCAGTCTGCCCAACCTGATTCAATTTAATTTTTTATTTTTTTTTTTTAATTTTTTCTTCTTAGTTATTTCTGGGCGAGAATCCAAAGCTTTACCCGGTACTGTGCTTGGGTTCCAACTGCCAAAATCTCTGTTAAGACTTACTCCAGCCCATCTACACCCTCCCAGCCATTGAAGCCCTCCCCTGCCCATCCTCCACCAAACGGCCATACACAGACACAGACCGTGCAAGTCTGCCCAGTAACTGGCCTAGTTCAATATTTAATATTATTTTCTGATTCTAAATCTTCTGTGTTCATCCCACGCTTCTTTGAACTCAGTCACAGTTTTACTCTCCACCACCTCTCTCGGGAGCGCATTCCAGGCATCCACCACCCTCTCCGTAAAGTAGAATTTCCTAACATTGCCCCTGAATCTACCACCCCTCAACCTCAAATTATGTCCTCTGGTTTTACCATTTTCCTTTCTCTGGAAAAGATTTTGTTCTACGTTAATACCCTTCAAGTATTTGAACATCTGAATCATATCTCCCCTGTCTCTCCTTTCCTCTAAGGTATACATATTCAGGGCTTCCAGTCTCTCCTCATACGTCTTCTGGCGCATGTATACGTACAGTACATGATGTTACATCAGATGGGAAAATGCTTGATTTTTCACGATTGCAACAAACATTTGGCATTGCTAAGTCTCAAAATTATAAGTGGTTGCAGTTGAAGCAGGCCATTCAGAAGGGGTTCCCTGATTGGCAAAATCTAAAAAATTATTACAGCTTGCAGGTTCTATGCTTCCAGATGGATTTGTTAGGGCATCAGGCTGCCCGGTGGTATAAATTAATATCTGATCTCTTGAATAAAAAACCAAAAAATGGTCTTAGAGACATTTGGAGCTTTGAGATTAAGCAGTATATTTCTGCATCTCGATGGCCACGAATTTGGACTTGGAGGATGAGATGTACAATGTCAGCATCTAGGAGACAAACATGGTATTTTTTGTTACATAGATTTTTTGGACCCCTGTTAAGTTATACCAGTTAGACAGTTCTAAATCTAATAGATGCTGTCATTGTCATCTGGATCATCTGTTGTTCTATTGTCCTTTGATACTTAACTTTTGGAGGTCAATATGGGGTACGATTAACAACATATTGGAATCATCAATTCCACTGACGTATGAGGCGGTCATATGTGGAACGTTATCACATGTTAAACCCGCTAAGGATCGTTATAAATGCCGCCTTTTTCTTGTCATGACCAGGATAGACATGCAGATGGAAACCCGAAATTGGAAGAACTACGATCGCCTAAATTTTCCTTTCTGGTGGGCCAATTTGTGCTCCAGCTATAGATATGAAAAAATGAATGCCGATAGTTTGGGGCACAGTAATTTATTTAAGCTGATTGGGGGGGCTGTTGACATCATATATTACCTCACTATAGTAGGTCTTTGATTATGAGTCAGTTTTGGTTTATTTTCATACACATCCAGGAAAGGGGGGTGGGGGGGAGCTATTTCTGTCCTAATTTGACTTATGAGTATGTCCAGCTGGGGTGGGAGGAGGGTGGGAGGATATTTTTAATCTGAATAGGGTAAGGTTATTGGGATAGTCTATGTTTCTGTGTTTTATTGAATAATCATTGGGTGGGGGAGGGGAGAAAATGGTTGGTTATGCATATTTGTAAGTTGAATGTGCTTTTATTAACTTATTATATGATATAGATTTGTGTATTGCACTTTTGAAGTTTAGAAAATCAATAAAGAATTAAAAAAAAAAAAAAGAATTGTGTGTTAAACTCGGAAAGAGCGTTAATAAAACTCTTGAAATGTTACGGCTTCCACCACCGAAATACTGCAGCGCAGCTAATTGTTTCACCACCGAATGCTTGCCGTAACACCTCTTTCTCACCTGCCATGAACGTATGAAGTTCCTCCTCTCGCTGTGACCTAACAACGATGACTACGGCAGTCCAACTGCAGGTTCAGAAACGTCGATGTAGGAGCGTCACAAGAACCAGCACAGCGTTGCCACATCTGGAAAGAAAAAAAACCCCAGAGGCAGTCTCGTTAATTTTCAATCATCCCTTGTCCATGTACGTAAACAGCGGCACAGCTGAAAATTAACCCTAATAATATTAACAATTATCGACCCCTTTTATCAAGCCGCGCTAGAGGTTTTTAGTGAGGGCTGGTGTGGAAAATGCTCCGACACTCATAGAATTCCTATGAGCGTCAGAGCACTTACATCACCAACCTGCGCTAAAAATCTCTAGCGCGGCTTGATAAAAGGGGCTATATTTCATTTATTCAAGCTGGGAAACCTAATTTTGGTGGTAATTTGTATTGCATTTTAAAATACAGAACAGTAACAATAAATGTAGGCATTTCTCTATCTTAGGGAAACTCCATATGAATTAAGACCGACTCTGTTCTATTTAATGCATGAATAAATGTGGTATAAATTAATATCTGGATATTTGAATAAAAAACCAAAAAATGGTCTAAGAGATATTTGGAGCATTGAGATTAAGCATCAAATTAATGCATCTCAATGGCCACTAATTTGGTCTTGGAGAATGAGATGTACAGTGTCAGCATCTATGAGACAAACTTGGTTCTTTTTATTACATTGAGCTTTTTGGACCCCTACACGTTTGCAAAAATTAGATAGTTCTAAGTCCAATAAATGCTGGCACTGTAATCTGGAACCAGGGACGTTAGATCACTTACTGTATCATTGTCCCTACATTAAAAGTTTTTGGAATGCAATTTGGCCACAAATTAATAAATTGATGGAAAATCATATAGCAATATCATATGATACAGTGTTATTTGGAATGATGATGAGAAAAAAAAAGTCAAATTTCACCAGAAAATAACAAGCTTTTATTAATCATGACAGGGGTTGCCATTCAGCATATAACCAACAATTGGAAGAATTATAATAACCTAAATTATACATTTTGGTGGAATACAATATGTCATATATTCAAAATGGAAAGAGCAATAGCAATACAAAGAGGGACATATACTAAATTTATAAAAATATGGGGGCCATTGACAAAATATTGCAATGAATAAATAGTTGGATTTTTCTTCTTCTTTTCTTCTTTTCTATATCTTCTTTGTGACACACATAGAGGGGGGGTAGTGAAAATAATTTTTACATAATATGCTATAATATGATATACAATATGCAATGTATGATTGAAAAGTAATAGAAGGGAGGGGGGAGGGAGAGGGGATAAAAATATATTTAGAATATGATGTATTAGATATAAAAGTGATATTGTGTATTCATCAATTGTATTTTAATATTTTGTACACTTTATGTAAAATTTGAAAATAAAAAATAATAACAAAAAAAAAATAATGCATGAATAAATGGCAATCAGATATGTTTAACAGTCCCCGTAGGTGTTACGAAACAATGCAAAAGGAGATTGGGACTCTGGGAAGATATTAAACATATATCCAAGCAGATAGGAAACAGAATTTATACTACAGTTTAAGATACAGCATAGCAAAGCCGAGACAGGATGTGGAAGCTCATTTGTTACAATTAGTTGTTCCATGCCCACATGCGGTGACAGTTCATGTGAAGGTCCCATTTGCTTTTTCACATGAACTGGCACAGCATGTCTGTGGGTCCATCTTTGAATGAACTGTCAACATTATTCAATAACATTATTTTTCTACAGTATTATCTCCCATCTCACCCCCTGGCTTTTCTTCCCTCTACTCTAGAGTACAGTCAAATGGTTGGAAAGGTCTCACCTAGGGTTTACTTTCAGTCCGTTCCCTCAGCTCCCAGTACTTAAAATTTGCATTACTAAAGTATTGTATTCTTACATAATGCAAACATGATGAGACTGCCTCACTGTATGTACTTATGATTTAATTTTTTTTTTTTGTCTTTGTATTGTATTTCAGGCATTACTTTTTCTCTTCTGCATCGGAAATTTTGGTGAAAGTGTTTGCTGGGACTATATTTTTCACTCTGAGTTATATGGGACTGAAAACAGGCCTGGAGTAAACAGCCAAATCAGGATTATGGAAGAAATGGATGAGGAAATGAGGAGTGAACGAATAGCTGTTGCCATGGCTTTTATACATTTCTTTGGAACTCACTCTGCGTAGACTCCCATCCCAACTGTGGTAGTTATTTTAGAAGTTCTGCTCCTGTTATGGATGTCTGAAAACTGGCATTTAGAGGTCCATATTGCATGGACATCCAAATCTAACAAAGGCAGAGTATGGACATTTAACGCTGCAGTATGTCCATATGGTTAGGGGGGTATGCTCCGTGCGTGTTATGGGGAGGACCTAAATTATGGATGTCCAGCTCTGATCACAGAAAGGAAATAGACGCCAATGTCTAAAAAGATGGACGTCCATATTTAGACCTGGTACTTGTCACGTCCAGGTTACAGAAAAGGGCTGTGGTTCAGCAGCTGTGTATTGGAGGGACTGAGGTACAATTAAGGTTACTGTCCTCTTCTCTTTCCCCTGAATGTGAAATCAGCAAGGGGTATCGGCTTCTGATATTAAACAACATTCTTAACAGAGCGGCATAGAGGTTTGAGGAGAACCTCATGGTTAATGCAGTGGACTGAAGATCAAGGAACTCACATTCAAATCCCACTTCAGATTTTTTTTTTTTTTTTTTTTTTAAATTATGAGCTTTCAGAGACAGAAATATACCTACAGTACCCAAGTGTATAAGCCACCTGCAAGCCTAAAGACTGTTGAAGGATCTAGGTGTCATTGTTGAGAATACATTGAAACCCTCAGCTCAATCTGCGGTGGCAGCTAAGAAAGCAAATAGAATGTTAGGAAGTATCAGGAATGGAATGGAAAACAAAGATGAAAATGTCATAATGCCCCTGTATCGCTCTATGGTACGGCCGTTACTTGAATACTGTGTGCAATTCTGGTCGCCATAGAAGGGCGACAAAAATGATGAAAGGTTTGGGGTGATTTCCCTATGAGGAGAGGCTAAAGTGCTAGGGGCTCTTCAGCTTGGAGAAGAGATGGCTCAGGGGTGATATGATAGAGGCCTTTAAAATATTGAGTGGAGTGGAAAGGGAAGATGTGAAACGCTTGTTCACTCTTTCCAAAAATACTAGGACTAGGGGGCATGCGATGTAGCTACTAAGTAGTAGATTTAAAACAAACCAGAGAAAATATTTCTCTACACAATGTGTAATCAAACTCTGGAATTCATTGCTGGAGAATGTGGTGAAATCAGTTAGCTTAGCGGGGTTTTTAAAAGGTTTGGATAATTTCCTAAAAGAGGAGTCCTTAGGCCATTATTGAGATGGTTGGGGAAATCCACTCCTTATTCCTAGGATAAGCAACATGCAATCTGTTTTAATACGTGGGATCTCTCTAGGTCAGGGGTGTCAAAGTCCCTCCTCGAGGGCCGCAATCCAGTCGGGGTTTCAGGATTTCCCCAATGAATATGCATGAGATCTATTAGCATACAATGAAAGCAGTGCATGCAAACAGATCTCATGCATATTCATTGGAGAAATCCTGAAAACCCAACTGGATTGTGGCCCTCGAGGAGGGACTTTGACACCCCTGCTCTAGGTACTTGAGATCTTGGTTGGCCACTGTTGCAAAAAGGATACTGGGCTTGATGGACCTTCGGTCCGTCCCAGTATGGCAGTTCTTACGCTCTTATGTAGTGAAGTACATTCAGATACGGTACATATTTTTCTGATCCTGAAGGGCTCACCTTGAAAAAGAAAATTGCAAACAGCTGAATAGGGGATTTGAACCTCAGTCCCTTGAGGCTCAACCCATTGCTGTAGCCGTTAGGCCACCCCTCTGCTCTGTATAGACATTTGTGTGGTCACTTTATAAGATGGAGGTCTCTAATCTGCCACACATAATGTGTACATTTTGGTTTGTAAATAGAATGTTCATGGATGTTTCCAGCACATGGACGTCTACGTGACCTGTATTTCAGGACAGGCTGTTCTACAATACATGTGAGATGAGCATACATTTGTGATATTCCGACTTAGATATCCAGATTCGGACTTTGGCGTCCTTTCTAATATGCTGTTCCATGGTTTATACATGCAAATGTGTCCCTAAAGTGGTTAAGGATGATATGCAATATATATACAATATCTTATAAAACATTTGATGCCCTTCTACATTTTTATATTCTATGTAATCTTATATCCCACCAAATCATCGTTAATTAAAGTTCTAGGCAGGCAACATATTGTTACATAGAATTTTGCATAGAGTGAAATATGTTATAAAGAATAATACATATGAAACAGTGTATATAATGTGGTTGTGCAAATTGTAATGGGAAGTGAGTTCCACGCTTTTGCTATGTGATTTGCTATGAGATGTCTTGTATTGTATATCTTACAGAATTGGGAATTATAGGGTCAGGTTGTTAAAGTTATGTTGGTTTGCAGATCTACCTAATAGACTGGGGAAGCTATTAGGGACATCACCGTTGTGACGGGCAAGGGACCTGTCATGTAGGGCAGATGCCAGAGGAGGGAGCTCGAGGATCAGGGATGGCCGGTGTAGGGGTGGTATGTGCCTGGAGGTCACTGGGGAGAGCTCTGTGGTGCTGATTCCAGGAGGAGGACCAGGGAAGGACAGGCTTGCATTCGTAGAGAACTACATTTCCCAGAAGGCTTAAGGGCCGGTTCATTGGGAGCTGGGAAAGCAAGATAAAAACCTTGGGCTGTAATCCAATAAGCTAGGAATGTGACCAAGGGTAGAGTTGCTCCAGTAGCTTCTCAAACCCTGTATAAAAATAGTCTGGCCAGAGGAGAAAGAAAAAGGATAAGCATGGACCATGTGATGCCTGAGCCTGAAACATAGAAACATGATGGCAGATAAAGGCCGAATGGCCCATCCATTCTGCCTATCATCAACATCCGCTATCTCCTCCTCTCCCTATGAGGTCCCACATGCAAATCCCATGCTATCTTGAATTCCAATATAGTCTTCAACTCCACCACCTCCATTGGGAGACTATTCTACGAATCTACTGTCCTTTCTGTATTTTCTTACATTACTCCTGAGCCTATCACCTCTTGACTTCATCCTATTTCCTCTCCTTCTGGAGTATTCCTTAATTTGAGAAAGACTCACCTCCTGTACATTAACACCACAGAGATATTTAAATGTCTATATCGTATTCCTTCTCTCCCATCTTTCCTCCAGAGTATAAATATTAAGGTCTCTAAGTCTGTCCCCATATGATTTATGACAAAGACCACTAACCAATTTTGTAGCAGCTCTCTAGACCGACTCCATCCTACTTATATCTTTTTGAAGGTGCGGTCTCCAAAATTGCACACAGTATTCCAAATGGGGTCTCACCAGAGACGTACATTATGACATTATCACCTCCCTTTTCCTACTTTTCTCTCCTTATGCACCCAAGCATCTTCCTGGCTTTGACTGTCGTCTTTTCTACCTGCTTTGCCATCCTGAGACCATCAGACAAAATCACCCCAAGTCCCGCTCTTCTTCCATGCACAGAAGTACTTAACCTCCTATTCTGTACCATTCTCCTGGATTTTTGCAGCCCAAATGCATGACCCTGCATTTTTTAGCATTAAATCTTAGTTGCCAGTTACTTGACCATTCTTCAAGCTTCACCAGATCCTGCCTCATGTTATCCACACCCTCCATGGTGTCTATCCCATTACAGAGCTTGGTATCATCTGCAAAGAAACAAACTTTGCCAGACAGTCCTTCCGCAATATCACTCACAAAGATGTTAAATAGAGCCGGCCCAAGGACAAATCCCTGCGGCACTCTACTAACAAAATCCTTAGCCTCCGAGGAAACTCCATTTACCACTACCCTTCGTCTCCTTCCACTTAACCAGCTTTTAATCCAGTTTGTCACTTTAGGATCACAAGCATTCAGTTTATTTATCAATCGCCTATGCGGCACTGTGTCGAAAGCTTTGCTAGAGTCCAAGTACAGTACATCTAGTGCCCCTCTCACATCCAACTGTTTGGTCACCCAGTCAATAAAATCAATCAGATTTGTCTGACAAGACCTGCCTCTCATTAAACCATGCTGCCTTGGGGCCTGCAGTTCATATGATTCTAGAAATCTCACTCTCCTCCGCTTAAGTGTTTCCATTAGTTTACTCACTACCGAGGTCTAACTGACCTGTAATTCCCAACCTTCTCCTTACTTCCATTCTTGTGCAGAGGGACCACATCTGCTCTTCTTCAGTCCTCTGGGACCACACCAGACTCTAAGGAAGCATTAAAAAGATGAGACAAAGGAAGTGCCAGGACCTACCTGAGTTCCCATCACTTTGTCTATGTTTAACTAGCTTCTCACAAACAAAGTCTGCTTAGAATTTATTTATTCATTCAATTTTCTATACTGTTCTTCCAGGGGAGCTCAGAATGGTTTACATGAACTTATTCAGGTACTCAAACATTTTTCCCCATCTATCCTGATGGGCTCACAATCTATCTAATGTACTTGGGTCAATGGGGGGGATGAAGGGACTTGCCCAAGGTCATAAGGAGCAGCGTGGGTTTAAACTGCTATCCTATTACAATTTAATCTATCTGCGGCCTTTGATGTTGTCCACCATGATATTCTAATCTACCAACTTTCTGAGATAGGCATTAATTCCAGTCTTAGACTGGTTCTCAAAATTCTTACAATCTCGCTCATACACTGTTAACATGAATAGTATCATGTCTTCTCCTTGGAAACCGTTATGCGGAGTCCCGCAGGGATCACATCTGTCCCCTATTCTTTTCAACATCTATATGTCTACTTTGAAACTTTTCCAACTATCTCCCTCTGAAACATTATACACATATGCAGATGACATCCTTGTCCTTTTTGAGATAGATTCGAATCTCACTAACCTCACTGAGAATATAACAGTATGCATAACGAAACTCCAATCCTGGGCCCTCACTGTACAAATGAAGCTGAATGAGTCCAAAACAAAATTACTTTGGCTTGGCCCAAAATTAGATCAGCTCCCCACACTCATTTCGTTACCTTCTGCTCCCATACTGCAGACTGAATTTTCAAGCAAAGTTTTGGGCGTCATTATTGACTCTACACTTTCATTTAATGACCATCTCAACACTCTGGTAAATTTTAGTCTCCACATGTTGAGAAAAGTGAGATCCTGCTTCCACCACCAACATTCTTTCCAGATTGGACTACTGCAACTCCATCTATCTAAGTCTAACCAAGAAAAGTCTCCAAAGACTTCAGCAGATCCAGAATTACTGCGGCTAGGTTGATCTTCGCAAAAAGTAAATTTAATCATGTTTCCCCGCTTCTGTCATAACTTCACTGGCTTCCAGTAATTTCTAGGGTTCACTTTAAGTGTGCCTGCCTAACATTCAAGATACTGCATGGCATTCTTCCTCCCCTAATTCCACTATCTTGGAATTCTTCGAGACCTGACACTACCAGATCCACCCAAAAACTTAAACTATCTTTCCACTCGTTAAAAGGCGTCATCTATGCGGGAAAATTAGGGAAATCTCTTTTCTTCAAAATCACTGAGCTTTGGAATAACAATCCCGCCCTGCTGTGGAATCTGGGCTCCTTCCAATTATTCAGAAAGCATCTGAAAACTTGGCTATTCTCAAAAATGTAAATCTCGCTACCCTCTTTATAATCACTAACTCTTATTATGTTTTTCCTTCCTTATATTAAAGTTCCTGTAAACCGTGCCGAGCTCCATCTCTATGGAGAGGATGCGGTATACAAACTTAAGGTTTAGTTTAGGTTAGAACCCACAAACTCAGGGTGCTGAGGCTGTAGCTTTAACCACTGTGCCACACTCTCCCCCTCAGAGTCACTCCTGGTCTGCTACACACCCAATTTTCATGTCATGAGTCTAAAGCAGGTTTCTCTTTTCTTGTAATCCATAGAAGGCTTTGCTGATAATTCTGAGCGTTACTTCCCTACAGCTACAGACATATACTGTAGATGCTGAATTCCAGTCTGTGGGTGTCTGACAGGGCAAAAGGATTGAACAAATAGAATGCACATATATGACAAATGATCACCTCCAGCCATACCTGCCTCTGACTGCTGTTATGGCCTCTCAGAGGACAGGTGTTTCTTTAGAAGCTGTAATAAAGCCTTGAGGAGAGACTTCAAGTACCAACCCGTCTCAAAAAGGATGTGAAGAGTATGAAGGTAAATCTGATGATCAGAAAGAAGAGTTATTTATAGCTGAATCATAAGCTGGCCATGAAATGCAAAACTATATATAGAACTGAAATAGATCAGGGTGTGTACATCCAGAATACATAATCTAATGGTTAGTGCAGTGGGCTGAGAACCTAGGGAGCTGGGTTCAATTCCCACCACAGCTCCTTGTGACCCTGGGAAAGTCACTTGACTGTCCATTGCCCCCAGAACAGAACTAAGATTGTGAGTCTCCTAGGGACAGAAAAAAGTACCTGCATATAGTATGGTATGCCATGTCAGTGGGGGCACCGGTACCTCCCAGCCCTGAACTGCCACGTTTGCACCATCCAAACCCCCCCAATCTGTAGATCTTTGCTAGTGCGAGCAACTTCTCCTTCCTGTTGCTCGCGCCAGCCTGGTTCTCCTCTGCATCACTTCTGGGTCATGGGGCCGGAAAGTGACATCAGAGGGAAATCCAATGCTGGCGCGAGGAGCTTGCCGAAGAAGCCACTGGTGCGGGCGAAGATTTAGTGGTATGGGGGGAAGGGAGAGTGTGAGTGTGGGGTGGGAGGGTACGGAGGGGTGACGAGCGCCAACGCCCCAGGCGCCTCCTACCCTTACTACGCCACTGATTAGGTATCACATAGTCCATTTGTTTTATCTCAAAACTATTTATTGGTCAAAAGCGCATGCAAGTACATCAACAGAAGCAGTCATTACAGATCAAAGATTTTTAAAAAAAAAACACCCCTCACCAACCCAAATAATAAGAGAAATACAGTGCTCCCCCGAGATTCGAGGGGGTTCCGTTCCAGGACCCCCCGCAAATCTCAAAAAACCACGAATACGGATTTTCATGGGGGATCCTGAAGAGGGCAGCAGGAGAGCAGCCAGAGCGCCGCGAGTGCAGGAAATCACTCGCGGTTCGCTCCGACCGCCTCTTCCCGCACGAAGTCGGGCCTTATCCAATCAGGAGCTGCGTGTCAAAGCAGCTCCTGATTGGATAAGGCCTGACTTCGTGCATGAAGAGGAGGTCGGAGCGAACTGCGAGTGATTTCCTTCACTTGCAGCGGTCCGGCTGCTCTCTCCTGCCTCTCCCGCTGCCCTCTCCTTGTCAGCGGTTCCAAAAATACCGTGAATGACCGGGACCGCGAACCGCGAACAACCGGGGAAACACATATACATTCAAAGGGACATGGAATGGCATGGGAGCAAGCGCAGCATATACTGTAAGTGGATAACCAAGTCACACTCAAATAGTCAGTACATGACTACGTGCATACCTGGTCAATGAGGCCCAAAAAGGCCCCCAAGTAACTTGTAATTGACATCCTTTTACAGAGTCCATCTCGGAAATGTCCAGATGTTCCATCTTCAGTTGATGAATCATCAAGGATCTCCATTGTGAAACTGGGGGAGGATCCAAAACCAGCCAATGTAATAGTATAGATTTTTTTTTTCCCCAACAGTAAGGCACGCTTCAGGAAATCCCGTAGATCTTTCGGGACAAGATGAGCGAGGACTGAGGTAGAAAAGAGCATCTTCGGATGAGGCAAGGTCCATTTGTTTTAAATTAAAATGTCAAATATACTGCAGTATTCTGAAGCTAACAAAGTCTTCAGAGATGATTCTTCTAGGCCCGTGGGATCTCTCGGAGAGAGAAAGAGATAATGGTTACTGCGTATGGGCAGACTAGATGGGCCATTTGGCCTTTATCTGCCATCATATTTCTATGTTTCTAGCTAACAAGGCTATACAGTACTCCCACGAAATTTGTGGGGGTTCCATTCTAGGAACCCCTGAGATTTTCAAAAAAACCGCGAATGCAGTTTTTCGCCTGTCAAAAGGCAGGAGAGAGCAGCTGGAGCACCGGTGGGTGAAGAAAATCACTCGCGGTCTGCTCTGACCGCCTCTTCCTGTAGTAAAGTCAGGCTACACCAATCAGGAGCTGCTTTGACACGCAGCTCCTGTTTGGTGTAGCCCAACTTTACTGCAGGAAGAGGCGGTCGGAGCAGACCGCGAATGAGCGAGTCCGCGATTCGCGACCTGCGAATTCGTGGGGGAACACTGCATTACAATAGTCTAAAACCGATAGAACAAAAGATTGCACTAGCAGCTAAGGACGTAATTTCCATAAATCACAAAAGCCCTTACCAGCAACCTCATTCACTTGTTTATCCCAAAACTGTTACTTCTGTAGGTACCAGTCACATGCCTAAAGGAAAACAAATAAAGTGAATTTTCCTGGAAAGGACATGGGAAACAACCTGAAATTAAAATTCGCTGGCTACCCATCTCTAGTGTTAAAAGCTGTCAGTGTAATTTAAAAAAAAAACCCCACACAAACTGCCCAACACAGATAGGGGTGGCTCATGGGCACGATATGGGCACAGCAGAGGCTGGTTGTAAAAGCGACCACTCAGTCACCACTGCTGACAGTACAGCTGCATTTAACACTACCTGAAGAGGGAGCATTAACTGCAGCTGTGCCATAGCTCACTAGTGCGCTTACAATCCATGTCGCCCTTGATCCAATCCACCAGAGCATGCCTCCCCAAAACTAGACCATCCTGAGCCTATAGGGACTTTACCCAGAGTCCACCTTGATTGTCTGGTGGTCCAGGATGGGAGCGTTCCCCCTCTATACCCATCTCACTATGCCGCTATGACGCTCACATTTGGCATCGAATCGTGGGCATGCTGCTGAAATCAAGTTTCAAGTTTCTTTAAAATTTGATTGATCACCTAGTCTTAAATTCAAGGTGATATACAATGCTAAAATAATTTATAACAACGTACAGGGGAACAATGCAAATACCATAGACAAGACTTATGGAACAGACAGAACCATAAGGAAGGAGGGGATAGAAATACAATAATTGATAGAAGATGAGACGGATAAGGGAAACTACGAAAGGAAGAGTTAAAGGAAATCAGAAGTCCGGAATAGAGTGTGCAGTCTTAACTTAGGGAGCTAGCAGTCAAAAGCATCTTTAAAAAGAAAGCATTTTAACTTGCACTTAAATCTGTCTATATGACGTTCTTCCCTTAAGTAAATGGGTAAGGAATTCCACAATTGAGGAGCCGTGCCTGAAAAGATGTATTGTCTGCGTGCGTTAATGGTTTTAAGGGTAGGAACAGTCAGCGGGTGTTGATCATTGTACCTAAGTATTCTAGTGGGGGCGTAAGGGTTTCAAGACTCTATCAAGGAAGGCTGGGACTTTGTAAAGCAGCGGCTTAAGAGTTAACAAGCATATTTTATAGGTTATTCGATGCGACACCGGACGCCAATGCGATTTTTTTAAGGAGTGGCGAAACATGGTCGAACTTCTTTGATTTCAGAATGAGTTTGTTAGAGTTTGTTGGATTAGTTGTAGGCGTCTAATTTCCTTTTGAGCAATACCCTTAAATAGTGCATTGCAGTAGTCGATTTTAGAGATGACCAAAGAGTGGATCAATATGTTAACATGCTCCAGTCATTAGTAGCGGTGTAGAAGCTTTCAATAAACATAAACATTTACAATTAATAATTGGGTGCTATAATCAATTACTGATATTAAGTAACAGCAATTAGAATTTATGCTTGCATCTGGCTGTGTACTATTCTGTAATGCAGGGCACCTAATTCCCATGGCGCACAACCCTAAAGAAGGTGTTTCTATGGAAGAGGCAAAAAATAGTACACATTCATACAGAATACTGTCTCAGTGCATCCAATTTTGGTGCCAGTATTTACACCAGATTTCAGCAGGCGTAAGTCTGACATCCACAGTTAGGGCACAGGAATTGGCACAAGCTTTTATTTAGAATCACACCTAGTATAGATATTTTTCAGCACCCATTTTTGAATGCCATAAATGGCTCTCAGAATGCATTATGAGTCAATTTTAATATGGGCTAATACTGTGGCATACTGAGGGAAGCTGGATCCCAGAATGGAGGCACCCAACATTGCCGCACTGTGCGCCACCCACCCTCGATGCACCCTTCCCACGGCCCTCCACCTATACCTCTTCATATCTTTGCCAGCTGCGAGCAGCATCTCTTACCCGCTGCGCATGCCAGCCTTACTCATCCTTCAGGAAATCTCTCAAATCTTTCCTCTACGACAAATTTCTTGAACCTCCCTCATCACCAAATGATCAAATACTTCCATCCTATAACTGATAATGGTTGTCTTCTTGACATTCACCACCCTGCATTGGTTTTGTACACTGCTTTGTTCTTTATAAGCCTCTCGCACTGCCTCTCCACTATATACATATCTCTGCTGTATATGTACAGTCTCCTGCATGGTAAACCTACACTGTTCTTTGCTGTATAAACACCTTTAAGAACATAAGAACATAAGAAGTTGCCTCCGCTGGGGCAGACCAGAGGTCCATCCTGCCCAGTGGTCCGCTCTCGCGGCAGCCCATCAGGCCTAATTGCCTGAACAGTGTCCCTGACTAATTTTGTAACTGCCTCTAATCCTATCCCTAATACCTACCTCTACTTCTATCTGTACCCCTCAATCCCTTTGTCCTCCAGGTATCTGTCCAGACCCTCTTTGAAGCCCTGTAGCATGCTCCTGCTTATCACATCCTCCGGTAGCGCGTTCCATGTATCTACCATCCTCTGAGTGAAGAAGAACTTCCTGGCGTTTGTTCTAAACCTTTCCCCTTTCAATTTCTCTGAGTGCCCCCTTGCTGTATAAATACCTTTACTGAATATGTACAGTTCTCATTGTATCTTCGCTGTAAATGTACAGTCTCTTACACTGTAAACCACTTTGAACTGTTTGTGGTACTGCGGTATATAAAAATAAAGTTATTATTATTATTATTATTCCTTCTGATGTCACTTCCTGGTCTCCACAACAGGAAGTGGAAGTGTTTGTGGAGACCAGGAAGTGACATCAGAGGGAGGGATGAGGCTGGTGGAAGCAGCAAGTAAGAAATGCTGCTCACGGCTGGCAAAGGTTTGAGGAGGTATGGGGAAGGGGAAAATGAGAGGTAAGGGCGGGGAAAAGAGATATGCCAGTGCCCTGGCAAAGACGGCACCCATGGCGGTCTGCCCCACTCACTTACTGTACTAGAGTTACCAGATTTTCCTGAAGGAAAATCTGGACCCATGGCCACACCCCCTGGCCCTCCCACCCCGTTCTGCCTGTGTCATACCCCATTTTTCTCTTCAGCCCCACCCCCAGATGGCACCGCGCATACAAGGACACAACGCAATGACATCAACCACATTGAGTCCATGCATGCGCGGATGCCCCTTCCTGACGCAATTTTGATGGGAAGCTTTTCAGAACCCGGACATAGGGCCGGGTTTTGAAAAGCCGTCTGGACCCCTGGACATGTCCTCAAAAAGCAGGACATGTCTGAGGAAATCTGGACGTATGATAACCCTATGCTGTACCACTGTACACAAATTCCTAAATCTTCCCTATAAATAATTCTTTGTATCAAAATTAACTTTCTACATCACGAACTAATGCAAACATACTTGTTCAGTGAAACTTAATACATCCTGATTAAATTAAGCAGATTTTTTTTGACAATTAAAGTTTAACTAGGTCTAATTATGCAAGAAGGTAAATTGATGCCTTTATCCCTTGAACCTTGACACCTTGTTTTCTTTCCTTGCCAATGTTATCGAATTCCCAGTAAGATTCAAAGAATGCCATACATAATTTGACTATTCCAATCTATTCACAGACTCATCTAATTTATATTCTGACTTCAGATATTATGAATATCACTATTTTCAACAGGCTACTAGCTCTGAATTTGAAAGATACCAGCAAATTAGCTCTTAGGAGAAATGAAAAATTATGAATATTTATTGGTAAGAATCACAAGAATAACGAGAGCTGCTTGCTTTTCTCTTCCATTTAACATATCTGTACACCGTGTCCCATTGTCACATGAACTATACAACGAGCACAAATGTTAACACAAATTAATTTATATCAGTGTCTACAAGCTGGTAAGCACTTAAACACCCGTGTCCAATGCTGTATTTGCTTGTTATACCTTAAGGCTGGCTTTGTAACAGCAGTTCACAATGAGCCCATGCCCCGGGCAAATTAAACCTTGCTAAACAAATACAGCTGGCTACTTATACTCTTTAACAATGCCCTGGTAGCCCAGAGAGGCTTTTCATCTAGGCAGAGAAAGAACAGCTATGAAATAAGGAGGTCTGGAAATGACTGGCAGTTACTTGGCAGCAATTTTCCCTCCAAATAAATCCAGCAAACTATGGCTGCTTTTTTTTTTTTATATATAAAACTGGTGCTTGGTTGTTATCCCTGTTAATCAAGGTTCAAGCGTGGCTTGGAAAAGAATTGACAAAATATGCTGAGAATGCTAACGTGGTGTAAGAAGGTTGGTGCCTTGGTGCCACGCTTCAGTTGAATTAAACGTGATCCTTCCTGAAAAGGACAGTTTCCAAGCTGCCCATCAGTTCTTCAGTCGTTCTCCTGTAGAGTTTGTTGGAACAGGCTTCACGGCTGCAGGCCGACCAGGTTTTCACGAGAGAG
The DNA here is from genome assembly GCF_902459505.1 of Geotrypetes seraphini. Classification (NCBI taxonomy): domain Eukaryota; kingdom Metazoa; phylum Chordata; class Amphibia; order Gymnophiona; family Dermophiidae; genus Geotrypetes; species Geotrypetes seraphini. The sequence continues at coordinate 389,044,745 of NC_047086.1, read as the reverse complement.
ATCGGCATGCAATGGATGCAGTGGGCATGGAAATCTTTCTCATGCATAACATTTTTTTTATTTTTAGGATAACCTGAAAAATCTGGCCTCTTTGCAGCCTTCGAGGACTGAACTTGAACAAACCTGAATTGTAACATGAAGGGGCATTCACCACAGCTTCACTTGCCATAAGAGTCATTAACCTGAGCAATGGAATAACAGAATTTCTGATCAGACTTGCAAGCTGCATTATTCTGCTCCCCAGGTGCATCGGGCCACTTATGGCCTCTCTTAAAAAGTCCAGTGCTGTCAAAAAAACATGCAGTCCGGAAGTTTCCCAGCCCCTCCCCCTCAGCAAAGCCCACCCCCTGAAGATTGCCTTCAACCCTACCTCAGACCACTGCTGACAGTGGGTCAACTTTTGTGACCCATGATTCAGAGAAACATGGCAAATCCAGACTACCCATCGGCAGTAACCATTATCTCTTCCTCTCTGTAAGAGATCCCACATTCTTGGATTCAGACACAGTCTCAGTCTCCATCACCTCTTCCAGGAGACTGTTCCATGCATCCACCACCCTTTCTGTAAAAATATATTCCTTAGATTACTCCTGAGCCTATCACCTCTTAACTTCATCCTATGCCCTCCCATTCTAGAATTTCCTTTCAAATGAAACAGACTAGACTCATGTGCATTTGTGCCACATAAATACACATCTCTAGCATAGCTCCCTTTTCCCACTTTTTCTCCAAAGTATACATATTGAGATATTTAAGTCTGTCCCCATATGCCTTATGATGAAGACCATGCACCATTTTAGTAGCCTTCCTCTGGACCGACTCCATCCTTTTTATATCTTTTTGAAGGTGCGGTCTCCAGAATTGTACACAATATTCTAAATGAGGTCTCACCAAAGTCTTATACAGGGGCATCAATACCTCCTTTTTCCTACTGGCCATACCTCTCCCTACGCAACCTAGCATCCTTCTAGATTTTGCCATCACCTTTTCAACCTGTTTGGCCATCTTAAGATAATCATATACAATCACACTCAAATCCTGCTCTTCTGTCATGCACAAAAATTCTTCACCCTAGTCTAAACTATACCGTTCCTTTGGGTTTTTGCAGCCCAAATGCATGACCTTGCATTTCTTAGCATTACATTTGAGCTGTCAAATTTCAGACCATTCTTTAAGCTTCGCTAGGTCTTTCTTCGTTTTTCACACTATCTAGGGTTTCTGCTCTGTTGCAGATTTTGGTTTCATCTGCAAGAGGCAAATCTTACCTGACAGCCCCTTCAGCAATATTGCTTATAAAAATATTTTTTAAAACAGACCTAAGAACAGAACCTTGAGGCACACCACTGGTAACATCCCTTTCCTCAGAGCGATCTCCATTGCCCACTACTCTCTGTCGTCTTCCAGTCAACAAGTTTCTGACCCAGCGCGTCACTTTGGGGCCCATCCCGAGGGCACTCAGTTTATTTATTAGACGTCTGTGTGAAACACTGTCAAAGGCTTTGCTAAAATCTAAGTACACAACATCCAGTGCACTCCCTGTCATCCAGTGCAATTCTCTGGTCATCTAGCTAATTGTTTAAGGATGTCAGATCCTGTATAAGAGATAACTTGGGAGCATCAAATTTTCACTTGGTTGTCCAGTATTCCTGGGCTGAGTTGTAAAATAGCCCCAGCTATTCACTGGCTATATTGCCCTGGTACTTTATACTCAAGGTGAATGCTTCCCTGATATTTCTTTTTTAATATAAGAATCATGTAACTCTCATGTCAATTTTCCAAACATTTAGGGGCAAATTCTATAAGAAGCGCCCAAAAGTTAGGCACCGATAAAGGCACCGTTCAGCGCGATTCAAGCATCATTGGCAGAAGGGCTGATAAAAGACAGCATCGATGAGCATCTAGAAAGGAATAAACTGATGAAAACAAGCCAACATGGCTTCAGCAAGGGAAGATCGTGCCTAACGAACTTATTGCACTTCTTCGAAGGATTTAACAAACGGATGGACAAAGGGGACCCCATAGACATCGTATACCTAGATTTCCAAAAAGCCTTTGACAAGGTACCCCATGAACGCCTACTACGGAAACTGAAGAACCATGAGGTGGAAGGAGACGTACATAGATGGATCAAAAATTGGTTGGCGGGTAGGAAGCAAAAGGTAGGAGTAAAGGGCCACTACTCTGACTGGAGGAGGGTCACGAGTGGTGTTCTGCAGAGGTCAGTACTCGGACCGCTGCTGTCCAATGTATTTATAAATGATCTAGAAACATGGACGAAGTGCGAAGTAATAAAATTCGCAGACGACACCAAACTATTTAGTGGAGTTGGGACTAAAGAGGACTGTGAGGATTTACAAAGGGACCTGAACAAACTAGAAGAGTGGGCGACGAGATGGCAGATGAAGTTTAATCTAGAGAAATGTAAAGTCTTGCATGTAGGAAACAGAAACCTGAAGTATAGCTATACGATGCGAGGGCTGGTAATGGGTGAAAGTACCCTAGAAAAGGACTTGGGGGTAATGGTGGACAAGACAATGAAGCCGTTGGCACAGTGCGCAGTAGCCTCTAAGGCGAATAGAATGCAGGTATTATCAAGAAAGGTATTACAACCAGAACGAAAGAAGTTATCCTGCCGTTGTATCGGGCGATGGTGCGCCCACATCTGGAGTACTACGTCTAATATTGGTCACCAATATTGGAGTGTGTGGCGCAGTGGTTGGATCTACAGCCTCAGCACTCTGGGGTTGTGGGTTCAAACCCCGCACTGCTCCTTGTGACCGTGGGCAACTCACTTAGTCCTCCATAGCCCCAGGTACGTTAGATAGATTGTGAGCCCACCGGGACAGAGAGGGAAAATTTTGAGTACCTGATTGTTAAACCGCTTAGATAACCTTGATAGGCGGTATATAAAAAACCTAATAAAAACTTAAACCTAACGGATGTAGCGGTATATAAGAAATAAATTACATTACATTACATTAAAGAAGGATATGGCGATACTCGAGAAGGTTCAGAAAAGAGCGGCGCGATTGATAAAAGGTATGGAAAACCTTTTATATGCTGAAAGATTAGAGAAACTGAGGCTCTTTACCCTGGAGAAGCAGAGGCTTAGAGGGGACATGATAGAGACTTACAAGATCATGAAGGGCATAGAGAAAGTGGAGAGGGACAGATTCTTCAAACGTTCAAAAACTACAAGAACGAGAGGGCATTCGGAAAAATTAAGAGGGGACAGATTCCGAACCAATGCTAGGAAGTTCTTCTTCACCCAAAGGGTAGTGGACACCTGGAATGTGCTTCCAGAGGGTGTGATAGGACAGAGTACGGTATTGGGGTTCAAGAAGGGATTAGATGATTTCCTGAAGGAAAAGGGGATAGAAGGGTATAGATAGAGGATTACTATACAGGTCCTGGACCTGATGGGCCGCCGCGTGAGCGGACTGCTGGGCATGATGGACCTCTGGTCTGACCCAGCAGAGGCACTGCTTATGTTCTTATGTAATTAGGTGCTGTTTAGTGAATCGCGCTGAGTGGCACCAATTTTGGAGGCGCCCAGTAAATAGGCCAGCTCTAGGCACAACTAAAAGTTAGGCGCCCCTGCGAGCGCTTAAGCACGCTTAAGAGCAGTGATTCTGTAGCAAGGCGCATAACACAAAGCCACGCCCACGCCTAACATGCATAGCGCCTATTTTTTTGGAAGGCTGCCTAAATTTTTCGAAGCGCCTTGTTACAGAATCGCGCTTTTCTTGATGGGCGCCTAGGTTTCAATTAGCGCTGATTTTAAATGCTTAATTGAGCTTGTCGTTCAATTCTAGTTGGGCGCCGCTGAAATAGGGCGCTGGTTACAGAATTTGGGCCTTAATCCTTAGCCTCAAACTCTGTACCGGAATTCAAATTTTTTCTTCAGTTCAGGGAATGGCAGCTAAGCTTCAGTATTTCATCTTTTCCTTTCTCATCCCATTTTGTGACTTTGCACTCCTGGGCTTTGCTCCTTCCTCATTTCTCTCTGTCCGTACAAAACCCAGGGCTCCTTTTATCAAGGTGCGCTACGGGGGTTAGCGTATCGGGCATGTCATCACGCGCTAACCCTCGCGGCAGCCTAAAATTCTAACGCCTCGTCAATGGAGGCGTTAGGCACTAGCGCAGCAGGCGATTGAACGCGTGGTATTCTGTGCATTAACCGCCTACCGCACCTTGATAAAAGGGGCCTCTAGACTTTTTCTTGTCTTCACCAAACAGCAGGCATAATTGAACCTAGGTGCTAAGTACTTTTCCATATGTCCTACCCAAGCTTTGCTGCTTTTGTAACACATTTCATAGGCATCGTGTTTCAAATGCGAACGCACTTTCTATCGGTTCAGGATTCTCAGGGACTCCAACAGCCAATATTCCCATGCGCAAACCCAAGTATAAACAGTGGAACTCTGCCCAGCGTTTCACAGAAGAATTAAAAAAAATCTAAGACAGACAACCCTAATTCGAGTTTTAATTAACCGTGATGTATAAAGTGTAAAATGAATTTTTCTTGTATTCACTTTATGAAAGTGTTAAAAATGAATAAAGATATTAAAAAAAAAAAAAAAAAAATTAACCGTGCCTAATCTGAAGTGTCCGGCGTTCTTTGCAAATGTTTTATTATTTTGGCTGCTCTTTTTTGAACCATTTCTAATTTCAGTATATCTTTTATGAGATACGGTGACCGGACCTGTGCGCAATATTCAAGGTGAGGACTCACGTGGTTAGTGGCAATTTTCAATCCATTATGTTTATGTTTATTAAAATCTTTATATATATTACATTACTGATTTCTATTCCGCCATTACCTTGCGGTTCAAGGCGGATTTCAAAAAGAGTTATCTGGCCATTTCCAGAGGAATTGAAGAGTAGAGCGGGTTGCCTCAGAGAATTGGGACGAGTCTTGCGGTGTTAATTTGTCTTCAGGGATTTTTTTTGAATAGCGTGGTTTTTTATTTCTTTTCTGAACGATTTGTAGTCTGGAGTCGTTCTCAGTAAATTGGAGAGTTGGTAGTCTAGTTTTGCTGCTGGTGTGGCCAGGAGGCCATCGTACAGTTTTTTTCGGTTGACGCCTCTGATTGGGGGATGCGTGAACGGTTTGTGGGTTCTCCTCTGTCTGGTTGAGGTATTTTGGATAAGGCGGTTGTTTAGGCAGGCTGGGCTATCTCCGCTTATGGTTTTAAATAGTACCGCATATACAACCAAAAAGGATCAAAGCGGTTTACAATATAACAACTCAGTTCAAATTATGAAAAGAACTCCATTTAAATAGAAAAGAAAAAGAAGAAAATTTCTAATACATAATATCCTATAATATCCAAATTAATAAATGAAATTAATTAATACAAATTTAAAAATGATAACATATATAATTTATAAATGCAGACTGCAGTCCTAAATTCATCTCATCAATTTAAAAAGGCCATTTGAAAAAAAAATGTGCCTTTAAAGTTAGGACAGCCAAAAAGGTTCTTCTAACTTTATCTGCCACAACTTAGAAGCTGGGTTATTGTCTGGGTACTGGTCTGAATATTGGCCAACACCCCTTTAACTTTCTGCATGGCGGCTTTTGGAGTGACGGGGTGGGTTTTGAAATTAGGGACAACTGCCTACCATCCTCTAAACTGCCCTCCCCCCAAAGCTACCCCGCTGCAACTGCCCCCCCCCCCCTGCAATCTGCATCTTCCTAAAACTGCTCTTTGCAAATGTCCTATTGTCCCATGAGCTGCCCCCATCACAAAACTGCTCCGCTACCCTGCAAACGGCCTCACCTCCAAACACCAAGAAATGACAAATCAACCTGTTAATTGCTTCAACCCCAGAAACTACCTTCCCCGTAAGTTCCCTGCCATCCCACAAATTGCCACCAGCCCAAAAAACTAATTCTGCAACCTTGAAACTATAGAATTAAAAGATGACAGACTTAGGAGTAACCTAAGGAAATAGTTGGGGGTTTTTATGGAAAGGGTAGATGTGTGGTACAGACTCTCACTGGAAGTGGTGGAGACAAAACTGGTATTTAAGTTCAAGAAAGTGTAGGACAGACATATAGGATCTTTAAATGAGAGGAACGAATAAACGGCCCAATTACCCCAACTCACAAAACTATCTCCACATCAGCCCCAAATATTTTATACCCTCTTCCTTCCAAAGGAATGGGAATGGATCAAATAAGCCTTTTACACAATGCACATTTAATGGAAGAACCTCTGATTTGTTCCAGTTTATTTTGTAACCAGAAAATTTGCCAAATCGACCAATCAATTCTAGTAAATGCAGGATGGTAGATTCAGGATTTTTCAAATGAAGCAAAATATCACCTGCATAGGCCGAAACCTTATATTCTCGACCTGCATATGGAATTCCCTGTATCTCCTTTGCCTGCTGAATGGCCAACAACAAGGGTTCCAGAACAATATCAAAAAGCAAAGGAAATAAGGGACATCCTTGTCTAACTGCCCTCTTCAGAGAAAAACGCTCTGAGAATGTATTATTAATATATAATCTGGTAGAAGGGGAACTATACTGTACAAGGTTTGAATCATTTGAATAAATTTGGATCCTATTCCAAATCAATCTATTGTTTGATACATGAAAGTCCATTTTACACGATCAAAGGCCTTCTCTGCATCCAAAGAAACAAAAAAGGCCAAATCATCCATTGTTTTTGCTAAATTTAGCATATGAAATGCTAATCTGGTATTATTTGAAGAATGTCTTTGAGCAATGAAACCAGTTTGGTGTAAACCAATCATATAAGGGAGAGCCTTGGCTAATCTTAGACCCAATAATTTAGCCAGGATTTTCCCATCCACATTAATTAAAGAAATAGGCCTGAGGTTTGAAACCAACTTGGGGATCTCTGTTTGGCTTTGGCAAAAACAATGGTTAACGATTCCGCCATAGTACCTGATATACAACCCTTAGTCAGTTGTGATTGATATAAATTTAAAAGATGAGGTAATAGTATAATTTGAAATGATTTGAAAAACTCCAGAGTGAATCCATCACTACCTGGAGCAGATCCAGCTCTGAGAGACTTCAATGCTGCATGGAGTTCCTTAGATGAGATAGGCTCTTCAAGATTTTTTAAATATGCTCAGGAATTTTCGGCCCGTGAATTAAGTTAAAAAATTCTCTACCTTCAATTTCTTTATTTGAAAAAAGCTCAGAAGAATATAAAGCTTTATAGTAATCCAAAAATTGTTTTAAAACGTTTCCAATTTGAGTATGAATTTTACCTTTCTCATCTTTAATGGCCCCAATCTTTACTTTTTTTTTTTTTCGCTTTAAGAAAATTAGCCAATAATCTTCCCGCTTTATTTGAATTTCCATAATACAGAGCTTGCTAAGAAAACAAATCTTTCCTAGCCAATTGTGAGGAAATCTCATTATATTTATATTTAGCTTTCATAAGGGCCTGCAAAGTATTTTGGTCCCAATTCAAAGCCAATTGTGACTCTAAAGTCACAATAGTTTGTTCCAAATTGGAAAATTCTAATTTTAGCAGTTTCCTAATACACGCCAAATATGAAATTATTTGCCCTCTCATTGTAGCTTTGAAAGCATCCCCTATAGTTTCCAAAGAGACTTCCTCCGAGGTGTTGAGTTGAAAATACTCATTGATTTTTATGTGAATTTCCTTGAGAAAGTTTGAATCTACCATTTCAAAGATGGTGAAGAAAATCCTACAAGACAGGAAATGGCTTTATTGATGTTGCTGAAACTGGCCTTGCTGCTTTGATCATGCAACTGATGCAGACAAGAGCTTATGTAGCTCAAAAGAGACAATAGATGAAAACAGGACACTGAGACTATTCTCTCTCGTAGGGGGGCCTTGGCGGATCACTGGATGGTCCATTGAAAAACTGCAGGATTAGAATTTATATCACTAGAGTTAGCAAAAGTCCCCCCCCCCACCCACCCATTGATCAAACTGCAGTTGCAAGCAGACAGGTGTGCAGGTGGTGGTCTCATCAATCCTATCGAGAGTAAAGGCCTGGAAAGAGAATCTCGCATCCTGGAGATGGTGTTGTCAAGAGTATTTTGGCTTCCTGGTTTGTGGGATGATTTTCCAAGGGCTGCTGAGCATAGATGGTGTGCATCTATCAAAGAAGGGGGGGGGGAAGTATCACACGTGGCCCCCACCCCATTCTGCCCCTGGATAAGACTGGTGATATCTCATTTAGAAAATGGTGTACAATTCTGGAGACCACACCCGTCAAAGAGTTCGGAGTTCTTTGGGGAGAATGGGATAGAAAACGGAATAAATAAATAAGGGGAAGGGAAGCAATCTTGGAACGCTTGAAATCAAAATTAAAAACATTTTGATCTTTGACTCTAATCAAAGACATAATTCTAGCACTTTCTCTTCTGTGATCTTAACATAGGGAAGGGCCCTTACTACTACTATTTATTATTTCTAAAGCACTGAAAGGCATACACAGTGCTGTACATTTTAACATACAATAATAATAATAATAATAACAGTTTATATACCGCAGGACCATGAAGTTCTATGCGGTTTACAATGAATTAGAAAGATTCTATGAATTAGAATGAATTACAATGAATACGTTGGAGCATGGATTGATCTTGTAGATGGTTGGACATATGTTGTAGTTCTAAATTTTTAATAGAGGTTTCCAGTTCTTTTTCTTTTTGGATGGATTGTTTTTTTTTTCCAGGAAGCAAGTTTGATCAATTCACCTCTGAGAGAAGCTTTGTAAGCTTCCCAAATAATAGAAGGACAAATTTATGGATCTTTGGTGTTGATTTCAAAAAATTCCGTAGTAAAAGATTTGATTTTTTCTACTATTACCTCATCTAAAAGCAGAGTATTGTTAAGTCGCCAAGAGGGAGATTCTTTATGTGGGGCAGAAATAGATAAATGTAATGAAATAGCTGCATGATCTGTAAGAGTTATTGGGTGTATGAAAGTATTTGTCACGTCTTGAATGAGAGAGGAGGAGAGAAGGAAGAAATCAATTCTCGAGTAGGTATTATGTGGTGGTGAAAAGTGTGAATATTCTCTACCTTTGGGATACAGTAAACGCCATGGATCTACAAGAGAAAAGGCTTCTTTTAAAGCATGTAGAGCTGCAAAAGATTTAGATTTTGAGGGTTTGCAAGAGGATGATCGATCTATATAGATATCTTGAATTTGATTAAAATCTCCGCCCAATATTCGAGAACAAGAGTCATATTCAACTAACGCCAGCTGAAGGTCTTTGAAAAAATCCGGATGATCCAAAACAGGAGCGTAAATATTAAGGAACACAAAATCCACGGAGTGCAACGCAGCATGTACCAGACACCACCTTCCATCAGAGTCTGTTTTAACAGAGTGAATGATAGGGGATAGTTTATCACTGAAAAGTATTGATATTCCATTTTTTTTTCTCTGAGTCGCAGGGGAATACAAATGAGTGGAATATCCCTTCAAATCAAATTTAGAAGCGGCAGCAGGTGGGAGATGGGTTTCCTGTAAATAGATCACATCGGGATGTTTATTTAACATATAATTAGTTATCTTCTTCCTTTTAATAGGATGATTCAAACCATTCACATTAAAAGAGATGATATGTAAATCAGCCATAGTCTATTGTATACGATGGTAAGACATAGTAATCATCACCTTTATAATGAAACAACAAATGGTAAAAACAGGATACCAGGTAGACACTTACTGCCAGAAGGAATAAAAGAAAGAAAGAAAGCATAAGAATAAGAGCAAGTATACTATTAGTGACAGCATATTGTAAGGTCAGAAAATAGAGAGACCTTACTATTATGTATAAGATAGTACAGTTTAAGGGTGCTCCTGTGAGCATGGAGAAACAACTCATATAGAACAACTTACTTAACTCCACACCCGTTCAAATTAAGGAAATTTAAAAGTGGTGTGCTTATTCATAAAAACAATGAATTATATATTCATACAGGTTATAACAAGAGAGAACACAAAGGCAAATCGTGATATCAAGAGTTCAGCGTATCAGTGCATTTTCAAAGAGTCTAGGAATGCAGCCAGCTCCTCAGGATCAGTGTATGATGTAGTGCGATTATTGTAGGTTACTTTCATCCTGGCTGGGTACATAAGACCATATTTGGCTCCGATGTCTTTAAGTTCCTGCCGGTGGGAGAGAAATGCTTTTCTCTTTAAGGCTGTAGTTTTAGCTAGATCAGGAACAATGAAGAACTTTCTGCCTTGGTGTAGCATTTGAGATTTAGATTTAGCTGCTGTTAGAATTTGGAGCGCTTGCTGAAATCTGAGTAGTTTAGCCACTATGGGCCTGGGAGAGGAGGCATGTGAAGAAAGATGAGACGGCACGCGGTGAGCACGCTCTATTTCCAGAGGAGGTGAAAAGACAAGTCCCAGGGTGGCAGGCAAGAAAGTAGAAAGAAAGGAAACCATATCAGATCCCTCCGATGATTCAGGGAGCCCAATGATCCTTAAATTGGATCTTCTGCTGCGGTTAGAAAGGTCTTCAAAGTTTCTTTGTAAAGTAGTGATGAGTTTGTCCTGTTTAGTTACCGTTTCTTTTATTGAAGATATGACAGATGTTTTTTCCTCCAGGGCGTCCAAACGATGTCGGACATCCACAAATTGGGAATTAATTGCCTCAATCTCACCCCTTAAAAGTTTGATTTCTTCAACCTGTTCTTGAATTATACCCCGATTTGATCTTATTTCTTTCAGGAGCAGGTCTAGTGAAGCCTCATTGTTCTTCGGCGCCATTTTCTCTGGCGTGTTCAGATCAGGTTTCAGTTTCTTCCCTCCGATTGACGCGGGTGGAGCAGTTTCGTTTTTCGCCGATTTTGAAGGCATAGGAACTCAGGCAGTTATATCCTGGCGAAATCGCAAAGTTTGTTTGTTTGTTTTTTTTTTTCCAAAAATAAGCACTTTTTGATCAGCTTCGAGTGCGGGTGAAAAGGAGCGGTTATTTCATGTTTTCATTTTGTCCTCAAGCAGTAACGGCAAGATGGCTTTTCTGTCTGATCCGTCGAATTCCACACAAATTATATTAAAACAGGTGTGTAAGAGGAGCCGTTAAACCATCTATACGTTCTTCGTGGCAATCAGGTCACGCCCCCCCCCGGGTTTGAAGTCACCTTTCTCCTCGGTGGTTCACAGTGGGAGGTGCCGAAGTGGCTGATGGGGGGGGTGGGGCAAATCACCTATCTCAGGCTCCTCCGGTGCAGTGAAGGGGGACGACTCGATCTCCCTTCCCCTTCACTGTGCTGGATATTTAAGAAAGGTCTTGTATTCAAAGCCCTTAAGATAGCTGTAATTGCAGACCGGTGCTGAAGTGGCTGTTGGGGGGCAGGGCAAATCGCCGATCTTAGGCTCCACCGATGCAGTGAGGGGGGGACGACTCGTTCTCCCTTCCCCTTCACTGTGTTGGATTCTGAAGAAGAGAAGTCCTGCACTCAAAGCCCTCAAGAGGGTTGCAACGGCAGACCGGTGCCTAAGTGGTTGTTGGGGGGCGGGGCAAACCGTCGTCGATCTCAGGCTCCTCCGGTGCAGTGAAGGGGGACGACTCGATTTCCCTTCCCCTTCACTGTGCTGGATCTTTAAGAAGAGAGGTCCTGTATTCAAAGCCCTTAAGAGGGCTGTAATGACAGACCAGTGCCGAAGTGGCTGTTGGGGGGCGGGGCAAATCGCCGATCTCAGGCTCCTCCGGTGCAGTGAAGGGGGAAGACTCGATCTCCCTTCCCCTTCACTGTGTTGGATTTTGAAGGATAAAATGTAATTCTTAGTATTCGGTATTATATTACTTAAAATTCCCCAACAGCTGACTGCTACCTGAACTAGCAGCAAATGTCTCAGGGAGTGTCAGCGATCTTTCTTCTCTTATCTTTAAATTTCCCTGTCTTAATGTTTCTCTCCAGCTATCGGTCTACCATTTAGTGATTTCATTTATCTTATCTTGACTTTTATTTGATAGGATTTACCACCTCATTAACTTAGAATTGCAGCGCTATTTCACACTGATACTCCAGCTGATTTCTCTCCCGCTACTTCAAACTGTCATAACAGCCAATTTCAATTCTAAGCAAGCCTGAAGAGTGACAAAATGTTACCGTTTTTCCTTTCTTGTTCTTTTCTTTTAAGTCAAATTAGATCATCAAATCCTTTAAAGTCAGCACATGACAATTGGAAACTTTATTAGACTTATTATTAGAAAAGTTTAGTTTTTTCATTTTCATTTTCATTTCCAACTCTGGTCACTATATGGGAGATAATCTTATGGGTCGCCCTTTGGCTAGATATCTCAAAACTAAATCAAAACGCTTGCACATCTCAGCTGTTCAAGATTCATCAGGACAATTAGCCAGAACCAGATCTCTGATTTCTTCCCAATTTGAAAAATTTTATACTACCTTATATCAATCTGATTTTTCAGCCTCTGAAATGGATTTAGACTCATTTCTATCCTCACTAGCTCATCCAACTATATCGGAATCTATTAAAGCAAAACTGGATGCTCCTATAACTATATCTGAGATTGAAAATGCTATAACCTCTCTACCCACCGGGAAAGCTCCGGGCCCGGATGGCTTTACAAATGAGTTTTTCAAATGCTTTCGAACCCTATTGACTCCTCAACTCCTTGCATATTATGATTTCCTTCACTCCACTCCGGACAAACAATTTAATTTCGCTGAGGCCACGATTGTAGTTATTCCCAAGCCAGACAAAGATGTTACTCTGGTTAAAAATTTTCGTCCTATCTCTCTTCTTAATTTGGATTACAAAATTATGGCTAAATTACTTGCACTAAGACTCACCACAGTGATCCCATCTCTCGTACATGGAGATCAAACTGGATTCATCAAATATAGATACATTGGGGATAATCTTCGTTTATTTCATCATATCAATGCTCACGCCAAATCAATGTCGGATCCAGTGATTGGTCTAGCCATTGATGCCGAGAAGGCCTTTGACCGAGTGGAGTGGCCTTTCTTATTCCGAGTTCTGAAATGGTACAACTTTGGTTCTTTCTTTACAGACTGGATAGAAACATTATACAGACAACCCACGGCTCGTATCTTGATTAACAACTCTCTCTCTAATAGATTTTCCCTCCATAGAGGTACCCGTCAAGGCTGTCCTCTTTCACCATTATTATTTGATTTAGCATTGGAACCTCTATTGACAGCTATCAGACAATGTTCCTTAATTAAAGGTATTCCGTCGTCCAATCGAGAGATTAAACTAGCAGCTTACGCTGACGATATTCTTCTCTTTCTAAAAAATCCTCTTATCTCTTTACCTCATTTTATCCACATCGTATCTCAATACTCTCAAATATCTGGATATTCTGTTAATTGGGAGAAATCAGAGATTTTTCCGCTAAATGATCACATTTCCTCCTCAGATCTAGCTCATTTTCCTTTTCCATGGTCACAGGGAGCTGTAAAATATTTAGGGATTTTAATACATAAAGACCCATTACTTGCTCAGGATCTCAATATATCTAAAATCAAAAACTTAGTTTCAAGTACTACATCTCGTTGGTCCCCGCTTTATTTGTCCTGGTGGGGTAGAATAGCCTCTATTAAAATGACCTTAGCCCCACAAATTAATTATACTCTATCTATGCTTCCCCTTCTCTGCCATAAATCATTCTTTCATTGGCTTAATATGAAAATTACTGAATTTATTTGGAACAAGAAAAAACCTCGTATTGCTCTCGCCAAGCTGAAGGCCTCTAAGATTAATGGTGGCTTAAATTTACCTGATTTTTATTATTACTACATCGCCTCCTTAGCCAAATACGGAGCTCACTGGATTGTTGACTCATATCCACAGGATAAACCAGCATGGTTTGAAATGGAATGCTTTTTTATGTGCACCACTACACATCTCTTGCTTCCTTACAGTGTCGATACCTAGACACTTGAGAAAATATTCTTTGTTGAGTGCAACGCAACATGCTTTTCAACTATTAGATGCAGCGGCTGAGATCTCTGTTGCTGAAGGCCCACTTATGTCCCTTTGGAATAATTCTAAAATTCAAAATAAGGGTAGATCCCTTTCATGGAAGAGGTGGCAACGGGCAGGGGTGTGGTTTGTTCATCAATTGATCTCCTCCACTTCATTTATCCCATTTGATACTTTTTGTTCTGTAAACTCACCTCCCATCCTCTATATATCCCCAATGGCTTACGCTTACTGAAATACTAGCTAATGTACAAATGCGCCCTGACTTTATGACCTCTCAACAAACTATTCGTCACTGGTCTACTTTGGCTTTACTGAAAGGTAGGGCGATATCTCTTTTTTATAGCATCTTAAGAGATCACACCTTCACCTTTACACCTCAATCCATGAACCATTGGGGCTCTATCCTAAAGACCACGCTTTCTGAAATAGATTGGGAACTCTTCTGGTCATCTACAAATCGCCCTCTATTATCCTCAAGAGTTTCGCAATCGATGTTCTTTGTTATGTGGAATGCAGTATGGACTCCATTTCGAATGTGGAAAGCGAAACTGAAACAAGACCCTACCTGTTGGAACTGTTTGAAAGAGCCTGGAACTCTTGATCACATGCTTCTTCACTGCACTATGGTTCATTCCTTTTGGACTCGTATCTGGGACACCATAAAATCTATTACCAAATGTTCAGAAGCTATTTCCATAGACATTATAATCCTTCGTTCTCAACACCCTTGTTTCGCACTATCAAACTGTCCTCCTAAACTTATTGACACCATGATTGTGACAGCTCTTATGCACATTTTGAAAAATTGGAAGTCACCCACACTACTAGACTACACCTTTTGGTGGAACTCCTTAAGCATGTACCACAAATTCGAATCATATGCATATGAAAAGAACACGATATCTCGTTTATCTACAAATTTGGTGCGAAATAAATCACCTTGGTCATTCTTAGATTCATATGTTCATTCTGCCTTGTAGACACTTCTGCCTCTCTCTCTTTCTCTCTCTCTCTCTTTCTTTATCTCTCTTTTTTCTTTTTTATTTCAATTCATCTTCTCTGCTTTTCTATCCTTTCTATTTCTTTTCTTAGCAGTTTCAAATACTCTGAATTCTTCTTACTAATCTACTATATGCAAATAACAGCAATTATGGTTTCTTTTGTTTCTACATCACTATTTCTTATTCAATTTTTATGTATTTGAACTGCTTTCTGTATATTACTTATAATATTCAATAAAATTAATGAACTAAAAAAATAAAAAAATAAAAAAGAATGAATTACAATGAATTAGAAAGATTCAATGCGGTTTACAATGAATTAGAAGATTCTACAAATTGAATGGAACATTCTTAGCTAGAAATTAGTGGTTGACAGTTTACGGGATCAGATTTGGGGGGTGAGATTGTGATGGGGTCGATTGGGCAGATTCGTTACCTAGGTACTTCAAGAACAGGTATGTTTTTAGATGTTTCCTAAATTCACCATAGTTATAATTAGTTTTTTCCAGGTCTTTGCCCCATGTGGCTGCTTGATACGATAGAAGTTGTTGATGGTGTCTCTTAAATTTACATCCTCTAGCCGATGGGGAAACGAACTTCAGGTGTGTTCTTCTCTTATGTCTGTTGGTTGAGAAGGAGAAGAGGTCAGTTATATATTTAAAGGCTAGACCAGATAGTACCTTGAAGCAGAGACATCCCAGCTTGAACTTCGCACGTGCCTCCACTGGCAGCCTGTGCAGGAGTCGGTAGGAAGGGGTTAAGTGATTGGACTTCTTCAACCCAAAGATCAACCTAACTGCCGCATTTTGTATCAGTTGTAGTCTCTGCATTTTCTTTTGGGAGATTGCCAGATGGGCAATGTTACAATAATCAAGATGGCTTAGCATTAGGGATTGTACCAGAATTCTGAATGAAGAAGCGTCGAAGTATGCTCTAATGGATCTAAGTTTCCAGAGAGTAAAAAACCCCTTTCTGACTAGGGAGTCCACATGGTCTTACAATAGACGGTCCCTGCTCTGAACAGCTTACAATCTAATTTAGACAGGACATTTCGGGGTTGGGGAGATTATGGTGGAGGAAATGATACAGTATCTGATATGTAGCTCTCCCCCTCCACCCTTATGCTCCAGTGCGTATGTCTGTTGAATTGTATGTGCACCCTGATTTTACTTTTATTGGTTTTTTTTAAATATATACAGTATTAGATATATACCGCTTAGAAGTCAGATAAGCGGAATATCAAATTAATAAACTTGAAACTTGATATACGGCCTTTTTGTGGTTTTGGCATTCAAAGCGGTGGGCACTGGAGGATTAAGTGATTTACCCAGGCTCATAAGAGCGGCACTGGAATTTGATTGCACAACCTCTGGGTGCAGAGACAGCAGCTCTACCAGGGAAGGCTATTAAAATGGTCGTAGTGTTCGTCATAAGGCTCTACAGGAACGACCTAAAGATCTAAATACGTACACTTTGGAGGAAAAGTGGGAGATATGATAGACATTTAAATACCCATAGTGGTATAAATATGCACGAGCCGAGTCTTTTTCATTTGAAAGGAAACTCTGGAACAAGGGGGCACAGGATGAAGGTGAAAGTGGACAGACTCAGAAGTAACCTCAGAAATATCTTTTTTCATGGAAAAGGTGGTGAATGCTTGGAAAGGCCTTCCAGTGGAGGTGGTGGAGACAAAAGTGTATCTAAATTCAAGAAAGCTTGGGACCAAGTACATTGGATTCTGTAACGGTTGGAACGGTACAGTTTAGGGGGTGATGAACTTATGTGCACGACAGAAGAGTGGGACTTGGGTGGGATTGTATGTGATGATCTTATGGTGGCCAAACAGGTTGAAAAGGTGACGGCGAAAGCTAGAGGGATGCTAGGGTGCATAGGGAGAGGTATGGCCATGTAGAAAAAAGGAGGTATTGATGCCCCTGTATAAGACTTTTGGTGAGACCTCATTTCGAATATTGTGCACAATTCTGGAGGCCGCTCCTTCTTTTTTTTTTTTTATAAATCTTTATTCATTTTAAAACAACAGCACTTATTACTAATAAATAATAATATAGACCTCTTCCCCCCTCCTCCCTCCCAACCCAGATGCGTGTAAAACTCAATAAAATGGAAGGCTTGGACTATTAATTGGTGGATACAAAATTTGCTAAAGGGCCTCAAATCTCGATGAAGTTTTTACCATAACCCTTTATTTCCGAATTCATACGTTCATATCAATAACATAAGCACAGGGATTCCCACCATAAGGCGTGATTCAGTCTATCACAAGTCTTCCAGTTTTTTGTGATCATTTGTATAGCAATCCCAGTCATTACAAGAAGTAATTTATTCTCAGCTGCAGAAATTAGGGACTTGGGTTGTAGAATAGTTCCAAAGAGAACCATATCGTATGACATGGACATGGAGGTACCCAATATCCTATTAACTGTAACCCCAGATCGAACTTCCAGAAGCCTAATATTAAGGGGCAAAAGTACATGTGATCCAGCATCCCTATATCAAGATGACAATGCCAGCATCTATTAGACTTTGAACTATCTAATTTATGCAAACGAACAGGGGTCCAAAAAAATCATATATAACAGAAAAAACTAGGTTTGTTTCATAGATGCTGACGCTGTACATTCATCCTCCAAGACCAAATTCGTGGCCATTGAGTAGCAGAAATTTACTCCTTCAAAAAGATATAAAAAGGATGGAGTCGGTCCAGAGGAAGGGCTACTAAAATGGCGTGTGGTCTTCGTCATAAGGTGTATGGGAACAGACTTAAAGATCTCAGTCTGTATACTTTGGAGGAAAGGGCGGAGGAGGTAAGATATGATAGAGATATAACAGCTTGGATATTTGTGTCTCGAATGTGGAACTCTATATTAAACCCTTGCTTGGGTTTTTTAAGAAATCCTCAGCCCCATCACTCCACCCCTATAATTAATTTTGACAGCAGGAAGGATTACGTGGTTGTCATCACCGGCTTCCAATCTCATCGGTTTATTTTGTATTTAAATATTCTTTAATGCTATTCTTAAATTCTAATAAAACTCTATTGTGACCATTATGTATTATTTAAACCACTTATCTTATATTAACATAACTCTTGAGAGACTACCCGACATGTTTCGTACTCCCGTGCATTATCAAGGGTCTCCCTATAAAATAGAAGAAAAGCGTTTCAATTATCTTGTAAAACATTAACCTTCCACATTAAATACAGCTTCCATATTGTTTAACCACCTTAACCTTAAATTAATTCTTACTGAGAGTGTCACTGTCATCCAAGTCTGCATAATATTTTGAAGAGAAAGATGGCGGCGGCGTTTAACCTCGGGGTCTAAATGCTCATTAACATTAGAAGTCTCAATAGCAAAGTCACAAAACTGAAGACTAAGGTCCCCAACTAGGATCCTCTGAAAAGGAACATTTAGATGTTGAAAGAAGGTCGGGAAGGGCTGGTTTAAACTGTACTGATTTTCAGTCAGTTGATTAGTGGAATTCCTCAAGGTGCCCTTCCGTTGTTCAGATCAGAAGCAGTGCCAGTGTTATGTACCCCAAAGCCGTCTGCCCCTTCATACACTCCTACAAGAGCCTGATATGAAGGTGAAACCATGTCCCACAGATGCCGAGGGGGCCCTCACATGGCCTCCTGAAGAGTAGATGCCTGTTGCTGGAGCTGAGCCCGCTGGATCCTTCTGCAGTACCTGTTTTCAGCTTTTGGTTTGTCCCCTGAAGAAGGCATCTAAGGATGCCAAAACCGGGATCCTAGTTGGGACCTTAAGTCTTCCGTTTTGTGGCTTTGATATCGAGACTTATATTAATAAACAGTCCCGTTGGTTGAACTTTCAGACATCTCACACGCCTTTCTGTCTGGTCAGTTCAGAGGGGGACAGAAGATGAAAACAGCACAGTGATGGGTTTTCTCCTCTTTCTTGGAATCTGGCAGCAGGGCTTCCTTTTCCTCGCTGCAGCCGCAGTAGATTGTGGAACATCTCCACCGAACTTGGCCCAGGGCCTTATTTCCACCGGCTCAAACTAACCAACGAGTACATTTCTCAAGCCCACTGTCGTGATCAATGGTGTTGCCAACTTACTAATGGTCAAAATTGGAAATAATGAGAAAAACATGTTTGCATTTTTATTAACAGGAAGCATAACTCCCGCTGGACTGTTCTCAGCCAGTTCACAAGAGACTGCATTTAACTTAAATCAAGTGCAAGTGTCAAGAGGAAGTCAGCCATCAAACAGAAAACATGAAACATAAATTTTCGCTTAATGTGTTGAAAAAAAGAATCATCACCATTAACTCATTTTGCACCGATCCAGCAAGGTGACTATAATTCTTGAATGCCAGTCACCAATATCTTGCTAATTCAGAAACCAGCATAATGTAATGTAATGTAATTTATTTCTTATATACCGCTACATCCGTTAGGTTCTAAGCGGTTTACAGAAAATATACATTAAGATTAGAAAATAAGAAAGGTACTTGAAAAATTCCCTTACTGTCCCGAAGGCTCACAATCTAACTAAAGTACCTGGAGGGTAATAGAGAAGTGAAAAGTAGAGTTAGAGGAAAAATAAAAATAAAATAAACATTTTAACAAGACAGCAATTGATCTAAATACTTTGGAAGGTAGAAGAGTAATCCGCAACTTATTTCTTGATCTCTGTTTCTACATATGTTTGCAGAATTCTTTCTAGTCAAGAATGTATGAATGACTTGCTAGAGGTTCTTTACAGGCTATGGTTTTTTAAAAATTTTTTTTTGAACTTATCAATCTAGTTTCTCAAAGTTCACAGCACAGAAATCTTATTGCTTGACGCTGCACTAGAGAATGACACGGGAATAAAAGTTTCCCTCCTCCCCACAGGAACTCATTTTCCTGTCCCGTGCCCGTGGGTTCTTTTCCTGTCTCTGCCCCATCCCTGCAAAATCCGTCCTCTGTGCACAAGCCTCAAACACTTTAAAATCCTAAGTAGCAACATTCTAGAGCTCAGACTGTGATGTCATAATGCCTCATTCCACCAATACCTACGCTCCATCCTCATCTGCACAAGCCTCAGACACTTTAAAATCCTAAGTAGCAACATTCTAGAGCTCAGATTGTGATGTCATAATGCCTCATTCCACCAATGCCTACACTCCATCCTCATCTGCACAAGCCTCAGACACTTTAAAATCCTAAGTAGCAACATTCTAGAGCTCAGATTGTGATGTCATAATGCCTCATTCCACCAATGCCTACGCTCCGTCCTCATCTGCACAAGCCTCAGACACTTTAAAATCCTAAGCAGCAACATTCTAGAGCTCAGATTGTGATGTCATAATGCCTCATTCCACCAATGCCTAAGCTCCGTCCTCATCTGCCCAAGCCTCAAACACTTTAAAATCATATGTGTTTGAGGTGTATGCGGTTAAGGCAGAGCTTGCAGGAATGGGGCAGGGACACCCCCACATTCCCACCGTGCCCATGGACCCCCTCACACTCACAAAGATCAGAATACAAACGTACATACCTGTCTCCAGAACATCAGCACCTGGTGGTATAGGAAAGCCTAGTAGAGCTCCACATAGGTGTCACAAGTAGCCTGGTGGGTGGGCTAATGAACCATAGAGAAGAGTAGCAGGTCCCATAAGCCACTCTAACCACTACATTCATGGTGGAAAATGTGAGCCCACCAAACCCCCCAAAACCCTACTCTACTGCCAAATAGGTGCGATATGCAGCCACAAAAGCTATTGGGGTTGTAGACAGTGGGTTTTGGGGGTGTTTTGGGAGGTTTCACCATAAACTACAAGGGAGTTCTGGTGAGATGTTTATCTGGCACCCTTTATGTGAAGTTCCCAACAGTGCCCTCTAAGGTGCCCTACTGCTCTGTTGCCATGTCTGGGTGGCCAGTCCAATACAGGACTGGCTCCTTCCACATCCAAATGGTCTTGTTCTGGGTGTTTAGGACTTGGACAAAATTTTGGTCGAAAAGGTGGTGTAAAGATAAATGTCCTGGCAGTCTGGGCGTCCCAATGGCCTGGATGTCCAGAAAGAGGATTAAAAAAAAATAAAATAAAAAAATTTCTAAACATATGGTGGTTTTGCTTTTCAGAAGTAGGCATTGTCTTATCAAATCGGACTTAGACGTATGTATTGAAAATGCCCCTCCACGGTGTAATTTCTTAATTGCTAATGCCTAAAAAGTATATAAAATGTCTGTCATTTCCATAACACTTTGCTTTTGTGACTAGGATAGTCACATTTTTGCAATTTACCTATTTAAAAACATTTAAAATGTCAAATTTCTTCTTTTCATTCGTATAAAGTCAAAAAAGCAACATATGAATCACAATTAACATGTACTTATATTGAAGTTATAGAAAGATGACCACAGAAGATTTAGAAGTGAGTAGTTTTTCGAGATTTGCGATTATAAGTCACTTATACAAATCAGCCCCAGCCCCAGATGTAGTCCAGATGTATTTAACCAGATAGTCAAGTCCAAATTCAAGTCTCGTGGTCAGCCTTCTAGCAGTAGTATGTTTTATGTTTATTATAAACTCTTGCTATACCTAGGTCATGAGATTTTACCAAAGGAAAAATCCAGACCCATGGCCACGTTCCACCTTTGGTAGTGTGCCTTTGTGTCTCTGCTGTCCCAAAGGCAGAGATAACAGGGAAACTTGGTAAAAACTGCCTTGGAGATCCATTGGAAATGCCACCATTATGAAGTCTCCGATGACCTCCTAGCCATACTCCTCATCTTTCAAGACACCCAGTAAGGTCTTGATGCCAATATATGGTACTTATGAAGGGACATACAAGGGATGAAGAGGTAGAGAGGGCATGAGAAACAGATAAAGTGTATTATCAGTTGAAAGCATTAGGACCTAAACACAGCTTTGAAAACATGGTCTTTGAGCCTGGATTTGAATACCGCCAAAGATGGAGCCTAGCGTACTGATTCAGGCAGGTTGTTCCTGGCATATGGTGCAGCAATGCAGAAGGGGTAGAGTTGGGAGCTGGCAGTAGAGGAGAAGGGTACAGATAAGAGAGACTTACCCGAAGAACAGAGTTTAGGGTGGGGTGTAGGGAGAGAGGAGAGATATTGAGGAGCCACAGAGCGAGTACACTTGAAGGTCAATAAGAGGAATTTGGACTGTATGTGGAAGTGGACAGAGAGCCAATTAAGCGACTTGAGGAGAGGGATAACATGAACATATTGACCCTGGTGGAATACAAGGCATGCAGCAGAATTCAGAACAGATTGAATGGGAGAGAGACAGGTTAGCAGGAGGCCCGCGAGAAGCACGTTGCAGTAATCTAGGCAAGAGGTGATGAGGGCATGGATAATGGTCTTGGCAGAATACTCAGAAAGGAACAGCTGAATTTTAGTGAGGTTGTATAGAAAGAGCTATCCTCTACTAGCCACTCCTAGGGAACCTTCTCCCTTGTTGGCCCTCTAATGCTGATTGCACTTCAGAGGCCTTGTCCTTCTACTGGACCCCTGGTGCCGATCACACCCCCAAAGGACTTGGGTCTTCAAGAGAAGCCTCTTGAATATTTCCCTGCTGGGGTTCAGATTACCAGCCCTTAACAGGATGCTGCAACCACAGTAAAAGGGCGCTCTCTAGAGGACTACCTCTGCTCTTCCCGGCCCTAAGCACTGATAGTGTCCCTGCAGGCCCTTTTCTTCTGCCCTGAGCTGCTCCCAAAGACTGCTTGCCTTGAGCCAAATTCCCAAGGACTGCTTTTTCTCTTCAGGAGAGCCTCTAGGGGTAGACATCTGCTGATGCTCAGGCATACCAGATCTTATAAGAGCTCTGTAGAAATCAGTAACAGGGTTTCCCCTCTAGAGGGCTGTTTCCCATCTCAGCCAGAACCACCAGTAATTGCTCAGCATGAAGCAGACTGCTCTCCCACAATAAGTACAGCATACAGGTATATAACTCTGTAAGCTCTCTTTTCAACCTGGTTTCACTGTGAATTCTCAAATATTTTTTTCTGTCTTTTGAACTCATGGGGAACAAATGCCCACTTCCCTTATTCTGGACCCACAAGCTTTATTCCCTTTCATGAATTAGGCCCAGATTCACTAAACTCACCTTTCCGATCTGATCCGATCCGTGGCCGAGTCTTGCTGAGCGACAAATTCACTAAAGAGTCCTCATGCAAATTAGGTGATCGGAAGCACGCCCCACAATGACCCCATGGATCGCTGCAGAGCAATCCAGACGCATGCGCAGACCATCCTCTTTGCCTGTAGATGTGGTCCGCGCATATGCCTGCTCTCCGCAGATTCCTCGCTTGTGTCTGATTTTCCTATCTTAAGAAAAGTGAAGGGATGTGAAACTTCAGTGGAGTCTGGGACCCTACGATCGGATACGCTGCAGGGAAGGCAGGAAGTGAAGGTTGCCGGCTACTCGCGAGCCCATGGTTTTAACCCGCGGGTTTAAAGCGGGGCTGCACTATGCCGTGTTCTGTTCCAGTCTGGAACAGAACAGAACACGGCCGTAGTACAACCCCGCTTTAAACTCGCGGGTTAAAACCACAGGCTTGCACTGCAGGGAAGGGCGGCAGAGAGCAGGAGAGTCGGCAGGGGACAGAGCGGCAGAGAGCAGGAGATTGTGTTTAAAATGATTTATTTTGTTGGTTTTATTTTTTTTGATACTGGGATTTCAGAGCCGCAGGGCTGGGATATCAGGGCGACAGAGAGCAGGACAATCGGCAAGGACGTGAGCGACTGGTCCTCGGCAGCCGCTTCGTTTTGGATCGACCAGCCCAATCGGTGTTCCTTCTTCAGCTTAGTGAATCGCTGCCTTCCTACTTTGCATGCCATTTCCCCTCATTTGCATGTGCAGATCGGATCGGGCAGAAGGGTAGTGAATCGGGTCGGGGTCGCAAACTGGTCGGGACACGATCAGTGAGCTTAGTGAATCTAGCCCTCAATTCCCTCAAAGGTATACAATTGCTCCCAACTGCCTGTATGTCTGTCTCTCAGAGTATAATTTGCATAAGGTCATGCCCAAGCGCCTTCTGTAAACACTCAGCCATATGACCTCATTAAGCTGTAATATTTTCTACTTCAGCTCAGACAAAAGGCAATCAGAAACCCCTCTTTATTTTCTGATTCAATACAGACAGATGAATTGTGGTTTTAAACCCACTGTACGAGAAGATTTCTTACCTCCCCAAGTTCCTGTCAGAAATGGACCCATGGGGGAGGGGTGTTTCATATACAATAAAGTTGCTTTATCATTTGAATTGTACGTCGCCTTGAACCTGCCTAGGCAAACAGCGACTCACAAATTGCAGATGAAATTAGAAATAATTTATCTTCTGCTCATCTCCACTGTTTCCTTTTGACACTCATGTTCTATAAATGGAAATAGGCACCTATTTTGCTTTATAGAATAGGTGTCCTCTAAGCACCCAAATATATTACAGAACTGCCTTCCGTGAACCTTTCTTATTTATTCTGGCTGTGTAAATTTTCCTGTTTCTTAAAAGGCTTAACTGTGAAATGAACTGTAGAATATTTATTTATTAATTTATTTAGATTGATTTCCCACCCTCCCAGAAGCCTCAGGGTGAATAACAGTAGAACAAACACAGTTTCTGAGATGGGTTACCAGTAAAACAAACATAGATTCAGACAGCAGGGTAAAAGAAGAGCAGGGAGTTTATAAAAGCAGAGAGAACTTAGGTATAATATTAAGGCTAACCATTTATCATCAAAGGAAAATATGCAAATATACAGGTTTTATGGCAGTGTGTCTGAGGATAAGGTGAGGTATACATGTTGTATACAACCTTATTACCAAACCAGAGACCCGACATGATCCATTTCGGACAACATGCCTTCTTCAGGGGTCCGTGGTAGATAAGGTGTTATGACAAACAGCGTTAAAAGGAACAAACGAGTGCCCAAAGAAAAGTAGTGCTGAGTTATAAAAAACGTTGCGAATGCAGTAAAAAAAAAAACCCGTGTCGGGTCCCTGGTTTGGTAATAAGGTTGTATATATCATTAAAGTTTGAAATAAACAGTGCCTGCATCTTGTACATAGTCTGCAGTTGTTTTGGGGTTTTTTGCTTTGCTGCAGTTCCTGTTGGATTTTTCTTTTGCTTGAGGTTTACATGTTAACATTTACAGAGGGGAACCAGGTGAGATATCTCTCTTAATCCAGTGCAAACAAACAATATGAATGTCCTAAACTCTGAACTGAGCAAGAGTCCTCCAACTGCATCGTCACCAGTGGGGGGTGGTGTTTCAATATTGCACTTTCATTTACTAAGAACAGACAGGTTTCCTAGAGTCCTACAGAGCTCCCATGTCCCTCAAAATTGAAAGTGTGATAGTGAAACAGCGCCACCTCCTGGCAAGGCTGTAGATGGAGGACTCCCACTCAGCTTAGAGCAGCGGTCTCAAACTCAAACCCTTTGCAGGGTCATATTTTGGATTTGTAGGTACTTGGACGGCCGCAGAAAAAAATAGTTAATGTCTTATTAAAGAAATGACAATTTTGCATAAGGGAAAACTCTTTATAGTTTATAAATAATTTATAAATCTCCCCTTGTCCAACAGTACCCCTTCTGCCTTTCATCCCCTGTCCAGCAGTACCTCTTCTTCCTTCCCTGCTCGCCCTGTCCAGCAATACCGGTATTTTGCAGCCATGGTCTGTACGCGATCTCGCTCACTGGGCAGGAAGAGAGGCTCCGGCGCCAGCGTCAGCAGACTCGCAACTTCCTGCAGCCGTTGCAATATGCCGGAACTCCTGCCTTCACTTATCTGCCAGATACGCGAAGGCAGGAGTCCTCGCATATGCGACGGCTGCAGGAAGTTGTGAGTCAGCTGATGCTTGACGCCGGAGCCTCTCTTCCTGCCCAATGTACGCGATTGCGCCGGCGTTAGCTGACTCGCAACTTCCTGCCGCTGGCAGATACGCAAAGGCAGGAGTCCCGGCATACGCGATGGCTGCAGGACGTTGCAAGCCAGCTGACACCGACGCCGGAGCCTCTCTTCCTGCCCAGAGTATGAGATCGCAAACAAGATTGCGGGATGCAAAATAGCACCTGGGAGGGCCGCAAGACCGCTGGCTTAGAGGGAACAGTGCTAAATAACAGTAACTAGGCTGGCTGTGGGCAGCTGCAAATGTAACAGAGAAATAATTCTACTAAATGGCTCAATTAAAGAAACAGCAGTTCATAAACAGAGTAATCGGTCTCTCTACATTTAACAGACACGTGTTAGTAGATTCCTCCCTGTCACCTCTTACTCCTGTGATGTTCTCAGGTCATTGGCGATGCGTAAACAGGATGTGTAGCTGCAGAGAGGCACATTGACTTGTCTAAGGCTTCAGACCTCACCTTTGACTGCAGCCTACATCCTGCTTAGAACATCTGTTTCACATAAATATAAAACTGCTTAGAGCAGCTGACATGAAGATACTAACAATGGACCTTGCATGTTTTTCCATTCTCTATCATAGTAAAATAACAATTTTGTATATATCAGCAGATAACTATTTTGGCTTTCCAGTCTTCCTGGTTCTTTGGCTTACGCTGTTTTAACTGGTCATCACATTTCTTTGCCTCTGCTGCTGCCCGCAGAAGTACAAGTTTGACCGCCTGCTGGAGGTTGTTCCTTATCCTTCATGCCCTAAGCTAGGCAGTATAGATGAGTCAACTTGCCAACCTAAGGTTATCAGACATCCAGATTTCCTCCTTTTGAGGACATGTCTGGGGGTCCGGATGGCTTTTCAAAACCCGGCACCTGGTCCGGGTTTTTAAAAGAAATTGCGTCGGGAGGGGGCATCCGCCCTGGCGCGGATGCAACATAGTGATGTCACGCGTGGGCATGATGTCATCGCATTGCATCCGTGGATGCCTTTCTGCCCGACGAACAGGATGCGGGGAGCGGGGGTGGGGCCTAATGGGGCGGGGATGGGTGGAGCTGGAGGCGGGCCTGGGCGGCGGGTCTAGGGGTCCGGAATTTATGGATGTAAAATCTAGTAACCCTATGCCCGCCAGATGAAATAATCTGAATACAGTCCAAAGACCTACCATTGCTTCAATATACAGTGTTCCCCCGCGGATTTGCGGTCCGCGGACTCAATCATCCGCGGTCTGCTCCGACCGCCTCTTCCTGTAGTAAGGTTGGGCTACACCAATCAGGAGCTGCGTGTCGAAGCAGCTCCTGATTGGTGTAACCCGGCTTTACTGCAGGAACTAATTTAAGGGTTTTAATTGGTTCTAAGTGTCGTGATTTATTTATTTTCAGGATTTATAAACGAACAATATATAATAAACCCCTGTGAATTTGCGGTTCGTGAATCGTGGACTCAGTAATTTGCAGTATTTTCAGACTTTCGTTTCCTGGTACCAAAGTCATGGTTACACCAATCAGGAGCTGCTTTGACACGCTATCTGGCGTATCAAAGCAGCTCCTGATTGGTGTAGCCTGACTTTAGCACCAGGAAGAGGCGGTCGGAAAATACCGCAAATGATTTTCAGGACCCGCCGGTGCCCCAGCTGCCCTCTCCTGCCTTCAATTAGCTCCTAAACCGCATTTGCGGTTTTTTGAAATTCGTGGGTGTTGCTGCAATGGAACCCCCGCAAATTTCGGGGGAGTACTGTAATAACAAAAATACAAAATTAGAAAACATTAGTAATTGGTGGAGCATTTTAAGGTGCACGATAAATTCAAAATCATTCTTCCTTAATCTTAATCTTCCCTTAAAGTCGAAGACCACCTAAACTTGGAGAATGAATCCCACTGAGTTTAGAAAAAAGCATCTACCAATAGTTGAGTTTTTATAAGTTTCTTGAACATTTGATCCCTACATACTCTAAATACTCCCGGAAGGGAATTCCAAAGTTTTTTTTTCCAGCTCTAGAAAAAAAAATAGCCATTTTAGATCTAACATAGTGGACCCCATCTTCCTTCGGTCTAATCAACTGCATCCCTCCCTCAAATCTCGAGTTTCTTGCTGATCGGTAAACCTCCCTCAAATTCTGAAAGCAAATAGGAGCAGAAGAATATAATACTTTGTGAACAACCGACAACACCTTATAGTATATCCGCTGCTGTACTGGAAACCAATGTAAAGACTTCAGAATTGGAGTAATGTGTTCAATCCTAGGGATGCTCACAAATAATCTTGCAGCTGAATTCATTAAAAGCTGTAAAGGTTTACGGTGACAGGTCAAAAGCGTGCACCGACAAAGGCGCGCCCAGACAACTGACCGCAAGGCGGAAGCCCGTGCCGAAGAAAATCGGTGTTTTAAGGGGCTCGGACAGGGGGTGTGGGGGGAAACCCCCCACTTTACTGAATACAGATCGCACCGGCGGTGTGGGGGGTTTCAGGGGTTGTAACCCCCCACATTATACTGAAAACTTAACTTTTTCCCTATAAAACAGGGAAAAACTGAAGTTTCCTGTAATGAGGGGGGGATACAACCCCTCAAACCCCTCACAACGCCGGCGCGATCTGTATTCAGTAAAGTGCGGGGGTGGGGGGTTCCCGAAAATAAGACCTAGCATAATTTTCGGGGTCGGTCTTAATGAAAACTCTACCCCCAAAATAAGCCCTAGTTAGATCACCCCCTAAAGCTGCTGTTTGGAAGGAGGTATGTCGGTCTCATGGTGGGAGGATCGGCAAGGTTCTGATGCGCGGGGGGGATGGGAGGGAGGGATAGAAGTTGTGCAAAGGATCTGCTGCACAGGGGATGGGAGGCAGGGATAGAAAGATACTGCAGAGGGAAGGCACAAGGGGATGGGTGAGAGGGGAGGAAAGATGGTGCACATGTGGGGGAGGGAAAGGAAAGAGGAAGAATTGGGATGGAGGAAGGGAAGGGAGAGATAATCATTGCACATGAAAAAAATAAGACCTACCCTGAAAATAAGACAGTGCATTTTTTGGACCCTAAATTAATATAAGACAGTGTCTTATTTTCGGGGAAACACGGTATAACTGAGAACTCATCAGGACTACCTGCAGCACCACCATCTCCCACAACCATGATCTCAGTCTTTCCAACATTCAGCTGTAAACCATGCTCATTCATCCAATTATAACCTTGTAAAAAAATTTTTTTTAAAAATTAGGCAATGTAAGGCTGTAAGAGATCCTGGCCTACTTTTCCAGTACCTAGGGACCTTGGTAGGCGCCGTCATCCCCAAATCTGAAAGTGGCACCTGGACGTGATTATCATGACGCAGGCGCTCGTTTTCTAGGCATCTCTTACAGAATCATCCCCTAAGCGTATAGCCCTCAATGGAGACTATGTTGAGAAATATAACAGTTTTTTAAATAAAATATTTGTTTAACTTGATTTTTTACCAAACTTTTCAAACTGCCCTCGTATATGAGGGGTGCTGAAAAGTTCTCAGCCCAATCAACCGACTTCCTAAATTCTGAGCGTGATTTTGCCACTGTAGCTGAAAAGAGTGTTATCTTAATTCGTTAAGTGTCAATTTGCAGAAGCAAAATTCTATGTTTTGACATTGTTTCTGATCATTGATTGAACCCTATCCACGTCATTCTCTTCTTGGTTGGGCTGAGAACTTTTCAGCACACCCTCGTACTATTTGGGTTTCTGCCAGGTACTTGTAACTTGGATTTAAACTGGGCTAGATGAACCATTGGGCTGACCCAGTATGGCTATTCTTATGTGAGAAAAGTATAGGACAATCAAGCCATTGTGACATCACTGATGAGGCTGGCTTTTAGGCATTGGTGGAATGAGGCCATAAGCCGTAAGCCATAAGTCATTATGCCATTGTATAGATCCATGGTGAGGCCCAATCTGGAATACTGTGTGCAATTCTGGAGGCCGCATTATCGCAAGGATGTGCTGAGACTGGAGTCGGTTCAGAGAATGGCCACCCGGATGGTCTCAGGACTCAAGGATCTCCCGTACGAGGAACGGCTAGACAAATTGCAGCTATGCTCACTCGAGGAGCGCAGAGAGAGGGGGGGACAAGTATCTCACGGGCCGCATAGAGGCGGAAGAAGATATCTTCCTTTTCAAGGGTTCCACGACAACAAGAGGGCACCCGTGGAAAATTAGGGGAGGGAAACTACGAGCTGACACCAGGAAATTCTTTTTCACAGAAAGGGTGGTTGATCGCTGGAATAGTCTTCCACTGCATGTGATCGAGGCCAGCAGCGTGCCTGATTTTAAGGCCAAATGGGATCGTCACATGGGATCTATTCACAGGGCGAAGGTAGGGAAGGGATCTATTCACAGGGCGAAGGAAGGGGAGGGACATTAGGGTGGGCAGACTAGATGGGCCTTAGTTCTATGTTTCTATGAGGCATTATGACATCACAATCTCAGCTCTGGTTACCAGAGACTGAAACTCTTCACACTACGAGGGGATGCTGAAAAGTTCTCAGCCTAACCAAGAAGAGAATGACGTGGATAGGGTTCAATCAATGATCTGAAACAATGTCAAAACATAGATCCTCCCCGCCCCCCTTTTTACTAAGCTGCGTTAGAATTCCTACATGTCAGACCAGTATCAGAGCATTTAAGGGCAAATTCTATAAGAAGCGCCCAAAAGGTAGGCGCCTAATTAGGCACTGTTCAGCGCGATTCAAGTCAAATTGGGTGCTGTTTAATGAATCACGCTGAGCGGAACCTATTTTGGAAGCGCCCAAAAAGTAGGCCAGCTCTAGGCCCAACTAAAAGGTAGGCGCCTAGCTGAGCGCTTAAGCGCGCTTAAGAGCAGTGATTCTGCAACAAGGCGCCTAAACATGTAGCCACGCCCACGCCTAACATGCATAGCGCCTGTTTTTTTGAAGGCCGCCTAAATTTTTACAGGCGCCTTGTTACAGAATCGCGCTTTCTTGATAGGCGCCTAGGTTCCAGTCAGTGCCGATTAAAAAGCTTAATTGAGCTTGTTCTTCAATTTCGATAGGCGTCTATCGAGTTGGGCGCCTCCGAAAGAGGCGCCGGTTACAGAATTTGGGCCTTAGTGCTCTTGCCCACCGCAGAAACCTCCGACGCTGCCTAGTAAGAGGGCCTGAATTTTGCTTCTGCAAACTGGCGACGGAATAAGCTACAGTGGCAAAATCACGCTCGAAATTTAGGAAGTCGGTTGGTTGGGCGGAGAGCTTTCAGCGCCCCCTCATAGCCTGATTTAGTATTGCAAAGCATTTCCTCGTAGTGGACTTGGCTTTGACATTACAGCACTGAATGTACAGTACATAGTGCTTCAAACGCCACCTCCATTGTTAACAAAATATTTTTATTGCCATTAATGTAATGTAATGTAATGTAATTTATTTCTTATATACCGCTACATCCGTTAGGTTCTAAGCGGTTTGAAGAAAATATACATTAAGATTATAAATGAGAAGTAAGAAGGTACTTAAAAAATTCCCTTACTGTCCCGAAGGCTCACAATCTAACTAAAGTACCTGGAAATTAATAAAGAAGAGAAAATAAAGATGGTTGAAAAAAGAAAAATTCTATGTGAACTTATAGGATGGAAATTAAACTGACAATGAAGAACTGTTAATTAAGGGCTCCTTTTGCTAAGCTGAGATAGCGGTTTTAGCGCACGCGCTCGACGCTAACGCCAGCATTGAGTTAGTTCTAGCTGCGTAGCGTGGGTTTAGCGCGCGCGGCAATACAGCGCGCGCTAAAAACGCTAACGCACCTTCGTAAAAGGAGCCCTAAATATTGATTCAAAACTGTTTTTGCAATGGAACCTTTATGGTCATCTTCAGACCTATCCACAGCAAAATATATCTCCCTATTCATGTAAGAAATCTCACCGGCTTTGTCATTTTTATTCTGTGATTAGTTGTTCAAACACTGTAAAAAAAAAAAAGGACTATTGTAATGCTCTTTTGTGAGCTGTTCCCTAGACTACATTCTACCCACTCTTCAAATCATCTCCTCCAGTAAATCATTTTGCTTACCCTGTCACTCCCTGCCATTGTGTGCAGACAAAGGCCTACCCATTTAATCCCCAAAGCAAGTCTGATTCTCATTGCAGGGAGGGAAAGTTAACACAAATGGGCAAAGCAGGGAGGGCGGTTTTGGGGGTTAGGTTCCATTGAGTGCCTGTGGCTGGTTCCTTCTCCCCTCCCCGCCTTCTGTTATTTAAATTTGCAGGGCTGTGAGATCTACCAAGATTGTTTTCAGTGTTGGGATATTTGTCAATGGGGGTGGGGGCTGCTAAGTTTCAGTAACCTGAGTACAGATTGGTTTGAAAGCCTCAAGAAGGTTGTATCTCCCTCTCAGGCAACATCTGTTAAACGTTTTCGCTTGCTACCTGCTAAGTCTCTGGTGTTTCCCAAAAAATATGTCAAAACATTTGAACTGAAGAGAATGCTTTCACATTTGGATTATATACCAGACTTTGCTGGGGGGGGGGGGGGGGGGGGGGTACCTTTTTTTTATAAGCACACTTAAGGCCAGATGTACAAAGCTTTTTCCCAAAGCTGGAAAACCTGACCTTTTGATTTTTAACTTGCTGTAAGCAGATATTCAAGGGAAGGCATCCTACGGTTTTATAAACTTACTGTGTTAGATTGAAGTCATCAATCATCTTTCTGTGCAAAAATACTGTATGTCAAAAAGAATATTGGGAAAGAGAGAATAATTCCGATAAGAACATAACATAAGCACATAAGCAATGCCTCCGCTGGGTCAGACCTGAGGTCCATCGTGCCCAGCAGAACGCTCACGCGGCGGTCCAACAGGTCCAGGACCTGTGCAGTAATCCTCTATCTATACCCCTCTATCCCCTTTTCCAGCAGGAAATTGTCCAATCCTTTCTTGAACCCCAGTACCGTACTCTGCCCTATTACGCTCTCTGGAAGCGCATTGGCTAAGGCTCTTAACATTTGCATCTCCTCTTCCTATAGGCTAAGGCTCTTTGCACCTGCATTGTGATGTCACAGAACTTTAGTAACATAGAAACATGATGGCAGATAAAGGCCAAATGGCCCATCCAGAGCATCCACTATCTCCTCCTCTCCCTATTGGCTAAGGCTCTTAACATTTGCATCTCCTCTTCCTATAGGCTAAGGCTCTTTGCACCTGCATTGTGATGTCACAGAACTTTAGTAACATAGAAACATGATGGCAGATAAAGGCCAAATGGCCCATCCAGAGCATCCACTATCTCCTCCTCTCCCTATTGGCTAAGGCTCTTAACATTTGCATCTCCTCTTCCTATAGGCTAAGGCTCTTTGCACCTGCATTGTGATGTCATAGAGCTTTATGGTTATAGAAACAGAGAAACATGATGGCAGATAAAGGCCAAATGGTCCATCCGCAGCATCCACTATCTCCTCCTCTCCCATATGAACATAAGCAATGCCTCCGCTGGGTCAGACCTGAGGTCCATCGTGCCCAGCAGTCCGCTCACGCGGCGGCCCAACAGGTCCAGGACCTGTGCAGTAATCCTCTATCTGTACCCCTCTATCCCCTTTTCCAGCTGGAAATTGTCCAATCCTTTCTTGAACCTCAATACCATACTCTGCCCTATTACGTCCTCTGGAAGCGCATTCCAGGTGTCCACCACACGCTGGGTAAAGAAGAACTTCCTAGCGCTCAAGTTATCCAAAATTTGGAACGGAAGGGGTGATTTTAAAAAAGTGCTTTTCTGAAGTCTGCAAGTACTTTTCCCAAGTTTCCAAGTTTAAGGGCTCCCGTTTATCAAGCCGCGCTAGTGGTTTAACGCGCGTAATACCGCACGCTAAATCGCCGGCCGCGCTAGCTGCTAACGCCTCCCATGAGCAGGCGGTAGTTTTTAGGTCAGCGCTGGGGTTAGCGCGTGAAGAAAAGTCGCATGCGCTAACCCTGCTAGCGCGGATTAGTAAAAGGATCCATAAGTTTTCAAGTTTAATAAAATTTGATTTTGATCGCAAAATCTTAATTCAATGCGTGGAGGAGTGTGTGGCGCGGTGGTTGAAGCTACAGCCTCCGCACCCTGGGGTTGTAGGTTCAAATCCCACGCTGCTCCTTGTGACCCTGGGCAAGTCACTTAATCCTCCATAGCCCCAGGTACGTTAGATAGATTGTGAGCCCACCGGGACAGAGAGGGAAAATGCTTGAGTACCTGATTGTAAAACCGCTTAGATAACCTCGATAGGCGGTATATAAAATCCTAATAAACTTGAAACTTTTACAAGTACTTGTAAAACTGGGGTAAAAAAAAAGAAAAAACACATTACCCAGACGAGACAATTAACACGCCTGTGTACCAGACAAACACAGAAGGAAAAAAAATGAAAAAAGGATTAAATACAATTTGTAAGTCAAATCAAAAAGGGCGAGGTGATGAAACATGTTCAAATTTAAAAACTTGAATTCAAGAAAATAGAGTCATAGGTTGCTCCAGCCACAGTTGTGGGTGGGTATGCCTAAAAACACTTAATATGGCGTACCACAGGATAGTTGCAGGTAGGGTGACCAGATTTTATGATCGTAAAACCTGGACCCACATCTAGGCCCGCCCAGTTCCGGTGACGGGACAAAAGCGCGCGAGACTTCGGCGCACCGACATTTCAGCGCAGACAATTCGGCGCAAGACTCCAGCGCGCCGCCGAAAAAGTTACTTTTAAAGAGCTCCGATGGGGGTGTGTGCGTGGGGGGGAACCCACTTTACTTCATACGGTTCGTGCTGCCGTTGGGAGGGGTGTGGGGGGTGCAACCCCCCACATTATAGAGAAAACAACTTTTTCCCAAAAATTCGGGAAAAAGTTAAGTTTCCTCTATAATGGAGGGTTCCAACCCCCCAATCCCCCCCCTCAACGGCAACGCGAACAGTATGAATTAAACTGGAGGGTTCCCCACTCACACACCCCCGTCGGAGCTCTTTAAAAGTAACTTTTTAGGCGGCGCGCTGGAGTCTTGCGCCGATTTGTTTGCGCAGAAATGTCTGCGTGCCGAAGTCCCACACGCGAATGACTATGAACCCCCAGTTCCACACAGCCCTGCCCTGTTCCATCCAAGTCACGCCCTGTTCCACCCCTGCTCCGCCCTCAACCTCTTCTTGTGTTGGTATTTGCGTCAGGAGGGCATCTGCGCATGCACTTATATGACACGATGAAGTCACACGCATGTGCATGTGATATCACCACACTGCATTGTCGCATGCGCAGATGCCCTCCTGACGTAGTCCTGAGCTGGAAGCTTTTCAAAACCTGGACCGGGCTTTGAAAAGCCGTCCGGATGCCCAGACAGTCCTCTTAAAAGAGGACATATCCGGGTAAATCCAAAAATAAGACACTGTCTTATATTAATTTTTGAGTCCAAAAAAACACACTAGGGCTTATTTTGGGGATGTCTTATTTTTTTTGTATACAACGATCATCTCTCCATCTTCCCATCTCTCACTATCATCCCCCCATGCAACAGAACCCCAACGACCCCGCCAACCCATCCCCCTATGCAACATCTTTCCATCTCTCCCTCCCCTCCCCAGTGCAGCAGAACCCCAATGATTCCGCCAACCCATTCCCCTGCATAGCATCTTTCCATCTCCCCCTCCCATCCCCTATGCAGCAGAACCCCGACGACCCTCCCACTGCGAGGCCGACATACCTCCGTTCCAAACAGTAGCGGTGCAGCACTGATTAGGCTGCTTTGCAGCCTTTTCTGCTTGGGTCATCAGGATTCTGCTCCACAGGGGAATAGGAGGGAGAGATGGAAAGATGCTACAAAGGGGATGGGTGAGAGATGATCGTTGTACGCACACAAAAAAATAAGACATCCCTGAAAATAAGCCCTAGTGTGTGTTTTTGACCCAAAATAAATATAAGTCAATGTCTTATTTTCAAGGAAACACGGTACTAATGCTCGAAGTATGGGAAACAAGATTCTGGATCTAGAAGCTGTGATTGAAGAAGATGAGTTGGATATAGTGGTGATCACGGAGATACAGTTCACAGAGAATCATGAGTGGGATGATACTAGGCTATGATCTGTTCAGGAAAGACAGGGTAGGTAGAAAATTAGGGGGAGTAGCATTATATGTTAACGATCATATTAAAGCCACACAATTGCAGGATCTACAGGGCAAGGAAGAAGCACTGTGGATCAATTTGGAAAGAGGGAATGGTAAATATATTTACATTGGTATGATATATAGGCCTCCTTCACAGATGGAAAAAGTAGGTAGAGATTTAATAGTAGACATTCAGAATATATCTAAAAAAGGGGAAGTCTTACTAATAAGTGATTTTTAACATGCCGGATGTTGATTGTGGTATCCCTATTGCAGGGTCTTCTACAAGTAGGGAGATCCTGGATTCTCTACAAGGAGAACTGTTCCAGCAGTTAGGAATAGAACCCACGTGGGATGGGGTCATACTAGACTTAGTGCTTACAAACGGGGAAAGTGTTTCTGATGTTACAGTGGGTGATCATTTGGCATCCAGTGATCACTGCATGGTATGGTTAAATATTAAGATGGGTATAGAGAGGGCTCATTCAAAAGCAAAGGCTCTAGACTTTTAAAAAAGCTAACTTTGTTCGGATGGGGGTTTATGTCAAGGAATTGTTGTCTGGGTGGGAACATTTGGAAGGAGTGGAAATGCGGTGGGCAAAACTGAAAGGAACGATTGTAAGGGCGACAAATCTTTTAGTTAGGCAAGTAAGTAAAAGTAAGAGGAAAAGGCCGCTTTGGTTCTCAAAAGTAGTAGCTGAGAAGGTAAGGAATAAAAGGTTAGCTTTCATAAACTACAAAAGATTGCAGAAAGAGAAAGACAGGCAAAAATATCTGGAAAAGTTAAGAGAGGCTGGTTAAGTAGTCAGGAAAGCAAAGATACAAATGGAAGAAAAAATAGCTGATATGGTAAAATGGGGCGACAAGACATTTTTCAGATATATCAGTGATAGGAAGAAGTGCAAAAGTGGCATTGTGAGACTCAAACGTGAAGGGGTGATATATGTAGAAGCTGATAAAGGCTGCATTGCTTAACAATTATTTCTGTTCTGTGTTCACAGTTGAAGCGCCAGAAGCGGGACCACAGAAGACAAACATGAAAAGGGATGGAGAAGTGGTAGACCCTGATCAATTTCAGAGGGTTGTGTTCATGAAGAACTAGCTAAATTAAAGGTAGGTAAAGCAATGGGGCTGCATAGTGTACATCCGAAACTTAGGGAAGTTCTGGTAGCTCCGCTGACTGATCTTTTCAATGCTACTCTAGTCAGAAATGGTAACAGAGTACTGAAGAAGGGCAAATGTGGTCCCTCTCCACAAAAGTGGAAGTAAGGAAGAAGTAAGGAACTACAGGCTGATAAGTCTGACTTCTGTGGTAAGCAAATTAATGGAAACACATTTAAAACATAGAATAGTGAAGTTTATGGAATCCAGTGGATTAAAGGACTGGAGGCAACATGGATTCACTAGAGGTAGGTCTTGTCAGACAGCTTTGATCAATTTCTTTGATTGGGTGACCAGAGAATTGGATAGAGGGAATTAACTAGATGTGGTGTATTTAGATTTTAGCAAACCCTTTGACAGTGTTCCACACAGACATCTAATGGGCCCCAAAATGACGTACTGGGTCAGGAACTGGTTGAGTGGAAGGCAACAGAGGGTAGTGGTCAATGGCGATCACTCTGAGAAAAGGGATGTTACCAATGTTGTGCCTCAAGGTTCTGTTCTTGAGCCTGTTCTTTTGAATATTTTTATAAGCGATATTGCTGAAGGGCTGTCGGGTAAGATTTGCCTCTTTGCGGATGATACTAAAATCTGCAATAGAGTAGACACCCCAGATGGTGTGAATAACGTGAAGAAAGACCTAGCGAAGCTTAAGAATGGTCTGAAATGTGGCAGCTAAAATTTAATCCTATGAAATGCAAGGTCATGCATTTGGGCTGCAAAAACCCGAAGGAACAGTACAGTTTAGAGGGGCGAAGAACTTATGAACACTTCAAAAGAGCGGGACTTGGGTGGGATTGTATGTGATGATCTTAAGGTGGCAAAACAGGTTGAAAAGGTGACGGCGAAAGCTAGAAGGATGCTAGGGTGCATAGGGAGAGATATGGCCAGTAGTAAAAAAGAGGTATTGATACCTCTGTATAAGGCTCTGGTGAGACCTCATTTAGGATATTGTGTACAATTCTGGAGGCCGCACCTTCCAAACCAACTGCTTAACTCTATAATTCCCACCTTGCCCCCAATGTATTAAGCAAACACAGCAACATTTGCAGCAACCCCCTGCCCACTATCTTTCATGGATTCCCCCCTCCCCCAGCCAGTCATAAGTTGAGCCATCAACCCAAATGTTGTAGCTGGTGAGGCTGAAGGGTAAGGACGGGTGTAAACACAAAGAGAGATAAAAGGGGGTACAGTAGAAAGGAGGAGAGGGGGCAGCCCTAGCAGGAGTGAGCCGAGTGTGGAGCAGCCTAGAGAACTTGTGGCCTCCATGCTTGCTAAGAAAAAGGCTCTCCCCCCTCAGTCAGCATCGTGCTTACCATTGAAGAAAGCTGCTGCCACTGCTGCCGCCACCCCTGATGCCGAAGAAAGATGTTGCTGCAGCCACCGAACCTGAAGTAGTCAGCTGCCGCCGCCGCTGTAGGGTGAATTCAAAACAAAGATTAGCATACCAGTGCACAGTTTTTCTTCTATGCAACCCCCAAACATCTCTGAACAAATCCCCCTTCCTTCCCTTCCCACCTACTTACCCAGGACTTTAACTCTGAACTCTTTTCAAACGTATATAAAAGTGTTCAAATATTTGTAAAGCAGTAATACTATCCGAAATATAAGTCTATATTAATAACCAAGTTTACAACGCCTCTCAACTGCCTCACTCTACAATCAGGGGTCTCAAAGTCCCTCCTTGAGGGCCGCCATCCAGTCGGGTTTTCAGGATTTCCCCAATGAATATGCCTGATATCCATGTGCATGCACTGCTTTCAATGCATATTCATTGGGGAAATCCTGAAAACCCGACTGGATTGCGGCCCTCAAGGAGGGACTTTGAGATCCCTGCTCTACATCAACCAACTGTAACCCATATGTATGTATAAACAACCAAATCTGTAACTCCTCTAGTACGTTCCACTCCATGTATGTTAACTTGCAACAATGCAAGCAGTCAAGTTTCAAGTTTATTTAGCTCTTGATGAATCGCCTATTTCGAATTTTCTAGGCGATGTACATAATATAATAAAGCAACTTTAAACATAATAACATAAAATTCCAATAATAACTAACATGAAAAGAAGGAAAGGGGGTAAAATTACATTAAGGGCACAGAAAAAAAAGGGAAAAACAAAAGGTAGGGTAAATAATTTCAAAGCACACTTTGTGAATATTAATTAAAACAATGTAGATAATTTTAGAATTTTAAAGGTCATAAGCATCCTTAAACAAATAAGTTTTTAAAAAATTTTTAAAAGCTGAAATATCTTGTTCTATTCTAATGTACTGGGGAAGGGAGTTCCACCATTGTGGACCTGCGACAGTGAACATATCTGCTCTTCTCGTTCCGATGATTTTTAGAGAAGGGACAGATAGTAAATTTAATTCGGATGAACGTAAAGATCGTTGGGGTTTGTATGGGATCAGCGATTTAGATATAAATTGTGGTTCACTAGATGTTAGGGTCTTGAAGATTAAAAACATCAGTTTGTACAAAATCCTATGGTTAATTGGTAACCAATGCGCATCTATCAGCAATGGGGATACATGATCAAATTTTTTTGCGTTGTAGATAAGTTTTATAGCCGTGTTTTGGACAATTTGGAGTCTCCTTTTTTCTTTTTGAGTAATGTTTAGAAATAGGGCATTACAATAGTCAATTTTTGCGATGATGAATCATCACCAAAGAATCCAACATGAAACAAAAGAAGATTGGCAGAAAATAAGGCGATTCAAATCAAGTTAATTCAAGGTGCTCCCAAGAACGGTTCATAGACAAAATCGCGCGAGACAACGGCGCGCCGACAACTGAGCGCAAGGTTGACGGCGCGCCGAAGAAAAGCACTATTTTAAAGGGTTCCGACGGGGGGTGTTGGTGGGGAACCCCCCTATTTTACTTAACAGACATTGCGCTGGCGTTGTGGAGGGTTTGGGGGGTTGTAACCCCCCTCATTATACTTGAAACCAAACTTTTTGCCTGTTTTTTAGGGAAAAAGTTCAGTTTTAAGTATAATGTGGGGGGTTTACAACCCCCCAAACCCCCCACAACGGCAGCGCAATGTCTGTTAAGTAAAGTGGGGGGGTTCCCCACCAACACCCCCCGTCGGAACCCTTTAAAATAGTGCTTTTCTTCGGCGTGCCATCAACCTTGCGCTCAGTTGTCTGTGCGCCGTTGTCTCGTGCAATTTAGTCCCGTCACCCCCAAGAACCATGCCTGATGCATTTTGCCAAACAAGGCTAGTCAATGCTAACCAAAAAACATGTCTTTCAAACAAACAGAACACAGAAAACACCTTCGCCTAGTATGGAATATGTATTCCCAAACTAACCTCTCCCCCTTTTACAAAACTGTAGTATGGTTTTTAGCCACGGTGGTAACAGCTCAGAAAAAACCCCAAACCTATGGATTGTTATAAATATCGTCTTTTTCATGTCATGGCTGGGATAGCCATGCAGATGGTAACCCGAAATTGGAAGAACTACGACCGCCTAAATTTTCCTTTCTAGTGGGCAAATTTGTACTCCACTTATAGATATGAAAAAATGAATGCCAATAATTTGGGGCACAGTAATTTATTTAAGCTGTTTTGGGGGCCGATGACATCATATATTACCTCACTATAGTAGGTCTTTGATTATGAGTCAGTTTTTGTTTATTTTCGTACACATCCAGGAAAGGGGGGGTGGGGGGCTATTTCTGTCCTAATTTGACTTTTGAGTATTCCACCTGGGGTGGGAGGAGGGTGGGAGGATATTTTTTATCTGAAAAGGGTAAGGTTATTGGGATAGTCTATGTTTCTGTGTTTCATTGAACAATCATTGGGTGGGGGAGGTGGGGGGAGAAAATGGTTGGTTATGCATATTTGCTAGTTGAATGTGCTTTTATTAACTTATTATATATATGATATATATTTGTGTATTAGCACTTTTGAAGTTCAGAAAATCAATAAAGA
This sequence comes from Geotrypetes seraphini, assembly GCF_902459505.1. Lineage (NCBI taxonomy): Eukaryota > Metazoa > Chordata > Amphibia > Gymnophiona > Dermophiidae > Geotrypetes > Geotrypetes seraphini. The sequence goes on along the minus strand of NC_047086.1, from coordinate 389,003,697 downwards.
ATTTTTTTATAAAAAAAAAGAAGAATTCTGAGCATCAGAGCTGTTACCACCACGGCTGGTGCTAAAAAATGCTCTACAGTTTTGTAAAAGGGAGGATAAAATAGAAATACTAAAACAAAGGGTTAAATTGAACCACCAAGAAGCTGGACTCTGCATACAATGCAACACCACAGAAAGAGCGATGCATGTCCCCTAAAGCAAAAAAATAAATAGAAAATGTTTTTCTACCTTTGTCTTGTTTGGTTTCTGCTCTCCTCATCTTCTTGTCACTCTTTCCCTTTCATCTTCATGGTCTTCCTTTCATCATCAATGGTCTGGCATCTCTTTCCTCTCCTCTTCTTCCCTTCCCTATCCCACACCTACACCCCCATGGTCTGGCATTTCACTTTCTCCTCTCCCTTCCCCCTACTTCCATCAGCATCATCCCCCTTTCTTTCCCTCCAACCCAATTCCATCCAGTATCCTTCCCCCTTTCCCTGCACACCAATTCCATTAGCATCTGCCCCCTTTCTCTCCTTCTACCACCCTTTCCACATGGCAATGGCAACGGCCCCCCCCATGGCAACGGGCCCCAACCTGGCATCAGCGATGACACCGCTCCCCCCCCCATCGATGGCCGGCAACGCGGCCTCCCCCTGGCATCAACAGCAATGCAGCCAGCTCAGCTCCAGGAAGATCCCGCAATGACTGCGTCTGCCGGAAGAAGTAAGTGATGTCGGAGGGGGATGGACCAGCAGACACATTCATCATGGGACCTTCTTGGAGCTGAGCCAGCTGCATTGACGTTGATGCCGATGGGAGGCTGCGTTGCCAACCGTCAATGGGGGGGGCGTGTTGTCATCGATGCTGGGTAGGGGCCTGTTGTCATTACCATGGAAGGCGACCTGTTGCCGTCTGAAAAAAAATTGGCATTGTAAGTCGCCCTTCAGCAGGCCCCCTGACTATTTCGGGCCCTAGGCATGTGCCTACTAGGCCTACCCATTAATCCGGCTCTGGCCCTAGGGGGAAGGATGTGGTGTTGTTTTTTTCAGGTATGAGCATTCTTTTGGTATATTGGGTGGGGGAGGGGGTTGCAGTGAAAGACGAATAGAAAATTACAGATGGCCTTCATTATAAAGGGGAAGGTGTGATTTCCTTCTGTGAAATACCACCGCACCACAAGGGGAGGTGAGACTTTGATGACATTGGGCTAGATTCACTAAGCAAACTGATTGGTTTGCGAGCCCTTTGCGATCAAATTTCCCTCCAACCCCATTCACTAAAGCCTGTGGCGATCCGATCCTGTCTCTCCCATGTAAATTAGCAAAACCCCATGCAAAATAGCCAAGCGATTGATTCACTAACAATTGCTTGGCTATTTTGAATCGGGTTTTACTATTAGCAAACCAGACTGCTGCAGACCTGTCGGTAACTAAGTTACCGACAGGTCTGCAGGTTTTTTGATAGGCCTGCCTGTCTTTTTTATTCATTTTTATTTCCATAGAACAGATATTTTGGGGCAAAATATCTACCCCTTAAAAAAAATAATTATAAAAGACAGGCAGACCTGTCATAAAAAATGTGCCCCACACATACACAAACATGCCCCTCCTCCACCCCGAAGAAAAAAGCAGGAGTGATACCAACTCCCTCCTGCCATCGGCGATTCAAAAAAATACCCCATTCCCGATGCTGCCCCGCCATCCCACGCGAATATGGCAGGAGGGATGCCAACTCTCCCTCCTGCCACCCATCCCCGACCGGCACGGCCTTCGCCCCCGACCAGCATGGCCCTAAAAAGTTGGGAGCAGGAGTGGTGCTCAGTCCCTCCTGCTCCATAGGCCTCCCCTCCCACCCCACCCACGGCCCGCCCGGCCCTCCAGTACCTCTATGTTGGGAGCAGGAAGGGTGCTCAGTCCCTCCTGCACCTCCAGGTCCAGCGACATGTCTGCTGGGCCTTAGGCCCTGCCTCGGTGCATCATGTGATGCACAGGGAGGAGCCTAAGGCCCTGATTGGCTCAGGCACCTCGGGTTCCTCCCCCCCTTAGAAGGGGCCTGAGGTGCCTGAGCCAATCAAGGCCTTAGGCCCCTCCCCGTGCATCAGATAATGTGCTGGGGCTTGGCCTAAGGCCGCTATTGCACAGCATTGACAGGGGTGCAGGAGCAGGAGGACTTTGCACTTCCTCCTGCTCCCGAAGATCAAGGCCTAGGTGCAGGAGGGACCGGACACCCCTCCTGCTCCCAACAATTTAAAAGGTACAAGGGGCGGGTGGGCCGGGCCGACCTGGGGTGGGCTGGTCATGGGTGATGTGGTGGGGCCAGTCGGGGTTGATTCAGGGGGGATATCGGGCTGGGCTGGGGTGTCGGGCTACTGCAGACTCTCCTGCTCTCTGCCGCCGTTCCTCACAGTGCAGGCCCGCTTTAAAACCAAGGCAGGAGAGATCAGGGCAGAGCCCTGACAGCAGTGCCAGGAGGCTGCTTCTCCTGTCACTACAGTCAGGGTCTGCGCATGAGCGGGGCTCGCCCCTTTGCGATCCCTGCTCGCAAATGGGGGGGCGTTCCTCCGATCGCCCCCATTTGAATACGACTGATTGGTGAATCAGTCGGACCTGCCCGAATCAGAAACGGATTGTTCTGATTCGGGCAGGTTAGTGAATCTAGCCCATTATCGATCTTGGAGCTAACTGAAGACATCGTTGAGAATTGGTTCTCGTATGGGGGTATGAAGCGACAGCTACAGTAGGTCGACACCAACTAGCTGGGAATGGGGGGAGGGGAGGTTGCAAGCAGAGGTCATACTAGAATTGTGATGTTATGGTTTCGGTTAACTTGTTTGTGTTAATGTTTAATAAAGCTATGGCCAAATTTATGTTCCAACATTCATTTGTTAAGGTGTTTATTTGATCTTTGATATGGAGACTGAAAGGGCCTGAGTGCCGATGTTCTAATTCCCTAAAATAAGCAGTAGGTGTCCCAAGAGGGTTCTTTTCTAGGCTTCTCCATCTCAGTTCATTCTTACTGAACCTCTCTGCCCCCTTCTCCCCATTGTTTTTGCTCGTTCTCTCTCTTTTTTACCCTCTTTCTTTAATTAGGGTTACCATATGGCTCCAGAAAAAGGAGACCCAAATATGACTAGTTGGGAACTTACCCCCTCTTCTACGAAACCGCGCTAGCAGTTTCTAGCATGGGGAGCCACGCTGACTGGCCCGCGCTGCTCCCGAAGCTCATAGGAACTCCATGAGCGTCGGGGGCAGCGTGGGCCATTCAGCGTGGCTCTCTGTGCTCAAAACCGTTAGCGTGGTTTCGTAGAAGAGGGGGGTTAGTGCTATACTAAAGTTGAGTCCAAATGACATCCAAATGAATATTTGATCAGAAAGGACCACCAAGTGTCTGTGAAAATGATTCAACCAAATTACTATGAAGTGCTCAGAAAATCTTAACGGTAGAGAAAACAGAAGCGGGGACACGCCCCTAAATGTGCCTCTCATAGCCTTTCACCATACTTTATAGTACTTTATTGGAACAAATTTTCAATGTTTGATCAACTCATGAAAAAATAACACTTATCTTGAATTTGTCCTGAGAAGAATACGCGGGTTCTGACGCGTTTCGCCAGAACGGCTTCCTCAGAGAACCCAACATGACTTTTTTTCTGAATTGTGTTGATATCTCTCATGTCCTTGCAATCGTCCTTCCTCAACGAGACATCCGGGTTTTACTTCCAGATATCTCAATCCGTCCTCCTTTTTCTGGAGCCATATGGTAACCCTATCTTTAATCCATAGTTCTGGCTGAAACGTCGGCAACAGTTTTTCTTCCCTATGGCCTCACAGATCTCCATAGGCGACCTTAAAGGGCCAATTTGAAGATTACATGTAAGAAATTTCATGGTCAATTCCCTTTCTACCATTCCCCCCCTTTGGGGGAGGATGGACTGGAGAGGGCTTCAATGGCTGGGAGGGTGTAGATGGGCTGGAGTAGGTTTTCACGGAGATTTCAGCAGTACCGGGTAGAGCTTTGGATTCTTGCCCAGAAATAGCTAAGAAGAAAAAATTTAAAAAAAATTTAAATTGATTCAGGTTGGGCAGACTGGATGGACCATTCGGGTCTTTATCTGCCGTCATCTACTATGTTACTATGTTAAAAAATTGTGTTTCTTAGACCACGGGCTCTTGTCACTTAACATTTCACATTGCCAAACACATAATGAAGTATACAAGTATCTTAACTATTAGTTCCGTCCTGTCAGATTTGAACCACAGAAAGCCCGGCGTACTTTTTATAGAAAAAGAACAGTTAGTTCCTGTGGGTATGATGCATGGAAGAATAAACTGGACAGTGCTTCTCATTCTGAAATACAGTAATGCGAGGGGCAGAGAAATGCTGCAGAGGGCCACCCTGCTTCACTGAACAGGAAAAACCCATCTGCTAGCAACATTCCCTACCTCAAGCCTTTCTGTCGACGATTCACGACTTACTGGCCGTTTTGCATTGTTTTCAGTGGGTTTTCTTTTCTTTTTTTTTTTTTTTTTTTTGTAACTTTTAAGCAGCTACGGTATAGTCTTATGGTCTGCGGTTTTGGTAGCATGGGCTCTCGCTTCCCTCCTGGATTTCTATTTGCATTCCACACTGTAGGATTTAAAAGGTCAATACATTGAATGGAACAAGTGCTCAGCGGCAATGTATGATCTAACTTATTTTACCCCCGCGCAACTTGTATCTCTGGCTCCCAGAGACGACGATCCAGATTCAGGGACCTTGGGCGGCCCGACAATTCATAGATGTGTTGCCAAAATAATATGTGGGGGCAGGGGAGAGATTTTAAGGGCCACTTCCAATGCAAAAGTGGCAAATTACTCATGAAAATGGACAATTATCTTTATCTTGAAGACTTTCATCTATTGCCAGTACTAACATCATTAATTGTTTAGGGCAATTTACATAGATAAGGGAGCGAGGATTGTCTCTTATGTGTATGTATGTATGTTTAGTTTAATTGATATATCGCTTACAATTATTGTCGGATCAAGGCGGTTAATACTAGGTGCTTAAAATTTCCCTATCTGTCCAAAAAGGCTGACAATCTAACTAAAGCACCATAAGCTAACATATTAATATAACAAAATATTTCAATACACAGTAGCTCATAAGAGGGAAGGAGAAAAGAGCAAAATTCCCATATTTTTCGCTCCATAAGATGGACTTTTTCCACCCCCAAAAAGGGGGTGAAAAAGTGGGTGCGTCTTATGGAGCGAATACACCTCCCTCTCCTCTGCCCCCCGGTACCTTTTTTTTAACTGGCATGGTTGGTGCTGGACGGATTTGCGAGAACTGATGGCAAGCCAATCATGGAGCAGAGTGGGACCAGGGAGCAAGTGCAAAGCTCGTACTTCTGCCTTACGTGCCGCTCTGCAGGGAGAAAGGAAGCCGTCCAGCACCGACCACGCCAATTAAAAAAGGTACCGTAGGGTTGCGGGCTTCCCAGCACCAGACACACCAGACCACTAGACGCACCTGCATTTAGAGGAGGAAAAACCAAGAAAAAAAATTCTGAACCAAATTTTTTGTTCTTGGTTTTTCCTCCTCTACGGGTGGGTGCGTCTTATGGCCTGGTGCGTCTTATAGAGCAAAAAATACGGTAAATAAACCCTGGTGGAAAAATCCCCCAATAAAATAAAATTGAAATAAAATAAGATAAGAATTAAACCAAAACTGAATGTTTAGGAGAAAAAAAAATAAACAACTAAAATCAAAATAGATAAAAACCTAGCAGAAAAATCAAATAAAGTCCAACTTGATATCAGGTCAATCCAGTGACGTATAAGGGGATGAATTCAATGGATCCATGGCACCCGAAGGCAGGCATTAGAAATCATACAGATAAAAGAAATAAAAACAAACTCAGAAAATAGTCCTGAAGAAACAGTGGCCTCTGGAGGGGCCTGCCATTAAATCCAGTCACCAGCCAACCGAACGACGAAGTAGCTGAAGATTCTGAAGATCCGAACAGGATCTGGCAGAGGGGGCCCTCCGACACAAGCACATCACCGGCAGCACGATCCCATCAATTAATGTACAGCGCTGCGTATGTCTAGCGGTGCTATAGAAGTGATAAGTAGTAGTATAGGGCAGGGGTATGCAATTCCGATCCTCGAGAGCCAGAGCCAGGTCAGGTTTTCAGGATCTCCACAATGAATATGTACGAGATGGATTGGCATGCACTGCCTCCTTGAGATGCAAATCTATCTCATGCATATTCATTGTGGAGATCCTGAAAACCTGACCTGGCACCGGCTCTCGAGGACCGGAATTGCCTACCCCTGGTATAATGGAAGACGTTATCAATGCAGGCTATGAGAAGTATTAGTAGCTAGGAGCTAGGTCTTATTGCATAAAATGAGACCTGTTTTAAAATAGAAACATCTTAACAGTGGACCACACTATAACTTCCCCCCTTAGATTGTAAGCTCTTCTGAGCAAGGACTGTCTATTGAATGTTAAATGTACAGCACTACGCACACCTTTCAGTGCAATAAAAATGCTAAGTAGTTGTAGTAACCCAGCGGTCTCAAACTCCAACCCTTTGCAGGGCCACATTTTGGATGTGTAGGGACTTGGAGGGCCGCAGAAAACAATAGTTGTCTTATTAAAGAAATGACAACTTTGCATGAGGTAAAACTCATTATCCTCTATAATAAAACCCTAAGCGCGCATGCGCACTTAGGGTTTTGTGATTCCTGCCGCTGTGGAGGCACGTGGGGCGGCTTGCGGCGCATGGGGGCAGCTTGGACGGCGGTTTGACTCCTGTGCTGCCGGTACGCCTCTTCTCACCCCCCGACCAGCAAACGCAGCAGCCGCGCGGGGCATTTGCTAGGCCGGCCCACTTCGATAATGCGAGGTGGGCAGGCCTAGCAAAATCCCCGAGGCTGCCCGGGCTAGCAGATGCTGGACAGGAGAAGCTGGGAAAGGAGAAGGCCTACTGCTGGACAGGGGGATCAGTTAAGAGATGCTGCTGGACAGGGGGGAGGCTGCTGCTGGACAGGTGGAGCAGGGAAGGGGTGCTGCTGGACATGGGGGAGGTAAAAGGAAGGTAGAAGGGCTACTGCTGGTCAGGGGGAGCAGGCCCGTGGTGAGGACAGCCGAGGAAAGAGAGAGACAGACAGACAGAAAGCGGCCAAGGAGAGAGAGAGAAAGAAAGGAAGAAAGACAGACACACACATCTATTCTAGCACCCATTAATGTAACGGGCTTAAAGACTAGTAGTTTATAAATCTTTCCTTAATTGCTTCTGATCATTTCAGCTATACACAGCTGAAAGCAATGCAACATGCAGAAAGTGAAGTTTAGATAGTTTTTCACTTTCTGCATGTAGCTGAAATGATCAGAAGCAATTACCCACACTGTCTGGGGCATTTCAGGTAGATAGGATCCCTTTTGATTCATCCCAGATTTTGATGACTTAGAGAATTAACACTTTTGATCTAAACCCTGTGTCCTTTTGCTCTACTTCAGCCTCTGGGATTTGTGTCTGGGTCTCCATTTCTATAGTCCACTGTACTGACCACTAGGCTACTCCCGAAACCTGTTTGCTGCTCTAATAGGATCGGACAAAACATCTGAAACTGTCATTATAGACTGGCATGTACTGTTTCTTTCACATCTTTGGAGGGTGGGAGGGGGGTTGATGACCACTGCAGGAGTAAGGGTGGGGGGGTCATTCTTTAATCTCTCCAGTGGTCATCTGGTCAGTTTATGTTATAACATATTATTGAAGAAATCCAATAAATATACAATAATATAATACAATAAAATAATTGTTACATATTAAATTTACCATATTAACTTCCCATCAAATGTCTTTCATTTCTTCAAAATAAATTTCCAAATTACCTATTAGAACTATCAATACACTCCCCCATTACCTTCTACCCTTACCTTTCCCTCCCCTCCCCCCATTATTTTAATTTTAATTATAACATTGTAATAAATGAATTAAACAAAATACAATTCAAGTAATTCCACATATATTACTTCAAGTACATTTTTGGTACTTATTCGTTATCGAAACAGGCCAATTTTGGCCTGGACATTTTCTACAATGTCCCATTATTGCAGAAAAAGTCCAAACCGTAAGTTCACCCTAGACCCCCCCCCCTAACCATGCCCACAACACGCCCCCTTCAGATTTAGACGCACTGCAGGTGAGCTGCATAGAAAAGAATCTAAAATGTGTATCAAATAGAGTGATTTGGATATTTTAATTTTAATTTAATTTAATTCAATTTAATTCTTTTATACCGCTAATAACCGTGAGGTTTCTAAGCAGTTTACAAAAATGATGCATTAAAAGATACAATAAATAAGATAGGTACTTGGAAAATTCTCTAACTGTCCCAAAGGCTCACAATCTAACTAAAGTACCTGAAGAAACAATTTATGAAAAGTAAAGATAAAAATATAAAGACAGAGGTAGAGATAGAGATAGAAATGAATATTCCAACAAGATGGCGGCCAGTTAGGTCATCTTCTGTGCTGTCTCCCTTGTCCTGCTTTTGTTTTTTGTTTTATTTTAGCAAGAAAAATCGTCCAAATGCCATTTTAAAACTTTTTTCTCTTTTGAAAATGAACCCCCTTAATTAATATCGACATACTGCAGACAGTTATTCAAACATAAAGGGGAAAAAATCCATACCTACAGAACAGCTGTCAAAATTTAGCTACCAAACATTAGATTTCCTGATTTTTAATCACATACCTAGGAGTTTATTCAAAAAAATTATTTTTATAAAAAATATTTATTGAACGGAGCCTATGGCTAGGGTTACCAGATGCCCGAGAAAACCCGGACAGACTTTCCAAACCCAGCAGTTAGTCCGGGAATTGGAAAGCCTCGCCGCGTCTGGAGGGCCTCTGTGCATGCACGGATGATGTCACATGCATCCGCGTATGCTCGGAGTCCCTCCGGACCCAGCAGGAAAGAAGAAACGAGGCTGAGTGGGGGCAGGTCTGAGGGGTGGAATTAGGGGTGGAGTTTGAGGTGGGATGGGGTCGGGCCTTGCGTCTGGGATTTTACCATTTAAAATATGGTAACCCTAGCTATGGCTGACATATAAAAGTCTTGTGAGGAAGATAAGACGAGGTCGGAAATAAGTGTGCATGACCCTCAGTCGTATAGTAGCTTGGTTCAAGAGCCATTCCCATGGCATGCAGTGGGTCCCATGATCTCATTCCATGCATTGCCTCTGATGAGGAAACCATCTCTCGTTTATGTTTTTGGCCTTTGAGCAGGTGTTTATAGTAGCTGTTGGGAGGGAGAGGCTGGCTTCATTGACTGACATTTGCTGTGTTGTGCCAAGGAGCCTTCAGAAACTAAGCTAGAAATTTCCGTCACATCACATTGCAAGAAATATGATAGCTAATGACCTTATGGCCCGGGCATATCACTTCACTCGTTGCTCTTCCAACCCTGATTTGTGTCTGAACTTGCACGCATTGCTATTCATTAACAGGAAAGAAGACGAGCATGTCATCGGCACCACCTGCAAATAAACGAAACTGCTTTAAGCTTTGAAAGACGGAGCCTGATCCACACGGCATTTATTTTCATGAAGAGATTCACCCAAAGCAGTTAATTCGTTGAACAATAATCAAGTAGTATTTTAAGTATTTCCCCCCCCCCCTATCTGTCCTGGCAGGCTCACAATCTAATTGAGGTACCTGGGACAATGGAGAGATTAAGTGACTTGACCAGAGTCACAAGTTGCAGGCTGGGATTGAACATAGAACCTCAGGGTGCTCTCTCCCTTGTTCTAAGGGGCAGGGATCTCAAAGTCCCTCCTTGAGGGCCGCAATCCAGTCGGGTTTTCAGGATTTCCCCAATGAATATGCATTGGTTGCAGTGCATGCACATAGATCTCATGCATATTTATTAGGGAAATCCTGAAAACCCGATTGGATTGATTGCAACCCTCAAGGAGGGACTTTGAGACCCCCGTTCTAAGCGCATTTGACTTTTAAGAAACCGGGACCATAGATTCTGTGTTATGCTAACACAGGGGGTTCTCCACCAGCCCTCGGGGGTTCACCTAATTAGCCATGCTTTCAGGATGCCCGCAACGAATATGTACGAGATGGATTTGCGTAGGACGGAAGTAGTGCGCGCAAATTTATCGCATGCATATTCATTGTGGGGAACCCTGAAAACTGGACTGGGATGAGAACCCCTGCGCTACAGTGTGTACCAAGGGCCTTCAGAAAGTTTCCGCACTGTCATGTTTTCGCAGAAGTGATAAGACTAGTCAGTCAGGCAACAGGGTGGTTATGTGGAAAAGTGATGTAAGTAGCTTTTTGAGGTGTTTAATAAATAGGGTTAAAAAAAAAATAAAAGTGAGGAAGCTTTTTGAAGATCCCTCGTATATAGAGGGAATTTGGTAAATGATGCCCAAAGGTAAGGTACCAGAGGTCCGGATTTCCCCTGGACATGTCCTCCTTTTGAGGACATGTCCGGGTTTTGAAAAGCCTCCTCAAATCGCGTCGGGCAGAGAGGAAGTCCGCGCATGTGCGGATGCCGTGCGTGATGTCATCAGGTGGCATCCGTGCATGCGCGGACTTCCTCCCTACCCCGACAAGAGCAGGCAGTGGGGGGCAGGGCTAGGGCAGGACTGGGGGGCGGGATTAGGGCATTACAGGGCGGGGATGAGCGGAACTTGGCGGGCCTGAGGGGGTGGGCCTAGGGGTCCGGATTTTCCGATTGGACAGATCTACACCGAACTGGTATTCTGCAACGAGCTTGTTGCAAAATACTACTTAGCATGGCTCTCCTGCCTAACTTTGGGGGTATGAGCACCTTCTAATGGCAGTTGGATGCGTAAATGACCCTGTTCTGCAACAGTGCGCCTAAATTCTGTGACTGCCTCTGACTAGGGTTGCCAGATTTTCCAATCAGAAAATCCAGACCCCTAAATCCACCCCCAGGTCCACCCAGTTCCACCCATCCCCTCCCTGTAACACCCTAATCCCACCTCCAGTCCCACGCCGGCTTTTGAAAAGCCTCCTCAAATCGCGTCGGGCAGAGAGGAAGTCCGCGCTTGTGCGGATGCCGTGCGTGACATCATCAGGCGGCATCCGTGCATGCGCGGACTTCCTCCCTGCACGACACAATTTAAGTAGGCTTTCAAAGCCCAGACAAAGCGCCTGGTTATGAAAAGCCGTCCGGACCCCCGGACGTGCCCTCAAAAGGAGAACATGTCCGGGGAAATCCGGACGTATGGTAACCCTACCTCTGACCCACACAAGTCCCTTCCATGTAGGGTTACCAGATGTTCGGATTTACCCGAGCATGACCTCTTTTTAGAGTACATGTCCGGGCGACCGGATAGCTCTTCAAAACCCAGCACTTTGTCCGGGTTTTGAAAAGCTTCCAGCAACTACTTTCTGCTAGGTGCCTTGGACTAGACGCCTACCCTCAAAGTGATAGACGCCTACCATCCGTCTGTTGTCCACGTTTGTCCTTCTTTGTATTTTATTTATTTATTTAATTCGTTTTCGATCCCGTTGTCCCCAAAGAGCTCAGAACGGCTTATAGGTTAAACATACATATTATATAGTTGACAAGTTATAATTTGACATAATTACAGAATAAGTTTACTATACAAGGTTGAGGCCTAACTAGATACAAACTAGGGATCTAGTACAAACGAATAGAGTTTCCAGGTTACAATTTGCATCGTCATCCTTGACAGTGCATTTTTTTCAGTTCAATCTGTTTATTAAGTGTTTTACAGATAGAAAAACAGCAAAACTATCAGGAAATATCAAAACCACATGTAAATTAACTTATACATGTCATGAAAGTAAACAGCATCATGTTGACAGTTACAAATTACAATTTTTTTTGCATAGCTATAAAATCGTCAATGGGAGTCCATAATAAATTCTGTGAATGATGTAGTAGAGAATAACGTTTCTCAATAGCATATTGTTCGAGGCGTTTGAACAAGCATACTGAGTTCCACCAGAAGGGGTAGTTGAACCTAGAAGCTGATTTCCAGTGTTGTAATACCTGTTGAAGGCCAATAGATATCAGCAAATCTATCAATTTTGGCTTACAGGTGGAATTTTCAAAACATGTATGTAAGGAACGTAGGATAATAATGTCATATGAGATATGAGTAGTACAGTTCGTAATCACTTTAATGGTGGACCATAGTGCATTTTTTTTCAATACAAGTTTTTACCCTAATGTGACATATGTTGAGCTCTAGTACCAATAGACATTTCTCTGCAATCTATTGGTCATGGGCAGGTAATGGCTGTTTCTTCTCTTCTGTGTACTGGCGCCTACTAAAAAATGTGATAATGTAAGGGACATATACCTGGTGTAAGCATCGTTGGCTTTAAGCCAGGTTTTAGTAGTCAGGGATATGTCCCAGTTTTTATCTGCAAGGTCTTGCAGTACAATGGGCTCCTTTTATGAAGCCACGGCAGCGGCTTTATGGCATGCACCCTTTTGGCGTGCGCTAATCCCCGCGCTAGCCGCAAAAACTAGTGCCTGCTCAAGAGTAGGCGGTAGCGGCTAGCGCAGCCGGCTAATTAGCGCGCACCATTATGCACGTTAAACCGCTAACGCGGCTTCGTAAAAGGAGCCCAACGTCTTTGTTATTTACTGGACTGGCTTATATGACGGTGATAGATACATTTTTTGCCGTGGGGGTGTATGAGGACAAGAAGATTCCTCTCAGGTTGTGGGGGCTGCGTTGGTAGAGTCTTTGGGGGGGGTCAGCATATCTGCCCTGGTTGATAACTGGGATACGAAAACACACGATGGGTAAGATTATTATAAGTTTAAGGTATCGCATTGGAGTTGTTGAATTATATTTTTAATTTAGTTAATTTTATTCTAGGTTTCCCCCTATTTTATTATGGACGCCACTTAGAAATTTTTATAAGCGTTTGTATCAAATTTTAAAGAAACTTGAAACTTAAGTGCAATTAACGTCAACTATGAGTTGTTAATTGCCAATCTAAGAACCAATTAAACCTTTTAAACAAGTTAGGTGCCTAGATTGGTATGCCAATCTAGGCATCTAACTGTAGGCATCCTTTATAGACTCAAGGCCTCAGGCCTATATTCCCTAAAGGCTCCTTAACTTAGGCGCTGGTAGGCACCCTACTGATGCCTAAGTTAAATCCAAAACGCCAATTAAAATGATACTTAAAAGAAATTTCAAGGTGCCTAATGGCACCTAAAAAAAATGGCATCAAAATCACACCTCCAGTGGTGGCGTGAGTAATGCCGGAAGTGGCGTTAAGCACCGGCAAGCGCCTCTGGAAGCGCAATTCATGTCAAAGGTAGGCGCCGGAAATGTAGGCCTTGAAAACCCTGGCCCACACCTCCGGCGCCTGCCTTCGCTGAAGGCGCGATTCTCTAAACGGCACCGTTGTGCGATTAACACACGATCGGCGGCCACTGATAACGGCACTATTTAGAGCAGTGTTCTTCAACCTTTTGACACCTATGGACTGGCGGAAATAAAATAATTATTTTGTGAAACTGGCACCGGTCCACGGACCGGCGGTTGAAGAATACTGGGCTAAGTCACGGGCCAGACCCCGCCCCCATTCATTTTTCATATACACACACAATATAATCTTATTAACAACGCATAATGGTTTTTTTGTTACGTTCAAAAAATTTTATTGAGTTTGGTATATTAAATACAATAAATGTTGGGGACTAATACTATGCCAGGTTACACCTGGCGAGGCCTCCGCGTGTGCGGATCGCCGGACTTGATGGACCTGGGTCTGTTCCGGAGATGGCACTTCTTGTGTTCTTATGTTTAACAAGGCAAGAAACATGCATGCTGCAGCAATGCAATGAGTCACAAGAAATGATCTGCTTAAAGTGATACAGCAGGCAGACCCACGCCTATCTAGAAAGAGGGGAGTAGCACCACAGCACGCAGCCAAAAATACATGTAATATCCAAAACACAGAGCCATACCCCTATACAAACATTGGGAATGAGCCATATGGTTAACTACAAAATTAAACTACACAAAGCACACCTTCGGCCTCTTTTACAAAGTCGCTCTAGCGGTTGCCGCATGGCAATAGCCCTGACGGCCTTTAAATCTCTATGGGCTTCGGGGCCGTTAGCTCAGCGCAACCGCTCGCGTGGCTTTGTAAAAGAGGCCATGTATGCGTCTCAACATTCATTCCTCCCGGAACACAGATAACCCCTATGCAAATACGGGACCAAAAACTAAAAGTACTAATACATAGAAACAAACCCTAAGATGCAAGACTCGGCATGAAGTACAACCCCCCAGAGAAATAGAAACAAATGCATTTCTTCCTGAACAGTGCAAAATACAGACAGCAAATGAAAATTCTCAAAATTGACACCATTCAATCACTAAATTGAAAATAAAATCATTTCCCCCCCACCTTTGTTGTCTCCCTCCCACCATGCTGTGCCTTACCTTCTGGCCTGCTCCCGCCGTTTTATGCTGCCCCTGGTGTTATCTTTGGGCCGGCTCCCTCTTCCTCACTGCCGCAGTGCACACAGCCGCGGGCTGCGTCTCCTCGCGCTTCCCGCGCCTCATCTGGAAGCCTTCCCTCTGACGTTGGAATGCGCTACCGGAGGAAGTGATCAGGCAGAGTACGGTACAGGGATTCAAACAGGGATTGGACGGATTCCTGAGGGATAAAGGGATCATGGGATACTGAGGGAGGAGCTGGGATGTAACACAAGTATAGAAAGCTAACCAGGTAATAAGTATAGAAACCCAACCAGGTCGTGCATGTGCAAGACCGGAGGGTTAGGACTACGATGGGAAGATAGGACTTCAATGAGAAACCAAGGTGGCAAGGGAGCCCCTTCTGGTGATTCAGACAGGTTGTGACCTGTTTGGGCCGCCGTGGGAGCGGACTGCCGGGCGGGATGGACCTATGGTCTGACCCGGCGGAGGCACTGCTTATGTTCTTATGAAGAACACTGATTTAGAGAATCCGTGCCTTTGTGCCTAAGTCATAACTGGCTGTTTTGTGGGAGGTCTAAGGCAGAACTAGAGAGTTGCGCGGGGACAGAAATGCCACCCATCCCTGCCAGGATCCTCTCCGTCCTCACCTGTCTCCGCCAGGATCCTCTCCATCCCCACCCATCCCCGCAAGGAATTACCTCCATCCTCGCCCTTCCCCATAAAAAGCAGCAATTACTTCTGACAGGATCATCAGTTCCACAGTTTCTTTTGTGCTTGCGCTGCTGTTTTCCTTGTGGAATCTCTTTGGTGGAACCCTTTTATTGTTTTCTGTTCAGGTAATTAACTTATAAACCCCCTCTTTTACTAAGGCTGACGTGTCCATTATATTATATGGACGAACCCTGCTTCCAAAGCCTTCCATCCCCGTGGGAGTCCCGTGGGCCAGAGGGGGGTCCCCGTGGGTTAGGGGGGATTCCCGTGGGATTCCCACGATCCCCATTTCTGTGCAGATCTCTAGTTAGAACTTATGTGGTTAAGTGCTAATATTCAGCTTTGATCCTTTTGGGCTGTATATGTGGTATATAAAGATTTTAATAAACATAAAGGTAACTGCATAAATAGGAAAGAATAAAGCACAGTCCTATTTTTATTAGGTTCACCTTAATTGATTTAAATGCTGAATAAGCCCGGATAGTCATTACCAGTGCCCAGAAGTGGTCTGACATTGAATATGCAGGGATAAAGCTGCAAAAAAACAACCCAAACAAAACCCCACTGACCGGCACTGGCTGGAGTTTGCATCCCATTAGAGAAGTTAATAGGTTCAGCGTTAAATCTCTCAACCAGATGTAGACTAAAGGGTCCGGCTGAACTGGACGCACCACAGCCTGCCATGTACAAGCTGCGATTTGTGGGTTTTACTGCCATCGAGCTTGTTCGGAGCTGATTGAAGCCAGGCAGGAACTGAAGATGCTGAAATAAGGTCACACGGAATTGTTGACAGAGCTTGTAAACGAGGGCCCAGATGTGTTATTCCTGACTGGGTCGTAGGCTTTGACCTGTAAATCATTCCTCTGTCTATATACCGCACCACGTTCGTGCAATTGATAAACCACAATTAGAAGTTTATCAAGGATCCATTGATACTGGTTTAGCACTGGATTTGGAACTGAGGCACAAAGGGCTCCTCAAGAAAAGCTGGCGGATGACTACCACATAAGTACAAAAGTCAATATTTAAATAAACATAGATTGGAACCAACATTATAACTCTCTAATTCTCGTTTTTCATTGTAATTAATATTGATGTCCGAAGACATGTGGAGGATGATTTTAGGCCCGAAGGCCCGGATTCGCTAGACGGTGATAGGCATCCTACTGCCACCTAACTCAATTGTTTTAATCGGTGCCAAACGATGCGATAGTTGACCGTGTTATTTAAAATCAATTAAAAAGTAATTACAAAAGAAGGTGCCACTACATGGTCTCCGGGATCAGTCCCTAGGTCCCTGGCAGCTAAAGCACGGAAGTGGGTATAGTTAGGGGCGGCACCAGACTTTGGCATCGCTATCCATCGCTGTACACGATTCTGACAAGACTAGGGTCACAAGAACATAAGAAATGCCTTCACCGAATCAGACCCTTGGTCCATCTAGTCCGGTGACCCGCACACGCGGAGGCTCAACTAGGTGCTTGCTAATGAAGGCCTAGGTGGTCCCAGATGAGACCTTGTTTACCTATATCCCTCAATGTGATTAGCAAGGAGGTGTGCATCCAACTTGCTCTTGAATCCTATAGTGGAGGTCTCCATCACAACCTCCTCCGGGAGAGCGTTCCAAGTGTCCACCACTCGCTGTGTGAAACAGAACTTCCTGACATTTGTCTTGGGCCTGTCGCCTCTCAACTTCAGTCCATGACCCCTCGTCCGAGCCACATATGACAACATGAATAACGCCGCATCTTGCTGGATTATGTCAAATCCCTTTAGTATTTTAAAAGTCTCTATCATATCTCCACGCATTCTTCTCTTCTCTAGGGTGAACAAGTTCAGTTTTTTGAGGCGTTCTTTGTAGCTCAAATTTCCCATACCTTTTACTAGCTTTGTGGCCCGCCTCTGCACCCTCTCCAGCAGGGTTATATCTTTCTTTAGGTAGGGAGACCAATGTTGGATACAATACTCCAGTTGTGGCCTAACCATTGCTCTGTAAAGCGGCATTATGACGTTAGCCGATCTACTTGTGATTCCCTTCTTAATCATGCCCAACATCCTGTTCGCTTTCTTTGCAGCCGCCGCACATTGTGCCGACGGCTTCAGAGTCCGGTCTATCAGCACTCCCAGGTCTCTTTCTTGTTCGCTCTTGCTCAGTGTTACACCTAACATTTTATATTCATGTTCCTTGTTTTCCGCTTCCTCCCCCAGGCCCGCTCAGTTCCACCCATCCCCGCCCCCATCCCCCGCTGCCAATTTTTCGGGCAGGAAGGCATCCGCGCATGCTCGGATGTGACAAGATGACGTCCCGCACATGCGTACATGCACTTGACATCACCGCGTTGCACCTACGCATGCATGGATGCCCCCTCCAGACGCGATTTCTTTTCAAAACTGGACAAAGTGCCGGGTTTTGAAAAGCTGTCCGGACCCCCGGAAATGTCCTCAAAAGGAGACGTGTCCAGTAAAATCCGGACATCTGGTGACCCTAGACAAGACCCTAGGAGCCGGAAATGTAGGCCAGTGAAACCCTAGCCTACATTTCCAGCACCTGAGCTCCCGTCAAGCTGTGATTCTGGAAGTGGCACCTGTCATTGATTGACACATGGCGCCACTTACAGAAACAGCCCCTTACTGGCCTGTATAAAATACTAGTGTCAGTGGCAGCCACAGATATTTACATCAGCTGGTGTGAAGGTATATCCCAATATAGGTCAACTAACTCCCAAATATATGGTGCCATAAAACCAAGAGGAGGACATTTTTTTTTTCACTCTGAGAATAGTTAAGCTCTGGAACGCGTTGGCAGAGGTTGTGGTAAGAGCAGACAGCGTAGCTGGTTTTATGAAAGGTTTGGACAATTTCCTGGAGGAAAAGTCCATAGTCTGTTATTGAGAAAGACATGGGGGAAGCCACTGTTTACCCTGGATCGGTAGCATGGAATGTTACTACTCCTTGGGTTTTGGACAGGTACTAGGGACCTGGATTGGCCACCTTGAGAACGGGCTACTGGGCTTGATGGACCATTGGTCTGACCCAGTAAGGCTATTCTTATGTTCTTATGTAACTTGATTAACAAGCCTAATTGGTGCCAATAATTACCAATTAACACATATTAATTGATGCTAATTTGCATTAATTAGAAGTTGCGCGCGCAACTTGGTAGGCACATTCTCAGTGCGTGACTCTGAAAAGGGGGTGGGCCAGGGGAGAAGCCTGGGCAGACTGTGGGTGTACCTAAAATTTATGCTCACTGTTATAGAATACACCCAAAGGGCCTGATTCTCTAACCGTGCATCCCACTTTACGTGGCAGCAAGCATTCTAACGCCCTCTGGCAGCCAATTGGGATGCACGTTTTCTAAAAACAAACTAGGGCGAGGAAGGGCACCTATACTGTAGGTGTCTGTTATGCGTCGAGATGTGTCGGAGTGCTTATGGACTCCCAAGGCGTGGCATGGGGGTGGTTTCCCCCGGAAGCGTCCTTGGGCATTAGTAAGCATCCCTACGCATCTCCGTAGGCGCGAGGCAGATGTCTTAAATTTAGGCCTGTTAAATGCTGGCCTACTTTTAAAGCATCTCTCAGGAAAAACTAGCTGAGATTTTCCAAAGGGCGATGATGCACAATTGACACGCGAACGGCGGCACCTTCATAGGCCATAATAGAGGGCTTCGGAGGGGGCCACGAAATTGTAGTCCACTGGTCTAATCTATGAGCTAAGGATAATCCTTTTTTTTTAAGCATTTTGACTGAGGTTGAAAACCTATACAATATTTGAGAAGTGAGGGAATTAGCACTCGTTACTTGACTGCTTTGGGAAAATATTAAGTTCTGACCATTGCCATCATTGCTTAAAAAAAAAAAAAAAATTTGCTCCATTCGATGGTGGGTGGGGCATATGTGGCAGCATTTTATGTCGCCATACGCCATCTTATTTGATCAGGAATGAGTGGTGTAACGGCAAGGAGGAGTACTCCCAAGTGTGTGCTGAAGCTCATACAAGTTTACCAAGTGTTTGGAGCCAGTATTGATTATTGGTTTTGCTTCTACAGATGCAGCACTGATATTATCCCCTGAAGAAGCGACAGGTGAAACGGGTCCCCGTCGTGATTTTAGAGATAATTGCTAGCTACTTTCTATGTAAGATTATAACGGACATAAAGGAACACAGTGGAGGGTTTGTTTTGTCTTTTTGCCAGTGAATAAATCCTGACACTACGAAGCAGTAAGAATGTATAACTGATGGACTTCTGAGGCTTTTTTCCCCCTTCATTTAGTGCAGTGTTCTCCAACTCAAACCCTTTGCAGGGCCACATTTTGGACTTGGAGGGCCGCAGAAAAAATTGTCAATGTCTTATTAAAGAGCTAGAGAATGACACGGTGATAAAATTCATCACCATTCCCGTCCCCGCGGATAACCGCGGGAAATAATCCCATGTCATTTTCTAGTGTCTATTTCAACCTCAGTCCTTCTACATCAGCATTCTTCAAAGCAAAGCTTGAGGGTCAGTTGTTGTGGCCATTCATACTCTGATTCTTCCCTCTCTCCTTAAAGAATGACATGAAGATAGTTTCCCGCGGTTATCCACGGGGACGGGAACGGTGATTAATTTTGTCACCGTGTCATTCTCTATTTGAGACCACTGAGTTAAGGGGAACAGTTAATCTGCTGGCTGGGTTGGAGGGCAGAGGGGAGAACAGGACAATCAAGCCATTGTGACATCACTGATGAGGTTGGCTCTTATTGGTGGAATGAGGCATTATGACATCATAAGCTCAGCTCTGCTTCCCAAAAACAAACAGGATGTCATGGTTACAGTTAAGCCAGTGGTCTCAAACTCAAACCCTTTGCAAGGCCACATTTTGGATTTGTAGGGACTTGGAGGGCCGCAGAAAAATAAGTTAATGTCTTATTAAAGAAATGACAATTTTGCAAGAGGTAAAACTCTTTATAATTTATAAATCTTTCCTTTTGGCTAAGTCTTAATAATAATATTGTACTTTATAGCTAAAGATACATATGACCAAGAAACTGTTTTATTTTACTTTACTTTTGTGATTATGATAAACATATTGAGGGCCTCAAAATAGTATCTGGCGGGCCGCATGTGGCCCCCAGGCCGCGAGTTTGAAACCACTGATTTAGTGCATGGCATTCCATAAGATTTCTTTGGGTATTATTTAAGTATTCACTTCATTCTTTAGAGATCCCTCCCATTTGTAGTGCATTGCTGTTTAAAAAAATACCTGACCGTCATCGTGCTCTACGCTCTCCACAACTCTGCAACATCACTGCCCTGTCTACACCTCCCCCCTTTGATAGCAATGCATTCACATCTATGCAGTGTACAATCCAAATTAGCGTAGTCAGACGCTGGGGCTGGGGGGTAAGAGGAATGGGAAAAGTGTGACCCTCTGCATAGGCCTCCGCAATCATCGACATTTCCTTTCAAAGGAAACATGGCGGAAGGAAGGTAATACACAAATAAACTTCCACCAAGTACAATAGAGAGAACTTTAAATTTGGATATGTTTTCAGGGCATGGGTGAGGTTTGTGCCGTCTTCCTGCTCCTGGCGTTCGTTCTTATCACAATCCTGTTTCCCCATCATTTCAATGTTTGCACAGCTCTGGTTCATTTATATCTTTTCTTTTTTTTTTTCCCTGCATGCCATTTTCCTGTTTCTGTGGAACACTGCCGCTTGAGGGAACACTGTTGCATAAATGCCCATCAGTGTTTTTTAGAAATGCTGATACACAAGATTATAATGTGGGAATGTTCTAGTTAGCGAAATGCAAACTAATAATACTTTGATACTTCCTGCCATTATCTCCGATAGAGCTGCTCAGTAAAAGACTGAATTAATCAAGGGATTTTCTGAGACATTAATATTCCTGTAGTTCAAACTGAAATGGTTTATAGAAAATGAATCTTTGTCCCAACTTAGAGCTCTCAGTATGGAATTCCACAATAAGGTCGCTCTGAGTAGAATTCTTTTCAAGTTTTATTCAGATTTTATATGCCGTCTATCGAGGTTATCTAAGCGGTTTTTACAATCAGGTACTCAAGCATTTTCCCTCTCTGTCCCGGTGGGCTCACAATCTATCTAGTACCTGGGGCTATGGAGGATTAAGTGACTTGGTCAGGGTCACAAGGGGCAGCGCGGGGTTTGAACCCACAACCCCAGGGTGCTGAGGCTGTAGCTTCAACCACTACACCACACACTCCTCTTCAATTCTTCGGGTTCTGGAACTTGGAAGGATAATTGCATTTATATTATTGAATAAGTCAAGGGGTGAGGGGGGGGGAAGATTACTTTCGAATATTTGTAAGTTCAAAGTACTTTTCTTGATTTGGTATACGTTCAGATTCATATGTATTGCACTGTTACTACTTGAACATAAGCAGTGCCTCCGCCGGGTCAGACCATAGGTCCATCCTGCCCAGCAGTCCGCTCCCGCGGCGGCCCAAACAGGTCACGACCTGTCTGAATCACCAGAAGGGGCCCCCTTGCCACCTTGGTTTCTCATCAAAGTCCTAACCCTCCGGTCTTGCACATGATGTGGTTGGCTTTCTATACTTATTACCTGGTTAGCTTTCTATACTTGTGTTACATCCCAGCTCCTCCCTCGGTATCCCACGATCCCTTTATCCCTCAGGAATCCGTCCAATTCCTGTTTGAATCCCTGTACCGTACTCTGCCTGATCACTTCCTCCGGTAGCGCATTCCAAGTGTCCACGACCCTTCGTGTGAAAAAAAACTTCCTTGCAATTGTTTTGAACCTATCTCCCTTCAGTTTCTCCGAATGCCCCCTCGTACCTGTTGTCCCCCTCAGTCTGAAGAATCTGTCCCTATCCACCCTCTCTATGCCCCTCATGATCTTGAAGGTCTCTATCATATCTCCCCTGAGCCTCCTTTTTTTCCAGAGAGAAGAGCCCCAGCCTATCCAACCTCTCGGCGTATGGGCAGTGTTCCAGCCCTCTTACCAGTTTCGTTGCTCTCCTTTGGACTCTCTCAAGTACCGCCATGTCCTTCTTGAGGTGCGGCGACCAATACTGAACGCAGTATTCCAGATGTGGACGCACCATCGCTCGATACAATGGCATGATGACTTCCCGCGTCCTGGTTGTTATGCCCCTCTTTATGATGCCCAGCATCCTGTTGGCTTTTTTCGAGGCTGCTGCGCACTGTGCAGTTGGCTTCAGTGATGCATCCACCAGCACACCCAAGTCTCTCTCAAGACTGCTGTCTCCCAACAATGCCCCCCCCCCCCAATTTGTAGTTGAACAATGGGTTCTTTTTCCCTATATGCATGACCTTGCATTTTTCCACGTTAAAGCGCATTTGCCATTTGTTTGCCCAGTCTTCCAGTTTGTCCAGGTCCCTTTGTAGGTCCTCACACTCCTCCCTGGACCTAACTCTGCCGCACAGTTTGGTATCGTCTGCAAATTTTATAACCTCACACTTTGCCTCCTTTTCCAGGTCATTGATAAATATGTTGAAGAGTAACGGCCCCAGCACCGATCCCTGTGGTACACCGCTCGTGACTCCCCGCCAGTCAGAATATTGTCCCTTTACTCCGACCCTCTGCAGTCTACCCGACAACCAGTGCTCGATCCATCTGTGCACATCCCCTCCCACCCCGTGGTTCCACAGCTTCCTAAGCAGCCTTTCATGTGGCACCTTGTCGAAAGCCTTTTGAAAATCGAGGTAAATGATGTCTATAGGTTCCCCATTGTCCACCCGACTGCTTATTCCCTCGAAGAAGTACAGAAGGTTCGTTAAGCATGACCTTCCCTTACAGAATCCATGCTGGCTTGCTCTCAGTAGGCCATTTCTCTCGATGTGCTCGCAAATACTGTCCTTGATCATAGCTTCCACCATCTTCCCTATAATTGAAGTCAGGCTCCCCGGCCTGTAGTTGCCGGGGTCACCCATCGATCCCTTCTTGAAGATAGGCGTGACATTTGCCAATTTCCAGTCCTCTGGTACCTCTCCAGTTTTCAAGGATAGGTTGCAAACATGCTGGATTGTGCCCGCTATTTCTTGTCTTAGTTCCTTTAGAACCCTTGGGTGGATCCCGTCTGGGCCCGGCGATTTGCCGCATTTTAACCTGTCTATCTGTTTGAGGACATCCTCCTTACTTACCTCTATGTGTTCCAATTTTTCAGCCTGTTCCCCACTCATGAGCTCCACTGAGTCCGGTATATTAGATGTGTCTTCTCTCGTGAAAACCGACGAGAAGAACGTTCCCGTGCGGACCTCTAACCTGAAGTTGTCCTTATTCATCATATATCAGTTCCTTTTCCCAAAACTGCTAGATATATCGATGTGTTCATTAACTCCAGATCCCACGTTGATCCTTAAACAATCATTGAATGTTCCGCAATCTCATCAAGGTTCTTCTGCACCTACTAAGCAGGTGTAGCCCAACGCCAAGCTGTGTTTTGCTGTTTTGCGTCTTCAGGAGCCGTGTCTGTAAGGACTCCCAGTGTCATCTAAACATTCATATAAACATATCATCATTTTGATACACCTTATGTTTAATCAATGCTACTTGAAAACAACGAACAGACTGCAGATAATGTACAAGATGCAGGCGTTGTTTATTAATAAATGCAGTAACATATACAACCTTATAGCCAACCAAGGGACCCGACATGGTCCGTGTTTCGGATAACACGCCTTCCTCAGGGGTCCATGGTGGTTAAGGTATAAAGCAAACTGCATAAAAGATAACAAACACACGCCAATCACGCAAGACTTGCTTTACCCCATTTGATCGTGATTGGCGTGTGGCGGGTCCCTTGGTTGGCTATAAGGTTATATATGTTACTGCATTTATTAATAAACAACGCCTGCATCTTGTACATTGTCTGCAGTCTGTTCGTTGTTTTCTGCTTGCTGTCGTTTACTGCGGTAACGGGACTAAATCGCGCGAGACAATGGCGCGCCGACAACTGAGCACAGACAACTGAGCGCAAGGTTGACGGTGCGCCGAAGAAAAGCACTATTTTAAAGGGCTCCGATGGGGGTGTGTGAGGGGGGAACCCCCCACTTTACTTAACAGACATCGCGCTGCCGTTGGGGGGGGGGGTTTGGGGAGTTGTAACCCCCCACATTATACTTAAAACTGAACTTTTTCCCTAAAAAACAGGCAAAAAGTTCGGTTTCAAGTATAATGAGGGGGGTTACAACCCCCCAAACCCCCCACAACGCCAGTGCAATGTCTGTTAAGTAAAGTAGGGGGGTTCCCCACCAACACCCCCTGTCGGAACCCTTTAAAATAGTGCTTTTCTTCGGCGCGCCGTCAACCTTGCGCTCAGTTGTCTGTGCTCAGTTCTCGACGCGCCATTGTCTCGTGCGATTTTGTCTATGAACCGTTTACTGCAGACCACGTTGGATTTTCTTTTTCCTTTTTGTGCATAATCAATGCTACTTATCATTATATATACTAATGTGTCATCACCTTGAAGCAGCTCGGGGGGGGGGGGGGGGGGAGGAAAGGGACACACCATTCTCCTCCACACTACACATCTCCCAACCTCAAACTGGTCTGAAAGCAGTCATAACGGTAACAAGCTTGCCCTTGCTTTTTAAATGACCTCAGCTGGCCATTCCCAATCACAGCCTCCTCTCCTTCTGCAAAGATCTTACATCACACCAGGTAATAATAATTTATATAATAATGCAGATTCATTAGGGATATCCCGAAAACCTGACTGGCTGGTGCTCCTCCAGGACAAGATTGGGGACCACTTTTCTACAACGTACCTACATAACTGCCTGACATGCCCCAACCCACCATCACCCCCCCCCCCCCCCACGTCCACGCTTCCCTTGACGTTGCACACTTTGGAATCTGAGCACGCAACTTACAGAATACACTTCTCCCTCTGTATTCACTGTGATAGGGGATTAACAGATCCGTGAATACAGAAAATCCACAAATAACTTTTTCATATGTTATTTGCTGTTTTCTATTAAAAACCATCGGGAATATGGTGAAACCACATATAACTTGGTGGGAGACCTGGCCTGTTCCTGAAGAAGAGGCAAAACACGGTGAAGAAAGTGCCGGGAATCAGCGATTTTCTTTGTAAACACTTGGAATCGGCGATTTCTCTATGCAAGCTGACGTAATTTGCGGGGAGGAGCCAGCAAGCTAAAAACCGCAAATAATCGAAACCGCGATTGCTGAAACCGTGAATACGGAGGGAAAAACATAGTAACATAGTAGATGACGGCAGATAAAGACCCGAATGGTCCATCCAGTCTACCCAACCTGATTCAATTTAAATTTTTTAAATTTTTTCTTCTTAGCTATTTCTGGGCAAGAATCCAAAGCTCTACCCGGTACTGTGCTTGGGTTCCAATTGCCGAAATCTCAGTCAAAACCTACTCCAGCCCATCTACACCCTCCCCAGCCCATCCTGCCCCAAACGGCCATATACAGACACGGTACTGGCCTTAAGTTCAATATTTACTATTATTTTCTGATTCTAGATCCTCTGTGTTCATCCCACTTTCTTTGAACTCAGTCACCGTTTTCCTCTCCATCACCTCTTTCAGGAACGCATTCCAGGCATCCACCACCCTCTCCATAAAGTAGAATTTCCTAACATTGCCTTTGAATCTACCACCCCTCAACCTCAAATTATGTCCTCTGGTTTTACCATTTTCCTTTCTCTGGAAAAGATTTTGTTCTACGTTAATACCCTTCAAGTATTTGAACGTCTGAATCATATCTCCCCTGTCTCTCCTTTCCTCTAGGGAAGGGGTCCCCAAAGTCCCTCCTTGAAGGCCGAATCCAGTCGGGTTTTCAGGATTTCCCCAATGAATATGCATGAGATCTATGTGCATGCACTGCTTTCAATGCATATTCATTGGGGAAATCCTGAAAACCCAACTGGATTCCGCCCTCAAGGAGGGACTTTGTGGACCCCTGCTCTAGGGTATACATATTCAGGGCTTCCAGTCTCTCCTCATACGTACTAAACTGGTATCAATTGGCCAACTGTAACCTACTATTGCTCATTAACATATAAAGTAACACAGTAAATGATGGAAGAAAAACCTTCACGGTTCATTCAGTCTGTCCAACAAGGTGACCAGAGCCTTGTCCACCACTCTGTGTAGGCCAGGGGTCTCAAAGTCCCTCCTTGAGGGCCGCAATCCAGTCAGGTTTTCAGGATTTCCCCAATGAATATGCATGAGATCTATGTGCATGCACTGCTTCCAATGCATATTCATTAGGGAAATCCTGAAAACCCGACTGGATTGCGGCCCTCAAGGAGGGACTTTGAGATCCCTGGTGTAGGCCCAGGTTATGCATGTTTAAATGCTGGTTGTAAAGTCACCACCATGCCGCCCATGCTGGGAATGATAGTTGGTGTATTGCTGACAGCATTTAACTCATCCGTCAAGATGTCTTCCCCTCCCTCCCAAGCTGCACAGTTCCTTCACTCGCAGTATGCGACAATAAAATGATCAACACACTGGAGTTGTCGAACCTTCACCCGTATCTCGCCACATGTCTGGTTTTGGGCTCCGTTCCCCTATGCTGAATTTGGTCATTCTCTTTAGTCTCTCTCTCTCTCCCCACGTGCAGGGCATAGAACCAGTGGTTCCCAACCCTGTCTTGGGGGACCCCCAGCCAGTCGGGTTTTCAAGACATTCCTAATGAATATGCATGAGAGAGATTTGCATATAATGGAAGTGACAGGTATGCAAATCTCTCTTATGCATCTTCATTGGGGATATCTTGAAAACCTGACTGGCTGGGGGTCCCCCAGGACAGGGTTGTGAACCACTGGCATAGACTGTGCAGGTCTCATGATTATCAACATAATTATCAACTCATTCAATTTAATTTCTGCACATAACTTCCTTTATTCTATAACCTGCATGTGTACAAATGTTCTTTAATTAGGGGAATACTGTATGTTCCTACCAATTTAGGATAAGAAAGGGTGTGGGAATGAGACTTGAGATGATGGATGGAATGATCGATTGGACCAGCTTTAGGACTGAACTGTAAAATTGCTATCAATAGCTAGCTTGTTCCAATTCTCTTTTTGGGAGCTCATCTCAATATTTGGACAAGAAAATCATAGGTTTATAAATCTTCCCTGATCTGGTATTGTAGTTTAAATACTGGAACGCCCTCCTCCAGCATTGATTTATTGCCCAAAAGTCTACTTGGAATCCGTTTTAGGAACGTTTAGAAGTATTTCATTTAATTGGCCCTATTTCGTACGACATTGTAATATGTAAACGATGCATGCAAATCAACTCTCTCAAGAGTCAGCCCAAGATGTTATTTCATCTACATCTCTCTTTGAATCCCAACTGATTTCTAGCAACTGGAAAGACTACACCATATTAAATTATCATTTCGAGTGAAATTCTAGAGGTTCCAGTTATGATTCAAAAGTATTAACTAGCAGCTGCCAAAATGACTAACAATGAAGCTTCAAATGTGGCAACCTTTTAATGAATATGTAAGAGCCTCTATTTTCATGTTCTGTTATTCCATACATATGTACCTGGAGGCTACGATTGTCATGTTGTATAGGCATGACAGCAACGTACGTGCCGAACCAGGATGAAATACGCCTGAAAATGCTCCCTGGTCGTGCCCTTAAAATTTTGGCAAATCCAGTGCAAGTCATAACCTGTTAATTGTATATTATGTATGTTTAACCTGCAGCCCGTTCGGAACTCTTTGGGGACAACAGAGCTTTAATGTAGACAAATGCAAAGTGGTGCATATTGGGAAGAATAACCCGAATCACAGTGACCGGATGCTAGGGTCCACCTTGGGGGGTTAGCGCCCAAGAAAGGGATCAGGTTGCTCCTTGTGACCCTGGGCATATCACTTAATCCCTCCCATTGCTCCAGGTACATTAGATAGAGTGTGAACCTGCCAGGACAGAGAGGGAAATTCTTGAGTACCTGAATGTAAACCACTTAGATTCTAAGTGGTATATAAATATTAGAAATAATTGTAGACACAATGAATCTTTCTGCCCAATGGGCGGCGGTGGCCAAAAAAGCAAACAAGATGCTAGGAATTATTTAAAAAGGGATGGTTGACATAACTAAGAATGTTATAATACCCCTGTATCGCTCCATGGTGCGACCTCACCTGGGGTACTGCGTTCAATTCTGGCCTCTTTATCTTAAAAAAGATATAGCGGCACTAGAAAAGGTTCAAAGAAGAGCAGTCAAAATGTTAAAGGGGATGGAACTCCTCTCGTATGAGGACAGATTGAAGAGGTTTGGGCTCTTCAGCTTGGAAAAGAGACGGCTGAGGGGAGATACGATTAAAGTCTACAAAATCCTGAGTGGAGTAGAACGGGTACAAGTGGATCGATTTTTTTTACTCTGTCAAAAATTACAAAGACTAAGGGACACTCAAAACTGCAGGGAAATACTTTTAAAACCAACAGGAGGAAATTTTTTTCCACTCAGAGAAGAGTAAAGCTCAGGAACGCGTTGCCAGAGGCTGTGGTAAGAGCGGATAACGTAGCGGGTTTTAAGAAAGGTTTGGACAAATTCCTGGAGGAAAAGTCCATAGTCTGTTATTAAGACATGGGGGAAGCCTCTGCTTGCCCTGGATTGGTAGCATGGAATGTTGCTACTCTTTGGGTTTTGGCCAGGTACTAGTGACTGTATTGGACACCATGAGAACGGGCTACTGGGCTTGATGGACCATTGGTCTGACCCAGTAAGGCTATTCTTGTGATGTCATAAAGCCTCATTCCACCAATGCCTAAGAGCCAACCTCATCAGTGATGTCACAATGGCTGGATTGTCCTATACTTGGCTCACTTTTACTACATTTTGATTTTTAGAGTGGCGCAGTGGTTAAAGCTACAGCCTCAGCACCCTGGGGTTGTGGGTTCAAACCCAGGCTGCTCCTTGTGACCCTGGGCAAGTCACATAATCCCCCCATTGCCCCAGGTACATTAGATAGATTGTAAGCCCACCGGGACAGTCAGGGAAAAATGCTTGAGTAGATGAATAAATTTGTAGAAACCACTCTGAGCTCCCTTAGAAGGACAGTATAGAAAATTGAATGAATCGCTTTTAAAATGGCATACTGCAGAACACACTCCGGCATCCTGCCGTAAGTGCCAATTGCACACACACTCACTGAGCACTATTAATATTTTTAATTTTTTAGAAGGAGCATGTCTGGCGGTGGAACACGGGTGTCCCTGCACTAATCAGTTAACGCAGCTACTTTACGAGGGGGTGCTGAAAAGTTCTCAGCGCAACCAACCCGCTTCCTAAATTCTGAGCGTTATTTTGCCAACGTAGCTGAAAAAAGAGTGTTATCTTTTTTCGTCAAGTGCCAATTTGCAGAAACAAAATTTTATGTTTTGACATTGTTTGAGATCTTTGATTGAATCAGATCCACGTCATTCTCTTCGTGGTTGGGCTGAGAACCTTTCAGCACTTCCTGGTAGCCACATTCCAGAGGTGAGATTGTGATGTCATAATGCCTCATTCCACCAATAAGAGCCAACCTCATCAGTGATGTCACAATGGCTTGATTGTCCTATACTTGGCTCACTTTTATTACATACGAGGGGATGCTAAAAAGTTCTCAGCCTAACCAACCAGCTTCCTAAATTCTAAGGGTTATTTTGCCACCGTAGCTGAAAACAGTGTTATATCATTAAGGGCCGATTTGCATGTGGCCAATAATTCAGAAAATAGATAAAGGTCATTTTTAATGCTGCATTTTAAAAATGACCTTATTGTGCGGGGGAAACCTGCGCAAGGCGCACTAAGGTCACTTTTGCTACAGTTTAGTAAAAGGAATAATTATAATAATAACTTTGCGGTCTTTTTACTAGGGCGCACTAACCATTTTAGATAAAAATGAGTGCGCGCTAAATGCTAACACGTCCGTTATATCCTAGGGACGCGTTCACGCACGTTAGCATTTAGCACGCGCTAAATTGGCTGCCGCACCTTTATTCTTGTATACCGTCACACCCTTGGAGTTCTGGGCGGTTCGCATAAAAGAATACAACCAGTGAAAATACAGGCATTAGGGAAATGAAAACAAATGCGCTAAGCAGGGCAGGATTAACCAATAGGCCAAGGAGGCACGTGCCTAGGGCCCGAAATGGCCAGGGGAGGGCATCAACATTGTTTCTTCCAAACGGCGATGGGCCCCTCCAGCATCGATCGGCAACGCGCCCCCCCGCCCATCGACGGAAAGTAAGACAAGCAAGCAACGCGGGTAAGAAAGGCAACGGGAACTGTAATTGTGCCAGCGGTGCTGCTTGCCCAAAGCTTCCCTCTGACGCAGCTTCCTGTTTCTGCCTGGGCGCATGGTGGGGTGGGGCGGGGCAGGGGGGCCCAGTGTACTTGTGTGCCTAGGGGCCCTTGACGAATTAATCCTGCCCTGGCGCTAAGCAGAGCAATATTAAGTGATATTTGTGAAGACAATGCGACCTAAAACTTACAATTTCGCTAACGTCATAGCGTTCCACTGAAAGAGTACGTCCCCAGCTTCTCCCATGACGTTTAGCATCTGGTAAAATGCACGGCGCAGTGGTCTGCACTGGTGTCAATCTTTCTCGAGCAATTTCTTCCGAAGAACAGACACCATCTGAATGTAGTTAATAGTTAAACCTGAGACAGTTTGCTGAGGCAACACAAAATAAGTCTCAGCACGCCCTGTAAAGGCTCTTCTCCCCCCCCCCCCCCTTTGTAATTAGCTGCTCTCCACAGCACTGCTTGCATTGGCAGGAGGTATATAGCCTCTCTGTTATAGCCAGTTAATTCCAAAAATGTGAGAAAACATTAGGGCATCAGATCACCGCATTTAACGGAGAGCAAGAAAAAATTAGCTAAAGACAGAGTCTAGCAGCAGGATTCTGAAGCCGAATATGTAAATAGATAAACAGGTTTAATATAGAACGTAGAATTCATTGGAGGTAATACCGTTTCATTGGATAAGCATTCTTATCAGAAGAAGGAATTGGTCCGAGTAACAATCCGCCAGTGAACAAAGGATGTAACAGAATACAGAATTTGCAAAGGAAGAAGGAAAAGAAAAGCTCTTCATTAGCGAATGAGGAAAAACTCAGTTACCCTAAGCCTGAGGGAATGGCTATAAAATCATAGGTGCCTAGCTTAGAGCTTGTCAGTCTTTTTTTTTTTTTTTTTTCAAATTTTCATTTTATTAAGAAAAAAAGTATACAAAGAAGTAAACCACAATCCGAATACAAAGAACCAGGAACAAAGTAAAACACCAGACTAGAAGGTCTACCGCGTGGTTTCTGCGCGGAGACAAAAGATACTCAGCAAAAGCCAAGAAGAACCCACCCCCCAAACCCCCCCCCAACCCCACCCCACACCCCCCAAGCACTCCAGCTTGTCAGTCTTAAGTTAGGCACTGTTTATAGAATCAAGCCTAGGCGCCTAAAGTGGACCCCAGGCAAC
Organism: Geotrypetes seraphini; assembly: GCF_902459505.1. Classification (NCBI taxonomy): domain Eukaryota; kingdom Metazoa; phylum Chordata; class Amphibia; order Gymnophiona; family Dermophiidae; genus Geotrypetes; species Geotrypetes seraphini. Next base: position 388,972,053 of record NC_047086.1, on the reverse strand, counting down.
GGAATGTGCCTGAACCTCAGACGCAACCCTTTATTTATACCGGGGCTTTCTTGGCTTAAATACTGACGCCTTAGTTAGGCGTAGGGTTACCAGACGTCCCGGGAAAGCCGGACTTGTCCTCTTTTTGGAGGACTGTCCGAGCTCCCGGACGGACTTTCCAAAACCCGGCATTTGTCCGGGTTTTTGGAAAAGCCCCGACCAGTTCCGACCACATCTAGGCCTCTGAGCAATGCAGGAATGATGTCACACACATCCTCGCATGCTCCAGGCCCTCCAGACGCGGCCGGAGCTGGTTGTAGAAGAGAGGAGGCTTGCCGGAGGCGGGGCTGGGGCGGATCAGGGTGGAGCTGGAGGCAGAATGGGGCAGGGCTGGGGACAGAACTGGGCAGGGTTATGTGTCCGGGGTTTTCTTTTTCAAAATATGGTAACCCTAGTTAGGTGTTTACTGGCCCCTAAGTCCACATTAGGCACCTGCATGCAAAACATGTCCACAATCTTCTCTACCCTCTATGTCAGGGATCTCAAAGTCCCTCCTGGAGGGCCGCAATCCAGTCGGGATTTCAGGATTTCCCCAATGAATATGCGTTGAAAGCAGTGCATGCACATAGAAATCATGCATATTCATTGGGGAAATCCTGAAAACCCGACTGGATTGCGGCCCTCAAGGAGGGACTTTGAGACCCCTGCTCTATGTTATGTCTGTCTGTCCAAGTTAGATTGTAAGCCAGGGATGTCAAAGTCGATCCTCGAGGGCCGCAATCCAGTCGGGTTTTCAAGATTTCCCCAATGAATATGCATGAGATCTATGTGCATGCACTGCTTTCAATGCATATTCATTGGGGAAATTCTGAAAACCCGACTGGATTGCGGCCCTCGAGGACCGACTTCGACACCTGTGTTGTAAGCTCTTCGAGCAGGGACCGTCTATAAATGTAAAAATGTACAGCGCTGCGTGCGTCTTTCAATGCTATATAAGCGATAAGTAGTAGTAGTGATGATGAGGTGCTAATTGCTTGTTAACAGCGCCAATTAAGTTTTTAAAAAATAATTACGTTAGGCGCCTAGGTCGACAAGATGCACTGATCTAAGTGGCTAACTTTATGCGTCATTTATGGAATCAAGGCCTTTGGGCCCCTTTTATAAAACCAATGATGCAAATACAAAGATAGGTGCATAAATAAAAGTGTCTCAGCTAAAATACACCATGAAATTAGCACCTCCACTAATGCCAACACATATAGCTGAAAGGGAGCCTCAGAGATCTTGAAATCAGGCAGCGAACTACCAAGATTCCAGATCAAACAAAATCTCAATCATAGGCTCTACCTTTAGTTGTGAAAACAATTTTTAAGTTATTTTAAGATTTTTTTTTTTTAAGTTCAATGAATTCGTTATATTTATGCATAGAATGTTTTTCTATCTCTTTGTTTTGTATTAAAAATTCAATAAAATTCATTGAACTTAAGTTATTTTAAGATTTTTAAATTATTTTAAGACTTTTTATTTAAAAAATTTCAAATTTTTAAATATCACAATATGTTGTAGAAAAAAGACAGTGCTATAAGTTCAGAAAAGCACTTATCTTGATGTGATGAATCAACGATACTGCGTTGTGAAACCCGACGGGGCCGTCGTTTCACCCAAGTCGGCTTCGTCAGGGGTTTAAGGTTAAAGCAGTACGGAACGTGGTTTAATTGTGGCTCAAAATGACTTAAAAATACCTTAAAAATTGTTTTCACAACTAAAGGTAGAGAATATGATTGAGATTTTGTTTGAGCTGGAATCTTGGTAGTTCGCTGCCTGATTTCAAGATCTCTGAGGCTCCCTTTTAGCTATATGTGTTAGCCCCTTTTATAAAACCCCCAGTAGCGATTCCCACACGACAAATGCGGCGCAGCCCATTCAATTCCTATGGGCTGTGTCACTTGCACTTCGGCTTTGTAAAATGGACCCTAAATCAGCCAAGCGCTGACTCTGCCCCCCAAACACCTCTGAAATGGCAGTTTTTGAGATGGACGCACTAACCAGTCAAGTGCCGTTGGAAATGACTGGTTAGCTCCGAACAAGCGATTTGACTGTCCAGAAGCCATTTCTGGCCAGTTAAATCACTTTGAATATTGACCTGTATATTTTCAGGGGAAGATGAAACAGTATTAATAACATAGTCGAAAAATGAAACAGCACAATTTCATGAAAACAGTCGTTTTACCCGCATTTACCTAAAAAATAATTTAGCTAAGCCGACGAGATATACTAAATAAACGTGAGGTCAGCGAGAAACTGGATCCGTCTGCTCTGATAAAATGTGCATTTCAGCGAAAGGATTTTCAACGTCTTCAGGCCAGCCTGGTTTCTTGAAAACAAAGACATTTCACAAAACTAGCTGCCATGGAAACAAACTTTACCGATGTCAAGAAACCACCCTCTCTTTTGGGATGTCAGGGAAAGAAATCAACTCACTGGAACACTAATCATTTGAGTGAGAACATTTGATGCTTTTTGCAAGACTATGCACTGTCCTTTGAGACTTTTAATTACTTCCAAAATTTGATATTTGGTGCTTTGAAGATAGAATTGTAAAGGGGAAAAAAAGCCTAAAATTATTTAAATCTACTTAGTATTTTCTGTTAATACTTGATGTTTGACATCTCACATGAGGGGCAGATGGATCTAGAAAATGCCCAAGGGCCACTGTTCCCTCTAAGCCAGTGGTCTCAAACTCGTGGCCCGGGAGCCACATGCGGCCTGCCAGGTACTATTTTGAGGCCCTCGGTATGTTTGTCATAATCACAAAAGTAAAATAAAACAGTTTCTTGATCATATGTATCTTTAGCTATAAATTACAATATTATTATGAAGACTTAGCCAAAAGGAAAGATTTATAAACTATAAAGAGTTTTACTTCATGCAAAACTGTCATTTCTTTAATAAGAATTCAATATTTTTTCTGAGGTCCTCCAAGTACCTACAAATCCAAAATGTGGCCTTGCAAAGGGTTTGAGTTGGTGACCACTGCTCTAAGCTGAGTGGTGGTCCTCCAACGGCATTGCTGCCAGTAGAGGGTGGTGTTTCAATATTATGTTTTCAATCACTAGAGCCAGGCAAGTTCCCTGAAGTTCTGGAGAGTTTGCCTGTCCATCACTATTGAAAATGTGATAGTGAAATATCACACCACCCCATTCACAGGACTTTAGGTGGAGGCAGTGGCATGGCCAGAAAGCCAGTTTTGGGCTGGCCTGATCCTTAAGTGGGCAGACAGCTCTCTATTCCCCCCTCCCACCCACCCCTCGCCCCCGCCTGTGCAGCAGCCTCTCTCTTTCCCACCCACTACCCAGCCCATACAGCATTTCTGTTTCTCTTCAGGTCATCAGCAGTGGTTCCTACACACTGCCAATGACTGACTCGGAAGCCTTCCCTCTGAAGTAAAAAGCAAACACATCAGAGGGAAGGCTTCCTGGTCAGCTGACAGCAGCATGTAGAATCCACTGCCAGTGGCCTGTGGCTGCTGGGTGGGTGGGCCCACCTTCCCCCCACCCATCCCACCCTATCACATGGGGCTACTCCCCTTGGTGGAAGATTCCTGCTAAGCTTAGAATAGGGGTGTCAAAGTCCCTCCTCGATGGCCGCAATCCAGTGGGTTTTCAGGATTTCCCCAATGAATATGCATGAGATCTATTAGCATACAATGAAAGCAGTGCATGCAAATAGATCTCATGCATATTCATTGGGGAAATCTTGAAAACCCGACTGGATTGCAGCCCTCGAGGAGGGACTTTGACACCCCTGGCTTAGAATGAATATTGCTAAGGACCCAGAGCAGTTGGGGAGCCCAGCACTTTCTGCCAGCTATTTGCTGCTGAGCTCGAGGCCTCCTCTCAACTCGTCCTGCACCCTTCTGACGTAACTTCCTACTTTGCAATGATAGGACTCATCAGAGAGAAGGTTGCAAGCTCAGCTGCAGACAGCTGAAAGGAAACACTGCCACTGCCTTCTGCTATAGAAACAGGTATGGGGGGAGGGGAACCAGCAACCTAATTGCCCTGGGGGTAGGGTTACCAAATGGCTCCAGAAAAAAGAGGACGGATTAAGACATCCGGGTTTTACTACCATTGCTTTCAATGGAAGTAAACCTGGATGTCTCAATCCGTTCTCCCTTTTCTGGAGCCATATATATGGCAACCCTACCTGGAGGTCCAAATACCTGTCAGTCAGTCCATCTAAAATTATAACCAAGGGACCTATGTTTTTAAAAAAACAAAAAACAAAAAACCCAATTAATGCTGATTGTATACATTAAAAAAAAAATGGTGTTAGTTATATGCATAAAGGTTATATGTTAACAGGGAGACAAGGCTATGAGTGGGTCAGAGACCAAGCTATCCTAACTTCTCCCCACCCACCCCTTTTACAAAGCCACACTAGAGGATGCCACTGTGGTAACTGCCCCAAAGCCCATAGGGATTCCAAGGGCTTCGTAGTTTTTGCTGGACGGCAGCCACTAACGCGGCTTTGAAAAGGAGAGGGTTAATCATAGAAATAGCAACACGATCAGTACTTCAACATATACTCAGCTGTTACTCTGAAACTTGGCTTGCAGACTCATGGGCCTGCAAGGAGCACTGTGATTTTGATCAGTCAGCTTATGTGTCAAATCACCTTACCATAGCCTGCGGCCTTTCCAAGCTTCTCTGGGCCTCCTCCCTCCTTGTAGCCGTCTGGAGATTTCCTGACGCTCTTTTGTCTTTTTTTTTTTTTTTTTAGCCTCCACCCTTTAAATTATTCTCTGCTCTATTTGCATCAGAAATCCATCTTCTCTAAGTTTAAGAAAGAAGTCTTGAAAACACCCTTCTTTGAGCTGACTGTCAGACAAATGAAAGAGGTAGAAATATTCAGCACCACGGAATATATGGAGAAAGTAATAATAATAATATTAATAATAACAGTTTATATACCTCAATACCATTAAGTTCTATGCGGTTTACAATAGATTAAGCGAGGTACAAATTGATTGAATTTAAGAGGGGGGAAGAGGAGAGTTAATAGGACCGGAAATGCGTTGTTGAGAAGAAAGAGATTAATAGGACAGAGGAATCACTATGGAGGAGAAAGAAGATGAGTGGGTCAGTTGTCTAGATACTTTAGGAAAGGTTGAGTTTTTAGACGTTTTCTGAATTCCTCATAAGTAGTGGGCGAAAGCAGTTGATCTAGGTCTTTACCCCACAATGTTGCTTGATGTGAAAGAAGGTGTTCATGGTGTCACTATTGTAAATCACTATTGTATCACTATTGTATCACTATTGTAAATCACTATTGTATCACTATTGTAAATCACTATTGTATCACTATTGTAAATCACTATTGTTAATAGGACCAGAAATACGTTGTTGAGGAGAAAGAGATTAATAGGACAGAGGAATCACTAGCTTAAAAGGGCTTACACTTAGGTGTCCTGTAGTAGAATCCTGATGTTTGCTAGCAAGCCACACACTAAAAAATATTTTCTCTGAGGGGGCGTGTCTGGGTGCAGAGAGCAGATGAGTCAGCAGGGCCACATCACTGCACTCTTACTAGTGTGCGGTTAGCACGGTGCGCCGCAAAACTTTTGAAGCTGTGGCGTTATAAATGCGCATGTGTGACATCATCATGTTGACGTCCGCGCATGCGTGGATGCACTTAGCCTGACCCTGACCCTCCAATTACCACCGGTGGAGGTGAGGGGGGGGAGGGGTGCTGGAGAAGGAGCGGAGGAGAGGCGCTGGCGAAGACGAGAGGCGCCGGCTGACTGCATAGAGGACATGCCTCTCGTGGTGAGAGGCACGGCCTGTAGGCAGTCAGCTGGCGCCAGCACTTCTCCTCCTCGACGGCGTCTCACGGCACACCTGGGAATCTGCCCCGGCACTCGGGGCTCCTTTTATCAAGGCGCGCCACGGGGGTTAGCGCGTCGGACATTTCATCACGCGCTAAGCCCCGCAGCAGCCTAAAATCCTAACGTCTCGTCAATGGAGGCGTTAGGGACTAGCACGGCAGGCGGTTTAACGCGCGGTATTCCGCACGTTAAACCACTACCGCGCCTTTGTAAAAGGACCCCTCAGTTTGCGATGCGCTGGGTTAGTGCATGAGCCCTTACCATCTACAAAAAAAGGTAGCGGTAAAGGGTCATGGGTTAATTTTTTGCTAACGGCTGCATACTAGCAACAGTAGTGTATGGTTATTAATTTGGACAATGGAAAATCAATCATTTTGGCCCAAATTCTCTATAGTGCACTGTAAGTTAGGTGCCTCACCGCCCCCTAACTTAATTGTTTTAATTGGTGATAAACGGCACGGTAATTGACTGTATCATTTAAAACCAATTAAATGTCACCTTTCATTCTAGGGTCAGGGTGTTAATAGGGGGATGATAGTAATACATGTGGAATTATTTGAATTGTATTTTGTTTAATTCATTTATTACAATGTTATAATGGGGGGATGGGGAGAGGTGAATAGGGAAGGGGGGAAGGAAATAGGAGGAGGGTATTGAGAGTTGTAATGGGTAATTTGGAAATATATTTTGAAGAAACGAAAGACATTTGATGAAAATTAATATGATGAAATTTAATGTAATGACTATTTTATTGTATTATATTATTGTATATTTACTGGATTTCTTCAATAAAATGACCATTGGGCTACTCCTCTACTCTTTCATTTGTCCGACAGCCAGTTCAAAGAAATGTGCTTCCAAGGTCATCTTAAACTTAGAGAAAATGGATTTCTGATGCACAGGGGGAGAGTATGGCGCAGTGGTTGTAGTTGTGGGTTCAAACCTACACTGTTCCTTGTGACTTTGGGCAAGTCACTTAATCCCTCCATCGCCCTAGGTACATTAGATAGATTGTGAGCCCGCCAGGGCAGAATGAAAAAATGCTTGAGTACCTGAATGAACTCATGTAAACCATTCTGAGCTCCCCTGGGAGAACAGTATAGAAAATTGAATAAATAAATAGAGTGAAAAGTTTCAACCTCTGATAACCAGAGCTGGTATTGTGACATCACAATGCCTCATTCCACCAATGCCTAAGAGCCAACCTCATCAATGATGTCACAATGGCTTCACTGTCCTATACTTGGCTCACTTCTACTGCATTTTGATTTCTAGAGTGGTGCAGTGGTTAAAGTACAGCCTCAGCACCCTGAGGTTGTGGGTTCAAACCCACACTGCTCCTTGTGACAATGGGCAAGTCACTTAATCCCCCCATTGCCCCAGTTACATTAGAAATTAGATAGATTGTGAGCCCACAGGGACAGACAAGGAAAATTGCTTGACTACCTGAATAAATTCTTGTAAACCATCCTGAGCTCCCTTTGGAGAAAAATACACTTCTCCCTCGGTATTTGCGGTTTCTGCACTCGCGGTTTCACATAATCGCGATTTTTTGTCAGGTGACTCCGCCCCCCCCAAATTACGTCATGATTAATGTTCCTTTCCTTTTGCTGTAATGTAAAAAAAGTTAAAATTTTAACAATATTCACTCAGCTTCCATGATTTCTCCTACAAAATTGAAGTTCAAAAACGTTAACCCTGAAAATCGCTGGTTCACATCCTGCACAGGGGAAAACGCTGCTTCCCAGCATCCATAGAGAGAAATGCTGCTTCCTAGCATGCATAGAGTGAAATGCTGCTTCCCAGCATGCATAGAGTGAAATGCTGCTTCCCAGCATGCATAGAGTGAAATGCTGCTTCCCAGCATGCATAGAGTGAAATGCTGCTTCCCAGCATCCATAGAGTGAAATGCTGCTTCCCAGCATCCATAGAGTAAAATGCTGCTTCCCAGCATGCATAGAGAAAATCGCTTGCCTGCTTAAAGCTTTCTGTATTGTTGCTTGCCTGCCAAAAGAATTCTGAATTCTGAATCACTGCTTGCCTGCCAAAAGAATTCTCAATCGCTGCTGGCCTGCCCAAAGCTTTCTGAATCGCTGCTTATTACAGTATTCAATAAATACAGTTAATATATACAGTACTGTACTGTATCGTTATTCCACTAACATAGTATTTAGTTGTACTGTAGTCCCTTCCATAAACCGCGAATATGAATTTTATATGTTATTCACGGTTTTATTAACAAAACCGCTATTTTTTACAAAAAAAACGCGATTAAGAAATACAATTCATATTTGCGGTTTTTCCATATTCGCGGCTATAGCTGGAACGTATTCCCCGCGAATACGGAGGGAGAAGTGTATTTTAAAAATAAATAAACAGAGTAGTGAAGAATCCAAAATGCTGGAGACTTTAAAAAAAACCCCTCCAGATGGCTTCAAGAAAGAGGAGGCACAGAGAGAAGAGAAGCTTGGGAAGACTTCAGGCTTTGGCAAGGTGATCTGACACATAAGGTGGCTGATCAAAACCATGGCCGGTTTTCAAAGAGTAACAATTCCATGCCTAAAAAGAACAAGAGACAGCAGCATTAGATGACGATGACAGAGGCCAGAAATCATGACGAAGAGGAACTCTGTGTGCTCTGGGGATCACAAGCCCCCCTCAGTATCAGAAACATGGAACTGACTGTGGTCTATGTAGAGCAGTGGTCTCAAATTCAAACCCTTTGCGGGGCCACATTTTGGATTTGTAGGTACTTGGAGGGCCGCAGAAAAAAATAGTTAATGTCTTATTAAAGAAATGACAATTTTGCATGAGATAAAACTCTTTGTAGTCTATAAATCTTTCCTTTAAGCTAAGTCTTAGTAATAATATTGTAATTTATAGCTAAAGGGACATATGATCAAGAAACTGTTTTATTTTACTTATGTGATTATGATAAACATACTGAGGGCCTCAAAATAGTACCTGGTGGGCCGCATGTGGCCCCCGGGCCGCAAGTTTGAGACCACTGATGTAGAGAGAAGTGCAATCTATGCAGCCTTTGCGAAGAAGAGGAACTGGTTCAAAAAGGTAAGCCTGAAGGAGACGGAAGAGGGGTATTAGGTGCAAGGAAGAAAGAAAGAAATGGGAAATAGGCCACTGAATCAGACCAGGGGCACCAGCATTTCAAACTGTACACAATGAAGGATCTTGCTCAATATTTTGGGGGTGCTCACTGACAGACATAATGCGTCAGACTACAAGTGTGTTCTTAGCAAGGTATTATTACATTTGTTATTACCTGGGTGTGGATCATTTTAAGCATTGCCTAAGGAAGTAGGGCAGCATTAACCCTTTGTTTAGCTCTTTGCAAAAAAAGCAAATTAGGCCCCTCGTCCTAATCTAAATGCATTTTAAAACTCCCTCAAATGGATTTTGACTACAGAAGAAAAGCAGCAGAGAACAAAGCAACAGTCAAGAAGTGTTGCTTGCCGGTGCTTCCTGCTAGAAAGACTTCTGCAGTAGAGAAGGACACGGCAAACAAATTTTCCCCCCTCCCCGCGGGAACTCATTTTCCCGTTCCGGCAAGTTATTTTCCTGTCCCTGCCCCATTCCTGCATACTCCATCCTCATCTGCACAAGCCTCATTCTGGAGCGCAGATTGTGATGTCATAATGCCTCATTCCACCAATGCCTAAGCTCTGTCCTCATCTGCACAAGCCTCAAACATTTTTAAAATCATAAGCGTTCGAGGCTTCTGCCGTTATGGCAGAGCTTACAGAAACGGGGAAGGGACAGCGACAAAACTTGCGGGAACGGGACGGGGTAACTGAGTTCCTGTGGTTTTATTCTAGTCCAAATAATGGGGCAAAAAAGTCTTAATCAAACATGCAACGTAAACTCGACTTGACCGTGTTTTGGCAGAACAGCCTGTGTTAATCAAGAGTCACAAGAGACAATTGTGAAAACAGTTTGTAATAAAATTCAACAAGCATTTATAAAAAAGAAAAAAAAGCATTTAGTTCTCAATATATCTTAGTAACCATGCTAGGTTAGCAAAATGAAGCTTGAGGTGTGAATAAGATGAGGAAGGACCTAGCGAAGCCTGAAAAAATGGTCTGAAATGTGGCAGCTAAGATTTAATGCTAAGAAATGCAAGGTCATACATTTGGGCTGAAAAAAAGCAAAAAACAAGAGAATGGTACAGTTTAGGGGATGAAGAACTTTTGTGCACAAAAGAGGAGCGGGGCTTGGGCGTGATTGTATGTGATGATCTTAAGGTGGCAAAACAGGTTGAAAAGGTGACGGCGAAAACTAGGATTCTAGGGTACACAGGGAAAGGTAGGGCCAGCAGGAAAAAGGAGGTATTGATGCCTCTGAATAAGACTCTGGTGAGACCTCATTTACATAGTAGATGACGGCAGATAAAGACCCGAATGGTCCATCCAGTCTGCCCAACCTGATTCAATTTAAATTTTTTTTTTTTTTTTCTTCTTAGCTATTTCTGGGCGAGAATCCAAAGCTTTACCCGGTACTGTGCTTGGGTTCCAACTGCCGAATTCTCTGTTAAGACTTACTCCAGCCCATCTACACCCTCCCAGCCATTGAAGCCCTCCCCTGCCCATCCTCCTCCAAACGGCCATACATAGACGCAGACCGTACAAGTCTGCCCAGTAACTGGCCTAGTTCAATCTTTAATATTATTTTCTGATTCTAAATCTTCTGTGTTCATCCCACGATTCTTTGAACTCAGTCACAGTTTTACTCTCCACCACCTCTCTCGGGAGCGCATTCCAGGCATCCACCACCCTCTCCGTAAAGTAGAATTTCCTAACATTGCCCCTGAATCTACCACCCCTCAACCTCAAATTATGTCCTCTGGTTTTACCATTTTCCTTTCTCTGGAAAAGATTTTGTTCTACGTTAATACCCTTTAAGTATTTGAACGTCTGAATCATATCTCCCCTGTCTCTCCTTTCAGGGCTTCCAGTCTCTCCTCATACGTCTTCTGGCGCAAGCCTCCTATCATTTTCGTTGCCCTCCTCTGGACCGCCTCTTTAGACCGCCATTTAGAATATTGTGTACAATTCTAGAAACCTCACTTTCTAAAAGATATGGCAAATGAGGTTGAACGTGGATAAGTGCAAGGTGATGCATGTCGGTAACAAAAATCATATGCATGAATACAGGATGTCTGGTGCTATACTCGGAGAGAGCACCCAGGAAAGAGACATGGGAGTACTTGTAGACAAGTCAATGAAACTGTCTGCGTAATGCGCGGTGGGGGCGAAGAGGGCGAACAGAATGCTAGGAATGATTATGAAAGGCATCATGAACAGATCTGAAAAGGTTATCATGCCATTATACCGGGCCATGGTACACCTCCACCTGGAATACTGCGTCCAACACCGGTCGCCGTACATGAAAAAGGACATAGTACTACTCAAAAGGGTCCAGAGAAGGGCGACAAAAATGGTTAAGGAACTGGGAGTTGCCGTACAACGAGAGGCTAGAGAAACTGGGCCTCTTCTCCCTTGAAAAGAGAAGACTGGGAGGGGACATGATCGAGACATTCAAGATACTGAAGGGAATTGACTTAGTAGAAAAAGAGAGATTGTTCACCCTCTCAAAGGTGAATAGAACGAGAGGGCACTCGCTAAAGTTAGAAGGGAAAAGATTCCGTATAAACGTAAGGAAGGTCTTCACCCAGAGAGTGGTGGAGGTCTGGAACGCTCTCCCGGAGGCTGTTATAGGGGAAAGTACCCTTCAGGGATTCAAGAAAGGTTGGATAAGTTCCTACTGGGACAGAACATACGCAAATAAGGCTAGACTCAGTTAGGGCACTGGTCTTTGACCTACGGGCCGTCGCGTGAGCGGACTGCTGGACATGATGGACCACTGGTCTGACCCTGAAGCGGCAAATCTTATGTTCTTATATAAACAAGATGCAGTCAGTTCAGAGGAAGGCTACTAAAATGGTTGGTGGTCTTCATCATAAGGCATATTGGGACAGACTTAAAGATCTCAATATGTATACTTTGGTGGAAAGTCGGGAGAAGGGAGCTATGAAAGAGATGTTTAAGTACTTACACGATAAAGCAGGGAGTCCTGAGGAAGAGATATCAATCGTTCAGTCGTGGACTTGAGTTCCAAAGTGTACTTTATTGATAACAGTACTGCGTAGAACTGACACTTGCACTGTTTCAGCAATAATGCCTTTGTCAAGAGTCTATAAAACTATAAAAAATATTAAAACATTTTAAGAATTTAGAATGAAACAAAAAAACATAAGAACATAACATAAGAATATCCTTTTTGGGTAAGATCAATGGTCCATCAAGCCCAGTAGCCTGTTTTCACGGTGGCCAATCCAGGTCCCTAGTACCTTGCCAAAACCCAAGGAGCAGCAATATTCCAGCATCTCAAAGAATAGCAAGATTCCGAAACCCCAATGAGAGCAACATTCCAGAGCCGAGATTGTGATGTCATAATGCCTCATTCAACAATGCCTCTGAGCAAACCTCATCAGTGGTGTTACAATGGCTTGATTGTCCTATACTTGGCTCACGTGAGAACATAAGAATAGCCATACTGGATCAGACCATTGGTCCATCAAGCCCAGTAGCTTGTTCTCATGGTGGCCAATCCAGGTCCCTAGTACCTGGCCAAAACCCAAAGAGCAGCAACATTCCATACTACCGATCCAGACTATGGACTTTTCCTCCAGGAAATTTTCCAAACTCTTCTTAAAACAAGCACCTTGTTTAGTACATTTAAATTGCAAATAACCAAAAAGCGACATGGCATAAATGAAAAGTCAATAGTTAAAAGAGTACGCAGTTAATATGACACAATGAATGTGTTAAAAATTAATGAAATACATGAATAAAATGCATAGCCTATACGAAAGTCAATTGTTTGACATTATATAATTAATGTGTCACAATAAACATATTTTGGAAATAAAGTTAGATTAGACTACCTATTCTAATGAAAAAAATGAATGAATAAAAATGCTAGATAAAATGACCCTTTTTAAAGTTGAAAATAGTAAGAAAGACAGTTTGTATGGGCCTGAAGTTGGAAGGATGAAAACATAACTATAGACCAGTATCTTGCAAACTTTCCGGCCGGCGGCACACTAAATCCAGTGCCCCAGCCGGAAGGCACCCGGAAGTGTGCGGACGTCGACACGATGATGTCACGTGCATGCACGGAGGCCCATCACTTGCATGCGCGGAGGCCTTTACTGGTGGTCGCGACCTACCGATAGAGGGATCCAGGAGGTGCGGGGAAAGAAGGAGAGACGCCGGCCAGGGGGAGAGTCATCTGCCGGCCAGGGGGAGAGGCACGTCCTGTGGGCCGGCAGCCGGCGTGGATGACTCTCCTCCTCGCCAGTGGTGTTGCGGCACTCCAGAAATCTCAGGAGGCACACAGTTTGTGATACGCTGCTGTAGACATACGTCCTCACGTCATAAATGCGCATGCAGTGAGTCTCTTTCATTTGAAAGCAAGCTCTGGAATGAGAGGGCATAGGATGAAGTTAAACGGTGATAGGCTCAGGAGTAGGGTTACCAGTCATCTGGATTTCCCCAGTGTGGTGATGTTATGCGCAGGCGCATGTGCGTGCGATGTCATTGCATTGTATGCGTGGATGTCCTGCCCGCAGAGAGAAGGCCGTGGTGGGGGTGGGGCTGGGGCGGGATTGTAGGCGGGGCTTGGGGCAGGCTTAGAGGCATGACAGGGCAGAACGGGGGCATGACGGGACAGGCCTGGGGGCGGGTCTAGGGGTTCTGGATTTTCCAGACGGAAAATGTGATAACCCTACTCAGGAGTAATCTAAGGAAATACTTTTTTACAGAAAGGGTGGTAGATGCGTGGTACAGTCTCTCGGAAGAGGTGGTGGAATCAAAGACTGTGTCTGAGAGGGTGGCACAGTGGTTAAAGCTACAGCCTCAGCACCCTATGGTTGTGAGTTCAAACCCACTCTGCTCCTTGTGAACCCTGGGCAAATCTCTTAAACCCCCCATTGCCCCCCAGGTACATTAGATAGATTGTGAACCTGCCAGGACAGACAGGGAAAATGCCTAAGTACCTGAATAAATTTCATGTCAAGCATTCTGAGCTCCCCTGGAGGAATGGTATAGAAAATTGAATGAATAAAGCATGTGACAGGCACATGGGATCTCTTAGGGAGATGAGGAAATAGTGGATGGGCATTTGGCCTTTATCTGCCATCATGTTTCTATGATCTATTTCTTTAAATTGTTGATGTAGTTGTACAATGATCGTCAATATGCGCAAACTCCATTATTAAACTTTTGGATTTCGATAGGCCTGCTCCTGATATGAAACATTTAGAGGGACATAATCGAAAGGAACGTCTAAGTCCGTTTTCGTCTGAGTCGCAAGTCGTCCAAAGTAAAAACAAAAAACAGCGTAGGGCACATTTTCGAAAAATACGTCCAAAAAATATTTGTTTTCGAAAATCGTCTCTCTGTACGTCCAGCCGCCTGATCGTCCAGATCGCTAAATCGTCCATCTTTATACCACATTTTTGTGCAACTTTTCGTCCAAGTCCAAAACGCCTAGAAACAGACCTTTTGGACGTGGGAGGGGTCTGCAAAGTGATGGACAGGACACCCAGATGGCACTTAAACAATGGGCTACCTTACAGGGCACTGCTGTGAACTTCACAAAAAGGGTGCCACATAATCATCTAACTACAGCTCCCCAAACCACCTCCAGAATCTCCTAGACCCACCTATCTACCACCTCAGTAGCCCTTATGGGTGCAGGAGCCACTTATAGGGCAGTACAAAAGGGTTTGGGTTTTTTTTAAGGGAAGTGCACATGTTTCACCATCAATGCAGTCATTACAGTGGCTTATGGGCATGGGTCCTCCCCTCCATGGGTCCCTAACCCACCCCCAAAACCACTTAAGACGCCTCTGTGCAGCGCGACTAGGCTTTCCTATGCCAAGCTGCCAGGTGCTGATGTTCTGGAGGCAGAATTTAAAAGTTAAGAACATAAGAGCTGCCTCTGCTGGGTCGGACCACAGGTCCATCGCGCCCAGTAGTCCGCACCTTCGGCGGCCCATCAGGTCCACGACCTGTTAAGTGGTCCCAGCCTTTTCCTATAACCTATCTCTAAATCTATCTGCACCCTCTAATTCTATCTGTACCCCTCAATCCCCTTATCCTTCAGGAATTTATCTAAACCTTCCTTGAACCCCCGTAGCGTGCCCTACCCTATCACAATCTCCAGGAGCACATTCCATGTGTTCACCACCCTCTGGGTAAAGAAGAACTTCCTAGCATTTGTTCTAAACCTGTCCCCTTTCAATTTCTCTGAGTGCCCCTCTGGGGCTGGGGGGGGGGGGGGGACGGTGATCACTGGGGTAGTGGGTGGGGGTCTGTACTATGTTGTTTGCAGTGCTTATCTGGTCACTTTAGGTTGTTTTTTTGTGACTTAGACCATGTTTTAAGTGGTCTAAGTCACAACGTCCGAGTTTCGTCTATGCTGTGCTGCAAAACGTTGGGTTATACGTGCAGTACGACTAAGTGTAAGCCGGTCCACGTCCCGCCCTCGACACTCCTCCTGAAACGCCCCGTTTAGCTCTGGTCATTCAGCGGCACTGTAAAGGCCTAGGTCGTTTTTTTAAATACGTCCAAAACCCGGTTTTATTCTCGGCACTTGGACGTATTTTGACAATGTTGGTCCAAGTGCTGACTTAGGCCGTTATTTGGACGTTTTTCACTTTCGATTAGGAGCCCCTTAGTGCATGGCCAAATCAGCCACCTTCCAGCTGCAGGAAAGGGCAAGCTAAGGCCAACTTTTCCTGCAGCTTGGTTAAAGGACCCCATTGTCTTCACATTAGAGAATGACAGGGGGACAAATCCCCCCCCGTCCCTGTGAGTTCTTTTCCTGTCCCTGCCCCTTTCCTGCAAACGCGCACAATGCAAGCCACACGGAAACCTCGAGCGCCGGATCCAATCAGTGGGCGCACAATTCATGAGGATCCAGTGTGTTCATCCTCCTCCTGCATCCCTGTCGTTTCTTTAGATGATTCAGGCATCTTCAAGGTGATGAGTAGAAAAGTTGTAATGGAGAGCTGTAGAAAAATCCGACCGATGGGAACGGGTGGAAACTAAAGACTGGGGATTAGGGGGAAGCCGGGGGAAATGGGTGGGGCCCGGGCACTGCACGTGCTCAGAGAAAAAAAAAAAAAAAAATCTCTCTGAGCTATTGGAGAGCTTATCCGCAAATTGGGAGCTGTTGGGACAACACCCATATGTGGCTGACTATCCTGCTGTCCACGGAGAACCTACGTTACAGGTAAGTAACTACACTTTCCTGTCCCTGCCCCTTTCCTGCAAACTCTGTCCCCCATCTGCACAAGCCTCAAACACTTTAAAATCATACGTGTCCGAGGCTTGTGCGGTTAAGGCAGAGCTTACAGGAATGGGGCAGTGACGGCAACAAAACTTCTAAGCTTTAAAACAGTGGTTCTTAACCTTGTTGGAGGTACTGAACCCCACCAGTTTCATATGCGTGTTCACCGAACCCTTCTTTATTGGAAAAATAAAATATGATTTTTACAAATTCAAAACATAGGTATACAGTGAGGGAAAAAATAATATCAATGTTGAAAACAAAAAAGTTCTCCTATATTTCGAATAATAATAACATAATAATGACATTTACTGCAAATCAGTGTGACTTCTGCTGTTGCCTCTCAGAGGGATTAAAATATTAAGATAGGTATCACACGACGTACCATCACAACAGTTACAATTCGACTACTGTGCGCATCAAATCCCCTGCAGCACAGATAGGCCAAGCGATGTCACGTGATCACCTGCAGCCAATTATGGACAAGTAGGGCGCATCATCACGAATCATAAGTTCTTCAGTCACGTTCAATCATCTATCAGTTAAATCACAAATTTTGATCAGGAATTGATTGATGTATATAAGGCGTTAGTTCAAGTTTCAAGTTTATTAGGAGACTTGATCAATCGCTTAATCAAATATTCTAAGCGATGTACACTTTAAAATTTACAATTATTAAATATATTAAAAAAAATAAAACAGACAATACAGTACATACAATTACTTAAAAAATGGGTAAGAACTCTTGATATTAACATTGGTAAACATGGGAAAGGAGGGATGAAATACAATTCATAAGGTAAAGAAGAAACATTAAGGGAAAATACAAAGGGAAATAGTTAATACAAGTATAATATAGAAAAACATGATACTAATACTGTAAAATTATGTTGTAAAAGCATCTTTAAAAAGGAAGGTTTTAAGTTCAGTTTTAAATTTTCCAAGTTCTTTCTCCTCTCTTAAAAAAATAGGGAGGGCGTTCCATGTTACAGATTGATCAAGAAACCGAGTACACGATCAGTCTTGATCAAAATCACTGACTAACGGATAGATGATTGAAGGTGACCGAAGCGCTATATGAGTCGGAGGTGTGTTTTGACCTCCGCCGAACCCGCGAGACTGACTCACCGAACCCCTGGGGTTCGGTCGAACCCAGGTTAAGAACCACTGCTTTAAAAGAACCTAGATCAGAAAGGCAGAAGTAAGAGAAGAGGCCTTAACCTGCAGGACTCTCTGTTTCTCTATTAATAGTTTTGTAACCAAACACTTAAAATGAACTCTGTACGTCTGAGATTAACTTGCTAAAATTTGTACCGGCGAAAGAGAAAATCAAACTCAGTTTTCTTTGCAATTGCTTCCCACTCCTTTCTGGGAAGAAATATCAATCCATGAGCACCGTGGACTCATTCCATTGTTTTTATAACTGACTGATAATTTTGCAGCGACTCCCGCCAGTGCCTCGAGCCAATTAACTCGAGGGCTGTACTATAAGCTGTCAGGACAGTTTAGTTCAGGGAAATAGTAAAATACTGTGCCTGGCATTCGCATTCTGCAAAGACCGTAATTTTCTTTTGCTGCAAACAAAGCCATTTGCTTCTAGAAGTGTCTCTATGACATGGAATCTTGCACATTAACTCCATCATCCTAATGAAATCAGATCACCTTAGGAGGGCTTGAAATAGTTACCAAAGAGGCACAGACTTTGCTAATGCATTACGCTTCGTTCATAAAATGTTCATGAAATACACATCATTTCAATATATTACCTCTCTCAAAACCGTTTCAATAAAAGACCTCCTAGGGTTTCAGAAAGTGCTGAGAAAATTGTCATGAGTTTAATAGCACACCTCATATAACAGGAGGGCATCTTCCATCTTAGAAAAGACATATTATAATTTTTATGTATCAATTGCAAAGCAAATAAAGCTAAAATTAGCAATTTTCTGTAGTGATGAAAGGCAGTAAAAAGCCCGATTTCAATTAACCGGATTCATTTTATTAAAAACAGCCTAAATTGTTATTCAGGACTTCTAATGTCATTTTTATTTCCACAAGTTCTCATATAAAATGAGGTCAATGTTCAAGGGATCCACCCAGCCAGGAAGGACTTAGCCAGATAGATCAAAGCATTTGAAAATGGGCCTGGATTAACTGGCTAAGCCTGTATATTTCATTAAGAAGTTAATTAAGCTGGTCAGTGCCTGGGTGGGCCTCAGAATGGAGTTAGATTGGAGAAAGTTTGACAAGCTAGCACAGGCTTTTAGCTTTATCTAAGGATCCCTTTTATTAATCTGTGTAAGGCGCTAAGGTGTGCCTAACGCAGCTTAAAATGGCGTACTTTAGGACATGCTCAGGCATCCTGCAGTAACCGCCAAATGTGCACAAGTTAACTGCATGGTAAAAAAAACCCCAATTTTTTCAGGAAGCCTATCAGGAGGCAAAGCGTGGAGGGGTTCCTGCACTACATAGTGCATTCGTATTACCCCCCCACCACCCCGTTTACAAAACCGCAGAAGCGGTTTTTAGCGCAGACCAGTGTGCTGAATGCTCTGTGCTCCTCCCGACGAACTCTATGAGTGTCGGGAGCAACGCAGAACATTCAGCGCACCGGCTTGCGCTAAAAAACGGTTTTGTAAAAGGGGGGGAGGGGTTGCGTGTGCAGGGCTAAGCATGATTCTACAAGGGGGGGCCGCTGCAGAGTTCTCAGCCCAAGCAACGTAGGCGGGGCAGCCTCCATCGAGGACTACAAACGTAGTCCGGCGATTTTCCACTTTTTTTTTGTCCCATCGTAAAAAAATACGGAGCGAAAAAAGTCAAAAATCGCTGGACTAAGGCCCTGTTTTGCTAAGGTGCGCTAATCGATTTAGCGCACGATAAACGCTAACACGTGCATCTTAGTCTATGTACACGTTAGCGTTTAGTGCACGCTAGTCAGTTAGCGCACCTTAGAAAAACAGGGGGTAAGTGTATAGCCCTCGATGGAGACTGCCCCGACTTTGTTGGTTGGGCTGAGAACTTTGCAGCGGCCCCTAGTATAAGAGCCAGGCGCACATTATAGAACCATGCGTAGTGGCGCCTAAAGTTGTCTTAGGCGTCACAGGTGTCCTATTTATGCAATATACAGACAGGTTCATATACACAACGAGTGTGGAAAAAAAGAGAGGTAAAGGACCTCCGATGCCTGTGCCATTGACAAGTATAAACGTACAAAATATCACGTGCAGGAACAGTTCTCTTTCGTAGGTCCAAAAACCTCTCAGGATCATCGACAACAAAATAAAATTATTTTTTCTTTGCAATTCTTTGATTCTCAAACAAGAACGATCATTAGAAACGATCGGCAAAGATTGCACTACTGCGCTAGTCAGGATCACCGTTCTAGGTGTAAAAACTTGGAATGACCTTACTGAAATGACCAGGGCAGAACCTAACGACACCAAATTCCAGAAGAAACTGAAAACTCATCTATTTGACACCTAATCACTTGAATCCTCTTCTCCTCCTGTACCTTCCTGCCCTCCATTGCCCTCCCTACCCTCTTCTAACCCCTTCCTCTGTCATGTCGCCAAGAGCTTGTATAGGTATGTGCGACGCACAAATGGAAGTAATAAATAAATAAAATAAATTCGGCCCGACGGGACCCGTTGCACCAATTGTCTTGGCTTCCTCAGGGGTCTGAATTAAGCACTGCAACAAGATAAGGCGCATCCATAGCAATAGCTACACTAGTTGTTAAAAGTAGATTAAAACGAAATAGGACTTACTGCATTAAGCTTGAGCAGATCGCATGTCAAAAAATGGCGCCGGTGAACAACGCCAAAGCAGGTGCAGTTAAACTCATGGAGTGTGATGTCATCAACAGCTGATGGCCACCTCACTACCGCCGGAAAATAACAACCTTCCACACTAGTTGTGTATATGAAACCTGTCTTCGCCTCAATTTTGGTTTAAAAAATGGGAGCATATCACTCCTTTTTATTTGAAACTCCATTGGTTGCCGATAGAATCGAGAATTCTGTTCAAATTTTCTTGAATTTGTTATAAATCAGTTTCGGGTTTGTTAGAAGTTATCTTGTGTCTCATTTTTCTTTGAGTCACGCCAAAAAGATCACACATAGAGTGCACTTGTTTTCATATCCCTCCTTAAAATCCTGTCATTATAAGAAGTTCCTTGAGAGAACCCTCTCATTTCAAGCTGCTAAATTGAATGTATGGCTTGGAAAAATGATGTTCGAGGTCTCTTCCTATCTTGATTTTAGAAAATTGTTAAAGACTCAACTCTTTGATAGGCTGGTATCTTAATGCATTCTGCTTCATTTTTTTCAATCAAGTTCCTTATATTCAACTTGATGTATTTGATCTGTTCTATGTATTACTTCTTTCCCTGCCATGCCGGTATTTTCTGCATTATATTGTAAATGCTTTCTGTCTTTATCTGTTTTTAAGTCCATTATTCTAATTTGTATTTTATCTGGATCCCATGTATTACCTCACCTTGTTGTGAACCGCCTAGAACTTTTTCAGTATGGCGGTATATAAGAATAAAATGATTATTATTATTTATATTGCGTTGTGGTTTCTTGCCATTATTTGCTGATATTAGTGGTTTACGCCCTATTTATGCCAGGGTTTTCTTGGCCTAAATCAATGTGCCTAAGTCCAAAACAGGAGGAGGTGGGGGGACACCTCTTCCCACTCCTCCCCTCGCCATGTGCGCGCCCTCCCTTCCCTTTCCCCCATACCTCTACCTGTTCACCTCCGTGAGCAACAACTTTAACGTGGCTCCTCGCAACCCCGTCGTCTCTCCCGCTGACAGCACTTCCGGACGCCGTACACAGGAAGCGGCATCAGCGGGAGAGACGATGGGAGCACTTTGACGTTCTTGTTGCTCGGTGAATAGTTAGAGGTAAGGGGGAAGGGAAGGGGGTCGCGTGTGTGGCAGCGGGGGAACAGGGGAGTATGGGTGAGGGCAGGGGACAGATGCCACCCCCTGGGTGCCCCTCACTCTCGCCACGCCACTGTCTATATGACAAACATGCCTACAGGGACAGATAGGGGAAAATGCTTGAGTACCTGATTGTAAACTGCTTCAATAATTTGATAGGTGGAATATAAATACCAATAAATAAATAAATCGGTGTCTTGGACTAGATGCCAACCTCAAAGAAGCAGATGTCTATCAAGTTAGGCATCAATTATTTGTTAATTGCCAATTGTCAACACCAATTAAGCCTTTTAATTAATTACCCCCTCCCCCCCCTTTTTACAAAACCGCTGCTCCCGACGCTCTTAGGAATTCTATGAGTGTTGGGAGCAGCGCAGAGCATTCAGCACGTCAGCTTGCACTAAAAAATCGCTTTCATGGTTTTGCAAAAGGGGGTGTGTAAGTGCCTTAGATTGGCTAGGCACGCTGATCTAAACGCCTAACTTTAGGGGTCATTTATAGAATCTGCCTACAAAATGGATAGCGGTTAAGCGCTCGAATAGCAATTGTTCTTTAATGGTCATGCACTAATGGCAATATTGGCACATGAAATACACAAATGAGCCAAGACGGCAGCGATGACAGTTAACTATGGTGGAGTAATAGATTGAGGCAAGAAGACCTCAGACATTTCAAAGACGCTTCGTCTTTACAGTTTTAGAAGGGGCTGTAAATATCTTTCATTGGTCAAAAACCTCCGTTCAATATTTTTTTTTTTTAATAAATTTTGAATACATTACAATATCCAATAATTCCAAAGGAAAAAAGGATAAACACATAAAACAATACATAATCAAACCATACATACATAATTCCTTTTAAGCCCACATTAATGGGGAGCACATATTGCTATTTCTAATCAAATCAATTCAAGAAAATAAAGGACAATAATTCTCGGTTCGCACTAGAGAACCTTGAATCATTCCTTAAAATGGGATATTATTTGAATTAATTCTCCTCATATTCTCAGCTAGGTGAAACAAATCTCATTTCTGTTCTCTTGCAACTAAAAATTGTTGTAGTTGTATAGGATCCCAAAAGGTGTACTCGATATCTTGTAACTTAACCAGACATTTACAGGGAAATTTCAGGTAAAAGGATGCCTCCAGGGCCAAAACTCTGTCCTTCAATTTCAGAAATTCTTTCCTCCTCATTTGAGTGGTCCTAGATACATCCGGAAAAATCCTAACCAAATCCCCACAAAATTTCATTAACCTATTTTTGAAGTAAAATCCCATTATCAACATCTTGTCCATCTCACTCATGCACGTTATTACCAGGGTGGACCGACTCTGAATCACATCCTGTGTATCTTCCAAAAATTCAGTCAAGTTTACCTCTGGTGTGGTCAGATGGTCCACCTCCTGGGCAGATTCAACTTTTTTTGGAGGAATATAGTAATAATTATTTATTGGAAAATTCTCCGCATTGGCCATTCCCAGTCCTTCTTTGAAAAACTTCCTTAATAAAATTTCAGGTTCCGTTCAATATTTTTATTAAATTTTGCAGAATAATACAGCCATTTCAGCACGTGAAAAGTGCATATATGGAAGAAAAAAAAAAGTACAAAAGAAAACGTAAGCCAAAATACATTGGAGTGCAAAATAGAGATTGTGTGGTTACAAGATATAAGAAATGAAGCGTATACTGCCAAGACATCAAGAAAGAGAGAAGTCCCAGGACTGGCTACAATACAGATCGGGAAAGAAATAGCGATATACGTTAACAATGCTATATAAGCGCAAGTCAAAGACAAGAATCACAATATTCCTGAACGAGAGCCCAAGTTTTAATATATGAAGAGACAGAATTGTGTTTTTCTGCAATAAATCATTCATACTTCAAGTTTCAAACTTATTTTAAATTTCATATACCGCCAAATCAGCCTTCTAGGCGGTGTACACTGTCTTAAAAACATATATGGGATAACAATACATCATACTACAATTATCAAGTAAAAAGAGAGAACATATAGGGGAA
Organism: Geotrypetes seraphini; assembly: GCF_902459505.1. Lineage (NCBI taxonomy): Eukaryota > Metazoa > Chordata > Amphibia > Gymnophiona > Dermophiidae > Geotrypetes > Geotrypetes seraphini. The sequence goes on along the minus strand of NC_047086.1, from coordinate 388,948,849 downwards.
AAGACAAAAGGAGGGGTGTTAAAAGGTAGAATAAAACTATGTAGCCCTGAGAAGGACATTTAGGTTTCGAAAGCATCAAGAAAAAATGTTTTAAATTTTGCCTTTAAATGGTGAAGAGTTGATTCTTCCCGTAAGTGGGCCGGAATATTATTCCAAAGAGATGGAGTGCTGACAGAGAAAATGGTAGACCTCATTATGTTGATACACTTCAAAGACGGGATAGATAGAAGATTTTTAGAAGATGATCTTGAAGTCTTAGAAGAACTATAGGGAATAAGAAGATTATTAATAGCATAAGCTTAACATAAGCATACAGAGTTCCACCACTGATTAAATTCTAGTTTCGAAAAGTCTTTCCAATTTTGCAGTATTATTTTAATAGCTAAAAATAATAGTGAGATAAGCAATCTAGCTTTATATTCAGACTAGTCTTATAGCCTGTTACATTAACGGGTGCTAGAATATATATGTGTATGTCTGTTTTTATTTTTTTTCTCTCTCCTTAGTCGCTTTATGTATTTCTGTCTTGTCTTTTTTTTTCCTTGGCTGTCCACTACCACCCCTTGCCTGCTCCCCCTGTCCATTCTCCCTTCCTTTTACCTCCCCTGTGTCCTCCACCACCCCATCACTGCTCACCTTATCCAGCAGAAGCCCTTCTCCCTTTGTTTTACCTCCCCCTTCCATCATCACCTCCTTCCTGCTCCCCCTGTCCAGCAGTAGGCCTGTCTTTATTTTTCTGCCCCCCCCTCCTCCCTGTTCATCAGCACCTCTTCCCCTGTCCATCAACCCCTTTTCTGCCCTCCATTTCCGTGTGTTGCAGCATTTGGGTGGGCCTGAGCCTAAAATGATTGGGCATGAGACCCCATCCCCTGCCCAGCATCTCTGCTTCCTCTCCTCTACCCCCACCCTGGTGACCAGGAATCTTTGAACTCTGTGCCTTCTCGCTCATCCATACCTTTGAAAGTCTGCATTTTTTAAAATTTTGATTTGATTGGAGACATCCGACTGGGGCCGCAGCGGTCGACTTCTGCCTCGGGGGGGGTGGAGGAAGAGAGAGAGCGGAGAGGCGGCGACGGCAAAGACATCCGACTCGGGCCGCCGCAGTCGACATCCGCTTCGGGGGGGGGGGTGGAGGAAGAGAGAGAGCAGAGAGGTGGCTAAGGCAAAGTTAGTGTAAGGGAGACGCTGCATCTTTCAACATGGAGCAGGACAGAGCGTATGCCGCGCATGCGCACTTCCTATGTGTCGCTACAGCTCACAGAAAACCGGCGCACACATAGGAAGTGCGCATGCGCGGCCTAGCGTTTTATTATATTAGATAAGGGAGACGTGAGGGCCAAAGGGCCCGTTATTAAAATGTTAAAGGTAAATAGGTCCTATATGTGGGGAATCGTTGAAATTGTGTCTCAAATTTTAATCCAGAAGCAAGGGCATGAGAAGAACATATGATGAAAGGAGCCAATTACCGATTTATGGGACCCACAATTTCCATTAACAGATCTAGAAAGTTTAATTAATTTACTGGGTGTCCAGGTTGCCCTAAGATAAAGAAAAAAGCCGCATGCATTAAAGAAGCGGACCTTAACGATTTAGTGGTGAAAGACCAAATATCAACCCAAATATCTTTATCAAGAGTGGTCTGCAAAGCACACGATTTTTTAATTAAAGTTTAGATACATTTCAACATTTCCACACTCCAGTTTGAGCATTGATTTCTTATTCTTCAAGAGACCAAAAAAATACTTATCTGAACCAGATAATGGACCTCAGTTTCATTTATAATGGCTTTTCATCAGGGCCTGTGTCGTTAATGTAGACTCTTGTTCGTCGCTGATGCTGTCAGACCAAAAATAAAAAGCTGCTATTTTCAGGCGCAGTGCTTCACGCTTTCTCACACCAACAATTCTTAAATAATGCTGTTGGAACACCGTGAGCCAACTCTTGCTCAAACTTTATGAAAAAAAAAAATAAACCACACACACACACAAAAACCATTCAAAATGGCACCCATATTTCAAAAAGACACCTTCACCAACAATCAGGACGCATATTTTGCGATCTTCAAAATTTTATTTATGGAAAATAAATAACAAGAGATTAGTGCATGCAAAGTGCTGTGAAACGCTACCAGAATTGAATGCAGTACTCAAGGTAAGGTCGCCTTAGTGATACAAAGGGACCTAAAAAAACTGGAAGAGTGGGCAAGCAAATAGCAAATGCGCTTTAATATAGAGAAATGCAAGGTCATGCATTTAGGGAAAAAAAAACCGATGTTCAGCTACAAAATGGGGGGGTCAGTGCTAGGGGATAGTAACCTTGAAAAAGACTTGGGTGTGCTGGTAGATACTACAATGAAACCAACGGCACAATGTGCAGCAGCCTCCAAGAAAGCAAACAGAATGTTGGGTATTATTAAGAAGGGCATTACAACCAGGACGAAGGAAGTCATCATGCCGCTGTATCGTGCGATGGTGCGCCCGCTGTGTACTGTGTCCAGTATTGGTCACCGTACCTCAAGAAGGACATGGCGATACTTGAAAGGGTTCAGAGAAGAGCGACGAAAATGATAAAAGATATGGAAAACCTTTCATACGCAGACAGGTTGGGAAGGCTGGGGCTCTTCTCCCTTGAAAAGAGGAGACTCAGAGGAGACATGATAGAGACTTTCAAGATCATGAAGGGCATAGAGAGGGACAGATTCTTCAGATTATTGGGAACAACAAGCACAAGGGAGCACTCAGAGAAGCTGAAAGGGGACAATTTTAGAACCAATGCTAGGAAGTTCTTTTTTTACGCAGAGGGTGGTGGACACCTGGAATGTGCTTCCAGAGGTTGTGATAGGACAAAGTACACTACGGGGGTTCAAGGAAGGATTGGATAAGTTCCTGAACGATAGGGGGATTGAAGGATACAGATAGAGGTAGAGATAGGTTTTAGACAGAGTATGGATAGAAGGATAAAAAGGGATTAGAGAAGGATCACATTACAGGTCGTGGGTGCGGACTGCTGGGCACGATGGACCTCGGATCTGACCCAGCGGAGGCAACTTCTTATGTTCTTATACCTTTAAAATCCCTGGTGGTCTAGCGGTGAACCTGGGCAGGAGCGATCTTCCTACGCTCCTGCCCCATGCGGAGCCACTATCTGAATGGCTGCTGTGAGTCAGTTCTAGCAAGACTGTGGGAACTCGTGAGGTTGCCACAGGAGCAGGAGCGTAGGAAGATCGCTCCTGTCCCGGTTCACCACTGGACCGCCAGGGATTTTAAGGCGAGAGGGAGATGAGAGTTGCTAGGGTCAGCTGGGACAGGAGGCACTGATTCGAATATAAACCGAGACCCCCAGTTTGGGCCCCAAAATCTGAGTTTATATTCCAGTATTTACGGTAACAGGAATTAGATGGGAAAATAAAGGGATGGGACTTGATGTACCGCTTTTTCTGTGTGGTTTACACGGGGGCAATGAAGTGTTACGTGACTTGCCCAGAGTCACAAGGAGCTATAGTGGGAATGGATCTCACAACCTCAGGGGGGAGTCAGGTCAAAAGTGCGCCGGGACAAAGGCGTGCCCAGACAATTGAGCGCAGCGCGGAGGCGCGCACCGCTATAAATTACTGTTTTTAGGGCTCCAACGGGGGGGGGGGGCGTGGGGGGAACCCCCGCACTTTACTTAATAGACATCGCGCTGTGTTGTGGGTGTGTTGTGGGGGGTTGTAACCCCCCCACCACATTTTACGGAAAACTTCACTTTTTCCCTGTTTTTAGAGCGAGACCAGAAGGCTTTGAGCATGCGCAAATGCTCAAAGCCTAGTCCAGCCCGGCGCAGGAAGAAGGAGGATCTCTCCTGCACCGCACCGCCCAGCCCAGCCCAGCCCAAACCAACGAGGGAGGATCTTCGGGCACTGGCACTGGCACGTCCTGTGCATTGGTGCTGGTGCCGGTGCCCAATCGGGTAAGAGATGTTTGGTGCTGGGGGGATGTAGGATCACGGGGGAGGGGGGGTGACGCGAGCCGGGGGGGGGAGGATGCCGGTTCGCAGGGGGGATGCCGGATTGGATTGAAAAAAAAAAGTTGTAAAACGCGCTCACGCGTATAACGCGCAAGGTTATGCACGGTTTGTAAAATCGTGTATAACGCGCGCGTTATATGCGTGAAAATACGGTAATAACTTTATTTTTATATACCGCAATACCATAAACAGTTCAGAGCGGTTTACAAAGGAAGAGACTGTATACAGACAGCGACATTACAGAGAACTTTCGAAATGACATGTTAAGGTTAGTCAAATTTATCTGGAAGTGTTTTGGAAAGTGTTAAAAACTGTCATCTTCAATTTTCTTTCGCTGCTCAAACCCCCAAACCCCTCCCACCAAAAATAAATAATAACCCCCCCCAATATAAAGGAAAATCCAACTTATCCGAGTCCAGAGGAAATTAGTCACTGCCCTGTGATCACATCATTTAAAGGCGTGGAAGAATGGCGCAACATTTAGCGCAGTGACCTCAGAAACGAGTTCAATTCCCCCTGCAGCTCTGTGTGACTGTGAGCAAGTCACTAAGAGGGTTTTTTTTTTTACCGAGGTGCGTTAGCCGTTTTAACGCCCGCTAAATGCTGACACGTCCATAGAATATAATGGGCGCGTCAGCATTTAGGACTCCTCTTACAAAGGCGCGCTAGTGATTTAATGCGCGTACTAAACCGCCAGACGTGCTAGCCGCTACCGCATCCTCTTGAGCAGGCGGTAGTTTTTGGCCAGCACGGGGGTTAGCGCGTGATGAAAAGTCACGGGCGTTAACCCCGCTAGCGCGCTTTTGTAAAAAGAGCCCCTAATGCGCGCTAATATTTAGCGCACGCTAAATCGGCTAGCGTGCCTTAGGGGTCCTTTTACTAAGGTGCGCTAGCGGTTTTAGCGCACGCGCTAAACGCTAACACCTCCATAGAGCTTGCGTTAGTATTTTTCGTTTAGCGCGTGGGTTAGCACGCGCTGATCCATAGCGTGCGCTAAAAACGCTAGCGCACCTTAGTAAAAAGAGCCCTAAGGTGCGCTAGCTGATTTAGCGCGCACTAAATACTAATACGTCCATTATATCCTATGGACGCGTTAGCATTTATCGCACGCTCATATTTAACGGACGCTAAATCGGCTAGCGCACCTTAGTAAAAAAACCCTTATCCCTCTATCACCCCAGGCACAAAACCAGTGCTTGTGGGAGTATATAATATGTAAATTGCTTTGATTGTAACACACAAAGGTGGCATATCATATCATTTTCTTGTTCCCTTCTATCAGTTATGCTGTAACATTCTGAATCAAATGGAGCTGCCAAGCCCAGGGGAATGTTTTTCCCCCCCACTTTGGTGGGAGGAGGGCCCCTTTCAAAATGAAATGATAAATGAAGTTTCTTTTGGTTTTTTATCGCTGTATTTTGTATAATTGTGAGAAGTGTGAAAAGAGAACTTTTATGATACAGTATTTTTATAATAATTATTTTGCTAATACTTTTTTTGCATTATCTGGTGTTAATCGTTGCCCGCTGCAGAGGTATGGAGGAGCAGTAGGGGGTGGAGGGTGGAGAGAGAGCTGACAAAGGCCTAGATTCACTAAACTTACCGATCTGGATCGGTGCTGGGCGATTCTTGGCCCGGTTTTGCCGAGCGACCGATTGTACCTGCAACTGATCTGATCGGACTCGCGCCCTATAGCGATCCCGCTGATCGCTGTAAGAGCGATCGAAACGCATGCGCAGAGTATCCTTGTTGTATATTGATGCAATCTACGCATGCGCTAGCTCTTTGCCCTTACTATGTCGTTAGTGGGCGGGGTTTATTCCCGCATGTCATGGGCGGCGAAGCACAAGCGAGCTCAAAAGAAAGGGAGAGGCATGGCTGATGTTCACTTTCGCCGGCCCTATGAGCTAGACATTTTTACAAAGGAATGATTTGTGACCGACGCAATGAATTATTTTATGTAGCCAGATTATCGAACAGAACACGCTTTAAACCCACGGGTTAAAACCGCGGGTTTGCAATGTGCTTTTTACAGAATATATGATACGTAAAGATATTTTACAGTTTTATTTTTAATTTTGACGGTTGTTTTATATGGGGTTGTAACCTCGATACTGATATTTCAGGGCGGAAGAGGGCAGGAGAGTTGGCAAGGATAGTAAGCCACTGGTCCTCAACAGTCGCTTCTTTTCGGATCGGCAAACCCAATCGTTGTTTCCTCTTCTGCTTAGTGAATCGATGGCTTCCTACTTTTGCATGTCATTTTCCCTCATTTGCATGGGTGGATCGCATGGGAGATTGATCGGGAAGCTGTTTAGTGAATCGAGTCGGGGACGGGGAACGATCGCAAAACCAACAAAACTGTTTTTGCGATCATCGGGACGTGATTAGAAGGTTTAGTGAATCTAGCTGAAACTGCCTGGGAAGGAAGGCGGGGAGGGAGATTATTATTATTATTTTATTTCTTATATACCGCTATACCGTGAGGTTCAAAGCGGTTTACAATGAAGATAGATTAAAAATACATTAAAATAAAATAAATGAAATAAAGTAAATTCCAGTCAGACAATAGGTTCTGATGTTAGAAGTTCATAAAGACGATATGTCAAGGAGCGAAAGCTGGTATGCTCCTTGAGCCCTGACGTATGCAGCCAAGCCAACACACAATATTTCAGCCATGAGGTTTCCCAGGAAGTAGTAATGAGTGCCAAAATACAGGCTAGTCATTTAGATCAGAGTCAATGCAATGCTAAAATGCAGGCATGTCATTTGGATCAGATGACCTCTGCAACAGCCAGACAACCGCCACTATCATCTCGGTGCATCAGCTCCATTAAACGGTCAACTGCCACCATTCTCAGATCCGATGAGACATTCTTAAGGCATTCTTTGCAACGATTTGGGAACACATTGTCACAAGCTACTGCAGAACATGTCTGAGCAAGTATAGAATAACAACCAGTAGCTAACTGAAGGACATGAGCGTGTAACTGAGAGACTGAGCTCGTAGAGAAAGGATTATGCATGTAGATAAACCATATATAGGTGAAAGTAAATAAGGTTAGGGTCAAAGAGCGAGAGTACTGGGAGAAATAAATGGAGGCGGGGAAAATGGAAGTACAGCAAGTCACAGTTGATAGGATGTCTGAGAATGTGATCTACCTTTACCCTGACCAATGGGCAGATAGACAGGAGGGACCAGAAATGTGAGAACTAACTGCAGATACTCGTCGACTTACGACCATAATTGGTTCTGACTGACAGGTCGTAAGCTGATTGGGACATAAGTTGGCCTATGTTAGACTAAGGTAAGAATATTGTATTAGACTGGGTAATAATATTGTAGTCATCTTAAAGCAGTGGTCTCAAACGTGTGGCCCAGGGGCCACATGCGGACCACCAGGTACTATTTTGAGGCCCTCGGTATGTTTATCATAATCACAAAAGTAAAATAAAACAGTTTCTTGATCATATAGCTATAAATGACAATATTATTATTAAGACTTAGCCAAAAGGAAAGATTTATAAACTATAATGAGTTTTACCTCATGCAAAATTGTCATTTCTTTAATAAGATATTCGCTTTTTTTTATTTTTTTTTTGAGGCCCTCCAAGTACCTACAAATCTAAAATGTGGCCCTACTTAGGGTTTGAGTTTGAGACCACTGTCTTAAAATAATATTTTATCAACATTCTCCTACTTTCTAAGTCAAGCACAGCACAATCCCTTTGTGGTGAACATTCGTTATGGCAGCTCCTCTTTATATTATGACTGCTGCGTAGCGAGACGGGAGTGTGGGAGACTGGGGCTGCTAAGAGCTGATTGGGGAAACTGTCGTAAACGCGTCGTAAAGTCGAACAGTCGTAATTTGAATAGGCCGTAAGTCGACAAGTACCTGTATACAGTATCATGCATAACCAGAGTCACCTTTGTGTGCTTACCCTATGTGTATGACGACACCCTTTCGTCCTAGAGTAAAATTAATTCATTGCTGTTTCACACCAGAGTCTGTCCTGAGTTTTTGCACTGGGAGCTCGTTGTTTCGCATATAATTCATTGAGACTCCATTTTCATAGGAACATAGGCATTGCTATACTAATTCAGCCCAAAAGTCCATGCAACCCGGCGTCATGTTTCCAGCCATGGCCATTTCAACTTTATATGTATCGAATTTTTGAAATTATGCATATTACTATCCACCTAGGATACAAGGAAATATAGCAAATATATATCATATGTTATTTTCGCATTAGAAAGGGAGAGAAACATAGAAACACAAAGGCATATAAAGGCCAAATGGCCCATCCAGTCTGCTCATCCGCAGCTCCACTATCTCCTCTTCTCCCTAAGGGGCTCATAATCAAAGAAAAAAAAAAGTCTAAAAAGTGGCTTAAATGGGTACTTGGACGATCAAAAAGCCTGATCCAAAGATGCATCTAAAACCAGCTTAGGCCTTTCCCCTGCCTCTAAACACATAGGGCGAAAAGAGGTGTTTTTAGAGGAGGGGAAAGGGCGGGAGATGGGCTGACCTAGACCTAGGCGTGCAGCAGGTATAACCAAAAGTTTAAGCAGGTTGCCTGGTCGGCACTTAAGTGCTGAAAAAGGGGCCGCTGAGCTGATCGCGGCTGCTGCGGTCAGATCAGCGGCCTCGGAAACCTGCCCATCCCCCCACCCCCACCTCAACCATTGCAGCAGGAGAGACGGCTCATCTCCCCTGCCACGACGATTGATGCCCAATCTCTCCTGCTGCGATTTGTGGCAGTTCGGGTAGAGGGGTGATCGCTATCGCGACAGGAGAGATAGCCAATCTCCCCCCCCCCAACTCGATCCGGGCAGGAGGGAGCCCAAGCTCTCCTGCTCCAGAGACACCCCTCCCCCAACTCGATCCGGGCAGGAGGAAGCCCAAGTCCTCCTGCTCTGGCAAAACCCCCCTCACCCATTAAGATATGGGCAGGAGAGATCCCAGGCCCTCCTGCCCACGACGACACCACGAACCCCCGATCAGCCCCCCCACCCACCGATCTCATGACCCTCCTCCCACCGACCACGCGACACCATGCCCCCCCCCCCCCCGACACCCCCCCTGTATCTTAAAAAAGTTGGATGGACGAACGGGTCCCAAGCCCATCCAGCAGGCCCGCCATCCACAGAATGACAGGCCTTAGGGCTTGATTGGCCTAGACGCCTCAAGCCCCGACCACAGGTAGTTGCCTTAGGCCCCTCCTGGTAACCCTACCTAAGCGCGTCCACCAGTATGTCATTTTAAGCTGCACTAGGTGTGCGTTAGTGTCTAACACAGCTTAATAAAAGGGCTCCTTTATTAGTAATTTTTTTATAATTGCATAGTAAGAACAATAACAGGGTACCAGAGTTTTGAAGTCAACCAGATCATACAGTGGTTGACATTTTTAGTTTCCCGTCCTTTTTGGTTTGCTCTTCTTCACGTTATTAGTTATTATTTTATTTAAGTATTTCTATACCATTTATAGCCTAGGTGGTTTACATTCAGGTACTCAAGCATTTCTCCCTGTCTGTCCTGGTGGGCTCACAATCTATCTAATGTACCTGGGGCAATGGGGAGATTAAGTGACTTGCCCAGGGTCACAGGGAGCACCATGGGTTTGAATCCACAACCCCAGGGTGCTGAGGCTGTAGCTTTAACCACTGCACCACTCTAGAAATCAAGATGTAGTAGAAGTGAGCCAAGTAAAGGACAGGGAGGCCATTGTGACATCACTGATGAGGTTGGCTCTTAGGCATTGGTGGAATGAGGCATTATGACATCACAATACCAGCTCTGGTTCTCAGAGGCTGAGACTTTTCACATTATTTATTTATTCAGTTTTTTATACTGTTCTCCCAAGGGAGCTCAGAATTGTTTACATGAATTTATTCAGGTACTCAAGCATTTTCCCATGTCTGTTCCGGTGGGCTCACAATCTATTTAATGTACCTGGGGCAATGGGATTATTGAGTACCTTGCCCAGGTTCACAAGGAGCAGCATGGGATTTGAACCCACAACCTCAGGGTGCTGAGGCCGTGGCTCTAACCACTGCGTCACACACTCCCCACTTGTTCTTACCACTTTCACTTTGAACCCATTCTCTGGATTGCTGAAAGCTTAGAATTCGCATCACCTAAATCACTTAAGTTGACATAAAAAAAAAGAGACAAGCTTAAACACGGCCATAGCTCCGGGGAGCGGGTTTATCTTCCCCGATGCTTTGGATATCTTCTAAACCGACTGACTCAGCATTCGTTTGACATGTTTCTTTGTACTTAGCACAGGTGAGACGGATGAAGTGCAACCTGCTGAAGCAGGAGAAATGATTCAAGAGCAGGTCAGGCAGAAGAAACGAATGCCAGAACAGTGTCAGGTCAAAAGCGTGCCGGGACAAAGGCGCGCCCAGACAATTGAGCGCAGCGCGCGCCGCTGCGCCGCTCTAAATTACTGTTTTTAGCGCTCCGACGGGGGGGCCTGGGGGGAACCCTCCCACTTTACTTAATACACATCGCGCCGCGTTGTGGGGGCGTTATGGGGGGTGTGGGGGGTTGTAACCCCCCACATTTTACTGAAAACTTCACTTTTTCCCTGTTTTTAGGGAAAAAGTTCAGTTTACAGTAAAATGTGGAGGGTTACAACCCCCCAAACCCCCCACAACGCCGGCGCGATGTCTATTAAGTAAACTGGGGGGGTTCCCCAACAAAAACCCCCGTCGGAGCCCCTAAAAACTGTAATTTAGAGCGGCGCGGCGGTGCGCGCTGCACTCAATTGTCGGCGCGCACTTTTGTCTTTCGCGCCGTTGTCTATGAACCGCCAGAACAACCTAGCTGGTTCCACAAAGGAAGCTTGGTCGGAAGTGATTACAATTCGTTAAGCATTTGCTGCTGTTTTTAAAGCGACATGAAAACAGTCAATAGCATTTATTGCATCGGTTTAGTAGCATGACTTGTATTGGCATCCAAAGTAACACACACAAATATCTGGCGTGCGCGCATTTGTCATACGCGCATTTGTCGGCGCCTATTTGATGACGCGCGTTTGTCACTTGGGCATTTGACGGTGTACCCAAATATCTTTTTATGTCATTTCATTTCCCATTACCACCGCTGGAGAAAGCGGTGGCATTTATTTTTCATGCATATGGAGGTCTCCAAAGGCTGGAACGGACGTCCGTGTGCTCCATCCAAGTGCCAATTTCAACAAAGACAGAAAACGGACATCCAACACTGCAGTACGCACAAATGGTGTCAGGTCAAAACCGCGGAAGACAAAAGCGCGCGCCGACAACTGACTGTTTTTAGGGGCTCCGATGGGGGTGTGTGGGGGGAACCCCCCCACTTTACTTTATACAGATCGCGCCGCGTTGTGGGGGGTTTGGGGGGTTGTAACCCCCCACATTTTACTGAAAACTTCACTTTTTCCCTAAAAACAGGGAAAAAGTTAAGTTTACAGTATAATGAGGGGGGTTACCACCCACAACGCCGCCGCGATCTGTATTAAGTAAAGCGGGGGGGCTCCCCAACAAAACCTCCCGTCGGAGCCCCTAAAAACTGTCATTTTCTTCGGCGCGCGCCTCCACCTTACGCTCAGTTGTCGGCGCGCACCTTCCGCGGTTTTGTCTATGAACCCGCACAAATAGCAAGGGGACATGTTGTGGGTGGAATTAGGGGGGGCCTGAAATCTGGATGGCCAAGAGCGATTATCAAAGTGATAGAAGCACCCATGTGTAAAAAGGACACCCTTATTTAGATCGGTTCCAGGCACATCCAGGGTACACAAAGGTGCCCTGATTGAACAGCTGTCCACCAGAGGGATTAAGGGATGACACTTAATCCCCCAGTGACAGCTGTCCCCCTCCCTCTCCCCTGAAAGTGCTTGAGTACCTGAATGTAAACCACTTGGCCTATAAATGCTATAAATAAATAAATAAAAATAGCGAAGGGGGGTACCAGATTCTATGAAAGCTTCAGATATTATTGGCACTATTAACAGAACAGGAAGCAAATTGGAGGAGTTTCCATCCCCGCCCCACAGATAACCGCGGGAAACCATCCCGTGTCCTTCTTTAGTGTCTATCTCAACCTCTGTCTTTCTACACCAGCATTCATCAGGCTGGGCCCAGTCATACTCTGATTCTTAAGTGAGCAAGTATAGGATAATTAACCCACTGTGACATCATTGATGAGTTTGGTTCTTAGGCACTGGTGGAATGAGGCATTATGACATCACAATCTCAGCTCTGTTGCTACTCTTTGGGTTCTTAGGCACTGGTGGAATGAAGCATTATGACATCACAATCTCAGCTCTATTGCTACGTTTTGGGTTTCTGACAGGTACTTGTGACCTGGGTTGTCCACTACTGGAAACCGGATACTAGGCTTCATGGACCTTCAGTCTGTCCCAACGCTTATGGTCTTATGTTCTAACCATCCTTTGTCATTCTTTAGCGTCTATCTCAACCTCTGTCCGTCTACACCAGCATTCATCAATGCAAGGCTTGAGGGTCAGTGACTCTGAAAGGAAGCTCTGGAATGAGAGGGCATTGGATGAAGTTAAGAGGTGAAAGCTCAGGAGTAATCTAAGGAAATAATTTTTTACAGAAAGGGTGGTAGATGCGTGGAACAGTCTCCCGGAAGAGATGGTGGAGACAGAGACTGTGTCTGATGTCAAAAAAGCCTAGGATAGGTACATAGGATCTCTTACAGAGAGGAAGAGATAATGGTTTCTGCGAATGGGCAGACTGGATGGGCCATTTGGCCTTTATCTGTCATCATGTTACAATGTTTCTATAACCAAAAAGTTCTATGACCTCACAATACAGGTATAAAGAGCCTTAGCCAATAAGAAGAGGAGGAGATAGTGGATGCTTGACTGGATGGGCCATTTGGCCTTTATCTGCCATCATGTTTCTATGTTTCTATACTCGGATTCTTCCCTCTCTCCTTACAAATGACTGTTATCCGTGAGAACAGTGACAAATTTTGTCACTGTGTCATTCTCTAGGGACCCAAATTTGAATGCCATTTCAACTCTTTTATAATTCTAAATCCTGCAAAAATCAATCATATCTTGGTTCAGGCAATATTTTATAATTGTTAAATTCAGAAAAATTGATCATATCACGCTTACGTATAAATTCAAGAAAGCGTGGGACAGGCGCATTGGATCTCTTAGGGAGAGGAGGAGATTGTGGATGTTGCCATTGGACAGACTTTATCTGCTGTCACGTTTCTATGAGCAAATGCAACATATAATCATGGCTATTTACACCAGCCATTCACATGGTATAGGTGGCCCTGCCTAAATGTTTGCTAGCTTCTATAATGGCAATTATATGGATAACTGACGTATGGAATTTTCACTTATTGTGCAGCATCCTAGATTTCATTGACCTTTTCAATTTTACCCCCAGTGTTTACTATTTTATGGTCAAGGTCTTCTTCATTAATTGTGTGAAAAACACACTAACAAAAAGTACACTTCTCCCTCCGTATTTGCGGTTTCAGCAATCGCGGTTTCAATTATTCACGGTTTTTAGCTTGCTGGCTCCCCCTCGCCCCCAAATTACATCAGCTTGCATAGAGAAATCGCTGATTCCAAGCGTTTACAGAGAAAATCGCCGATTCCCAGCGCTTTCTTCACCGTGTTTTGCCTCTCCTTCAGGAACAGGCCAGGCCTCCCACCATGTTATTCACGGTTTCACCATACTCACGATGGTTTTTAATAGAAAACAGCAAATAACATATGAAAAAGTTATTTGTGTTTTTTCTGTACACTTTGCCCTCCGTATTTGCGGTTTCGATTATTCACGGTTTTTAGCTTGCTGGCTCCTCCCCCCAAATTACATCAGCTTGCATAGAGAAATCGCTGATTCCAAGCGTTTACAGAGAAAATCGCCGATTCCCAGCGCTTTCTTCACCGTGTTTTGCCTCTCCTTCAGGAACAGGCCAGGCCTCCCACCATGTTGTTCGCGGTTTCTCCATATTCACGATGGTTTTTAATAGAAAACAGCGAATAACATGAAAAAGTTATTCGCGGGTCTGCTAACCCCCCTTTCACAGCAAATACGGAGGGAGAAGTGTACATTTATTATAAAGCCTTTAAGTGAGAGAAAATCAGATGGTATTAAATTCATTTTCATGGTTTAAGGCTATGCTAGTATATATTATTGGGTTTATACTTTTGATATGTGGTTTGCTTTGTTGTACAATTATTTGGAAAGGTGATTAAGCAAATTTTTTAAGAAACATAAGTATCATAGGAGTGTAACATTTCAACCATGAAGCTGGATGACATTCAAGGCTGAACACGTCATCTTTCAGCCCCCATCCCAGAAAACAATATTTTTGGCATATAGAGTCACTGATAACAAGATATGAAGGTTGTTGGGGTGTTTTTTTTTAATGTTAATGATGGCTCTTATGGGCTTACTTATGGGCTGTGAAATATAGCTGATGTAGCTGTAAGAGGGATTTGGAGAAAAGATTATTTTATCACAAATCTGTCCCAAAACTGTGTAATCCTCACTCTGATTAATCATGGTTTCTTGTGCCTTAAGCTGCTTTTTTTTTTTTTTTTTTCCTGTCTTCTCAAGGAACTTGAGCATCTTAGGGATTGGTTGTATAGTCTTTTAAATTAGTTCAATATGGTAACTATAATTTAAAACATTTGCAATTTATCGTATTAATGCTTAAAAGACCAGGAAACTCATGTGATCATAAACCCTCTTCCACTAACCTGGCAAACGCTGATTCGGCAATAGCACCTGGCTAACCAATTAGCGCATCTACATTAGAGTACATTAGAGTCCTCACAGGAACTCAATTTCTCCGTCCCGTCCCCCCTGAGTTTTGTTACTGTCGCCGCCCCGGCCATATTCCTGTAAGCTCTGCCTTGACCACACAAGCCTCGAACACGTGGAGGGGCATAATCAAAAGAAACGTCTAAGTCCGTTTTGGGCCTAAGTCGCTAGACGCCCGAAGTTGGCAGTGTTAAAAGTCCATTCCCGAAAAATACGTCCAAAATATTTTTTTTCTTTTGAAAATCGTCGGCTGTTTGGTCGGCCAGACCGCTAAGTCGTCTATCGTTATACCCCATTTGCGTCCAAAAATGTATTCAAGTCAAAAACACCTAGAACAAGACCTTTTGGATGTGGGAGGGACCAGCAAAGTGATGGACTGGACACCCAGGGTACCATATACACATCTCACCAGAACTCACTTATAGGTCATGGTGAGCCCCCCCAAAACCCACTAGACACACCTGTCTACAACCCCCTATAGCCCTTATAGCTGAAGGTGGCACGTATATGGCAGTATAGTAGGGTTTGGGGGGGTTTGGAGGGTGCATATGTTTCATCATGAATGCAGTGGTTAGAGTGGCTTATGGGCCTGGGTCCTCCTCTCTATTGTTCAGTAGCCCACTCCCACCCCCAGACTACTTAAGCCACCGCTGTGCTGCTCTACTAGGCTTTCCTATTCCAAGTGTTGATGTATTGGAGGCAGATATGTAAATATTTAATTCTGATTTTATGACGGGGGGGGGGGTCAGTGATCACTGGGGGAGTGTGTGGGGGGTCTGTACTTTGTCTCTACAGTGGTTATCTGGTCACTTTGGAATCCTTCTGGCCACTTAGACCTGGTTTTACATGACTTAAGTCACAACATACAATTTCCATCTAGGCACTATTGTTACACTTTCGGTTATTCTTGCAGTACGACTAAGTCTAGTCCGGCCCACGTCCCGCCCTCGCCACTCCTCCTAAAATGCCCCTTTTAGCTCTGGGCGTACAGCAGCACTGAAGAGGCCTAAGTCATTTTTACATACATCCAAAACCCGGTTCGGTTATCGGCACTTAAGATGACTTGTTTTACTGATAGTCCAAGTGCCGATTAGGCCGGTTTTGGACGTATTTCTGTTTCGAATATGATTTTAAAGTGTTTGAGGCTAGTGCAGGTGAGGACGGAGCTTGTAGGAATGGGGCAGGGACAGGGAAAGAACTCGCAGAGACTGGACAGGAAAATGAGTTCCCACAGGGATGGGGAAAAATCTGTACCCATGTCATTCTCTAATCTACATTGCCATATGCTAACTGGTTATCACACGAATAAGACAGAAGTCCTTTTCACCTCCAAAATTGACTGTGATAGTGTTCAAAGAGTAATTTTAAAAAACGGCTGCTTACTTAAAGTGTTCTCCTTAGCTGAAAACCTTTTCCTTTAAGAAAAATTGAAATCACATCATTTATGATGTTTATAAAGCTGATTTTTTTTTTAAAGGTTATATAAAGAAATAGTCTTCCCCCTTTAAAAAAAAATAAAAAAAAATTGTTATACGCATTGAAATATATGATATTGCGTAGATAACAAATCTTAATAAACTTGAAACTTTTCTGTTTGGAGTGAGGATAATCCATAAGTCCACAGAGCCAGGGAGTATAATTACACAGAATAAAAATAGTTATCTTATTAAAGTTTTCATGAATGCTTCCTTGCAGTAAAAGAACATAAGAGCATAAAATTTGCCACTGCCCGTGGCAGCCCTTAAGTCAAAGATCAGTGCCCTATTTGAGTCTAGCCTTACTTGTTGTTCTGTTCCAGTAGGAACTTATCCAACCTTGACTTGAATCTTTGAAGGATTCTTTCCCCTATAACAGCCTCCGGAAGAGCGTTCCAGATTTTTTCCACTCTCTGGGTGAAGAGGAACTTCCTTACGTTTGTACGGAATCTTTTCCCTTCTAACTTTAGCGAGTGTCCTTTCGTTCTCTTTATCTTGGAGTGGGTGAACAATCTCTCTTTCTCTACCAAGTCAATTCCATTCAATATCTTGAATGTATCGATCATGTCCCCTCTCAGTCTTCTCTTTTCAAGGGAGAAGAGGCCCAGTTTCTCTAGCCTCTCGTTGCAATGTCATTTTTCTCATAGATTAAAATTGCTGGCAGCTGAAATTCAAGCAGACAGCTCCAGATGAAGCAGATAAGTGAAACGGAGAGGCTCCGTCGAGCATAAATATTTCAGTTAAGTCGCCGCGAAACATTATCAAATATAAATGTGGAATATCATGAAGAGGTTTGAATAATATCTAGTAAAGTAAAAATGAAAGTGGTTTTTATGACTATGATGTTGTAACTCCAATCCATTCATTAACACAATCAAAATGAATGAATAGAATTCTAATTGGAACAACTGAAGTCTTTTTCTCATTATTTAATGCAAGGACATCACACATATAAATTGTGTAATTATACTAATATTATTTTAAAACAATAGAAGGAATTGCAGTAAGTAATTAACAGGACTTACTCTGGCTTTTGTGGATATTAGTTTATGGCCATTAATTACATTACATTACACTAGTGATTTCTATTCCGCCATTACCTTGCGGTTCAAGGCGGATTACATCCAAACTAAAACAAGAATTACATTTCAACTTGAAGTAATAGATTAAACGATGAGATAAAATTTTAAGGGAGAATTATGGGTTTTAGATAATGTTTGGTAACTAGAAAAATTAGAGAGTACTAAGGGTTTATAGGGTGTTGGATGTTGGGTTGGGATTGTTGTGTTTTTTGAAGAGTATGGTTTTAATTTCTTTCTTGAAGGTTTTGTAATCTGTGGATGAAGATAACAGAGTGGTGAGTTGTTTGTCCAACTTAGCTGCTTCGGAGGCTATTAGGTTGTCATAAAGTTTTTTTCGTTTGACATTTTTGGATGGTGGGCAATAGAATAGTGAATGGGTTCTTCTGTGTCTGATTGAGGAGGATTGATTTAGTCTTTTATTCCAGTAAGCTGGGCTTTCTCCGTTGATAGCCTTGTAAAGTAAGCAGTAGAATTTGAAGTTCACTCTCGCTTCTATTGGAAGCCAATGCGAGTCATGGTATGCCTCTGTGATATGGTCATATTTTTTTAGTGAATAGACAAGTCTCAGGGCTGTATTCTGTACCGTCTGCAATTGCTTCATCATGGTCGCGGGACATGGTAGGTTTAGTATGTTGCAGTAGTCCAGCATCCCAAGGATTAGAGATTGTACCAGTAGTAGGAATTGCTTCTTTTCGAAGAATGATCGGATTTTTCTCAGATTTCTCATGGTCATGAATGATGTCTTTATTATTTTGTTAATTTGGGGTTGCATGTTACAGCTTCTGTCAATCGTGATTCCAAGCAATTTTAAAGTAGGTTGTATTGGGTATGAAAATGAATTTATTACAAGATTAGTCCAAAAAAATAGAAAAAAAAGACATTTTTACAGTGTGGTAAAATAGCCTTAGCGTTGCACATAAGACCCACGTAAGGGCGCATTAAGGCCACTGTTTATTGCAGCTTACTAAAAAGACCCCTATGGCTGTAAAGAATCAGGAAATACACACAGAAAAAGCACGCAGCGGAGGTAAACTCAGGGGGGGCAGAGTTAGCCAGGCTTTGCTTTCTTGCTTTGTCATCTCAGGCTTGCTTTCTTACAGCAGGAGGTAAGTTATTTGTCAATTTATACGGCTGAGTGATTTTCCAGGATGAAGTCATGGCCCATAAAAATAAAAAGGTTTCAAGACCATATGGCCCATACCTTCTTAGCAATGCTTCCCTGATAAAATCTCACATTAAGGAAGACATCCAAAAGGAAAACATGGGTGCCGCTGAAAAGTTCTCAGCCCAACCAAGAAGAGAATGAGGTGGAGCCATGAAACTTACAAGATATTCCACACTTTTCATTTCAGTGAGGCAAGTACATCTGGTAAATGGGCCCAAGTATAGGGAAACCAAGCCATTGTGACATCACTGATGAGGTTCGCTGGAATAGTCTTCCACTACAGGTGATTGAGGCCAGCAGCGTGCCTGATTTTAAGGCCAAATGGGATCGGCACATGGGATCTATTCACAGGGCAAAGGTAGGGGAGGGACATTAAGGTGGGCAGACTAGATGGGCCGTGGGCCCTTATCTGCCGTCTATTTCTATGTTTCTATGACATCACAATAGGGGCACCGCTGAAAAGTTCTCAGCCCAACCAAGAAGAGAATGAGGTGGAGCCATGAAACTTACAAGTTATTCCACACTTTTCATACTTAAAGCTACAGTTTCATTTTATGCTGCACTTGTAAAGAAATCATATTCTTCTTTCGTGCGTGATTACGAGGTTTTCAGCAGTGACTATAAAACACAAATACAGTATGTTTCCCATCACTTTTTTTTAAGTAATCACATTTGTCAGTCACCCTTCAACTTTAATAAAAGCAACAACTGTCCATGTTCCATCTGAGACTTTTGTTACTTCTGTGGGTTTCTCCAGTTGACAAATACTAATAAAATTAAAATTTCACTAGCAAATGTCAAGAAAAGAGAAGTGTGTGGGGGGGGGGGGGGGAGGGGAGGAAAGAAGACCCCCTTCTTTTCATGCTATTCAGCAAAATATTTTTGGGGTGGCACTCCAGCAGAACAGCAAGAGTTAAAGCTCCATGTATTTAAGTGCCATTGACAGTCCGCTCTGAGCTCCTAATCTCCACTAATACCCTCCCATGCTTCATTTAGTTTCACTCTCGGAGCTCTTTCTCAGATTCTTCTCAAATCGTAAAACCAATGCCTTCATTGTTTAAAAATTCCTTTAGCCTGGTCAAGCTAACCGCAAATATATCCTCTCTTTCTTTCCTACTCTGCTAACTCAGACTGCCCACTTACTCATTCATATGATAACAGCACATAATGGCCATCCCATTAATTAAGTTAATTTTAGGCCTTAAAAGCCCTGCAGATGGGTTTCTATCTCCAGTGCTTTTCAAACCGATTGAACTCGGTTTTTTTTTTGTTGGATGAGGCCAAAGAGTACATGGAAGAAAAGCAAAGTTCTCACTAGGTTTTTGTTGGGTTTTTTTCCCCCTTTTAAGCCACTTCAGGGTTAGGCCGAAGCAGCATCAGCAATTCTAATTTGCCTAGCAGCGTATGGGAAATGACTCAAAAGTCCTGCAGGTTAATTTGTGTCAGATGTACCATGCTTTAAGGGATTGAGAGAAAAAGAAGGGTGTCCTTTTGAGAAAAAATAAGCACGTTAATACTAAAAGATATTTTTTAAAAAAGTCTCAGCATTTTACCTGAGATGTGGATTAAAGTAGGGTTACCAAACGTCCATATGTACTCGGACATGTCATATTTATAGAAGACATGTCCGGGGGTACAGGCGGCTTTTCAAAACCCAGCACTTTGTCCAGGGTTTGAAAGGCTTCCACCTCAGGACCACGTCGGGAGGGCATCTGCCTATGCACGGGTGCAATGCGGTAATGTCATGCGAGCAAGTTGAGGGGGGCGGGGTGGGGTGGAACTGAGCGGGCCTGGGGGTAGTGCTATGGGTCCAGATTTTACGGGAGCAAAATCTGGTAACCCTAGATTAAACCATTTTAAAGATGATTTTCAACTCTAATTCTGGAAGCATTTTCTAATTAGTATGGTGAGCGTTGTCATAATTAGAAAATCCAATCAGTGAGTAATACGAGTTAAAAAATATAATTGAAGCAATTGTTTTTCAAAAATAAGGTCATTGTGAGATGCAGCCTATTCTCTCTGCATAAAAGTCAGAAGATCTATCCTTCATAGGGTTGCCAGATTTCCTCTTTAAAAAAAAAAAACAGAGGACACCTGGCCCCACCCCAGTTCCGTCCCATTCGGCCTCCAGCTTCGCCCCCAGATGAACCTCCTGTATCACTCCTGGAGCTCACCTGGAGTATTGCGTTCAATTCTGGTCTCCTTATCTGAAGAAAGATATAGCGGCGCTAGAAAAGGTTCAAAGAAGAGCCACCAAGATGAGAAAGGGGATGGAATTCCTCTCATATGAGGAAAGACTAAAAAGGTTAGGGCTCTTCAGCCTGGAAAAGAGACAGCTGAGGGGAGATGTGATTGAAGTCTACAAAATCCTGAGTGGAGTAGAACGGGTACAAGTGGATCGATTTTTTGCTCCGTCAAAAATTACAAAAACATGGGGACACTCGATGAAGTTACAGGGAAATGCTTTTAAAACCAATAGGAGGAAAACATTTTTTTACTCAGAGAATAGTCAAGCTCTGGAACGCGTTGCCAGAGGTTGTGATAAAAGCAGATAGCGTAGCTGGTTTAAAAAAAGGTTTGGACAAATTCCTGGAGGAAAAGTCCATAGTCTGTTATTAAGACATGGGGGAAGCCTCTGCTTACCCTGGATCAGTAATATGGAATGTTGCTGCTCCTTGGGTTTTGGCCAGGTACTAGGGACCTGGATTGGCCACCGTGAGAATGGGCTACTGGGCTTGATGGACCATTGGTCTTACCCAGTAAGGCTATTCTTATGTTGCCGAGTATAGGACAATCAAGCCATTGTAACATCACTGATGAGGTTGGCTCTGAGGCAGTGTGGAATGAGGCATTATGACATCACAATCTCAGCTCTGGAATGTTGCTCTCATTGGGGTTCCGTAATCTTGCTATTCTTTGAGATGGTGAAATGTTGCTACTCCTTCGGTTTTGGCCATGTACTAGGGACCTGGATTGGCCACCGTGAGAACAGGCTACTAGGCATGATGGACCATTGGTCTGTCCTAGTAAGGCTATTCTTATGTTCTTATGTTGTAAATCTGGAGAATTGTTGGCTTTTAGAACTTGTTGCTCACATGAAAAAAAAAAATGTTTTAGAACTTGCCACTCGCACGGAAATAAATTTGAACACACCCGTCCAGTCCTTAGAGGGAGTACCGATTGCCGTGCCTAGCTGATCTAGATGCCTCACTTAATTATTTAAAGATCTTACTTGGCCCTGATAACAAGCAATTGGAACCTCATAACTGGCTTAAATTAGAATTGAGTAGGTAGTAGGTAGAAAGAAGGAGTGGCCTAGTGGTTGGAGCTACAGCCTCAGCACCCTGAGGATGTGGGTTTATATCCCACACTGCTCCTAATCCTCCATTACCCAGGTATATTAGATAGATTTTGAGCTCACCAGGACAGTCGGACAGATAGGGGAAATGCTTGAGTACCTGATTGTAAACCACATAGATAACATTGATAGGCAGTATATAAATACCTTAAATAAAATAAAAACAGAAGTTAAGAACGTAAGCATACTGGGAGAGACCAAAGGTCCATCAAGCCCAATAACCTGTTTTCAGAAATGGTCAATCCAGGTACAAGTACCAGGCAAGATCCCAATAAAACAGATTTTATGCTGCTTATTCTAGAAATAAACAATGGATTTTCCCAAGTCCATCTTAATAATGGCTTATGGACTTTTCTTTTTTTTTTTAAACCTTGCTAAGCTAACTGCTTTCACCACATTCTGGCAACAAATTCCAGAGTTTAATAAAATGTTGAGTAAAAAATATTTTCTCCAATTAGAGTTAATAAATATTTTCCCAAATATTGGCAATAGATTGAGTTATTTATGGAAAGTGAAGTATACTGAATTCTGACCTTACAGAGTAGCTTGATCTTTCATTAGGTCTTTCAATGTGGATGAGAAGATAATGAGTCACCTCATGCATAAATAAAGTGATGAACTTGTATCTTTGTCTTCTTATTTATTTATTTAGCTTTATATCCCGCCAATCCCAAAGAGCTCAGAAAAGGTTACGTTACAGTTTACATTCACAGTGTTACAATATAGGGTTTACATACAGTGTGTTGCATTATAATTTCATATAGGATTACTTACTGATACTGGTGAAGAGTTGAGGGAGTGGCTAGGCAAAAAGGTAGGTTTTTTAATAGCTTTTCTAAAGTTAAGAAGTCATTTAAGGGCTCTGATATGAGGAGGTAGGCTGTTCCAGAGGTTTGGAAGAAATAGGAATAGGATCGTTTCCAAGCCGTCTGGAGTTGGAGGGAGTGTCCTGATGATGTATGTAGGCACATTTCATCTTGGAAGCATAGCGTTCTCTGGAGTGTACAGAGGAAGTTTGTCTGAGAAGTATTTTGGTGCCATGTATTAGAGGGATTTATATGCCAACACTAGGCCTTTGAAAATGCAATGTTTGGTTATGGGCAGTCAGTGGGCCAATATCAGTGCTGGAGAGCTGGATCATGGGCTTGTAGGTCTTTCAGTAGTCTTATTGCTGCATTTTGAACTCACTGTAGTCGTTTGGTGTTTTTTTTTTTGCTGTAAGACTGTTGACTAAGGCGTTGCAGTAGTCCAAGCGTGTAAGGACAAAGGCATAGATCAGTCGGGTGAAGTCTTGTTCCGTGAAGTAGTTTCTTATCTTTCAGAGCTGGCGGAAGTAGTAGAAGAATGAAGAGACTATTTGTGAGACGTGTTTGGAGAGTGATAGGTTTGAATCAAGAGTAATCCCTAGGCTCCGTACTTCATCTTTTGCCATTAAGGTAGTTGATTCCTAGGTCAGGTAAGGGCAGGTATAGGAGCATTTTTCTTTCCTAATCCATAGCAGTTCAGTCTTGGAGGCGTTCGGTTGAAGTTTGTTCGAGGTCATCCAGTGTTTAATTTGGGATAAGCAGTTGTGCAGGGTTGTGGTCTGGGTGTCGCGATTAGCTCATAGCGGTAGGTATAGTTGAATGTCGTCAGCGAAAGAGTGGATTTTGATTTGGTATTTCGGGGCTATATCAAGAACTGGTTTGGTGTAGAGAATGAAAAGAAGAGAGGATAACAGGGCCCCTGTAGTACTCCATATTTGATCTGTTGGACTGGGGAATCTTGAGCAAACCAGATAATTCTAAGAGCTGCAGATGAATGTAAAACATAAGTGCTCGTTAAATTAGCATCACATGGATGTAAAAATAAATTCACATTTCTCCTATCTGTAGAAGACGGACCGCAGGCACTTCATCAATCACTATTTCAAACTTGTAATGCGTTCCATATGGTCTTCAGTCATTACTTAATGAGGAATGTCCCATCTGCCAGCGTTGACTTGAAGTTGAAAACTGAGAACTGCTCAGGTTTCAACCACGTTACCCAGAAACTGAAAGCTCAGCAGCTTGTTCAATATGGTGACAGCCACCCGCTAATGAAAACCATCTCTTTTCTGCACCAAATCTCTAACAACCTAAAGAACTCAATATTGTACATACATCATTTTCTATTCTTTAATATCATTTAAATAATGAACGTACCTTGGGCCATAACAATTCATCCTTAATGTTTATTTTTTCCATCAGTGTGATATTGTGTTACATAATCTCGTGATTAAACTAGGTTTTTTATCACTTTAATTAATATTCTAGATTACAAGTGTCTTTGTGGGTAGGTGGAATGATGGGAAAAAGTTCTAGAACACTCAGGGGCTCATAATCGAAATGGAAATACAACTAAAATCCCACCTAAATCGGCACTTAGATGATTAATAAGACAAGTCGTCTAAGTGCGGATAACCAAAACGGGTTTTAGACGTATTAAAAAACAGCTTAGGCCTCTTCAGTGTTGCTGTACGCCCAGAGCTGAAAGGGGCGTTTTAGGAGTAGTGGTGAGGGCGGGATTTGGGCGGGATGTGGGCTGAGCTACACTTAGTCGTACTGCAATATGACCGAAAGTTTAATGAGACTGCCTATACGGAACTTGTACGTTGTGACTTAGGCCATCTAAAAATAGGTCTAATTGGCAAAAAGATATCCAAAATGACCAGATCACCACTGCAGGGACAAAGTACAGACCCCCACACACTCCCCGAGTGATCACTGACCCCCCCCCCCCCCCAACTACCATAAAAATCGGAATGAAGACATATATATCTGCCTCCAGAACATCAACACCTGGCATAGGAAAGCCTAGTAGAGCTGCACAGAGGTGGCTTAAGTGGTCAGGAGGGTGGGCTAGTGAACCATAGAGAGAAGGACACAGGCCCATAAGCCACTCTAACCACTGGATTCATGGTGAAACATATGCACCCACCAAAACCCTATTGTACTGCCATATAGGCGGCACCTGCAGCCATAAGGGCTATTGGGGGTGGTAGACAGGTGGGTATAGTAGGTTTTGGGGGGCTCACCATGACCTTCAAGGAAGTTCTAGTGAGATGTTTATGTGGCACCCTTTTTATGAAGTTCACAGAAGTGCCCTGTAAGGTGCCCCACTACTCTGTTGCCATGTGCGGGTGGCCAGTCCATCACTTTGCTGACCCCGCCCACGTCCAAAAGGTCTTATTCTAGGCGTTTTTGACTTGGACGATTTTTTGGACGCGAATGGGGTATTATGATAGATGACTTAGCAGTCTGGACGATCAAATGGCTGGTCGTACAAGTAGACGATTTTTCTGAAAAAATTTTGGATGTATTTTTCGAGAATGGACTTTAGGCACTGCCAACTTTGGGTGACTAGCGACTTAGGCCCAAAACGGACTTAGACGTGTTTTTTGATTATGTCCCTCCACGGGTCACTAAGATCTATTTTCGAAAAGGTTGTATCATTTTTGTTCCATGGTGAAACTTTTGAAAATATAGGTCAGTCTGCCCACAAAGTAAAAATGTTTCTTTTTTTTTTTTTTTAGTTCAATCATCTTTATTGACATTTTAAAATACACAACAATCTGGCATGAATGACCAATAATTCAGGTCATCAGAAACAGTGAAAATACATTGTGTCAAATAAAATACATATCGCTTTCTTATGCAGATATATTAATAAATTATCCACAGATGTTATTTCATTATGTTTTAGCAACAATTCTATCTGCTCTTGATTATTGCAACATTATTTACTTGGCATCTTATAAGAAAATCTTAAATCGTATTTGAGTAATACAGAATAATAATAATAATCACAGTTTATATACTGCAGGACCGTGAAGTTCTATGCGGTTTACAATGATTAAAAATGCTACAAATTGAGTAGAACTAACAAAGTTGAAAACTAGTGACTAATAGCTCAAGAGATCAGTTATTGTGGGAAAGATCAGCTACCTTAAGTACTTCAGGAACAGATATGTTTTTAGGCGTTTCCTAAATTCCCCATAAGTATTAGTAAGCATAAGTAATAGTTCCAGATCTTTACCCCATAATGCTGCCTGATATGAGAAAAGATGTTGCTGATGTCTTTTAAATTTACATCCTCTTAATCGGTGGAGACACAAAATTCAAGTGTGAGCTTCTCTTATGTCTATTGGTTGAGAAAGAGAAGAGGTCAGTTATATATTTAGGGGCTAAACCGAATAGTACCTTAAAGCAAAAACATCCAAGCTTAAACTTCACACGCGCCTCCATCGGCAACCAATGCAGGAGTTGGTAGGAAGGCGTTACATGATCGAACTTCTTCAGCCCCAAAATCAGCCTGACCGCCGCATTTGGCACCAGTTGTAATCGGTGCAAGTTCTTCAGGGAAATTGCCAGATAGGCGATATTATAATAGTCAAGTTGGCTCAATATAAGGGATTGTACCATAATTCTGAAGCATCAAAATATGCTCTAATGGACCAAAGCTACCAGAGAATTTAAAAAAACCCTTTCTATAAGGCAGTGTGCTTGATCTTCGGGTTAAAAAAATACAACCATGCGAGTTCTTTCTATCGGCAACTACAGTGGTTGCCATTCGAAGCGCGAATTCTGTTCAAATTTGGCTGCATCTGTTTTAAAGTCCTTTTTGGTCTGGCTCCACGATAACTATCCTCCCAATTTAAATTATGCAAGTCGAATAAAAATACTCGAAATGACAGCATGTTCATGTATCCATCTGTAAAAGCTTGTCTTTACAAGAGATTCTTAGATAAGAACATAAGCATTGCCTCTGCCGGGTCAGACCAGGGGGTCCATCGTGCCCGGCAGTCCGCTCCCGCGGCGGCCCTCCAGGTCCATGACCTGAAAGTTTTCCCTACCTAACCTAAAATGCCCATACCCTATTCGCTCAAAGTCCTGTAAGGTAAACTTTTGCTTTCCAGTTAGGAAAAACGAATTCCTGGTTAAGTTCTTTGATTCCTCAAACGCAATCATATTATGCCTTCAGAAAGTTGTTGAAAACTTGTTTGATAAGTTCGTAACATGATTTTTGCTTTAACCCTGTTTACATGTATGCTTCACCGATTGTACAGTCCTTCTTGATTGTGAACCGCCTGGAACTCTTGGTTTGGCGGTATACAAGAATAAAGTTTATTATTATTATTAAATCCCTTTTAGATATTGAAGATATCCACCAATCCAGGCCCCATACTAATCTGTGACAACTCATTCTCTGCCGAAGTCCCTCCTCCAACTTGATTGAAGCAATTAAAAGGTCTGTTTCTGTGGGGACAGCACAAGCAGAAGATTCTGTACCCTTCTTTAGCCCTACTGTTCTTTGGCACTCGCAAGGCCCTGCCCTTCATGCGTGGACTCACCCTTGTGTGGAGTTTACTTTACCAATTTACTCTCCTTTTCATCTTATGAGACTAACCACCACGATTTCACAAACTTCACTAATCTGTCTTGCATCATCATATCCAGGACTGTTCAATTAGGAGTCACCAACTACTCACTCCTTCCCCTCCCAATTCCTCTCCCTTCTACTGACCTCTTCCTTCTAATGACCTCCTTATCCGCTCTCCCCATTCCAAAGCCACGCCACTCACTTTTTGACTTCACCACCTCAACCTCGTCCCCCACCCTTTCCTCAGCCCTACACTTTCTCCCTCTTGTTCAACCATCCCCATTCTACCTGTATGCATCTTGACTGTGGTGCAGGCCCCATGTCTCTCGTACACTCGCATTCTTCTTCTCTTGCTCTCTGCAGGGGATATCGATCCTAATCCCAGTCCTGCCAATCTGTCCTCAGCCTACTCAAGAGGATCACACCACAACGTATTTCTGTTCCTCTCCTCCCCACATCTTCCCTGCCCTTCTCATGCTAAACTAAACTAAACCTTAAGTTTATATTCCGCATCCTCTCCATAATTATAGAGCTTGGCACGGTTTACAAGAGCTTAATAAAGGTAGGTTTACAAGAGCTTAATAAAGGAAGGTATAACACATTGGGTTTGGTGGTTGGGTATCGGGGGAGGAGAGCATTACATTTTTGTGGAAAGCCTAGTTTTCAGGTGCTTACGGAAAAGTTGGAAGGAGACCTGATTCCGTAGTGGGGTAGTAAGGTTATTCCAAAGCCCTGTGATTCTGAAGAAGAGAGATTTTCCTAATTTTTCCACATAGAGGATACCTTTTAGTGAGGGGAAGGATAGTTTAAGTTTTTGGGTGGGCCTGGTGTTGTCAAGACTCGAGGAGTTCCAAGATAGTGAGATTAGGGGAGGAAGGATGCTGTGTAGGATTTTAAAAGCTAGGCAGGCACATTTAAAATGAACCCTGGAAATTATTGGGAACCAATGGAATTTGGATAAAAGTGGGGAAACATGGTCAAATTTGCGTTTTGCGAAGATCAACTTGGCTGCTGTGTTCTGAATTAGTTGAAGTCTTTGAAGACTTTTTTTTAGTTAGACTTAGGTAGATGGAATTGCAATAGTCTAGTCTGGAAAGGATGATGGATTGAACAAGGACGGCAAAATGTTGTTGGCAGAAGCAGGATCTCACTTTCCTCAGCATGTGAAGGCTGAAAAAGCATGATTTTACCAGGGAGTTGAGGTGGTCATTGAAGGAAAGAGAAGAGTCGATGATGATGCCTAGAACTTTGCTTGAGAACTCAAGCTGCAGTGTGGCGTCAGAGGGCAGTGCGAAGAGGATGGGCAGCTGTTCTAATTTTGGACCAAGCCAGAGAAGTTTCATTTTGGACTCGTTCAGTTTCATTTGAGCTGAGAGGGACCAGGGTTGGAGTTTCGTTATGCAGGCTGTTATGTTCTCAGAGAGGTTGGTAAGGTTCAAGTATGTCTCGAGAAGGACAAGGATGTCATCAACATATGTATAGATTGTTTCAAGGGAAGATAGATGGAAGAGTTTCAGGGAAGACATGTAGATGTTGAAGAGAATAGGGGATAAGGGTGATCCCTGTGGGACTCCACAAGTCGGTGTCCAAGGAGTGGACGTGGTGCCATTTGTGTTGACAGTGTAGGAACGTAAGAAGTTCAAGAACCACTCTATGGCTGTGGAGTCGATGCGTATCTTGGAAAGTTGATAAATTAAAATATCGTGCGCCCTGTGGAATGCCTGCTCTATCTCCACCAAACTTACCTTTATCCGTGACCTTGTTTCTCATTTTAGTTTTTTTTATTTCTAAGAAAAATATTTGTAGATCTGGTGGGTTTTATTTTCCTTCAGCAAATGCATGTCGTTACAAAAAATTTTTGGATAGGACCCTAGCATTCTAAGCAGGATTAATGAATTCATGTTTGAATCTTCTCGTTTCTCCATTTCTTACTTACTATCAATTTCGAAAAGATCTTAAAACCCACTTATTTAAACAACATAATATACATTACTGATTTTCATATTATCATGTAGTTATAACGTACTTTTAGAGCTCCTTTTATCAAGCCGCGCTAATGGGGTTAACGCGCGCAACTTTTTATCACACGTTAACCCCCGCGCTGGCCTAAAAACTACCGCCTGTTCAAGAGGAGGCGGTAGCGGCTAGCGCGGCCGGTGGTTTGGCGTGCAGTATTACGTGCGTTAAACCGCCAGAGTGCCTTTGTAAAAGGAGCCCTTAATCTTTTTATCTATACTTATTTTAGTTTATATTGTGGGTTTTTTTTTTTTATTCATTAGGTTTACTGCTTGAATTAGTTACTTAGAATTTTATTATGTATGATGTTATTATTATATTGTATGCTGAGTATCTATTGTGTAAACCGCTATGAACTGCTGGTTAGGCGGTATATAAAAATAAATTATTATGATTATGATTATGATTATTAGAAATATCCACCTGTTAGCACTAACTGCGACCTGGATCTGTCCCGAAGACTCTGTGTCATGGAGGCTACCTATTCTCACACACACCTCGCCCAGGTGGTCTTGGAGGCGGTGTTGGACTCTCACTCTATTTCTGTGGATAACACTCACAACCTCCCTGTCATGTCAGCTTGCAACCTCAAGGTAATCTTTAACTCCTCTCTTTCTCGTCTCAGATCCAACAAACCGCTAAAACATGTCGTTTCCTCCTCTATAATAGCACCAAAATCCGACCTCTCCGAGAACAGTACCAAAACCCATATCAACACTCTCATCACTTCTTGCGTAGACTTAAACATACTTCTCTCTGGTCTTCCGCTCAACTGTCTCTCTCCCCTTCGATCCGTTCATATTACCCCCCTCTAAAGTCACCTCATTGGCTCCCCCTCGATTTCCTAATACAGTTCAATCTCCTCTTACTGACCTACAAGTGCATTTACTCTGTAGCCCCTCAATATCTCTCCTCACTTAGCGCCCCCCCCCCCCCCCATAAATTTCATTCATCGGGTAAGTCCCTCTTATCTGTACCCTTCTCTACCGCCAACTCCAGACTCTGCCTCTTCTTTCTTGCCACGTCGTATGCCTGGAACAGGCTGCCAGAGTCATCCCAATCCCCAATTCTCTTGATTTTAGATTAACTCATCCTTCTTCCCATTTGTAAAGGTATTCCACCCAAATTGTTTTCCCCCGCACCCCAATCTCTGACTAGATACTTCCTTTTGATTCAAACCATCTTGGTTCTCTTCCATTTGCAATTTGTATCCCAGAAAGTACTTTTTCTGTTCCCCTTATATCTCATACACTCATTGTATGTATCTCGTTGTAAACATTTTTTTCTTCTTGTTGTAAACATCTCTTACTCTCATTGTATGTAACTTGTTGTAAACCGCTTTGAACTTATGGAATAGCAGTATTTAAGAAATAAAATTATTATTATTATTATGTCATGCTCCGTCTCTAACAATATTCAAATCCAACTCAAAAGCCCACTCTTTTGAAGCCGCTTTAAACTCCTAACTCATTCACCGTCGTATCATTCCCCTCACAATGGAACCCGACGCAAGAAACTATAAGACAACCTTCTAGCGACACAGGCAGCGAAAATTGACCCTACCATCACCAAACTGATGATCAAAACAACAGACTTTAAAGTGTTTCGAAGAGAAATCAAAACATTTCTATTCAAAAAACACTTCCCTACTTACTAATCTCCTCCCTACTCGCACATGCTTTCTCCCCGTGAATAACACATTAGTTAACCCCTCGAATCATACCTACCAATATATATTCAGATCCTAAATTAGCGACCACCTTCTTTATCTAATAAACTTCTTCCTTCAATGTTAGATAATTTTCTTATGTTACCTGAATATATTGTTATTCTCCAATGTAATCTGTAATTTACTTGAATCTTTGCTAGGTAATTCTCTCGGAAAAATCCAGATATCTTCTAAGTTGTAACTCTCTACCGTATCATGTAACTCACACGAATCTGTGTTATGTAATTCTCTCGGAAATGTCCAGATCTCTTCTAACTTGTAATCCGCTTAGAACCGCAAGGCACAGGCAGAATAGAAATCACTTATGTAATGTAATATAATGTAATGTAAAGAGAGCGCAAACAAAAACAAAGAGAACTGCAGACAATGTACAAAGATGCAGGCGAAAATTTATTGCCCCAAAGTCATGAATGTGGCTAATGTTACTCCAGATTGTGATGGATTTCTCTCCCCTTTGTTATATGCTTAAATGCCACAGTGGACGTTAAAAAAAAAAAAATTGATTCCTTTTTTCACACATTCCGTGCCTTCTCTCCCATACACAGCACCAGTTTCTAGTCAGCTAACTGCATGCCGGAAATCCAAACTTCTTTTTCTGATAGGTCAGGAGTAGGCAATTCTGGTCCTCGAGAGCAGGAGCCAGGTCAGGTTTTCAGGATGTCCACAATAAATATGCATGAGATAGATTTGCATCTCAAGGACGCAGTGCGTGCAGATCCATCTCGTACATATTCATTGTGGATATCCTGAAAACCAGACCTGGCTCCGGCTCTCGAGGACCGGAATTGCCCACCCCTGTGAAAGGTTAATAAAAGACCTTCTGAAGTACAGAGCGCAAATCCCTTGTCCCAGACATATGAAAGACTGAAGTCTTCAACCTCTTAAATTATTACTTGGCCAAAAAATATCTGCAAGTAACCACCAGGTTTATAACTGGAACATGTTCATGCAGTAATGGGCCTTTTTTTTTTTTTTTAAGACCAGGAGATGACATCTGGGTTCCATTTACTGCACTTCCAAATGAGCCCAAACAGATTTTGTAACTTTCTAACATTCCAAGGTGATGCTGAGCTTAGCAGATCAGCCTCTTGTAGTAAGAGATTCCCTAAAAAAGGAGAGAGTGAAAATATACTGTATATATATATTTATATATATATCGTATTTCTCTCTCTCTCTCCTTTTTTAGGGAATATATTTACAGTAAAACCTTGGATTGTAAGTAACTTGGTTTGCAAGTGTTTTGCAAGACAAGCAAAACATTTTATTAAATTTTAACTTGATATAAAAGCAATGTCTTGCAATACAAGTACATACAGTGTACACGCGTCACATCATCACAACTGAGCCGATGGTTCTTCTCTCTGATGCTGCAAGAGTGTAGTGACTGTTTTAAACGAGCAAAGTCTTGCAATACGAGTACATACAGTATACACGCGTCACATCATCACAACTGAGCCGATGGTTCTTCTCTCTCTGACGCTGCAAGAGTGTAGTGACTGTTCTAAACGAGCAAAGTCTTGCAATACGAGTACATACAGTATACACGCGTCACATCATCACAACTGAGCCGATGGTTCTTCTCTCTCTGACGCTGCAAGAGTGTAGCGACTGTTCTAAACGAGCAAAGTCTTGCAATACGAGTACATACAGTATACACGTGCCACATCATTACAACTGAGCCGATGGTTCTTCTCTCTCTGACGCTGCAAGAGTGTAGCGACTGTTCTAAACGAGCAAAGTCTTGCAATACGAGTACATACAGTATACACGCGTCACATCATCACAACTGAGCCGATGGTTCTTCTCTCTCTGACGCTGCAAGAGTGTAGCGACTGTTCTAAACGAGCAAAGTCTTGCAATACGAGTACATACAGTATACACGCGTCACATCATCACAACTGAGCCGATGGTTCTTCTCTCTGATGCTGCAAGAGTGAAGTGACTGTTTTAAACGAGCAAAGTCTTGCAATACGAGTACATACAGTATACACGCGTCACATCATCACAACTGAGCCGATGGTTCTTCTCTCTCTGACGCTGCAAGAGTGTAGCGACTGTTCTAAACGAGCAAAGTCTTGCAATACGAGTACATACAGTATACACGTGCCACATCATTACAACTGAGCCGATGGTTCTTCTCTCTCTGACGCTGCAAGAGTGTAGCGACTGTTCTAAACGAGCAAAGTCTTGCAATACGAGTACATACAGTATACACGCGTCACATCATCACAACTGAGCCGATGGTTCTTCTCTCTCTGACGCTGCAAGAGTGTAGCGACTGTTCTAAACGAGCAAAGTCTTGCAATACGAGTACATACAGTATACACGCGTCACATCATCACAACTGAGCCGATGGTTCTTCTCTCTGATGCTGCAAGAGTGAAGTGACTGTTTTAAACGAGCAAAGTCTTGCAATACGAGTACATACAGTATACACGCGTCACATCATCACAACTGAGCCGATGGTTCTTCTCTCTCTGACGCTGCAAGAGTGTAGCGACTGTTCTAAACGAGCAAAGTCTTGCAATACGAGTACATACAGTATACACGCGTCACATTATCACAACTGAGCCGATGGTTCTTCTCTCTCTGACGCTGCAAGAGTGTAGCGACTGTTCTAAACGAGCAAAGTCTTGCAATACGAGTACATACAGTATACACGCGTCACATCATCACAACTGAGCCGATGGTTCTTCTCTCTGATGCTGCAAGAGTGTAGTGACTGTTTTAAACGAGCAAAGTCTTGCAATACGAGTACATACAGTATACACGCGTCACATCATCACAACTGAGCCGATGGTTCTTCTATCTCTGACGCTGCAAGAGTGTAGTGACTGTTCTAAACGAGCAAAGTCTTGCAATACGAGTACATACACTATACACGCGTCACATTATCACAACTGAGCCGATGGTTCTTCTCTCTCTGACGCTGCAAGAGTGTAGTGACTGTTCTAAACGAGCAAAGTCTTGCAATACGAGTACATACAGTATACACGCGTCACATCATCACAACTGAGCCGATGGTTCTTCTCTCTCTGACGCTGCAAGAGTGTAGCGACTGTTCTAAACGAGCAAAGTCTTGCAATACGAGTACATACAGTATACACGTGCCACATCATTACAACTGAGCCGATGGTTCTTCTCTCTCTGACGCTGCAAGAGTGTAGCGACTGTTCTAAACGAGCAAAGTCTTGCAATACGAGTACATACAGTATACACGCGTCACATCATCACAACTGAGCCGATGGTTCTTCTCTCTCTGACGCTGCAAGAGTGTAGCGACTGTTCTAAACGAGCAAAGTCTTGCAATACGAGTACATACAGTATACACGCGTCACATCATCACAACTGAGCCGATGGTTCTTCTCTCTGATGCTGCAAGAGTGAAGTGACTGTTTTAAACGAGCAAAGTCTTGCAATACGAGTACATACAGTATACACGCGTCACATCATCACAACTGAGCCGATGGTTCTTCTCTCTCTGACGCTGCAAGAGTGTAGCGACTGTTCTAAACGAGCAAAGTCTTGCAATACGAGTACATACAGTATACACGTGCCACATCATTACAACTGAGCCGATGGTTCTTCTCTCTCTGACGCTGCAAGAGTGTAGCGACTGTTCTAAACGAGCAAAGTCTTGCAATACGAGTACATACAGTATACACGCGTCACATCATCACAACTGAGCCGATGGTTCTTCTCTCTCTGACGCTGCAAGAGTGTAGCGACTGTTCTAAACGAGCAAAGTCTTGCAATACGAGTACATACAGTATACACGCGTCACATCATCACAACTGAGCCGATGGTTCTTCTCTCTGATGCTGCAAGAGTGAAGTGACTGTTTTAAACGAGCAAAGTCTTGCAATACGAGTACATACAGTATACACGCGTCACATCATCACAACTGAGCCGATGGTTCTTCTCTCTCTGACGCTGCAAGAGTGTAGCGACTGTTCTAAACGAGCAAAGTCTTGCAATACGAGTACATACAGTATACACGCGTCACATTATCACAACTGAGCCGATGGTTCTTCTCTCTCTGACGCTGCAAGAGTGTAGCGACTGTTCTAAACGAGCAAAGTCTTGCAATACGAGTACATACAGTATACACGCGTCACATCATCACAACTGAGCCGATGGTTCTTCTCTCTGATGCTGCAAGAGTGTAGTGACTGTTTTAAACGAGCAAAGTCTTGCAATACGAGTACATACAGTATACACGCGTCACATCATCACAACTGAGCCGATGGTTCTTCTATCTCTGACGCTGCAAGAGTGTAGTGACTGTTCTAAACGAGCAAAGTCTTGCAATACGAGTACATACACTATACACATGTCACATTATCACAACTGAGCCGATGGTTCTTCTCTCTCTGACGCTGCAAGAGTGTAGCGACTGTTCTAAACGAGCAAAGTCTTGCAATACGAGTACATACAGTATACACGCGTCACATCATCACAACTGAGCCGATGGTTCTTCTCTCTCTGACGCTGCAAGAGTGTAGTGACTGTTCTAAACGAGCAAAGTCTTGCAATACGAGTACATACAGTATACACGCGTCACATCATCACAACTGAGCCGATGGTTCTTCTCTCTGATGCTGCAAGAGTGTAGTGACTGTTTTAAACGAGCAAAGTCTTGCAATACGAGTATATACAGTATACACGCGTCACATCATCACAACTGAGCCGATGGTTCTTCTCTCTCTGACGCTGCAAGAGTGTAGTGACTGTTCTAAACGAGCAAAGTCTTGCAATACGAGTACATACAGTATACACGCGTCACATCATCACAATTGAGCCGATGGTTCTTCTCTCTCTGACGCTGCAAGAGTGTAGCGACTGTTCTAAACGAGCAAAGTCTTGCAATATGAGTACATACAGTATACACGCGTCACATCATCACAACTGAGCCGATGGTTCTTCTCTCTGATGCTGCAAGAGTGAAGTGACTGTTTTAAACGAGCAAAGTCTTGCAATACGAGTACATACAGTATACACGCGTCACATCATCACAACTGAGCCGATGGTTCTTCTCTCTCTGACGCTGCAAGAGTGTAGCGACTGTTCTAAACGAGCAAAGTCTTGCAATACGAGTACATACAGTATACACGCGTCACATTATCACAACTGAGCCGATGGTTCTTCTCTCTCTGACGCTGCAAGAGTGTAGCGACTGTTCTAAACGAGCAAAGTCTTGCAATACGAGTACATACAGTATACACGCGTCACATCATCACAACTGAGCCGATGGTTCTTCTCTCTGATGCTGCAAGAGTGTAGTGACTGTTTTAAACGAGCAAAGTCTTGCAATACGAGTACATACAGTATACACGCGTCACATCATCACAACTGAGCCGATGGTTCTTCTATCTCTGACGCTGCAAGAGTGTAGTGACTGTTCTAAACGAGCAAAGTCTTGCAATACGAGTACATACACTATACACATGTCACATTATCACAACTGAGCCGATGGTTCTTCTCTCTCTGACGCTGCAAGAGTGTAGCGACTGTTCTAAACGAGCAAAGTCTTGCAATACGAGTACATACAGTATACACGCGTCACATCATCACAACTGAGCCGATGGTTCTTCTCTCTCTGACGCTGCAAGAGTGTAGCGACTGTTCTAAACGAGCAAAGTCTTGCAATACGAGTACATACAGTATACACGCGTCACATCATCACAACTGAGCCGATGGTTCTTCTCTCTGATGCTGCAAGAGTGTAGTGACTGTTTTAAACGAGCAAAGTCTTGCAATACGAGTATATACAGTATACACGCGTCACATCATCACAACTGAGCCGATGGTTCTTCTCTCTCTGACGCTGCAAGAGTGTAGCGACTGTTCTAAACGAGCAAAGTCTTGCAATACGAGTACATACAGTATACACGCGTCACATCATCACAATTGAGCCGATGGTTCTTCTCTCTCTGACGCTGCAAGAGTGTAGCGACTGTTCTAAACGAGCAAAGTCTTGCAATATGAGTACATACAGTATACACGCGTCACATCATCACAACTGAGCCGATGGTTCTTCTCTCTGATGCTGCAAGAGTGAAGTGACTGTTTTAAACGAGCAAAGTCTTGCAATACGAGTACATACAGTATACACGCGTCACATCATCACAACTGAGCCGATGGTTCTTCTCTCTCTGACGCTGCAAGAGTGTAGCGACTGTTCTAAACGAGCAAAGTCTTGCAATACGAGTACATACAGTATACACGCGTCACATTATCACAACTGAGCCGATGGTTCTTCTCTCTCTGACGCTGCAAGAGTGTAGCGACTGTTCTAAACGAGCAAAGTCTTGCAATACGAGTACATACAGTATACACGCGTCACATCATCACAACTGAGCCGATGGTTCTTCTCTCTGATGCTGCAAGAGTGTAGTGACTGTTTTAAACGAGCAAAGTCTTGCAATACGAGTACATACAGTATACACGCGTCACATCATCACAACTGAGCCGATGGTTCTTCTCTCTGATGCTGCAAGAGTGTAGTGACTGTTCTAAACGAGCAAAGTCTTGCAATACGAGTACATACAGTATACACGCGTCACATCATCACAACTGAGCCGATGGTTCTTCTCTCTCTGACGCTGCAAGAGTGTAGCGACTGTTCTAAACGAGCAAAGTCTTGCAATACGAGTACATACAGTATACACGCGTCACATCATCACAACTGAGCCGATGGTTCTTCTCTCTGACGCTGCAAGAGTGTAGTGACTGTTTTAAACGAGCAAAGTCTTGCAATACGAGTACATACAGTATACACGCGTCACATCATCACAACTGAGCCGATGGTTCTTCTATCTCTGACGCTGCAAGAGTGTAGTGACTGTTCTAAACGAGCAAAGTCTTGCAATACGAGTACATACACTATACACATGTCACATTATCACAACTGAGCCGATGGTTCTTCTCTCTCTGACGCTGCAAGAGTGTAGCGACTGTTCTAAACGAGCAAAGTCTTGCAATACGAGTACATACAGTATACACGCGTCACATCATCACAACTGAGCCGATGGTTCTTCTCTCTCTGACGCTGCAAGAGTGTAGCGACTGTTCTAAACGAGCAAAGTCTTGCAATACGAGTACATACAGTATACACGCGTCACATCATCACAACTGAGCCGATGGTTCTTCTCTCTGATGCTGCAAGAGTGTAGTGACTGTTTTAAACGAGCAAAGTCTTGCAATACGAGTATATACAGTATACACGCGTCACATCATCACAACTGAGCCGATGGTTCTTCTCTCTCTGACGCTGCAAGAGTGTAGCGACTGTTCTAAACGAGCAAAGTCTTGCAATACGAGTACATACAGTATACACGCGTCACATCATCACAATTGAGCCGATGGTTCTTCTCTCTCTGACGCTGCAAGAGTGTAGCGACTGTTCTAAACGAGCAAAGTCTTGCAATATGAGTACATACAGTATACACGCGTCACATCATCACAACTGAGCCGATGGTTCTTCTCTCTGATGCTGCAAGAGTGAAGTGACTGTTTTAAACGAGCAAAGTCTTGCAATACGAGTACATACAGTATACACGCGTCACATCATCACAACTGAGCCGATGGTTCTTCTCTCTCTGACGCTGCAAGAGTGTAGCGACTGTTCTAAACGAGCAAAGTCTTGCAATACGAGTACATACAGTATACACGCGTCACATTATCACAACTGAGCCGATGGTTCTTCTC
This sequence comes from Geotrypetes seraphini, assembly GCF_902459505.1. Lineage (NCBI taxonomy): Eukaryota > Metazoa > Chordata > Amphibia > Gymnophiona > Dermophiidae > Geotrypetes > Geotrypetes seraphini. Next base: position 388,910,102 of record NC_047086.1, on the reverse strand, counting down.
TCTCTGACGCTGCAAGAGTGTAGCGACTGTTCTAAACGAGCAAAGTCTTGCAATACGAGTACATACAGTATACACGCGTCACATCATCACAACTGAGCCGATGGTTCTTCTCTCTGATGCTGCAAGAGTGTAGTGACTGTTTTAAACGAGCAAAGTCTTGCAATACGAGTACATACAGTATACACGCGTCACATCATCACAACTGAGCCGATGGTTCTTCTCTCTGATGCTGCAAGAGTGTAGTGACTGTTCTAAACGAGCAAAGTCTTGCAATACGAGTACATACAGTATACACGCGTCACATCATCACAACTGAGCCGATGGTTCTTCTCTCTCTGACGCTGCAAGAGTGTAGCGACTGTTCTAAACGAGCAAAGTCTTGCAATACGAGTACATACAGTATACACGCGTCACATCATCACAACTGAGCCGATGGTTCTTCTCTCTGACGCTGCAAGAGTGTAGCGACTGTTTTAAACGAGCAAAGTCTTGCAATACGAGTATATACAGTATACACGCGTCACATCATCACAACTGAGCCGATGGTTCTTCTCTCTCTGACGCTGCAAGAGTGTAGCGACTGTTCTAAACGAGCAAAGTCTTGCAATACGAGTACATACAGTATACACGCGTCACATCATCACAACTGAGCCGATGGTTCTTCTCTCTCTGACGCTGCAAGAGTGTAGCGACTGTTCTAAACGAGCAAAGTCTTGCAATACGAGTACATACAGTATACACGCGTCACACCATCACAACTGAGCCGATGGTTCTTCTCTCTCTGACGCTGCAAGAGTGTAGCGACTGTTCTAAACGAACAAGGTCTTGCAATACAAGTATGTATAGTATTTTGTATTAACGTTTTTGGGTTGTGGAACGAACCATCTTGAGTTTCCATTATTTCCTATGGGGAAATTCGCTTTGATATACGAGTGCTTTGGATTACAAGCATGCTTCTGGAAAGAATTATGCTCGCAAACCAAGGTTTTACTGTATATATACAGTTTATATAAGCTGAAATATATATGTATGTATGTAAAGAGAGGCAAAGACAGAGAGATATATATAGAGAAGAAAAATAGGAGAAAGCTAGAGACATAGAGAAAGAAAGCGAACACAGAGAGAGAAGACAAGGAGAAAGGCATCGGCGCAGTGCGCCACAGCCTCAAAGAAAGCAAACAGAATGTTGGGTATCATTAAAAAGGGTATTACGACCAGGACAAAGGAAGTCATCATGCCGCTGTATCGTGCAATGGTGAGGCCGCATCTGGAGTACTGTGTCCAGTACTGGTCGCCGTACCTCAAGAAGGACATGGCAGTACTTGAAGGAGTACAAAGAAGAGCAACTAAACTGATAAAGGGAATGGAAAATCTCCCATATACCGACAGATTGAAGCAGTTGGGACTTTTCTCCCTGGAAAAGCGGAGACTTAGAGGAGACATGATAGAAACCTTCAAGATCCTGAAGGGCATAGAAAAAGTAGACAGAGACAGATTTTTCAATTTAAGGGGCACCACAAGTACGAGGGGGCACTCGGAGAAATTGAAAGGGGACAGGTTTAGAACAAACGCTAGGAAGTTCTTTTTCACTCAGAGGGTAGTGGACACATGGAACGCGCTTCCAGAGGCTGTTGTAGACAAGAAAACATTAAATGGTTTCAAAGAAGGTTTGGATAGATTCCTAGAAGAAAAAGGGATTGAAGGGTATAGATAGGTATAGACCATTGCTCAGGCAATGGGCCTGATGGGCCGCCGCGGGAGCGGACCACTGGGCAGGATGGACCTATGGTCTGCCTCAGCGGAGGCAACTTCTTATGTTCTTATGTTCTTAAAGAATGAAAGACATATATAGAGAGAGAGTGACAGAGACAGCTAGAGCTAGAGACTATGGGGCTCATAATCGAAGGAGAAAAACATCCAAAAACCGGCCTAAGTCGGCACTTGGACGAACATTTCTCAAAAACGTCCAAGCGCCGATAATAAAACCGGGTTTTGGACGTATTTCTAAACGACCTAGGCCTTCATAGTGCCGCTCAACGTCCAAAGCTAAACGGGGCGTTTCGGGAGCGTGTTGAGGGTGGGAGCTGGGCGGGACGTGGGCCGGCTTAGACTTAGTCGTACGGCATGTATAACCCACAGTTTAACAACAGAGCCTAGACGGAACTTGGACGTTGTGACTTAGACCATGTAAAACATGGTCTAAGTCAAAAAAATCCACCTAAACTCACCAGATAAGCACAGAAAACAAATAACACAAACCTCTACACACTACACCAGTGATCACCAACCCCCCCCCACCGCCATAAAAATTTTATTCACAACTTTAAATTTCAGCCTCCAGACCATCATCACCTGGCTACCTGGCATAGGAAAGCCTAGTCGTCAGCCCAGAGGCAGCTTAAGTCGTCTTGGGGGTGGGTTAGGGACCCATAGAGAGGAAGACCCATGCCCATAAGCCCTTGTAATCACTACATTGATACATAAACATGTGCACTGCCCTATACACCCCCTAAACCCTTTTTTTACTGGCATATAAGTGGCTCCTGCAGCCATAAGGGCTATTGGGGTGGTAGATAAGTGGGTCTAGGGGATTCTGGAGATGGTTTGGGGGGGGCTCACTATAACCTATAAGGGAGCTGTAGGGAGGAGAAGACATGGCACTCTTTTTGTGAAGTTCACAGCAGTGCCCTGCAAGGTACCCCACTATTTAGGTGGCATGTCTGGGTGTGCAGTCCATCACTTTGCAGACCCCTCCCACGTCCAACATGGCTTGTTCTAGGCGTTTTGGACTTGGACGGAAATGTGGTATAAAGATGGACGATTTAGTGGCTTGGACGATCAGATCGGCAGGACGTATAATTAGACGATTTTCGAAAGTAGAAAAAAGTTGGACGTATCTTTTGAAAATGTGTCATAAGCTCTTTTTAACTTTGGACGACTTGCGAGATGGATGTAAACGGACTTAGACGTCCCTTTCGATTATGCCCCTCCACACATATATATATATATATATATTCTCTATTTGTATACATTCTCTATCCATATATACTGTATATTCTATCTATATATACATGAGTGTATGTGTGTGTATATATATATATATATAGAGAGAGAGAGAGAGAGTACACTCATGTATGTATATAAAGGGTACAAAGGCAGAGAAGGGAAACAGAAAGAATCAGAAAGCGAGAAAGGCTGATAAGAAAAGCTGGGTTGAATTGTGGCTTCTGTTCTCCGCTATCCAAGGAAGGCTGGCTTCTGCAGCACTGAGCGCCTTTATTCCCCGCCTGTGGGAAAGCAGTGGGCGAAGGCTGCATTCTCAGTTACACTGCCCATGCCGATTTTAATTAGCTGGATTAAAAAGCAAGACTGTATCATGTCCCTTTAGCAGCATTCTATATCGAAACACAAAGGGCTTCTCTCCTGGCTTCTCCAGCCAGTGTGCTGCGGGCCTAATGTCCTAATATAAAAAAAAAAGAAAAGGTCACGGCAGTTCAAGACATAAGGTCACCAATGGCAGAAATGCAATGTTAGCCAGCCTTGTGTTTTGTCGCTGTGATAAAGGACAGCTGTCCTTACAGGTCATCACAATTTTAGCAGTGGGAGGTAAGAAAACAATATAATCCGTGCATTATATCTAGCGATCGGACAGATAGATAGATAGGGTTGGCTGGGCAACACACTGGGGGTGGGTGAAGCGGAGCACTACGAACCCAGCGAGACCCCCGTTTCTGAGGAAGTTAGGGAGTCTCCCTGTTAAGAGCGCCGCAGTTGTAAACTCTGCAAGGCAGGACCCCCCTTCCTAAATGCTGAACCTTTATCTCCGGCCTTCTAGAAATAATGCAAGCGGTATTTAATGCGATGGCCAGGATAGCGCGCGAGAGATACATTGTCTCCGTTGCTTTCTCACTCTTGTTTCCCACAGACACGCATTTATCATGGCCTTATATTCGGCTTCCAACAGGCTCAGTTGACATAAACCTTGGAAGGAATCCAGCCAGCCCTTATGTGCACTCTAGGGGTGGGCAAGTGAAAACGAAAAAAAAACAAAACAAAACACAAACCGCTTTAAATGAATTTTCTTATTTCTTTTTTTAATTCATTTGAATTATAGTTTTTGGTGGAATTCAGTATGTCACATATATAAAATGGAAAGGGTGTTAGCTGTTCAAAAAAGGATATTTTAATAAGTTTAAGGATGTGTGGGGGCCATTGATAAATTATTGTAACGATTAGTTATCATTTTTCCTTAAATGTATATAATTGTAAGATTGGGGAGGGGGGTGGGATTTTGATTTTTTATTATTGATTATGAAAAGAATGAATGATTTTATTATATTGTATATACTAATTATTGATTGAAGGGTGGGTGGGAAGGGGATAAATTTTATTTGGGGAAATTTTGTGATATCTCAAGTGATGTATTAAGTTAATCTGTTATTTCTTTCTGTACACTTGATGCAAATAAAAAATGAATAAAGAATTAAAAAAAAAAAAAATTCTTATTTCTTTTTTTTTAATTCATTTTTTCTTTCATGCGGCGCTTTTGTTAGTTTATTTCATTTAGTCTCAAAGTGAGAGGAAACAAGAAAAATAACGCAAAAGGAAATGAAGACTCCCCTCCCCCTCCCACCCCCACCAAAATCTCTGCATCACCATTTACCAGCTAGTATTCTCTAAAACAGGGGTCCTCAAACTACGGCCCGCGGGCCGCATACGGCCCTCCAAGATCATTTACCCGGCCCCCTCTTGAGAGTTTACTGCGCATTGTCCTAACCGTTGCTGACCTGCTCTGTTGTGGCTTTCTCACTACAGCTCTGCTCTGCAGATCTCGCCGCTCCTCACTGCGCGCCACTAGTAACCCCCTTCACGTGAGCCAGAAGGCCAGACACACAGCGCTGACGTCAAGCTTCCATGCCGCGTGACCCGTCTGCTGAGCGCGTGGGCTGGTGTGCACAGCCCTGCTGCCGCTGGGAGGGTTTCTTGGGAAGTTCGCTACGGCTGGCGGGAAACTTTTGGCATTAACGAGTTGCGGGATATTTGGGCTACTTTATTGCAGGGGCTTGGTAGTACGTCGCTGAACATTTCAAACTTCAATATGCTGTTTCGGCTCTTTTTGTGAATTCCAAACCTCATTCTGGTGCTCCAATAGCTTTTCTCTGTGCGTTCCAAGACTCATTCTGGCGTTACCATCTACTTCTTTCTGCAGGTGTTTTAGAGCATGGATTCCCAACCCTGTTCTGGAGGACCATCAGGCCAATCGGGTTTTCAGGCTAGCCCCAATGAATATGCATGAAAGAGATTTGCATATAATGGAAGTGACAGGCATGCAAATCTGCTCCATGCATATTCATTAGGGCTAGCCTGAAAACCTGATTGGCCTGGTGATCCTCCAGGGCAGGGTTGGGAACCACTGTTTTAGAGTGCTTTGCTGTGATCCCCCATGACTAGGGTTACCAGACGTCTGGATTTCCCAGGACACGTCCGGGGATCTGGACGGCTTTTCAAACCCGGGCACTTTGTCCGGGTTTTGAAAAGCTGTGTCGGCAAGGGAGGAATTCCGCACATGCAAGGCCGTCATGCGATAACGTCACGCCTGGTGACAGTGGGGGTTCGGGGGTTGTGGTGGCAGGAGGGAGTGGGCATCCTTCCTGCCGATGGTGCTTTAGGTGGTGCCAGGGGATTGTAGGCCAGAGGCAAGAGGGAATGGGCATCCTTCCTGCCAATTTCAGGGGTGTGTACTGGGGTGTCCCCTGCCTAAGGTGACCATACGTCCCGTTTTGAACGGGACCGTCCCATTTTTAGATCTCCTATCCTGTTGTCCCCACATACAGCTTCAGGACGCTGAAATGTCCCGTTTTCAGGGACAGCGTCCCGAAGCTGTGCGCAGGGACAACGGGACAGGCGATCACTTCCCCTCCCTCCCTGCCGCGCCAAAGCCAGCCTCCCTCCTTCCCTCCCTCCAGTGCCTGATTCAGCCCCCCCTCCCCCCTCCCCACTGGTCTGCCGCCACTGACACTGCTTGCCAGCCTCCCTCCTTCCCTCCCTCCAGCGCCAATTCAAACCACACACACCCACCCCTGGTCTGCTGCATGCGCCCTGAAGCCTTCTTCCCAACATCAATTCTGACGTCGGAGAGGAAGTTCTGGGCCAGCCAGGCAGCGATTGGCTGGCCCGGAATTTCCTCTCTGACGTCAGAATTGACATCAGGAAGAAGGCTTCTGGGCGGCAAGCAGCAGCAGAGGGCTGGTGGTGGTGGTTTGAATCGGTGGGTGAACTAAGGTGTCCCTATGTGTTTCCCTAGGCCTGCGACAAGCACCTACAGTGTAGGCAGCCTGCCTTGGGGAGGTGGTTTTTTTTTTAAGTGTGTCCCGATTGGCTGCCAGATGGTGGTAGGACACCCGTTTATAGTATCAGTCCCTTAGTGTACCACGTATTGCGAGAGACAGGTAAAGCCTCAGCAGTTCTCATGTGTTGATTATTCTATTGTCTACTACTGTGAGTGGGAGGACTGTGCAAGCTAGGAGGGGAAGGGAAGGCATCTTGACTGATACGTTGAACACTGTCAGCAATACATCACGTATCATCCCCATCCAGTTGGGTATGTTTGACATGGTGGTGACTTCACAACAAGCATTTAAACATGGGTGACCTGTGCCTATTGGGGGTAGTGGGTAGAGCTCTGGTCATCTTTTTTGGGCAGACTGGATGGACCATGAGGGTCTTTTTCTGTTGTTAATTACTGTGCTACTATGTAATATTCAGTGTCAGGGCCCGGATATGTCTGGGCACCGAATATATATCAAGGGGTAAAGTAGCTGACAACAATCATAACATCCTCTCACCAAGATATATACCAAACTCAGTATATATCTCAAATTCCTCACCGCCAATATATAATCCCCAGCTCCTCAGAAGTACCACCTGGGTTCAAAAGTATTCACTGCCTAGGCTTTATGTACTATCTCCTCACTGGAGCCGCTATCAATTTTTACTAACAAACTTTGCTTTTAATTTTTTATTTAACAACCCTTCTAGCATATTTCAAGGGTACTTAGCTTTTAATTGTGATCTTCTTTTCAGGGAAATAGAAGCCAACATGTTTCACCTACAGAAGGTTTTTTTTCAAGGCTTATCGTACCTGATATGTCGGTGTAAAGCTTGCTATGGGATGATAAGCCTTGGAAAAAACCTTCTGTAGGTGAAACATGTTGGCTCCTATTTCCCTGAAAAGAAGATCACAATTAAAAGCTAAGTACCCTTGAAATATGCTAGAAGGGTTGTTAAATACAAATTTAAAAATAAAGTTTGTTAGTAAAAATTGATAGCGGCTCCAGTGAGGAGGTGGTACATAGAGCCTAAGGCGGTGAAAACTTTTGAGCCCAGGTGGTACTTCTGAGGAGCTGGGGATTATATGTTGGCGGTGAGGGATTTGAGATATATACTGAGCTTGCTATATATCTTGGTGAGAGTTTGATTGGTGATCCTCACAAGAACATTTATATATATACCACCAACAACTGCTATCGTACCAAGCAGCCACATGGGGTAAAGACTTAGAAAAACTAATTGCACACACAAACAACTATGGAGAATTTAGGAAACAACTAAAAACCTACCTATTCTTAAAATACCTAGACAACGAACAAGGACATCAGCCCTCGTAACACCATCACAAACCTGATCTTGTAAACTGTTAACCCTAACCCCTAATCACCAACTATGAACACTCCATTCAATTCATGGAATATTTCTAATTCTCTGTAAGCAGCATGGCACTTCTTGGCCTTGCAGCACACAAACTGTTGTCACTACTACTAATGTTGATACTATCAGATGTACACTGCAATAATTTGTTGTATGTACAGCTTCTATCTATTGTATTTACTGTTTCCCTTTATTGTAAACCGCCTAGAAGTCGCAAGATTGTTGGCGGTATATAAGAATAAAGTTATTATTATTATTATTATATAAAAATTGAGTACCGTTTGGATAAACAATCATAACATGACATAACAAATCATTTGTATACCTCAGCTTCGTTGCAGTTCTGTGTGGCTTACAATTCTATTTATTTCATCAATTTTCTATACCATTCTCTCAGGGGAGCTCAGAATGTTTTACATGAATGTATTCAGCTACTCAAGTATTTTTCCCTATCTGTCCTGGTGGGCTCACAATCTATCTAATGTACCTGGGGCAATGGGGGGATTAAGTTGCCAAGGGTCATAAGGAGCAATGTGGGTTTGAACCCACAACCTCAGGGTGCTGAGGCTGTAGCTTTAACCACTGCACCACTCTAGACCTCAAAATGTAGTAAAAGTGAGCCAAGTATAGGACAGTGAAGCCATTGTGACATCACCGATGAGGTTGGCTCTTAGGCATTGGTGGAATGAGGCATTATGACATCACAATAGCTACTCGGGTTATTAGAGGCTGAAACTTTTCACCCTTTTATTTATTCAGTTTTCTATACTGTTATCCCAAGGGAGCTCAGAATGTTTTCTATGAATGTATTCAGCTACTCAAGCATTTTTCCCTGTTTGTCCTGATGGGCTCACAATCTATCTAATCTACCTGGGGCAATGGGGAGATTAATAATAATAATAATAATAATAATAATTTTATTTCTTATATACCGCTGTTAAGTGACTTGCCCAGGGTCACAGGGAACAGAATGGGTTTGAACCCACAATCTCTGGGTGCTAAGGCTGTAGCTTAACCCCCTGTACTCCCCCCTCCCCCTGCCCCCGCTCTCCCACTCTAAGATACTGCACATTCACAGCGAGATACAATCCAGCTTATTTAAAAACTTTTTCAAATAGCTATGTTTTTTGTGATTTCCTAAAATTTACGTAAGAAACAAATCTTAGAATCAAAGTGCCAAAATTCCTATCCCCAAAAAGCCACCTGATAAGCCAAAAATTTGATTAAAGAATCTTTCTATTAGCAGCCTTTTACTAATGGAAATTCAAACAGTCTGAGACTTTGTGCAAAACGCATTCCATCATCGAGCTTAAAATAATTGATAATGTAAGTCGGAACCAGACCATACAATGTCTTGTAACATAGGCAACCAAAGAAATAATAGTCTAGCCTCTATCTGCAGCCAATGTAAACGTCGGTAATAATCCAATATGTGATCAAATTTCTTCAAATTAAATATCAGTCTTTTAAAAATAAAACAAGAACCGCAGCCCACTGAATATCAGGAGATACAACTTTTTAAAGTACACTTCTCCCTCCATATACATGGTTTCAGCATTCGTGATTTCAATTATTCACGGTTTTTAGCTTGCTGGCTTCGCCCCCCCCCCCCCCCCCAATTACGTCAGCTTGCATAGAGAAATCACTGATTGCATGCATTTATAGAGAAAATCGGTTCATAGCCAATTCGGCGAAAGACAAAGGCGCGCGCTGACAACTGAGCGCAAGATGGAGGCGCGCGCCGAAGAAAATTACAGTTTTTAGGGACTCCGACGGGGGGTTTTGTTGGGGAGCCCCCCCAGTTTACTTAATAGAGATCGCGCCGGCGTTGTGGGGGGTTTGGGGGGGTTGTAACCCTCCACATTTTACTGTAAACTTAACTTTTTCCCTAAAAACAGGGAAAAAGTGAAGTTTTCAGTAAAATGTGGGGGGATACAACCCCCCACACCCCCCACAATACCCCCACAACGCGGCGCGGTCTCTATTATGTAAAGTGGGGGGTTCCTCCCCCACGCCCCCCCCCCCGGTCGGAGCCGTAAAAACAGTAATTTTCTGTGGTGCGCGCTTCCGCGCTGCGCTCAATTGTCTGCGCGCGCCTTTATCCCGGCGCGCTTTTGACCTGACACCGAGAAAATCACCGATTCCCAGCACTTTCTTCACCGTGTTTTGCCTCTCCTTCAGGAACAGGCCAGGTCTCCAACCATGTTGTTCACGGTTTCAACGTATTCACAATGTTTTTTTAATAGAAAACAGCGAATAACATATGAAAAAGTTATTTGCGGTTTTTCTGTATTTGCGGTTCTGTTAATCCCCTATCACAGCGAATACGGAGGGAGAATTGTATGTTCAAAAGTGATTTCTTTCTGTGCCTTGTAGCTAAGAAATGAGTGAGACTGGTGTGTATTACGGTATATGTTTTGCAAAATGTGAGGAAAAATTTAATAAAAATAAATATTTAAAAAAAAAAACAAACAATCAAATGCATTTCAGACTGCATTGCCCTTTACCAATGAATAGTGCTGCCTGGATTAAATCTGATTATTTTTTGGGTCTTCTTAACTAGAACGCCCAGAAAGGAATTACTTTTTATGCACCTTTGAAAGTCATAGACAGAATTAAATGGGCCAATGTCCACCTCCAGCTGAATTTTCATAGACACTCTGAAAGTGACACCATAATCTAATGCCTTAAAGGTCTGGTTTCTGTTGTCTCCCAGTGTGAGATTCTCTGTTTGATGGCTAATAAATCTTGGCCAGCTCTGTATGAAGAAAGGCTTTTGTTCATGTGTTTTTCCAAGCTTAAATGCTATCAAAACTAGTATAAACTTGGAACAACAACAAAAAAAAGAAATTTGCTAATTTTATCTGCCCCAGCCTATTCTTTCACTCTCACACACAGACATCCACACACCCAGCATCTTTTCAGACTGATTTTAAGTCTAATGCAAGCTCTCTTTTCTTGGAGGGGGGGGGGGGGAGCTTTTATTCAATTATTTTTTAAGCCAAATTTTCCTCACAGATCTCGAGATTCGGCATGCTGGAAAATGAACTCTCAAAGATGCTGCTCTTTTAATTTCACACCGATGCATTCCAGTGGATGTATTAAGATGCAAATTCTCACCTTTCACCCTGGGAGGAGTAATTTTTTTTTTTTAAACATCCAAGAAACAAGGGAGTCTTTAGGGTGTAACGCCTACATGGAAAGAAAGCTAAGCTACTTTATTCCTCTCTGAACTGGATTCAGGTCTCACTTTCACTTGTCTTTTTAATTTATTTCAGATTGAAAGAGGGGGGGACCCCCTGCCTCCTTGCTGTATATGAGGAGGCACGGAAACAAAGTAATGGCTGGAGACCTAGTGCAGACGAGGCCAACTCCGAGAATCTCCGTTTCCAAGGGGCTCGAAGAAAACAAACAAACTCGCTTTCCAGCCCAACCAAAATATGCAAATTAACTTGTGTTTAAGACCAGATGTACTCTGATAGATCTAATGAACATTTGGTGTGGGAATCCTGAAGCTAGACTTGTTTGCTGCCTTCAGGGACCAAAATTTATGGTTTCTGGTGAATTATGAGAAAAGGTTGCACGAATAGGGCATCAGATACAAAAGTACAAAGGCATTTAGGAGGCTAGATTCTATAAAAGGGTGCCAATTTTTTTGCTACCAAGAAAGCGCTTATTAAAACCTAGTCTATAAAGTTTCAAATTATATATATATATATATTTATTTATTTAAAAAATTTCTATTCCACCAATCAGCTAGGCAGATTACAAATAGACATACATGAATAACATACCAAAAATACAGAATATAAAATATACAGTAAAACCTTGGTTTGCGAGCATAATTCGTTCCGAAAACATGCTTGTAATCCAAAGCACTCGTATAGTAAAGCGAATTTCCCCATAGGAAATAATGGAAACTCAGACGATTCGTTCCACAACCCAAAACCTTTAATGCAAAATGCTATACGTACTTGTATTGCAAGACCTCGCTCGTTTAGAACAGTCACTACACTCTTGCAGCGTCAGAGAGAGAAGAACCATTGGCTCAGTTGTGATGATGTGAGGCGTGTACACTGTATGTACTCATATTGCAAGACCTCGCTCGTTTAGAACAGTCACTACACTCCCACAGCGTCAGAAAGAGAGAGGAAATGAATGGACTACATCACTCTAAGTCAGAGCTAAGTGATGTTCCATTAATGTTAAAATATTTCAAATAAGATAAATTAAAAAGCATTAAAAAAATAATAAAAAAATCAAATGTGTTAATAAAGGTGGACCGACGAAGAGTTATAGGGCCAGGGGTATGTACCCTTATGGTGGTCTGAAGGTCCATACATTTGAATAATAATGGATAGTATATGTGTATAGAGAAGTCATTGAGACAACCAACATAACTCCTAATTATATTGCCATATATGGGACACAGACCGTAGAAGTCTAGTGGTACTGTCCGTAAATTCCAACTGCTGGAGTTGCTCTTGAAGCGCTCTCCAGCTCATTGTAAGCTTTCTCGCCTTGACCTATTATGCTACCATTCTATAATGAAGAATAGGTCCCTTTCATTCCCCTGTCCTTTAAACCATGCAGTTTCTCTTCTATATTTCCTCCTCTTTGTTTTTACTAAATTTGAATTACAATTTTTATGCTATGTACACTACTCTGAAGGTACTAATCCTAGGGCGGTATATACTGTATTGAGTATATCGAATACCATATTGAGTATAAAGTATGTTACTCTGTTCCTCGATTTGTGGATAGGTGGGTTATAAATTATTTTAAATAAATAAAATAAAGTCCTGACAGTTATACATCATGTACTGTATGGGGAAGCACTCAGACCTTGAAAACATGTGTGCCATATCCCAAATTCCACTCACAAGTGGCAACGAGACTGTCCCTTGAATGTGTTCAAGATGTGCATTATAAAAAGACCTGGATGCCAGCAATTTCAGTAGCTGGCCCAAGATTATGGAACGCAATGACTGGATCATTAAGATTATGCTCTGAGTTTGGATCATTAAAAAAAAAACTCACCTATTTGTAAAAGCCTTCTATAAGTAAGGAGATGTATCTTTTTTTTTTGCGGCTGTACTCACTTGAGGAACGAAGAGAGAGGGGAGACATGATTGAAATGTTTAAGTACATCACGGGACGTATCGAGTCGGAAGATGATATCTTCTGTCTCATGGGACCCTCGACCACCAGAGGGCATCCGCTGAAAATCAGGGGAGGGAAGTTTCATAGCGACTCCAGAAAGTACTTCTTCACCGAAAGAGTGGTGGATCATTGGAACAGACTCCCACTGCAGGTGATTGAGGCTAGCAGCGTGACGGATTTTAAGAGAAAATGGGATACTCACGTGGGATCTTTAAGGGAGTGAATTCAGGGGGGTGGATAATTGGAATGGGCAGACTTGGTGGGCTATAGCCCTTTTCTTCCGCCATTTTCTATGTTTCTATATATTTAATTAATTTTTCAAAATAATTTCCAAGTATACAACACTTGTTCAGAAAGTTAGTTTAAGACAGTATAACATAAGCAATCAGGCAAAACCAAAAAAATCAGGAAAATAATTCTCTCTTAATCTATCTCAAGTCCTCATATGGTCCAAGAGATCGAAGATTAAATCGGAATGAATTTTAAACAACAAAAGATAATAAATGTATATAAGAAAACTGCAGGTTGCTGTTGAGAGGGAGACCTATTTCACTTCCTATAGTTATTGTGTTGGTTCTCCTCTTCCAAGGCGTTTAAGAGATATGAAATTAGATAAGTGAGAAGGTTCAAGAAAAACATATTTTAAAGACTGATATCTTATAACACATTTACAGGGAAATCTTAAGTGGAACACACCTCCAATTTCAGTTACTGCTGGTCTCAAAATCAAAAAATGTTGCCTCCTTTTTTGTGTCTCTTTAGAGACATCTGAATTTTATACCCCCCCGATTATTTAGATTTATTCTGGAAGAACATTCTCATAATCCATTCCTTGTCGGGTAGAAGAGCTACCGTCAACAGGAGTGTAGCTGGGGTAGAAAGTGAAGAATCAGAGGTTTCTAATATATTTGAAACGTCTAGTGGTCTTTCCTGTTGATTATCATTCGCTATTGGTTGTTGATCTTCATTCTTCTTAGGAAGGTAATAAGATCGAGCAATTGGGAGAATAGACTTTTCCGGTATTTTTAAAATCTCAATGAACTACCTTTTTAACATTTCCAACGGAGCTATCAAAGGAATTCTTGGAAAATTCAACAGTCGTATGTTATTAGTTCTACTTTGATTTTTCATTATTTCTAATTTCTTCCTCAAAAATATATCATCTATAATCAATACTTCCTGTATTTTCTTTGTTGACTTTAACTCTGTTGAAATTTTTTGTAAGTCATTTTTTGATGCATCATTTTAAGTTTATATCTTATACAGTAAAACCTTGGATTGCAAGTAACGTGGTTTGCAAGTGTTTTGCAAACATTTGATTAAATTTTAACTTGATATACAAGCAATGTGTTGCAATACGAGTACATACAGTATACACGCGTCACATCATCGCAACTGAGCTGATGGTTCTTCTTTCTCTGACGCTGCAAGAGTGTAGTGACTGTTCTAAATGAGCAAAGTCTTGCAATACGAGTACATACAGTATACACGCGTCACATCATCGCAACTGAGCCGATGGTTCTTCTCTCTCTGATGCTGCAAGAGTGTAGTGACTGTTCTAAATGAGCAAAGTCTTGCAATACGAGTACATACAGTATACACGCATCACATCATCACAACTGAGTAGAGTTGCACAGGGACAGAAATCCCACCCGTCCCCGCCAGGATCCTCTCCGTCCCCACCTGCCCCGTCAGGATCCTCTCCGTCCCCACCCATCCCCGCAAGGAATTACCTCCATCCCCGCTTTTTAATTTTTAATTTACCTTATTTGAAATATTTTAAAATTAATGGAACATGACTTAGCTCTGACTTAAAGTGATGTAGTCCATTCATTTCCTCTTGTACCCGTTCTGCTCCACTCAGCATTTTATAGACTTCAATCATATCTCCCCTCAGCCGTCTCTTTTCCAAGCTGAAGAGCCCTAGCCGTTTGTGTTTCCTCATAGTAGAGGAGTTCCATCCCCTTTACCATCTTGGCCACTCTTCTTTGAACCTTTTCTAGCGCCACCATATCTTTCTTAAGATAAGGAGACCAGAATTGAACACAATACTCCAGATGAGGTCGTACCATGGAGCGATACAGGGGCATTATGACATTTTTAGTTTTGTTAACCATCCCTTTTTTAATAATTCCCAGCATCCTGTTTGCTTTTTTGGCCTCCGACGCACATTGAGCGGAAGGTTTCATCGTATTGTCTACAATGACACCCGGATCCTTTTCTTGGGTGGCGTCGATGGTATTCTTATGTTCTTATGGAAAAGATTCACTTCAGGGATCAGGTGAAGCCTGGCTTTTCACCCAAGCCTTTAATACATAGGGTAATTGACTATAGAGTTCACTCATTCTGCACCAGGACTAGATCCCTACACGTACTAACTAAGGGCTAGATTCACAAAGCAAACCGATTGTGTACCGATCGGTTTGCGACCCCGGCCTGATTCACTTACCTGTCTTCCGCGCATTCTCCAATCCGCGCATGCAAATGAGGGCAACGGCATGCAAAGTAGGCAGGGAGGCGATTCACTACGCTTTTTTCCTATCCGACTGTGCTCGCAAAACGCGACTGCTCAGGACCAGTCGCTGAAGCCCTTTCCAAATGCCCTGCCTTCTGCCGCCCTGCTCTCTCTGCCCCGTCAGCCCCGATCTGCAGCTGCTCCAAATGCCTCCTGCAGCCCCGAACGTGCCTGCCTGTCTGCCCCAAACACACCGGCCTTCCACCCCCGAACCCGGACACGTCTGTCCGCCTGCCCCAACTCTCCCACCCTTCCCCGCACTGCAAGCCCGTGGTTTTAACCCGCGGGTTAAAACCACGGGCTCCCAAAAGTTCCTCGAACGCCAAAAAAAAATTCTATTGCCAGCCCTGAGGTCCAGCAATAGCATTTTTGTAGGCTTTCTTGCGGCCCGCTTGCACTAAGAAGAGGAAACCCCCCAAAACACTCAACTCCGACAACACGGAGGTCCTGCGCATGCTCAGACCATCTACAGATGGTCTGCGCATGCGCGGGGATCGCTATAGCGCGACCACCCTCATCTGCATGTTAAAGTTTACTGAATTCGTTGGACCTGCCCGGATTGGGCCCAAATCGAGCCTGATCTGGCAGGTTAGTGTATCCTGCCCTAAATCAGTTCTTTATATCTTGTTTAACTGTACAAACAACTTGCCCTGAGCTTATCCTCCCATCTCTTTATCCCAACACACTCTGGACCACCCATCTTGACCCCCATCTAATATCTGCATTTGATCCCTGGACTACAGGATAAGCTGTATTGTAGAAAATCATTAGCGTCATATCTGTGCAGTGGCATAGTGAGGGTGAGTGGCGCCTGGGGCGGTAGCGCCCCTCCCCAACTCCTTCCCGACACCCCCCCCCCCTGTTGCATACACATCCCCTTCCCTTCCCAGTGCCAGCAGCATCACAAAATTACCGCCCGCGTCGTGTCGTCTCTCCCTCCGACATCACTTCGTAGGCGCAGGACCCGGAAGTGACATCAGAGAGAGCCAACACCGATGTGAGCAGCAAGTCCGTTACACTGCTCATGCCGGGAATATTAAAGGGGTACAAGGGAAGGGACAGAAAGGGGAGCACTCGTGTGATGGGGGGGTAGAGGTCGGAGAGGAAGGTAGGTGCTGGTGCCCCCACCGAGACGGCGTCTGGGGCAGACCGCCACCCTGCCCCTCCTTCTTACTATGCCACTGTATCTATGCTATCTGAATGTTTTGGTTTGTGCTTATTAGATGCTTCGTAAATATTATGTCGCCCTTTTAGCATGTATTATATCTCTCATTTGAATTTCATTTGGTAGTCTTATTTACTGATTTAGACTTTACCTCATTAATTGTATTTATGTTTATATTTGGTCATTTTACCACTGTCATGCTGTTAACAAAATTATACGTTTTATATTGAATTATATTTTCTGTATACCGCCTCGGGTGGATCTCTTCTTAAAGGAGGTTAAAAAATCCCAATAAATAAATAAAGCGACTTATAATACACTGAATAGCCATCAGGTTCTTTTAAGTATTGCCCTATCTGCCCCAGCAGGCTCACAATCTAACTGGTCCCTGGGACAATGGAGGGTTGACTTGCCCAGGGAGCAGACTGGGATTGAACTCACAACCTCAGGCCACTCCTTGCCTCCCCTGTTAGCTTATTCATGAACTGTTAACGCGCGTGACCATTGAGTAGGCTGGGTGGGACCATTCTGGCCTTTATCTGCTGTCATCTACTATGGAGGGAGTTTAATAAATTACTAGCTGATCACCTGGCGTTGCCCGGATATTTATGTATCCCGACCGTCCGGTATCGATAGACTTGTAGTTGGTGATTATGCCTGGTAAAACGGGAAGTGTTTGGCTGTTAATTTCGTGGACATCTTCGCTTATAGCAGCAAGAATGGCCCTCGCTATGGGGCTGAACCTGGACTTCAACGGCATGGGGAGTGTCAGTATTCATCTCAGCGAGCCCGAAAACTATGGGTTAGACACCAATATCTGTCATTTTCGATAATTGTTACATGTCGCCCCCCTTCTTGGTTGAAATCTGTCCATGCGTTTCGGAGGTATGCTGGAACCTACGTACATACACACACACATACAGATCCATCCAATTTTTTATATACCGTATTTGCCGGCGTATAAGACGACTTTTCAGTACCTTAAAATCCTCCCCAAAGTCGGGGGTCGTCTTATACGCCGGGTACTGTTTAGAGAGCTGCACGGGGACGCCCCTAGGGTCGCGGGGATCCCATGGGGACGCCCCCTAGGGTCGCGGGGATCCCATGGGGACGCCTCCGAGGGTCGCGGGGCTCCTGCGGGGCTGGATGCTCAGTCTTCTGGATGTACGCGGCTCTTCTTCTCCCTACCTTCTCTGCTTGCAGCACAGAGCCGAACGGAAGTCTTCCCGACGTCAGCGCTGACGTCGGAGGGGAGGGAGGGCTTAAACAAAGCTTAAACAAAGCCCTCCCTCCCTCCGACGTCAGCGCTGACGTCGGGAAGACTTCCGTTCGGCTCTGTGCTGCAGGCAGGGCAGATAAGGAGAAGGAGAGTAGCCTCGCGGTTCGAGTGGCTACCAAGGGAGAGGGGCGGCCCGCCCCTCCCCGCCCCGGTTGCAGCACAGCCAGCCAGGTTCCCTTACTTTTGTGGCACTTCCCCGACCGACCGATAACAGCCCGGGTCCGACAATCCTCCCTGCCCTGTAGCCGCGAATCTAAATTACCTTCTTACAGCAGCTGTAAGAAGGTAATTTAGATTCGCGGTTAAGGGCAGGGAGGTTTGTCGGACCCGGGCTGTTATCGGTCGGTCGGGGAAGTGCCACAAAAGTAAGGGGACCTGGCCGGCTGTGCTGCACCCGGGGCGGTAGAGAAGGTGTGCGGAAGAAGGGGTAGTCTTATACGGCGAGTATATAACAAAACTCCATATTTTAACTAAAAGTTGAGGGGTCGTCTTATACGCCCAGTCGTCTTATACGCCGGCAAATACGGTATATATACTGTAGATACACAAAACTGGGCACCAGAAAAAAAAATCAGTCCTGAGCACTATTCTATAAAGGTTGCATGCCATTTATAGAATAGAGCTTATCGCCGGTTTCTGCAGCTAAAGGTAGGCACCAGAGTTAAACTTGCTGAAACCTGATATAAACACCAAATTACGCTATAAGTATAGAAACATAGAAACATGACGGTAGTTAAAGGCCAAATGGCCCGTCTGTAACATCCACTATCTTCTCCTCTCCCTATTGGCTAAGGCTCTTAACATTTGCATCTCCTCTTCCTATAGGCTAAGGCTCTTCACACCTGCATTGTGATGTCATAGAACTTTATGGTTATAGAAACATTGAGGAAGATTTGGGCGTGAAAATCTGTGTGCCTTATATGGAATCCAAGGGTACATATATTTATTTAGTTGCAAGCACTTACATCATAGAAACATAGAAATTGACGGCAGAAAAGGGCCATAGCCCATCGAGTCTGCCCATACCAATGACCCACTCCCTGATTCTTACTCCCCTATAGATCCCACATGAATATCCCATTTTCTCTTAAAATCTGACACGCTGTTGGCCTCAATCACCTGCTGAGGCAGCTCGTTCCAATGATCGACCACCTTTTCATAAAGAATTCTACAATTTATATGTTGAGACAGGGAGAGTCCTGTCATGCTGGAAGAAACCCTGCAGTGCTCTAAAACTATCCCTAAACCTGCTCCTAGAAGCAGGCAGGATAGGGAAACTGCCCTGCAAAATTTATCCCCAGTGAAAGGCAGCCCAAAAGTGACCCGATTATACTTGCCTAATTCTAGTGTAGGGAATGCTAAAGGCAAAGAACTACAAGTACTAGCAGGCACCAGGCCGGTGATAGCAAAACCCACAAAGGGATTAGCTCCTGCAATCAGCTCTGCTGAGGGCAGAGCTAGTCAGAAGGGAAGCTATACAGGCTCATTAGCAAAGCACCAGAGAACCATAGGTGTTTCTAGAGACAATCAGTACAAGGCTAGAGAAAAGGGTGTGGTCTCTAGGCCAGAGAGGCAACCACCAACATTTGGCCTGCCTGAACCCATGGAAAGAGGTAGACCAGTGCAATCCATGGGTCAGAAGCCAGAGACCAGCATTTCCTACAGGAAACAGGGAGAAAATCTTAGGTCTGAATCTTGTCAGTATTCCTCTGAAGCTAACACTGTTTTGGATGTAGAAATGCCGGAAGAAATGTATACAAGTGATTATGAAATGAAACCTGTAGACTCCTCCTTACCAGAAGCCATGCTTAGTGAGTAAAAGCTTGGGGAAATCATATGCTGTTTCTGGGAAGGTGGAATTGCCTCATAAACCCTATTAACAGAAGGGTAGAGAATCCCTGCTTCTGATTAAATTGAAGTTAACAAAAGAGTTGGATTAATTTTGTCCTGAAATTGCACAAACACAGAAGTACTGTGAAAGAACCGGGCTGAGCAGTGGTCATATATGTCGGTGTAAAGCTTGCTAAGGGATGATAAGCCTTGAAAAAACCTTCTGTGGGTGAAACATGTTGGCTCCTAGTTCCCTGAAAAGAAGACCATAATTAAAAGCTAAGTACCCTTGAAATATGCTAGAAGGGTTGTTAAATAAAAATTTAAAAATAAAGTTTGTAAGTAAAAATTGATAACGGCTCCAGTGAGGAGGTAGTACTTCTGAGGAGCTGGGGATTATACATTAGAGGTGAGGAATTTGAGGTACATATTGAGCTTGATATATATCTTGGTAGAGTTTGATTGGTGATCAAATATATGCATAAATAATTAAAATATCAGAATTTGCATATGTAATTACCCCAAACTGTGCAGCAACATACCTGTTTATTTAAGCTACGTGGCCACACTGGGCACAAATATGATCATCTATAAATAATAAGACATAAAAAATTCATAAAAACTGGAGGAAACCTAAGTACAGATTATAATTTTGTATGTGATCAAAATTCCAGAAGATTGAAATTGCAAACCAAAGGTTCCTTTTACTAAACGGTGCTAGAATTTTTTGCGCGGACCAGTGAGGTAAAAGCTCCGATGCCCACAGAATTCCTATGAATGTCGGAGCATTTACCTCACCCGCACGCGCCAAAAATCTCTAGCGCTGTTTACTATAACCCAGTGCAAAGTTTCACATTGCTTTTATATTTTAACATTTTTGCAGGCACCTATCTGATTACGCCCAACGGGGCCCGTTTCACGCATGCATGCGTTAGCGTTTAGTGCGCGCTGATCGGTTTGCGCACCTTAGTAAAAGAGGGTCTTAGGGTCCCCTGAAGAAGGCATATACAGATACCGAAACTCAGATCCTTGTTGAGGCGACCATTTGAGAAATAAAGATACTTTCGGTAGAAAAGACATCTCTCTTTCCTTTTGGTTTTATTCTGTTTCCATAGTAAGGCAAGGTTTTCTCTTCTTGTTTGTTAATTACATTATACACTATGGGAATGCAAAATTGAATGTATGGCTTGGAAAAATTATGTTAAAGGTCTCTTCTTATCTTGATTTTAGACAATTGTTAAAGACTCAACTCTTTGATAGGCTGTTATCTTAATGCATTCTGCTTCATTTTTTCAATCAAGTTCCTTATATTCAACTTGATGTATTTTATCTGTTCTATGTATTATTTCTTTCCCTGCCGTGCCGGTATTTTCTGCATTATATTGTAAATGCTTTCTGTCTTTATCTGTTTTTAAGTCTATTATTCTAATTTGTATTTTATCTGGATCCCATGTATTAGCTCACTTTGTTGTGAACCGCCTAGAGCTTTTTCAGTATGGCGGTATATAAGGATAAAATTATTATTATTCTTTGAGATTCTGTATGGAATGTTGCTACTCTCTGGGATTCTAGAATCTTGTTACTCTCTGGGATTCTGGAATCTTGTTACTCTCTGGGATTCTGGAATCTTGATAGGCTGGTATCTTAATGCATTCTGCTTCATTTTTTCAATCAAGTTCCTTATATTCAACTTGATGTATTTTATCTGTTCTATGTATTATTTCTTTCCCTGCCGTGCCGGTATTTTCTGCATTATATTGTAAATGCTTTCTGTCTTTATCTGTTTTTAAGTCTATTATTCTAATTTGTATTTTATCTGGATCCCATGTATTAGCTCACTTTGTTGTGAACCGCCTAGAGCTTTTTCAGTATGGCGGTATATAAGGATAAAATTATTATTATTCTTTGAGATTCTGTATGGAATGTTGCTACTCTCTGGGATTCTAGAATCTTGTTACTCTCTGGGATTCTGGAATCTTGTTACTCTCTGGGATTCTGGAATCTTGATAGGCTGGTATCTTAATGCATTCTGCTTCAGTTTTTCAATCAAGTTCCTTATATTCAACTTGATGTATTTGATCTGTTCTATGTATTACTTCTTTCCCTGCCATGCTGGTATTTTCTGCATTATATTATAAATGCTTTCTGTCTTTATCTGTTTTTAAGTCCATTATTCTAATTTGTATTATATCTGTATCCCATGTATTGGCTCACCTTGTTGTGAACCGCCTAGAGCTTTTTCAGTATGGCGGTATATAAGGATAAAATTATTATTATTCTTTGAGATTCTGTATGGAATGTTGCTACTCTCTGGGATTCTAGAATCTTGTTACTCTCTGGGATTCTGGAATCTTGTTACTCTCTGGGATTCTGGAATCTTGATAGGCTGGTATCTTAATGCATTCTGCTTCAGTTTTTCAATCAAGTTCCTTATATTCAACTTGATGTATTTGATCTGTTCTATGTATTACTTCTTTCCCTGTCATGCTGGTATTTTCTGCATTATATTGTAAATGTTTTCTGTCTTTATCTGTTTTTAAGTCCATTACTCTAATTTGTATTTTATCTGGATCCCATGTATTAGCTCACCTTGTTGTGAACCGCCTAGAACTTTTTCGGTATGGCGGTATATAAGAATAAAATTATTATTATTATTATTAATAAATGTAGGGTTACCACATGTCCAGGAAAACCCGGACATATCCAGGTGCCTGGATGGATTTTTAAAACCCAGCAGTTTGTCTGAGTTTTAGGAGGCCCCGAGGTCGGGGAAGAAGAGATGAGGTTTGTGTGAGCTGGGGGGGAGGGCAGAACTTGGTGGGGCTGGGACAGAACAGGGCAGAACTGTGATGGGGCTACAAGTCCAGTTTTTTGTTTTTTTTTTCATGAAGAAATCTGGTAACCATAGCAAAATGTCTACAATTGGACTTGGATGTCATATCAAAAATGTTCCTCCAGTACTGATATATGATAAGAAAGGGTGGGAAAGGTGTGAGATAAGAGCATATTATTTGTACCATTGATGATTATTACCGTATTTTCACTCATATACCGCGCACCCGTGTAAAACGCGCACACGGGTATAGCGCGCGGGAAACTGTAATTTATGTAAATAAATTTTTATATACCGCACACACCCGTATACCGCGCATGCCGCCCCGACTCTCCCGTCGCCGCCCAACTCTCCTTTCGCCCGCCCCGACTCTCCTCTGACCACCCTGACTCTCCTTTAGCCCGCCCCGACTCTCCTCTCCCTCTTGAAGTCCTGTCCCCACCCTGAAAGCCTGATGCCCCCCCCCGATGTCCGATTCACCCCCCCGCAGGACCGCTCGCACCCCCACCCCGAAGGACCGCTCGCATGCACTCGAACCCGCACCCGCACCCCCACTCTGAAGGACAGCTCGCATGCACTCGCATCCGCACCCGCACCCCCACCCCGAAGGACCGCTTGCACCCCCACAGCCTCCCGACCCCCCCATCATGTAGAAGCTCCTACCGTTGTCCTGCTGCTTCCTCTGCCGGCGGTCCCGGCCCTTCTGTGAGCCCTGCGTCTGCGCTGCTTCCTCTTCCAGAGGTAAGCGAAAGGGCGGGACCGCCAGAAGAGGAAGCAGCGCAGACGCAGGGCTCACAGAAGGGCCGGGACCGCTGGCAGAGGAAGCAGCAGGACAACGGTAGGAGCTTCTACATGATGGGGGGGGTCGGGAGGCTGTGGGGGTGCGAGCGGTCCTTCGGAGTGGGGGTACGAGTGCGTGCGAGCGAGCGGTCCTTCGGGGTGGGGGTGCGAGCGGTCCTGCGGGGTGAATCGGACGTCAGGGGGGGAACTATGTAAAAAAAAGTTGTAAAACGTGCTCACGCGTTTAACGCGCATGGTTATGCACGGTTTGTAAAATCGTGTATAACGCGCGCGTTATATGCGTGAAAATATGGTAAGTGTTATATTTATTGTTAATTTGTTTGGATATATTGTTACACTTATTGCAAATTTGAAAATGAATAAAGAATTAAAAAAAAAAAAAAAAAAAAGTTCCTCCACATTTCTAAGTACACGGTCACGCACAGAAAATGCATTTTCTAGAAGAAGAAAAAATGTCTCCGTTTCCTTCAGGAGAATCAAGCCAGGCTACGCATGCTAAGGGGAGCTTAAAATTTAACACTTTTTGAGGTTTGGGAGGTTCGTACATTTCCTAGACGAACTCGTCTCTTTTTGAAAATTTGGGACCCATATATTCAAAATCTTTCCTCTAGATCACGAAGTATGATTCTTAATGTTTTATATTTGAAGCTTTAGAAACATTCATTGCATTTCAACACCTTGTAATTTGTGTCATCTTCCATTCTGGGGGAGGGGAGGGAATAAGGTGGATGATAGTAATTTGTTTGGAATTCTTGAATTGTATATTTGTTTAATTTATTCATTACAATGTTATAATTGGAAATAAATATTAGGGGGGAAGGGAAAGGGGTAAAGGGGAAGGGGGAAGGGAACAGGGGAAGTGTATAGATGTATGAATAGGTAATATGGAAAGATATTTTGGAGGAATGATAGAAATATGTATGGAATATTAGAATTTATTTTTAATCTTTATTGATTTTTAAACTTTGACAGTGCAATACAATTAATTGAACATAAAATACTGTCTAAAACGCACTATTTACTACACAAGTAATACATAAAACAATCATTTTCTCCTACCCTCCTCCCAATTATTAATACAATAAGACATATGATGTGATTACAATATTATAATTAAGTAAAAAAAAAAAAGCAGAATTTTGAATTTAATTGTAATGAATATTTTATTATATTGTATTATTGTATATTTATTTGATTCCTTCAATAAAATGTTTTAAACTAAAACTCATTCGTAGGAAACAGTTTGTCAGGTTGAAAGCTCTAGTTAAGCAATTAGGAAGAAATAAATATTTATTTATTTATGTGATAAATAAAAGAGCTGTTTCGTGTCTACAGGTTTTTAAGTGGTTCAACTGCTGATGCCACTGCTAACAGCTTTTTAAAACTGCAAATCCCAGGCCCTGGTTTCTCCCCTTTTCCGAACAGTGACCCACTGTTCACTCCACTTTCCATCAGCGAGAGGGAATACAGACCTAAATTTGATATTCATTTCATTTGCAAATATAAATGCATTCAACTCACTTAATGCCTGCCCAGTGTATTTCTTAAGCATCTACAGAAATGCAATTATTATTATTTATTTTTATTTTTTTTAAACGCACAAACGGATCCGTTTTTCTAAATCTTTGCACATACAGCTACTGCGTAGCATCTCTGAACTAATTTGTGAAAATAAAGTTGACACACATCGCTTTGAAAACCGCCGGTGCCAAAAGTCAATCCATTACAGATGCTGAAAGAAAAATCCAGATGTTGACTGCTGAATGTGTGTGGGGAGGGGAGAGCTGGGAGATGGGGGATGGGGATAAATACAGCCAAGCTGCTCTGTACGCACTTAAAATCTATCAACTAATTATAGAAGTCTTTTTTTCATGCTGATCATTTATCTTCAGGCAGCTAATCGGATAAAGGAAAAAAATATATTGAACTTGGTGCTTGGTCAGAATCTTCTGGAACTAGAAACCATACAGATGGTGCGCGGTGTATTTGTACAGACTAGGCCCAATTATTGATGGTTTTCCAACCATTATATTCGAAGAGTGTGGAGGTAAATAGTAGGCAGTGAGCACTGAGCAACTGTTGTCAGAGAGTTTTTCTCCTCTTGGCTGCTTTCGCCTGCTCTCCCAATGCATCGCTTTGGTCTCTCAGAGCAGAGATAATGGTTGCTTTGGTGAAGAAGGGAAGTCTTAGAACTCCATGTAGATTTAGGGCTGGATAGGAGGTTTTGTGCCGAGGCCATGCCCATTAGTCATCTGCTGGCAATAGGCTCTCTTCCTTTTGTCTGGGGAGACGGCAAACTTTCAATACCATCTGAAAACAGAAGGCCTTTCACAGAGTGCGAGAGCTCGGCCATCTCGATCATGTGAAAAATATTGTAAACACTTTCCCAGCCCCCTCACCTCCATTCAGCTGTCCAAAGAGCAGAGCTGGAAATTCCAAACAAAACTGACAGAGACGGAACGAATAATGTGGCCGCTTATTTTTAATTTGTCTTACAGCCTGAATAGAATGTATGCATAGGTTAAAAAAAAAAAAAAAAAAAGGTTAGTGTTAACTGACCGCTTGAAAAAAAAACCCTGTTTATATAAATGACAAGAGAGATTTCTGATTGGGAGCAGGCAAGTCAGCCACGACTTTTCACCAGCTGGGGGTTCTCTCGCATGTTCCCAGACTTATCACCACATTAACAAAGCACAGTGTTGAAGTTCTAAAAATAAACTAGAACAATTAATTACTGTTATATCGTATAATATAGGCCCCCTATTACAAAGCCGCGGTAGAGGTTTCTACCGCAGGCGAGGAAAATACTTCAATGCTCATAGGAATTCCATCTAAGCATTTACCTCGCCAGCCTGCGGTAGAAATCTCTACTAAGGCTTTGTAAAAGCCAGCGATAGATTGCTTTATATGGCTTACAGCAGGGAAAAATATGCAAATTTATTTTATAGAGCCTAAAGAGTTTCGAGAATATCCCCTCTAAGTCTTCTCTGCTCCAGGGAATAGAGACCCAGGAGAAGAGGAGGCTTAGAGGGGGATATGATAGAGACTTACAAGATCATGAAGGGCATAGAGAGAGTAGAGAGGGATAGAAAGAGAGAGAGAAAGGGAGACAGAGAGAAATAGAGAGAGAGAAAGAGAGAGAGAAAGATTGGAGAAACTGGGTCTCTTTTCCCTGGAGAAGAGGAGACTTAGAGGGGATATGATAGAGACTTACAAGATCATGAAGGGCATAGAGAGAGTGGAGAGGGACAGAAAGAGAGAGAGAAAGGGAGACAGAGAGAGAGAAAGATTGGAGAAACTGGGTCTCTTTTCCCTGGAGAAGAGGAGACTTAGAGGGGATATGATAGAGACTTACAAGATCATGAAGGGCATAGAGAGAGTGGAGAGGGACAGAAAGAGAGAGAGAAAGGGAGACAGAGAGAAATAGAGAGAGAGAAAGAGAGAGAGAAAGATTGGAGAAACTGGGTCTCTTTTCCCTGGAGAAGAGGAGACTTAGAGGGGATATGATAGAGACTTACAAGAT
Source organism: Geotrypetes seraphini (assembly GCF_902459505.1). Lineage (NCBI taxonomy): Eukaryota > Metazoa > Chordata > Amphibia > Gymnophiona > Dermophiidae > Geotrypetes > Geotrypetes seraphini. The sequence continues at coordinate 388,883,286 of NC_047086.1, read as the reverse complement.
CATGAAGGGCATAGGGAGAGTGGAGAGGGACAGAAAGAGAGAGAGAAAGGGAGACAGAGAGAAATAGAGAGAGAGAAAGAGAGAGAGAAAGATTGGAGAAACTGGGTCTCTTTTCCCTGGAGAAGAGGAGACTTAGAGGGGATATGATAGAGACTTACAAGATCATGAAGGGCATAGAGAGAGTGGAGAGGGACAGAAAGAGAGAGAGAAAGGGAGAAAGAGAGAGAGAAAGATTGGAGAAACTGGGTCTCTTTTCCCTGGAGAAGAGGAGACTTAGAGGGGATATGATAGAGACTTACAAGATCATGAAGGGCATAGAGAGAGTGGAGAGGGACAGAAAGAGAGAGAGAAAGGGAGACAGAGAGAGAGAAAGATTGGAGAAACTGGGTCTCTTTTCCCTGGAGAAGAGGAGACTTAGAGGGGATATGATAGAGACTTACAAGATCATGAAGGGCATAGAGAGAGTGGAGAGGGACAGAAAGAGAGAGAGAAAGGGAGACAGAGAGAGAGAAAGATTGGAGAAACTGGGTCTCTTTTCCCTGGAGAAGAGGAGACTTAGAGGGGATATGATAGAGACTTACAAGATCATGAAGGGCATAGAGAGAGTGGAGAGGGACAGAAAGAGAGAGAGAAAGGGAGACAGAGAGAAATAGAGAGAGAGAAAGAGAGAGAGAAAGATTGGAGAAACTGGGTCTCTTTTCCCTGGAGAAGAGGAGACTTAGAGGGGATATGATAGAGACTTACAAGATCATGAAGGGCATAGGGAGAGTGGAGAGGGACAGAAAGAGAGAGAGAAAGGGAGACAGAGAGAAATAGAGAGAGAGAAAGAGAGAGAGAAAGATTGGAGAAACTGGGTCTCTTTTCCCTGGAGAAGAGGAGACTTAGAGGGGATATGATAGAGACTTACAAGATCATGAAGGGCATAGAGAGAGTGGAGAGGGACAGAAAGAGAGAGAGAAAGGGAGAAAGAGAGAGAGAAAGATTGGAGAAACTGGGTCTCTTTTCCCTGGAGAAGAGGAGACTTAGAGGGGATATGATAGAGACTTACAAGATCATGAAGGGCATAGGGAGAGTGGAGAGGGACAGAAAGAGAGAGAGAAAGGGAGACAGAGAGAAATAGAGAGAGAGAAAGAGAGAGAGAAAGATTGGAGAAACTGGGTCTCTTTTCCCTGGAGAAGAGGAGACTTAGAGGGGATATGATAGAGACTTACAAGATCATGAAGGGCATAGAGAGAGTGGAGAGGGACAGAAAGAGAGAGAGAAAGGGAGACAGAGAGAGAGAAAGATTGGAGAAACTGGGTCTCTTTTCCCTGGAGAAGAGGAGACTTAGAGGGGATATGATAGAGACTTACAAGATCATGAAGGGCATAGAGAGAGTGGAGAGGGACAGAAAGAGAGAGAGAAAGGGAGACAGAGAGAGAGAAAGATTGGAGAAACTGGGTCTCTTTTCCCTGGAGAAGAGGAGACTTAGAGGGGATATGATAGAGACTTACAAGATCATGAAGGGCATAGAGAGAGTGGAGAGGGACAGAAAGAGAGAGAGAAAGGGAGACAGAGAGAGAGAAAGATTGGAGAAACTGGGTCTCTTTTCCCTGGCGAAGAGGAGACTTAGAGGGGATATGATAGAGACTTACAAGATCATGAAGGGCATAGAGAGAGTAGAGAGGGACAGAAAGAGAGAGAGAAAGGGAGACAGAGAGAAATAGAGAGAGAGAGAGAAAGATTGGAGAAACTGGGTCTCTTTTCCCTGGCGAAGAGGAGACTTAGAGGGGATATGATAGAGACTTACAAGATCATGAAGGGCATAGAGAGAGTGGAGAGGGACAGAAAGAGAGAGAGAAAGGGAGACAGAGAGAAATAGAGAGAGAGAGAGAGAGAGAGAAAGATTGGAGAAACTGGGTCTCTTTTCCCTGGAGAAGAGGAGACTTAGAGGGGATATGATAGAGACTTACAAGATCATGAAGGGCATAGAGAGAGTAGAGAGGGACAGAAAGAGAGAGAGAAAGGGAGACAGAGAGAAATAGAGAGAGAGAGAGAAAGATTGGAGAAACTGGGTCTCTTTTCCCTGGCGAAGAGGAGACTTAGAGGGGATATGATAGAGACTTACAAGATCATGAAGGGCATAGAGAGAGTGGAGAGGGACAGAAAGAGAGAGAGAAAGGGAGACAGAGAGAAATAGAGAGAGAGAGAGAGAGAGAAAGATTGGAGAAACTGGGTCTCTTTTCCCTGGAGAAGAGGAGACTTAGAGGGGATATGATAGAGACTTACAAGATCATGAAGGGCATAGAGAGAGTAGAGAGGGACAGAAAGAGAGAGAGAAAGGGAGACAGAGAGAAATAGAGAGAGAGAGAGAAAGATTGGAGAAACTGGGTCTCTTTTCCCTGGCGAAGAGGAGACTTAGAGGGGATATGATAGAGACTTACAAGATCATGAAGGGCATAGAGAGAGTAGAGAGGGACAGAAAGAGAGAGAGAAAGGGAGACAGAGAGAAATAGAGAGAGAGAGAGAAAGATTGGAGAAACTGGGTCTCTTTTCCCTGGAGAAGAGGAGACTTAGAGGGGATATGATAGAGACTTACAAGATCATGAAGGGCATAGAGAGAGTGGAGAGGGACAGAAAGAGAGAGAGAAAGGGAGACAGAGAGAAATAGAGAGAGAGAGAGAGAGAGAAAGATTGGAGAAACTGGGTCTCTTTTCCCTGGAGAAGAGGAGACTTAGAGGGGATATGATAGAGACTTACAAGATCATGAAGGGCATAGAGAGAGTAGAGAGGGACAGAAAGAGAGAGAGAAAGGGAGACAGAGAGAAATAGAGAGAGAGAGAGAAAGATTGGAGAAACTGGGTCTCTTTTCCCTGGCGAAGAGGAGACTTAGAGGGGATATGATAGAGACTTACAAGATCATGAAGGGCATAGAGAGAGTGGAGAGGGACAGAAAGAGAGAGAGAAAGGGAGACAGAGAGAAATAGAGAGAGAGAGAGAGAGAAAGATTGGAGAAACTGGGTCTCTTTTCCCTGGAGAAGAGGAGACTTAGAGGGGATATGATAGAGACTTACAAGATCATGAAGGGCATAGAGAGAGTAGAGAGGGACAGAAAGAGAGAGAGAAAGGGAGACAGAGAGAAATAGAGAGAGAGAGAGAAAGATTGGAGAATCTGGGTCTCTTTTCCCTGGCGAAGAGGAGACTTAGAGGGGATATGATAGAGACTTACAAGATCATGAAGGGCATAGAGAGAGTGGAGAGGGACAGAAAGAGAGAGAGAAAGGGAGACAGAGAGAGAGAAAGATTGGAGAAACTGGGTCTCTTTTCCCTGGAGAAGAGGAGACTTAGAGGGGATATGATAGAGACTTACAAGATCATGAAGGGCATAGAGAGAGTGGAGAGGGACAGAAAGAGAGAGAGAAAGGGAGACAGAGAGAAATAGAGAGAGAGAGAGAAAGATTGGAGAAACTGGGTCTCTTTTCCCTGGCGAAGAGGAGACTTAGAGGGGATATGATAGAGACTTACAAGATCATGAAGGGCATAGAGAGAGTAGAGAGGGACAGAAAGAGAGAGAGAAAGGGAGACAGAGAGAAATAGAGAGAGAGAGAGAAAGATTGGAGAAACTGGGTCTCTTTTCCCTGGCGAAGAGGAGACTTAGAGGGGATATGATAGAGACTTACAAGATCATGAAGGGCATAGAGAGAGTGGAGAGGGACAGAAAGAGAGAGAGAAAGGGAGACAGAGAGAAATAGAGAGAGAGAGAGAGAGAAAGATTGGAGAAACTGGGTCTCTTTTCCCTGGAGAAGAGGAGACTTAGAGGGGATATGATAGAGACTTACAAGATCATGAAGGGCATAGAGAGAGTAGAGAGGGACAGAAAGAGAGAGAGAAAGGGAGACAGAGAGAAATAGAGAGAGAGAGAGAAAGATTGGAGAAACTGGGTCTCTTTTCCCTGGAGAAGAGGAGACTTAGAGGGGATATGATAGAGACTTACAAGATCATGAAGGGCATAGGGAGAGTGGAGAGGGACAGATTCTTCAAACTTTCAAAAAATAAAAGAACAAGAGGACATTCGGAAAAGTTGAAAGGGGACAGATTCAAAACGAATGCCAGGAAGTTTTTCTTTATCCAATGTGTGGTGAACACCTGGAATGCGCTTCCAGAGGGCGTAATAGGGCAAAGTACAGTACTGGGGTTCAAGAAAGGATTGGACAATTTCCTGCTGGAAAAGGGGATAGAGGGGTATAGATAGAGGATTAATGCACAGGTCCTGGACCTGTTGGGCCGCCGCGTGAGCGGACTGCTGGGCACGATGGACCTCAGGTCTGACCCAGCGGAGGCATTTCTTCTGTTCTTATATAATATACAAGGGTGGTTTGAGAAGTTTGTTAACAAAGCAAGTTAAACGATGTAACCTCCATTGAGGGCTATACACGTAGTCCAGCAAGTGTCCAGTTTTTTCATAAGCTATTTTTTTCTATGAAATGAAAAAACTGGACACTCGCTGGTCTACGTGTTTAGCCCTCAATGGAGGTTACATTGTTTAACTTGCTTTGTTAACAACCTTTTCAAACCACCCTCGTATATTATATATGCAATATCATATATTCTCTAAACTCTTTCGCCTCTATAATATAAATTAGCATTTTTTTTCCTGCTGTAAGCTGTATAAAGCAATCTATCTCTGGCTTTTACAAAGCCGTAGTAGAGGTTTCTACCGCGGGCTAGCGAGATAAATGCTCAGACAGAATTCCTATTAGCATTGGAGCATTTTCCTCGCCTGCAGTAGAAACCTCTACCGCGGCTTTGTAATAGGGGGGGCCTATATAACAGTAATTCATTGTTCTAGTATATTTTTAGAATTTCAACGAACAGAATCCAGAAAAGTGGGGATGGAATAGTATGAATCAACCAGGGATTACTTCACAAAAATAACTCTCGGTGTTGAAGGATTTCTTCCAAATCTTCTTTATTGATGAGAATAGACCCGACATGGTCCGTGCTTCGTCTCAAAAAGCCTGCATCAGGGGTACATATACGTATTTTACTTGGTTTTTTTTTTTGGGGGGGGGGGGTTAAAACTAATTTTTTATTTGCATTTATTACATAAATGACAAAATTAGGTACGTCATCATATCACTTGAGGAAATAAACTAAAACAATGAAAAACTACAGTAGTGATCTAGTCCCCGTCATTGGGGCTATTTTGCACCATAGAATAAATAAATACATACATAATAGCATCAAAAAACAAGCAAAATGAAAGCTACTTATATGTCACACTTTATCATCAATCACAATATTAGTCTTTATTAACTTCTGAGGTAAAGATTTATCTTTTAGAAAATTCTGTAATTGAGCTGGATCCACAAAAAATATACAGTAAAACCTAGGTTTACAGCATAATTTGTTCCGATAACATGCTTGTAATCCAAAGCACTCGTCTATCAAAGCAAATTTCCCCATAGGAAATAATGGAAACTCAGACGATTCGTTCCACAACCCAAAAACTTTAATACAAAATACTATACGTACTCGTATTGCAAGACCTCGCTCATTTAGAACAGTCACTACACTCCCGCAGCGTCAGAGAGAGAAGAACCATCGGCTCAGTCGTGATGTGTGTATATTGTATGTACTCGTATTGCAAGACTTTGCTCGTTTAGAACAGTCGCTACACTCCCACAGCGTCAGAGAGAGAAGAACCATCGGCTCAGTTGTGATGATGTGATGCGTGTATACTGTATGTACTCATATTGCAAGACCTCGCTCGTTTAGAACAGTCACTACGCTCCCGCAGCGTCAGAGAGAGAAGAACCATCAGCTCAGTCGTGATGTGTGTATATTGTATGTACTCGTATTGCAAGACTTTGATTGTTTAGAACAGTCGCTACACTCTTGCAGTGTCAGAGAGAGAAGAACCATCGGCTCAGTTGTGATGTGACGCGTGTATACTGTATGTACTCGTATTGCAAGACTTTGCTCGTTTAGATCAGTCGCTACACTCTTGCAGCGTCAGAGAGAGAAGAACCATCGTCTCAGTTGAGATGATGTGACGCGTGTATACTGTATGTACTCATATTGCAAGACCTCGCTCGTTTAGAACAATCACTACACTCCCGCAGCGTCAGAGAGAGAAGAACCATCGGCTCAGTTGTGATGATGTGACGCGTGTATACTGTATGTACTCGTATTGCAAGACTTTGCTTGTATATCAAGTTAAAATTTAATAAAATGTTCTGTTTGTCTTGGACCATACCGTCTAGAGCAGTGGTTCCCAATCCTGTCCTTGAGGACCACCAGGCCAGTCAGGATTTCGGGATAGCCCTAATGAATATGCATGAGAGATATTTGCATATAATGGAGGTGGCATGCTTGCAAATCTGCTCTGTGCATATTTATTAGGGCTATCCCAAAAACCCGACTGGCCTGGTGATCCTCCAGGACAGGGTTGGGAATCACTGGTCTAGATCAGGGTTGGCAATTCCGGTCCTCAAGAGCCAGAGCCAGGTCAGGTTTTCAGGATATCCACAATGAATGTGTATGAGATAGATTTGCATGCACTGCCTCCTTGAGATGCAAATCTATCTCATGCATATTTATTGTGGATATCCTGAAAACCTGACCTGGCTCCGGCTCTTGAGGACCGGAATTGCCAACCCCTGGTCTAGAGCAAGAGGTCAATATAATGTGTAATTTCTATAAGGGCATGCAGGGCAGGATTAATTTGTCAAGGGCCCCTAGGCACCCAAGTACACTGGGCCTCCTGCCCCGCCCCACCCCACCATGCACCCAGGCGGAAACAGGAAGCTGCATCAGAGTGATGCTTTGGGCAAGCAGCACCGCTTGGAAAATTACAGTTCCCATTGCCTTTCTTACCCGCGTTGCTTGCTTGTCTTACTTACCTTCGATGGGGGGGAGGGCGCGTTGCCGATCGGGGGGGGGGGGCCCGCGTAGCCGATCGATGCTGCAGGAGCCCATCGCTGTTTTGAAAAAACAATGTTGATGCCCTCCTTCATAGGACCCCCTGACCATTTCGGGCCCTAGGCATGTGCCTATTTGGCCTATTGGTTAATCCTGCCCTGAGGGCATGTCAGAGCCTGATGGAGAATGGGTGGAGGGTGGGCTGGGAAGCATGCACGTTAGCATTCCCTAACTGGTTACAACAGGATTAACACAGGAGCTTTGTTTGTTTATTTTCGATTTGTTATACCGCTTGTAACTGATAGGGAAGGACAAAGCAGTTCATAGTCTGCCGAACAAGAACATTCAAATGGAAAGGAAATACAAATAACTGAAGGTAAAATATTTCACTCTTAATAGCACTCCAAGACATAGATTGACTAATGAGCTCAAAAACGTCAGTAATTGGATGCTAAGAACCAAGGAGTGATGTTAACTGGCAGAGTTAAATATTCGTGCACACATCTCCCCGAGTGCTATTCTCTAAAGCACGTCATCTATGTTCAGATGCACGTGTCTGAAAAGGGGGGCAAGGGGTGTGCTAGAGGCACGCCATAAAGTGCAAATGCATTTATTTGAAATGACTTGGGAAATGTATACATTTGTCATTTCTAACCCCATTCAATTTCAGCCTTTTTTTCAGAAACTAGCCCCACCCCCTTTTATGAAGTCGCGTTAGCATTTTGTATCACTGGCCACCGCGATAAAAGCTTGACGCTCATAGAATCGGAACTTTTACCACCATGGCCAGCGATAAAAAAAATGATAATGCGGCTTCATAAAAGGGGAAGTTAGGGTTTTTGTTTTTTTTTGAGAGTCTGGAATAGCCAGCTCTGCTTAGTTATTTGTTTATTTCTCACCCGCCCTTATCCAGGGCGAGTTACACATTAACATCCACTATAATAAAACCCTTAGCGCACAAGCACACTTCAAACTCCATGCGTCCATGCTTTGTGCCTCCATGCGCAGAAGAAGGAAAGTGCGGCTGTTTCGTTTGGCAGTTTCTGCATGCGCAGTAGAGTGTGTGGCGGTTTCCGCATCAGAAGGAGCCTGCGGCGGTTTAAAGATTGCCTTCCCTCCGAAACGCTGCAAGCCCAGAACCACTGCAGATCACCACGAAAACGGGAGACTTCTCTGTGTGCTACAGATTGCCTTCCGTCCGTGACGCTGGACAGAGGGAGCAGGGAAGGGGTACTGCTGGACAGGGGGGAGGTAAAAGGAAGGGAGAAGGGCTACTGCTGGACAGGGGGAGCAGGGAAGGGGTACTGCTGGACAGGGGGGAGGTGAAAGGAAGGGAGAAGGACTACTGCTGGACAGGGGGAGCAGGGGAGGTGAAAGGAAGGGAGAAGAACTACTGCTGGACAGGGGGAGCAGGGAAGGGGTACTGCTGGACAGGGGGGAGATGAAAGGAAGGGAGAAGGACTACTGCTGGACAGGGGGAGCAGGGAAGGGGTGCTGCTGGACATGGGAGGTAAAAGGAAGGGAGAAGAGGTGCTGCTGGACAGGGGGAGCAGGGAAGGGCTAAGGGCTACTGCTGGACAAGGGGGGGAGGTAAAAGGAAGGGAGAAGAAAGGAAGACCAGAAGAGAAGCATGCAGGAGGCCCTGGAACCATATTTAAAAGCACAGAAAAATAAGGTCACCAGTCAACAAAGGTAGGGAAAATGATTTTATCAATAATAAACACGCATGTGCACTTGAAACTCTGTGCCTCCATTCGTCCGTGCCTTCGAAAAAAGACAGACAAGGGGCCAGGGAGAGAGACAGACAGACAGACAGACAGAAAGAATGGGGGCACACCTGGAATCTTGCAGCGGCACCCGTTTATGATATACTGTTCTAAGCTAAGCATGTCAGCAATTGCTCATACGTTCTAGGAGATTTTACATGGTCGCAGTAAGGGTGGGCGTGGGGGTGGTTTGCCGTGGGCGCCATGTTGGTGGGGATGCCGGTGCCCCTCCACCTCTTCCCACTCCTCCCCTCGCCACACGCGTGCCCCCTTCCCTTCCCATGTAGTGGCATAGCGAGGATGAGATGTGCCCCTCCCCTTGTCTTTGCGTCCCCCCACTCCTTACCCAATCCTCCCCTGCTGTGTGTGCACCACCCTTCCCTCATTCCTCTAGTTCACCACTGTGAGCAACAACTTCAACGTGCTCCTTGCGACTGCGCCGTCTCTCCTGCTGACGTCACGTTTGGGTGCCACGCCCAGGAAGTGACGTTAGAGGAAGAGTCGACAGGGTTGCGAGGGGCACGTTGAAGTTTTTGTTGCTCGCAGCGGTGAACAACTAGAGGTACAAATATCTGATTAAATTAACTTGTCTCTTCCTTGATATTTTTGGGTCATAGACTATAAAGTCCATCTGGTATTGTCCTAGGTTCCAAATGCTGAAGTTGACGTCTAATCAAGCCATTGTGACATCACTGCTGAGGTTGGCTCTTAGGCATTGGTGGAATGAGGCATTATGACATCACAATCTCAGCTCTGGAATGTTGATACTCTCTGGGTTTCTGCCAGGTAACATAGTAATATAGTAAATGACGGCAGATAAAGACTTGAACGGTCCATCCAGTCCACTCATCAGTTATACCCATTAAAAATACATGATTAAATTAACTCATCTCTTCTTTGATATTTCTGGGTCATAGATTGTAAAGTCCACCTGGTATTGTCCTAGGTTCCAAATGCTGAAGTTGCTGTCCATTTTCACTCTAACCTATCCAACCAACCATAAAGTCTGGCCAGTAACATCCTCATGTTCCAAGTTAGAGGAGTTCCCATTGATGCCCTCCCCAGCCCAATCCTACACCAAATCATCACATATGGGACACAGACCGTGCAGGTCTGTCCAGTACCGGCTTCAGTGTTTCTCTAGTCCAGTCCTGCCCTAAAAATATAATTATAAAAACAAAACAAAATAAGGCTGCAAATGACACAGGACTCAAAATAGGTTCCTCTCAACCCCTCCCCACCTTTTCAAAGTCACTGTTCTCTTTAAGAAGAGGAGAAGTCCTCCACCTACATTCCTGCCAGTAGGGGGTATTGTTTCACTATCCAATTTTCAACAGCAAGGGACAGGCAAGATATGCAGGACTCCAGGGAACTTGCCTATCCCTAGTGATGCGGAAGAATTGAAAGAAATCTCGGTGAACCTGGAGAAAAATTGACAAGTTAAAGAGCGATAACTTCTTACCTAAAGTTGGGCCCAGATGCACCTTATTCCATCATTATGCATGTAAATTTAAGGAACGCCTCCAATCTGCTCATGACCCTCTCTCATTTCTGTGTCCTCCCCTTTTTGGCACCTAGTGTAAAATTTAGGTGCCGAATCTGCGCCTAAATAAATGTCCATAACTATAAATGACATCCAATTAATGCTAATTGCTTGCTAAGAAGGCAATTACACTAATTGGCTTGTTGTTCAATTCACGGTCAAATTGGGCATGCACCCTAATTTGCGCATGGAACGCAAATTGTCACGCATAGAATCCAGAGGCTTACGATCAAACCGCTTGTCTGGGCCTCCCTGTTGAGATTCAGAGGAGCTTAAATGGGCATTAACGGGCCGCTGACTGCCGGTTCATGCTGGAGTAGTTTGTGAGTGAAGCTGGGGCGGAGCCTGGGAGGGGCTGGGAATTAACCAGTTAGCAGTAATATTCATATCGCTAACCAGTTAAGCAAGCCACTAAAGTAAGGCCAGCAAAAAGGCTTTCCTAACTTAAGCCATGGAAGCAACCCGGCACCAATCTGAAAGGCGTATGCAGCACTATACGTTTTGACATGAAATAAACGGTCCCTGCTCAGAAGAGTTTACAGTCTAACTTGGACAGGCAGACAAGATATATAGGGCTGGGGATGCAGAACCCAAGGTGAGAGGCAGGGCCGGATTTTCCTATAGGCTAACTAGGCTTCAGCCTAGGGCCTCAAGATCAAGAGGGGCCTACATTCAAATTGTTAGCAAAATTAAAATTACACTATTCTAAAAACAGTGAACACTAAAACACTGAACCGAAAATAAGGAGAAATTCTACGCTTCGGGATCGGAACCGGCTCCGGCCGCAACGGGGCGCCGACTCGGCTTCTCCCTTTCTTTTTCTCGCCCTGGGAGGAAGATCGGGGAGGGAAAGACGTCAGTCCGGAAACAGCTGGGCAAAGCCCAGCCCCGCGGGGAGAGAGGCAAAACGTGGATCCGTCAGGACAGGGCGGCCCAGACTGGCATCGGGGAGGGTGGTTTCAGTGGAAGAGGGATGGGAGGCAGGCAGACTGGCATCAGAGGGGGGGTGGGGGAGTTTAATGGAAGGTAGGCAGGCAGGATGGCATGGGGGAGGGTGTTCAATGGAAGGGTGAGGTGAGGAAGGACGCATTGGGGGCACTATGGACATAGGAAGGGGCAATGTTGTGTGTTATGTTTGATTAGTTATTGTTACAAGTACTATATATGGTGCTGAGAATAAATGTCCAAATAAGTGTTCTCGACTTTTTATTATTTATTATCCGTGTCACATTTTTTATAAAGGTTAGCACCAATAACAACATGTTTCATTTAACATATTGATATATATCACAGTAATGATGTATTTTATTATCTCTCATGTAATTTACAAACTTAAAAATGGGAGGTGAAAGGGCCTCATAAGTGGAATAGCCTAGGGCCTCTTTTCATTTAAATCCGGCCCTGGTGAGAGGAGTTAGGAGTCGAAAGCACGCTCAAAGAGGTGAGGTTTTTTTAACTTGGACTTCAACACCGCCAGAGATGGAGCCCGCCGTAGGGATTCTGGTAGCTTGTTCCAGGCATACGGCAGAGCAAGAGAGAAGAGGACCGAGTCTGGAGTTGGCAGTGGTAAAGAAGGGCACAGATAGGAGGGACCTCCAGTTTGTAGCAGAGAAATGCCAGTTGCCCTCCCTTTTTGATCCCCCTTATACCCTCCAGGAACCACATCCCCTTCCCTCCATGAGCCCCCCTCCCCCCTCAAAGAAAGAAGATGGCAAAACCAGATCTCCTACCATATCCTCATATGTAACCCCCCCTCCCCCCATCCTATCTGGATGGTCCCTTCTGATCTAGTGGGGCAAAGAGGCAGAAGTGATAACCACTTGCTCCTGACAGGTGTGGTAGTCTATTCAGAATGACTGCTGTGATCTTTAACAGCGGCCTTACAGTACCACCCAAGTACCACAAGGTTGCCATTAGAGGTTGCGGCAGCCATTTTGAACAGAATACTGTGCCAGACAAGAGTCATTGGGCATCGATCTTGTTCGTTTGCTGTGCTAGACCACCAGAAACTATCCAAGTAGCCCGGGGAGAGGGGTCTGTGGGGATGAAGGGACTTCGGCCTGTCATCTTTCGTGTGGTGTGGGAGGGGGGATCAGGATAGGAAAGGGAGGTGCTATAGTTCCTTGGGGTGTAAGGAGGATCAGAAATGGAGGCCCAAACCCTTATAAGAACATAAGAATTGTCCGCTGCTGGGTCAGACCAGTGGTCCATCGTGCCCAGCAGTCCGCTCACGAGGCGGCCCTTAGGTCAAAGACCAGCGCCATAACCGAGTCTAGCCTTACCTGCGTACGTTCTGAATATCAGCTGAAACAATTAACTTTGGATATTCAGGGTCGGTGCCTGCAAATGGCCTGACATTGAATAAGTAGAGCTAATTTACCCATACCCTCTTTTAGTATGCAGTGGTAGAGGTTTCTACCACGACCCAGGGCACCGCTTAGATAACTTTGATAGCGGTATATAAATACCTAAAAAAATTAATCCTCTGATGCTCACAGAATTCCTATGAGCATCGGATCAGCATTGGAGCATGTAGCGTAGCAGGCCACAGTAAAACCTCTGCCACAGCTTAGAAAAATAGGGCTTAGCCAGTGATGGTCAGGGTTTAACAAAACGCCAACTGTTGCCAGCTGAGTATTGGGCGGAACGGGTTTATAAGTTTAGAGGCTGCCAATAAATATGCAAACCCCTTTGAATATCTAGCTCAAATTTTTAAAAACCTGCCGACAAACCAAATGCATGCCTGGTTATCTCACTCCTAACATCCCAGCCTCAAAATTCATTCTAAAACTTGGCCCCAAACTATGTCTTTTCTATTTCACCTAAAATCAAGTTCTTTTCACTTTTCCTAATTTTGTAGACGTTTAATTGTTCCCATCAATATAAAAAAAACACACACACACAAAATACAAACACTGCCATGACTTTCATTTGCTAATTTTAATTGAAAATGTATTTTTAACCAAAGATTTTGCTTCAATTTACTCATTAATGACTCGTTAGTGCCACGCTCATTTTTGCAAGAAGGCACACGAATTTGCCACCATTCTCCGTTCCTCGGCTCTCAGCTTTTCACCTCTTCAAAAATTCTTTCACTGACTCTGTACTGTTCATATGGCGTGTTCTCTGCAGAGAGGAAGGCAAAACACCCTAACATCTGAAAGATGTCTTCTCAAAATGGAAAAATACATTTTCTCAGACATCCTTAATCGGCATCCTCCATTGTGACAGCAGGCTCCTTGGGGAAGTCTTTTATTCACAAACTTATCTTTATGCCCAGCGCCTGGATCCTATAGACATATTTTTGCCGACGTAGACATGAAAACCTAATGCAAACACAGCTGTCGGGTTCTAAAAACCAGCATCAAAGCACAGTGAAAACAGGAGGGGGCAGGAGACTGTATTGCTTCTGATCTCTAAGGCTTAAACTGCAATATCCGTTTGCAATTTCGTTCCTGGTCAATGTTATCTAACATCCTTAGTGACTATCCCCACTGGTTATGGAGGAATGAACAGCAAAATGTAGGGCACCCTTTTCTGAGGGTGTGACATCTTTACTAGGCCTGTTGATTTAAAAAAAAAAGTAAAAAAAATAGTTGTTCTCATGTACTGAGGACTCTGGACAGCTGAAAAGCAAAAGATTCACTATACCCTTTAGAGTAATTATCCTCCCCGGTCAGCTCCCAAGGGTCATTGAGGTCATGGAAAAATTCTTTCACAGTCCTTGGTTTAACTTCTGGTTGTTTATCATTATTTATTTAAAAATTTCTTTTCCGCCTACAACCTAGGTGGATTACAATGAAAGAAAACACAGAATATTTCCAGTGCTATCAATATAATTTCATTTTATCAATTCATTCCATCTCGTATGTCTCGTCTGTTGCCATTTCTAGGCAAGTTACAAAATGATTTTCTTTGTTATTCTCTAAAGCACGGTTGTCAAACTTGAGGACTGCGGGGCGAATACGGCCCGCCTGGCCGTTGTATGCGGCCCGCGGTCCAATGCCCCCCCCGGTGTTATCTTGTGGCCAGCTCCCTCCTTCTCACAGCTGCAGTGTGCACAAAGCCACGTGCAGCGGCTCCTCGAGCGGCCCGCGCCTCATCCGGAAGCATTCCCTCTGACGTTGCGACGTCAGGGAGAAGGCTTTTGGTTCAGGCGCAGGACGAGCGAGGAGCTGCTGCGCCTGGCTCCGTGCACACTGCGGCTGGAGGGAGGGAGGCAACAAAGGTAGGGGGAATGATTTTATTTTCAATTTAGTGTTTGAATTGTGTCCGTTTTGAGAATTTTAGGGCTCCTCTTACGAAGCCGCGTAGCGGTGTAACGCGCATAATAGCGCGCGCTAAACTGCCGGACACGCTAGCCGCTACCGCAGCCTCTTGAGCAGGTGGTGGTTTTTTGGCTAGCGCGTGATTAAAAGTCACGCGCGCTAAAGCCACTAACGCGGCTTCGTAAAAGGAGCCCTTAATCTTCTGTCTATATTTTGCTCAGGAAGAAATACATTTTGTTTCTTTTTCTCTGGGGGTTGTACTGCATGCAGAGTCTTGAATCTTAGGCTTTCTTTTTTATATATTAGTACTTTTAGTTTCTGGTCCCATATTTGCGTGGGGTTTATCTGTGTTCTTAACTTAGCCTGCAACTTAGCCTGCATTACGGATTTTGGCCCCTTAATGTGATTGAGTTTGACACCCCAGCTCTAAAGCTACCATACAATTCAAATACCTTGGTATATAACACATGAGGAAGTACCTGCCAACACATTCTTTAAGATCTGAAACAGCGATGCGATTGTCAACTGAGTCATTTGGGGAGACTCATTATAAAAGGACACAGACAACAGCAATTTCAGTTGCAGGTCTACTCTTTCCATGCCCCCCCCCCCCCCAGCTCCTTCCCACCCAATTCCACACTTGTGCTCTCCCTCCCCCTGTACCTCTTAATCTTTGCCAGCGCGAGTGGCTTCTGCAAACATGCTCCTCCCGCCAGCATTGGATTCCCTCTGACATCACTTCCTGGCCCCGTGACCCAGAAGTGATTCTGAAGGGAACCAGGCTGGTGCGAGCAACAGGCAGAAGTTGCTCACGCTAGTGAAGATAGCATGGAGGCACGAGGTGTGGAGGGGAGGGATGGCATGAGGGTGGCAGTGTGGGGCAGAGAGGTGCCAGCGCGCCCACTGACTTGGCATCTGGAGTGGTATGCACCCCCTCCTCACACACACACACCCCTTATTACACCACTGATGAGAACCTCAAGCTTATCACCGCTCCCACTCCCTTCCCCTCCCCCACACCCAATTCCCCTACAACAGCTATAGCTGTTCAGGAGCTATAACAAGATTTCAACAAATTCTTAAAATCACTCAGGAAAATACCTAGCCTTATATCTGACAAGTATATACCATCCAGCCAATACAGACCCGGACAGTCAGCAACTCATGGATACAATCATACGTCCTAAATCAGTGGTCTGCAATCCAAAGTCCTCCATTGCAGCCCTTATAAATCTGGCTGAAATGCTCTTCAAATCCTGTAAATGCACGGTGAACTACAGAGCAAGGAAGAAGGAAGAGCTTGTATATCTGTGAGTACAACAGTTTATTATATTTTCCTTTGTGTTTAAGCCTGAAAGACTTTTGATATACAGTACAGGCAGTCCCCGGGTTAAGAACGAGTTCCATTTTTTAAACCGTTCTTAAGTTGAATTTGTATGTAACTCGGATCCTGTACAGTACACAGTCTATAAGCATTAAAGTACTGTAAATAAAGTACTGTAGTTTAAATAGAAAGAAAAGATAGGTATACACCAACTTTCACTCCCCATCCATCCCACTGTTCCCTTTCCACCACCGTATCCAACACTCCTGTCTCAGCGCGCCGCTAGACCACCAGGGAAACAAGGTAGGCCTGGGATCTTTCATCTGGGTCCTGGAGGGGGGTTGCTGGTGCCTGTACAGGGAGGGAGGGGGAATACTGCCTTGTCGGGGGCGGGGGCTGCATTGACGGTATTTTTTTTTTTTTTTTTATAATTATTAAAAACAAAAGAAAAAAATGAATGTCTAATCATCCGGATTTTTGATCATCGGCGTTCTACGGTAATTCAACAGCAATCAATTATTGAAGTTTGTGTTCTCTAAGGCTGTCGTGGCTGGCGTCATGATTGTTGCAGTTGTCCAGGTTTTGCTGTGTCTGAGAAGGTAGAACCGATGTTTCAGCCATCATGCAGTGGCTTTCTTCAGCATATGATGGCTGAAACATCAGATCTACCTACCCAGACGCGGCGAGACCCGGACAACTGCAACAATTAATTATTAAAGTTAATTGGAACTCATTAGAACTTGCGCACATATATGGTTCCTTACTATCCTATAAGGCAGTGTGCCTAACTCCCATAAGAAGTATCTTAAAAGGGGTCGTGGTCACGGGTATGTCGGCGCCATTCCAAAAACTTGCGCACGTCGTTCTAGACCACTGCCTCAGTGCGCCTAACTCGGACACCAGCACTTCCACTGGCTCTCAGCAGGCACAAGTCTGGCGCTTAAAGTCTAAGAAGAAGGGGAAAGCCGACAGTCGACCACCATAAGGTGTATCTTAAAAGGGGTCGTGGCCACGGCTATGTCAGCGCCATTCTAAAAACTTGCACACGTCATTCTAGAACATTGCCTCAGCACGTCTAACTAGGACACCAGCACTTCCACTGGCTTTCAGCAGACGCAAGTTTGGCGCTTAAAGTCTTGAGAGCAGGAATTGGAGCTGAACGTGATTCCATAAAGGCCGCAGGACCTTCATAGAAATCTGAATAGCGCGATCTTTCCCGGCAACCAATTTTTAATGCAATTTATAAAAACCATCCCTATTTGTTTTTTGGAGTTTTTTAATAGTAATTTTCAAGTTTACATAATAAAAAAAAAATAATAAATAATTTTCCAACCAACAAAAGATTATTACAGAAATTAGGGAAACTGGGAAGCAGCGGCACAGAAAGGATAATATATAATCGCTCTATCCAAAAGCAAAAGGAAATAACACGGATATGAATGAGATAAACAATTAATACTCACTCACCCTAAACATAGCCCTGCTTAAATAAATTAATCCTTATTAACCACCAGCTGCTACAAGTCACCTCTTCTCCTCAGCAATCTGAACTGGTGATTTAGCTCTAGCTGGTCTCTTGAGCTTTAATCAGATTCTCTGGTTGCTTAGCTCCAGAAAAATATAATCCTTTCCCTGATATTTCCCCAGACACTGCCTGGGGAATTTCAGGAAAAAGGTCATTCCCAGCCGCCCCTGTTTGTAAAGAGCGCGGACTCGTTCTGAAAGAGGGCGCGCTCTTCTCCAGTAGGGCAGGCAAGCGCGCGATCCACGCATCCGCAATGGCGCATCAACGATCAGGAAAGAGTGGACGCCAGCATGCCCTCTTTTGAAAAGAGGACGCACCCTTTTCAAAAGAAGACACTCTCTTTATGAACAGGGTGTGCTCCTTTGGAAAAGTTTGTGCTATTAATGATAACGCAAAAGAACTCAAAGTTTCAGGGGGTTTCCTGCCATTTCAGACAGAAAACACAAAAGCAAACTTCTTTCTTATTTGCTTGTTTCCTCCCTCTTCCCCCCCCTCCCCATAGTACAAGTAGATAAAACAAGGAAAGATTTGGAAATGAACAGTAGCTATGGCTAAAGACCTGATGTTGTTGCTAATTGGGTTTCTGCCAGGTACTTGAAACTTGAATTGGCCACTGTTGGAAGCAGGATACTGGGCTAGAAGGACCATTGGTCTGACCCAGTATGGCTATTCTTATGTTCTTATGTGAGCCAAGTCTAGGACAGTCAAGCCACTGTGACATCACTGATGAGGTTGGCTCTTAGGCATTGGTGGATTGAGGCATTATGACATCACAATCTCAGCTCTGGAATGTTGCTACTCTGGGTTTCTGCCAGGCAATTGTGACCTGGAATGTTGAAAGCAGGATACTGGCCTAGATGGACCATTGGTCTGACCCAGTATTGCTAGTCTTATGTTCTTATGTGAGCCAAGTCTAGGACAGTCAAGCCACTGTGACATCACTGATGAGGTTGGCTCTTAGGCATTGGTGGATTGAGGCATTATGACATCACAATCTCAGCTCTGGAATGTTGCTACTCTGGGTTTCTGCCAGGCAATTGTGACCTGGAATGTTGAAAGCAGGATACTGGCCTAGATGGACCATTGGTCTGACCCAGTATTGCTAGTCTTATGTTCTTATGTGAGCCAAGTCTAGGACAGTCAAGCCACTGTGACATCACTGATGAGGTTGGCTTTTAGGCATTGGTGGATTGAGGCATTATGACATCACAATCTCAGCTCTGGAATGTTGCTACTCTGGGTTTCTGCCAGGCAATTGTGACCTGGAATGTTGAAAGCAGGATCCTGGGCTAGATGGACCATTGGTCTGACCCAGTATTGCTATTCTGATGTTCTTATGTACTGTTCGCAAGATCCATACTTCCCCTAATCTGACCCGTTTTCATATCTCTTATTAATGTCTAATATATGCACATCTATTTTTCTGGGTCAGGCGTCAGAAAATAGGAAATGAATCTATTGTCTGATCATTGTGTGTGAATTTAATTCAATTTAAGGAACAGGAAGTGTACTTCTCAGCTTAATAATTGAAGCATGAACCTTTTGTGTGTGTGTGTCCATATGAATTTTTAAGAAACTGATACAACAGAAAATAAACATTCATGTTGGAAAAGTGAATAAGGTTGAAGCTTCAGGGAGAATGTCATTTGAATACCATTAGTACAAAACAAATAATGTCACTGAAGAATGATCAGGCAACTACCGTAGTATTGATAAATAAGGACCATTGGACCAAATTCTACCCATTTGAACCTGGCTGTCACAGTTCCCCACCCCCCACATTCATCCACCGTGGTGCATTTCTCGGCGTGTCTGACCCAAACCTGTTTAACCCCTTTTACAAAAGCTCAGAAGAGGTTTTTAGTGCTTAGACTATAAGGACCTCTTTCAATAAGCAAAGATCTGCCGAATGTCCTAGTACAAAATTAAGAACATAAGAACTGCCATCTCCGGATCAGACCCATGGTCCATCGAGTCCGGCGATCCGCACACGCGGAGGCCCAGTCAGGTATACACCTGATGTAGTTTTAGTCACCCATATCCCTCTATGCCTCTCGTAAGGAGATGTGCATCTAATTTGCCTTTGAATCCTAGCACAGTGGATTCCTTAATAACCTCCTTTGGGAGAGCATTCCAGGCGTCTACCACTCGCTGTGTAAAGCAGAACTTCCTGGCATTTGTCCTGGACTTGTCCCCCCTTAGCTTGGTATTTGCAGATATTCGTAACTGGTTCAAGAGGATACACAGAAGAAAGATCTCAGTCTGTCTGGTACCATGTTTACTTTTTCTTGTTCTCTGCTTTCATTCTTATCTCCAAGGAATAGCATCCAGCCACTCGGCGATCACATTCTTCCACCGCCATGCCACTTGTGGATGAGTTCCATCTGTGCTTAGTAAATTACATATGTTTCTCGATGGGAGTTGTTTTGCTAATGAATTTGTCAAGACCACTTCCAATTGCTAATTTCCCAAGGAATCTTCTTTTAAACAACGAGGTAACCTCAGGTTTCTTCTTTCTATATCTAATTAAAAGCATTTACCGAGTGCTTTAAATTTCATGGATAGCAAGCTAGGTTGCGCGACATAGCCAGCTCTTCGCTAGCCACTCAGAGCTAATGTTTAGTGGCGTTATCGTGCTCAATATTAACGCTGAGCCGGCCTAGTTCTATTTAACTGGCCAAGAGCCATTCTTAGGCTGGTTAAATAACGCTGAATACCATGACATATTGTCATGTCAGTGGGGACCTTAGAAGATTCTGACAGAGATGAGGCAGTGGATGTTATCATATCACAATACTGTATTGGGATCACATTTTGTTTTGTTATTTCTATTGTTAAAGAGATTTGAGCTGACACAGATGTTTTTGGGTGGTTTATTATTATTATTATTATTTTTTTTTTTAGAAAGTGATATACACTAGCATACAAAAAAAAAAAGTGAGGGATGGAGGAAAAATTACTCTGAATATACAAATAAACACTCCACCAATATGTAAATGAATACACCGAACGCCACGGTGCTTGTTCAGAACGAAAGAAAAAGCCTCAGGTTATGGTGAGTCACACAGAATATGGCTCTGCCTTTCCGCATCGTAGGCGTAAAAAAAACTTTAGAGAACTGAGCAGGTAAACAGCACAAGGAAAACATAAACATCTTTAGATATTTTTCTGTGAACAAAAGTTCCCGCTCTGCAAGGCCAACGATCGTTTCGTGGTATTGTACCATTTCTTCAGGGCCAACAAACTTTCACAAAAAAAATAGACTGTGCAGCAGTCTCGTCCTCTGCTTGCTAACTAAACTAAACTAAAACTTAGGCCTCCTTTTCCGAAACTGCGATAGCAGTTTCTAGCATGGGGAGCTGCGCTGAATGGCCCGCGTTGCTCTCGATGCTCATTGAGTTCCTATGAGCATCGGAGAAAGCGCGGACCATTCAGCGTGGCTCCCCGCACTAGAACCTGCTTTCTGTCTTTATCTGTTTTTAAGTCCATTATTCTAATTTGTATTTTATCTGGATCCCATTTATTAGCTCACCTTGTTGTGAACCGCCTAGAGCTTTTTCAGTATGGCGGTATATAAGAATAAAATTATTATTATTCTTTGAGATTCTGTATGGAATATTGCTACTCTCTGGGATTCTAGAATCTTGTTACTCTCTGGGATTCTGGAATCTTGTTACTCTCTGGGATTCTAGAATCTTGTTACTCTCTGGGATTCTAGAATCTTGTTACTCTCTGGGATTCTGGAATCTTGATAGGCTGGTATCTTAATGCATTCTGCTTCATTTTTTCAATCAAGTTCCTTATATTCACCTTGATGTATTTGACCTGTTCTATGTATTACTTCTTTCCCTGCCGTGCCGGTATTTTCTGCATTATATTGTAAATGCTTTCTGTCTTTATCTGTTTTTAAGTCCATTATTCTAATTTGTATTTTATCTGGATCCCATGTATTAGCTTACCTTGTTGCGAACCGCCTAGAACTTTTTCGGTATGGCGGTATAAAAGAATAAAATTATTATTATTATTATTATCGCAGTTTCGTAGAAGAGGGGGTTAGTTTTATAAACTGGATCATCAATCAATTTGGAGCTCGACTCGATTAACATTAAGAATAAGATGGTACAAAAGAGAAAATCTAATTTAGAAAAAGTAGATGTAGTTAGTTTCCAAAGTCTTTGGCGAATAGAATTGTTTTCAGGGCTTTCCTAAATGATAAGGGGCCTAAGCTTCTTAGCGAGAGCGGCAAATTATTCCAAAGCTCTGTCAGTTTGAAGGAGAAATAAGGACTAAATGTGCTAATGGATTTGTTTTTGCCCCTAAGAGAAGGAAAGGATAGGTTTTAAAAAAAAAATTCTTTATTGATTTTCTAAACTTCAAAAGTGTAATACACAAATATATATCATATAATAAGTTAATAAAAGCACATTCAACTTACAAATATGCATAACCAACCATTTTCTCCCTCCCCCAATGATTATTCAATAAAATACAGAAACATAGACTATCCCAATAACCTTACCCTGTTCAGATTAAAAATATCCTCCCACCCTCCTCCCACCACAGGTGGATATATTCAAAAGTCAAATTAGGACAAAAATAGCCCCCCCCCCACTCCCCTTTCCTGGATGTGTACGAAAATAAACCAAAACTGACTCAAAATCAAAGACCTACTATAATGAGGTAATATATGATGTTAACGGCCCCCAAACCAGCTTAAATAAATTACTGTGCCCCAAATTATCGGCATTCATTTTTTCATATCTATAGCTGGAGCACAAAGGAAAGGAGAGTTTTAATTTCTGAGAGCTTCTAGCCAGATGAGATCTACACATGTTCCAGTCCAAAGAGACAAGAGTAATCAAAAGGCCAAAT
The DNA here is from genome assembly GCF_902459505.1 of Geotrypetes seraphini. NCBI lineage: Eukaryota > Metazoa > Chordata > Amphibia > Gymnophiona > Dermophiidae > Geotrypetes > Geotrypetes seraphini. Next base: position 388,861,085 of record NC_047086.1, on the reverse strand, counting down.
AAAATCTTAAATGCAATACAAATGCATTTAAAGTGGATTCTAAGATGGTCTGGAAGCCAATGCAATTCTCTAAATAATGGGGACACACGGTCAAACTTGCTCTTACCAAAAATGAGTCTAGCAGCAGTATTCTGTATCAATTGGCGTCTTTGCAGGCTAGCCTTGGATAAACCTAAGAGGTTTTGAGGTTTTTTTTTAGATACATATGCAAGTACAATTTGCAGATATGTACACATATGAAATTTGGAAAGCAGGAACGTCTTGTTGAAAAACTGTATCAAAACTATAATAAAAATTTATTGCTAAGAAATATGACTTGTTGCACTTCTGTAACAGATGTATGTAATAAACCTCAGTTTGGTTTTTAGTAAGGATCCCCAAAGACTAGTAGAGTTACATGAACGGTGAAAAGAAGAATAAAACCCAGCTGACCAAACCATCCTTGTAGTCATGACATATCACAACTTTATCCTTCACACTTGACAACATTGACCCTTGAGTTCATTCTCTGAATTACCACAGCGCCCATGAGACAGACCTATAAATAAAGGTCAGCCAGTGCTAAATTTCACTACAGAAAATGATCTTGACTATAAAGATAAGAAGTGGAGCTTTTATTCTTACGTAGGTGTCTATTATCCAGCAAGTCAGGAGTTATTTAAGGGTAATTGTTTTCACATCAGAGGTACTAATGGTTGGCATATTATTCTGGTGGAATCAAACATGATGGCAGATAAAGGCCAAATGGCCCATTCATTCTGCCCATCCGCAACATCCACTATCTCCTCCTCTCTCTCTATTGGCTAAGGCTCTTTACATTTGCATCTCCTCTTCCTATAGGCTAAGGCTTTTTACAACTGCATTGTGAGGTCATAGAGCATTACTGTTATAGAAACATGATGTCAGATAAAGGCCAAATGGCCCATCCAGTTTGCCCATCCGGAGTAATCATTATCTCTTCCTCTCTCTAAGAGATCCCAAGTGTCTATCCCAGGCTTTCTTGAAATCAGTCTCTGTCTCCACCACCTCTTCCGGGAGACTGTTCCACGCATCTACCACCCTTTCTGTAAAAAAATATTTCCTTAGATTACTCTTGGGCCTATCACCTCTTAACTTCATCCTATGCCCTCTCATTGCAGAGGTTCCTTTCAAATGAGGCTTGACTCATGCGCATTTACGCCAAGTAGGTGTTTAAATGTCTCTATCATATCTCCCCTCCCACCTTTCCTCCAAAGTATACAGATTGAGATCTTTAAGTCTGTCCCTATACGCCGTATGATGAAGACCATGCACCATTTTAGTAGCCTTCCTATGGACCGACTCCATTTTTTTATATCTTTTTGAAGACGTGGTCTCCAGAATTCTACACAATATTCTAAATGAGGTATCACCAGAGTCTTATGCAGGGGCATCAATACCTCCGTTTCAGCACAGCACAAGGTGAGATGATCAAAAACTTGGATCTTAGAACTCCTGCAGTCCACCAGCCAAGACAGAGGTTTTATTTTTAAGACTCAATAGCGTCAGAGGCAGGTTCCTGTGAAAATGTGAACTACCCGTTGACTGTTTCCATTTTCTATACTGGAGCAAAGGAAGACAGAAACAGTATTGGGGGAGGGGGGAGGAAAGCAAGAGGCCAGCAGATAAAACCCTAGAGTGTGAAGTAATTGGCTCAGTCTCTTCCCTCCTGAGAGCATGTTCGGGAAGATACTGAATCAGATGCATTATCATGTGAGGGATATCCAGAACCAGTAGAAATTGAAAGTTTTGGTGAACAGGGTTTAGTTAAGGTAGTTGCTAAGCAGCCACAGAAGGTAGGAAGCGATATAGCTGAGACCAAGGACACCCCTCAAAATGAGCACAAAGTGGAGAGTATGAGAGATGCCCATGGTCTTTTAGCTTCTGGCCTAACCTCAACACAAGCTCCAATAGCAACAGCTCCTAAGGATGCAGAGGGGGGGTCCATAGGATAGATATAGAGACATTTTGCAATGCTTGAGGATCAGCATTTTGTAGAATTCATTTAATGCCAGATTGGTATCAGTATATAAAAACTACTGCAACATCAAATTTTATTTGTATACTGCAATACACCGTGAAGTTCGATACGGTTAACAGGAGTTAAATAGAGAATCGTACATAAGAGGGTACAATGACAAGTAACATAGGAGTGTAAATACCAAAGGATCGTGGCAGGTCTGAGTCAAATACAATGCAGGTGAGGTGATATCAGGAGAACTCAAGAAATAAACAGAGTTTGGATCTCGATATAGTTATACCATCTCGATACCAGTTGTACCATCTTTCCAAAGATGGAATGCTTCATCATTGGCACAAACACCCATTAGGGTCGGTTTCAAGGGAGTGTGTTGGTTCCAGGTTGTGGATTTATACCCTACATTCCAAACAGCAGTAACTTAAAATTTCATCTCTTTCAAATATTAAATTCTTATTGTCCCAAAGGCTATATTTGGAATTAATCAAACAGTAGCTGATTTATGACAGGTGAACTGTACAGATGAAACTTTAGGCTGCATTCCAATCTTTTTCAAAGTTAAGGGTGCTAAGTCCTTTCTTGTGCTCTTTCTGCCTTCCAACGGACAATAGACTCCTTCCGTACAATTCTCCTGGGAAAACGTGTCTTTGGAGATCCTCAAACAAGTTCATTTTCCTTAAATCTCTGATTCTAACTTACTTTTTCCACCTGCTTACCGGATCGGAGGTTTTCCTTCCAATGTGGATGCTTCATTCTACCTCTCCCAGTGTCTTATTGTATTCCTGCTGGTTGTTTGGGGTTGTTGGGTTTTTTAAATGTATTGACCCTCTCCCTATGCTATGTTAATGCTGCTTTGCTTCACTCATCTCTCAGTGCCTTGGGGTCTTCCTGCTAAGGATGTGCATTCATTCCCAATGACATTCCCCATGTGAATCCCATGTGGCTTTTGCAATGTTTAAACCAGTGTATCGCAAACTGTGTGCCGCGGCAGGATCTCAGCCGACCGCTACATTATAGAAACATAGAACATGACGGCAGAAAAGGGCCACGACCCATCTTGTCTGCCCACACTAATGGCCCACCCCCTAACTACCTCCATGAAGAGATGCCACATGCCAATCCCATCTTTTCTTAAAATCTGGCACGCTGCTTGCCTCAATTACCTGTTGTGGAAGATTATTCCAGCGATCAACCACCCTTTCGGTGAAGAAATATTTTCTGGTGTCGCCATGAAATTTCCCACTCCTGATTTTCAACGGATGCCCTCTTGTTGCCGTGGGTCCTTTAAGAAAAAAAGAGATCCTCTTCCACCTCGATACAGCCCGTGACATATTTGAACATCTCGATCATGTCTCCCTTCTCTCTGCGTTCCTTGAGTGAGTACAGCTGCAACTTACCCAGTGGTTCCTCATACGGGAGATCCTTGAGTCCTGAGACCATCCTGGTGGCCATTCGCTGAACTGACTCAACTCTCCGCACATCTTTTTGATAATGCGGCCTCCAGAATTGTTCACAGTATTCCAGATGGGGGTCTCACCATGGATCTGTACAACGGCATTATGACCTCGGGCTTATTTACCTAAACAAGCTATAACAAGCTCCTAATTGGGAAAAAAATAATTAATTGGCCGGTAGGCATCTACCCAATTCTATAAAAATAAAAAAAAGTAGACGCCTAATACCTAAATAAGCATGTTTGGGGGTGGACCAGAGATAGGCACAATTCTTGAAAGAACTTAGGCGCCTGCAATGTAGGGCCAGTAAACACATTACCGGCGCTTAAGTTTTGTGGTAGGCGCCATAAGGCATGATTCTGTAAACGGCGCCTAAGCATGATTGACATGCGGCCAGCCCCAGCTGATTTAAGTGTCATTTATAGAATAGTTTCATAGTTTATTTAAAATTTGGTTACACGTCTATCAAAATTCTAGGATGAAAGTACAATATTAATAAAAATAAGTGGTACAATAGTTCAAAACACAGTTATCTTCAAACTACAGACAAACCATATAGATTATACATGGAAAGGGGGAAAGAACTACAATAAAGTTAAGAAAGGAAACATGTCAGGAACAAACAACTAGGAAGGGGGAAACACATGTTATGCTGCTGAATGTCTGTTAAAAGAAAGAAAAAAAGAGTGGATGAGACAAATAGCAGATACGGAAAGAGTACCTGGCATCCCTAGATATCTTTAGACAGAATGGAGCATCTAGAGTTAAGAACATAAGAACATAAGAAGTTGCCTCCACTGGGTCAGACCAGAGGTCCATCGCGCCCAGCGGTCCGCTCCCGCGGTGGCCCATCAGGTCTATGACCTGTGAGGTGGTTCCTGACCATTTCTATAACCTACCTCTGTACCCCTCAATCCCCTTCTCCTTTAGGAACCTATCTAAACCTTCTTTGAACCCCTGTAATGTGCTCTGGCCTATCACAACCTCCGGAAGCGCGTTCCATGTGTCAACCACCCTCTGGGTAGAAAAGAACTTCCTAGCATGTGTTCTAAACCTGTCCCCTCTCAGTTTCTCCGAGTGACCCCTTGTACTTGTGGTTCCCCACAGTCTGAAGAATCTGTCCCTGTCTACCTTTTCTATGCCCCTCAGGATTTTGAAGGTTTCTATCATGTCTCCTCTAAGTCTCCGCTTTTCTAGGGAGAACAGCCCCAGCATTTTCAACCTGTCAGCGTATGAAAAGTTTTTCATACCTTTTATCAGTTTAGTCGCTCTTCTCTGGACCCCCTCAAGTACTGCTATGTCCTTCTTGAGGTACGGCGACCAGTACTGGACACAGTACTCCAGATGTGGACGCACCATTGCACGATACAGCGGCATGATGACTTCCTTCGTCCTGGTTGTGATACCCTTTTTAATGATACCCAGCATTCTGTTTGCTTTCTTTGAGGCTGTCGCACACTGTGCTGATGCATTCAGTGTTGTGTCCACCATCACCCCCAGGTCCCTTTCAAGGTTGCTCACCCCTAGCAATGATCCCCCCATTTTGTAGCTGAACATCGGGTTCTTTTTCCCTACATGCATGACCTTGCATTTCTCTATGTTAAAACTCATTTACCACTTTTTTGCCCACTCTTCCAGTCTCGTTAGGTCCCTTTGCAGGTCTTCACAGTTCAAAGGCATCTTTGAATACAAAACATTTTAAGGCGCCTTTGAATTTCTCTCAATTGGTTTCAGCTCTAATGTGTAAAGGTAAAGAATTCCAGATTGTGGGAGCCGTTGCAGAAAATATTGTTGTACGGCGAGGGCCGATTATTTTCAACGAGGGAGCAAAAAGAAGACGTTGGTCTGAGGATCTAAGGGCTCCTTTTACTAAGCTGCGTTAGGGCATTAACGCGCGGAATGGCGCACACTAAAATGCCGCGCACGCTAGACGCTAACGCCAGCATTGAGCCGGCATTAGTTCTAGCTGTGTAGTGCGGGTTTAGCGCGCGCTAAAATTCCACGTGCGCTAAAAATGCTATCGCAGCATAGTAAAAGGAGCCCTAAGTGTCCCAGATGGTTCCTGAGGGATAATCTAGCCCTTAGTACTAAACTAAACTAAAACTTAGATTGATAGACTGGGTCATCTTCATATACCGTATTTTCTTGCATATTACGCGCGCGTTATACGTGGTTTTTACAAACCGCGCATAACCTTGCGCGTTATATGCGTGAGCAAGTTGTACAAATTTTTTTTTACATAGTTCCCCCCCCCCCCCCCCGACGCCCGATTCATCACCCGGAAGGAGCGCTCGCACTCCCACCCCAAAGGACCGCTCGCACCCCCACCCGAAGGACCGCTTGCACCCCCACAGCCTCCCCCCCTCCCCCATGGAGAAGCTGTCTACCTTGTTTCCGGATGCCAGCCCAGCTGCTTCCTCTGCCGGCGGTCCTGCCCCTTCTCAGAGCCCTGTGCTGCGCTGCTTCCTCTTCAGGCAGTCCCGCCCTTTCTCTGACGTCAGAGAAAGGGCGGGACCGCCGGAAGAGGAAGCAGCGCAGCAGGTTCTCAGAGAAGGGGCGGGACCGCCAGCAGAGGAAACAGCTGGGCTCACTGGCATCTGGAAACAAGGTAGACAGCTTCTCCATGGGGGAGGGGGGGAGGCTGTGGGGGTGCTAGTGGTCCTTTGGGTGGGGGTGCGAGCGGTCCTTCGGGGTGGGGGTACGAGCGGTCCTGCGGGGGGGGTGAATCGGACGTTGGGGGGGGGCATCAGGCTTTCAGGGTAGGGACAGGACTTCAAGGGGGAAAGGAGAGTCAGGGTGGGCGAAAAGAGAGTCGGGGTCTCCAGAGGAGAGTCAGGGCGGGCGAAAGGAGAGTCGGGCATCATGCACGATATACGGGTGTGCGTGGTATATACAAATTTCTGTACATAAATTTGTGTTTTCCGCGCGCTATACCCGTGGGCGCGTTTTACATGGGTGCGCGTTATCTACGTGAAAATACGGTAATAAAGCTCTGTGGAGGTTGCTGTGGAACCCACCGTTCTTGGTTTAAGGGCAAGTTAGATGCACATATCCTCGAAAGATGCATAGAAGGATACGGGTGACTAAGTTGTTTGTTTGTTTTTGGCTGGGCCTCCGCGTGAGTGGATCACTGGACTTGATGGACCTAAGGTCTGATCTGGAGGTGGCAGTTCTTATGTTCTTATGACTCGTTCTACATCAAGTAAAAAAAAATATAGAAAAGAACAAGAGATTACAATTTAGAGAATAACCATGTTTTTAAATTTTTACGAAAAAGTTGAAATGAACCTAATTCTCTTAACCTTAGAGGAGCATCATTCCATATTTCTGCTAGTTTGAAAGGATAGGATTTTCCTAATTTACCAGTAAAAACAATTCCTTTAAGAGAGGGAACAGACAGTCTGAGTTTTTGCCTGGTCCTAACAAGGCCCAATCTTTGAATGGTCCAGGAAAGAGGTGCAAGTGAGGAACATATGCCAAATAGGATCTTGGAAGTTAAACAGGAACATTTGAAGAGCATCTTGGAGAATATCGGACGTCAGTAGTGGAGATACATGTTCAAATTTACCCTTCCTGAAAAGCTGCGATATTCTGAATCAGCTGGAGCCTCTGCAAGCTGGGTTTGGTGTATTCCTACCAAAGATCTTGCTCTTTTGCCCAGCTCCTGGTGCCTTGGAATCTTTATTCTACTATAATATTGACTTAGAATCCCTTCTTTTTGGTACCATGAAATCTTCAAGCCACTCTTGATTTCTTGCAGTGCTGATGCTTCTCGGGCTAAAGCCCGCCAACAAATGTTAAGCAAATTTCATGAAAAATGGATGGAAATCCCCACTATGAAAAAGCAAGAATGAAACAAAGGAATTCAATAATTACACATTACTTGTAATCATTTCTGTTAGACATAAGAACATAAGAATAGCCTTACTGGGTCAGACCAATGGTCCATCAGGCCCAGTAGCCCGTTCTCATGGTGGCCAATCCAAGTCACTAATACCAGGCCAAAACCCACTGCTACCGATTCAGGGCAAGCAGTGGCTTCCCCCATGTCTTTCTCAATAACAGACTATGGCCTTTTCCTCCAGGAACTTGTCCAAACCTTTCTTAAAACTAGCTACGCTATCCGCTCTTACCACAACCTCTGGCAATGCGTTCCAGAGCTTAACTATTCTCTAAGTGGAAAAAAATTTCCTCCTATTGGTTTTAAAAGTATTTCCCAGTAACTTCATCGAGTGACCCCTAATCTTTGTAATTTTTGACGGAGTAAAAAATCGATCCACTTGTACCCGTTCTACTCCACTCAGGATTTTGTAGACTTCAATCATATCTCCCCTTAGTCATCTCTTTTCCAAGCTGAAGAGCCCTAACCTTTTTAGTCTTTCCTCATACAAGAGGAGTTCTATCCCCTTTATCATCTTGGTAACTCTTCTTTGAACCTTTTCTAGCGCCACTTTATCTTTCTTGAGATAAGCAGACCAGAACTGAATGCAATACTCAGATGAGGTCACACCATGGATACAGAGGCATTATAACATTCTTAGGGCCTCTTTTACGAAGCCGTTTAGCGCGGGCCGCTGCCGTAACAGCCCCGAAGCCCATAGAGATTTAAAGGGCTTTGGGGCTGTTGCCACGTGGCAGCCGCTAGCATGGCTTTGTAAAAGAGAGAGTTAGTCTTGTTAACCATCCCTTTTAAAATAATTCCTAGCATTCTGTTTGCTTTTTTGGCCGTCGCCACATATTGGGCGGAAGGTTTCATCGTATTGTCCACGACGATACCCAGATCCTTTTCTTGGGTGCTAACCTCCAAGGTGGACCCTAACATCCGGTAACCGTGATTCAGGTTATTCTTCCCAATGTGCATCACTTTGCATTTGGCCACATTAAATTTCATCTGCCACTTGGACGCCCAGTCTTCCAATTTGCTAAGGTCCGCCTGCAATTTTTCACAATCCGCATGCGTTTTAACAACTTTGAACAGTTTAGTGTCATCTGCAAATTTAATCACCTCACTCACCGTTCCAATTCCAGATCATTTATAAAAAAGTTAAATAGCACCTGCGGCCCTCCGCTGTTTACTCTCCTCCATTGAGAAAAATGACCATTTAACCCTACCTTACAATCTGATAACCAATTCCTAATCCACAACTGAACTTTGCCACCTATCCCTTGACACTTTAATTTTCTCAGGAGCCTCCCATGAAGAACTTCATCAAAAGCTTTCTGAAAATCTAGATACACTATATCAACCAGCTCACCAAATATACATTATATTCAGATGTTTTCTATGTTCCTAATAGGCTCACAATCTAAGGCCCCCCCCCTTTTATCAAGCTGTGTTAGGGTTTTTTTTTTTATTGCCGGCCGTTACGGTAAAAGCCCTGATGCTTATAGAATTCCAATGACCGTCGTAGTTTTTACCGCAGCGGCTGGTGCTAAAAAAAATCCCTAACACAGCTTGATAAAAGGGGGCCTAATTTTTTTTATACCTTGAGTAATGGAGGGATAAGTGATTTGAATGTTGCCACGAGGAGTTGTAGTGGGAATTGAACCCATGTCCTCTGCACCTCAGGGCACCGTACTAACCATTAGGTTAATCCTCCCCCCTGGATAGGTGATTGGTCGAACAATAAACACAACCAACAATTTTTCATGTGCGCATCCCTCAAATGGAACCTTTAATTCACTTTAATAAATGAACCCCATTGTTTTGCTTAATCATATAAAAACAAGTCCCAGCAGCCTCAGGATTTATATAGGTACTTACAGTGTTATTAATAGTACAGCCTCACAAAAGTAAGATCCGGACCCAACACAATCCGTGTTTCGGCAAATCCAACGCCTTCATCAGGGGTCCTAAATGGATGAACACAATTGGTATTATACCTAAAGCCTCGAGACAACTGTTGAATGCGTGTTGTGTACGAGCAGATTCTTCCAACTAAAAAGTGTTTTTATATGATTAGTTGAATTCAGAAATAAATAAACAACGATTCCTGGACATCCGGAAACTTGTGCTCCATTTTCTGCATTCCTTTCTCGATTTTGTTGGTGGAATACTGGTTCTTTTGTCGCTTTGCCTGGATTTGCTCTCCCCCATTGTTTTGCTAACTGAAAGCCCTAGACCTAGAACGTGAATTAAGAAAACTCAAAATCAAAGCAATTTTAACACACCAACTTCTCCCAGCGTTCATTTATCGTCTGAGAATATTTCCACAGTGAGAGTTGATCAATATTTCACCGTGTATTTGTCCTAATCCTTTACTTTAAGTGTACATTAAGCCTATTACAAACTGTTTACAAAGGCCATATAACTACAGGAGACATTTCTAATATATATTTGCTCAGATATGCTTATATTTCACTTAGATCATTTTTAGATAATTATTTCTTTCCTTATGCATTATGTATCAGACAGAGCTCTCTTTATATTCCCTGGCACAATGCTTATTAGTCACAGTGTTGGTATTAAAATACATATGAAACTTGAATTTACAAAAAAAAAATTAGATTTTCAGTGAATCACAAATAAATGATTAGTGCTGACGTGACAGAGGCTGTGAAAGATGAATCCACGAGGCGACATATTTGGATTACTCCAGGGAAAGGGTATATATGGTAATTCTTCAGCACAGCGATTAATCAGGAAATAATTTAAGATTTATAAGTATGTAAAACTTCAATACAAAGATATATGAGAATACAAACACATAAACCCTTGTAAGCAATGCAGTTAATGTTCGATCCATAATTATTTATACATGTACCAAAGAGATAGCCTCGGTGCGTATAAATATTTATAAGGCGTAATGAATGCAAATGCTGCAGTGTTGGAGCAGGTGTTGTAATTATCACGGAAAAAAATGTTTGTCTTTGGTTCCAAATATACATGTGAGTGTTTAAACATAATGGAGTACAACTTCAATGTTTAAACAGAAACTTGGTTTACACAAAGCTGTCTCCTAACTTTTTAACAGTGTTCTGAGGACGGGTGGGCTTCGGAGGGGGGCATGAACTCGACACAGAAGGAAAGGAAGGGGCATGAACATGGGGACACTAACTTGGGATATAGGAGGGAGGGAATAGAAAGGGAAAATTGATGGGCATGAGTGGGAGATGGTGCACATGGGGAAAGGAAGAAAGGAGATGCACGGGGAATAGAAGGATGAGAGGGAGAAATGTTGGCTATGGTGGTGGAGAGGGAAGAGAGGCACAGATTGAAGGGGAGGAATGTTGGACATAGTAAGGGAGGAGATGGTTGAGAAGAAGAGTATTAGTATGTATGTGTGTGTAGGGGGGAGGGGGGGAGTGGCCATTTAAATTTCTATTTACACTTCTCCCTCCGTATTCACGATTTCAGCACTTGTGGTTTTGCTTATTCATGATTTTTTGCATGTTGACTCCTCCCCCCAATTTCTTAACTACCCTTTTATCCTGCATCTCTCCCTCTTTCCCCACCACCCCAAGGTCTACCATCTCTCCCTTTCTCTTCCCAACTACCCTCTTATCCAGTATCTCTATCCTCCCCCCCACACATACACCATCCCTTGTGTCCAACTTCTCTCCCTTTCTGTTCCTTCCTCCCTAAATCCCATTGTCCACCATCTCTCTCCTCTGTTTTTAGATCCATTATTTCTCACCCCCCCCCCGGTCTGGCATATGCACGTCTCTTTGAACCCTCTTCCCTCCCTCCCTCTATGTACTTCTACACCAGGGCCCACATCCCCCAAAGGCCTGCACCTCCCTGAAGGCCTGTCCCCCCTGATGGCCTGGGCTGTTCCCCCCCCCTGAAGGCTTGCACCACCCTCTGAAGGCCTGCATGTTCCTCCAGCTTCTCCCCTGGCCTCCTGCTCTTACCTAAATTACTGGCAGCCTGCAAAGAGGATCGCCGGTGCTTTAGCGAGCCTTGCAGGCTGCCATCGGCCTCTGCAGCTGTCCTTCCCTCTGCCATGGCGGGCAGGATCGTGGCAGAGGGAAGGGTAGCTGCAGAGGCTGATGGCAGCCTGCAAGGATCGCTAAAGCACTGGCGATCCTCTTTGTAGTTTGCCAGTAATTTAGGTAAGAGCGGGAGGCCAGGGGGGAAAATGCTGCAGCACTTCCCAACTGACCCTCCCCCCCTCGCCTCCTAAAGCAGGAGTCACCGAATTGGGAGGCCGATTTTTTAAAAAAGTGAATCGATTCAAATTCACACAATTCGAATCAGTGAATCGATTCGAATCGGAATCAGGCAGCACTACTGTCTTTAGGTTCTCAGTGCTAGATTTGCCATTGAAGCCCACTCCAGCCTATCCTAAACCAAATTGCCACATATGGGACACAGACCCTGCAGGATTGCCCAGTACCGGCCTTAGTTTGTTTTATACCATTCATTTTCTAATTAGAGATCCTCTGTGTTCATCCCACACTTTGAGTTCTATCACCGTTTTCATTTCTACCACCTCCCTCGGGAGGGCATTCGAGGCATCTACCACCCTCTCCATGAGAAAATCTGCCACTCAGCAACCTCAATTCATGCCCTCTAGTTTTACCATTTTCCTTTCTCTGGAAAAGATTTATTTCTATATTAAAACCTTTCAAGTATTTAATTGTCTGTATCATATCTCCCCTGTCCCTCCTCTCCTCTAGAGTAGACATATTCAGGTCTTCCAGTCTCTTCGTGTGCTTCTTTTGGCACAAGCCCCATACCATTTTTGTTGCTTTTCACTGGACCACTTCAAGTCTTTTTGCATCCTTAGCCAGATACGGCCTCCAAAGCTGAACGGTAACCCATCAATTGAGCGCAAGACAAGAGCGCTCTGACAAAGATGCACCGTAAATTGCGAGCAGGGTGTATGAACCCCGCCAGCCCCGCTGCTTTAATCCCGTAACGTTAGCGCTGTGAGGGGGTGGGCCTCGCGCTCCCATTGGGGGGGGGTTGGAGGGGAAACTACACACACACTAGTTTCAAATTTATTTCACACAAGTCTTTAAGCCTGTTACATTAACGGGTGCTAGAATAGATGTGGCTTTGCCTTTCTTTCTGTCTCTCTGTTTCCTTAGCTGCTGTCTGTCTTTCTTTCTTTCTCGCTCCTTCGATGCTGGCTGGCTGGCTGGCTGGCTGTCTCTCTGGCCCCTTGTCTGTCATTCTTTCTGTCTCTGTCTCTCCCTGGCCCCTTGTCTGTCTGTCTCCCTCCCTGGCCCCCTGCCTATCTCTCTCTGGCCTCCCCGAGCAAACCAGGATTGCTGCCTGCCCCCCAGCACACCCCTCCCCCAAAGCAGCCCCTTTTCCCTCTCCCCCTCCACTTTTTTCTGTCTGTTTCTCTGTCTCTCTTCCTGGCCCCCTACCTATCTCTCTCTGCCCCCCCCCCTGAGCAAACCAAGATTGCTGCCTGCCCCCCAACACACCCCTCCCCCCAAAGCAGCCCCTTTTCCCTCTCCCCCTCCACTTCTCTGTGCAGCAGTAGCAGCCGGACGCCTCACAGCAGCTCAAAGGACACCCTCCTGCTGTTGCTCTCACTGCCGCGCACCGCAAATGGAACATGGCACGGAAGCACAAATCATGGCGGCAGTGATCATACCATTTCAACTGCGCATGCGCGGGTAATAGGTTATATTATTGAGGATTTGATAAAATTGCTTTTTTCAAAGATTACAAAGCGAAGTACAATAAATAATTTTCAGATAATGGGCACATACAATATAGGGCTAGACAGACGTGCACTTCAAGGGGAAATCAGGAAAGAACTACAATTTAATATAGGAAAGAGAACAAATAAGGATAGAACCATTAGATCAGTGCTTGCCTACTTCAATTAAGAATGTTAACTCAGTTTAAGGGACTCGTTAATCATTTAAAAGCGTCTCTATATAGGAAACTTTTTAGTTTTGATTTAAATTTCTCAAGATTTTTTTCTTCTCTTATCTGAACGGGTAATAAATTCCATGTTTGGGGGGCGGTAACAGAGAAAAGTATATCTGGTACGTCTGGTATTTATGGTTCGTAGGGATAGAACAGTAAGTAGGTTTATCCTCAGATCGGAAAGATCGGAAAGGAGAATACGGAATACTCCTGGGAAAACTCCTGCGGTGTCCCACAGGGCTCCCCCCTATCCCCCACCCTGTTCAATATCTACCTCACCTCCCTAGGAAACCTCCTGCAAAGCCTCAAGCTAAAATTCTTTATCTACGCAGACGACATTACCATAGTCATCCCTCTAACCTGTCTCACTCAAGAACTCCTTAACTCCCTCACAAGCAACTTAGTCAGATAGAACTCTGGATGCTATCCTACAGATTAAAACTAAACCCAGACAAAACAAAATTCTTCCTAGCAACCCCCAAAGACAAAATCAAAGACACTACAATTCAAGTAAAAGGATCCACATTCCCCCTCGAACAAACCTTAAAAGTACTGGGTGTAACACTGGACAAACATCTATCCCTCGAGAAACACACTGATATCACAGTCAGGAAAAGTATCTCGACACTATGGAAACTCCGCACCATAAGAAAATACTTCGACGACTCTTCATTCCACCTCTTGGTACAATCCTCCATCCTCAGCATACTGGACTACTGCAACATCATCTACTTGAGCTCCTCAAAGAAAACCATCAGGAGACTAAGGATGATCCAGAACACCGCTGTCCGCCTCATATTTGACCTGAAAAAATGGGACCATATCACCCCTTTCTACCACAAACTCCACTGGCTCCCTCTAGAATCCAGAATCATGTTCAAATTCGCCTGTTTCTGCTACAAAACAATATTTGGTTTATCCCCAAGCTACATCACCCCCCACTTCACCCTTAACCACAACTATAAGAACTCCCGTAAAATTCAACTCTTCGCCTTCCCCTCTCTAAAACTATGCCACTCATAAAAATTCCTCGACAAAACCCATGCCTTCCAAGCCGCCACACCATTTGGCTAGCCCAAATGGTCCTCAAGGCCTACAACTACCTCGACTTTAGAAACTACTCAAAACTCACCTTTTTCGAGATCTAGACCCTTAATGCCCCTTTTCCATCCTCCTCCTCCCCCCCTTCTGATCTACTCCCCTCCCCCGTCTCCCTCCTCTCCCCCCTACTCCTCTCCTTGCGGTTCGCAACTCTACGTTCATTTTGATATGTAACCTCTTGAAACTACTCTCTCCTTGCTGTTTGCAACTCTATGATCAATTGGATATGTAACTACTTGTAATCTCTGTTTAACTAATGTGAACCGCCTAGAACTCTTCGGGGTATGGCGGTATACAAAAATAAAGTTATTATTATTATTATTATAACTCGATCTAGGAATAACGGTGTGTTGACTTGTAGAACTTTAAATGTAATGAGCGCCTGTTTATAGATTATTCGGTGGTTGATAGGAAGCCAATGTGCGTTCTTTAATAATTGTGTTACATGGTCAAATTTTATTTTACCTGTAATAATTTTTATTGCAATATTTTGTATCAGTTGTAGACTTCTTGTTTCTTTTTGTGTGATTCCTGTATATATTGAATTACAACAATCCAGTTTTGAAATGATCAATGAATGAATTTAAATATTTAGTGAGGGAGCATCCAAAAAGATCAAATCATACGCAGCCTGTGGAAACAACTTTGAACGACAGAATTTATTTGATCGTGATAATTTAGTTTATTATCTATGACATTTCAATCCTTAACCGTTGTCTTCCCTTGTTTCTTTTCTGATGCTGTCTATATTTTATTTCCTTCTTTATCTCCCCGCAGGGGGGCTGGGATGTCCGTCCCGCATTCTCTATTCTTTCACTTTTCTCTTCGCCTCTTTCTCTCTCTTCCCTCTTTTTTCCTTTCCTCTTTCTTCCTTCTTTGCCGCCTCCTCAGGTTTTCTGATGGTCCTTCTGGACTCTTTGGTCTTTCAATATGTTTCTCAATGAGATAATTTGTATGTAATTCTCTTGGAATTCTGATTGGTTCAGTTGAACCTTGCAGTTCATTTGTTACTTGCTGCTTTTTTCTCATTTGTTTTCCCATTTGGGTTTTTCCTTGTTGTGTTATTGAAAACTCAATAAAAATATTTGAAATCTATTATCTATGACGAATGAAAAACTCCCGATCAACGAAAGCTGAACGGAAAATGGAAGTTTTCAGTGTACTTGGGGGGGTTCCCCCCAAAACCCCCAGCAACGAGAACACGAGTTCTTCTACATCAGGGGTGTCCAATGTCGGTCCTCGAGGGCCGCAGTCCAGTCGGATTTTCAGGATTTCCTCAATGAATATACATGAGGTCTATTTGCATGCACTGCTTTCATTGTATGCTAATAGATCTCATGCATATTCATTGGGGAAATCCTGAAAACCCGACTGGATTGTGGCCCTCGAGGACTGACATTGGATACCCCTGTTCTACATGTACTGGGGGGGGGCTCCTCTCACAGTGCTTATGGTAAAGCTTTTAAGTGGCGGGACCGGCGGCGCGCATACATCCTGCGCACAACTGTCAGCGTGTATTTGTCGGTGCCAATGTCTGGCACGCTTTAGTTACAGAAACAAACTGAACACAGTATTCCAATAATTGATTGGTAGCACCTAATAGACCAAAGTCTCTCAAACCTTTTTAGCCCTGGCACACTAAACGGAGCAATAGGTTTTTACGGCATATTATAATTGAAATTATAAAACTGCAAAACCAACAAAAAATTAAAATTTGCGAGTTATTTATTTAAAGTTCTTTGAGCTATGTGACAACAGTGAAACTAAAGTAGGTAGAATAGAATTGCTTGTTTTTTTTATTATTTAATATTTATTGAATTTTTCAATATAATCAAGCATAAAACTTGTACAGAAAGGAAATTCAGCATGAAATTAATACAATTGAAAACATATATAAAGAATATCAAATATAAGCATAAATTTCTACTCAAGTCCTCAATAAGATCCAAGAGGGGAAATAGGCGAATCAAAGTAATTATATAAACCAAGTAATAACTAGTTGAATGAGATTAAAGCACCCTTTCTTAAACTAAGCACTTTCTTTCTCCAGAGATGAAAGAAAGATTGTCAGTTGAGATGGCTCAAAGAAAACATATTTATGAGAATGATAATTAATAACACATTTGCATGGATGTCGCAAGTAAAAAGTCGCCCCCAGAGATATAACACCAGGTTTCCTTAACAAGAATTCTCGTCTCCTTCTCTGTGTGTCCCTAGCCAAATCTGGGAACATCTGAATTTCACAACCTAAAAATTCTTTTTGTTTATTTTTAAAGAAAAGTCTCAGAATTGCTTGTTTTTGAGTGCAAATTAAAACTAGAGAATGACACGGTGACAAAATTCATCACCATTCCCGTCCCCGCGGATAACCGCGGGAAATAATCCCATGTCATTTTCTAGTGTCTATTTCAACCTCAGTCCTTCTACACCAGCATTCTTCAAAGCAAAGCTTGTGGGTCAGTGGTTGTGGCCATTCATACTCTGATTCTTATGGGAGCCAAGGATAATGAAGCCATTGTGACATCACTGATGTGATTGGCTCTTAGGCACTGGTGGAATGAGGCATTATGACATCACAATATCTGCTCTGGATACCAGAGACTGTCATTCTGTAGTGTCTGTTTCAACCTCAGTCCTTCTACACCAGCATTCTTCAAAGCAAAGCTTGCGGGTCAGTGGTTGTGGCCATTCATACTCTGATTCTTCCCTCTCTCTTTAAAGAATGACATGAAGATGGTTTCCCGCGGTCATCCGCAGGGACGGGAACGGAGATGAATTTTGTCACCGTGTCATTCTCTAATTAAAACACAGCTCGATAGTTGACAATCACACATTTCATCGTCCACCATCCGCAGCCGTTCTCTTTCTTTTTCGATTTAATTTCTGTCAGAGCTGAAAATCCAAGTTTGTAAAGATAAGAAGATCCACGCGGTAACAAAGTCTTGATTGCTTTGTTGCTCAAGTTAGGATAACTACTGCCTAAAAAATAAAAATAAAATTATTTGCCGTTAGTTTTCAAGGACCAATCACGCCAAAGAATGGTGCTTGTCTGGGCGGTTATATCCTTACGCACACAGACGCTCATAACATTGTCAGACTTGCGTGCGCGATGTACATGTCATCTATTCTAGTGTATACGTGTGAAGAGAATTTTTAAAAATAAAATTCTGGAACCTCTCATGCAACACCCGGAATCTCTTCGGGGCACACCACTGTGCTTTGGCACACAGTTTGAGATACACTGTAATAGACTAATTGATTCATGCACAGATCTGGAATCCACACCCAAATTTGGGTGACCTATATGGAATCCAGGGGATAGGTATTACTTACCACCTTATTATCCCTTTCTGTATATAGTGTTTCCAGTATCAACCAGTCATACCCAGTGATGAGATCTGTGACCATCTCCAGTTCAGTACCGCAAAATCACCATCTCTTTAACCGGTTTTCTCTACGCTGGCTCTGAGCCATCGTGTCTGCAGCTTACTGCCCTGTACTGCATGCACATAGATCTCATGCATATTCGGTTCATAGGCAACCCCACGAAAGACAAAGGCGCGCGCCGACAACTGAGCGCAAGACGGAGGCGCGCGCCGAAGAAAATTACAGTTTTTAGGAGATCTGACGGGGGTTTTTGTTGGGGAGCCCCCCCAGTTTACTTAATAGAGATCGCGCCGGCATTATGGGGGGTTGTAACCATCCACATTTTACTGTAAACTTAACTTTTTCCCTAAAAACAGGGAAAAAGTGAAGTTTTCAGTAAAATGTGGGGGGTTACAACCCCCCAAACCCCCCACAACGCGGCGCGATCTCTATTAAGTAAAGTGGGGGGGTTCCCCCCACACCACCCCGTCGGAGCCCTAAAAACAGTAATTTTGTGCGGTGCGCACCCCTACGCTGCGCTCAATTGTCTGGACGCGCCTTTGTCCCGGCGCGCTTTTGACCCGACACCTGCATATTCATTGGGGAAATCCCAAACACCTGACTGGATTCGGCCCTCGAGGAGGGACTTTGGAGACCCCCTGGATAAATCCCTCATCTTTGGGTTGAAATTCAACCCCTCCTTAACCATTCATCTGTCGTGTTTTCCTCTACTGGTGGTTTCTTAAGTACCTCTCTCTCTTTCCTACTCTGAGCTTTAGCCGTTTGTTTTTCTTCGCTTGCTGATTCTTTAAAGGGTTTTTATTCTTGTTTTACAAATTCTATTGATTCTTTCTCTCTACATGCTAGTAAACTCTCACTCAATCCTGCCGTTCATCAAAATGTCCGCGTTTAAGGACTCTGGGAATTTGCTTTCATAATTAATCACTTGTTGAGCAATCGAGTCCTTTGACACTGTTAAATACTATGCCTGAAGGTTTATGAAAGTATCTCTGTATAAATAATCTGTTTATATAAGGCCAGTTCTTTGAATCTGGGAATGTACAGTCATACCATACATTGGGCATGAAGGACTTTTCTTGTCTTTGCATCCAATTTGTCAAAATCAGTGTAGAATTCCAAAGCGGTATGAAAGCTCTGGATTTTCAAGCTGATTGATAGCCTGTATCTTATTATTCAGTGTGCTTAAACAATTTTCACTATGAAAATTATGTGCTCCACTTTTCGTAATGGGCAACTCCAACATCACTCAAAATGGCAGAGGTGTGGCCTCTGCTAAAGAAGAACAACTTTGACCAGGTCAACATAAGAACATAAGAATTGCCGCTGCTGGGTCAGACCAGTGGTCCTTCGTGCCCAGCAGTCCGCTCACGCTGTGGCCCTTAGGTCAATGACCAGTGCCCTATTTGAGTCTAGCCTTACTTGCGTATGTTCTGTTCCAGTAGGAACTTATCCAACCTTGTCTTGAATCCCTGAAGGGTGTTTCCCCCTATAACAGCCTCCGGAAGAGCGTTCCAGATTTCTACCACCCTCTGGGTGAAGAAGAACTTCCTTACGTTTGTACGGAATCTTTCCCCTTCTAACTTTAGCGAGTGCCCTGAAGCTCAAAAGATACCAACCAAAACAGTAGCAGATGACTTAAGGCGTTCCTCAGGACTCCTCCCCCCCTTTCCCCTATACTCTTTAATTTATATTTGAGAGACTTAGGGCTCCTTTTACTAAGCTGCAATAGTGGTTTTAGCGAATGCTGAATCGCCATGCACGCTAGACCTTAACGCCAGCATTGAGCTGGCGTTAGTTCTAGCCGCGTAGTAAAAGGAGCCCTAGGTCTCTCAAATATAAAATCCTGCGTGCGCTAAAAACGCTATCGCAGCTCAGTAAAAGGAGACCTTAGGTTTATTACTTCAAAAGAGAGATGTTGAGTATTTCTTCAACGTTGATGCCTCGTTATCTAATATCAAGTCACGATCTTGATGAATGTTGTATTCATGGATGTTCCAACGTTCTCTGAATTTAAATCCGGATAAGACAAATGTAACTTGGTTAAAACCGTCACATGTAGTACGACGTGGAGGGGAAGGGGGAAAAGGAGGTCAAGCTGCCTCCACAGCAGTGGTGAGACTCCATAACACAGATGTTAAACTTCTGAGGGTTTGGTTAGATGTAGGTTTAACTACGGAAACTCAGGTTAATAATTTGATTAGAAAAATATGGTTTAAATTAAAATTGTACAAAAAACTCAGATACAATGAAAATCCTAAATCAATCAAAATAACACATTCACTGGGATAATGCAGTAAGGATAGTGTACAGGACAGTCTAACCTTGGTTTGCGAGCATAATTTGTTCCAGAAGCATGCTTGTAATCCAAAGCGCTCGACTATCAAAGCGAATTTCCCCATAGGAAATAATGGAAACTCAGACGATTTGTTCCACAACCCCAAAACTTTAATACAAAATCCTGTATGTACTTGTATTGCCAAGACCTCGCTCGTTTAGAACAGTCGCTACACTCCCGCAGCGTCAGAGAGAGAAGAACCATCGGCTCAGTTGTGATGATGTGACGCGTGTATACTGTATGTACTCGTATTGCAAGACTTTGCTTGTTATATTAAGTTAAAATCTAATCAAATGTTTTGCTTGTCTTGCAAACCAAGTTACTTGCAATCCAAGGTTTTACTGTATATCAAAGAAAGCAGAAGCAAGGACGACCCTTTCAGGAGGAAAAGCCTCAGACAAGGGCCCTCCCACCGCCACTTATGTGGCTTAAGGTGTTCAGGCAGGAAACCTCATAGGTGTTCCGATCGAGCTTTTAAGATAAGTTTGAGCTTATTCTATTTAAATCATTGATCACGTTTATGTGCACTACATTGCAGAGAGTTTTTGATGCCCACAGGAGGTTTTATTTGCCTATGAGGTTTCCTGTCTGAACACCTTAAGCCACATAAGTGGCGATGGGAGGGGCCTTGTCTGAGGCTTTTCCTCCCGAAAGAGTTGTCCTTGCTCCTGCTTTGTTTGATTATGCAGTAGTAGCGTTATTTGCATAAATATAATCTTAAAATCCGATTTGGTTGAGAACAACTCCAAGAGACTGGAGTAACGAATTGGCTAGAGGAGATCCCCTGAGGAACTCCATTAAGGGACCTCCAACTTTCAGAAAACTACCCCTCTTTCTTCCCCCTATAACATTGATCCGTCAAAAAGCCACTGATCCCAGCAACTCCCTTGAGCCTGAATGCCACTATGACTTTGTGTCTATCATCACGTCAAAATGTATCAAATCGAAGGCACTACTCAATCAGATTGGATAAAATAATAATAATTTTATTCTTGTATACCACCATACCGGGAAAGTTCAAGGCGGTTCACAAAAAGTAGTGCTAATACATACAATGCAGATAAAAAAAATTCAAGCAGTTAAAAAAATACATCAGGTTAAAATAAGAAAATAACTTTTTAAAGTTAAAACAGGATGCATTAAGATACCAACCAACTTATCAAATAGTTGTGTCTTTAACAGTTTTCAGAAATCGAAATAGGAAGAAGCCTTTAACATAATTTTTCCAAGCCATACATTCAATTTAGCAGCCTGAAATGAGAGAGTTCTCTCAAAGAACTTCTTGGAACGACAAGATTTTATAGGAGGATATGTAAACAGATGTACTCTGCGTGTGTTCTTGTTAGAGCGATTCAAAGAAACGTGAGGAACAAGATACACAGGCGACATACCGAAAACTGATTTATAACAAATGCAAGAGAATTTAAACAAAATTCTAGACTCTATCGGTAACCAATGAAGTTTCTTTTTTTTTTTTAATAATTTTTATTATTAATAGTGTAATACATTAAATTGACAACATGAAAATATGACAAGCAAACACTATTATAAACAGAAAGTATAGAATCATAATTATAACCACCCCCCTTCCATCAATTATTGATATTAACAATATTAAACATCTTAATATGAAGATTTAATATCTATGTTAATCAATATCTATCCCTACCCAACCTTCCCTCCCATCTCAACCCAGATGTGTAATGAAAAACTCAGAAGGCAATATGTTATCTTTTACTTTAAATTCACAAATAATGCCAATGGATTCCAAATTTTGTTAAATAGAACATTACTTCCTGAACATTCTGCATTTATTCTTTCAAATCTATATATAGTACATACATTTGTCCACCAAAATGTGTAATTTAACCTGTCATGATTTTTCCAATTTTTTGTGATCATTTGAACCGCAATACCAGTTAAAATCAAGAAAAGACGGCTTTTATACTTATCAAAGGGAGGTTTGATATGTAAAATGGTACCACAAATTATTGCTGAGTATCCTTGAGTGGTGGGTAGGAGATCCTATTCTCCTACCCACCACTCAAGGGTACTCAGCGTAAGAAGATGTACGATGGCCTCCTAGCGACGCAGGCAGCGAAGCTGGACCCCTGTATCTCCAACCTGTTGTCAACTACAATTGACTTTAAATCATTCCGAAAAGAACCCTGCTATTCAAAAAAACTATACAGCCTTCTATCCCCCCTTCGCATCCTCCCCCCGCCATGCAAACTACCAGCTGACCTCCCCAATGACCCTAACAAGTAACCAACCCTAATCTTCATCTTCCCTACTAGGAATCCTCAATTCTCCTTCCCTCCTCTTTTTTCCCCTCTATTTAACGTCCCCTAAATTGTAATCCCCCTGCATCTACTGTGTAAGCGTCCCCTAAATTGTAACTTCCTGGAAATGTCCAGCTATTTTATACTGTAATCCGCTTAGAATTGCAAGGTACAGACGGAATAGAAGACACTAATGTAATGTAATGTTAATGGAATATCTGAATCTAAAACTAAATGTTTTTGTCCCCAAATTGATTTCCAAAAACTAAATATCAGCGGACAAAAAAATAACAGATGATCTAAAGTCCCTATATCAGTATGACAGTGCCAGCATCTATTTGACTTGGAACTATCTAATTTTTGCAACCGAACTGGGGTCCAAAAAATTCTATGCAATAAAAACCAATGAAGTGTCCGATAAAAAGCAGTGGCCTTGACATAATAATTGAACAGACCTGAATTAGAACGGATCCCTTTCAAATGTCAGAAAGCATTAATGCGCTCTGTTTTTATACAACTCTTTCGTAGCCATTGATCTACTCTGGTGAGTCTCTTTAATTACAGAGAATTTTCTAAGCAGAGTTAAGATCTCATCTCGCTCATCCCAACTATCTTTCAAGTGTAAGAGCAGTTTTAGAGAACCCTGCCTGGAAAAGAACGCATTTTTTTTACAGGTCTGCACATGACCAAGAATGAAGGTGATGCATTTTAAGCTCTCTTTTATGACTAAGTCTCGATAAGAAACATCTGGTAGAGATAGCAAACACAGGAAAAGGAATTTGGGATTATTTGGTGATACTGCCTTTCATTTAAATTCTCTTCTGAAGTGTTTAATAGTCATGAGCCCCTTTAGTATGGTATCAAAGCTAAGAGAAAAGTGCAGAAAAAGTCGCATAATATCACGCAGGGAATGGAACATGACCTGCCAAAGCCAGGCAGAAAATAGCAGAGATTCACATCTGCCGAGTTAAAATGTGGAGTAAAGATACTGTGCCCTGCTTCAAACATATTCCTCTCAGATCAGTGGAAGTTTATTCCTGGACTTAATTTGTTTGCATGCCTCTCTATTTCACGCAGGACGGGGGGGCGGGGAGGGGGGAGGTTTGTTTATCTGTACTATCCAAGCTGAGTTTGGCCGGTTGCCATCGGTGACGTTACAGGAGGAACATCTGAAGCTATATTCATAGAAACATAGAAACATAGAAAAAAGCAGCAGAAAAGGGCTATAGCTCACCAAGTCTGCCCATTCCAAGTATCCCCTCCCCTGAATTTACTCCCTTAAAGATCCCACGTGAGTATCCCATTTTCTCTTAAAATCCGTCACGCTGCTGGCCTTTATCACCTGGAGTGGGAGTCTGTTTCTATAACCATAAAGCCCTATGACCTCACAATGCAGATGTAAAGAGCTTTAGCCAATAGGAAGAGGAGATGCAAATGTTAAGAGCCTTAGCCAATAGGGAGAGGAGGAGATAGTGGATGCTGTGGCCATTTGGCCTTTATCTGCCATCACAGAAACATAGAAACATAGAAAAAAGCAGCAGAAAAGGCACCAAGTCTGCCCATTCCAAGTATCCCCTCCCCTGAATTTACTCCCTTAAAGATCCCACGTGAGTATCCCATTTTCTCTTAAAATCCGTCACGCTGCTGGCCTTTATCACCTGGAGTGGGAGTCTGTTTCTATAACCATAAAGCCCTATGACCTCACAATGCAGATGTAAAGAGCTTTAGCCAATAGGAAGAGGAGATGCAAATGTTAAGAGCCTTAGCCAATAGGGAGAGGAGGAGATAGTGGATGCTGTGGCCATTTGGCCTTTATCTGCCATCATAGAAACATAGAAAAAAGCGGCAGAAAAGGGCTATAGCCCACCAAGTCTGCCCATTCCAAGTATCCCCCCCCCTGAATTTACTCCCTTAAAGATCCCACGTGAGTATCCCATTTTCTCTTAAAATCCGTCACGCTGCTGGCCTTTATCACCTGGAGTGGGAGTCTGTTTCTATAACCATAAAGCCCTATGACCTCACAATGCAGATGTAAAGAGCTTTAGCCAATAGGAAGAGGAGATGCAAATGTTAAGAGCCTTAGCCAATAGGGAGAGGAGGAGATAGTGGATGCTGTGGCCATTTGGCCTTTATCTGCCATCATAGAAACATAGAAAAAAGCGGCAGAAAAGGGCTATAGCCCACCAAGTCTGCCCATTCCAAGTATCCCCCCCCCCTGAATTTACTCCCTTAAAGATCCCACGTGAGTATCCCATTTTCTCTTAAAATCCGTCACGCTGCTGGCCTTTATCACCTGGAGTGGGAGTCTGTTCCAATGATCCACTACTCTTTCGGTGAAGAAGTACTTCCTGGAGTCGCCATGAAACTTTCCTCCCCTGATTTTCAGCGGATGCCCTCTGGTGGTCGAGGGTCCCATGAGCCAGAAGATATCATCTTCTGACTCGATGCGTCCCGTGATGTACTTATACGTTTCAATCATATCTCCCCGTTCTCTTCTTTCCTCAAGTGAGTATAGCCGCAATTTTTTTAATCTTTCTTCATACGTGAGATCCTTGAGCCCCAAGACCATCCTGGTGGCCGTTCGCTGAACCGACTCGATCCTCAGCACGTCCTTTCGGTAGTGTGGTCTTTGAGTGCTTGGAGTTAAAGACACGAGGGGTTCCTTTGCTATCATTTCATGCTCAAATTTGTGCGTTATTTTTTTTGCTGCGTCACAGCTGGTAAATTTTTCTCGGTATAATGTTGTAACGCTTTTTCAAAATTCCGATTTTTAAGAGGTCCTTTTACTAAGCTGTGGTATTAAGTGACCTTAGCGCTCCCTAACTTGGGATTTTCCCATACACGAAGGTCAATTTTGCAGTAGCCAGAAAAGGACAATTTCCCTACTTTTAACTTTTATTCATGGCCATGAGCTAATGTTGCTATTCGCAAGCATATATCAACAGCAATTCACCCTCATCCCTCACAAATTTCAATTCATCTCAAAGGACCTTCAGAGATATTTATCTGTTAGTGAACAGCGATGAATTTTCAGATCATCTTCATAAGTCCCGAGAATTACTCATTTATTCATCTACTATATCTCTTCTCAGTAACACTTTAAATTGATAATTTGTAAGTTAGATCTTAAATATTTAAACTTATTGAGAGTCAGACATCTGCTGAGTGTTGGAAGAATGTGTATTTCTAATTCTATAGGAGGGGCCTTAGGCGCTTGGGACAATCAGGCCCTAGGATCCTGTGGGTTGGGCAGTGGAGGGGCGGGCCCGCCTCATTTGGACGGAGGCGGGCCTGCTAAATTGGAAGTAAGCCCAAGGAGGGGTTCCGGGGTGGGGGGTTTCGTTGGGGGGGATTCCGGCAGATGGGGTTGGGCACCCTCCTGCCACGATCGTCGGGGAGGGGTGACTGGCGGCTTTAGCCGCATCCACTATAGTAATCGCAGCAGGGAGATCCTTGCCGCGATTAGGTATAGCGTCCGCGTCTATTTACCATGTAGGCCAGCATTTTGCTAGCCTACATAGTAAGCGTCTCCCGCTCTGCTAGGGAGACCCGTAGGGCCACCTAGGTTCCCTTAAGGCTACTGCCTAGCTTTAGGTGAGCTTAGGCGGGCTTGCAGGCCTCTCTAGGCTCCCTGGAGGTGCCTTCAATATAGGCGGCCTGCCTGGGGAGCATTTTTTTTAGAAAACGTGCCTTCCGATTGCCTACAATCGGGATGCACTTTGCAGAATCAGGGCCTTAATGTTTTCTGCATTAATCAAAATTTTACAGGTAGCCAGTGATGCTCCTTCAAAAGTGGAGTCACGCGGTCAAATCTGCGAACATTATTTAAAATCCTAATGGCAGTCCTGGAAATGTGGGCCAGGGTTTTGAAGGCCTACATTTCTGGCGCATATGGTTGACGTGATTTGTGTCTAGAGAGGCACCTAAAGTCATTTCTGGCATTAGCCACAACTACATAGACCTTAGATATCCTTAGGTGGGATCACGGTGCCAATTTTGGAGGTACTAACAGCTGCCTACATTTTTAAAAAAATTACTTTTATATTGTTTTTAAACGACACGGTCAATTATTGTGCCAATTAGAAATAATTAAACCAATTAAGTTAGGTAGTAGTAGGGCAGCTACCACCACCTAACTTATGGCGCACTTTTGAGAATTTGGGCCATAGTGTTGGGTTTGGAGGTGGGGAGGTCTGGGTGGGCTACTTTGCAGGGTAGGGGGTTCCGGCAGGAGGGATTGGACATCCCTCCTGCCGGCGATCTTTGCGGAGATGGGGGAGAATTCTGGCAGGAGGGATTGGGCATCTCTCCCGCCGGTAGTCTTCATGGGAGGGGGGAATGGAATGCCGCGGTCGCTAAACTGATCACAGCAGGGAGATTCCCTTGCCACGATCAGCTCCTGAGCCTGACTTCACGCAACTCCTCTATGCCTTAATGCTCTCCCGCTGGACTACTGCAACGCACTATTCAATGGTCTCACGGTGAAGAGCATACAACATCTCCAGCGTATGCAAAACACGGCAATCATACGTCTGAAAAAAACCTCCATGCCTGCGATCCTGTCTCACGGGCTCTATCGTCAGCTCACTGGCTGCTAGCGTTCAAATCCTTGCATGACATGGCACCAGGCTTCATGGCAATCAAGCTTCCTCCGTACGCGCCCAACAAGTCCCTCCACGCCCAGGACGAAACACACCTCACACCGCCCCCCCTTCAAGTGCAAACTGTCAAATGGCGTTCCTACTCCCACTTCATACCGAGCCACTGCCCCCTCAGATTAGATCCCTTGAAGGACTCCTCAACTTTAAGAAAGCAATAACAACATACTAACTCTCCTGCCTACGACTGATGGATTACAAAGAACTCTGTATTGGTTCTAGATCCTCGGTATGTGTCGAGTTAGGATAAAAGCTTGTATCGAAAAATCTTGCACTGTAAGTATGGCAAATTGTAACCTGTTAACTGTATATTATGTATATTAACCTGTAACCCGCTGTGAGTTCGTTGGGGAGGATGGAATAGAAAATAAATTTAATTAATTAATGATGTCGGCTCATGAATACATACCCCCTAAACCACACCCACTGCCTAGTATCTCAGGCAGAGCATTGGCATGGGCATGAATTATTTATTAAAAAGGCCTATTAAATTTAGGCGAGAGGTTATCAACATGGCCTACCATTAAAATGGGCTGTTTTACCACAGGGTCTCTTTGCATAAAATGGAACCCTTTGCTAGCAAGATGTGGTTAAAAAAACAAAACAAAACCCTAAAAGAATCTTAACAATAGCCCACATTGATAACTTCCCCCTCAGTCTCCTATAGGATAGTTTTCACATGTTCAGGGTTAGAATTAAAATTACCTTCCTCAAAACACAGGCCGTGATTTTGCCACATGTAGGAAACTGAAGAAACCGTGGTTTTTTGTTTTTTTTAAAAAAAGCCCATGAATGTCATCAGCATTTTGCAGTGATATATGACTGTGCTCTGAACTGCAATTTTAAAAGCGATTTGAACAACCCAAAAAAGTTTGACTTTTGGCAATATGCTCATTCTGTAGTATATAGAACTATAAACATGAAGCCCTGACGCGTCCCATAGCGTTACGGTGGTATAACAGTACGACATTCATTCTAAACGGGTCTCGGTATATTGAATTCTGTTTGCACAAACAGGATGTTTGTTTTGGCCACCTGTTAAGTAAAGGAGGTATATTGTTTCTCTGGATCAGGTCAAAATGTAGAAACGTTGACATTCCCCATTCAAGCGCAAGCTTTCACAATATTTAACTGCAGGATCTGCCTGAACTGGTGCTGACTGACAGGTCGGCAAGCAAACAACCTGGTTTTGGACGTTGACTGAAAAGGAAGCTGTCCAGAGAAACTGCACAAAGCTTGTTTCTCTCTCTACTGCCACAAATCACTAAGGGGCTCATTTGCTAATGTGCTAATTAATGCGACTTAA
This sequence comes from Geotrypetes seraphini, assembly GCF_902459505.1. Taxonomy (NCBI): domain Eukaryota; kingdom Metazoa; phylum Chordata; class Amphibia; order Gymnophiona; family Dermophiidae; genus Geotrypetes; species Geotrypetes seraphini. The sequence goes on along the minus strand of NC_047086.1, from coordinate 388,832,731 downwards.
TACATTTTAAATAATGCAAGCCCCGTTATTTTCAATGGGGCCTATTTACTAACATTGAGGGCAATTTTATAATAGGTCACCTAATGTAGGTCTGCAGGATAAAATGGTGCCTATTTATAGCCAATTGGGAGAGAGTGTGGCGCAGTGGTTCAAGCTATAGCCTCAGCACCCTGAAGTTGTGGGTTCAAACCCACGCTGCTCCTTGTGACCCTGGGCAAGTCACTTAATCCGCCACTGCTCCAGGTACATTAGATAGATTGTGAGCCCGTCAGCACAGATAGGGAAAAATGCTTGAAGTACTTGTATGTAACCACTTTGAGTGTGGCAGTATGCAAGTCTCAATCCCTTTCCCTGATGTCATATGATGTCATAATGTCTCATTCCACCAATAAAATCCAACCTCATCGGCAATGTTACAATGGCTTCATTGTTCTACACTTGGCTCACTTCTGATACTGTATTGGAGTGAGGTACAGTGGTTCAAGCTACAGCCTCAGCACCCTGAGGTTGTGGGTTCAAACAGTGTCAGGTCAAAAGCGCGCCGGGACAGAGGCGCGCGCAGACAACTGAGCGCAACGCGGAGGCGCGCGCCAAAGAAAATGACTGTTTTAAAGGGCTCCGACGGGGGATGTGGGGGGGAACCCCCCCCCACACACTTTACTTTATACAGATCGCGCCATCACTTTTTATGATATAATTTTCTGAAATGTTTTATTTGTGGTTTTTTGATATGTATATATGCATTTATTGATATGATGTGTTTTTATGTTTTTGATTATTTTTATGCTATACATAAAATTATTTTTATGCTGTACTTGTAAGTGTAGATTTCAAACATTTGTGCTTTTATGCATTGTCATGCTCTTCTGGTTGAATACTTCTGATAAATGGGTCCCAGCTACTCCATATCACCAAAATTGAATGACCCCTCAGGTTCTTTGGGAGTTTTCAATCCATATCAAGTGTCTTAGGACCACAAAGCATCTTGCCAAGGATTAGGCTAAAACAAGTATTCCTCCCCTGAGGGTTGTCTCCCTCTTAGCCCTGTCAAAGCTCCAGAAGTCACTTCCAATCAGTACTATAAGGGTTAGGGTGAGGTAAAAATTAATTAAAGTCTGAATATATTCATAAGAACATAAGAATTGCCACTGCTTGTTCAGACCAGTGGTCCATCGTGCCCAGCAGTCTGCTCACACACCGGCCTTTAGGTCAAAGACCAGTGCCCTATTTGAGTCTAGCCTTACCTGCGTACGTTCTGGTTCAGCAGGAACTTATCTACCTTTTCTTGAATCCCTGGAGGGTGCTTTCCCCTATAACAGCCTCTGGAGGAGCGTTCCAGATTTCTACCACTCTCTGGGTGAAGAAGAACTTCCTTACGTTTGTACGGAATCTATCCCCTTTTAACTTTAGAGAGTGTCCTCTCGTTCTCTTCACCTTAGAGAGGGTGAACAATCTCTTTTTCTCTACTAAGTCAATTCCCTTCAATATCTTGAATGTTTTGATCATGTTCCCTCTCAGTCTCCTCTTTTCAATGGAGAAGAGGCCCAGTTTCTCTAGCCTCTCATTGTACGGCAACTCCTCCAGTCCCTTAACCATTTTAGTCGCTCTTCTCTGGACCCTTTCGAGTAGTACTGTGCCCTTTTTCATGTTGGACGCAGTATTCCAGGTGGAGGTGCACCATGGCCCGGTACAGCGGCATGATAATAACCTTCTCAGATCTGTTTGTGATCCCCTTCTTGATCATTCCTAGCATTCTCGAGTCTATGTCCCAATAATTTCATTCTCAAGCAATTAGTCTTTGGCTTTAGTCCTTTTCCAACTTTGCAAAAACTAACACATAGTCCATATGCAAATTTTCTTCCAGGTTTCACCCTGAGTTATCCTAGGGTCATGTAAGCCAAGGCTTTTCACACAGAAGAATGGAATTCTATCAATCCAGTTTTCCTAGATCCTTTTTTGGGACTTTCTTTGTTTCAGTGAACATAGAACAAGGAGAGGAGTTCACCACCCACATGGAATACTCATAAGGTTTTTCTCCCCAATTGTTCCCATCTTTCCCTAAACCTCCAATCCCCCTCTTCCACCAGATCAATAGGTATTTCTTCATCCCCTTGTGCTTCCCACAACATCTTCTTTTCCACTTTAGGTAATTCACAATGACCCCCCTACCTTCTCTCACCCAATACCTCATGTTTCTTGGGCCAAGGTCTAAGTGGTCTCTTCTCAGGAGTATGGAGTCTCAAAAGGGGTGTTTGTTTCATTTTTGGAACCTGGGGTGGGATATTGCGAGCTGAAAGGGTTCTGGGGGTTATCATCCGGGTAAGACTGGGACTCTCGTCATCATCTTCCCATGGGGCTAAACCATCCCCATTAGAGCATAGATTTGGATATTTTTAATATTTATTTACACGTATATTCTTAACATTATTTATATATTCATTATATATTTTTAAAATTATTTTTTTTTCTGTTTCTGATCGTCACTTGAATAGTTTGTGACTCCTGATGCAGACATTCAAGCCAAAACACAGACCCATGTCAAGACAGTGAAGTATACAATAAAATATGTTCTCCGCTGGTCATTTCCAGTGTCTCCTTTTGACTTTATTGTAGTGGTGCACCTTTAGGTATAGTAGTTTTCAATTTGTTCCTGGAGGGTTTGCAATAACATATAAAGGAATTAAGGTGAAATTTGTAGTGGGTACCATTCTTTAAAGACCACTGCACTGACTGCTAGACTACTCATCTGCTCTGTAGGAACATCTGTGTGGCCATTTTTGTTCAAATTATGCCAAACAAATGCTGACTTTTTTTTGGCTTTTAATTTTAGAAAATGGCTGTTTGTTTTGGACGTTTTCAGCACAAGATCGTTCTTCTTATGTATTTTTGAACAGGAAATCCTGTCATTTTTCCTGTTGGAAAATAGCTGTGACATAGGCTTTATTTTCTTGGGAACATTATGAGCAAGACGTCCCAGTTCTGACTTGGATGTTCTTTCAAAAATGCCCCTCCACATGTGTTTAGGGTTTTCGTCGTTTTTGCTTTAGTAGTTCTGTTTCCTGAGTATTATATTCAATAGTACCACTACACAGTATGTAAGCGTTTGATATGAATTTAGCTTTAAAAACTCTGAAATACTTGACTGGTGGGCTTATTTCAGTGTTTATAGAGGCCTCTTCTTGTAACTTGACTCAAAGATATTTACACATTGAGAGACAAGTGCAAGAAAAGCCAATACGAATACCAAAGTTGATTGAAGAAAAGTGAAATTGAGCGTGCAACCAAAATAACTTTCCAATGGTGGTTGATCTCCTCCTTTTTCCTTTATTTTTGGATCGCTGCTACTGCCTTTGACTGTGCTGGCAGCGTTCCAACTTTCTCATACAGATCTTGAATGTTTTTTTAGCAATCTTACCCCCTATGGCTTAAACCGGACGGAACCCCGGAAGAAGGTTGTCAAATACCGAAACACGGACCATGTCGGGTCCATGCCAAAGGCTTTTTCCTTGGGACTTATTAGATATATCATAACATAACTTTATTCTTCTATACCGCCATAATCAAGCAATTTTTAGGTGGTTTGCAACAGAAGCAGGCTGGACAATCAGCGAAATACAATTAATTAAAATACAACAAGTTTCTTAAAATATTCAAAGTAAGATTTTAGTTAACAGTATTATCCTCATTTAGGAAATAAATTTGTCAAACAACATTGACTTGATTACTTTTCGAAATGCACCATAAGACAGCATAACTCCACCAATACAATTACCCCAACAGGACTGCTGCTTACTTGCTTGAAATGCAACAGTCCTATCCAAATAAGTCTTATATCTGCAGCCAGCAATTTTTGGATAGGCAAATAAATTGGAATTCCTAGTTATCCTTGTTGGACTATACAACACAAAATGAGATAAAAGGTAATTTGGGGCAAATCCCCAAACCAACTTAAATCAGATGCACAAAAATTTGAATAGTGCTCATGCTTCCCCCGGGAACTAATGTAACAGTCGATAGTAAGGACTAGTATGGTCATTTTTCTTCAGCCCAAATATCAGTCGAACGGCTGTATTCTGTGCTATTCTCAATTTTCTCAAGGTTTTCTTTGGGGCTTCCAGATAGACGATATTAAAGTAATCCAGAATGGCTAATACTAGTGCTTGCACTAATAATCTGAATGATAGAGGGTCAAAGTATTTTTTGATGGTCTTTAATTTCCATAGTGCAAAAAAGCACTTTTTTTTATCACTGAATTCGTATAAACCTGGTTATTGAGATCACCGTTTCCACGGTTCTCTTTTGCTTTCGTTGGTCTCCTCCTCTCCCGTAGCCAGCAGAATCAATGCCATAATAAATAGTGTGTTATTTTTTTTAAGTCTGCTTTTGATTCAACCTGGTAAATAGCTCCTTTTTGGGGGGGCTCTGCTATGCCTAAAAAGCGGTCTGCTAAACTATAGACTGTCAGCTCCTCAGGGCAAAGACCTTTTGACCTTTTGTAGCTGGGGGTTTCTCCGATTTACTTGATCCTTTGTTCTGGTCTGCACTCATGTGGTAATGTTTTGTGTTTACCCCCGCGGACTGCATGTTGTCATCTGTAATAACAGCAATCTGTAGAAAAATGCACTAATAATATTAGTGACTCAAAATGGATGCAGACCCTTGAAAAAGGAAGAGATGGGCACGGTTTTTGTAATAATAAAAGATTTCTAAAAAATGCAGCAATATCCTGGAGTAGGCATTCTAGAATAAAGTAGTTTTTAGGAAAACACATGGAAATAATTTTAAGAGGGTAATTTTTTTTTTTTTAAAGGGGCACGGTAGAACTGGAGGGAGAGTCAGGCTGTTGGGTGCTGGTATTGCTTCTCAGGTGGAGGGGCAGATTTCGAGGGGGAGGATTGGCAGCTGTGTTGATTCTGGGGGGTGGGTGGGATTGGGGGGTGATTGTTGTCATGTACGAGGGCTGTTCAAAAAGTATCAGACCTTTATTCCTAAAAAAAATACTCGTATTCAGATACAACAATCTTATACTAATCTCCTTCAAAGTAGGCCCCTTGCACTGCCACATACTTCTTCCAATGGTTCTGCCACTGTCGGAAGCAGCGCCGGAATGCCTCTGGTCCGTCGCATTCTGCATGATGTGTTCTCTTGACTGAAATCTGGCCCCTTTCAGGGGCATTTTCAGCTTGGGGAAAAGCCAGAAGTCACACGGAGCCATGTCGGGAGAGTAGGGAGCCTGAGGAATCACTGTTGTGTTGTGTTTGGCCAGGAAACTCTATATCCAATGTGAAGAATGGGCAGGTGCGTTATTGTGATGGAGCTGCCAACTGCCCGCTGCCCTCAGGTCCGGCTGTTTGCGTCTCACAGCATAACGAAGGTGACGCAGAACCTCTTGATAGTACCCCTTGGTGATTCGACGATCCCGCATCACCAGGGTCCTCACTTGGTCAATGACGATCTCATTTCTGGATGTTGAGGGCCTACCAGAACGTGCTTCACTCTCCACTGACGTACGGCCATCTCTGAAGCGGTTGTACCACTCCTTTATCTGTGTGGTGCCCATTGCTTCATCCACGAAGGCCTGTGGAATCTTGAGGATCGTTTCCACTTGGGAATCGCCAAGCTTTACACGAAACTTAATGTAGTAGCGGTGTTCAACTTTTTCTGTCATTTTGTCAAAAGTGAAAATCGGACGGCACTCACTTACACTTCCTCACTCATTGGCGGTCTTCCGTCGACTGACAGCTTCTGTAGGCAGGAAAAAAATTCAAGCGTGCGTAATAGGGTTGCCTATATACGTGCACCATACCATGCCTCCCTAGCTTTATTTGTTTACGCAAGAAAAATTAAGGTCTGATACTTTTTGAACAGCCCTCGTACGGTGTCAGGTGAGGGACTGAGGGACAGGATGCCAGGAGGGAAATCGGAGGTTCAGCGCTATCTTCTGCAGGTGTCAAGGGATTGATCAGATGTGCAGGGGTGAGCAGTATCGAACTGCAGAGCGTGAAGCTGCACGTTCCGCCTCATCTTGAAGTAGAAGTAAGTTTGGCTGCACTGGCAACAATCCTGGCAGCTAGCGCGTAGAAGCAACCGGCCAGCCACACCTCTGAACGTGAATTTAGAATCTAGTATTACTCCTAAAATTTTACCGAGTTAACCTGAGGGACAGAAATATTATTTAATTGAATTTGAAGTGGCAAATTAATTTCCTCTTTCTGGTTGAACAATTCCGTTTTTTGATTTTTCTGGATTTAATTTAAGTTTGTGTTTTGTCAACCACAAGGTAATATTAAACAATCTGTTGTTAATTTTCTGGATTTAAAAAAAAAAAAAAAAAAGCCATGTCTTCTCCCAAGCTAGGCGGCTAATGCTGGGTCTTTAAGGCCAAGACTCCTATGTTAGCATAATAGGTTAGCGCTACTGTCTACTGCGCTGAAAACACCATCCCACCTCTTTTACGAATGCATAGCGCAGGTTTTAGCGCCGGCAGTAACTGCTCCGACGCTCATAGGAATTTTATGAGCGTCTGAGCGGTTACCGCTGCTGCCGGCGCTAAAACCCACACCACGCGTTTATAAAAGAGGGGGCATATTAGTGTCATAACACGGTTTATTTATTTTATTTGGTTTCTTTCCCGTCCTCCCCAAACAGCTCATGACGGGTTACAGGTTAACATACATAATATACAGTTAACAGATTACAATATGCCTTAGTTTTCCCACTTTATGGAAACTTCGTACCATTAAACATTATTTTGATTTCTTCTCCTTTCGACTGCTGGTTCAATCTTTGATCTTAAGTACCTTAAGTGGTCCCCAACCCTGTCCTGGAGGACCACCAGGCCAATCGGGTTTTCAGGCTAGCCCTAATGAATATGCATGAGAGAGATTTGCATATAATGGAAGTGACAGGCATGCAAATCTGCTGCACAAATATTCATTAGGCCTATCTATAAAACCCGATTGGCCTGGTGGTCCCAGGATAGGGTTGGAGACCACTGCCTTAGACTATTGCAATATTATATACTTGGGATCTTTTAAGAAAACCATGAAACGACTGAGAATTGTCCAGAATGCTGCAGTCCGTCTCATTTGTGGCCTCAAGAAATCGGACTATGTAAGCCCGTATTATTAAAAAAAACTACACTGGCTGCCTGTCATCTTTAAGTTCTGTGGAGTGACGATGTTCCCAAATGGACTTTATTTGAAAGTATCAAAGTTCCAAAGGTACACTAAAATCATCCACATAAAATAATTCCATCCACATAAAAGTAAATCATCCACATAAGAGCCTTAAAGGACCTAGTCCGCTAGGGATACAGGACCCAACACGGTCCGCGTTTTGACAAAAAGTCTTCTTCAGGGGTCCCTGGGGGTCCTATAAAGGTGTGTACGTGGGAAACAATTGTGTGGTGAACCGGAAGTGAGACACTGCTTGCATTTGCAATGGAACTTTGATACTTTCAAATAAAGTCCATTTGGGAACATCGTCACTCCACAGAGTTTTTTTGGTTTTCTCTGGATTTTCTTCTTTGTGGATAATTTGGGGTCCATTCCTTTTGTTTTTTCATCTTTAAGTTCGCCTGCCTTTGCTTCAAAACCATGACAGGTTCGTTCCCAACCTATCTGTCTCATCATTTTGAATTCGTAGTGCCTACTTGTTCGCTTTTCCATCCTTAAAGGGCTGCACCTACAAGAGAGACCTCGATCGAACATTTTCATTCCAAGCAGGCAAATGGAACAAATGTCTAACCAACTTCATCTCAAACGCACTTTCTTTATCAAACTTTTAGGACGTCAATCAAAACTTATCTCTTTGACAAATTTCTCTGACCGCACTGCAACCTTGATATATTTCCAAAACACTTCCAGATAAATTTAACTAACCTTAACATGCTAATGTAATTTCGAAAGTTCTCTGTAATATCGCTTTCTGTATACATTCTCTTCCTCTGTAAACCGCTTTGAACTATTTGTGGTATTGCGGTATACAAAAATTAAGTTATTATTATTATTATCTAATACCAATATCCGTAATATACAGTTTAAAGGTTAAATTTGTCACAGTTACAGTACAAGGTTTTATTCTGATGCGACATATACCGAGGATTCTGTATCAATATTCATTTCTTTGTAATCTATCAGTCGCGGGCAGGGGAATTCGGTGAAGAGGTCTGTTTTTATTGCTTTCCTAAGGTTGAGGAGTCCTTCAAGGGATCTAATTTGTGGGAGCAGATGATTCCAGTGGGTTGATATGACGTGGGAGTAGGAACATTGGGGGTCTTTTACAAAGGCACGCTTGCCGATTTAGCGCGCGCTAAATGCTGACGCACTCATTATATTCTATGGACGCATTAGCATTTAGCGTGGGCTAATATTTAGCACGTGCTAAATTGGCTAATGCGTCTTAGTAAAAGACCCCCGTTGTCTGGTGGTTTGCAGTTGAAGGGCACGGACAGGGGACGTTTTGAGGCGTATTTCATCCTGGAAGCGGAGGGACCTGCTCGGAACGTATGGAGGAAGTTTAGTGAAAGGGCCCCTATCCTTTGAATTCTATACGGGGTGATTTGAATTGCACTCGCAAAATTTGGGCATGCTTCCAATTTGCGCACATAACTTAATTGAATAACAAGTCAATTAGCACCACTAATTTGCGTCTGAACAAGCAATTATTAGTGTTAATTGGGTTTTAATTTGAATTTATGCATGTGAATTTAGGTGCTGGCTTTGCGCCTAAAATTTACGTGAGGCGCTAAAAAGGGGGCAAAGAAATGGGAGGGTCGTGGGCGGATTGGGGGGAGGTGCCTCAAAGTTACATGTGTAATTCTAGAATACGGGGCGTCCGTGCCTAATTGTAGGCGTGTGGATTTGCACCACATTTCCCTTGGCGCAAATGGACGTTCCTAAAGTTAGGCATGTGTCCCGGGCGTAGTCGCTGTTCTATAAACTGCGCCAAACTTTATGCGCGGTTTATAGAATATCGCTTAGCGGGGGTTGGGGGGGTTCAGTGCCAATTTTATGTGACTGAATTTCAACGCTAGACATTGGAACTCTCTCCTTGCTCCAACCGTAAACCGTTTACAGACACATAATTGTAGCTGTTCTGTATATAAATTGGCCAAATTTAATGACAGGCCTGATGGAGGGTTTCAACTTCTTTATTTTTAAGCATTTTTGCAATCAGTACCACTGCACACTGATTAAATGTTTTTGAATATCAGCATCAGAATGCCTAATCATCTTAAGTTTCAAGTTTCAAGTTTATTAAAAGATTTTGTAAACCGCTTAATCAGGTTTCTAAGCGGTGTACAATATAAAATTACGTAAAAACATATTAAAACGTAAAAACATATAAAAACAAGGGATACTGGATAAAATCCAAGTGTCATAATAAAGCACAGATAAAACGTTTGGACCTACCCTATACAACTTCAACAATTCTTAGTTGCGAGAGAACAGAAATGAGTTTGTTTCATCTAGCTGAGAATAAGAGGAGGAATTAAATTAATATCCCATTTAGTAAGGAATGATTCAAGGTTGTTTAGTATGAACCGAGAATTATTGTCCTTTAGTTTTCTTGAATTTATTTGATTAGAAATAGTAACATGTTCTCCCCATTAATGTGGGCTTAAAAGGAATTATGTATGTATGATTTGATTATGTATTGGTTTTGTGTGATCTTCTTCCTTTTTTCCTTTGGAATTATTGGATATTGTAATGTATTCAAAATTATAATAAAAAAACAAAAACAAAAAAAAAATGTTTGGACTTACTTCAAACAATAGGAAAGTGGGGAAGAACTACAGTCATTATAGAAAAGTGCAACATAAAAGGAAAGGGTAAAAAGTAACAGTTTACTTTAATTTTGTCCTTAAAAGGACAGTTGTTATCCAAAGGCGTCCTGGAACAAGAATGTTTTTAGTTTTACTTTAAATCGTTTTAAATCGGATTCACCATGCAAGTGGTTAGGCAGCGAATTCCAGAGAGTAGGGGCAGTGACGGCAAAATTATTGGAGCGCAACGTATTAATCAACTTTAAAGAAGGTATAACGAGAAGATTCCGAGACGTTGAACGAAGAGATTTTAACGCATTCTAGGGAATTAAAAGTCTGTTGATCAAATCTGGTTGGTTGGTTTGGTTGTGAATGTTAAAAGTAGGATTTTATAACGGATTCTGTGTTCAACTGGTAACCAGTGGGCGCTAATCAAAAGGGGTGAAACGTGATCGTATTTCTTTGCGCTACAAATGATCTTAATAGCTGTGTTTTGTACAATCTGAAGCCGTCTAATTTCCTTCTTTGGAATGCCCTTATACAGGGCATTGCAGTAGTCTATTCAAGAGATTACTAGAGAGTGGATCAATGAGGCCGGTTCAAGTAACTTAGCAAGGGAACGTATCATTCTGAGTCGATAGAAGCATTTCCGAACGACTGTGCTAATGTGAAAATGATAAGAAAATTTACTGTCAAAAGTAACTCCTAGTAGTTTTAAAGTAGGAACAATTTTGATGGGGAGCCGTACAGCTAATTAAATAAATATGCATTGTTGGCATAGAAATCTTCACCAAGGCACTAAACATGGCCTCATGCAATATGCCCGAAAAAAAAGTTCCTTCCTGATTACAGGACCCGAGGCAAGGTGGATTCACTAGAGGTAGGTCTTGTCAGGCAAATCCGATCAATTTCTTTGACTGGGTGACCAGAGAATTAGATAGAGGGAGTGTGTTAGTTGTGGTGTATTTAGATTTTATCACATAACAGTGTTCCACACAGGCAGCCTGTGTATTGTAACCCCTTGCAGAAGGTCTCTGGGCTAGATTCATTAAGCCCACTGATCAAGTCCCGACCCCTTTGCGACCCAATTTTCCTCCGACCTGATTCACTAACTTCTGTCGCGATCATCCTCCGATTCGATCCGCGCGTGCGAATGAGGGGGGAACGGCATGCAAATATAGGCAGGCAGCGATTCACAAAAAAAATGAGGCACGCCGACTGGGCTGGCCGAACCCAAAACAAGTGACTGCTGGGGACCAGTCGCTCACGTCTTTCTGACTGCATCTCCTTCTCTTCCCCCTCCCACCCCGACTCTCCTGCTCTCTCCCCCTGACTTTCCAGCTCTGTCTGCCCCGATCGTTGCCCTACTTCTGCCCCGACTCTCCTGCTCTCTCCCCCCGACTTTCCAGCAATCTGACCCGATCGTTGCCCTGCTTCTGCCCCGACTTTGCTGCTCTCTCCCTCCGACTTTCCAGCTCTCTGCCTGCCCCAATCGCCGCCCTGCTTCTGCCCCAACTCTCCTGCTCTCTCCCAACTTTCCAGCTCTCTGTCTGACCCCTGCCCCGATCACCGCCCTGCTTCTGCCCCGACTCTCCTGCTCTCTCCCAACTTTCCAGCTCTCTGCCTGCCCTGATCGCCGCCCTGCTTCTGCCCCGACTCTCCTACTCTCTCTCCCCGACTTTCCAGCTCTGCTTGCCCCGATCGCCGCCCTGCTTCTTCCCCGACTCTCCTACTCTCTCTTACCGACTTTCCAGCTCTGTCTGTCCCAATTGCCGCCCTGCTTCTGCCCCTACTCTCCTTGTCTTCCCTGCAGTGCGAGCCTGTGGGTTTAACCTGCGGGTTTAAAGCAGGTTAAAACCACAGGTTCGCAAAAAAGTAAAAAACAAAGAAAAAGCTGCCAGGCACGGAGGGCCAGCACATGTGCAGACCATCTACAGATGGTTTGCGCATGCGTCGGGATTGCTGGCGAGCGATCTGGGAAGTCGGTTGGGGGCATGATTCTGAACGCCCTCATTTGCATGAGGGTGATTGTGAATCAGCCCCCCAGCCATGGATTAGATCGCTCACGGATCAGATCCAATCCATGGCCTTAGTGAATCTAGCCCTTTGTAACTCTGTATTATAACACCTCCATAGAAGCTCAAGTAGTAGTAACATAGTAGATGACAGCAGATAAAAACCTAAATGGTCCATCCAGTCTCAATTTAAATTTTTTTAATTTTTTCTTCTTAGCTATTTCTGGGCAATAATCCAAAGCTCTACCCGGTACTGTGCTTGGGTTCCAACTGCCGAAATCTCCGTCAAAACCTACTCCAGCCCTCTCCAGTCCATCCTTCCCCAAACATATTGTAAACCGCTCTGAATTGACATCCCAGTCATTAGTAACAGTATAGAAGCTTACAATAAACAATCTCAATTGTAAGCTCTTTAGATCAGGGACTGTCTCTTCTGTGTCTTGATGTACAGAGCTGTGAATGTCTAGTAGAGCTATAGAAAAAGGAGTCTTCCTTTGCCCAGCACAGCGAGAAGCAAAACAAAAGGTCCTATACTCTGTCCAGCCCTGCTCTTGCTCTCAGGTTTTAAGTCTGTCTGTTTTAATTCTGATCGCTATCACTGTTTTCCTTTTAAATTTGCTTGCCGTCACTGTCTGCTTTTTCACAGCTTATCATGACACTTAATCACCTGTATCCTCTCCTCCCCCTCCAACCCTCTCCCTCCCCTCCTCCTTCCTCACCCCCTCTTTAAGTCGTCCTTACGTATGAGCGACGCAAAAATAGAAGATTAGATTAGATCATGAGCTCTCACAAAAACTGTGCCCCCCCCCCCTCGCTCTTGTTTTCAGATTTTAAGTTTATCTGATTATACGGTTTCAGGACACTCTTATCTATATTTAGGTCTTTTTCAAGACTATCTGAAATAGAGATACCACCGTAATATCCTGCTATCAGGTATGTTATCCTTGTTTTAACATTTTTTAAGACCTCCTTTGACCATGATTTATGATATGTACCACATTTTTTATGTACACTAATGATTTCCTTATGCATTCTAATTATGGTTCTGTATTTTAGATGTTCCTAATATATTTTATTCGTGTTAACCTGTTATATGATTTATCACATTCTGTATGTTTTTATCATTTTAATAATTGTTTTATTCATTTTAGGGGGTATTTTACTAAGGGCTCCTTTTACGAAGCTGCGTTAGCGGCTTTATCGCACGTGACTTTTAACCACGTGCTAGCCGGAAAACTACCGCCTGCTCAAGAGGAGGCGGTAGCGGCTAGGGCGGCCGGCAGTTTAGCGCACGCTATTACGCACGTTAAACCGCTAACGCGCCTTCGTAAAAGGAGTCTTAAGGCGCGCTAGCCAATTTAGCGCACGCTAAATGCTAATACGCCCATTATATTCTATGGACACGTTAGCATTTAGCGCACGCTACATCGGCTAGCACGCCTTAGTAAAAGACCCCCCCCCCCTCAGTTTGGTATGTCCCCTGAGGAAGGCAGTGTTCTGCCGAAACCAAGATCCTAGTTGGGACTTCCCATAGGAACTTTCAATAAAATCCCTTGTGTTGTATTGTGACGTCGGCTTTGCCTTTCTTTTGTTTTGCTAGTACAGCTATAGAAATGATTAGTAGTTTTAGTAGTAGTAGTAAACTGAATGTCCTGGGATGGGCCCCAAAGTGACGGGCTGGGTCAGGAACTGGTTGAGTGGAAGGCAACAGAGGGTCGTGGTCAATGGAGATCTCCCTGAGGAAAGAGATGTTACCAGTGGTGTGCCTCAAGGTTTGGTTCTTGGGCCTGTTCATGCCATCTTTTCTTTCAGCACGACCGAAGATACCACCGGAGTTTGCGTTTTTCAGCAGATTTGATTTTCAGAAGATTTTACTAGGTCTGTTTTAAGAGTTCTCTATTTTTTTATTTGACCAAATTGAATGTTTTTTTTAAGCATTTGACCCCGATGCAGGTTTTTGCGCTACAACACGGCAAATGTCAGGTCATTTAATATAGAGAACTCTACTGTCCCATTCTATGAGGCCTTTGGTGCTTTTTTTTTTTTTTTAAATTGATTAATATTACCTTGTGGCTGACAAAACACAAATGTAAATTAAATCCAGAAAAATCAAAAAATGAAATTGTTCAACCAGAAAGAGGAAATTAATTTGCCACTTCAAATTCAATTAAATAATATTTCTGTCCCTCAGGTTAACTCGATAAAATTTTAAGAGTAATACTAGATTCTAAATTCACATTCAAAGCTCAAGTGACTCAAACTGTTCAATGTTCTTTCTTTAAATTAAGGTTAATTCGTTCAATTCGATCACTTATTTTTCCTTCAGCATTAAATAGAATAATTCATTCACTGGTTATTCAACAGATGGATTAATCTGCTTCTGTTATGGCAGGAGTAACCCATAGAGAGATTCATAGAATTCAAAATATTCAAAATACAGTGATTAGATTAATAAATAATGCTAGGAAACACGATCGTGTTACCGCTTTACATAAACAGGCACATTGGCTACTGATTCCCCAAAGAATCTCTCATAAAAATTCTTTTGTTAGCATTCAAAACTAACGACAAATGAACCGCTTTATCTCGCCAAACTATTGATTTTGCATTCACCATATTGAACAAAACTGCGCTAGCGTTTTTAGCACTAGACGCTGCGCTAACAGCTCCGACGCTCATAGATTTCCTATGCGTGTCCGAGCTGTTACTGCCGCAGCCGGCTTTGTAAAGGAGGGAGTTAGAACTCCAGATCAGAAAAAAAATGAGTGATTCCAACACGCACGGCCTCTTTTACAAATATTATCTAGTTCATTTTTTAACTGAAAGGAAAATTAAAAAATATTTTGGTTATTTTTCTTTCTTTTCTTTTAAAGTTGTCCTGCTCTTTCAGTCTATTAAACCTCTGCAATCTTTTTTTTTTTTAATGTTTTAACATTTTTATTCATTTTTCATATAACAACAAGTGTATCATAAAAATTCATACAATTGCATTAAGTATACACTTGATATTTCCATAACTTACTGTAAATACAACATATTATATAATCCTTACTATAATTTTAGACATCATATAATATTTAATAATTATATCAACTATTATTCAATTATAATCCCTTTCCCTCCCCTTATTTTGATAGTTGCATACAATATAACAAATATTATGATAATTTATTTATATTTTGTGATAAAGAGAATAAACCTACCCCCCCCCCACCCCCTTTATCAAGTATCTTATTATGGGAAAAATTATATCAATCATTGCAAAAATCTGTTAATGGTCCCCAAATCTTCTTAAACTTATCAATATATCCTTTTTGTGTTGCAAATATATGGCAAACTGAATTCCACCAAAAGTTGTAATTTAATCTGTCATAATTCTTCCAGTTGTATAAACCTCTGCAATCTTGCTGGGGTTATGTTATCATGATTGCTAGGCCCTAACATATGTTTCACCTCAAGGTGGGTTAGGGCCAAGGGAGATCTTGCCTCACCAATTTGCTTGACTTGTTTGAAGGTGTGAATAAACATGTGGATAAAGGTGAGCAGGTTAATGTAGTGTATTTAGATTTTCAGAAAGCTTTTGACAAAGTTCCTCATGAGAGGCTTCTGAGAAAATGAAAGAGTCATGGGATAGGTGGCAAAGTTCAGTTGTGGATTAGGAATTGGTTATCGGATAGAAAACAGAAGGTAGGGTTAAATGGTCATTTTGCTCAGTGGAGTAGAGTGAACAGTGGACAGTGAACAGTGGAGGAGAGTAAGCAGTGGAGTGCCACAGGGCTCTGTACTGGGACCATTGCTATTTAACTTATTTATAAATGATCTGGAAACTGGAACGACGAATAAGGTGATTAAATTTGCAGATAACACTAAACTATTCAAAGTTGTTAAAACGCATGCATATTGTGAAAAATTGCAGACAGACCTTAGTGGCAGTTGAAATTTAATGTGGACAAATGCAAAGTGATGCACATTGGGAAGAATAACTCAAATCACAGTTACCAGATGCT
Organism: Geotrypetes seraphini; assembly: GCF_902459505.1. Classification (NCBI taxonomy): domain Eukaryota; kingdom Metazoa; phylum Chordata; class Amphibia; order Gymnophiona; family Dermophiidae; genus Geotrypetes; species Geotrypetes seraphini. The sequence continues at coordinate 388,816,940 of NC_047086.1, read as the reverse complement.
AGGGTCCACCTTGGGGGTTAGTGCCGAAGAAAAAGATCTGGGTGTCATTGTATACAATACGATGAAACCTTCTGCCAATGTGCGGCGGCGGCCAAAAAAGCAAACAAGATGCTAGGAATTATTTAAAAAGGGATGGTTAACAAGACTAAGAATGTTATAATGCTCCATGGTGTGACCTCACCTAAAATACCTCACCTGGACTGGCCACTGTGAGAACGGGCTACTGGGCTTGAGGAACCATTGGTCTGACCCAGTAAGGCTATTCTTATGTTCTTAAGTGAGCCAAGTATAGGACAATTAAGCCATTGTAACATCACTGATGAGGTTGGCTCTGAGGCACTGTGGAATGAGGCATTATGACATCACAATCTCAGCTCTGGAATGTTGATCTCATTGGGGTTCCAGAATATTGCTGTTCTATCAGATGTTGGAATGTTGTTACTTTTTGGGTTTTGGCCAGGTACTAATGACCTGGATTGGCTACTGTGAGGACAGGCTACTGGGCTTGATGAACCATTGGTCTGACCCAGTAAGGCTATTCTTAGGTTCTTATAGAAATGAAATGTATAACATGCATTTTCATATTTTGTATTTCAGAAGAAATGTCACAAGGCGGTGAGGGATGCCAAAAAGGACTATGAGGAAAAAATAGCGCAAGAGGCCAAAAACTTCAAGCCCTTCTTTAGATACGTGAAAGGGAAAAAACCCGCAAAAGAGGCAGTGGGACCCCTGGACGACCAGGGAAGAAAAGGGTACATCAAGGAAGATAAACAAATTGCAGACAAACTAAATTCTTTCTTTGCGTCCGTCTTTACCAAGGAGGACACCGCAACAATACCAGAAGCAGTGAAAGTGTTTAGAGGAGTAATAGAAGACAGCCTCACCACAGTTGAAGTTGACTTGGACCAGATATACTACCAGATTGACAAATTTAAAAGTGACAAATCCCCTGGACCGGATGGAATTCACCTGAGAGTCTTAAAGGAATTGAAGGTTGAAATCGGAGAGTTATTGCAAAAACTTGCCAACCTGACAATCAGAATTGGACAGATACCAGACGACTGGAAGATAACGAATGTCACGCCAATTTTCAAAAAAGGATCGAGAGGAGAACCGGGCAACTACAGACCTGTGAGCCTTACGTCTGTCCCTGGAAAAATAGTTGAAGCACTGATCAAGGATAGCATAGTCCGGCACTTGGATACACATGACTTGCTAAACCCCAGTCAACATGGCTTCAGGAAAGGGAAATCATGTTTAATGAATTTACTTCAATTTTTTGAGACCGCGAACGAACAAATTGATAGCGGAAAGTCCATGGACATAATATACTTGGACTTCCAGAAAGCATTCGACAAAGTTCCACACGAAAGACATCTCAGGAAACTACAAAGCCATGGAATAGAGGGAGATATACAAAGATGGATAGGCAAATGGCTGGAAAACAGAAAGCAGAGAGTAGGCATAAATGGGAAGATCTCCGACTGGGAGAAAGTGACTAGTGGTGTACCCCAGGGATTGGTACTTGGGCCGATCCTATTTAATATTTATATCAATGACCTGGAAGAAGGAATATCCAGTGAGATCATCAAGTTTGCAGACGACACAAAGCTATGCCGGGCAATCAGATCGCAGGAGGATAACGAGGAACTCCAGAGCGACTTGTATCAGTTAGAGAAATGGGCAGAGCAATGGCAGATGAAGTTCAACGTGGAGAAATACAAAGTAATGCATTTAGGCAGTAAGAATAATGAACACGAGTATAGAATGGCAGGTGCAACTCTGGGTAAGAGCGAACAAGAAAAGAACCTGGGTGTACTGGTAGATAGGACCCTGAAGCCGTCAGCACAATGTGCGGCAGCAGCAAAGAAAGCAAATAGGATGTTGTACATGATAAAGAGGGAAATCACGAGTAGATCGGAGAGGGTCATAATGCCGCTTTATAGAGCAATGGTTAGACCTCATTTGGAATACTGCATCCAACATTGGTCCCCCAACCTAAAGAAGGATATAAAACTGCTGGAGAGGGTGCAGAGGCGAGCAACAAAGCTAGTAGTGGGTATGGCAAAACTGGAATACGAAAATCGACTTACGAGACTGGGATTGTTCTCCCTTGAGAAAAGGAGACTGCGAGGGGATATGATCGAGACTTCAAAATACAGTACTGAAAGGAAGTGACAAAATAGAGCAGAAAAAACTATTTACATTGTCCAATTGGACACGTATTGTCCAATTGGACACGAAATGAAGCTGAGGGGAGACAAATTCAAGACGAATATCAGGAAGTTCTGCTTCACGCAGAGAGTGGTGGACACCTGGAATGCTCTCCCCGACGAGGTTATTGCGGAATCGACCGTCCTAGGATTTAAAAGCAAACTAGATGCACATCTCCTTATGAGAGGCATAGAAGGATATGGGTGACTACAAATTATGCCAGGTGTACACCTGGGAGGGCCTCTGCATGTGCAGATCGCCGGACTTGATGGACCGAAGGTCTGATCTGGAGATGGCGCTTCTTATGTTCTTATGTTCTTATTACTCCCTAACCCATGGTGACCTAAACATCACTGTGGAATTTTGGGTCAAGCAGCGCTGGGGCCATTTATGTTGTGTTAAGGGTCAAATAGCGTGATTTAAGGCCATTACACTGCTTCATAATTTTCCCCCTTAATGCAGCTTAGTCAAAGGACTACTAGATTAGTTAATAATGCATCTGTGAATAAGAATTGTAGTGCAATAAAATAATTCATTATTGTATAATGTTTTATGATCATACTCTGTTATTACAGTGCTCCTAAAGACACCCTTGTACGCACACTCAGTTAAATAAATAAATATTTGAAAATCAAGCTCAATATATTTTGAAATGTGTAATTTCCCCCCCCCCCCCCCCCACTTTACATCATTGTTTCTCTCTCATGAATTGATTTCTCTAAAAAATGTTATGGTTTGTTATCAGTTTATTTAAAAAAAATGTCTCTGAATGCAAGAAGAAGAAGAAAAAAAAAAGGATATCTAATTAGTGCCTTATGGTTTTGAGGTTTCCTATAAACAATGGTTTTTATTAATACGTGTTTATTTTTTTTAGCTTTGCTGCCAGCTGATTTTAGAAGGAAAACTGTGTTGTCATGGCAGGGGACAATGTATGCTATGGATTAACCTAAGTATTTCCAGCTGTGTTGGTTAAACATTTAAACCACAAAACATACCTATAGGAAATTCTTTGGCCCAGATTTAAAGAATTAATATGACAACAGAATTCTGGACCAAGAAGAAAAACAACATGAAATCACGGTTATTTTTAAAAAGTTCCATACTAATATTCATTCAGAAGAGACCATGATGAATGGCCTCTCTCTTGTTCTCCTAGTCAATCAGTTAGCTCATATCACTGTTTTGTATGCGGAGGTCAGAAATAAAGTCAAATAAATCAAACCACCTTCCTCAGGGACTGGCTGTATTTTAATTCTAAATAGTAATCTGTTTGCAGATAATATTTAATTTGTATTTTAAAAAATGATATAGTGGAATTAGAAAAGGTACAGAGTAGGGCGACAAAAATGATAAAAGGGATCGGATGACTTCCCTATGAGGAAAGGCTAAAGCGACTAGGACTCCTCAGCTTGGAGAAGAGACGGCTCAGAGGTGATATGATAAAGGTCTATAAAACAATGAGTGGAGTGGAAAGGCTAGATGTGAATCGCTTGTTAACTCTTTCCCAAAAAATACTAGGACTAGGTGGCATGCAATGAAGCTACTAAGTAGTAGATTTAAAACAAACTGGAGAAAATATTTCTTCACACAACATGCAATTAAACTCTGGATTTTGTTGCCGGACAATGTAGTGAAATCAGTTAGCTTAGCGGGGTTTAAAAAAGGTTTGGATAATTTCCTAGAAGAGAAATCCTTAGGCCATTATTGGGGGTTTGGAGAAATCCACTGCTTATTCCTAGGATAAACAGCATGAAATCTGTTTTACCAGTTGGGATCTAGCTAGGTACTTGGGACCTGGGTTGGCCACTGTTGGAAACAGGATACTAGACTTGATGGACCTTTGGTCTGTCCCAGTAAGGCGATTCTTATGTTCTTATATTCTTAGAAGGGAATAAGATTTGGTTAGAGAGTGGGGGTTTCTGTTAAACATTGCTAAAAGAGTTTGGAGCTGAGAAGGATAAAGAAAGATGTTTATTTGTGTCTGTATACATATATATATATCTCTGGAAACTGCATATCTTCTCTCATCCTCCTAACCTACAACCTGATCCTCTGATCTGATTCCCACTCACGTATTCAGCACTATCTCGCCTGCTGTTATCCCTCCTATCTGTCACATCCTCAACCTATCGCTCTCCACTGCAATTGTCCCTGATGCCTTCAAACATGCTGTTGTCACTCCTCTTCTCAAAAAACCTTCACTGGACCCCATGTACCCCTCCAACTATTGCTCCATCTCCCTCCTCCCCTTGTCCATGTTACTTGGACGTGCTATTCACCACCTTTGCTTGGACTTCCTCTCCCATGCTCCTCTCTCCTTCCTCTCTCATCCCATGCTATTCTTGATCCGCTTCAGTCAGGCTTCCGCCCACACCATTCCATGGAAATTGTCCTTACTAAAGTTTCCAATGACCTTTCCCTGGCCAGATCCAAAGTCTTCTACACTATCCTCATCGTTCTCAATCTATCTGCCGCCATTGATAATGTTGATCACCGCCTACTCCTTGATACGCTGTACTCGCTGGGATGCTAGGGTTCTGCCCTCGCCTAGTTTCCTCCTATCTCTCCCATCGCACCTTCCGTGTATGCAACGATGGTTCTTCCTCCACAGCCATCCCGCTACCAGTTGGCGTACCTCAAGGCTTTGTCCTAGGAACACTCCTTTTCTCAGTCTGCACTTACTCACTAGGAGCGCTGATATCCTCCCATGGCTTCCAGCATCACCTCTATGCTGACGACTCCCACATCTACCTCTCTGTGCCAAATATCTCTACTGAAACCCAGACCAGAGTCTCAGCCAGCCTGTCCAACATTGCCACCTGAATGTCTCGCTGCCATCTAAAACTGAATATGGCTAAAACAGAGCTGCTCATCTTCCTGCCTAAACCTACCTCCCTGCCTCCCTCGTTCTCTGTCCCTGTGGACAACACTCTCTTCCTTCCTGTTTTGTCTGCTAGTAATTTTGGGGTCATCTTTGACTCATCTCTCTCCGTCACCATCCAGATACAACATATCGCTAATACCTGCGGCTTCTTCCTCTATAATACCAAAATCTAACCCTTTCTCTCTGAGCACACTACCAAAACTCTTATCCACGCCCTCATCACCTCACACCACTGCACGACTCATAGTCCGTGAGACCCACTATACTTACATTACCCCCCTCTTAAATTCTCTTGATTGGCTTCCCATCCGTTTCTAAATACAATTCAAACACCTTTTAACTGACCTACAAATGCACTCACTCAGCTGCCCCTTATTACTTCTCTTCACATATCCCCCCCCAAAAAATAGAATAATATCCCAAATACTTATCACAGTAAGATGAACATATCCACAACTCGCAGATCCACGCAAAAGGGCTGAGTCCAAATTCAGTTATTAATGCCCATCCCATGTGAGCACAATCTCTACACCAGGGGTGTCCAACTTGCGGCCCAGTGAAGTATTTCGTGCGGCCCCGGTCGAGGGCGATGCAGTGTTTTCCTCTGCTGCCCCCGGGTGTTTACCGTCTTGCCGGCTCCCTTCTCTGTCTCGCTGCAGCGTTTGCATGTTTGTGCGGCCCCAGAAACATTTTTTTCGGCCAATGCGGCACAGCGAAGCCAAAAGGTTGGACACCCCTGCTCTACACCGTGCAGAAGTGCAGAGAACAATGATAAATCCCTCGGGAGTATCCCGTTTCACTTGCGCGTCTTCAGGGGTTGAAGCAGGAAAAAAAACATCTCAAGGTACTGCTAGCACTGACAAACAGCAAACAGAAATGAATTCAAATACTTACAAGGGCCCGGGAAAATCAGTGAGAAACGCCTTCCACTCAATAGCGTAGACCCAGGTACCAGAGGACATGGATTGCAGTTCCCTTCCAGAGCTGAAATGTCCGGAAGCCATGGAAGTAAACTGAACTGGCTGGGTGTGTGTTTTTCAAAGTTGGATTTTGTTATGGACTTTTTTGTGTGCTGGGTGGCTTGCTGCAGGAACTGGGCTTAAGGACAATTAAGCCACATGAGCAAAGCATTACTGGGGAGAATTGTGAAAACCCAGAAGATTGGGAGTCAGTTTTCATGACTGCCGGATAGTATGTTTGGGGGTTATATTTTTCATTTGTGCTTTGCTGTACCAAGGAGCTGTATTGGTAGAGCTCATATCCTTCCGCTCTTGTATGCCTGAAGGGAAGGGAGAAGCAACTGTCCCCAACGTGAAAATCCAACGTTGTTCTGTGTGACGTAATTTTCGTCAACGTAACTTACTTGTTGTGAGGCCTTTTTCTCCACTACAGTTTTGGTTTTGGTTTTTTATGTTTTTTGCTTCCTATCTCAGCAGAAGGAGATAAAGGTTTTTTTTTTTGTGTGTGTGTGTGTGTGTGTGTGTGATTGTGATTATCTCTTCCAGTGATTTTGGTCAACCTTGAAACCCCCATAATCATTCTAACAGCAGAGTTCATCAACTCTTGCAATGCCTTACTCTTAGTTTTCACAACCCCTAAATACAGTGCATTACAGTAGTCTAATCTGCCTAAAATCAATGCTTGCACCACAGTGCGAAAATCATAGGGGGGACCAACATTGGCTTCAACCTATACAGCATACGCAATTGCGCATATCCCATCTGGATAGTTTTCAAAATCTGATGTCCCATTGTCGGTGCAGAATCTAGCCAAACCCCTAATACCAACATCTCCTTTTTTTTTTTTTTTTTTAACTGGGAATTGAATTCCTAGCACATTCACGCATTCAAAATCTCATAATTGTTTATCACTTCCCACTATTGCCTAAGACCAATTTAGGCACATAAATGTAAAGCACGCCCAAGATCCGCCCCTAACCATGCCTATTTTCCGGTGGGCACCTTGGTCTAGGTGCCTACCTGGAAGCTGTAGGCACCTATCAAATTAGACACCTACAATCCAATTAATTGCTTGTTTGTTTTTAAAATAATTATTTAATTGAAATTTTCAATTAATAGCACCAATCAAGCCTAATTGAATAATTAACCTCCCTTTTATGGAGCCGTGATAGCAACTGCTGCCCATTAATTCCCAATGGTCTTTGATGCAATTACCATAGGTCGCTGCAATGATTAGCTTAGTAAAGGGGGAGGTAAGTTAGGTACCTAGATTGGCTATGTGCGCTGATCTAGGTGGCCAACTTTAAGCGTCATGGCCGTTGCATTTGAGCTTTTTTTTCTAACTGTCCCGATGTATTATTGCTGCTATATTAATGCTGACTGCAAGCAGAAGAAGCAGGGAATGCTGATATGACAATGTTTACGGATGTAAGTTCAAAACCAAGATAAGCGCAGTCTTTTTTTTTTTTTTTTTTTAACTTTTATGTATGACAATTTTTATTGAAAGAATCAAATAATCAGTACAATAGGATAATACAAAAATACATTCAATACAATAAGAATCACAATAATATTTCATACAAATTTAAATCATTCTTTCAAATTTAATTTCCATATGAATTAATTCAATGTTATCTACACCCCCCTTAATTCCTTCCCCTACCCATTATCTTCCCCTAAATGAAATCGTTCACCCTGGATGAAAGTTGACAAAAATAAAGAATTAAAATAAATAACTTTTTTTTTTCCCTTAATCCTAGATCACAATAATCCTTCTACTTGTTATTCAAGAGTCAAATTTCTTGCTTTTGATCTGACCCTTTCGGATCATTTTTATGTGTCAAGATATTTACTTCAATTCTATATCCCTCCACTTTTGATTTGTTTTCAGAATTTTTCCTACTTTTTGAGAATCTTTTTTTTAGTTCAGTTTACATTCAGTTGAGTAAAACTTTTTAAACTGCATTAATTGACTTTAGGTGCATTAAATTGTAGGTTTAACCCTTTCAGGACCAAGGGACATATTTGTCCCATAACTTTAAAATCCTATAAATTTTGATTGGGATAGTTTACAGTTCTAAATTTGATATGTACGGATTCCATATGATACTGCCTTTATGTAAACAAACTGGTTCCGACATTCATTCATTAGCGTCGTTGCCAGATTGACGAGAAGATTCACTTGCCACACTGTCCATAAGCCAGAAGTGTGATTTTTTTTAAAAAAAATAATGATATTTCACAAAAAAAATCAATATTTTGGCATCTGCAAGCCCTTTTTACCATAAAAATGTCGTCAAAACCACAAAAATTGGCCTACGATCCTTATGGTCCTGAAAGGGTTAACATAAGAACATAAGAATAGCTTTACTGGGTCAGACCAATGGTCTATCATGCCCAGTAGCCCGTTCTCTCAGTGACAATCCAGGTCAGTAGTACCTGACCAAAACCCAAAAAGTAGCAATATTCCATGCTACCAGTACAGGGCAAGCAGTGGCTTCCCCCATGTCTTTTCAGACTATGGATTTTTCCTCCAGGAATTTGTCCAAAGCTTTCTCAAAACCAGCTACGCTATCCGCTCTTACCACAACCTCTGGCAACGCGTTCCAGAGCTTAACTATTCTCTGAATGAACAAATATTTCCTCCTTTTGGTTTTTAAAAGTATTTCCCTGCAACTTCATCGAGTGTCCCCTAGTCCTTGTAATTTTTGACGGAGTGAAAAATTGATCCACTTGCGCCCGTTCTACTCCGCTCATGATTTTGTAGACGTATGTTATATCAATTATTTAATAGTTTTCCGATGCGCTGATGAACTGAATGCATTCTAACAATTGCACATTCATATGGTCTAGAGTTTGCTCGTATTTGAATGTGAAAAAGACCTCGTGAAAAAGTGAATATTGAGTCTCTATTTCTTGGGTGCGAAAGCCCTGGAAAAGTTTTCAATTTGGCAGCTGTGAAGCATTACTGAGTCATTATCCCGAAAGGAGCGGCCCTTTCCTTGGGATGGAATTAGTACGAGAAAGACGTCTTAGCACACATCACACCGGGGCGGGCAGCTTTAGATAGCATTCCAACAAAATCCACAACAGTGAGAAAGTGCCACCAGTATCAGTAAGCTGGGTCTCTAGTTGTGCAGGTGAGCCCAGGACACAGAAAAAAAAAGTATTCCCTCATTCACTAAAGGACAAGCACTTTGAAGGGTGGCCTGGTAACACAATAAAGACTTGAAAATTCTTAAAGTCCAGCCACCTATGAAAGTGATCATGAGAAAAATAAAATGCCAAAGAATCACTTTTGTAAATGACAGCGACCACTGCTCTACAAGTGCTAAATACAAAATACTGTTTAATTGCAATATTTTCCCCCCCTTTCAGTCACTATAAGACTGTTTCTCCGATGGAAACGAGAATTCTTTCAGTATCAAGCCTCCGCTGTCCTTTAATCACAACGGAGACCTCATTCGGAGCTTTAAAACTGTGTTCTGCAATGCATAATTAATCTGGCTTCATAAAGACCCGGACAAAAGGCCCCATTCAGTCTTTTAGTTCCTTCCCCCCCGAGATATTGTTATTTCTAAAAACTCCAGCCAGCTGGGGCTAGAGAGAAATTTCAGCACTGTGGGAGAATGAACAAACTGCCGGCCTCCAAGGGATTTCAAGTAACTATCTGACGAACTGGATTAGATATAAGACAGAGAAGCTTAGTTTGCAAAATACAAAGCTCATCTAATATTTTAGATGGCGTTTATATGGGAAAGGAAAAAAACCTGCATGGATTGGGTTGCTCTAAAAAGAATGATTTTCATAAAATGCTGTGAAGACAGTGGGATTCCATATTAGGGATTTTTTTTCCAGTTTGAGAATTTAAGAACAAATGTTCCTTGATTTGTCACTCTTAACTTCAGAATGTCCATACAGTATGTGATAAATGTGTCTTGCAAAGCAAATATTCCAGGCTGGTGTTTCTTGTTTCAGCAGTTTTACATATTCCCTGCAGAAAAAAAAAAGGACTAAAATCTGCATTCCTATAGGATGAGTGATTAGTAAGATAAATAAGCTGGACTCAAAATAATTTAATTTTAATTTAATTCTTATTCTTATATACCACTAATAACCGTGAGGTTTCTAAGCGGTTTACAAAAATGAATGCATTAAAAGATACAATAAATAAAAATAAATAAGATAGGTACTTGGAAATCCACTAACTGTCCCAAAGGCTCACAATCTAACTAAAGTACCTGAAGAGACAATTTATGAAAAATAAAGATAAAATATAAAGACAGAGATAGAAATGAATATTCCACCAAGTAATGAATAAATAAATTTAAAGATAGAATTAAAAATAAATAAGTAAAATAAATAAAAAAAATAGAGATAAAAAATAAGTATCAAGAGAAATAAAAAAATATATATGGATCGGGGGAGGGGTGTAACTGATCAGGTGCCCTGCTGGTTTGTCTACAAAGTGCAAAATATTGTATATACTTTAAAGATAAAGCCCTAAGTCAGGGGTAAGCAATTCCGGTCCTCGAGAGCCAGAGCCAGGTCAGGTTTTCAGGATAGCCACAATCAATATGCATGAGATAGATTTGCATCTCAAGGAGGCAGTGCATGCAAATCCATCTCGTACATATTCATGGTGGAGATCCTGAAAACCTGACCTGGCTCCGGCTCTCAAGAACCGGAATTGCCCACCCCTGACCTAGGGTTACCATATGGCTCTAGAAAAAGGAAGACGGATTGAGACATCCGGGTTTCACTTCCACCTTTTTCTGGAACCATATGGTAACCCTACCTTGTAAGCTATTTGTGTGTGATATTCTGAGGGCTGTACTTGATTGAATTTGTTTTGTTGCTTGGAATTCTATGAACATCGGAGCTTTTACCTCGCCGGCCCACGGTAGAAACCTCTTCTGCAGCTTCGTAAAAACCAGCGTTCGTAGTGATTTTGTGAACGAATAACAGCCAAACGTTTTGGGCGAGCTGGGCTAAAATATATCACTAGTATTGAGCTGATGTTTGTTTTTCCTGTGTGAAATGCGGAACCCAGGTCGCACTTTTATTGATGTTCTTTCAATCAAAATAAAAGAAACCCTCTCCCCCACCCCCCTAGGCACACACTATAGGCTTAAAGGCCCGGATTCTGTAAACGGCACCTACATCGGCCAGTGCCTTCAAAAACGGTGCTGGCTACATGTCATTCACATGTAGGCGTTGTTAACAGAATCCCGGCTACCGAAAAATATAAGTGCCGGTAATGTAGGCCAGGGTTTTAAAGGCCTACGTTTGACCTTAGACCCCATGCTTAGACTTAATTAGTTTTAAAAGGTGCAGTTAATTACCGTACCAATTAAAACCAATTAAAGCAATTAAGTTAGGCGGTGGTAGGCGTCATTTATAGACTCTGGGCCTAAATGTTTATTTGCAATGCCTTAGGCCCATAAAATTACATAAAATCATCTATCTGTTTTGAGCAGTGGAAAAATTTAAGATTGCGGGTATGGAGAGAGGACGGGGATGAATCTTTGTCTCTACTCTAGGGAAAGCTATGAAGAGGCCAAAGGATAATAGTGAAGATCTAACCAATATAACCAACATAGCCATTGCCCAGTTTAAGACACCATACTGGACTGAGAGGACCAGCAGAGACGGCTACTACTGCCTGGATTGATGCAGGACTCATCACGCACTGGGACACTGCTTTGGTGGTTGATCATAGCAAGGTGAAGAGGGCTTAAGAACATAAGAATTGCCGCTGCTGGGTCAGACCTGTGGTCCATCGTGCCCAGCAGTCCGCTCACGCGGCGGCCCTCTGGTCAAAGACCAGCACTCTAACTGAGACTAGCCCTACCTGTGTACACTCTGGTTCATCAGGAACTTGTCTAACTTTGTCTTGAATCTGCTATAAAAGCCTCCGGAAGAGCGTTCCAGTTTCCCACCACTCTCTGGGTGAAGAAGAACTTCCTTACTTTGTACGGAATCGATCCCCTTTTAACTTTAAAGAGTGCCCTCTCGTTCTCCCTGCCTTGAAGAGGGTGAACAATCTGTCCTTATCTACTAAGTCTATACCCTTCAGTACCTTGAATATTTTGATCATGTCCCCTCTCAATCTCCTCTGTTCGAGGGAGAAGAGGCTCAGTTTCTCTAATCTTTCGCTGTACAGCAGCTCCTCCAACCCCTTAACCATCTTAGTCACTCTTCTCTGGACCCTTTCAAGTAGTACCGTGTCCTTCTTCTTAGGCAAGAATCGTGAAAAAATTGGTTGTACGGTTTTGAGGAGGAACTCCTGCCGAATGGCATCAGTTCTATGGTCTTGGCTGGTCGTCATGATAATATCAAACATAGAAACATAGAAACATAGAAATAGACGGCAGATAAGGGCCCACGGCCCATCTAGTCTGCCCACCTTAATGTCCCTCCCCTACCTTTGCTCTGTGAATAGATCCCATGTGCCTATCCCATTTGGCCTTAAAATCAGGCACGCTGCTGGCCTCAATCACCTGTAGTGGAAGACTATTCCAGCGATCAACCACTCTTTCAGTGAAAAAGAATTTCCTGGTGTCACCTCGTAGTTTCCCGCCCCTGATTTTCAACGGATGCCCTCTTGTTGTCGTGGGACCCTTGAAAAAGAAGATATCTTCCTCCGCCTCGATGCGGCCCGTAAGATACTTGAACGTCTCGATCATGTCCCCCCTCTCTCTGCGCTCCTCGAGCGAGTATAGCTGTAATTTGTCAAGCCGTTTTTTCGTATGGTAGATCCTTGAGTCCCGAGATCATCCGGGTGGCCATTCTTTGCACCGACTCCAGTCTCAGCACATCCTTGCGATAATGCGGCCTCCAGAATTGCACACAGTATTCCAGGTGGGGCCTCACCATGGATCTATACAATGGCATAATGACTTCCGCCTTACGACTGACGAAACCCCTTCGTATGCAGCCCATGATTTGTCTTGCCTTGGACGAAGCCTGCTCCACTTGATTGGCAGACTTCATGTCCTCACTGACGATTACCCCCAAGTCTCGTTCTGCTACCGTTTTTGCTAGGATCTCGCCATTAAGGGTATAAGACTTGCATGGATTCTGGCTGCCCAGGTGCATAACTTTGCATTTTTTGGCATTGAAGTTGAGTTGCCATGTCCTAGACCATCGCTCCAGTAGGAGTAGGTCGTGCATCATGTTGTCGGGCACTGAATCTTCGTCTGTTGTGCATTTGCCCACTACATTACTCAGTTTGGCGTCATGAAAGGCAGAAGAGAATAGCAAAATGTATCCAGCTATGATGAAAGAGGAATATCACACAGGAGGCAGATATCTGTGGTATTTTGCTCCTGCAGTAGCAACTAAAGAGAAGACTCGTGCAGAAATAATTGCTAATCATTTGGTTGCATGGCTAAGGAAAGAGGAGCAGACAAAACTTTTGGAGTTGATTCCTGTCAAGTAAACACCAGTTGGGAGGATGGAGTGACACATTTGGTGGAGGAGAACCTACGAAGGAAGCTGGTGAGGATTGTCTGTACACAAAACAAACAGTGGAGGCAATACCAACATATACATTCATACAATTGAATTAAAATAATCCCAACACTGGCCGTGTTTCAGCCAAAGCTCTGCCTCAGGGGTTCAGCAGTATTTGAAATACAGTTATATGATGAAATGCAAAAATATCAATAGGCAGCACCAACGCGCTACTTAGTTAAACAAATCCCGTACCAATTCTTCAGCTGCAAATCGCATAGACTCAACTGCCTAAAAACTGCCTAAAAACCAGACTGGCCATCACACACCCAGTTCATAGAAAGGTATGTCACAATGACAAATGAGTCTGCTTTTCATGTGTACAATCAGGAGAGGAGAGAACATTATATTAGGGGTCAGCTGAAAGGCAGAGAGTTCATGAGCTGAAACAGAAGCAAACAATACAAGGCCTCTTTGCCGGATTTTCTTAAATAACATTAATGTAATGTAATGTAATTTATTTCTTATATACCGCTATATCCTTTAGGTTCTAAGCGGTTTGAAGAAAATATACATTAAGATTATAAATGAGAAGTAAGAAGGTACTTTAAAAAATTCCCTTACTGTCCCGAAGGCTCACAATCTAACTTTTATCAAGGCGCGGTAATCAACTTAGCATGCGCTAAAGATTAGTGCACGCTAAATCGGTTAGCGCGCCTTAGTATAACGACCCCTACATTAACTGCATAGATGACATTTGAAAGACAATTATGGGGCTACAGATGTAGTTCGGACTATTTGTATGTTCAAATAAATATCGCTTAATTTCTACGTATTTCAACTGTGCTTTGATGTAGGTAAGACTCGCTGTCAGCAGTTATTCGGATTCAGCGCACCACCCTGCCTAATTTGATCACGTAAGTCGTTTGTAGAGTTTGAAAAAAAAATTTTAAAAAATCTACGCCTAAAATGTTCGCGCCCTACTGGTGGAGCTTAGGGATCCCTACCGCGGATAGCAAAAGGTGAGCCACCGCTGGGTGGATCTGAGCCCAAAGTGGATGGGCCCCTGCCCACCCTGGCCCGACCATGCTATGCCACTGAATTATTTTGCACAAAAAGAGGTCTTTATCTGCAGCTTATTTATCATTGATAATACAGTGGTTTGTAGCTGAGCCTTCTAATTATATAGTAGGTCAAGTATCCCCTTGTTCTTCTATAGTCAAAAGTGATTACAGGTCAATCATTCAGGCGATCCCCGTCATCTCTCCCTCTGATGTTACTTTATATGCGTGACACCCGGAAATGACATCAGCGGCAGAGCCGACGGGGTCGCGAAGAGCACGTTGTTGACCGCCACGAACAACAACTTCAACTAGAGCTACGGGAGAAGGGAAGGGGACGCGCGCATGGAGGAACGGGAAGAAGCGGGAGGGCGGAGAGGAAGGGGGGTGCCGGTGCTCCCACCAACATGGCGCCTGGGGCGGACCAACCCCCTCGCCCCCACTCCCACTGGCAACAGGAATGCTCTGCTGCAGCCCTTCCCTTCCAAGCAGCCCCACAGGGAAGAGGAAGGGAGAGGCTGGAGCAAGACGCTTGCTCTGCTTTCCTAATTCAAGCCCTGATCTCCAGTTACGCCATCCCCGGCCCACCCACCAACTCTTGGCTCAAAAGATCCATTTCCTTTTTGTCCCTCTTTCGTTGCCGTTATGTTTCATGTATTTCTGTCTCAAGGCATTGAAAGTTGGGTTATAGATTGTGTAAATAAATAAATAATGCATACTGATTTTGAATCCTGGATATTCAGGAAAACCCTCTTTTTCTTTCATTTTTGAGATGGTTTTAAACCTCACAGAGGGCGCATAATTGGCCTTGCAATCACTAGAACATAAGAAGCGCCATCTCCGGATCAGAACTTCGGTCCATCAAGTCCGGCCATCCGCACACGCGGAGGCCCAGCCAGGTGTACACTTGGCGTAATTTTAGTCACCCATATCCCTCTATGCCTCTCGTAAGGAGATGTGCATCTAGTTTGCTTTTAAATCCTAGAATGGTGGATTCCGCAATAACCTCCTCTGGGAGAACATTCCAGGTGTCCACCACTCGTTGCCTGAAGCAGAACTTCCTGATATTCGTCCTGGACTTGTCCCCCTTTAGCTTCAGTCCATGTCCTCTTGTCTGTGTCACATTGGACATTGTAAATAATTTTTTTCCTGCTCTATTTTGTCGATTCCTTTCAGTATTTTGAAAGTCTCGATCATATCCCCTCGCAGTCTCCTTTTCTCATGGGAGAACAATCCCAGTCTCTTAAGTCAGTGTTCTTCAACCACCGGTCCATGGACCAGTGCCGGCCCACAGAAATTTCCTGCCGGTCCACAGGGCCAGCATGTGCATCATGCCCAAAACAGTGTTCTTCAACCGCCGGTCCACGGTACGATTGATGCGGAGTTATCTTCGAGCCAGCTCCCTCTTCCTAACTGATTCAGTGCACAAAGCCACATGCAGTGGCTCCTACGGGCATCCTGCACCTGAACTGGAAGCCTCTCTCTGACATTGCAACTTCAGAAGGAAGGCTTCCAAATGAGGCAAGGTGCAATTAGTACTATTATGGGGGCGGGGTCTGGGGTGGAGATTGGGTAGAGATGGGCAGGGTCCGGCCCACAACTTAACCCAGTGTTCTTCAACCACCGGTCCACGGACCGATGCCGGTCCACAGAATAATTATTTTATTTCTGCCGGTCCACAGGTGTAAAAAGGTTGATAAACACTGTCTTAAGTCGTTCCTCGTATTCCAAGTTCTCCATACCTTTTATTAGCTTCGTTGCTCGTCTCTGCACCCTCTCCAGCAGTTTTATATCCTTCTTTAGGTTGGGAGACCAATGTTGGACACAGTATTCCAAGTGTGGTCTGACCATTGCTCTATAAAGCGGCATTATAACTTTCTCCGATCTACTCGTGATTCCTTTCTTTATCATGCCTAACATTCTATTTGCTTTCTTTGCCGCTGCCGCACATTGTGCTGACAGTTTCAGGGTCCTATCTATCAATACACCCAGGTCCTTTTCTTGTTCGCTCTTACCCAGAGTTGCACCTGACATTCTGTACTCGTGTTCCTTGTTCTTTCTGCCTAAATGCATTACTTTGCACTTTTCCACATTAAACTCCATCTGCCATTTCTCCGCCCATTTCACTAGTGTAAACCCCAAGTCCAACTCCTCCCCTCCCCCCCCCATTTTTTCTTACTTCAGGTATAACTGCTGATGTCTAGATTTTTAAAATATGGGTGTATTTACATTACAAGATAGGAAATGCAATGCATAGGTACTTTTCAGGCCCACGCAAGCTATGCCTGCAATACACCCCCTTAGAAACTGCTTGCTGCAGATTTATATGCACAAATAGTGGTTTTCCAAAATAACTATTTACAAACATTATAAGAACATAAGAGTTGCCATACCGAAGGTCCATCAGGTCCCAACAGTGGCCAACTCAGCTTACAAGTATCTGGCAATTGGTATTGTGATGTCATAATGCCTCATTCCACCAATGCTTAAGAGCCAACCTCATCAGTGATGTCACTTGATTGGCCTATACACAGCTCACTTTTACTACATTATGATTTCGAGAGTGGTACAGTGGTTAAAGCTACAGCCTCAGCAGCCTGAGGTTGTGGGTTCAAACCCCCGCTGCTCCTTGTGAGCCTGGGCCTGCTGCCTCGCTGAATGCTCTTCGCTGCTCTGTCGGTCATAGAGTTCCCACGAGTGTCAGAGCAGCGCAGAGCATCCAGCACATTACCTGGCGCTAAAAATCTTTTCCACGCTTTTGTAAAAAGGGGTGTTAATTCCCCCCCCCCCCCCCATTGCCCCTGGTACATTAGATAGATTGTGAGCCCACTGGGATAGACAGGGAAAAATACTTGAGTACCCAAATAAATTCATGTAAACAGTTCTGAGCTCCCTAGGGAGAATGGTATAGAAAAATGAATGAATAAATAAATAAAACAGATATGATCATAATAATTGCCATACTAGGACAGACTGAAGGTCCATCAAGCCCAGAATCCTGTTTCCGACAGTGGCCAACCCACTGGCCAACAGTGGCTTAACCTAGAAATTAGCAGTGGATTTTCCCAATTTCATTTTAATAATAGTTTAAGGTCTTTTTGTTTTAGGAAACTATCTAAACCTTTTCTAAACCCCGCCAAGCTGCCTTCCACATCCCGGAAGCTTTTTCCTCTGCTACTGCTTCCTGTCCCTGCCTAGACACGGAGCAGTAGCAGCGGGGGAAAACGTCCGGGCCACTGAAGGCAGCATGTTTACTCCACTCACGCTGCCAGCAGACCAAAGAGTGCAAGAGTAGCTGCCTTTTCAGATTCTGTGGAGGGGAGAATGCAGTGGGGGTCGCTGGGGGGGATCAGGGAGGCGGGAGGGAATCATTACAGAAATGCTGGACCACAGAGTTGGAGAGGAGAAACAAGAAAGGAATGCTAAACCTCTAGGGGAGGGAAGGACAGATATACCAGACCATGGTTGGGAGGAGGAGGGAAGGAGAGAAGATGAGGTACCAGACCATATGAAGGGAGAAAGGGAAGGAGAGAAATTTCAGACTACTATAGGGAGAGGGAAGGAGAGAGAGATGCCAGACCAGGGAAGGGAGGGAGTTGAAAGAGGTAGGTGAAAAGAGGAAGATAAGGGCAGGGAGATGCAAGACCACAAAAGGGGTGGAGGAAAGGGAAGGAGGGGAGAGAGATGCCAGACTATGGAAAAGAGAGGAGAAAAATGCCAGACCATCATAGGGGGAAAGAGAGGGAGGAGATTCTGCACAGGGTTGATAAGGGAAGCGAGATTCAAGAAATGCTGTTTAAGAAAAGTTAGGAATAAGGGAAAAGATAGAGAGAGGAGATGGTGCATGTGGATAGATGGGAAGGGAAGACATGGAACAGTAGATTTGAGAAGTAAGCAGAAAAATTTTAAAAGTGGAATATTAAAAAGTTAATGCCGTAGATGGATGTAGGGCAGAAAGTGATGAAGGAGAGAAAAACAACAAATGGATAAGAAGACCCTGGAAACACAGTTAAGATCAGATACAGAAGAAAGTTCAACCAGAGACTGGGAAAAGATGATTAGATAAATAAAATCGCCAGACAACGAAGGTAGAAAAAAATGATTTTATTTTCAATTTAGTGATTGAAAGATGATGGTTTTGAGAATTTACATCAGCTATCTATATTTTGCACTTTTCAGGAAGAAATGCATTTGTTTGTATTTCTCTGGTGTTGTGCTGCATTCAGAGTCTGGCATCTTAGGGTTTCGTTTGCGTATATTACGACTTTTGGATAGCATTTATCTGCGCTCTGCATGTGTGACTGAGGCCAGGTGTTCTGACATAAGAACATAAGAACAAAAGCAATGCCTCCACTGGGTCAGACCTGAGGTCCATCGTGCCCAGCAGTCCGCTCACGCGGTGGCCCAAAAGGTCCAGGACCTGTGCAGTAATCCTCTATCTATACCCTTCTATCCCTTTTTCCAGCAGGAAATTGTCCAATCCTTTCTTGAACCCCAGTACCGTACTCTGTCCTTTTATGCCCTCTGGAAGCGCATTCCAGGTGTCCACCACACGTTGGGTAAAGAAAAACTTCCTAGCATTCGTTTTGAATCTGTCCCCTTTCAACTTTTCCGAATGCCCTCTTGTTCTTTTATTATTCGAAAGTTTGAAGAATCTGTCCCTCTCTACTCTCTCTATGCCCTTCATGATCTTGTAGGTCTCTATCATGTCTCCTCTGAGTCTCCGCTTTTCCAGGGAGAAGAGCCCCAATCTCTCCAATCTTTCGGTGTATGAAAGGTTTTCCCATGCCCTTAATCATTCGTGTCGCTCTCCTCTAGACCCTATCAAGTTTCAAGTTTCAAGTTTATTAGGTGACTTGATTAATCGCTTAATCAGGATTTCTAAGCGATGTACACTTTAAAATTCACATTTGTTTAGGGGACAATACAATATGTACAAATACTTAAATAGGGCTAATTTACATTAAATTAACATTACTAAACAATGGGTAAGGAGGGAAGAAATACAATTCTTAAAGTAAAGAAAAGACATTAAGGGAAAATACAAAGGGGTAATAATTAACAAAAGTATAGCAAAGTTAAATAAGACAATAAAATAGTAAAATTAGGTTGCGAAGGCATCTTTGAAAAGGAAGGTTTTTAACTCATTTTTAAATTTCCCAAACTCCTTCTCCTCCCGTAAAAAAATAGGGAGGGCGTTCCAAGTCTGCGGTGCAGTACAAGAAAAGATAAATTGTCGTCTCGTATTAATAATTTTTAGTGAGGGAATAGATAATAAATTTTGTTCACTAGATCGTAGAATTCTCTTTGCAGTATATGGAATTAGAAACCTAAATAAAAATGCAGGGGTCTTGTTATATAGGGTTTTAAAAAGAATTATACATAATTTATAAGTAATTCTGTGAATGACTCAAGTATTGCCATATCCTTCTTAAGGTACGGTGACCAATACTGAACACAGTACTCCAGGTGCGGGAACACCATTGCCCGATACAACGGCAGGATGACTTCTTTCGTTCTGGTCGTAATACCCTTCTTGATAATACCCAACATTCTGTTTGCCTTCTTTGCGGCTGCTGCGCATTGTGCCATTGACTTCATTGTTGTATCCACCAACACACCCAAGTCTTTTTCAAGGTTTCTTCTCTCTAATACTAATCCCCCCATTTGGTAGCTGAACATTTCCCTACATTGAAGCTCATCTGCCATTTATTCGCCCACTCTTCCAGTTTGTTCAGGTCCCTTTGTAGGTCCTCACACTCTTCCGCAGTTCTAACCCTTCTACAGAGTTTAGTGTCATCCGCAAATTTTATGACAGGAAGGAATGTTGAGAAGCACCAAACAGTGTGCTTTGTGTAGATTAATTTTGTGGTTAACCGTTGTGTGTTATTAATAAAATTATATTGTGTGTGTATATATGAAAAATGAATGGAAAAAAAATGGCATTACAATTCGTACTGTTATTATGGATGTCAGGGGCGGAGCTTGGGCTGGGCCTGGGGCGGAGCTTAGGTGGTGTCTAGAGTGGAGCTTGGGCGGAAAATGGGGAAAAGCTCGGGCGTCCCCAATCATTTTGAAAAGTTGGCTCCTATGGCGTAACGTGCTATCTTTAATGCATACGAAATGCGATTTTGCCATGCACGCTACACGGTTTGCCGAGGCCCCTATGTTTCTCATCCATAACAATCATCAAAATTTCTAAACAAATATTAAAGGCATTCAGCGGTGTAGCAAGGGTGAGTGGCGCCCCGCCCTCTTCTCTGCCCCCCACTCCTCCCTGATCCCCCTTCCGCGCACACCCCCCTTCCCCCGTCCCTCTTTAATATCCCACGCATGAGTAGCATCGCAAAGTTGCTGCCCGCGTTGCCGGCTCTCCCTCTGACATCATTTCCTAGACACAGGACCCAGAAGTGACGTTAGAGAAAGCCGACGCCGGCAGCAAGCTCGCAATACTCCTCGTGCCAGGAAAATTAAAGAGGCAAGAGGGAAGGGAAGGGGCGCCTGCTTGTGGCATGGGGGGATCGGGAAAGAGCAGGGGAGGGGTCAGAGAGGAGGCTGGGTGCCAGCGCCCCACCAAGACGGCGCCCAGGGCGAACCACCCTTACGACATCACTGACCGCAAATACACAGTGTTCAAATGCACAGCAGCCTCCTTTGAGGCGTAGGGCTCCTTTTACGAAGCCGCGTCAGCGGCTTTATTGCACGGGACTTTTCATCACGTGCTAGCCCCCGCCTGCTCAAGAGGATACGCGCTATTACGCGCGTTAAACCGCTGCCGCGGCTTCGTAAAAGGAGCCCTTGGCGAAGCGATTTATTTTTCTGATTCGGAAGTCCCTTCTGTGCTGCCGTGGTTGACTTTGCAAAAGAAAATTCTCCCTGGCAACCGGCCAAAATGGGCTCGTCTCTCTCTTCAGTGGGTTAAATGTGAGGGGTTGCAAACTTGACGCCACGCTTCATCCCTCGCTCTTCCTCCGTGTTTGCATTCCTTGCTTTAAATCAGGGAGTGTCACTGACCCTTCAAGGCTGAGAAGAAGCAGTTTGTTTGGAAGGAAGTATGGGGGGGGGGGGGTGGGAGAGGGGTGAATAACACCACCAATTTGATTTTTTTTTTTTTTTTTTTCCCAGAAAACTACTGTTTCACGACAGCCTTGAAAAAGGCAATAGAACTGGTTTTCATCAGCCTATGGAGAAGTTAAAATGAAGCAATGGTCACAGTTCCCCTTTACACACTGGCATATTACACCATTTAATCATTTCACTTCATATCTGGAACTGATTTTTCCCCCCCCCCCCGAGCCGGTTGAAGTTCACACAAAGTGCACTAAACGCAGCCATTTTCGCATCCTGAGACCAATTTAAACATTCTCTTGCCCTGCGCATGGGACATGGAGAAGGTCTTTTCACGCTAAAAACACGATTTAACTGGTCCTGTTTTGTACTGTAGATCTGAGAAAGAGTTTAGAGCAGTGTTGTTCAACCACCGGTCCACGGACCAGTGCCGGTCCACAGAAATCTCCTGCCGGTCCACAGGGCCAGCACATGCATCAGGCCCACAACAGTGTTCTTCAACCGCCGGTCCACGGTGCGATCGATGCGGTGTTATCTTCGAGCCAGCTCCCTCTTCCTAACTGATTCAGTGCACAAAGCCACGGGCAGCGGCTCCTACGGGCGTCCTGCGCCTGAACCGGAAGCCGTCTCTCTGACGTTGCAACGTCAGAGGGAAGGCTTCCAGATGAGGCACGGGACGTGCAAGGTGCAATTAGTATTATGGGGGCGGGGTCTGGGGTAGAGATGGGAGGGATCTGGCCCACAACCTAGCCCAGTGTTCTTCAACCGCCGGTCCACAGACCGATGCCAGTCCACAGAATAATTCTTTTATTTCTGCCGGTCCATAGGTGGAAAAAGGTGGAAAAACACTGGTTTAGACTCCTAGTTTAAAACACATTTTACACTTCCCCCTCCGTATTCGCAGGGGTTAGGGGCACAGCCGGCCCAGGAATATTAAAAAAACCGTGAAATAATATTTGGATCGGTTCTGCCCCTAACCCCCGCTTCCCCCAGCTATTTTAAGCCCCGAAAGCCCCCCCCCCCCCTTAAGCCTTACCTGGTGGTCTAGCGGGTTTTCAGAGCAGGAGCGATCTTCCCACGCTCCTGCCCCTTGCAGATCGCTCACAGGAAATGGCTCTAGAGACTACGGGAACTCAAAGCAGCCATTTCCTCTGAGCGATCTGCACGGGGCAGGAGCGTGGGAAGATCGCTCCTGCCTGAAAACCTGCTAGATCACCAGGTAAGGCTTATGGAGGGGCTTACAGGGCTTAAAATAGCCTGAAAAATGAAAATGCATTTTTGGGTTTAAAACCACGAATAAGCGAATCCATAGATACGGAATTCGTGAATACGGAGGGGGACGTGTATTCATTTATTTGGATTCCTATCCCGTCCTTCCAGAAGAACTCAGAACAGGTTTCTCTGTATAATCCTAAGAACATAAGAATAGCCTTACTGGGTCAGACCAATGGTCCATCAAGCCCAGTAGCCCGTTCTCACGGTAGCCAATCCAAGTCACTAGTACCTGGCTAAAACCCAAAGAATAGTAACATTCCATGCTACCAATCCATGTCTTAATAACAGACTATGGACTTTTCCTCCAGGAAATTGTCCATAACCCTTCTTAAAACCAGCTAGGCTATCCGCTCTTACCACAACCTCTGGCAACGCATTGCAGAGCTTAACTATTCTCTGAGTGAAAAAATATTTCCTCCCATTGCTTTTAAAAGTATCTTCCTGCAATTTTATTGAGTGTCCCCTAGTCTTTGTAATTTTTGACGGAGTGAAAAATCAATCCACTTGTACCCGTTCTACTCCCTTGCTTTCCTTTCCACAACTATGCATTAAAAAAAAACTTTTTTCCAAGTTTTTTTGTGTTGTTTTTTTTGCAAAGGGCTCCTATAATAATACTTCCTGGTTAAAGATAATTGTCTGACTCAATTTTTATTTTTTTACGAAATGTTAAAACCACAGGCGCTCGATTTAAGCTTTTTTTTTTCTTTTTTTTCTTATAAATCTTTATTCATTTTCCATTCAAAAACAGTGCATTAAAATATACATACAAATGGCTTCAAGACAGCACCACAATCGATCAAAGAAATACTACAATACATTCCCCCCCCCCACACACACACACACACCCTAATTCAAAAACAAAAACCAGGTACATTACTACATAAATACAATTAAAATCATAAACAGCACTTTCCTTTGATCAATTAATACAACAAAATATAATACCCCTCCCTGGATGTGCAAATCACATAGGGCTTCCTTTTCTAAGGTGCACTAGCGTTTTTAGCGCCCGCACAAAAATTACCGCGTGCTAAAGTAAAATGAGCCCAAAATGCCTAAGCATATATAAACATATGTTGGAAACGATTATTTATTCTTTTAGGCATTCAACTATTGTAAGACACCATCATACTAATGCCACTTCTGTTTTTATTTTATTTTTAATCGGCTCCACTTAGGGAACATTGGTTCAATTAAAATCATTCTTTGCAACAATTACGTTTCACAGTGTTTGCAGCAATGTCCGCTTACAACGTGGGGGTGATTTGTATCAAATATTATTGCGGTAAAGAGCAGAAGTTTATCTTTACATGGAAGACCGTTAGCTCCCCCTGGGTCTTAACCACGAGATGGAATGGCCCATGGAACGAAAAGCTAAGACATGACTGGTTGACAGCAAGTCACATGATAGATTTAAACCTAGCAGGCAAGCAGCAGTTTTCTCGCTCTCTCGGAGGAGAGCGAGAACTAGAAGGCCTTGAGCATGCGCAGATGCTCAAGGTCCAGCACAAGGAAGAGGGAAGATCTTCGGGCTCTGGCATGTCCTGTGCGTTGGGGCTGGTGCGGTGCCAGATAGGGGTAAGAGAATGTGTATGGGTGGGTGGGTGAGTGTGGGATGCAGTGGGGGGGGGGGGGCGCTCGTAAATCGAGTCAAGCTCGGTTTCCGAGGTGCAGATTTTGCGAATGTTTTGCTCGTCTTGCAAAACACTCGCAAACTCCGGCACTCATAAAACCGCATTCAAGCACATCAAGCAGCATATGGGGTAAAGACCTAGAACAATTGCTTGCGCCTACTACCTATGGAGAATTCAAGAAATGCCTGAAAACACATCTATTCCTGAAATATTTAGAAAACCAACCTATTCAATCTTAGTCCTTAACAACCGAGTGCAAGAATCACCTATCGCTAAATCTGTACTTTTGTTTATTCACTCAATCTGTAACATTTCTAATCATTGTGAACCGCATAGAACTTCACGGTCCTGCGGTATATAAACAGTTATTATATTATGTTATTGAATGTTGCCAGTGCTGTAAGATTTTAAAGAAAAGATATCAGAGTAAACTCAGAAAGAAAGAATATGAAAAGTAAACAGATAAACAAAGAAAGAGGAGAGAGGGGTAGTATGGCCTATGATAGAAGTTTGAGGGGGGCTATTGAGGCTCCTTGGCCCCCATCCATAGCTCCACTGCAACGTTCGGCCTGTGGCTTTTGAGGCCTTTCCCCTGCTCTAGAGATTAGCCTGGCAGAAATGGGTAAATATTTAGAGGCAGTTATACCCAGTAACAAAAGTTTACTGGAGTGGTTTAATATTTGTTAGAAAAACCAAGTTGATAGAAACATAGAAGATGATGGCAGATAAGGGCCATAGCCCATCAGGTCTGCCCACTCTACTGACCCACCCCCAAGTCTACTATCCTAGGGATCCCACTACTCCCAGTGACAGGTTCCCTTGGCTTAAACACTCTAAGGCAGGGGTGTCCAATGTCGGTCCCTCGAGGGCTGCAGTCAAGTCGGGTTTTCTGGATTTCCCCAATGAATATGCATGAGATCTATTTGCATGCACTGCTTTCAATGCATATTCATTGAGGAAATCCTGAAAACCCGACTGGATTGCGGCCCTCGAGGACCGACATTGGACACCCCTGCTCTAAGGGCATCCCACATGGGCATCCCATTTGCTCTTAAATTCTTGCACGCTGTTTGCCTCGATCACCTGCCACCGGGAGCTCGTTCCAAGATCAACCACTCTCTCGGGAAGAAATATTTCCTGGTGTCGTCATGAAATTTCCCACCCCTGAGTTGATGCATAGTCATTGTGGATATCTTGAAAACCTGACTGGCAAAGGGGTCCTCCAGGACTGAGTTGAGAAACACTATTGTAGAAAGCATGCTAATTGACTTTTTCTGGTTTCTACTCCCAATTCATCTACTTTTACAATTTTGTTGGGGGGGGGGGCCTTAAATGTCATTAGATTAACCGTTGTGTTGAATTGTTTGTATTTTATGAAATTCAATAAACACATTTAAATCATAGAATATTTTGAAAAAAGAACTTGATTTCTTTTAATTATTGACCCTACTGCTTTCTCCTGCATAATGCTATGTACATGTACATAGGACAAAATATGTGCACATGCATCATTGTTTTCACTGCTAGCCGAATGGAAACTTCTCAAATTAGTGTCTTGATTCATGTCAGTTGAATGTGAACTCTGAAAATCATCGATTGCCGGTAGGTCAGTGCATGTCTGCGGCGATGCCAGCAGCAGGAAGCCCTATGTGCGCCTAATGCTTCAAAAATGTTCCAGCCTGGGATCCATTTGAATGATTTGTCTCTAAAGGTGAAAGGGGAATTTTGGTTTAAGCAAACAAACAAAAAAAAAAAAAATCATTTGGCGTGACTCTCTTGTGCAAGATTCATAGGATTTATCAGCCAGGGTTACTCAGCATGAGGTCAGAAATCAGAATGTTGAGCATGGTGCATGTGGACTGACAACAGGATGAATAAAAAAAAAAAAAAAAAAAGAGAGAGAGACAGAGAACCAATTCAGAAATAAAAAGACTTTACACTTTCAGGATACTTTGTCCACTCCTAACAACTGAGCCCAAAAGATTTTTTCATTCTGTTTTCTTTTAGAGTGCATCTACATGTACATTTGCATGTACATCTGCATTTGTATGTGCATCTACATGTACATTTACGTGTACATCTGCATTTACATGTGCATCTACATGTATATTTGTGTGTACATCTACATCTGCATGTACATGTACATATACATGTACATCTGTATTTGCATGTGCATCTAAATGTATATTTGCATGTACATTTACATCTGCATGTGCACCTACATGTACATTTGCATGTACATCTGCATTTGTATGTGAACTTACATGTACATTTGCGTGTACATCTGCATTTGCATGTACATGTACATTTGTGTGTACATCTACATCTGCATGTACATTTACGTGTACATCTGTATTTGCATGTGCATCTAAATGTATATTTGCATGTACATTTACATCTGCATGTGCATTTACATGTACATTTGCATGTATATTTGCGTGTACATCTACATGTGCATTTACATCTACATGTGCATTTACATGTACATTTGCATGTGCATCTACATTTGCACGTACATCTACATTACTATGTGCATGTGCATCTACATTTGTACGTGCATCTACATGTGCATTTGTGTGTACATCTGCATTTGCACGTGCATCTATATTACTATGTGCATGTACATCTGCATTTGTATGTGCACTTACATGTACATTGTGTGTACATCTGCATTTGCACATGCATCTACATGTATATGTGCATGTACATCTACAGCTGCATGTGCATTTACATCTAATCTAATCTAAATCTAATCTAAACCTTAGGTTTGTATACCGCATCATCTCTACATTCGTAAAGCCTCGACACGGTTAACAAGAGTTAAGGGTAGAAAGGAACTCCAATATAGGGAAGAGGCAAAATGAAGAGAAAATTTAGAGAACTAGAATAACCAGAGAGGGAGGAGGAGTTACATTTTTGAGAATAACCAGGTTTTCAAATGTTTACGGAAGAGTTGGAGGGAGCTCAGATTCCTAAGAGGGGAGGTAAGGTTGTTCCAGAGCTGAGTGATTCTGAAAGGGAGGGAAGAACCTAGTTTTCCTACAAGTACATTTACATGTACATTTGCACGTGCATCTACATGTATATTTGTGTGTACATCTACATTTGTATGTGCATCTACATGTACATTTGTGTGTACATCTGCATTCCCTTTGATCATCCGAGCTGTTTTACCCGCGCTCAGCGGTGCACTAAAAAATGCCCCAAACGGTCTATCTGCCCCAAACAACCAAATGACAATTTGGAAAGGCAGAAATAAATTATCCAGCACCGCAGTTTGTCCAAATACCAAGGGGGAATGTTGGGGGGAAGGTAGGAGGCATGTTTTGGGCGGGTCTAGGGAAAGGCCCTGTAACAGAATGTCCAACAGCGATAATCGAACAGGAAGAAGCATCTAAGGGCTCCATTTACTAAGGCACGCTAGTGTTTTTAGCGCTCGCTCAAGATTGGCGCGCGCAAACCACGCGCTAAACGAAAAATACTAACGCAAGCTCTATGGAGGCGTTAGCGTTTAGCGCGTGCTGAAACCGCTAGCACACCTTGGTAAAAGGAGCCCTAAGTCTTATCTTTAGGATGTCCTAAGTTAGACCTGTTTCAATCACATCAAAGGAAAAAAACAGTTCTGGTTGGGCAGCTGAGCATTGCAATGATCAAGGCATGATTCCTCATAAATCCCCAGTAGTTACTGTCCTCCTCCCTCCCCCCCCCCCATCCCCCGTCCCCTGAAAGTGAAACTAGAAAGGAATACCAGGCTTTCTGACACTCTTAGGTGCTCTAAGAATTCTTTTTTTTTCATTACATTTTCAGCTGTTACACACAATCCAAAAGGCAAAATCAAAAAGAACCCAACAAAAACTGGAGTGAAAACACAGCGACAAAACAACAAAAAACAACCTCAGGAAATGTACAAGGTACAGGAATTTTATTTGAGACAATAAAAAGTATAACATCCAAAATAAGTCCTT
The DNA here is from genome assembly GCF_902459505.1 of Geotrypetes seraphini. Taxonomy (NCBI): domain Eukaryota; kingdom Metazoa; phylum Chordata; class Amphibia; order Gymnophiona; family Dermophiidae; genus Geotrypetes; species Geotrypetes seraphini. Next base: position 388,788,422 of record NC_047086.1, on the reverse strand, counting down.
GTCGTTAAATGAGGCGGACCCAACACGGTCCGTGTTTCGAAAAACACTTCTTTTCTCTGGAGTTCATGATGTTCAGTACTTTTGTATAAAAGAACTTTATGGATAACAGCGACAGAACAAAAGATTCTTAAAACGCAGGCGATAAAAAAAATCTCCTCTCGAAAACGCTGACGGCAGAATGGAAAGGACACCGCGGGAACTCACGGAGTATAAAGAAAATGCGTGGTGACGTCATACGTCAACCCAAGCCTGGACTATCACCCGTCTCTGCATTCTCTTTATACTCCGTGAGTTCCCGTGGCGTCCTTTCCATTCTGCCGTCAGCATTTTTCTGAGCAGCGTTTGAGAGATTTTTTTTTTATCGCCTGCGTTTTAAAAATCTTTTGTTCTGTCGCTGTTATCCATAAAGTTCTTGTATACAAAAGTACTGAACATCATGGACTCCTGCGGAAAGAAGTGTTTTTCAAAACATGGACCCTTTTGGGTCCGCCTCATTTAACGACAAGGACCATTATTTTAAAATTGTGAGCCCTCCTGAAACGAAAATACACAACTAATGCTACTAAGAACATAAGAATTGCTGCTGCTGGGTCAGACCAGTGGTCCATCCTGCCCAGCAGTCTGCTTCCGCGGCAGCCCTCTGGTCAAAGACCAGTGCCCTAACTGAGTCTAGCCTTGCCTGCGTACGCTCTAGTTCAGCAGGAACTTGTCTAACTTTGTCTTGAATCCCTGGAGGGTGTTATCCCCTATTTGAATCCCTGGAGGGTGTTTTCCCCTATTTGAATCCCTGGAGGGTGTTTTCCCCTATTTGAATCCCTGGAGGGTGTTTTCCCCTATTTGAATCCCTGGAGGGTGTTTTCCCCTATAACAGCCTCCGGAAGAGTGTTCCAGTTTTCTACCACTTTCTGGGTGAAGAAGAACTTCCTTACGTTTGTACGGACTCTATCCCCTTTTAACTTTAGAGAGTGCCCTCTCGTTCTCTCTACCTTAGAGAGGGTGAATAACCTGTCTTTATCTACTAAGTCTATTCCCTTCATTATCTTGAATGTTTCGATCATGTCCCCTCTCTTCTTATTTCTAAAGCACCTCCAGACGTATAAAGGACAGTCCCTGCTCGAAAGAGCTTACAATCTAATTATGACAAACAGGATAAAAAGGACAGATGTATGTAATTATGGGGTCCTTTTATTTTGTTTTTTATTGAATGGGGTCCATTTATTATGGTGCACTTACCGAGTTAGCGCGCGCCAAACCTGTTTGCGCTTAAAAAAAGGGCCCCTATATAAGCCACCTGCAAGGCCGAGAGCTATCAAAGTGGCATACATTCAGGTACAGTTGTCATTTCTCTGTTCTCGGAGGGCTCACAATTACAAAATAAAAGAGTTAATGTGGAATTTGAACTGGGGGGGTCTATTAGGGCTCCTTTTATCAAGCCGCGTGACTTTTAATCACGCGCTAACCCCCGCGCTGGCCAAAAAACTACCACCTGCTCAAGGCAGGCATTAGCGGCTAGCACAGCCAGTGGTTTAACGCGCGCTATTATGCGCATTAAAGTGCTAACGCGGCTTGATAAAAGGAGCCCTTAATTTAAAGTCAATTGCACTAGCCAAAATACAAGGACAAAGAGGCACACAGTGAAGCTACTAAGCAGTACAGTTTTAAAAAAATTAGAGAAAATATTTCTGTTCTCTCTATATAATAAAACTCTGGAATTTATTACCAAAAAAGTTGTAAAAGTAATTAGCTTACCAGGAGTTAAAAAATGTTTGGATAATTTTCTAAAGAAAAGTTCCTAAACCAGGGGTGCCCAACAACGTCGATCGCGATCGACCAGTAGCTCAGGAAGGCAACGTGAGTCGATCGCAGACTCGTGTTGCCGTCCTGATCTACGGGCCGATCAGCCTTCCTCTCCAGTGTTCTCCCTAGGGCCTTTTAGCTGGGCGGTCCGCCCAGCTGTCACCTGCCGCTGCTGAACATTAAAACCCCCCAAAAAAAAACCGGCTTGGAGATTTCAGCCCGTAGCGAACTTATGCTCCGGGCTCTAAAGTGTGCGTGCCGGCTTCTCTTCTCTTCCCTCCGAAACCGGAAGTTATGTCCGGGGGGGAGGGGAGAAGGGAAGCCGGCACGCACATGTTGAGAGCCCTGAAGCAAGCGTTCGCTACGGGCTAAGGCGGGAGACAAGTAAATGAAGCATTTCCTCTTCTTGCTGCCGGGTCCTGCCTACTTTCTGTTTCCGCGAAGGCAGGACCCGGCAGCATTTCCCCCAATAGGTTGATCACGATCTTGGGCTGATCAGCCTTCCTCTTCCCGACGGCAGAATTGACGTCGGGGAGAGGAATGCTGGTTGGCCGAAGCAGGGAGAACTTGGGGCCTGTTATTGGTGGCGTTTGGGTCCTGGTCCCCGATGGCAGTGGCAGTGGCTTGGGGGAGGGCAGGGAGAAAGAAAGAAAAAGGGCAGGCAGGGAGACAGAAGGAAAGAAGAGAAACAGAAAAAAAAGAATGGGAGGCAGAGAGAAAGAAAGGGCAGGGAAGAGGAAGGAAAAGTTGGGGGAAGGAATAAGGTCTGGAGGAGAGGAAGCATACAGGCTAAAAGAAGGGAAGAAAGTGCACAGTCAGAAGAAGAAAGTGCAACCATGAAATCACCAGACAAGGTAGGAAAAATGATTTTATTTTAAATTTAGTGATCAAAATGTGTCTGAATTTATATCTGCTGTCTATATTTTACACTAAGGTCCCCTTTTACTAAACCGCAATAGAGGTTTTTAGCTCAGGGAGCCTATGAGTGTCGAGAGCAGCGCTGGGCATTCAGCGCAGCTCCCTGCGCTAAAAACTGCTATCGTGGTTTAGTAAAAAGGGAGGGGGGTATATTTGTCTATTTTTGTATGGTTGTTACTGAGGTGATAGTGCATAGAGTCATCTGCTTTGACCTCTTTGAAAAACCCTGAAATAGGAATGATAATTAACATTTTCTATGCGTACAATGTGCTTTGTGGTTTTTTTTTAATTTTATTGTTGGTAGATCATTTTGACTTGGTCATTTAAAAAGTAGCTCGCAAGCCCAAAAAGTGTGGGCACCCCTGCCCTAAACCATTATTACTATGATGGACTCGGGAAATTCCACTGTTTATTTCTAGAATGAGCGGCATAAAATCTATTTTACTCTTTTGGGATCAAGCCAGGTACTTGTGACCTAGATTGGCCACTGTTAGCAACAGTATAGAAACATAGAAACTGACGGCAGAAAAGGGCCACGGCCCATCTAGTCTGCCCACACTAATGACCCACCCCCTAACTTCCTCCGTAAAGAGATCCCATGTGCCAATCCCATTTTTTCTTAAAATCTGGCACGCTGCTGGCCTCAATTACCTGTAGTGGAAGACTATTCCAGCGATCAACCACCCTTTCGGTGAAGAAATATTTTCTGGTTTCACCATGAAATTTCCCACCCCTGAGTTTCTTTCTATAGTATGGTAAGGCTTATGTTCTTAAAAATTGCATCAATCCACTCTATGGGACAAAACTGGATCATTGACATGCAATATATTTAGACCTTCTGGAGTCTAGTATAAAATCACTGTATTTTGCTCAAAACGTAACTGCTCTCATCAGAGAGGCCTCTCATTTTCAGCGGATTAACCCAATTCAGTCTCGAATGCATTGTCTTCCAGTGGAGAAAATCATTCTTTTTAAGAATTTCATGATAATACTCTGAGTCACAATGCAATATTTTATTTGACATCTGTTTTGAGGAAATATAAACCAGCCAGATCTTTATGTTCTGAAAGTGCCAGGTTTTTAACAATTCCAGCTCTCAAACAGATTCATTTTGAGGATACTAGAGAATGGAATCAAATTCTTTTACAACTAAAGCTGCTGACAGATACCGAAACAGTTCAAAGTATTTTTGCTTTCAAACCATTTTGGTGCATCATAGCTTTGGGATTAACTTCTCTTCCCCCCCCTCCCCGCGTTAGTGATCATCAGCGCAACGCCCTGCGCTAATAACCGCTATTGTGGTTTAGTAAAAAGGGGGAGGGGTTAAGCGAATATCTGACCATGATATGAAATTATAAAGGGCCCCTTTTATCGAGGCTTTTAGCACGAGCCAGAATTCCTACGAATGTCGGAACACTTACCTCGCCGGCCCACGTTAGAGCTTTGGATAGGGCAGAATAGAAATGTAGAAAATAAATAAATAAATATGGGGTACTTTTGCTAAGGCGTGCTAGCCATTTTAGTACGCGCTAAATATTAGCGCGCGCTAAACGCTAACGTGTCCATAGACTATAATGGATGCGTTAGCATTTTGCGTGCGCTAAAATGGCTAGCGCGCCTTAGGGCTCCTTTTATAAAGGTGCGCTAGCGTTTTTAGCGCACATACCGAATTAGCATGCGCTTCCCGAAAAACTACCACCTGATCGAGGAGGCAGTAGCGGCTAGCGCACGTGCTATTCTGCGCGTTAAGGCCCCAATGCACCTTTGTAAAAGGAGCCCTTAGTAAAAGGACCCCTATGTGTTCAAAGCAGTTTACATAAAAGTATATTCATAAAGAAAGCATCATACAATAAAACAAAAATACATTATAACAACATTCAATATAGAGAATGACACGGGTATAAATTTTTCCTTGTTCCCGCAGGAACTCAATTTCCCTGTTCCGTCCCTTCAAATTTTGTTGCTTTCCCTGCCCCATTCCTGTAAGTTCTGCCTTAACCGCACAAGCCTCTAACACTTATGATTTTAAAGTGTTTGAGGCTTCTTCAGATGAGGACGGAGCTTAGGCATTGGTGGAACGAGGTATTATGACATCACAATCTGAGCTCTAGAATGTTGCCACTTATGATTATAAAGCGTTGGAGGCTTGTGCAGATGAGGACAGAGCTTAGGCATTGGTGGAATGAGGCATTATGACATCACAATCTGAATTCTAGAATGTTGCTACTTATGATTTTAAGCGTTTGAGGCTTGTGCAGATGAGGACAGAGCTTAGGCATTGGTGGAATGAGGCATTATGACATCACAATCTGACCTCTAGAATGTTGCTACTTATGATTATAAAGCATTTGAGGCTTGTGCAGATGAGGACAGAGCTTAGGCATTGGTGGAACGAGGTATTATGACATCACAATCTGAGCTCTAGAATGTTGCTACTTATGATTTTAAAATGTCTTGTGCAGATGAGGACGGAGCTTGCAGGAATGGGGCAGAGACAGGAAAAGAACTCGTGGGGACGGGACAGGAAAATGAGTTCCCACGGGGATAGGGAAAAATTTGTCCCTCATGTCATTCTCTGATTCAATATACACGTTTTTGCTATCACCTTAATCTGCTTCAACTTAATCGTTTCAGCTCCCCTTCATAGAGGTACCCAACCTGAAAAATCCATGGTTTAACTCATTTTCAAATTGTTGTAAATCAGATTCCATCCCGAGTTCTTTAGAAAGACTGATGTTCCACCAATAGAGAACATCTTAACCGTACTCCATTTCTTTCTTTCTCAGTATGGACTTCCACAAATAAAAAGGTCTTGAGTAGATTGCAAATCCTTTCTTGGAATATATCTTTGCAGCTTTTCATGTACATAACTTGGACCACAATTTTTTCAGAGCTTTGAAAGGCAACAGCAAGGCTTTGACCTTAGCCCTTGATAATACTGGGAGCCAGAAAGGAGGTATAATATCATATTTTGAGCTTCCAAATAATAGCCAGGGTGTTGCATCTTGTACCAACTGTTTACCCAGCTGAGCAATATCTTAGGGAACTCTAATATATAGCTTTACAATCACCCAATGAAGATAATATACACGAAACAACAACACTAGTCATTGCCTGTAATGATAGATAAAATTTTAATCCCCTTAATCATCACAGCGTCCCATAAGCTACTTTAATTATTTGCAGACAATGTGTCACAAAATCAAAGCTAGAAGAAATCCAGACTCCTAAATCTCTTACACTTCAGTACTTAAAACATTTTGGATGAATTTAATCTGTTGATAAAACGTATGTAGGGAAGTGGAATGAGCTCCAAGCTATGGCCTTCCTTTGGGTCGTAAAGTATGTGCAATCATGAAGGAAGATTCAAGTCTTTATGAAATGTACAGTTATGGCTGAAGTTTTAGAACATAAAAACATAAGAATAGCCTTACTGGGTCAGAACAATGGTCCATCAAGCCCAGTAGCCCATTCTCCCGGTGGCAAATCCAGGTCACTGGTACCTGGCCAAAACCCAAAGAGTAGCAACATCCATGCTACTGATCCAGGGCAAACAGTGGTTTCCCCCCATGTCTTCAAAACAGACAATGGACTTTTCCTCCAGGAACTTGTCCAAACCTTTCTTAAATCCAGCTACGCTATCCGCTCTTACCACAACCTCTGGCAATGTGTTCCAGAGCTTAACTATTCTCCGAGTGAAAAAATATTTCCTCCTATTGGTTTTAAAAGTATTTCCCTGTAACTTCGAGTGTCCCGTACTCTTTGTAATTTTTGACGGAGTGAAAAATCGATCCACTTGTACCCGTTCTACTCCACACAGGATTTTGTAGACTTGATCAGGATAATTGCACACAAGTGTACTTGTAGCTACTCTAGGGTTGTAAAAATGAATAATGAAAAAAATGATGCAAATATATTTAATAAAATCAAAAAAATTATTATTTATTTGTTATCAAATCTTGTTGATTATAAGGTTATTAATCAGTTATCAGTTGCATCATGAGAATTTATTACAGAAGCCAAAAGCTATCGCATCTCCCCTCAGCCGTCTCTTTTCCAAGCTAAGGAGCCCTAACCTTTTTAGTCTTTCCTCACACGAGATGAATTTCATCCCCTTTTTCATCTTAGTCGCTCTTCTTTGAACCTTTTCTAGTGCCGCTATATCTTTCTTGAGACGAGGAGGCCAGAATTGAACGCAATACTCCCAGGTGAGGTCGCACCATGGAGCGATACAGAGGCAATATAATATCTTTAGTCTTTACGATTTAGACCTGTAGGAGTCCTCCCAAGTCCGTCATACTAGCTTGGAGTAGAAACCAAAGAACTCGTGATGATGGAGTACATGGAAACAGGTGTACCTGTCCTCCCATCGCATTCTCCTGATCGTTTCCAACTGCACTAGAAAATATGAGCTGCCTGCTATCTTTTAATGGTTCTGCGTTCTCCTCTCTATGCTGCACACTAAACAACAGAAACCCTGCAGCTGACTCCAGCATCTATATTTGCGAGACAGAGTTGGCAGACAGAGATTTCTGTTTGGTAAGAAAAGGGTGATTCATCCTGTTGCTATGAGTCTGCAGCTTTGCACAGCCAAGTATTTTGAAGGTTATGGATCTCAGTCCAAACCCTTTCCTTAAACTCTAAAGGCATTTGAACAACTTGTGTAACGGTGGGGAAGTGGGGGGGGGGGGGGGGGCTCATCTGGCTATTACAGGGCAGTTCTGTAATTCTGTGTTGTTACACGTGGTCTATGCTCACGACCAGATAATTGGCGTGTACATATGTGCACTATGGCCCTCACTCTAGAAATGAGGCCTAAAGTTAGGCGCCTGGATCGGTGTGCCTAGCTAATCTAGGGATCTAACTTAATTTTCTTACATGGCTTAATTGGTGAGTGTGCGGTGCAGTGGTTCAAGCTACAGCCTCAGAACCCTGAAATTGTGGGTTCAAACCCCAAACAGCTCCCTGGGACCTGGGCAAGTCATTTAATCCTCCACTGCTCCAGGCGCATTAGATAGATTGTGAGCCCGTCAGCACAGAGAGGGAAAATGCTTGAAGTACCTGTATGTAACCACTTTGAGTGTGGCAGTATGCAAATCTCAATCCTTTTCCCTGATGTCATAATGTCTCATTCCACCAATAAAAGCCTACCTCATCAGTGATGTCACAATGGCTTCATTGTTCTATACTTGGTTCACTTCTGATAGATGTCAGGTCAAAAGCGCGCTGGGACAAAGGCGCGTGCAGACAACTGAGCGCAATGCGGAGGCGCGCGCCAAAGAAAATGACCCCCCCCCCCCCACTTTACTTTATACAGATCGCGCCGCGTTGTGGGGGCGTTGGGGGGGGTTTGGGGGGTTGTAACCCCTCACATTTTACTGAAAACTTCACTTTTTCCCTAAAAAACAGGGAAACAGTTAAGTTTCCAGTATAATGAGGGTGGTTACAACCCCCCAAACCCCCCACAACGCCACCGCAATCTGTATTAAGTAAAGTGGGGGGGGTTCCCCAACAAAAACCCCCGTCGGAGCCCCTAAAAACACTCTTTTTCTTCGGCGTGCGCTTCCGTCTTGCGCTCAGTTGTCGGCGCGTGCCTTTGTCTTCGGCGGTTTTGTCTATGAACCCTTCTGATATTGTACTGGAAGAGAGTGTGGCGCAGTGGTTAGAACTACAGCCTCAGCACCCTGAAGTTGTGGGTTCAATTCCCATGCTGCTCCTTGTGACCCTGGGCAAGTCACCTAATTCATAAAAAATCTCAGGAAGGACATACAAAACTCCTAATAAATTATGCCCTATTGGAAACCATAGGAGGAACCTACCTAGACACTACCAGGTCTACCCACTGCACTCATACAGAGACCCATTCATTCATTTAATACACAAACAACAAGAAAAAGAAAAAAAAGTGGAGAAAAAGCCTCAGTTCATCTTCATATGGCAAAAAACTCCACTTATAAACAACCATTAAGCAAGGTCCAAAATGTATCAGTTCACTCAGAACTGAGAAACACTATAGTAGCCCTCGTAGGAACCACCTCAAAAAAACTCTAGCACGCCAAATTACTAAACTTCAAAAAATGTGAGTAAAGCAAGCAGCACATATATAGTAACATAGTAGATGACGGCAGATAAAGACCCGAATGGTCCATCCAGTCTGCCCAACCTGATTCAATTTAAATTTTTTTTTTTTTTTTTTTTTTTCTTCTTAGCTATTTCTGGGCAAGAATCCAAAGCTTTACCCGGTACTGTGCTTCGGTTCCAACTGCCGAAATCTCTGTTAAGACTTACTCCAGCCCATCTACACCCTCCCAGCCATTGAAGCCCTCCCCTGCCCATCCTCCACCAAACGGCCATACACAGACATATATGAGTCTCAAACATAGTCAGTGGTAAGCAGGAAAAAACAAACACTTAGCTGCAGACGGTGTCCAGGCTGAATTCCATGCATCCAAAAAGTGCAAGCCTGCCTGGACCCGCAGCCACTCTTTCCTAACGGGGAAACCTCCATTTCGCTGAGCTGCATCAGGGGAATGATTCCAGCCTACTCCACCAGCCACTGTTGAGGCTCTCCAAGTGCTCCAACTGCTCACATCCACACAACTAGAAGCTGAGGTGTGGGATTCTCTTCAAAATGGAGTACAGACTCCTCCCCTTTCAGTCAGACCAATCCCCAGCCAGCTTCAACCAAAGAACGCCGCCCACTCAATTTGGGCATTCAGCCCAGCTGGGTGGACGGTTTGTAGATTGTAGATCCATCTTTGTTCCCTCTGACGTAGCTGACGTCTCCAGTCACTACGTCTCACAGAACAGGGGAGCAGTTGGAGCACTTGGAGAGCCTCAACAGTGGCTGGTGGGGTAGGCTGGAATTATTCCCCTGACGCAGCTCAGCGAAACGGAGGTTTCCCCGTCTGGAAAGAGTATACAATATTGGTATGCTTTATTTATATCTAAAAAGTTTATGCAAAAAGAAGGACTGGAGGAACAACATACAATTTACAATCATGAATTCAACTCCAGTAGTATCAAAAATAATAAGGTGTATCATAACGCTGTTTCATTGCTCGGATTCAGTGGTGTAGTAAGGAGAGACGGGAGAGTGGACTCAAATCCCCAGATGGTTTCTGAGTTTATTCGTCACTTGATGTACCGTTTATCAAGAAATACGTAAACGGTTTACAGCAGGGGTAGGGAACTCCGGTCCTCGAAAGCCGTATTCCAGTCGGGTTTTCAGGATTTCCCCAATGAATATGCATGAGATCTATTTGCATGCACTGCTTTCAATGCATATTCATTGGGGAAATCCTGAAAACCTGGCTGGAGTATGGCTCTCGAGGACCGGAGTTCCCTACCCCTGCTTTACAGTAACAAAATATACTTTATAAAAGCAAATAAGAACAGAATCAAAGAAAAGAATTCTAAATAGAATTGGCAAAGAGGGTTTGACGTAACCTGGCTGTTTTGGGGCATTCTGAGAAAGGAGTCAGCACTTGACCAGTTAAGTGCCGATTTTCAGTACGTAAAACTTACCAAGGTCACCACATCCATGGAGCCGCATAAACATCAGTGCTGTCTTTATACAGTAAACCATAGCCAGTTAAGTCCTGAATGTTGCGCTTAATTGACTATGCATTAACCAGATCCAGAAACAGGCATTCAGCGCAAAGTCAACTGAATCTCTGAGCAGAGTGCCAGCGGCGGCCAGCAAAATTCTGGGTGCCGCTGGCTAAATATCGACCCCCCCTATTCCACAAGATTTAGACTGGTGCCCCAAGCCTGTCCTGAGGGACCCCCCAGTCAGTTGGGTTTCCAGGAAACCCACAATGAATATGCATGACAGAAATCTGCAGTGGCTGTGCATACAAATCTCACCCATGAATATTCATTGCAAATATCCTGAAAGCCTGAGTAGGTCAGGATCCTGCAGGACAGGTTTGGGATCCAGTATCCTAAGCAAATCATAAAATGCGAGCTAGCAGAAGGTAAGACAACAGGTTCTCTGGTGCAAAAAGAATGGCAGAGTTTGTACTGATTTATAATGAAGCCTACGAGTAGTAATGGTGTCCCAAAGCAATAAACATAAAAAAAAAACATTGCCTAATGCAAAATAAAATAAATAAAATGGAAAAGGGACTTGTCTACTGCCATTTTTTAGTTTTACACACAGCTACATCAAACATTTCCTCTATCTCAGTGATTCCCAACCCTGTCCTGGAGGAACACCAGGCCAATCGGGTTTTCAGGCTAGCCCTAATGAATATGCATGAGAGAGATTTGCATATGATGGAAGTGATAGGCATGCAAATTTGCTTCATGCATATTCATTAGGGCTAGCCTGAAAACCCAATTGGCCTGGTGTTCCTCCAGGACAAGGTTGGGAACCACTGCTCTATCTGTCCCAGTGGACTCACAATCTACTTAATGTAGTTGGGACAGTGGAGGAATAAGTGACTTACCCAGGGTCACAGGGATTAGCGTGGAGTTTGAATAGGGTTACGGGATGTCCGGATTTACCCGAACATGTCGTCTTGTCCGGGCGTCCGGATGGCTTTTCAAAACCTGGCACTTTGTCCAGGTTTTGAAAAGCTGGTAAGATCGGGGCTGCAGATGCGTTCCAGACCCGGCCCCAGAGAGGCAAGGTTTGTGTGGGGTTGGGAGGCGGAATGGGGGCGGGCCCGAGGGCGGAACGGGGCCGGGCCACGTGTCCTCTTTTACCAGATGCAAAATCTGGTAACCCCGGGTTTGAGCCCACAGCCTCAGTAGCCATAGCTCTGACCGCTACACCACACTCCCTTCTATTTTCCCTGGTCCTTTCTTACCCCGCCTGTAGCTTATCTTGTAGGCCCCACCCAGTCTTCCCGCCTTCTCTGCACTGACATCTCCTAAGAGGCACATATGCCATGTTTGCTATCACCTCACATAAATTCACTTTAATATGTATGAAAACTTAGGTAATATAAAGAAATAAAACAAAAACCCCCCAAAGGAAATAAGGTGATCCCTTTTTTTATTGGACTAACTCAATGCATTTTATGATGAGCTTTCGAAAGTAACCCTTCTTCAGACCACTGGGAAAGAAAGCCCAGTTCTCTGTTAAGTCCTGTCTGGTAGGTGTCAAACATAGCAACGTAGTAAATGACGGTAGATAAAGACCTGAAAGGTCCATCCAGTCTGCCCGTTAGTTATACCCATTACAAATACATGATTAAATTAACTTATCTCTTCTTTGTTATTTCTGGGCCATAGACAGTAAAGTCCACGTGGTATTGTCCTAGGTTCCAAATACTGAAGTTGCCGTCTAATCAAGCCATTGTGACATCACTGCTGAGGTTGGCTCTTAGGCATTGGTGGAATGAGGCATTATGACATCACAATCTCAGCTCTGGAATGTTGCTACTCTGGGTTTCTGCCAGGTAACATAGTAACATAGTAAATGACGGCAGATAAAGACCTGAAAGGTCCATCCAGTCTGCCCGTTAGTTATACCCATTAAAAATACATGATTAAATTAACTTGTCTCTTCCTTGTTATTTCTGGGCCTAGACAGTAAAGTCCATGTGGTTCCAAATGTTGAAGTTGCTGTCCAAGCTCTCTCCTGCCTTTTCAACCATCCCGTTCTTTGCAGGACATCTACCGTAAAGTCTGGCCAGTAACATCCTCAGGTTCCAACTTAGTGGAGTTCCCACTGATGCCCACCCCAGCTCATCCTACACCGAATCACCATATATGAGACACAGACCGTGCAGGTCTGTCCAATGCATTACATTACATTAGTGACTTCCGCCATTACCTTGCGGTCCAAGGTGGATTACATAAGAGGTTATCTGGACATTTCCAGAAGAGTTACAGAGTGGGAATGGGTTACTTCAGTGCTTCCTGCGGTGTTAATTTGTTTTGATGGATTTCTTGAATAGCAGGGTTTTTATTTCTTTTCTGAAGGTGTCGTGGTCAGTAGATTGGATAGTTGGCCGTCTAGTTTCTCTGCCTGCGTGGCCAGCAGGCCGTCGTACATATTTTTTGCATTTGACGCCTCTGATTGGAGGGTACATGAATGGTGTTTGGGTTCTCCTTTGCCTGGTTGTGGTTGTTTGAATAAGGCGGTTGTTCACATAAGCTGGGCTGTCTCCATTTATGGTTTTAAATAGTAGACACTAAAATTTGAATAGTATTCTTGCTTGTATTGGGAGCCAGTGTGAGTCAAGGTATGCGGCGGTTATGTGGTCGTATTTCTTAAGCAAATAGATCAGTCTCAGAGCTGGGTTTTGTACTTTTTGTAGTTGTTTTATCATGACTCCGGGGCAGGGAAAATAGAGGATGTTGCAGTAGTCTAGAAGTCCTAGGACTAGGGACTGGACCATGAGCTGGGATTGTTTTCTGTCGAAGAATTTTTGGATTTGCCTTAAGTTTCGCATGACCGCGAATGATTTCTGTATTGTTTTGTTGATTTGTGGTCGCATGGTACAGCCTCTGTCTATCATCACTCGCAGAAAGTCTTAGGGTGGGTTGAATGGGGTATGTGATTGAGTTTATTACTAAGTTTGTTATGGTTGGGGTTTTGTTCTTTCCGAGGAGTATAAATTTGGTTTTGTCTGGATTCGGTTTTAGTTTGGGTTCTTTCATCCATATAGCCACTGTTTCTAGTGTTCTATGTAGTGTGTCTGTCATGGAGGGTGTTGGTTGATCAAAAGGAAGGATGGTGATGCTTCCTCTTCATAGCTTAAAGAGGTTAAGCCTAATTTGTCTAGGCAGGAGCCTAGGGATGCAATGTAGAGACTGAAGAGTGTTGGGGATAATACCAGCCTTAGTTCTTTAATTTACATCCTTTGTTTTCTAATTAAAGATCCTCTATCCCGATTTTTTGAATTCCATCACCATTTTCCTCTCCACCACTTCCTTCGGGAGGACATTCCAGGCATCTACCACCCTCTCCGTGTAACCCGTTCTGAGCTCTTCTGAGGAGGACGGGACATAAACCCAAACAAATGTGCACAGTTGAGCCTACAAAAGCACCAATGAACCCCAATTTTGTACCCTCAAAGAGCAGAAAAATAAACACAGACTCTCATAATGTATAAGCCCCCAAGAGCAGAATCCCTGCTTCTTCCATGTTTGATCAGCTCAGCGAGTGCAGAGTTCTCAGTCGACGTGCTGTTTTTTACCGCAATATTACGGTCCCAAGGATGTGTAGGAATTAGGCCTCGCTTTATCTTATACTGCAACAGAGAAGCAGATCTGTTTATCAACAAGAGAATCTCTCTCTCTCTTTTTTTTTTTTTTTTTGTAAATCTTTATTAGTTTTCAATTATTAACAGTACAATACAGTGAATTTAAACATAAACGAATCAAACAAAAGCACTTTAAAAATAATTATAATGTTTTCCCATCTCCCTCCCTCAAGTTTCAAGTTTATTGAAATGTTGATTTACACGCAATATCAAATATTTTCAATGCGTATAACAAAAATAAAATTGGGGAAATAAATGAATCATTTAGACAATAGACATAAAACATATCTATAGACGATAAAAAAATACATTAGGAGTACAGGGATAAAATTACATTTGTTTAAAAAAAAAAAAATAACATTTAGGGAGGAACAACATCAGGAAAGATATAGGAAGGAAAAAAAAAGAAATTATCTAATTTAAGGTTCAAATGCATCTTTATAAAGATAGCTTTTTAAATTCCTTTTAAATTCTACTAGAGAGGTTTCGGCGCATAGGAAAATAGGAAGTGTAAGGAGGAACATAGTGGGTAGGGGATGGAATTAAGGGGGGGTGTAGATAAGATTGAATTAATTCATATGGAAATTAAATTTGAAAGAATGATTTAAATTTGTATGAAATATTATTGTGATTCTTATTGTATTGAATGTATTTTTGTATTATCCTATTGTACTGATTATTTGATTCTTTTAATAAAAATTGTCATACATAAAGAAAAGATACATGACAACTAATGTGACTCAATAAATGATGTCAATGGGCTCCACACCCTTTCAAATGCACTACTCTATCCTACATTTTCAGCATTCATTTTTTCATAGTTGTAGCTAGAACATAGGTTTGCCCACCAGAAAGTATAATTAAGTCTATCATAACTCTTCCAGTTGCGTGTTATCATCTGGATGGCTTTTGCCAGCTTTTATAGCGATCCAAAGAAGGTTTAGCATGTAATAGAGTACCACAAATTGAGAACTCTGAAGCCCAGGGAAACCTGAGAAAACAAGTCAGGGCTCGGAGAGGGGAGCAGGACAAGAATAACCGCATGTGTTTCCCAGAAGTCACAGCCGTCTTGTGGCACCAAAATAAACGCGGCTGGAGCTTTGTTCTTGTATATTTTTAACTCTTTCCTGCTCATCTTTTTGGTAAAGGAGAACAACTTTGCAGAATCTATCTGCCTAATGGGCGAGCCAGAGAAATGCGTTTGGTAAGCTGGATTTGGGAAGCTACAGCAGAAACGTTAACCATTCCCCAAGTACGTCTTGTTTTCTTCTCATGAACCTGGCTCTCTTTGAGGTGCTGGAATGGTTCATAGTCATTCACGGGCGAGACTTCAGCGCACCAACATTGCAGCGCAGACAATTCGGCGCAATACCCCAGCGTACCGCCTACTTTGAAAGAGCTCTGATGCGGGGTGTGAGTGGGAAACCCCCCAGTTTACTTAATACTTTTCGTGCTGCCGTTGGGCGGGGTTGGGGGGTTGGAACCCTCTGTTATGGAGTAAACTTAACTTTTTCTCTATAATGTGGGGGGCTGCACCCCTCCCCGCAATGGCAACGCGAAGAGTATGAAGTAAAGGAGGGTCTTACGCCGAATTGTCTGCGCTGCAATGTCGGCACGCTGAAGTCTCGCGCGCTTTTGTCCCGTCACCGTTGGAATATATCATGCGCAAAAAAATATGGCCAGCACTGTGCGTCTCACTTGCGCTAGAACTCTCTTTGAACTGTGCTCAGAGATGCGTAGAAACTGCAGACCAAACACTGGGTCAAGCCCGAAAAGATGTCTGCGTTCAGGCACTCAACCACTGCACATATTCAAATCGTGCCCCAATCCTCGGGTTACCGGACATCCGGATTTCCTTTTGAAGACATGTACGGGGGTCCGGACAGCTTTTCAAAACCCGGTATGATGTCATTGTGTCACATCCACGCATGCATGGATGCCGTCCCGACACAGGAACAGGTTAAGGTGTGGGGGGGCAGGCATGGGGGCACGATTTTCACACATTTCAAATGCTTATTCATAAAATATATTAACTTATCTGTGTTCTGATGCATTTCATAAATTCTGCTTTAGAAAACCCAAAATCAAAATATCTCTCCGTCTTGGTGATTGGTCTTGTCTGGGTTTTCTAAAGCAGCATTTGTGAAACAAGTCAGAACCCAGAAGTATCCTAGCAAGAACACAGATAAGTGAATATGTTCAGTGGCGTAGCGAAGGTGAGAGTCGTTCCTCCCTGTCTTCTTCTCCACCCCCCTGCCTCCACTCCTTCCCCGCACCCTCCTTCCACATGCACATCCCTTCCCTTCCCCTGTACCTCTTTAATGTTCCCGGCACAAGCAGCAACCCTAACCTGTTGCTCGAGCCATCATCGGCTTCTTCTGATGTCACTTCCTAGGCACAGGTCCAGGAAGTGACGTCAGAGGAAGAGCCAATACTGGAGCGAGCAGCAGGCTGGGGTTGCTGCTCTTGCCGGGAACTTTAAAGAGGTACAGGGGAAGGGAAGGGGCGCGTGAGCACGGTAGTGGGGGGTGGGGAAGGAGCAAGGGGTGGGACAGAGAGGAGGACGGGTGCTGGCACCTCCCACCAAGACAGTGCCCGAGGCAGACCGCCCCCACCCCACCTTACTATGCCACTGAATATATTTTTTTGAATAAGCATTTGAAATGTGTGGTACGGGGCATGATGTGAATATGTGCCTGAATACAGATCTCTTTTCGGGCTTGACCCTGTCTTTGGTCTGATATTTATACACATCTCTGAGCACAGTTCAAAGAGAGTTCTAGCGCAAGTGAGACGCACAGTGTTGGCCAGTTTTGTGATTTGTCCACCTTGGGGATTAGTGCCCAAGAAAAGGATCTGGGTGTCATTGTAGACAAAACGATGAAATCTTCCTCCCAATGTGCGGCCAAAAAAAACAAACAGGACGCTAGGAATTATTTAAAAAGGGATGGTTAAGACTAAGGGCTCCTTTTACAAAGCTGCGCTAGCGGGGTTAACGCGCGTGACTTTTCATCATGCGCTAACCCCCGCGTTAGCCAAGAGCTACCGTCTGCTCAAGAGGAGGCAGTAGCGGTTAGCGCGGCCGGTGGTTTAGCGTGCGCTATTACGCGCGTTAAAATGCTAGCGCGCCTATGTAAAAGGAGCCCTAAGAATATTATAATGCCTCTGTATCGCTCCATGGTGTGACCTCATCTGGAGCATTGCGTTCAATTCTGTTCTTCTTATCTCAAGAAAGATATAGCGGCGCTGGAAAAGGTTCAAAGAAGAGCGACCAAGATAATAAAGGGGATGGAACTCCTCTCGTATGAGGAAAGACTAAAACGGTTAGGGCTCGTCAGCCTGGAAAAGAGACGGCTGAGGGGAGAAATGATTGAAGTCTACAAAATCCTGAATGGAGTAGAATGGGTACAAGTGGATCGATTTTTCACTCCGTCAAAAATGACAAAGACTAGGGGTCACTCGATGAAGTTACAGGGAAATACTTTTAAAACCAATAGGAGGAAATATTTTTCACTCAGAGAATAGTTAAGCTCTGGAACGCGTTGCCAGAGGTTGTGGTAAGAGCGGATAGCGTAGCTGATTTTAAGAAAGGTTTGGAAAAGTTCCTGGAGGAAAAGTCCATAGTCTGTTATTGAGAAAGACATGGGGGAAGCCACTGCTTGCCCTGGATCGGTAGCATGGAATGTTGCTACTCCTTGGGTTTTGACCAGGTACTAATGCCTGAATTGGCCACCGTGAGAACGGGCTACTGGGCTTGATAGACCATTGGTCTGACCCAATAAGGCTATTCTTATGTTCTTGTTGGAATATATGATACATTTACTGGATATACTTTTGCTGAAGGTGATTGATTGGGTACAACTGTGGCTGCTCACTGTGCAGAACTTTTGCAGGAGAGAGCTTATTTGAGGTTTAAGAAACTTTTGCATTTAGCTCACACTTTTTTCAGTAGTAACTCAAGGCACGTTGCATGCAGATATAGTAGGAATTGTCGTGACCTGAGAAGGCTTCCAATTTACAGCAAGTATGTGCCTGAGACAAAGGAGGATTAAGAGAATTTCCCAAGATCCCAAGAAGCCACAGTGGGATTTTGGCTTCCCTGGCTCTCCGTTTGTTGATCTAATTCTTAGGCTACTCTGCTCAATTTCTGTTTGAGCAGGCATTACCTTAATGTGAGGGGTTTGGTTCTGACAGTTTGAGATTATAATAATGTGAGAGATTGCTTTCTTGTGAAGTGGGTTTTTATTACATTACATTACATTAGTGATTTCTATTCCGCCATTACCTTGCGGTTCAAGGCGGATTACATCCAAACTAAAACAAGAATTACATTTCAACTTGAAGTAATAGATTAAACGATGAGATAAAATTTTAAGGGAGAATTATGGGTTTTAGATAATGTTTGGTAACTAGAAAAATTTAGAGAGTACTAAGGGTTTATAGAGTGTTGGATGTTGGGTTGGGATTGTTGTGTTTTTTGAAGAGTATGGTTTTAATTTCTTTCTTGAAGGTTTTGTAATCTGTGGATGAAGATAACAGAGTGGTGAGTTGTTTGTCCAACTTAGCTGCTTTGGAGGCTATTAGGTTGTCATAAAGTTTTTTTCGTTTGACATTTTTGGATGGTGGGTAATAGAATAGTGAATGGGTTCTTCTGTGTCTGATTGAGGAGGATTGATTTAGTCTGTTATTCCAGTATAAAACAAAGCTAACATTAAATACATAAAATCCTAGCGAGTAAGACAAAATCACAACTATACCCCCAATTAATGCATACCCCTACACCACAGGCGAAGAGACATCTGCCCAACAAAAGACGGCCATACCTCCCTAAACGTAACAACCCACTTCACAAGAAACCAATCTCCCATATTATTACAATTTCAAATTGCCAGAACCAAGCCCCTTACTGTTCGGTGTGTCTGTTCACTAATTCTTTTTTTTCTCCTCCTTCCTGCCCTCATATCCATGTTTCAAATTCAACTGCAGCTTTCCTCAAACTCTGCTTAGCGAGGATTTGGCGGGATATAAGATTACATACTGTATAGCATAATTTTGTTCCATTTTTTATCCTCCTACTCAAATCCATCTAATTTCCATCCCTTCCCTTCCCTTCTCCTCCTTTCCATACCCACCATCTCCTCCCTTCCCCTCTCTTCCCTAGATACCTTCTCCTGTTGCTCTTGTCTCTCCTCTCTCTCCTTTCCTTCCTTTCCAAGGGCACTGTCTCCTCCCATCTCCCCTCCTCTCCATGGGCACCATTTCCTCCTTCTCCCTTCCCTTCTCTTCCCTTTTTCTGTCCTGCTGCCCCGCATTCTCTGGCATCTCATTCTCTCCTCCTAGTGGCCCTCTGAACGTGCCTGAACAGACAGCAGCTCTAAGCACACATTACTCTTCTATAACTGGAGCCCTGCCTCCAGTGGCATAGTAAAGGGGAGGGGGGCAGAGGGCAGACCACCCCATGCACCATCTTGGTGAGGGCGCCAGCATCTTTTCAACCCCCCTCCATGACACGCTCGTGGCCTACTTTCCCCCACCCTCATCTCTTTAAATCTTTGTCAGCGTGAGCAACTTCTCAGGTCTGCTGTTCACGCTGGCCTGGCTCCTCTCTGAAATCACTTCCAGGTTGCGGGACCAGGAAGTGACAGAGGGAAAGCCAATGCCAGCATGAGCAGCGGGCCAGAGAAGCTAATCACGCTGGCAAAGATTTAACAAGGTACAGGGGGGAAGAGAGGGTGTGAGTGTGACTTGGGGGTGGGGAAGGTAAGTGTGGCTTGGGGGTGGGAAAGGTGCGGGGAAGGAGCGAGGGGGCAGAGAGGAGGGAGCGGGGGGGGGGGGGGCACCACTAATGTAACCTAGGAAAAACAGAAGAAAGAAAGATGTTTAGAGTTATTTGAGGGGAGATTAATAATAACTTTATTTTGTATACCGCCATACCCAGGGAGTTCTAGGCGGTTCACATCCGTTAATCAAGGTTACAAACAATGAAGTCAATGAAGTTAACAGGAATATATACAAGAATGTATGATAGGAAGGTCATATATGGGAAAACAGGAGTGTATAATAAGAAGGTCAATATACTGGAAAATACAGGTCATTGAGCCTGTCTCTGTAGCTTTAAGAATTCAGAACTGCACGTTTCACCTTTGGAATTCTGGATAGCACAACTCTCTTTCAGGAAGAAGTCTAAGCGATCCCACGTGTCTATCCCAGGCCCTCTTGAATTCAGACCACAGTCTCTGTTTCCACCACCTCTTCCGGGAGACTGTTCCACGCATCTACCACCCTTTCCGTAAAAAAAGTATTTTCTTAGATTACTCTGGAGCCCGTCACCTCTTAACTTCATCCTATGCCCTCTCATTGCAGAGCGTCCTTTCAAATGAAAGAGACTCGACTCATGCGCATTTACATTACGTAGGTATTTAAACATCTCTATCATATCTCCCCTCTCCCGCCTTTCCTCCAAAGTATACAGATTGTGATCTTTAAGTCTGTCCCCATACCCCACGCACCATTTTAGTAGCCTTCCTCTGGACCCACTCCATCCTTTTTATATCTTTTTGAAGGTGCGGCCTCCAGAATTGTACCCTATATTCTAAACGAGGTCTCACCAAAGTCTTATACAGGGGCATCAATGCCTCCTTTTTCCTACTGGACATGCCTCTCCCTATGCAACATTGGATGGATCATGCCACTAACTCGTGGCAACAGGCACAGTGAGAAATCCACCCAGTGATGTTTCACAGTGGAGTACAGGAGGGGGTTTGCCTTTGCCTTCTCCCATGCGGTGTGCGGCCTCACTATGTCGCTGCTGCCCAACCTAGGCCCAACCTAGGCCCCTCAGCCTACGACAGCTGGTATTCCATCCAAGTACTAGCCAGGCCTGACCAGGCTAAGCTTCCGATAGTAAGAGCAGGCCTACTCGGGGCAGAATGGCTACACTAGCACGTGGAAAATGAGAGTATCAACAGAACAAATAACTGTACTACTGATGAAGGGAAAGTAAAACCACAGACGGAGCGTTTACCAGTCGCTACTGCAAACCTAAAAGGGAGGAGAAAAAAAAGCCTCAGAGTAACGTGGCAGTATTAAACACCATTAGTGCAGTGCCGTCATAATCACAGTCATTGGCATTGGTGGCGTAGTAAGGGCGAGTGGCGCCCGGAGCGTTGGCGCGCCCCTTTCCCCGTACCTTTTAAGCTTCTCCGGTGTGAGCAGCATGCTGCCCGTATCGGCGTCGACTCCCCTTTGATGTCGCCTCCTAGAAGTGACATCAGAGAGTGCGCCAAAAAGGTACAGGGAAAGGCAAGGGGCGTGCGCAGCCAGGAGAGGAGTGGGGAGCAAGCGGGCGAGCGGTGGTGTGGGCGGAGAGGAGGAGGGGGTGCAGCCACACCCTTGGAAAGACCGCGGCCAGGGAGGACCACCACCCTCCCTTACTAGACCATTGATTGGCATAAAAAATCCAACCCATATACAAACCATCTTGCCGTGTAGAGAGGACACTCCCAACTACGGGTAAAGGTGCACGATAGGTAAACTTATCTGACGCAGTTCTGTAAATCCGGCTTCAGTTTTAGTCAAACGTTCATCCACATTTTGTGGTGACGGGACTAAAGCGCGCAGGACATTCGCGCGCGGACAAAAACGCTTAAGAGAAATGCACGCAGGACGTCAGCGTGCCAGATTAAAAGGTAACTTTAAAGTGCTCCGAGTAGGTTAGAAGTATTGCCGCTGCCGTTGGGGGTGGGAGTGGGGGGGAACCCCCCTCCCCCTCTCCCCCTCACTTACAGAGGAAACTGTAATTTTTCACTAAAACACTGGGAAAATGACACTTTCCTCTCTAATGGGGGGGAAGTTCCTTCCCCCAATGGCAGCGCCAACACTTCTAAGTAAAATCGGGGCTTCCCCCCAACACACCCCCTCGGAGTACTTTAAAGTTACCTTTTAATCCAGCACGCAGACGTCCTACGCACATTTGTCTTAGCATTTTTGTCCACACGCGATTGTCCCACGCGCTTTCATCTATGAACCACATTTTATACACTGCCCAAGGAACAGGCCAAATTCTTGTTTCACCGGTCAAGCCGGCTGCTTCAGGGGAAAATACATACCCCATGCAATGACCGTGATTATGGTAGCACTGCATTAACGTTATTTATTGCTCCAGTAGCGTAGTAAGGCGGGGCAAGAAGCGCCATCTCAGCTGGCACCCATCCTCCTCTTGACCCCCCCCCCCCGCTTTCCTTCCTGACCCCCCACCATCACCACCACCACATATGTGCTCCCTTTCCCTTCCCCTGTACCTCTTTAATTCTACCAGCGCGAGCAGCACAGCGCGAACTTGCTGCCCACGTCAGTGTCTTACTTGAAGGGTATTAACGTAGAACAAAATCTTTTCCAGCGAAAGGAAAATGGTAAAACCAGAGGACATAATTTGAGGTTGAGGGGTGGTAGATTCAAGAGCAATGTTAGGAAATTCTACTTTACGGAGAGGGTGGTGGATGCCTGGAATGCGCTCCCGAGAGAGGTGGTGCAGAGGAAAATGGTGACTGAGTTCAAAGAAGCGTGGGATGAACACAAAGGATCTAGAATCAGAAAATAAGATTAATGCAGACTTGCATGGTCTGTGTCTGTATATGGCCGTTTGGGGGAGGATGGGCTGGGGAGGGCTTCAATGGCTGGGAGGGTGTAGATGGGCTGGAGTAGGTTTTAACGGAGATTTCGGCAGTTGGAACCCAAGCACAGTACAGGGTAAAGCTTTGGATTCTTGCCCAGAAATAGCTAGAAGAAAAAATTAAAAAAATTTAAATTAAATCAGGCTGGGCAGACTGGATGGACCATTCGGGTCTTTATCTGCCGTCATCTACTATGTTACGATGTTACATTGCTTCCGGGTCCTGCGCCCATGAAGTGACATGGTGCAAAATGCGGCGGTCAGGTTAATTTTCAGGTTGAAGAAATACGATCGTGTAACACCTTCCTATCGAGTGCTGCACTGGTTGCCGACGGAGGCACTTGTGAAGTTTAAGTTTGGTTGTTTTTGTTTTAGAGTTTTATTTGGTTTAGCTCAGGGATCTCAAAGTCCCTCCTTGAGGGCCGCAATCCAGTCGGGTTTTCAGGATTTCCCCAATGAAGATGCATTGAAAGCAGTGCATACAAATAGATCTCATGCATATTCATTATGGAAATCCTGAAAACCCGACTGGATTGCGGCCCTCAAGGAGGGACTTTGAGACCCCTGGTTTAGCTCCTAAATACATAACTGAGCTTTTCTCTTTTGCAACCAACAGACATAAGAGAGGCTCGCACCTCAATTTTGTTTTTCCACCGGTTAGAGGATGTAAACTTAAAAAACATCAATATCTTTTTTTCATATCTGGCAGCATTATGGGGCAAAGATCTAGAACAGGTGTAGGGAACCCTGGTCCTCGAGAGCCGTATTCCAGTCGGGTTTTCAGGATTTCCCCATGCATGCAAATAGATCTCATACATATTCATTGGGGAAATCCTGAAAACCCGACTGGAATACGGCTCTCGAGGACCGGAGTTCCCTACCTCTGATCTAGAGCAATTGCTTCTGCTTACTGATACTTACGGGGAATTTAGGAGACATCTAAAAACATATCTGTTTTTGAAGTACTTAGGTAGCTGATTTGTAGGATTTTATCATGCAATAATCAGATCTTTTTAGGGTTATTTTTAGTTATTGGCTTTTACCTTTTTAGTTTTATTCAATTTGTTGCATTTTTAACTATTGTAAACCGCATAGAACTTTACGGCCTTGCGGTATATAAACTGTTATTATTATTATCATAGGGAGAGCAGACACGACGCGGGCAGCAAGTTCACGAGGCCACTCGTGCCGGGAAAATTAAAGAGGTGCGGGGGAAGGGCATGGGGCGTGCAGGGGGTTTGGGAAGGAGCGGGGCGGCGGTGAAGAGGGCGCACTCTGTGCTGTTACTTTCCCCTCAACAGCAGTGTTGTATATGAACATTAGCACAAGGCCATTAAATCAGAAAATGGAAAATTGGCCATTTTTAGGCTGTAGCAAAAAGTGGCCTTAGCATGCCGAAAACACTTGTGTAAGGGTGAGCTAAGGCCAGGCTATGCGGCAGCTCAGTAAAAGGATCCCATAGACAGTAAACAGAATTATGAAACCAGACAACCTGGCTGCGTCACATTAGTTTCCATTAAGGTCAGAGCCCCTGAAACTGTAATTATGTATTTTACAATCCCATTGGACTAAAGAACTGGTGCTTACCATTTGGAAATAGAAACTGATCCACCAGTTGGGTCAGTCGGAAACAGGACTTGCGTTAAATGTTTCTTAAAAAAACAAAAAGAGTTACCCCCCCCCTCTTTTACGAAACTGCGATTGCAGCTTCTAGCGCGGGGAGCCGCGCTGAATGGCCCGCGCTGCTCCCGACGCTCCCAGGAACTCAAGGAGCAGCGGGAACAGCGCGGCTCCCCGTGCTAGAAACTGCAATCGCAGTTTCGTAAAAAGAGGCCTTAGTTTAATGAAAGCTATCTCATCCAAATGTTGGGGAAATTTTAGGGGGAAATTTCCAACAGGGCAGCTATCTGGCAATGTAGGCACATGCTCCTCACTCAGCAGAATCTCACTTTTCAAAACCCCTTTTTACTCAGCTACCATACTGAGAACCAGGGACACCAGAGTTCAAATCTTGCTTCTCCCCCGGCAAATGTTGAAATGGAAACTCTATAAGCCAGGGATTTCAAAGTCCCTCCTTGAGGGCCGCAATCCAGTCGGGTTTTCAGGATTTCCCCAATGAATATGCATTGAAAGCAGTGCATGTACATTGATCTCATGCATATTCATTGGGGAAATCCTGAAAACCCGACTGGATTGCGGCCCTCAAGGAGGGACTTTGAGACCCCTGCTATAAGCTAAATTGGAAAAAGGAACATAGACATTTATCTCTACCTTAGGTCTCTATAGTATTCTACACATTCTGTGTAATGTGACTTTATGTTCAGACCTTTTTATTCTCAACATAGCAAGAGCATTGCCATTTCACTCATTAAAGTTGACAAGTGGGTTCTTCTCCCATTTTCCATTTAAGACAGGGGTAGGGAACTCTGGTCCTCGAGAGCCGTAGTCCAGTCGGGTTTTCAGGATTTCCCCAATGAATATGCATTGAAAGCAGTGAATGCAAATAGATCTCGTGCATACTCATTGGGGAAATCCTGAAAACCCGACTGGAATACGGCTCTCGAGGACCGGAGTTCTCTACCCCTGCTTTAAGATAGCCTCTGTTCTCTCTCCCCCCTTATTTAATGTGGACTTTGTAACCATAACTTTGGGACTGCCACAAGAACAAACAAGATAACAGCAACCACCCCTCTTTCAAGTCTGTTATTGAGGCATCTTATATGAATTATGGAATTTTATATTTTGATGTATGTTTGGGGTTGGCCGGAGCTGCCACTGGAGCTGCCACCTGCAAAACGTCAGCTCCAAACTTAGCATCCTAACACGGCCTCATATCCACCCAGTAACGCCTGACAAACGAATGAATAGACGACCTGGTGGCAGCCCTGCAAATCGCTGCTGGAGATAAGTGAGTCGATTCAGCCCACGGTGCCGCCACACATCTTGTATGGGTTTGCAACTGTACCGGAAGCTGTTTCCTTGATAGCAAATATGCTACAACTAACAACCTCTTTCAACCAACTCACAATTGGGGGCTTCAAGGCCTAGTAACCATGTTTCTGACTGCCCCAGTACAGCAACGCATCTTAACGGTAGCCTGCATTGCTAATTTCCTCCTTAAAATAATGCCCTTTTAAAAAATGTCTATTGTATTTATTTTACATGCTAAACAAGTTGTCCATATCGAGCAATTCCAAAGAAACAACACAACTACTTCCAAAGTACACCCAAACATATTTCTCCACGTTTTCTTATCTTATGCTTCCTCCTCACCTCCGTCTTTCCTAAGCCCTTCCCCTCCACTCAAAAACATAAGAATAGCCATACTGGGTCAGACCAATGGTCCATCAAGCCCAGTAGCCCGTTCTCACTGTGGCCAATCTAGGTCACTAGTACCTGGCCAAAACCCAAGGAGTAGCAACATTCCATGCTACCGATCCAGGGCAAGCACAGGTTTCCCCATGTCTTAATAACAGACTATGGACTTTTCCTCCAGGAATTTGTCCAAACTTTTCTTAAAACCAGCTACACTATCTGCTCTTACCACAACCTCTGGCAACGCGTTCCAGAACTATTCTCTGAGTGAAAAAATATTTCCTCCTATTGCTTTTAAAAGTATTTCCCTGTAACAAACCCTCCTAAGAAACCGCTCTTACACCAAAATACAGAGCGTGAAAAAACATAATGTTCTATTCATTATTTCTCTTATTATTGTGGCGGTCTGGGTCTTGCAGCAACCAAGTAAGTGAAACTGACATTTCAGCCATCATGCTGTGTTGCTTTCTTCACTGATTTTATTTTTCTTTCATACTGATATCCTGCTTAACATCAAGGGGTGAAAATGGGCGGCAGGTCTTTCCTTATTTAATACATAATAACCCTTGATGTGAAAACCTTTATATTGATTTGGGTTTTTATTTTTCTCTATAATGTTTATGCACAATCTTTTGGTTGGTGGTTCAAAGAAGAGCGACCAAGATGATAAAGGGGATCGAACGCCTCTCGTATGAGGAAAGATTAAAACGGTTAGGGCTCTTCAGCTTGGAAAAGAGAAGGCTGAGGGGGAGATATGATTGAAGTCTACAAAACCCTGAGTGGAGTAGAACGGGTACAAGTGGATCGATTTTTCACTCCGTCAACAATGACAAAGACTAGGGGACACTCGATTAAGTTATAGGGAAATACTTTTACAACCAATAGGAGGAAATATTTTCCACTCAGAGAATAGTTAAGCTCTGGAACGCATTGCCAGAGGATGTGGTAAGAGCGGATAGCGTAGCTGGTTTTAAGAAAGATTTGGACAAGTTCCTGGAGGAAAAGTCCATAGTCTGTTATTGAGAAAGACATGGGGGAAGCCACTGCTTTTCCTGGATCAGTAGCATGGAATGTTGCTACTCCTTGGGTTTTGGCCAGGTACCAGTGACCTGGATTGGCCACCGTGAGAATGGGCTACTGGGCTTGATGGACCATTGGTCTGACCTAGTATGGCTATTCTTATGTTATATTCTTATGCTACATCATTTTGGTTTTCTGTATTTATTTGAATGTTGACTGCTTCCCAGGTTAATATTAACCGGTTCAAATGACATACACCTTCCATATGACTTCCACATGAAATACTACTTCGAAAAATTGCTAGCCACAGAATCGAGAGTGAAATATTCACGTGGATTAAAAACTGGCTGGCGGATAGGAAACAGAGAATGGGGATAAATGGACAATACTCAAGACTGGAAAAGCGTCACCAGTGGAGTGCCGCAGGGTTCAGTGCTTCGGCCCGTGCTCTTCAGCATATTTATAAACGATCTGGAAATTGGTACGACAAGTGAGGTGATTAAATTTGCAGATAATACTAAGTTATTCAGAATAGTGAAGACGCAGGAGGATTGCGAAGATCTGTAACATGGCATAAACACGCTCGAGAAATGGGCTGCAACATGGCAAATGAGGTTCTACATGGATAAGTGTAAGGTGATGCATGTCGGTAACAAAAAATCTTATACACGAATACAGGATGTCCGGGCGGTACTTGGAGAGATTCCTCAGGAAAGAGACTTGGGAGTGCTGGTCGACAAGTCAATGAAGCCGTCCACGCAATGCGCAGCGACGGCGAAAAGGGCGAACAAAATGCTAGGAATGATTAAGAAGGGGATCACGAACAGATTGGAGAAGGTTATCATGCTGCTGTACTGGGCCATGGTACATCCTCACCTGGAGTACTGCGTCCAGCACTGGTCGCCGTACATGAAGAAGGACACGGTACTACTCAAAAGGGTCCAGAGAAGAACGACTAAGTTGGTTAAGGGGCTGGAGGAGTTGCCATACAGTGAAAGATTGGAGAAACTGGGCCTCTTCTCCCTTGAAAAGAGGAGACTGAGAGGGGACATGATCGAAACATTCAAAATACTGATGGGAATAGACTTAGTAGATAAGGACAGGTTGTTCACCCTCTCCAAGGTAGAGAGAACGAGAGAGCACTCTCTAAAGTTAAAAGAGGATAGAGTCCGTACAAATGTAAGGAAGTTCTTCTTCACCCAGAGAGTGGTGGAAAACTGGAACGCTCTTCTGGAGTCTGTTATAGGGGAAAACACCCTCCAGGGATTCAAATAGGGGAAAACACCCTCCAGGGACTCAATGTAAGGAAGTTCTTCTTCACCCAGAGAGTGGTGGAAAACTGTAATGCTCTTCCGGAGGCTGTCATAGGGGAAAATACCCTCCAGGGATTCAAGACAAAGTTAGACAAGTTCCTGCTAAACTGGAACGTACGCAGGTGAGGCTGGACTCATTTTGGGCGCTGGTCTTTGACCTAAGGGCTGCCTCGGGAGCGGACTGCTGGGCACGATGGACCACTGGTCTGACCCAGCAGCGGCAATCCTTATGTTCTTATCTATTGTAAGGGTTTTAGAAAAAGAATTTTAAAATTAAGAGTTGGTAAAATTTGTAACCAAGAAAAAGGGGAATCCAACAGGTCTGCAGTAAAAGTCGAAGAAAAAGAACAAAACGGAGAACTTTATTCAATAAATGAAAAGTTGTGAGATGATAATTGGGGACCCCTGATGAAGATTTCATAATCGAAATACGGCCCGGGGTTGGGTCCCTTTTTCTTTTGAAGCAAAAGTGGATAATAATTATCATCACACAATTTTTTATTTATTGAATAAAGTGCCTGCATCAACATAATATAACATGTCAGCTTATATACCGCAAGGCCGTGAAGTTCTATGTGGTTTACAAAAGGTCAGACAATACAATAGGAAATAATTAGATGCCCAAATAGTTAGAAATAAAGCTATAAGGTCTGAACGGTTTACTAAGTTTGCAATCTCGGTGTAAATTCAAATTACCATATTTTTCAGACCATAAGACGCATCTACCTGTAGAGGAGGAAAAAACAAGAAAAAAAATTTTGGTTCAGAATATTTTTCTTCTTGGTTTTTCCTCCTGTACACATAGGTGCATCTGGTGGTCTGGTGCTGGGAAGCCCGCAGCGCAAAGCAGTCTGCAGTCCAAAACCCGAAACTGCCCGAAGCCCCCCCCCCCCCCTCCACCCCCCAGTACTTTTTTAAGTAGCAGTGGTCCAGTGCGGTCTCCTGCTGGACACCTGCCTTTCTCTGCAGAGCAATGCAAAACGCAGGAGAGCGACCTTTGCGCTTCCTGCCTGGTCCCACACCGCTCTGTGATTGGCTGCTGTCAGTAACTGACTGCAGCCAATCACAGAGTGGCGCCGGACCAGGCAGGAAGCGCAAAGGTCGCTCTCCTGAATTGTGCATCGCTCTGCAAAGAGGCAGCTGTCCAGCAGGAGACCGCGCTGGACCACCGCCATTTAAAAAAGGTACTGGGGGGGGCGCGGTGTATTCGGTCCATAAGACACCCCCCCTTTTGGGGGGGGTGAAAAAAGTGTGTCTTATGGTCCAAAAAATACGGTATATATCTGTTCTACAGTTCTCCCTTTTCCTTTTGTTGTTAAAATTTGTAACCACCCACTACTTGTGTATATGCATTGCAGAATTCAGCTCATAGCTGTCTTTTAAAAGAGAGAGAATATTTCCCTTCCTTGCTTCTGTGATATAGGGCTACCATGTTATTAAAGCACAAACATCATTCTCCTCTTGTCCCTCTGGATTGCGCTCAGCTTGATGAAATAACACTATGCTCCAGTTTCAACTTCCAAAATTTTCATTTAAAACACTCATTCTGGGCCAAGGAGAGAAGGCATAATTTATAAATGTTATTTCAGCCTACAGACATCTGACCCCCTGACTGCAATGCAGGAAGCATTTTTTGAATGCCTGGCATCTTGTACGCTTTCTTTTTGCTTCATAAAATAAATACTGCCTAATTTGTTAACAACCTCCAGGTTCCTACCTCTTAGATAAGTGACTTAAAAAAAAATAAATAAATTTCAACATAGTGACCGAGTGAGTTTGTGGCATATGGGATGCCCATGTGGGATCCCTTAGAGGGTTAAGCCAAGGGAACCTGTCACCAGGAGTGGGATCCCTAGGATAGTAGACTTTGGGGTGGATCAGTAGAGTGGGCAGACCTGATGAGCTATGGCCCTTATCTGCCGTCATCTTCTATGTTTCTAAGTGGTTAGAGCTAGAGCTACCGCACTCTGAGGTTGTGGGTTCAGACCCTTCACTGTTCCTTGTGACCTTGGGCAAGTCACTTAATCTTCCACTGCCCCAGGTACATTAGATAGATTGTGAGCCCACCAGGGCAGATAGGGAAAATGCTTGAAGTACCCGTATGTAAACAAGAAAGCAGTGGGGTGCCTCAGGTGGCATTGCAGTGAACTTTACATAAAAAGTCCCAGGTACACAGCTCTGCAAAACCCACTCAATACCTACTGTACCCAACTGTACACTCCACCAATAGCCCTTATGCCTGCAGATATAACCTACTCGTATATGTAGGTATAGTAGATTTTTGATGGGTTATGGTGGGCTCACACCTTCCATCACAAGTGTAGTAGAGTAGGATATGGGCCTGGGTCTCCTTCCTTGGAGTCCACTGCACTGACCACCAGTCTAGTCCAGAGACCTGTTTGCTTCTCTACTAGGACTGCCTCTAACATCTGCAACTGGCATATAAGCAGATGTGTATTGTTTCGTTCAATCTTTGGAAGGTGGGAAGGGGGGTCAGTGACCATTGGGGAGTGTGTGTGTGTGGGGGGGTTCATGCTAACATGTCTCCAGTGGTCATCTGACAGTTTGGGCATCTTTTTGGCACTTATTCATTATTAAAACAGGTCTAGCCTCAAATGTCTAAATGGTGCCCTGGATGTATTCTTAAATGTTTGATTGTGGCAAAAAAAAAAAAAAAAAAAGTTCAATAACTAAAGGAATGAAGTGGACAGCAAACCAATGGGAACTTGGAAACAATCACCAGCCAGGCTTTATTGGACAATGCCGTGATGAAAGCATAAATGACTGGACACGAGATGTGTTTCGGCCAACAAGCCTGCATCATAAGAACATAAGAATTGCCACTGCTAGGTCAGACCAGTAGTCCATCATGCCCAGCAGTCCGCTTACGCAGCGGCCCTTAGGTCAAAGACCAGCGCCCTAACTGAGACTAGCCTTACCTGCGTACGTTCTGGTTCAGCAGGAACCTGTCTAACTTTGTCTTGAATCCCTGGAGGGTGTTTCCCCCTATAACAGCCTCCAGAAGAGCGTTCCAGGAGTCAAGTGTTCTAACGTTTCAGTACACAAAAGGTGAATGTATCGAAGCTCACGTGATACAAATGGCAACTCAAGTGTGGGATTTTGCCAGGTACTAGTGATCTAGATTGACCACCGTGAAGACAGGCTAGATGGACCATTGGTCTGACCTAGTTCGGCTATTCTTAGGCTCCATGGCCTCTCATCTACCATCCCACACCATCCAAGCATCACCAATCCTTTTGCGTTTCACCTTCGTAGTTCCCCCATCTGCCTCGCTTTCTCTGTTTAAAGACTGGAGGTTGATTACGTCCTTAAAGTGCATTCTCCTTCTACGGTTGTGTTTTGCATCATGGGGAAAAGTCCATGTATCTATCAAGGAACTCTAGGAATTTGAAAGCTAAACCGAGTTTCGATGCTACCTCTACGTCAAGGTCTTTCCTGTGCAGAGGACAAGGTCGTCGCTGGTTGCCAAGGATGTGAATGACCTGTTTTGTCATCCAAGTCATGTTGTGTGATGCATGGTAGGTATTTTGAGTTGGATGCTTAACGTGATTTATGAATAAGATTGACCTCTTCTATGTGTAGCTCTAAATGGATACTTGGTATGTGACAGATGATCTTTGTATTTCACAGATGGCTGCTTACTGCAATGAAATTGGATGGTATAGACTCTACATGTTGTGCTTTTGAGACTGGAAGCAGGAAAGCTTTTGCAAGGATGGATTCCTGGCTGGAAAACATCAGGAAAGACCCCGTTTCCATTTAAGGCCCAGGATGCAAAAGATTTCTACTTGTCCAAGAGAAGTGCAAAACTGGAAAAAGTCTTTCTTTTTTTTTTTTTCTCAGACTGACATAACATAAAAAATGAATGAATTAATGTATTATTTATTGCTCACGTTTATATATTGCAACGTCCTTGCGGTTTACAATTTAAAATCGCCCCCCGCCCCCACCGCAACTGTTTACATCAATATTGTGGCTTTGTGAGACGTTTTCAGATAATACGCCACAAGGTGCTGCGGTGATCACAACAAAGCAGCCCTTTCTGGAGATGTTTCCAAATATCCCCCCCCCCCCTTTTTACAAAGCTGTGCTAGCGTATTTAGCGCCAGCTGCCATGGTAACAGCTCCCACGGCCATAGAATTCCTATGAGCGACCAAGCTGTTACCGCGACGGCCGGCGCTAAAAACGTTAGTGCGGCTTTGTAAAGCAGGGGGG
Source organism: Geotrypetes seraphini (assembly GCF_902459505.1). Classification (NCBI taxonomy): domain Eukaryota; kingdom Metazoa; phylum Chordata; class Amphibia; order Gymnophiona; family Dermophiidae; genus Geotrypetes; species Geotrypetes seraphini. Next base: position 388,755,929 of record NC_047086.1, on the reverse strand, counting down.
GAAATGAGTAAAGTGACAGGCTGGCCCCTACGATTTCCCCCTGGAATGAAAAGAAAATGAACATTGCATTTTTCCTTCCATAAGAAATAATGGCGCTTCACTAGACAAAGGGAAGCCACTTGAATATACAATAAAACCTTGATTTGCGAGCATTATTCTTTCCGGAAACATGCTTGTAATGCAAAACACTCATACATCAAAGCGAATTTCCCCATAAGAAATCATGGAAACTCAGACGATTCGTTCCACAACCCAAAAACTTTAATGCAAAATACTGTACGTACTTGTATTGCAAGACCTCGCTCGTTTAGAACAGTCACTACACTCCCGCAGCGTCAGAGAGAGAAGAATCATAGGCTCGGTTGGGATGACGTGACGAGCGTATACTGTATGTACTCGTATTGCAAGACTTTTCTCGTTTAAAACAGTCACTTCCGCAGCATCAGAGAGAGAAGTACCATCGGCTCGGTTGGGATGATGTGACGAGCGTATACTGTACGTACTTGTATTGCAAGACCTCGCTCGTTTAGAACAGTCACTACACTCCCGCAGCGTCAGAGAGAGAAGAACCATCGGCTCGGTTGGGATGATGTGACGAGCGTATACTGTACGTACTTGTATTGCAAGACCTCGCTCGTTTAGAACAGTCACTACACTCCCGCAGCGTCAGAGAGAGAAGAACCATCGGCTCGGTTGGGATGACGTGACGAGCGTATACTGTACATACTCATATTGCAAGACCTCGCTCGTTTAGCAAGTTAAAATTTAATAAAACATTTTGCTCGTCTTGCAAAACACTTGTACACCAAGTTACTTGCAATCCAAGGTTTTACTGTATTGCTACTTGGAGTAAACACAGTACATTTGGAATAGAGAATTTGGGGGGAAAAAACCATATCTAGACGATCTGTGAGTTTTGTCCAATAATGGAGGGTGATAAAGAATTAAATGTAACTTGCGAAAAGGACCTAAAATAAAGAAGATGCTTTGGTACATCTCAGACGTCGGGATAATTTTTTGAGAAAAACAACTTCTTCTCGTTGTTATCATGTCCATTCTTCAGTCATATTTCTTCCCTCTAACAAGCACAGTAGATGAAAATGGAAAAGTTGTAACCACGGCTTGAATGCAGACCTGACCTCTCAGCTTTCACATGATGTCAGAATATCATATATTATCCAGATGATTATGAGGTGGATTCACTCAAATTCTTTTGGGCTTCTGGAAAAAAAGAATTGTGAGAAAAATACAATATTCACGTAATGTCAAATAGTAAAATATTTAACAATAACACCCCCCTCCTTTTTCCAGTAGCATGGTAATAAAAATAATATTGACCTTTTATTTGCCTCTAGAGACCTCCGAGCCAAATATATTTACTTCAGCCTTAGGGAGGAGTATCACTGCTACGATTACACAGCTGTTGCCAAGACACACTAGCAGTGCATTTGAGAGATGGAGAGCATGTCCAACATTGATGTTTTGATAGGTGCAAATCATATTGAGTTGAAAAGACTACACTGGACCCCCTTCCTATACTTCCTATGTGGGAGAATTCAGATTTTTAAAGAAGTGGAATAGCATGGGCCCACTAATCTTGGCTCAGGCCCACCCAGTTTAGTGGTCAATAAAGCCCCCAGAGCACCTCAGTGATAGCTTCCTCACTCCTCTGTCTCTCTAATGACCACGGATCGGCCATCTGTCCGTTCCCTCACTTGCAGTCCAGCAATCTCCCTCTCTCTGAGTAGGGTTACCAGATTTTATGTCAATAAAATCTGGACCCCCTAGACCTGCCCCCATTACACCACAGCCCCGCCCTCTACTGCCTGTTTGTCAGGCAGAAAGGCATCCAAGCATGCAACACGATGATGTCACACGCATGCACGCGCACACATGATGTCACCGTTTTACATCCGTGCATGCGCGGATGCCTCCCCTCCCAACGCAATTTCTTTTTATAACCTGGACAAAGTGCCGGGTTTTGAAAAGCTGTCCGGAGGACATGTCCAAGGAAATCCGGACGCCTGGCAACCCTATGTAACACCAGAGAGGAAACAGGAAGTGACATTGCAAAGAAAGCAGGATATGACTAAACTAAACTAAACTAAACCATTAGGTTTGTATACCGCACCATCTCCGCATGCGCAGAGCTCGGTACGGTTTACAGAGGTTAAGAGGAAAGGAATTACAAAGAAGGGGTATAGGAGAGGGACTGAGAGGATAGAGAGGGGCAGGGTACTAGAGAACGGGAGGAGATTAGATTTTTGAGAAGAGCCAAGTTTTCAAGCGTTTACGGAAGGATTGGAAGGAGCTAGAATTTCTGAGCGGGGATGAGAGGTTGTTCCAGAGTTCAGTGGTTCTAAAGGGGAGGGATGTTCCAAGTTTTCCTGCGCGGGATATACCTTTTATGACAGAGGGAAGCCTGTGGGATCGGTGCAGGTAGTAAATGTGAAATGCTTTTGTCACCCGGCAGTTCTCAGGTAGGGGGAAAGGGTTCAAAGAGAGAGGAAGTTGACTGGCTGTAGGCGGAGGAGAGACAGATGCCAGATCCACGGAGTGGGGGGAGAGAGAAGCCAGACAAAAAGTTGGGGGAGATGGTTTGGGATGGCCCATCCATGTTTACTCTGGGACCATCCAAAATGGTAGGTCTGGCTACATCATTGTTTTACAGAAAGGAAGTACACTTCTCCCTCTGTATTCGCTGTGATAGGGGATTAACAGACCCGCAAATACAGAAAAACCGCAAATAACTTTTTCATATGTTTTAAAACCATCATGAATATGGTGAAACCGCGAATAACATGGTGGGAGACCTGGCCTGTTCCTGAAGGAGAGGCAAAACACGGTGAAGAAAGTGCTGGGAATTGGTGATTTTCTCTGTAAATGCTTGGAAATTTCTCTATGCAAGCTGACGTAATGGGGGGGGGGGGGGGGGGGGAGGAGCCAGCAAGCTAAAAGCTGCAAATAACTGAAATCACAAATACGGAGGAAGAAGTGTATATTCATTTGAAATGAAATTAAATGCAATTAAACCTCAGTTTGCGAGTAACGCGATTTGCGAGTGTTTTGCAAGACGAGCAAAACACTCCAGCAAATTGTACCTTGAAACACGAGCATTGTCTTGCAGTACGAGCACATAAACTCGATCCAACCTTAATTGGCAATGTGGGTTTCCTACCTGCTGCACTCCGGATCTGCCCTGATGAGGGTGATTGACTTTGGGGCCTTTCGGCTTTTCCCTCATCGGAAGCTGCGGGGCTCCGAGATCGGCTTGGTGTCTCTGCTTATTGGTTCGGCGTGGCGTCTCTGCTTATTGGTGGGGCTGTGGTACGCCTTAGGAGTCTGGTTGTGAGTTGGGGACCTGGGGCAGATGCCAGCACTGTGATCGCCGGTGGTGGGTTCGCCTCGGTGGTTCTTCTGTGGCCCGCCTTCTCTCCTCGGCCTGCTGCCTTCGGCTATTGCGCCCCTCTTGCCTTCAGTCTCAGACCGCTTCCTTCGGCTACTTTGGGACTTGTGCTTTGACACCCCTGCACTAATGTTTCCTCAAGCATACATTACCCAACACAACACAATGGATCTTCAGTCTGTCCCCATCCGGTGTCATTCTCAGTCCTTCTACACCAGCATTCTTCAGTGCAAGGCTTGAGAGTCAGTGACTGGGCCCATTCATACTCTGATTCTTATTTGAGCCAAGCATAGGATAATGAACCCATTGTGACATCACTGGTGAGGTCAGCTCTTAGGCATTGGTGGAATGAGGCATTATGACATCACAATCTCAGCTCTGGAATGTTGCTACTCTTTGGGTTTCTGCCAGGTACTGAGTTGTCCACTGCTGGAAACAGGATACTGGGCTTGATGGACCTTCAGTCTGTCCCCATCCGGTGTTCTCCTTTAGTGTCTATCTCAACCTCAGTCCTTCTACACCAGCATTCTTTAATGCAAGGCTTGAGGGTCAGTGGCTGGGCCCATTCATACTCTGATTCTTATGTGAGCCAAGTATAAGAGTCAAGTCATTGTGACATCACTGATGTGATTGGCTCTTAGGCACTGGTGGAATGAGGCATTATGACATCACAATATCTGCTCTGGATACCAGAGACTGTCATTCTGTAGTGTCTATCAGCCTCAGTCCTTCTATGCTAGTGTTCTTCAATGCAAGGCTGAGGGTCGGTGGCTGGGCCTATTCACACTCTGATTCTTCCCTCTCTCCACGGGGATGGGGACAAATTCTGACCCCCATGTCATTCTCTAGAGTTTGATCCCAGCCTGCTCCTTGTGACTCTGGGGTAAATCTCTTAACCCTCCATTGCCCCAGCTACCAGTTAGATTGTGAGCCTGCGGGGACACATAAGGAAAATACTTAAGAGTGCCTGAATACAATTCAGTGCATTACAAACTGCTCCGAGTGAATCTCTTCATGAAAAAGGTGGTTAATAAAGCCCAATAAATAAATGTTCATGCAGTGGAGGCAATGCATGCAAATCTCTGTCATGAATATTCATTGCAGATATCCGGAAAACCGGACTGGCTAGGGTGCTCCAGGACCAGGTTTGGGAACCACCGTAGTATATAAAACTGAATTTAAATTTTTTAAAAAATTATTGCTACTAGTTTTTCAGCCCATTACATTAACAGGTGCTAGCCTTAGGCATTTCTTTCTTTCTTTCTCTCTGCCTCCTGTCTGTCTTCCCTTCTCCCTTACTTTTACCTCCCCCATGTCCAGCAGCACACCTTCCCTGCTCCCCCTGTCCAGCAGTAGCCCTTCTCTGTTCCTTTTACCCCTCCCCTGCTCCCCCCTGTCGAGCAGTAGCCCTTCTCCGTTCCTTTTACCCCTTCCCTTCTCCCCCTGTTTATTATTATTAGGATTTTAGGATTTTATATACCGCCTATCAAGGTTATCTAAGCAGTTTTTTTTTTTACAATCAGGTACTCAAGCATTTTCCCTCTCTGTCCCGGTGGGCTCACAATCTATCTAACGTACCTGGGGCTATGGAGGATTAAGTGACTTGCCCAGGGTCACAAGGAGCAGCGCGGGGTTTGAACCCACAACCCCAGGGTGCTGAAGCTGTAGATCCAACCACTGCGCCACACACTCCCTTCTCCCTTCTCCATTCCTTTTACCCCTTCCCTGCTCCCCCTGTCCAGCAGTAGCCCTTCTACGTTCCTTTTACCTCCTCCATGTCCAGTAGTACCCCTTCTCCCTTACCTGCTCACTGTCCAGCATCCGCTAGGCCAGGCAGCCTCCGGGCTTTTGCTAGGCCTGCCCATTTCGCATTATCGAAGTGGGTCGGCCTAGCAAATGCCCCATGACTGCTGCCATTGCTGGTCCGGGGGTGAAAGGAGAGGCATTGTCAGAAGTTAGCCGGCGTCGGAGATCAGAGCAGGAACGTTGCTGGGGAAACCGCTGCATGCGTCGCAAACCGCCGAAGGCTCCTACAGTGAATGCGGTGACGGAGCCACTGATCAGGGATCACGGCTGCACGAAGTTTCAACTGCGCTAAGGGTTTTATTATAGCGGATGATAATCACTATCTTAATGTAATCTCCATCCTAGATGAAGAACTTTTTGAAAATGGATCCCGTACTTTGCATTTGAAATAAAAGTTTCTTGGGGGATTCTCTGCATTTGGGACCAATTGAATAAGGAAGGAAGGAAGCTGAAGATGAGGACCCAGAAGATAGCATTCTCAGAGATCCTACCAATGCCCAGGGCAGATGTGAAAAGACGGAAGAACTACAATCAATAAATGCGTGGATGAAGAAATGGTGTGAGGAAGAAGGATTCCACTTCGTGAGGAACTGGACAACGTTCTGGGGCAAGAGCAAGCTCTACAGGAGAGATGGACTGCACCTGAGCGTGGCGGGAACTAGACCTTCTAGCAAACAACGTCAAGAGAGGAATAGAACAGGCTTTAAACTAAGAGGAAGGGGAAAGCCGACAGTTGACCAAGCGTCGACGATTCGGAAGAAGGTATCCCGTAAATATACTAAGGGGAAACAAGGCTGAGAAGAAACAAGAGACAAATTACAGGGGTCAACTAACCCAGAAGAGGAGATTAGAAAGATTGTAGCAAATGAGAAAACACTAAAGACCGAAGCACAGGGAAAGGAAATGAAGACAACAAAAACCTTTTCTAGCGCCACTATGGACTCCTTTTACTAAACTGCGATAGCATTTTTTAGCGCACGAAGGATTTTAGCGCACGCTACACGGCTAGATCTAACGCCAGCTCAATGCTTGCGTTAAGGTCTAGCGCATGCGGCAACTCAGCGCGCGGTAAGTGTGCGCTAAAACCACTATTGCAGCTTAGTAAAAGGAGCCCTATATCTTTCATGAGATAAGGAGACCAGAATTGAACGCAATACTCCAATGGAGGTCGCACCATGGAGCGATACAGGGGCCTTATGACGTTCTTAGTCTTGTTCACCAGCCCTTTTTTTTTAATAATTCCCAGCACGGGCCTGGATCTGGTCTTGCGAATCCTCCAGAAATTTAGTCAGCTCAGCCTCTGCAACGACCAATTGATCCAGACCTTCTTCTGTGGGGGAATTTTTTTTTCCTTTGAGGAATATAATAGTAATTTGAAAATAACATGGTTTCTGCATTTGTCACCCCTAGTATCTCCTTGAGATACTTCCTTAGAAGTATCTCTGGAGATAGCAAATGGGTTGAAGGGAAATTAACTAATCTAGCACTGCTTTTACGTGACAGGCACTGTGTCCCACTTGCTATTAAAAAAAGCATAAACCCAGCGTCTGAACTTCTGGGTCACTTCACATTGTATGATCTTGTCCTTTTAACTTTAGAAACTGACGCTCCTGTTACTACTGTCCCTTCAGTCCATTATTAAGCTGCGTAGAGCACTTCAGGTCCAAGCGATGCGTGTTTTATGCTGTATAACCCATAATCTCTTCTGTTAATGTTAAAATGGATTCCCCCCCCCCTCCCCTTGGAAATTTGCCAAGCCCTCCCAGAGAGCAAGGAAACAACTTTGGCAAGACCGGTCTAAGCAAGTATTCATTAGGGAGTGAAAGTGAGCATCAAAGCATAGTGAAGGCATGGTATGGCATTCAGGATGCGGGGCTGATGCTGCCTGACAGGACTGAAATTCATTGTTCTGTCCAGGAAACCAAGCTTCCAGCTGACATGACCTGAAACAAGTACCCTTTATCTGCACGCTTAATGACCTCACCATTTGCCAGGGAGTACATGAAATGAGCTAATATTGCTGTCAAAGAGGGCTTGCAATATTTGACAATTTCATTTTGCAAGGCTCCGGGTACCTGATGAAAACTCCAAACAGCGGGCAGCCTGGACGTCGCTCTCCTGCTACTAACCACCACAGCAGAACGCTTTTCAAGTGTGGAAACCATTACGCCACTGCAGCTATGGGTAGCAGAAAGAAATTGGCGGTCTGGGCACCTCAGAGCCTTCCACCCCCTCCCCCCAAATCAAACTGAAAGTCTCCCAAAATAACTGCACACCGCATATTTTAAGCCCTGCTATGCCATGCTCAACTGAGAAGTGAAGCTAATGTAGTGCCAACATACAAGGAGACCTTTACAGTGCATTCCGAAAATCAATTAAAACCACCCTATTCGCCAAATTCATTGACTAAAAATGTCCTCTCCCTCACTAGGATTTCCCCCCTCTGTAAACGCCTTTTCTTTCTCTCAAGAAGCTCCTTTCATGTATTCTTTACTCATAGAACTCCAATTAGTATGTAAGTTTTCCATTTAGACTTATTGTATTGTATTTAGACTTATTGTATTGTATTAAGACTTTTTGTTATTCGCTGAATGTCCAGCCTTCTTTCAATGTGAACCGCCTAGAAGTCGCCTGACTATGGCGGTATAGAAAAATAAAGTTATTATTATTATTATTTACAATACTACTAGTAATAGCTTTATTTATATCCTGTCATCCAGATCCATGGTGAGACCTCATCTGGAATACTGTGTGCAATTCTGGAGGCCACACTACCGTAAAGATGTACTGAGAGTCGAGTCGGTTCAGCGTATGGCCACCTGGATGGTCTCAGGGCTCAAGGATCTCTCATACGAGGAGAGGCTGAATAAATTGCGGCTGTACTCTCTCGAAGAACTTAGGGAGAGGGGAGACATAATTGAGACGTTTAAGTATATCACCGGTCGTATCGAGGAGGAAGATGATATTTTCTTTCTTAAAGGACCCTCGGCCACAAGAGGGCATCCGCTAAAAATCAGGGGCAGGAAATTTCATGGCAACATCAGGAAGTATTTCTTCACTGAAAGAGTGGTTGATCATTGGAATAGACTTCCTGTGCAGGTGGTCAAGGCCAGCAGCATGCCAGATTTTAAGAATAAATGGGATGCACATGTGGGATCTCTAAGAGGGTAAAAGTGGGGGGAGGGTCATCAGAATAGGCAGACTTGATGAGATATAGGATATCTAGGAGGATAAATTTAGGGAAGTGGATCTTTAGTGTGGGCAGACGATGGGCTATGGCCCTTTTCTGCTGTCATTTTTCTATGTTTCTATGTTTCTACCTTTACAGTTCAAGACAGTGTACAATAAAAGGTGCTTTAAGGACAGCGAGGTAACATCAATTAGATTAGGGAAGGGGTAGATAGACAGTTAAGAGATGGGGTGGCATAGGGTAGGAGGGAGGAACGTGTAAGATGAGGTGGGTGTAGCGCAGATTTGGGGGATCAGATAAATTTGTTGAAAAGGTGGGTTTTTAGTGATTTTCTGAAAGAATGGTATGTTAGAGAGTTCAGGATTCGGTCACTTAAGGTGTTGTTCCAGATCCCTGCTTGAAAGGAGAGTGTCCTGTTGAGGAATCTTTTGAATTTGCATCCTTTGGGAGGGAAGGAAATGAGAACAGTAAAGTTCTGCGTGAAAAGCGGAGTTTGTCCTCCAGGATGAGGAGTTTCAGAAGGTAGGTGGGAGAGGAGCCGAAAAGAGTCTTGAAGCAGAGGCAACCGAATTTGAAGATTATTCTGGCCTCTATAGGTAGCCAGTGAAGTTTCTTGTAGTATGGGGTGATGTGTTCAGATTTTTATGAGCTGGATAATATTGAACGCATAAGTCAGCTGTTCCCAACCCAATCCTTGAGGCACACTTAGTCCCATTGGGTTTTCAGGATATCCACAATGAATAGTTATGAGTTACATTTGCATGCAATTGAGGCAGTATATGCAGATCTAATAGTCATTATGGATATCCTGAAATCCCAAAAGGACTAGGTATGTGCCCCGAGGACTGGATTGGGAATGGCTTCCGTAGGGCATTATGTGGCTGCTGTGGACTTTCCTTGCTGAAGCTGTTCTGGACTGTGTTTGCTTCTTTTGTGAATGATTAGTAAAATGTTTTTCTAATTTCACTCGCCTCTCCTGTGAATTCTTTCCTCCCACCCCCAACAAATTGGGAGGCTACTGTGTGTAAGACTGGCAATCAGCCCCTAACAACATAAGGTTAAAAAAAAAAAAAATGCAGAGCAGACCGGAGTTACACATGGCACTGGGTAAATTGAAGCCAATGTTATCTGTAATTTCACAACTGTGGTGCATATGATGGAATTATCAAGATTTGACTATTGTAATGCCTTATATCTTGGGGTGATGATGACCTCTAGGGGTAGGGCACTGCAGGTTATTCAAAATGCAGCAGCTGGGCTGGTGATGGGGATTTCTAAATATATACACATTATACCAGTGTTAAAACAACGGTGTTAGCTTCCTCTGAAATTCTGACTGCAGTATTAAGTTTTGTTCTTGATTTATCATCAATGGTTCCTCAGCTTTTGGTAGTTTAGCAAAATCTGTTTTCCTCCTTTGGATCTTGCCAGATACTTGGGACCTGGGTTGACCACTGATGGAAACATGATACTGGGCTTGATGGACCTTCGGTCTGTCCCAGTGTGGCAATTCTTATGTTCTTAAGTATAGGACAATCAAGCCATTGTGACATCACTGATGAGGTTGGCTTTTAGGCATTGGTGGAATGAGGCATTATGACATCACAATCTCATCTCTGGAATGTTGTTACTCTTTGGGGTTCTGCCAGGGACTTGGGTTGGCCAATTTTGGAAACAGGATACTGGCCTTGATGGACCTTTGATCTGTCCCAGTATGGCAACTCTTATGCTCTTAAGACGATTGCGATCTGAGGCAGCAATGCAATTATCTGTTGATGGTGTGGCTGCAACAAGATATGCTGAAACTCATGTGGCGGCCTTTTCAGTGTCTGGTCCACTTTTGAGGAATGATTTTCTCGGTCTTCTATTAGCCCGTATTTTATGTACTGAGTTGGGTGGCAGTAAGAGGTATCCAACGATTCAAACTCTCCCTTCCTTCTAAAAATGGGATTAAAGGAGTCAAGATCTTTAGTCAACCTTTAGTCTTTAAATTCTCTCAACTCTAGAATGATCTCCCCTTTTTTTTAAGGAGTTTCAGTTCGTTTCAATTTTTCCGTAAATCTCTAAAAACTACTCTAATTGCCAAACCTTTTGAAAATTAATCATTTTGAAATTTTCCTATTATCTTCTGTTTATCATTTGTAAATCATTCCCTGATTATTTAATTGCTGTAAACCTAGTCGAGCCTTCTCAGAATGATGACTCGGTATACAAAGTTAAGCTTTAGTTTAGTTTAGTAAAGGGAATATGTAATGGTGGGATTTTTGCTTTTGTTAATTCATAGAAACATAGAATATGACGGCAGAAAAGGGCTGTAGCCCATCAAGTCTGCCCACGCCAATGACCCACCCCCCAGACTTCACCCGGCTAGAGATCCCACATACATATCCCATTTCTTTTTAAAATCGAGCAGGCTGCTGGCGTTAATCACCTGCAATGGAAGTTCATTCCAATGATCGACCACCCTTTCGGTGAAGAAATACTTCCTGGCGTCGCCATGAAATTGCCCACCTTTGATTTTCAGTGGATGACCTCTTGTGGTTGAAGGTCCTTTAAGAAAGAAGATATCGTCTTCCACCTCGATGCGGCCCGTGATATATTTAAATGTCTCAATCATGTCCCCCCTCTCTCTACGTTCCTCGAGCGAGTATAGTTGCAGTTTATTCAGTCTTTCCTCATATGGGAGGTTCTTGAGTCCCGAGACCATCCTGGTGGTCATTCGCTGAACTGACTCGATTCTCCGCACATCTTTTTGATAACGTGGTCTCCAGAATTGAACACAATATTCAAGATGAGGTCTCACCATGGATCTGTACAGGGGCATTATGACTTCGGGCCTCTGGCTGATGAAACCTCTACGGATGCATCCCACCATTTGTCTAGCCTTGGATGCAGCTTTCTCCACCTGCTTGGCAGTTTTCATGTTTTCACTAATGATTACTCCCAAATCACGTTCTGCCCTAGTCCTAGCTAAGGTCTCACCATTTAGAGTGTAAGTTCTGCATGGGTTTCTGCTGCCAAGGTGCATGACCTTACATTTTTTGGCATTGAAGCCTAGCTGCCAAGTCGAGGACCAATGTTTCAATAAGAGCAGGTCCTGTTCCATACTGTCGGGCAAGGTGCTGTTATCTACTATGTTGCATAGTTTGGTGTCGTCGGCGAATAGTGTTATTTTACCTTGAAGCCCTTGAGTCAGGTCTCTTATGTATATGTTGAAAAGGATCGGTCCCAAGACCGATCCCTGTGGCACTCCACTGGTCACCTCCGATGTATTGGAGGGGGTACCGTTAACCACTACCCTCTGGATTCTACCACTTAACCAGTCATTGACCCATGTCGTCAATATCACTCCCCATCCCAATTCATTCATTCAATTCATTTTCTATCCTGTCCTCCCCAAAGAGCTCAGGATGGGTTGCAGGTTAACATATGCAATAGTTACAGTACAAGTTTTTATCCTAACTCAACACTAGAGATCTAACACCATTATCCGCAATATGCAGTTTAAAGGTTAAATTTGGCACAGTTACAGTACAAGATTTTACAATACAAGCTTTTATCCTAACGCGACACATACCGAGGATCTTGTATCAATATACATTTCTTTGTAATCTATCAGTCGTGGGAGTTAGGTGAATAGGTATGTTTTTATTGCTTTTCTAAAGTTAAGGGGTCCTTCAAGGGAGCAGTGGGTTGGTATGAAGTGAGAGTTGGAACGTCATTTGGCGGACTCTGGCGAGACCTCACTAAGAATGTTGTGTACAATTCTGGAGGTCGCACCTTCAAAAAGATATAAAAAGGATGGCGTTAGTCCAGAGGAAGGCTACTAAAATGGTGTATGTATGGTCTTCGTCATAAGGCGTATGGGGACAGACTTAAAGATCTCAATATGTATACTTTGGGGAAAAGGGGAGATATGATAGAGAGGTTTAAATACCTACGTGACTTAAATGCGCACAAGTCGAGTCTCATTTGAAAGGAAGCTCTGGAATGAGAGGCCATAGGATGAAGTTAAGAGGTGATAGGCTTCGGAATAATCTAAGGAAATACCTTTTTACAGAAAGGGTGGTAGATGTGTGGAACTGTCTCCCGGAAGAGGTGGTGGAAACAGAGACTGTGTCTGATGTCTAGAAAGCCTGGGATAGGCACATGGGATCTCTTAGAGAGAGGAAGAGATAATGGTTACTGCAGATGGGCAGACTGGATGGGCCATTTGGCCTTTAGCTGCTATCATGTTTCTATGGTTTGCAGTTGAAGGGCACAACCAGAAGGAGTTTTGAGGCATATTTCATCGCAGAAGCGGAAAGTGTTTTTTTTTTTTTAAGTTTTCAATTGTGTACATATTTTGTAATCCAACTAAGATGTAGACAAGACTATAAGTGGGTTTTTTGGGGGGGTTCCTTATTCCTATTTGTGAAGCTGTATAGAAATCTGGCATTTCATTGTTGTTCCCCTTCTGGGTTGTGGACTTGTGGTCTGTTTGTCATATTTAGCTTCTTTTTGTGATGTGCTTCACTTTTAATAAATAAACAATTACAAAAAAAAAAAAATTAATAATAAACAGTAATAATGGGTCAAACCAAGTGTCCATCTACCCAGTATTCTGTTTCTTATATTGGCCACTCCAGGTTAGAGGTACTTGGCAGAGTTCCAAAAAGTGGCAACTGATCCCAGGAATAAGCAGTGGTTTTCCGCAGGTCTGTCTTAACCCTTTAATTGGCCAATGGTGAAACGGCTGCTTTACATAACTTGACGTCAAACGAAAGCAACAGTGCCAAGATACAGATCTCCCCTAGGAGCCACAGAAAACACATGTTGCTTCTGAGCAACGATGCCAAATAAAGGGTGAAAAAGGTTTAACTTTCCACCAAGAATTTGTCCGAGCCTTTTAAAACTAAGCTACGCTACCTGTTTTTACCACTTGCTCAGGCAATGAGTTCCATCCAGAGCTTAACCATATACTATGTAACTTAATAGAAATCAAAAACAAAGGTAAACTCCAAAACCTGCCGAAGAAGCTTAACAAGATACCAAAAGAAGAGGCAGTAAAGATCAATCGGTCCTCAAAGAGACTGCTCACTGACCAAACAATTGTGAACACACAAATGGTGGAACTCCAGAAAGTAATTAATATAATTTAATAAAGGAGTGCCCTCAGTGTGATAAAACAGCGAAGGGAGCAGTACTCCTACGCTTCACATCATGAGACAAGGACAACCAGTCCCTGCCCCCACACCATCATGGGGTACTTCCAAAGTGTGTAATATAAATCAATAGAAGTGCAAAAAATAAAGCACAAAGCAACAAACACAAGTGAGGTCAATCAACAGTCTCTTAGAGGACCTCCCCCAGAAAACTCCCACAAGAATCAAAACGCCGACTTAGCTGAGAATAGATGATAAAACGGTCTCCCAAGAGCAAGAAGATCCGCAGGATACCAAGGTCAACCAAGCCCTCCCCCAGCCGGCTCGATGGTCTTCAGAGTCTAGTTATTTCAGTTCCTGAAGAAGGGAGTTTTTGTTCCCGAAACCATGCTTGGTTGACCTTGGTATCCTGCGGATCTTCTTGCTCTTGGGAGACCGTTTTATCATCTATTCTCAGCTAAGTCAGCGTTTTGATTCTTGTGGGAGTTTTCTGGGGGAGGTCCTCTAAGAGACTGTTGATTGACCTCACTTGTGTTTGTTGCTTTGTGCTTTATTTTTTGCACTTCTATTGATTTATATTACACACTTTGGAAGTACCCCATGATGGTATGGGGGCAGGGACTGGTTGTCCTTGTCTCATGATGTGAAGCGTAGGAGTACTGCTCCCTTCGCTGCTTTATCACACTGAGGGCACTCCTTTATTAAATTATATTAATTACTTTCTGGAGTTCCACCACTTGTGTGTTCACAATTGTTTGGTCAGTGAGCAGTCTCTTTGAGGACCGATTGATCTTTACTGCCTCTTCTTTTGGTATCATGTAACTTAATAGAGCATCCCCTAATTTTTGTACATTTTGAAAGAATAAACCATCAATTCAGGTTTCCCCATTCTACTCCATTCAGGATTTTATAGATCTCAATCATATCTCCCCTCAGCCTTTTATTCTCTAAGCTGAAGAGCTCTAACCACGTTAGCCTTTCCTTATATGAGAATTTTTCCGACCCTTTAATTATTTTGGTCGTCTTTCTCTGTACCTTTTCTAGTTCCATTGTATATTTTGGGGGATGCAGCAACCAAAATTGCACACAATACTCAAAACGAGGTCTCACTATGTAGTAATACAGATACATTATAATATTGTTTCTTTCCTATTACCGTATTTCCTCGAAAATAAGACAAGGTGCTCCAAAAAATGCACTAGAGCTTATTTTTGGGGAATGTCTTCTTTTTTTCCCATGTACAACAATCATCTCTCCATTCCTCTCTTCCACCCCAATTCTTCTTATTTCCTTTCTCTCCCCCCCCCATGTGCAACATCTTTCCTTGCCTCTCACCCATCCCCTTGTGCAGCAGCGCCAAGGCCTCCAAAAACAGCGGCAGCACCCCGAACAGGCTGCTTTGCGTCCTTCTCCGCTGGGGCCGGGCCTTCCCTCTGCAGCATCTTTTTATCCCTCCCTCCCATCCCTCTGTACAGCAGAACCCCACTAACCCTCCCACCATGAGCCTGACATACCTCCACTCTGAAGCCTCCAAAACAGCAGTGGAGGCAGTGCTCTGAATGGGCTGCTTTGGGGCCTTCTCTCTGCCACCAGTGATGCAGTAGGGTGAAGGCCACGAAGCAGCCCATATAGAAAGAATGGATCTAATCATATTTCTTACATAAGTAATCCCAAAACCACGGGAGAAAGAAAAGAAATAGAAAAAAAAAATTTAACTGACCATTCACAAGGGAAAAATTCATGTAAATCGTTCTGAGCTTCCTTGGAAGAACGGTATAGAAAATTGAATAAATAAATAAAGGTTCGATCCAAAATTATAACGAGCGGTTTAAAGAATATCTTTACCTATTTTAAGAAAAAATAAAGCAAATTGGTTAAAACGTTTATCAGTAAGAGCTAAACATTCACTCTCCTTCAAGGCATTTCAAAGATAGGAAAGTTGTCAACTGAAAAGGTACAGAATGATATTTTACGAAGCATTTGCATGGATATCTAAGGAAGAAAAGCCCCTCCCATTGAAGAGACTCCAGACTTCATAAGTAGGAATTGGCGTCTCCGCTTCTGAGTCTCACGATCCACATCAGGAAAAATTTGTATTTTTATCCCTAGAAATTCTTTGTGCCTATTTTTAAAAAAACAATCTCAGGATCCACATTTTATCTGGCAATAAAGCCACTGTCACCAACAAAGTTGAAGGCTTAGCAACCTCTTTATCAGAAGTCTCCAATATATATCCATTCTGTCTAAACTTTGAGCTTCTTGACCTTGTTCTAATGTGGAACCTAACATCATATACTGTAGCTATAACTGGAATTATTCTTCCCAATGTGCTTCACTTTACAGGTGTCCACATGAAATTTCACCTGCCATTTGGATGTCCAGTCTTCCGTTCTCCCAAAGCCTTCATGGAATTTCCTGCAGTCAAAATTTTGAATAATTTGGAGCCATCTGCAAATATGATCACCTCACTCATTCCTACTTCCAGATCTTTTATACACTTATGTTTGAAAAGAAAAACCCATCATTAGATTTTTGGCCTCTTTTACAAAGCCGTGTGGCAACAGCCCTGAAGCCCTTTAAATCTCTATGGGCTTCGGGGCCGTTAGCGTGGCTTTGTAAAAGAGGCCGTTTATGTATTAGCCTGTTTTCCCAAAGGAGCACAGAACAGGCACTCAAGCATTTCCGCTATCAGTCCCGGTGGGCTCATAGTCTATCTAATAATGTGCCTGGGGGAGTGAAGGGTCACAAGAAGCAGCATTTCTTCTCTTCTTTCAGCCTGCTATATGCTTCCAGACCTCATTCCCTCTGCCAACTTTTTCTTCCTCTCTCCCTGTCCCCCTCCCTTCTTTCTTTCTTACTGTCTCCCTGCCCCTCTTTCTTTCTGCCTTTCTTTCTCCATGCCTCGTTTCTTTCTGTCCCCCCTTTCTTTCTTTCTTTTTCCCTTCTTTCTTTCTGTCTCCCTGCTCCCCCTTCTTTCTGTCTCCCTGCCTGCTCCCAAGCCACTGCCGCCACCATGGGGGAACAGGCCTCCAAACCATCGCCACCCCAAGCTCTCCCTGCTTCCCCACACAGAAGCTGAGGGTGCTGAGGGTGGAGCTCTAACCACTACATCATACTGTCCTCCCTAGAAACACTCCAATATACACCTTCCTCTATTGAGCGAATTGTCCATTTAATCCTACTCTGATTTCTATTTTTTTAGCTAGTTTCCAATTCACATCAGAACATTGCCTACCTTTAATATGGCTTTTTAATTTTCTTAGCAGTCTCTAATGAAGGACTGTGTTGAAAACATTCTAGAAATCTAGATACACTACATGAACTGGCTAACCTTTATCCGTGCCTTCAAAAAAATGTAGCACATTGATGAGGTAAGACTTTTCTTGGCTGAATCCATGTTGACTCAGTCTCATATTGACTGAGTCATAAAGATATCATCAATATCATCCTTATCTATGATTAAGATGTCTGTATCTGATGCTTGGAACACTAAAATCAATTTTTAAAAAAAAGAGAGATGTTAGTTAAAGAGCATCTCATTCCTTTCTTTATGAGTTTGCTTGATATCTCTTACATATCTCTGGCAAGACCAAGCTCTTCATGGAAAGGTCAAGAGTGTCATCTGATGTGCTGAAAATGTGCGCAATTTGCACAGGCATGCCAAGTGATCTCGGTACCTAAAGATACCACGGACAAAACACTTCATTTTCCAGGACCACTCACGCGCTCTTATCTCTCAAGAAGTTCCAGCTCAGAGCAGAAATATGATTTAAAAACCAGAAAAATCAAAGGGAATTTGCTGAAATTTCTGCATTGTGACTGATCCTTGGCCTTGCTAATGGCGCTCCAGACTCCGATTATTTCACAGACATCTCCACTCAAATCTTCTACTTAGTGGCATAATCATGACGCCAAAGAGATCTAAATCAATCTGGAAAATATGACTGATTGAAGAGATGATTTCCTAAATGTTTGGTACAAAAGTGTGATTGAGATGAAGTTGGTTAAACATTTGTTCCATTTGCCTGCTTGGAATGATAGTGTTCTGTTGAGGTCTCTCTTGTAGGTGCAGCCCTTTAGGGATGGAAAAGCGAACAAGTAGGTACTGCGTGGGAATTTGAATTGGTGATACAGATAGGTTGGGGGATGAACCTGTCATGGTTTTGAAGCAAAGGCAAGCAAACTTAAAAATGACCCTTGCTTCCACAGGCAGCCAGTGTAGTTTTCTGTACTATGGGCTTACGTGATCTGATTTCTTGAGGCCATAAATGAGACGGACTGCAGCATTTTGGATGACTCTCAGTCGTTTGATGGTTTTTTTGAGAGATCCCAAGTATATAATATTGCAGTAGTCTAAGGATAGTAGGCTAGATGGACCGTTAGACTGACCCAATATGTGAGCCAAATGTAGATCAGTCAAGCCATTGTGACATCACTGATGAGGTTGGTTCTTAGGCATTGGTGGAATGAGGCATTATGACATCACAATCTAAGCTCTGGAATGTTTCTACTATTTGGGTTTCTGCCAGGTACTTGTGACCTGGATTGGCCATTGTTGAAAACAGGATACTGAGCTAGATGGACCATTAGACTGACCCAGTATGGCTATTCTTATGTTCTTATGTACAGAAAATTGGCACTGATCAGTGTTTTCAAGCCTTTGGTATTAAGACTAGAATCAAATATATATATTTTTTTATCACTCAGGAACCATCAGCACAAGAAAGACACAAATACTAAGGAGTAAGAGAGTACTAGGGGAAGTGGGTTTTTTTTCCCCAGTATTTATCCAATAACAATCTATTTTATTTTATTTTTACATTGGGAGCATTTTATTAGTATTTATCGGTTAAAACCTAAAATCAGAAGTTCTAAGGAGAGGAATAAACACGCTGCTGACTCTACCGGGAATTCAGTTACTCTATGTTACAATCCCTAGCAAAGCGGGGCGGAGGAGAGAGGTTAAACTCTCTGCTTAAAATAAAATTATGTGCCTGTCAATCACCCAGTAAGACATCAGCTCCTGGAACTTGCCACTCTTCTTCTGAATCCAACATAAAATGAATGATAGAAGATATTCTATTGTAGGAAGCGTGCTATTAAAAGACCTCACTGGCATTGTATCACCTGTTTCCTGGAGACTGCAACTTCCTTCCTGAAGACTCAAGCCAAAGCCGCTGTGTGATATAAAAAAGAGATGGGAAGGAAAGAATGAGAGGATAACATGGCCTGCTGAACATGCACAAAATAAGTCAAAAGGAACTGTTTTCATTCCATGATTTTATAAACCACTTACAAGATATTGCGAAAGCAGTTTCATATTTGCTTTGTTGGATGTACAAAAAGAGGGGAAGGCTGTGGGAAAGATATACGTGAAGCAGGCTTTTATTCCGTTAATAAGACACAATGTGATGGTGAACATCCATAAGTAATCTACATAAGTTTTCAAAAGAGTAGGGATCCAACACGGTCCGTGTTTTTTCGATTAAAATATCTTCCTCAGGGGTCCAGAGGAATCTATATTCGGAAATGAGAGCCAAAAGTGGATTAAAGGTAAGGATGATGCCCAATTAAGTCAAAATTGATTGATCGACATGAAAAACCGTCAGGTGCAGAGCTATGGATTTCTTTTGGTTGTTGGATGTACAGTCAGGGCAGGATTAATTCATCGAGGGTCCCTAGGCACACAAGTACACTGGGCCCCCCTGCCCCGCCCCACCCCACCATGCGCCCAGGCGGAAACAGGAAGCTGCATCAGAGGGAAGCTTTGAGCAAGCAGTACCGCTTGCACAATTACAGTTCCCGTAACCTTTCTTACCCGCATTGCTTGCTTGCCTTACTTTCTGTCGATGGTGGGGGGGGGGTGGGGCGCGTTGCTAATCGATGCTGGAGGGGCCCATCGCCGTTTGGAAAAAACAATGTTGATGCCCTCCTTCATCAGGCCCCCCTGACCATTTCAGGCCCTAGGCTCGTGCATCATTGGCCTATTGGTTAATCCTGCCCTGTGTACAGTCGTAAAGGAGTGTAACTCAGTGGCATGCATGCAAGACACATCTAATCCACTGGCAATCAACAAGAAGAAACCTGTGTTATCACACAGAATCTACATACGTTGTTATGGAAACAGTGGGAGCGGCTCAGCAAAAACCAGTTCTTGTACAATGCATACTCATTAAACATCCCCTTTCACTCCGACTCAAAAAGAAGGCAGCATTTGCAGAAGCTGAAAAAGACATATAGGGCTCCTTTTACAAAGTTGCACTAAGCGTTACCACATGCGTATATTTAGCGTGCGCTAAAACGCATAGCGCACCTTAGTAAAACAGTGGGTAAAGCATTCACGTAATTATATGGTTACCCTATGGCTCCAGAAAAATTGGCAGATGACTAAACCGTTCAAAGTTGTTAAAACGTATGCAGATTGTGAAAAACCTTAGGAAATT
This sequence comes from Geotrypetes seraphini, assembly GCF_902459505.1. Taxonomy (NCBI): domain Eukaryota; kingdom Metazoa; phylum Chordata; class Amphibia; order Gymnophiona; family Dermophiidae; genus Geotrypetes; species Geotrypetes seraphini. The sequence continues at coordinate 388,735,940 of NC_047086.1, read as the reverse complement.
GGAAGACTGGGCGTCCAAGTGGCAGATAAAATTTAATGTGGACAAACGCAAAGTGATGCACATTGGGAAGAATAACCCGAATCACAGTTACCGGATGCTAGCGCCCAAGAAAAAGATCTGGGTGTCCTTGTAGACAATACCATGAGACCTTCCGCCCAATGTGTGGCGGCGGCCAAGAAAGCAAACAAGATGCTAGGAATTATTTTAAAAAGGGATGGTTAACGAGACCAAGAATGTTAGAATGCTTCTGTATCACTCCACGGTGCGACCTCACCTGGAGTATTGCGTTCAATTCTGGTGTCCTTACCTCAAAAAAGATATAGCGGCACAAGAAAAGGTTCAAAGAAGAGCAACCAAGATGGTAAAGGAGATGGGATTCCTCTCGTACGAGGAAAGACTAAAAAGGTTAGGGCTCTTCAGCTTGGAAAATAGAAGGCTGAGGGGAGATAGGATTGAAGTCTACAAAAATCCTGAGTGGAGTAGAACGAGTACAAGTGGATCAATTTTTCTCTCCGTCAAAAATGACAAAGACTAGGGGACACTCGATGAAGTTACAGGGAAATACTTTTAAAACCAATAGGAGGAAATATTTTTTCACTCAGAGAATAGTTAAGCTTTGGAACATGTTGCCAGAGGTGGTGCTAAAAGCAGATAGCGTAGCTGGTTATAAGAAAGATTTGGACAGATTCCTGGAGGAAAAGTCCATAGGCTGTTATTAAGACACTAGTCTTATAGCCCGTTACATTAACGGGTGTTAGAATATATGTGTGTGTGTCTCTCTTTATTTCTTTAGGGCAGGGGGTGAGCCGCGCATGCGCACTTCCTAGCTACAGCTCATGGAAAACGGACTCACGCTTAGGAAGTGCGCATGCGCGGCTTACCGTTTTATTATATTAGATGGGGGAAGCCACTGCTTCTCCTGGATCAGTAGCATGGAATATTACTACTCCTTGGGTTTTGGCCAGGTAATAGTGACCTGGATTGACCACCGTGAGAACAGGCTACTGGGCTTGATGGACCTGTGATCTGACTTAGTAAGATTATTCTTGTATGCTTATGTTTTACTTCCATTGCTTTCAATGGAAGTTAAGCCCGGATGTCTCAATCCGTTCTCCTTTTTCTGGAGCCATATGGTAACCTTCCATAATTATGTAAGCTGTATGGGAGTAAGGGGAATCTTTCAAACTAGTCTCTGGGGGATGGATTCCTATGCCTACGTGTCTCTTGTTCCTGCAGCTAGATGCGGTGCTTTAAAGATTCCTTCGGGACCTAAGAGAAATATAAAACTAATAGTCATGAAAGGATGATGTCTTCATGCATTACAAAAGCTGTGGCTTTGTGATAAAAAGAGCAGGGATGTGCATATTTCACTCACAATGGAAAACCAGCACTCGAGGAACATTTAGCATGCAGAAGGGGAAATGAGTGCTCTAACCAGGAAGAAGCCTTTCTAAAGGGAACATTGGCCGATCTATTCTGCATTGCCTGCACAAAAGACACTTTGAGCCAGAATATGCTAAGTTGTGCATTCCATTAGTCAGCCCTCCCCCCCCCCCCCCCAAATAAAAAACAACACAACAACTTGTCATTAGAATTAATACTATAGATCTTATGGACCTACAATGTTCCATCCTTCCTCAATACCAGAACATGCAAATTAGCCTTAGTTCTTAGACCAACTGTATGCAAATATATCTTATGAATATTTATTTTCATAATCTAACTAAACTAAACCTTAGGTTTGTATACCGCACCATCTCCACAAGCGTAGAGCTCGGCACGGTTTACAGAGTTAGGAGGAAAGGAACTACAATGAAGGGTTATAGGAGAGGAACTAAGAAGATAGAGAGGGACAAGGGGTACCAGAGAGCGGGAGGTGATTAGATTTTTGAAAAGAGCCAAGTTTTCAAGGGTTTGCGGAAGGACTGGAAGGAGCTTGAATTTCTGAGAGGGGATGAGAGGTTGTTCCAGAGTTCTGTGGTTCTAAAGGGGAGGGATGTTCCATGTTTTCCTGCGCGGGATATACCTTTTATAGAGGGGAATGATAATTTCAGTTTTTGGGAGGGTCTGAGGAAAAAACAGACCAGTTGGCCTTAGGGACCGAGTTCAGCCACCCACCAGATGAAAAGGTGCTGGTAACATTCCAGTCGTTTGGGTCAATGTTTCATAGGCTGCCCAGCTGCAGTGTACGTACAGACTTTTAACAGGTAGATCCTCTTTGAAAATTAGCTTATATTGAATGCATACAAAGGGCATATATACTTTGTATGTGCTCTTCAGGGGCCCTTTAATTTAGCACGCGCTAAATGCTAAGGCATCCATTGTATTCCAATCGGCATCTTAGCATTTAGCACGCACTAATTTTAGCGTGCACTAATCGGTGAGCGCTCCTTAATATAAGGACCCCCCATGTGTGCATTTGAACATTGAATGTACATGTGCTGTTTTCCTCACTCATAAAATTGAACTCTTTAACCAGCATAAATGTATGAGCAATGTGTGAGCCAACGCATACTTTTAGCTGGGCAGAAAAGCTCAATTTTCAGCCAGCTTAATCGCTTGGGTGAATAACTGAAAATTGCTTTGTAGGAAGTAAATCTATATAGCATTCCTTGCATGCAAAACAGTTTTTTATCTGTGGCAAATGGTTATAAAATTGTAAGCAGGCATTTGGGAAGAACAGGAAAAGAACTTCAAGGTCTATATGTACACAAAGCCACGCAAAGTGTGCACAGAAAGTGGTGCCAGGCTCCGAGCAGTTGCAATTTTATGTAGAAATGTTTGTGTTGCTTTCATGAGGGCATATGTGGCGCAGTGGTTAAAACTACAGCCTCAGCACCCTGAGGTTATGGGTTCAAACCCATGCTGCTCCTTGTGACCTTTGGGCAAGTCACTTAATCCCCCCCATTGCACCAGGTACATTAGATAGATTGTGAGACCACCCAGACAGACAGGGAAAAATGCTGGGGTACCTGAATAAACTCATGTAAAACTATTCTGAGCTCTCCTGGGAGAACGGTATAGAAATTGAAAAAAAAAAAATAAAACCAGCCTAAAATAGTAGTGTGTCTGGAAATTTTTGTAGGTGCCTTGCTATAAAATGACCCTTATTTAGGGTTAATTCAGGGGTGTCCAATGTCGGTCCTCGAGGGCCGCAGTCCAGTCGGATTTTCAGGATTTCCCCAATGAATATACATGAGGTCTATTTGCATGCACTGCTTTCATTGTATGCTAATAGATCTCATGCATATTCATGGGGGAAATCCTGAAAACCCGACTGGATTGCGGCCCTCGAGGACTGACATGGGTTAATTACATAACCTTGGCACTGGTGGCTCGTGGTGACATGGGACTTCAGTAAATGTGCAGAACAATCTGAACACACTACCAAAACACTTATCCATTATATCCTCATCGCCTCGCGCTTAGACTACTGCAACTCGCTACTTTCAGGCCTTCCGCTTAGCCATCATTTCATCTTAAAAGATTCCTCGAACGAACCTTCTCTTTTCAAGCGGCCAAACTAAATTCATGGCTCGCCCAAATTATACTTGACGCCTCTTCATACCTCCACTTTAGAAAAAAGCTCAAAACTCTACTTTTCAATGGACCAAATCCTTAATGCTCCCCACTTCCACCTTAACGCTCCTCCTCTCCACATTAGAAAACAGATCAAACACTCTTCTTTGCAATAGATCAAATCCTTAACTCTCCCCTCCCCCCCTCAACATTTCCCACCTTCCTTTACTTTTTCCCCCCTCCCCCCTTCCAAGATCCCTGCCCCCCCTCTCATATAATATGCTTTGTTCCCCCTTCTTATAAGTTCAATTGTATTCTCTTACAGTACATACCGTATGTGCTCTGTATTAGCCCTTCCTTCACCTAAATTGTCAATGTAAACTAGTTTGACCCTTCGATTGCCTTGTTATGTTCTTTTTTCAATCGCACTGTATGTAATTCATCTATTTGTTGTGAACCGCCTAGAACTCCCTGGGTATGGCGGTATACAAAAATAAAATTATTATTATTAGTATTATTATCTTGCCCCCCTCCAATCCATCCAGAATTCGGCTGCATGACTCATATTCCGGGAGAGCCGCTCTACTCATGTTACCCCTCTCCTAACTTCATTGGCTTCCCATCCATTTCTGAAACAATTCAAACTCCACTTACTGACCTAGAAATGTACTCACTCAGCTGCCCATCAATATCTCTCTTCACTTATCTCCACCTATGTTCCTCCCATGAGCTCCACTCAGCCGGTAAGTCCCTCCTATCTGTGCCCTTCTCTTCAACTGCCAACTCCAGACTCCGTCCCTTCTACCTTGCTGCACCATATGCTTGGAACAAGCTGCCCAAATCCCTATGGCGGGCTCCGTCTCTGGCAGTGTTCAAGGCCCAGTTCAAATCCCACCTCTTTGAGAGTGCTTTCGACTCCTAACTCCTCTTACTTTGAGTTCTGCATCCCCCAACCCTATATGTCATGTCTGTCAATTCAAGTTAGTTTGTAAGCTCTTCTGAGCAGGGACCATCTATAAATTTCAAAATGTACAGCTCTGCGTACGCTTTTCAGCACTATGTAAGTGATAAGTAGTAGTAGGTGCTTGGCAAACCCAAGAATATAGCTACTATTCCAGCACAATAAACCGTTTTGAGAATCCACCGCTAAAATGCATGCACGCGAAACCAGCTGGAGTAGGCTCTTTACAGGCAAGTTCTGAGAATCTTCCCTTCAGTGACAACAATGAAACACTACTTGTATCCCTTCTCAATTCTCTTTCCCATATAGATTGACCCCAATAGCTTTTTCCTCTCCTTCTCTCTTTTATCCCCTCACTCTTCTCTCTTTCATCCCTTCACCCACATTCCCATATCCTTCTGAACACTTACCTCTTCTCTGTTCCTCTCATCCTCTTACCCGCTGTCTTCTCTTCCAAATGTGCTAGGAGGTGAGAAGCTGATGAGCACTGACGTAAAGAGGAACCTTGGGATGATTGTCTGAGGATCTAAAGGCAGCTAAACAGTGTGATAAGGCAGTGGCTGTAGCCATAAGGATGTTAGACTGTATAGAAAGAGGAGTAACCAGCAGAAGAATGGAGGTGTTGATGCCCCTGTATAGGTCATTGGTCAGGCTGCACTTGGAGTATTGTGTTCCGTTTTGGAGGCCGTATCTGGTGAAGGATATAAAAAGACTTGAAGTGGTCCAGAGGAAGGCAACAAAAATAGTAAGAGGTTTAAACCATAAGAAGTATGAGAAGAGACTGGAAGACCTAAATATGTATACTCTGGAGGAGAGAAGGGTTAGGGGAGATATGATACAGATGTTTAAATACTTGAAAGGTATTAATATAGAACCAAATCTTTTCAAGAGAAAGGAAAATGGTAAAACCAGAGGACATAATTTGAGGTTGCGGGGAGGAGAACTCAGGAAATTTTTTTCACGGAGAGGGTGGTAGATGCTTGGAATGCCCTCCTAAAGGAAGTGGTGGAGAGTAGTGTTGCCCGATTCAGGAAAAAAAATTTCAATTCAATTCGATTCAGCCTATTGAATAGATTTTTCGATTCAATTATATTTTCCTACCCAATTGGGATTTTTTTTCAAACTTCCTGGTGGGTTTATTTTATAGCCTTTTCACCGCCTTTGCCCTCTCCTACCCACACTGGTCCTGTGGTGTAAACAAAATAAGCAAACAAAAAATACTTTTCCTCTCTCTGTTAAATCCTAGCTCACGTTCATGGTCTAACACCAGTTCTGGCAGGATACACATTTCAAATCTGACGTATTATAATCACAAAACAGAAAATAAAAATATTTTTCTACCTTTTGTTGTCTGGTCATTATTCAAATCTTGTTGGTCCCTGGCTCTGGTTGTCTTCTGATAACTTGCTTACCAGGGTCTCCTTCTTTCTTCTTTCTCCATGCTAGCTATCCATCTTCTATCTCTGTCCTCCCCTTCCGTTTCCCTTCCCTCACATGAAGCTCTGGCATATTTCCTTTTTTTCATCTCCATCCAACTACCCTTTCAGCCAGTATCTCTATCCCCCTTCCAACTACCCTCCTATCCAGTATCTCTATCCCCCTCCACACTATCCCTTGTGTCCAACTTCTCTCCCTTTCTGTTCCTTCCCTCCCTAATCCCTAAATCCCATTGTCCACCATCTCTCTCCCTCTCCTCTGTTTTTACACCCATTATTTATTCCCCCCCCAAAGTCAGGCATATGCACGCCTCTTTGAACCCCCCCTTCCCTCTGTCCGTGTACTTCTACACCAGAGCACCCCTCCCTTGAAGGTCTGCCCCCCCTTGAAGGACTGCACCCCCCCCCCCCTGAAGCTCTGCATCCCACCCCTGAAGGCCTGCCTGTCCCCCTTAAAGGCCTGTACCAACCCCACGAAGGCCTGCACCCCCTCCTGATTACCGTGAGACACCTTGATCCTAGTCTGTTTGTGGTGTTCATCGCGCCAATTTCGTTTGAATATCACTAGCATCCACGCATTTTTGGTAGGGAGTTCTTTTCTATTTTGTGATTCTCAAGACTCCTGAGGCAGGCCTGGTGGCCGAAACATGTACGTGTCGAGTCATTTGAATCATTGATTGTACCATGATGATATTGGAAGAATAAAGACCTCTATATCTTCAAATGAGTTTGTGGACACTTGATTAATGCACATCATTCTTTTTTGGACATTTCCATTCTCCCCTTGCAGAAGCCATGTTGGCTTGTGGTTAGAAGTTTATTTCTTTCAAAATGCTCATCGATGCTGTCTTTTATCAGCGCTTCCGCCATTTTCCCCGGAACCGAGGTCAGACTCACCGGTCTGTAGTTCCCCGGGTCACCTCTCGATCCCTTTTTAAAGATGGGCGTAACATTGGCTATCTTCCAATCCTCCGGGATCACGCCTGTTTTCAGGGATAGATTGCAAACTTGCTGTAGTAAGAACATAAGAGTTGCCTCCGCTGAGGCAGACCATAGGTCCATCTTGCCCAGCGGTCCGCATCCGCGGTGGCCCATCAGGCCTATTGCCTGAAACAGTGGTCCCTGACTAATTTTATAACTTACCTCTACCTCTATTCTTATCTGTACCCTTCTATCCCTTTGTCCTCCAAGTACCTATCCAAAGCTTCTTTGAAGCCTTGTAGCGTGTTCCTGCTTACTACATCCTCCGGCAGTGTATTCCATGTACCAACCACCCTCTGTGTGAAGAAGAACTTCCTGGCATTTGATCTAAACCTCTCCCCTTTCAATTTCTCTGTGTGCCCCCTTGTACTTGTGGTTCCCCTTAATTTAAAAAGTCTGTCCCTGTCTATTTTTTCTATACCCTTCATGATCTTGAAGGTTTTTATCATGTCTCCTCTAAGTCTCCGCTTTTCCAGGGAGAAAAGCCCCAACTTTTTCAGTCTGTCAGTATATGAGAGGTCCTCCATGCCCTTTATTAGTTTAGTTGCTCTTCTTTGGACTTTTTCAAGTACTGCCATGTCTTTCTTGAGGTGCGGCGACCAGTACTGAACACAATATTCCAGGTGCGGTCGCACCATTGCACGATACAGTGGCAGGATGACTTCCTTCGTCCTGGTCGTGATACCCTTTTTAATGATACCCAACATTTTGTTTGCTTTCCTTGAGGCTGAGGCGCACTGCACCGACGCCTTCAGTGTTGTGTCCACCATCACTCCCAGGTCTCTTTCAAGGTTGCTCACCCCTAGCGGTGAACCCCCCATTTTGTAAGTGAACATCGGGTTCTTTTTCCCTATATGCATGACTTTGCATTTCCCTATGTTGAAGCTCATTTGCCACTTTTTGGCCCATTTTTCCAGTGTTGTCAGATCCTTTTGGAGATCTTCGCAGTCCTCCACGTTATTTACCTTGCTATATAGCTTGGTGTCATCTGCAAATTTAATAACCTCACATTTCGTTCCTGCCTCCAGGTCGTTGATAAATATATTGAACAGGAGCGGTCCCAGTACCGACCCCTGCGGAACTCCGCTTGTGACCCATTGCCAGTATGAGTAATGGCCTTTTACTCCAACCCTCTGTTTCCTGTCCGCCAGCCAGTTTTTGATCCATCGGTGGACCTCCCCTTGTACCCCGTGGTTCCATAGCTTCCTTAGCAGTCTTTCATGTGGCACCTTGTCGAAGGTTTTTTGGAAGTCCAGGTAAATGATGTCTATGGATTCCCCTTTATCCACCTGGCTTGTTACCCCCTCAAAGAAGTATAATAAGTTTGTGAGGCATGACCTGCCCTTGCAGAAGCCATGCTGGCTCGACTTTAGCTGCCCATTTTTTTCGATGTGTTCCCAGATGCTGTCTTTAATCAGCGCTTCCATCATCTTACCTGGGACCGAGGTCAAGCTCACCGGCCTGTAGTTTCCTGGGTCTCCCCTTGAGCCTTTCTTGAAGATGGGCGTGACATTTGCTATTTTCCAGTCCCCCGGAATCTCTCCAGTTTTTAAGGATAGGTTGGATATTTGCCGGAGTAGTTCCGCTATTTCCTCCTTTAGTTCTTTCAGAACTCTTGGGTGGATTCCGTCCGGGCCCGGCGATTTGTCACCTATATACCACCTATCTACCAGTCTAGGCGGTGTGCCTATAAATTTAAAAGCAAACAGAGGGGGAATAAAACAGTTATCAGAGGGCCAGACACAGGTACATGATGTAGGGAGGAAATGCTAGTTACATTAGTTTCCTATCAAAAACAGAAAGGGTGCGACACAGTGGGTGGGGAGAAAGTCTTGGCATTGAATTGTGATTGATAGAATTATGTATGAAGGCATATTTAAACAGAAATGTTTTAAGATTAGATTTAAAATTTGTCAGGTCATCTTTGTTTCTAAGTTAATGTGGGAGAGCGTTCCATAAACTGGGAGCTGTAACTGAAAAGATTGTTTTCCGGATAGTGTCGTAGAATATATGACGAATCGAGAGGACTGAAAGAAGACTTTGTTGGGCCGAATGAAGTGATTTTGAGGGGGAATAAGGTATTAGCAGTTGGTCAATTAATGCTGGTGTATGTTCAGATCTTGCTTTAAAAGTAAGCAGGAGGATTTTGTATGTTAGCCGATGAGAGACAGGAAGCCAATGGGCGTTTTGAAGTAGAGGTGTGACATGATCATTTTTGTTTTCTTGTACATGATTTTAATGGCAGTATTCTGGATTATTTGGAGTCTTCTCATCTCCTTATTAGTAATCCCTTGGTAAAGGGAATTACAATAGTCTAGATGAGATATCAATTAACAGTAGGAAATACATCTGTATATATCTTAAGAAGGACTACAGAATTTAGAGAAAAGGTATACCGTCTATCAATTTGGACCTAGACGGCTTATAATGCTAAAAAAAATTAAAAGAAGGTAAAAAATAAAATAAATATTCAATAGATAAGACATAAACGTACAGAAACAAGAGGATCAAGGGTTAGGCAAGAGTAAAATATATCGAGATTAAAAAAGGGTGGTAAAAGGGCAAGGAGGGGGAATGACACTTCTTGAAAACGGTTGGTATTTATTACTGTGAGTGGAGAGTGTAGGTTAGATGAATCGCCCGTTCTCATGTTAAAAATCGTGTCCCTAAATAAGAAAGTTTTTACTTTGGTCTTAAATTTGTCCAATGATTCTTCCAAGCACTACACAGAACCCAGCAATGGCTATCAATCCATATCTGTGATGTGTGGAGTCACCAATGCCTTGAAAGCTTCTGGATATCTCAAATGATCTCTCTCTCGGCCCAGGATACTGTTTCTGATGTGACAGGAAATGTTGCTGCTCGTTTCTGCTGTCACAAGTAGAGAACTTCTGACGTTGAACAGACCATTCTGCTACTGGATCTCTGTTGAAGAACCTTTTCTGAGTGAAGAATGATTGATGACGTGTGGAGTGGCAAGGTCAGGAGAATAGGAACTGATTAGTAAAGTAGTTGGGTAATAGGCCGTGTCGTGCTTTGTAGAAGAGGCATCCAAATTTGAAGAGGACTCTTCCCTTGACCATCAGCCAGTGTAGTTTTTGGTAGAATGGGGTAATGTGGTCAAAATTTTTTTTCAAGTTGAAGATTTTGTATAATGCTTAGGCTCTGAAAGTGTCTGCATTGTCCTGCTAGGTATGCAATACTGTATTAGTCCAGAAGGCTTATAACTAGCACTTGGACTAGTAATTGGAATGGTGCTAGATCAAAGAATTTCCTTATGGATCTTATTTTCCAGAGAGTATTGAAGCCTTTGCATATGACGTGATCGACTTGGGTAGTTGTGGATAGCTTTATAGAGCTTAGTGCTGAATTTATGGCTCTGATTTTTTTAGATAACCTAAATAGAATTGCCCCCATTGACTCACAATTACACTAGTGTTCTATAAAGGAATGTACAGATGCCTACGTCCCTTTATACAATAGCCTCCTAGAAAGGAATTCTATATATATAGTGCCAAAAAGATTTCACTGAGCCCCTGCTCTATAAAGAGTGCCCAGCCTTTATAGAATACTTCCATAGCATGCAGATTACACCAAACTTTGGGCACTGGACTTACAACTAATAAAAACAGATATAAGCCCAGCTCCTAAAGTTAGGCATAGATTGGAACTGTTCTATAACTTGGTACCAGTGGCATACCAAGGGGGAGGCTGGGGGGGCTGTGGGGGAGATCCTCCCCGGGTGCACACCTTAGGGGGGGTGCACAGCCGGCCAGGTCCGGGTCATCCGGTGCTGGTCCGCTCAGGGCCGGCAAGATCGCATAGGGGCCATTGGCAGCGTTTGGGCTGCAACGGCGATGAGCGGCATCGGCGGCTCCCCCCGTGACCACAATTCATGATCGGCAACGTGCCCCCCCCCCTCCGCAATGACACTTAATATTGGCAATGGGCCTCCTTCTACCCCCGGCATCAACAGAACTTCAGATCGGCAACGCGGTGCTCAGTTAAAAGCTTCCCTCTGACTGAACTGTCTGGGCGGAAACAGGAAGCTGCCGATCTGAAGTTCTGTTGATGCCGGGGATAGAAGGAGGCCAGTTGCCAATCTTAAGTGTCATCATGGGGGGAGTGGGCATTGCCAATCTTATTGCCAAAATCGGAAAGGTGAGAGGAAGGGAGAGAGATGGGATTGTGGTGGATGGCGAGATTGAGAGAAGGGGGCAGATGATGGAAGTGGGGAGAAGGGGGAGAGAGAAGAGGGCAGATGATGGAAGTGGGGATGCCGATGATATCCATCTGCTCCTCCCTCTAGGCGAAAACCGATCGTCCCAAATTGCTAACCTCCAACACTGCCTCTCTGACATGAAAACCTGGATGACAAACAACAAACTACAACTGAACGCCTCTAAGACCAAACTCTTATGGATCAGGAAAAAAACACCAAATACACATGCCCAACACTATCATGGGACTCCACTCTACTAATGGTAACAGATCAAGTACGCAGCCTAGGAGTAACCTTAGACGGACACCAATCCCTATCCACCCACATATCCCAAGTAATCTCTACCTCCTTCTACTACCTCCGCCAACTGAGAAGGATCAAACCCTACATCTCCACACCTGACCTAGCCCAACTCCTCTACGCATATGTCCTCTCCAGAATAGATTACTGCAACTCCCTATTTAATGGAATAACCAAAAAAGATCTCAAGCGCCTCCAACGGGTCCAAAATGCAGCTATCCGCCTCCTACACAGCCTCAACTACCATGATCCCATCTCCCCAGCACTCCGCGCTGAACACTGGCTCCCAATTAACCAACACTGTGCATTCAAGGCCCTGGCAATAGCACACAAAAGAATTTATGCCACCACCCCCTCCTACATAAAATCCAAGCTACCCATCTACATCCCCACCCGCACCTTCCGCTCAGAAACGGAGATACGCCTATGCATTCCCCTCGGAAGGTCCCTCCTCTCAGAAACCGCCTGCAAACGCTCCTACAGCCACTTCATTCCCCCAACTCTGGAACCAACTCCCCCCTCAATTCAGACTACAGAACTCACTAATGACATTCCGGAAAATGGTAAAGACCCTCCTCTTCAACTAAAGGTCACCCTCAATCTACACCCAAACCCCTTAAACTCCACCTCTACCCTTCTTTCTCCATTCTAATCTTCTGCCTAAATTTCTGTATAGTCCACTCTCAGCCTATATTCAAATAACTTGTATCTAAACTAAACTACTTATATTTAAACTACTGTTCTTAATTTTCTGTATAGTCCCTATATCTAAACTGCTGCACAGTCTTGTATGTCCAAGTATTTAAATCTATTGTATAATCTTGTATGTCCAATTCACTCCATTGTGAATATTTATTTGTAAACCGTTCTGAGCTACTGGGAAGACGGGATAAAAATCTAAATAAATAAAAGGAGGAGAGAGAAGAGGGCAGATGATGTAAGTTGGGAGAAAGGGGAGAGAGAAGAGGGCAGATGATGGAAGTGGGGAGAAGGGGCAGATGATGGAAGTGGGGAGAGAGAAGAGGGCAGATGATGGAAGTGGGGAGAAGGGAGAGCAAATGCTGAATGGAAGTGGAGAAAGAGAACACATACTGGATGGAAGGAGGGATAAAGAAAAAGGACATATGCTGGATGGGGGAAAAAGATAGAGTTAGTGAAATAGTGGAGGGGTGAAGGAAAGGGGTGGCATGCTGTGGGTAGACACAGTGAAAAGAGGGAAACTGAGGACTGCATATTAAGAAATAATTAAATTTAGATGGAGGCAGAAAATAAAGAAGGAAAACCAGAGAAGGAAAGGGAAGAGAGAGGAGAGAGAGATGCCAGAGAACGGGGAAGAAGACAGAGCGGAGGAAATGAGAAGAGAGAGATGTCAAAAACCACAGGGAGAAGGGAAAGAGATGAAAGAAGAAAGATGCTAGACCATGAGGGAACAGAGGGAAGATGATGGATGCCAGACCAAAGGGGGAGAGGGGTCTAGAGGAGAGATGGCAGGGGGGACAGACAATTTCTGGAAGGGGCAGACAGTGGATGGAACGGGCAGATGCTGGATTGAAGAGACAGGGCAGATGCTGGAAGGAAAAGAAGATAAAAGCAGAAACGAGAGACAACAAAAGGTAGAAAAAAATCATTTTATTTCTATTTTGTCATTAGAATATATCAGATTTGAAATATATATCCTGCTAGAGACATAACTGGGGACTGCAAAGCCCAGACAGTGCTTCTTTAGCTAGATGGAAGGGGTAGAGAAAGAGGGCACATGATAGAAGGAGGGGATAAATAAAAGGAGGGCACATGATGGAGGGAAAAGGATTGAGTTAGGGAAATACTGGAGGGGGTGAGGGAAAGAGGTGGCGAGCTTTAGGTAGACAGTATAAAAGGAAATTAATGAGAGGGTAGTAAGAACATAATCTAGATGGATGCAGAAAATAAATTGAAAAGGAAACTGAGGGAAGAAAGGGATTGCAAAAGAGAGGTGTGGGAGAGGGAAGGAGAGGAAAGAGATGCCAGACCAATGGGGGGGGGTGAAAGGAGAGATGGAAGGGGGAGGCATACAGTTTCTGGAAGGGGCATAGAAGGAGAGAAATGCTATATAGGGGCAGAGAGACGGCAGACAGTGGATGGAAGGAAGAGAGTAACAAGAAGATGAGGAAAGCAGAAACCAGAAACCAGAGAAGACAAAGGTAGAACAAAAATTTTCTATTTATTTATTGCTTTAGGAGTCATGTGTCACTGTGGTGTTGCATTGTATGCAGAGTCCAGCTTCTTGCTGGTTCAATTTAACTTTTGTCTATGTATTTCTATTTTATCCCCCCTTTTACAAAATTGTGGAACGTTTTTTAGCGCCAGCCGTGGTGGTAGCAGCTCTGATGCTCAGAATTCTATGAGCATCAGAGCTGTTACCACTGTGGCTAAAATCCACACTACAGTTTTGTAAAAGGGGGAGGGGTTAGTTTGTGATGATATATTCCATACTAGGCAAAGGTGTTTTCTTTGTTCTGTGTGTTCGAAAGACATGGTTTTCTGTTAGGATTGACGGTGTAGGATTGATCTGTACTAGTCTGGCTTGTTTAGTTTTACAATGGGTGTATTGATGTTGTACTGCTCACTGCAGTATGTAAGATGCTGCCTTTTCCTAGGTATACTCTTGTGTGACGTGTGGATTGTTACTAAAAATCATGTTTTCATACAGATGGGGGGGGGGTGTCAAAAAATTATGGGCCCTGGGTGTCACATATGCTAGGTACGCCACTGCTTGCTACTTAACGTTTGGGAATACCCAAGACTCGCCTATGCCCCTCCCAAGGCCATATCCCCATTTTGGGTTGTGCACAGGAAAGGTTAAGTGCCAAATTATAGAATAGAGCACAGGGGAGATCCGTGAGTGACTTTAATCAAACACCAATTAGGTGGTCAATTGGAGCCTTAGTTGTCGCAAGGCATCCTTAACTTTTAGGTGCACCATATTTAGTTAGGCTCCTATGTATGAATATGCGAGAAATAGATTTGCGAACAATAAAAGCAGCGCGTGCAAATTTTTCTTGTGCATATTCAATGTGGATATCTTGAAAACCAGACTGGCTTGGTGTGTCCTAAAGACTGGGTCTACTGAATTCTCAAACGAAAGACGTAATAGTCCAGCTGAGCATAAGGAAAATAAAGATTAATAAAGCAGAAATTGTCATCATGGTCTAGCCTTCTGAAAGCTGGAGAAGAAATTGTATTAAAGTGATCCAATTGTTTTTCAGATCAGCGGTGAAATCTTCATTAAAACCATGAAAACCATTTGTGTTCGACAAAAAGAACTGCACCGTTTACGTCTTCAGCTAGCCTGAGTTGTTAACTTGGCTCAAGAAGGTGGCCTTTCAAGTATTTTTAAACCAATAACTGAATATCTGGTTTAGACAGCACTGAAAGGAAGCTCTGGAATGAGAATACATAGGATGAATTTAAGAGGCGATAGGCTCAGGAGCAATCTAAGGCAATACTTTTATAAAGAAAGAGTGGTATCATAAGAACATAAGAATTGCCACCTCTGGGTCAGACCAGTGGTCCATCGTACCCAGCAGTATGCTCATGCGGTGGCCCTTAGGTAACAGACCAGCGCCCTATTTGAGTCTAGCCTTAGCTGCGTATGTTCTGGTCCAGCAGGAACTTATCCAACCTTGTCTTGAATCCCTGGAGGGTGTTTTCCCCTATAACAGCCTCTGGAAGAGCGTTCCAGATTTCTACCACTCTCTGGGTGAAGAAGAACTTCCTTACATTGAGTCCCTGGAGGGTGTTTTCCCCTATTTGAATCCCTGGAGGGTGTTTTCCCCTATAACAGCCTCCGGAAGAGCGTTCCAGATTTCTACCACTCTCTGGGTGAAGATGAACTTCCTTACGTTTGTACCGAATCTATCCCCTTTTAACTTTAGCAAGTGCCCTCTCGTTCTCTTCACCTTGGAGAGAGTGAACAGTCTCTCTACTAAGTCAATTCCCTTCAATATCTTGAATGTTTCGATCATGTCCCCTCTTTTCAAGGGAGAAGAGGCCCAGTTTCTCTAGCCTCTCATTGGTAGATGCGTGGGACAGTCTCCTAGAAGAGTTGGAGGAAACAAGACTGTATCTGAATTCAAGAAAACGTGGGACAGGCAATGATATTTCTTAAAGAGAGAAGAAGATAGTTGATGCTAAGGATGAGCAGACTAGATGGGCTATTTGGCATTTATCTGCCCTCATGCTTCTATGTTTCTATAACCACAAAGCTCTATGACCTCACAATGCAGGTGTAAAGAGCCTTAGCCAATAGGGAGAGGAGGAGATAGTGAATGCTGCAGATGGGCAGACTGGATGGGCCATTTGGCCTTTATCTGCAGTCATGTTTCTATGAACAACAGACTTTGAGAAACAATTGAGCCTGGAATCTACATTTTTGACAGAACCAACTACATCTGATCCCAACTTGGACCCGCACAGTCTGCGATGCAATATGTAGATTGTCATCTGTGGCAGCAAGACTTTTGACTCCTGTATGTCACTTTGCCAAGGGGTTATCTAGACCAGTTCTAACTAGCAATCCCAATTATCTGAAGTGCAAGAATTTTTGGCTTACATGGTTAATCTATCCTGAGCAAATGGTGAGATCCTTCAGGAATGGAACGCACGGTGCTTAACCGCATCCTTAAGGAGGGGTTAGAGAAAGGTAATGATCTGTCAGTTTCAAACCTGTCCTAATACCAGAAGTATTTTTAGGCAAGTTAATGGATTAACTCAATAAGACTTTAGCCTTTTATCACAGGCAATCAGGTTTTCTCCCTGATCATACTACTGAGACGGTGCTTTTGGCATCAGGGTATGAGATGATATAGTTGTATTTATCAGCTACTTTTGATATCATTCATCATGGCTTATTATTATTTTCTCAACTATAGAATCTACTATTCTGGCAGTAGTATACTGCATTTTTTTTTTCTTCAACTAGGACACTGCTGACTTATAGGGACGTTAGATAATGGCTTGTAATTTTCAAATCATGAGGCTGCAGCGGCCATTTTGTGACTGGAGCTACGATAAGCAAGAGCATCACTACTATCCAGGCCCTTCAGGGGATTCACTCCACCTCCTAAAGGCCCTGAGGGCACTGCTCTGAATTTTATTGGCTGAGCAGGCAACAGGCAGCTACTGCTCAGCCAATCAAATTCAGATCAATACTGTCAGGGGCTTCATAGGGGCTTGGAGAATCCCCAATCCAAGAGCCCTGCTTTTTTTTTTTTGTTTGTTTTGTTTGTTTTGCTTGTTTACTTTTTCTTTGACGCAGTTTGACTGGTTGAACAGGCTGCCTACTCAACAAATCAAACTTCATCAAGCAAAAAGTGAACAAAAACTTTAAAAAGCAGGGCAGTAGAGCCGGGGATTCTCTGAATCCCCTGAAAGCCTCAACGCATGCCACTGCCCCTAAACTACCAAGAATATAAAAGGTGGGCCCGAGGTGGGGGCTCAGGAAGAGAGAGGAATCTGGATTGCAAAGGAGGGATGCGGAAGTTGTAATATATGGATCATGGCCGATATTCAGCTGGAGCCCACACAAGGCCCAATGGCTAGTATATGCCCGCATGGTTCTAGATATCCCTGACATAATTCTGCCCAGGGACTTTAAAAACAAGGGCCCAAAGTGGTGAACTGGTTGACGTACAGATGCCAGAGGGTGGTGGTTAACGGAATTCGCTTGGAGGAGGGAAAGGTGACTAGTGGAGTGCCTCAGGGATCGGTGCTGGGACCGATTCTGTTTAATATGTTTGTGAGCGACATATACTCTTTAACCCTGATTTCTTCGACAAATTATCCTCTTTTGCAGAACCCATCTGAAAATCAAAACGCTTCTTTCGAAGCGACCCCCTACCCACATGTATTTTCCTTTTCCACTTACCTCCTTTTATTTTTTCTCGATATATTTCTTAACTTCCCCCTCCCCCCTTTTTTCCCCTCTCGTATCGTGTATCGTAAATGCTCCCCTCCTTTTAGTTTAGACATGATTTTATTTTTTTATATATTTTATTGTTAACTGTTTAGATACCTGTGTGATATAGGGTATATCAAAAAAATAAAGAAAACTTGGAAACTTGCAAAAAGGTTAGCCTTTTTGCAGATGATACCAAGATTTGTAACAGAGTGGACGCCCCGGAGGGAGTGGAAAACATGAAAAAGGATCTTCAAAAGTTAGAAGAATGGTCTGTCTGGCAACTAAAATTCTATGCAAAGAAGTGCAGAGTGATACATTTGGGGGGTATAAATCCAAGGGAACCGTATGGTGCTGGGAGGTGATAGGCTGATAAGCACTGACGGAGAGTGGGGACCTTGGGGTGATTGTCTGAGGATCTAAAGGCATCTAAACAGTGTGATAAGGCGGTGGCTGTAGCCAGAAAGATGCTAGATTGTACAGAAAGAGGAATAACCAGCAGAAGGAGAGAGGTGTTGATGCCCTTATATAGGTCAATGGTGAGGCCACACTTGGAGTTTTGGAGGCCGTATCTTGTGAAGGATATAAAAAGACTTGAAGCGGTCCAGAGGAAGGAGAAAAAGACTAACTAATGGGCAGACTGGATGGACCATTCAAGTCTTTATCTGCCGTCATTTACTATATTACTATGTTACCTGGCAGAAACCCAAAGAGTAGCAGCATTCTAGAGCTGAGATTGTGATGTCATAATGCCTTATTCCACCAGTGCCTAAGAGCCAGCCTCACCAATGATGTCATAATGGCTTGATTAGACGGCAACTTCAGCATTTGGAACCTAGGACAATACCAGGTGGACTTTACAGTCTATAACCCAGAAATACCAAAGAAGAGACAAGTTAATTTGATCATGTATTTGTAATGGGTATAACTAATGGGTAGACTAGATGGACCATTCAGGTCTTTATCTGCCATCATTTACTATGTTACTATGTTGCTGGCTGAATATTGACCAGATAAATTTCAAACCACAGATTTTAGTCATTTCATTTTAACTTCTGATGCACAAAATGATTCTGCGCAATCTTTTCCGTGCACCGTGCCTCTGAGAATAGTATGGAAATGTACAATGAGCTCATTAATATTAAAATGAGCCCTCCGGGTGATGCCCGAATTGCCGAGTGATGGACAAAATGAAGCGCCGACTTTTTAATGCTCCCAAATTATCAGCAGGTCTGGAGGTGCCAGTAGGGTTGAACCTCGTATCTTATACAGGCTGGTCTGGGGCTGCTGATTCCATGAGAGGTGGAAGTTAAAAAAAAACTACATTCATCATCCTTTTATAGGGATGGGGGACACAAAACAGCCCCATATATATCTGCAATATGCTTGTGTTAAAGGCGCATCTGAGGTGTATTTGTTAAAACCGTTTACCAGCAGGTCTGGGCAGTGGTGAGGGCACTGACACCCGCTCCTTCCCCTCCCCCCCCCACTGCCACATGTGTGTATCGCTTCCCTTCCCCGTACCTCTGTAACATTCCTGGTGCATGCAGCAACCCCCAAGTTGTTATCACGCCAGCATCGGCTCTTCCTGTGACATCACTTCCTGGACTCGCACCTAAGAAGGGACGGCAGAGGAAGAGCCAACGCTGGCATGACAGCAGCTTGGGGGGGTCGCCGTTCATTCCAGGAACATTACAGAGATATGGGGGAAAGGAAGCAGCGCAGGAGGGGGCGGAGAAGGAGTGTGTGGAGGTGGGAGGTGGAGAAGAGGGTGGGGGAGGGTGCCTCTTACCCTCGCTACACCACTGGGCCTGGGGCTGCTGATTGCATGAGATGGAAGTTCAAAAAATATATATTTGCACATTTTTGCTGGTATTTCTCCGCCCTCCCAATGGCGCTTATGAGGTGCACCTACGATGCACTACAATAAGGCACGCCGATGATACGCGTGCTTTTCCTGGCAGATGCGCACATTTATGCTTCTTTCCGTGAACTATTCTGTGCATGTGTCAGTCACTTTCTCCGGCGACTGATCGGATGGAATTCCCATGGACCTCAGTGAGCGTCGCTCACTGTTTAGAAATAGGAAAATTTACGGGCAGTATATCGGCTCCCAGGATTTTAACGGGGACTTTTGATCATCAGGCCCAGAGTGAGGCAACATTATAATTCAGTATATTCTTCCAGTGGTTCCCTCTGAACATTTTCTCATTGCTATCTTCCTCCTCCCAACCCCTGTCTTCCCCAGTGTTTCTCACCTCCTCTTTCTTTCACTTTTGTATCTGATTCCAACGTTCCCTTTCAACAGCTTCTCTTATCACTCACTGGACCTTACACGGTTTCATTGTGAGAAACATCAAGGTCACATTCTCAAAGTAATGATGGACAAGCTGTTATGTCTTAATTATGCTGTGGATAATACATCTGGCTGGCTGCTTGGATCTCACCCCCTTCCCCCCCCCCACTCCTCCCCTCTCCCCCCGACAGCTTGCACTTCTGCAGTGGTCAGTAACTTTCCTGGGGAACTACAACCTATGACTTATTAATGTGGTCTGGGCAGCAAAAATTCTTTACGCTATAGATTTTTTGCAGCTACATTATACATCTCCTCTGAAACTGTAGTCAGATAAAGGAACAGCGCCATAAGGCAAAGGGGAAAAGGACAAATATTGTCATATCACAGATAAAAAGGAGTTTTGAGACACAGAAGCGTGGAGGGGCATAATCTTAAGTCCGTTTTCGTCTAAGTCGCAAGTCGTCCAAAGTAAAAAAACAGCCTAGGACAGATTTTTTGTTTTGAAAATCGTCTAACTATACGTCCTGCCGATCTGATCATCCAAGTTGCTAAATCGTCTATCTTTACATCACATTTTCGTCCAACTTTTCGTCCAAGTCAAAAATGCCTAGAACAAGCCGTGTTGGATGTGGGAGGGGTCTGCAAAGTGATGGACTGAACACCCAGACATGGCACCTAAATAGTGGGTTACCTTAGAGGGCACTGCTGTGAACTGCACAAAAAGGGTGCCATGTCATCATCTCAGTACAGCTCCCATATAGGTCACGGTGAGCCCCCCTCCAGAATCCCCTAGACCCACTTACCTACCACCCTAATAACCCTTATGGCTGCAGGAACCACTTATTACATTACATTAGTGATTTCTATTCCGCCGTTACCTTGCGGTTCAAGGCGGATTACATCCAAACTAAAACAAAAATTACATTCAAAATTTGAAGGAATAGAATAAGTGATGACATAGAATTTTTAAGGTAATATATGTTGGGTAAAGAGTTAGCAAAGGGAAGTGGAGGTCTTTAGGAGATAAGAATAGGGTGAAATTATGGGTTTTAGATAACGTTTGGTAGATAAAAGAGTATTAGAGAGATCTAAGGGTAAATAGAGTGTTGGATATTGGGTTATGATTGGTTGTGCTGGATAGGTTTTATGTGTTTTTTTGAAGAGTATGGTTTTAATATCTCTCCTGAAGGCTTTGTAGTCTGTAGTCAAAGATAACAGAGTTGTGATTTGTCTGTCCAGTTTAGCTGCTTTGGAGGCTATTAGGTTATCATAAAGTGTTTTTCGTTTGACATGATGGGTGAGTGAATAGTGAGTGGGATCTTCTGTGTCTGGTTGAGGAGGATTGATTTAGTCGGTTATTCCAGTAGGTTGGGCTTTCTCCGTTGAGAGCCTTGTAAAGTAAGCAGTAGAATTTGAAGTGCACTCTCGCTTCTATTGGAAGCCAGTGCGAGTCATGGTATGCCTCTGTGATATGGTCATATTTTTTTAGGAAATAGACAAGTCTCAGGGCTGTATTCTGTATTGTCTGCAATTGCTTCATCATGGTCGCAGGACAAGGTAGGTTTAGTATGTTGCAGTAGTCTATCATCCCAAGGATAAGAGATTGTACCAATAGTAGAAATTGCTTCTTTTCGAAGAATGTTCGGATTTTTCTTAGATTTCTCATGGTCATGAACGATGCCTTTATTATTTTGTTAATTTGGGGTTGCATGGTACAGCCTCTGTCAATTGTGACTCCTAGCAATTTTAGTGTAGGTTGTATTGGGTATGAGATTGAGTTTATTACAAGATTAGTTAATGTTGAGGCTGTAGTTAAACCATTTAAAAATTGTGAGAACAACAAAGTTCTCAGGGATTTATGAAATAATTGCAGCTGGCCTAAAAGCCTAATGGAATTAGGAAATTCATTCCAGATCTCAACAAACTTGAAATCAATAGATCGACTGAGCTTCCCACCCACCCAAGCATACTTTCATGTTATTTTCTGACCTCAAACTTCTCCTTGGCTGATAGATTTCAAAAAATCCTTTCAAGACAGCAGGAGATACATGGTATAAAATCTGATGTATGATTGACAAGACTTTAAAATGTACTCTTTGCTGCATGGGTAACCAGTGCAACTGTTTTAAAATGGGTGTGATATGAGACATTCTGGGGACGCGCACAATCACTCTTGCAATAGATGACCAAGCTCCCTACAAACCGGGAAAGAGATGCCCATACACGAACCCATAATATCAAGACCGCAACACCAGATATAGCCAATCTTCTCTCCAAAACAAGTTGATAGAATTCACCAATTGTTCTTTTTGGATTACTCCCCCTGCAGGTTTCACTTGTATCGGCCGTACTCTGCTCTCACATAAACAGTATTTTGAACGCTCTTCAGCATATTCAAGCCTATGGCAGTATCACATTGGACTCCAGAAGAAGGTCTTTTTTGACCGAAACACAGACCGTGTCGGGTCCAAGCCACAGTATCTTTACTGTTGATTATCTGGATTTACTGTCTGTACAGCTTTTTCAAATTGTAAAGACTTTTGGATCTATCTGTTGACTTGCACTGTTTTCAATAAACGTTTGCATCAAGATCATCGACTCCACCATTTTTGTTTCTTGTTTCTTTCTTTTTTTTTTTTCTCAATATCAGATGATACCCAGGAAAAAAAAGATTCTTAACATAATTTAACAGTATTTATACATACAAACAAAATTCCTTTCAAAGCCCACAACAATGAGAAGACATGGCACCATTTCTAATTACAAAGAAGATAAGAAGAAAACAAAGAATTGGTTCTTGACCAGAGGGCCGCCGCGTGAGCGGACTGCTGGGCACAACCCAGCAGCAGCAATTCTTATGTTCTTAAAAAGTACGGTGTGAGAGAATGCTTCACAATAAAGTTAACAGCAGTATCAACAGCAGGTAGGATAAGCTGGAGTTAAAATATACTCTTTAAATAAAGAATGACTATGTGAATAAAGTTGGGATTAAGTAAGGTAACATTGATGAGGTGAAAATAGCCAGGTGGTTTGCTGGAATGCAAGGCAATATTTAGGTATTACATTACATTAGTGATTTCTATTCCGCAGTTCAAGGCGGATTACATCCAAATTAAAACAAGAATTACATTTCAACTCTGAAGTAATAGAATAAACGATGAGATAAAATTTTAAGGGAGAACTATGGGTTTTAGACAATGTTTGGTAACTAGAAAAATTAGAGAGTACTAAGGGTTTATAGAGTGTTGGATGTTGGGTTGGGATTGTTGTGTTTTTTGAAGAGTATGGTTTTAATTTCTTTCTTGAAGGTTTTGTAATCTGTAGTTGAAGATAACAGAGTGGTGAGTTGTTTGTCCAACTTAGCTGCTTTGGAGGCTATTAGGTTGTCATAAAGTTTTTTTCGTTTGACATTGTATTCACAGTTTCTTTTATTGTAAACCGCCTAGAAGTCGCAAGATAGCTGGCGGTATATAAAAATAAAGTTAAGGGAGGTCACGTGGTGTCATGAGTGCGTGAGGACGTCTCCTCGCTCGCTCCGGGGCTGCCCTGCCGACTTTTCCCTAATATCTGCTGAATGAACCCCGCTCTTCGCGCGCACGCCAAGGATTGTGCTTGCACTAGCATATGGAAAAATACCTTACCAGATCCAGGGATCTAATGCACGCTAAATCTGCCCGCAAAGATCGAGATCGGGTGCGACCTGGTGACCCCAAAATGGCGGCGAGCCCCGCGGCGGCGGTATCGAGCCTGACAGAAGCCGCATTGAGCGACATCAAGGAAGCTCTGGCCCAGGTCCTGGGACCGAAATTGGAGGTGCTGACCGCGCAGATCACTAATATTGAAACGCTGCTGGAAACAGCGTCGGCGCGCACCACAGAACTTGAGCAGCGGGTTTCTTCCCTGGAGGACACTGGTATCACTCAGAGTGCCGATCTTCTTGCATTACAGGCGCAGGTTCAAGCCCAAGCTGATAAATTAGATGACCTGGAAAACCGGTCTCGTCGCTCGAACCTGCGCCTGATGGGTGTCCCGGAAACGCTCCCGGATCGCTCGCTGCCGGAATTGATGGAGGGGTGGCTGCGAGAGGAGCTGCCGCTTTCTTCTGCTGCGGGGCCTGTGCGAATTGAAAGAGCGCACCGCTTGGGCCCTCGCCCTGGTCTGGAAACCAGACCACGTGTGGTCATCTTAAAGCTCTTAAACTACAGACACAAAGTGGAGATTCTACAGCAGTACAGAATCAAGAAAGATACTTTGAAATATGATGGCTCCCCGATTCGCATCAGTCAAGACTACTCTATGGCCCTGCAGGAGAGGAGGAAGCCTTTCTATTCACTGTGTGCACAGTTGTCGGAGCTCAAGCAGAGGTTCCAATTCAACTACCCAGCTGTATTGCGGATCCAGCGAAATGGGATCTGGAAATCCTTTCACTCGCCAGATGAAGCGGCTGCATTTATCAAACTTCTTGGTAGCCCAGACTCGGGGGCTGTCTGACTGAACTGTTACTAGTCTTACAATGTGGTTTATTTGTGCTAATGGCTAGTTCTGGTTCATTAGCGGGGGGATAGTGTCTTTTGATGGGGCGGGGCGGCCCTGGACGGGACGTCTTGGGTGACCTCTTAGCTCCCACATGTGGGGGAAGATTGGGGCTGTTGGGGGGATTTGGGGAGAGGGGGGGTCCTGGGTGGCAGCGACATTGTTACTATTTTATTTTGTTTTTCCTTTTCAGAGTTGTCCTGGGCTAATTTCTTTCAAAGTGGTGAGGGTGTCTACAAAGTGTGTGTGTGTGAGTCTTGGGGTGGGGCTGGGCACCCTGGGACTCTATTTTCCAGAACTCATTGCTAGCTGTGGTAGGTCTGGTGTTGGCCTCTGATGGGTGACCGGAAGCTGCGTATACTTTCCTGGAATGTATCGGGCATTACTTCCCCCGCTAAACGCACTAAAATTTTGTCTCAACTGAAACATCACTCGGCAGACATAGCCTGTCTACAAGAGACTAGACTTACGGACTTAGAACACCAGAAATTACGCCGGGGTTGGGTGGGGGACTTGCATTATGCCTCCTCCCCTGGAAGAAGGGCGGGGGTGGCGATTCTATTTCGGAAGGGTCTGCAGTGTGCGGTCCAGGTTCTGAGGCGTGACACTCAGGGTCGGTACCTTTTGGTGCGGGTGGTTGGATCTGGGGGGCCCTTTCGGCTTCTGGTGGGATATGGCCCTAACAAATATCAACACTCATTTTTTCAAAACTTGGTTAATATTTGTTTGCGAGATTCAGAATGTCCCCTGATTGTAGTGGGTGATTTGAATCAGGTAATGGACCCGGGTGTGGATCGCTCTGGAGGAACGGGGACATCGTCTGGGAGGCTGACTAAGGGGATCCCTTATCTTTGTCGAGCTCTGGGACTGGTGGATCCTTGGCGGCTCTTACACCCCACGGAGAGAGATTACACTCATCAGTCCAGAGCCCATGGTTCTTTCTCCAGGATTGATTATGCACTTTTATCTGAAACGCTGTTTGCGCAGGTCTCGGAGGCCACCATTGGCCCTCTTGAGGTGTCGGACCATCACATGATTTGGTTAGATGTTGCAGTGGGGGGCCCTGCGAGTTTGGGGGCGGGATGGAGATTCCCTGCGTACTTGCATGAAGACGTTCATTTCCGGGAATTTCTAATGACCAAATGAGAGGCCTATTGTTCCTTTAATGCGCAACACATAGAACAACCTATTTTATTTTGGGACACAGCTAAAGCGGTGTTGCGTGGAGATATTATAGCTTACGTTGCCTCTAGGACCAGACGCATTGCACATCGCATAGTTCACCTTGAGCGTCATTCGCGGCAGTTGAAACGTGAACTGCTGAATTCCCCGTCGGTGGCTACTAATGACATGTATAAAACGGTTTTGGCTGAGTTGAATACTCTTATACATGAACGCACGAAGAAATTGTTATTTTATAGAAAGTTTCGATTCTATAAACATGGAAACAAGACGGGGAAATTGCTAGCATCAGTAACAAAAAGCTGGTCGGGTTCTAGATATATTCCTATGATCCGTGAGACCTCGGGGAACATGTTGACCTCAGCAGTGGCAATTGCAGATTGTTTCAAACATTATTTTGAGGCCTTCTATGCTTCCCCGGGTCCCTATATGGGTCCTGATGTGAGTGATTACTTAGAGGACGCGGGGATGCCTAAATTATCTCCTGCCCAGAACTCTAGACTAGATAGGCCTTTACTCACACAAGAAGTGTTACGAGCAATACAAACATTGAAGACTTGTACGGCTCCGGGGCCGGACGGTTATTCTCCGGAATTCTATAAGATCTTATCCTCGGTCCTGGGGGAGCCCTTGCTAAATTACTATTCAGCAGTTCGCGACTGCGGTACATTTCCCTGCTATGCGAATGACGCTCTCATTACTTTGATTCCAAAGCCATCTAAAACGCCCACCGAGATTGACTCCTACAGGCCGATTTCGCTCTTGAACGTTGACATAAAAATTTTAGCTCGAGTACTGGCAGATAGGTTAGCACCTTTGTTGCCTTCCATCATAGTGCCAGAGCAGGTGGGTTTTGTTCGGGAGCGACACTCGGTTTTGAACGTACGGAGAGTGTTGATGGCGTTCTCGCGGGCACAGCATACTCAATGTCCGGGTCTGTTAGTTGGACTGGACGCGGCAAAGGCCTTTGACAAGGTTCAGTGGCAGTACCTCTTTCATGTATTACAGCATGTAGGACTCCCGGACAGTTACTTGGCCTTACTCCGACCGCTTTACTCAAACCCCACCGCCTCGATATTAGTAAATGGAGTGCGCTCTACTGGCTTTGTTGTAGGTAGGGGGACTCGCCAGGGATGTCCATTGTCTCCGCTGCTCTTCTTGTTGTACTTGGACCCTTTGTTGCGTACTCTCCAGAGAGATGATGAGATTGTAGGATTGTCCGAGGGTTCTGCCCAGTTGCGGGTGTTGGCATTTGCCGACGACCTTTTACTCACTCTGGGGGACCCACATCGATCCCTGTCTCGAGCGTTGGACATCCTTGACGAGTTTCATCTTTACTCTGGCTTGACTCTTAATAAACAGAAATCCCTGGCTTTGCCAACTTCAGATGCTGTACGTCAGGGTTGGCGGGGGGAATTCCCATTGCAATGGGCTTCTTCTTCCCTGCGTTACTTGGGGGTGGTCATACCTCGGGATCTGGATGGACTGTACACTGCTAACATCTTACCTCTGCTCCGTCGTACGGAGTCTACTCTTTCTAACTGGAGACGCCTTCCCCTGTCCCTTTCGGGCCGTGTTGCCCTCTACAACATGATGATCCTGCCCCAATGGCTTTATATCCTACAAATGCTCCCCATCATGCTTTCCCCGGCACATGTATCTCAACACAATTCTCACCTTACCACATATCTATGGCAGGGGAAGCGGGCTAGGATTTCTTTATCCAAGTTGATGTTACCTCGTAGGAAAGGGGGGTTGGGTCTCCTGAGTGTTTCTAGATATAACCTTGCCTGCCAGTTACGACATATCCACGATTGGTTTTGTGATACTAAATATTTTTCCTTGCCGGAGATTGAATGCTATTGCTTTAAACCCTACCATTTTAGTTATTTATTACATGCTCTCCACTTGCCAGACCTGCCACAGCTTCGCTCGCATCCACTTCTACCGGCCATGCGCAGCGCTTGGAGATCCCTGTGCAGACTGTTGAAGATCAACTCCAGGGTAACGTCTTGCTTGCCCATTGCTGGCAATGGAGATTTCTCACCTGGTCTAGATTCTGGACCGTTTCATCGCTGGACTTCAATGGGACTTCAGTACGTCTCCCAGGCTGTACACCATACGGGACTTCCTATCTCCTTTTCTGATTTAACCACGCAATTCCACTTTACCGCAGCTGACTGGTTTGCCTACAGACAATTACAACATTACTTGCGGAACTTGACGCCAGCGGTGCTGTGTGAGGAGACCTACACTAAATTACACGAAGTCCTTGGACTGACAGCACAGGACCTGATACCCCTGAAAATGTATCATGGGTTACTGCTAGACTGCTTGGGAGATATAGATTTCCTGGCACTGGCCAGGAAATGGACGGAGGACTTGCGGGTGTCCATCACAGCTGAGATGATTCAAAAGGGACTTTGCTTGGGGAGTGCTCTACGCCTCTCTTCCATGGAGTGGGAACGCAATTATAAATTCATCTTGCGAGCCTTTTACCCCCCCAAGAGAGCTCATATAATGAGGATTAGTGCGGAGCACAGTTGTGGTAAATGCGAACAGCCCATGGCATCTTTTGGACATATGTTCTGGACCTGCCCACTGGTGTCTGCCTTTTGGTTGCAATTGATATCTGCCGTGGCCCAGTTATGGGGGTGTTCTTGGAGACTGCATCCGAGCTTCCTTATTACTTTACAGATTCGTTTCCATCCACCCAAGCCGGGCTGCTCAGCCTTTCTTAAGAGGACTATCCTGCTGGGGAGGAAGTGTGTTCTGTTGCAGTGGCTTTCTTCTCAGCCCCCGACTGTTCAGCAGTGGAGAGCATTAATGCTACAGCAAATGTTGCTGGAGCGCAAAGACATTGTGGACTTGTCAGCCAAGTCTGGCAGACTTTTTCGTCAATGTTGGTATTCTTTTAGTTTGACCTTTACTCCTTGTATTCGTAGACAACTCTGGGATGCTTGAGATGCTCCTTGTTTATTTCTCACTTTGGTTCTAGTTGCTGCTGCCTGGGTGGGGTGGGCGGGGGGTTTGGGGGGGGATTGGGAATTGAGTTGGTATGGAGAAAAAGTTTTGTTTGCTGTATGCTGTCATTTTATTCTCTTGTTCAATAAACATATTTACACATAAAAATAAAGTTATTATTATTATTATTATTTTTGGATGGTGGGTAATAGAATAGTGAATAATGAGCATAGTAAGAGTATGGAGAAGTCGTTTTAAGTAAAAAGATAACATGATGTATTTATAACAGGTTCAAGCAGCAGCCCTTGAGAACCCTTGAAAAAGCTGGTATCTCAGGGTGAGGAAGGATCTACACTTCTGCTAAGACTAAGTATCTTAATAAAAAATTTGGCCCGCAACTTAGCCTGTGTTTTAGATTTCGGCCAGCATGAAGAGAAGCTCCAACCTGCTGCTTGTGCCGGTCTCGGCGCTCACCTCTGACATTATTTCTGAGTACCATGACTGGGAGACGCTGCTCGCCCTGGGAAAGCTAAACTGGTACAGGGGCAGGGAAGGGGCGTGCACACGGCAGGGAATGGGATGAGAACAGGGTGAGGGAGGGCACCACCGCCCCAGGCACCTCCCACCCACGCTAGTGGCAAGACCACCCAGTTGTTTAGGTAGAAAAAGTGAATGAGATTTGATTAATGGTCTTTTAGTGTACCAAACACAGGGCCCTTTTGCAGGCCGCAGTTGCGAGTCCCGGTGTGGAAAATGCAAAGCAACCCATAGCAATTGAATGGGCCATGTCACATGTGCTGCACGGGAATTGCTACCGTGGCTTTGTAAAAGTGGCCTTTTTCATTTCACTCCATGTGTTTTTAAGAACTCATGTAGGGGTGGTTCAGATCCTTTCGTTTACTTTTGGTTTGTATAATAAAATTTACTGTATGCTAAGTCTTGTTGTCGTGATCCAATTTAAGCTTTTGTGGATTGAGATGGATTCCCCTTCCTTTATAAGGTTTGTAGTCTCTGATCAGATCTTCCTTATAGTTCACTTTGTTGGTCGCTTTACAAATGTTGATTATTCGGTTTTCTATAGCAGTCTTTGGATCACTCTATGGTACTGCTACACCTTGAATACTTTGTGAAATTCTGGGCGCCGTATCTCAAAAAAGATATAGCATTATTAGAAAAGGTACAGAGAAGGGCAACAAAAGGGATAAAAGGGATGGGATGACTGCCCTGTGAGGAAAGGCTAAAGCGGCTAGGGCTCTTAGGCTTGTAGAAGAGACAGCTTGGGTGATATGACAGAGGTCTATAAAATAATGAGTGGAATGGAAAGGGTAGATGTGAATCGTTGTGATGCTAGGATGAGGGGGCATGCGATAAAGCTACTAAGAAGTAGATTTAGAACAAACTGGAGTAAATATTTCTTCACACAACGTACAATTAAACTCTGGAATTCGTTGCCGGAATTCGTTGTGGTGAAATCAGTTAGCTTAGCAGAGTTTAAAAAAGGTTTGGAAGTTCATAGGCAATTAATGAGATGGTGTGGGGAAATCCACTGCTTATTCTTAGGATAAGCAGCATAAAATCTGTTTTACTACTTGGGATCTAGTTAGGTACTTGGAGCCTGGGTTGGCCACTGTTGGAAACAGGATAATGGGCTTGATGGAGCTTCTTATGTTCTTATATACTGTACAATCTATATGCATACTCACGATTTCTTGCTGACGTATTTTAACTTTTGCCGCACAGTGAATGTATTGACTGGCATAAGAACATAAGAACATAAGAACATAAGAAGTTGGTCCATCCTGCTCAGCGGTCCGCTCCCGCGGCGGCCCATAAGGCCCATTGCCTGAGCAATGGTCTATACCTATCTATACCCCTCAATCCCTTTTTCTTCTAGGAATCTATCCAAACCTTCTTTGAAACCATTTAATGTTTTCTTGTCTACAACAGCCTCTGGAAGCGCGTTCCATGTATCTACCACCCTCTGAGTGAAAAAGAACTTCCTAGCATTTGTTCTAAACTTGTCCCCTTTCAATTTCTCCGAGTGCCCCCTTGTACTTGTGGCGCCCTTTAATTTGAAAAATCTGCCCCTGTCTACTTTTTCTATGCCCTTCAGTATCTTGAAGGTTTCTATCATGTCTCCTCTAAGTCTTCGTTTCTCCAGGGAGAAAAGTCCCAACTGCTTCAATCTTTCGGTATATGGGAGATTTTCCATTCCCTTTATCAGTCTAGTTGCTCTTCTTTGTACTCCCTCAAGTACCGCCATGTCTTTCTTGAGGTACGGCGACCAGTACTGGACGCAGTACTCCAGATGCGGCCGCACCATTGCACGATACAGCGGAATGATGACTTCTTTCGTCCTGGTTGTAATACCCTTCTTAATGATACCCAGCATTCTGTTTGCTTTCCTAGAGGCTGTGGCGCATTGCGCCGATGCCTTCAGTGTTGCATCTACCATCACTCCCAGGTCTCTCTCCAGGTTGCTGACCCCTAGTGGTGTTCCCCCCATTTTGTATGTGAACATCTCGTTCTTTTTCCCCACGTGCATGACCTTGCATTTCCCCACGTTGAAGCTCATCTGCCATTTTTCGGCCCACTTTTCCAGCTGTGTTAGATCCTTTTGAAGATCTTCGCAGTCTTCCCTGGTTTGAGCCCTGCTGTATAGTTTGGTGTCATCTGCAAATTTAATGACCTCACACTTGGTTCCCGCCTCTAGGTCGTTTATGTAGATATTGAACAGGAGCGGTCCCAGCACTGACCCCTGCGGAACTCCGCTTGTGACCCCTTTCCAGTCTGAGTAGTGGCCCTTTACGCCAACCCTCTGTTTCCTGTTTGCCAACCAGATTTTGATCCATCGGTGGACCTCCCCTTGTACCCCGTGGTTCCATATCTTTTTTAGCAGTCTCTCGTGTGGCACCTTGTCGAAGGCTTTTTGGAAGTCAAGGTAAATGATGTCTATAGATTCCCCTTTATCCATCTGGCTGCTCACCCCCTCAAAGAAGTACAATAAGTTAGTGAGGCATGACCTACCCTTACAGAAGCCGTGTTGACTCGGTTTTAGCTGCCCATTTTTTTCGATGTGCTCACAGATGCTGTCTTTAATCAGTGCCTCCATCATCTTTCCCGGGACTGAGGTCAGGCTCACCGGCCTGTAGTTTCCCGGGTCTCCTCTTGCGCCCTTCTTGAAGATGGGCGTAACATTTGCTATTTTCCAATCCTCCGGGATCTCTCCGGTTTTTAAGGATAGGTTGCATATCTGTCTAAATGGCTCCGCTATTTCGTTTTTTAGCTCCTTGAGTACCCTTGGATGAATGCCGTCCGGACCTGGCGATTTGTCGCTCTTTAGTCTGTCAATCTGCTTGAGTACATCCTCTTTGCTTACTTCTAAATCGACCAGCTTATCATCTTGGTCTCCTATAACAATCTCCTCGGGTTCCGGAATGTTGGTTATATTTTCCATCATGAAGACTGACGTGAAGAACTCATTTAACCTGTCAGCTATCTCTTTCTCTCCTTTTACTACTCCCTTTCTGTCACCATCGTCCAATGGTCCCACTTCTTCTCTCGTCGGTTGCTTCCCCTTGACGTATTTGAAGAACGACTTGAAGTTTGTTGCTTCCTCTGCCAGTCTCTCTTCGTATTCTCTTTTTGCTTTTCTAACCAATTGGTGACACTCCTTCTGGTGTTCTTTGTGCACTTTTTGGTTCTCCTCTGTTTGGTCTTTTTTTCATTTTCTGAACGATGCCTTCTTGTCGCTTATTGCCTTCTTCACTTCATTTGTTATCCACACTGGATTTTTCGTTCTATTTTTTTTTGCACCCTTTTTTGAACTTGGGGATGCATATGTTTTGCGCTTCGTGCACAGTCTTCTTGAGTAAGGTCCAGGCTTTTTCTACGGATTCCGTCTTCCCTATGTTGCCTTTGAGTTTCTTTCCCACTAATTTCCTCATGGCATCATAATTTCCTTTTTTGAAGTTGAGTGCCGTCGTTGTGGTTCTTTTCCCCTTTGATGGTCCAATTTCAAGCCTGCACTGGATCGTGTTGTGATCGCTGTTACCTAGCGGGGGTAATACCGCCACCTTCTTTGCTGGCCCTCCTAGTCCGTTGAAGATTAGGTCAAGAGTTGCATCACCCCGTGTTGGTTCCGTGACCAGTTGCTCCATGAAACAGTCCTTCGTGACCTCTATGAATTTGGTCTCTCTTGCGCAGTTTGAGTGTCCAATACTCCAGTCTATCCCAGGATAGTTGAAGTCCCCCATCACCATCACATTTCCGCTTCTGCATACCTGTCTCAGTTCAGCTTCCAGCTCCTGGTCGATTTCTTCCGGTTGTCCAGGTGGGCGGTAGTACAGACCCAATTTAATGTCTGCCCCTGCTCCTCCCTGTAGTTTCACCCATAGTGATTCCAAGCCATCCGCCCGTACTGTTGTTTCCATCCTGGCTGATGGTATGGAGTCTTTTATGTACAGCGCTATTCCTCCACCCTTTTTATGTGTCCTGTCTCTCCTGTACAGTTTGTACCCTGGTATGGCCACATCCCATTGATTTTCCTCTGTCCACCACGTTTCTGTGACTCCAATTATGTCTAGGTCCTTATTGCTGGCAGTGATTTCCAGTTCTCCCATTTTGGCCCTCAGGCTCCTAGCATTTGTGTATAGGCAGTTTAAGACCAAGTTTTTTGTCCTCTCATTTTGTTTCCCTCGTGCTTTGGTACTCTTGCAGTTTTCTTCATGGTTTACCAGCCCCTGAGCTTTGTCCTCCTCCTGCTGTGTGTGTGTGTCGTCCTCTGCCTGCTTCCCCTGCACCTCCTGCTCTCCTAATTCCCACTCAGTCCTGGGCTCTGTTTCGCAATGACTTTGTCCCTCTGGCTCCTGTCGTTCTGTATTGGTGCCTCTTACCAGGTCCATTTGTGCCCTCGATCCCTGCAAAGCGTCTTTAGGTCCCTTTTCAAAACATATACACTCAGTCCCGAGTCCTCCTTTACAATGTCCCAGTTCAGTATCCTTGTCGGGTACTGATGTCCGATGTGTCGAGGTCAGGTCGACTATCGGCTTTCCCCTTCTCCTCAGTTTAAAGCCAAGTCTATGACGTTCTGGACGTTGC
The DNA here is from genome assembly GCF_902459505.1 of Geotrypetes seraphini. NCBI lineage: Eukaryota > Metazoa > Chordata > Amphibia > Gymnophiona > Dermophiidae > Geotrypetes > Geotrypetes seraphini. The sequence continues at coordinate 388,702,511 of NC_047086.1, read as the reverse complement.
GTGCCAGCATCCTCGTCCCAGCTGTGCTAAGGTGCAGTCCATCTCGTCTGTAGAGCTTGTTCTTCCCCAAGAAAGTAGTCCAGTTCCTAACAAAGTGGAAACCCTCCTCCTCGCACCATCTCCTCAGCCAAGCGTTAATTGATTGTAGTTCGCTCTGTCTCTTTGTGTCCGCTCTCGGTACTGGCAGGATCTCTGAGAAGGCTATCTTCCTTGTCCTTAGTCTCAGTTTCCTCCCTAGGGTCCTATACTGGTCAGTTAGTGTAGTCCCGTTGAAGTTTCTCCTGCTGATGTCGTTGGTTCCGATGTGGATCACTACTGCTGTCTCCTCTGTCTCGGCTCCCTCCAGGATCCTCTCGATATTGTCGATGATGTCCTTTGTTCTTGCCCCCGGGAGACATGTTACCAGTCTGTCCTCTCTCCCTCCGGCTATATGACTGTCTACTCCTCTCAGGATTGAGTCCCCAACCACGATAGCCGATCTCCCCTTCTTCAACTGTCTCTCTGGTCTCAGATCTGTGTCATATGTGCAGTCCAATTGTCCGTCCTCTGGGCTCTGCTGTGTCTCCGCCCCTGGTCTCAGGTCTGTGTCATCTGTGCGGTCTGCTAGTCCTTTTTCCTGGCTCTGATGGATCTCCTCCTCCTCTGCCTGCCCAGGTCCTCCGCAAGGTCCTAGTTCCATGGTGTCTGGTGGTTCCTGCCGTCCAACTGTCGGTTCTCTCCTAGTGTGTTGGTGGTCCTGTGCTGCCACCATCCTGCAGGCCTCCTCAATGAAATTCTCGAGCTCCCTGACTTGTTCCGCGATGTGGCTCTCTCTGGCGGTGCCCTCGGTTGTCCAACACTGTTCTTCCATGGTGCACAGTCCCTCCAGTTCTTGTACTCGAACCCGCAGTCTCCCGACCTCATTTTTCAGGCTATCCAGTTCCTGACATCGATGAAGGCATATAGGTGAAGCTGAGGAGATGCACATAGCAAACACTATTGTCCGCTGTGTTGATCGCTTTTTAAATACTCCCTCTGGTCCTTGAAAGAAGCGCCGTCATGACAAGCTTTGTTCTTACACTGCACAAAGTGAACAAAAGAAATGTACAGAGGCCAGTTCTCAGCAGGGCAGGCAGAGTTTAATTTGAAATGAATACTCAGCTGCTCTGTATGTTTCGGCATTGCCACTGATTATACAGGAGGAATACCCGGTAGTGTAGCAAGGAGAGGCAGGGGCGAACCGCCCCGGGCACCATATTGACCGAGGCACTGGCACCTCTCCCCTCCCATGGGTACCCCCGTACCTCTTCCAATGTTCGCTGGCAGCAAGCAGGCTGTCCTATTTGCTGCTCACGCCGGCCTCATCCCTCGCTCTGAAGTCACTTCCTGCTCGCGGGGCCAGGAACTGGCATTGCAAGGAAGGCTCAGCAGGCGCCAGCAGTGGGTATTCCAGCTTGCTCGCTGTCATTGAAAATGTGAAGAGGGATGTCGATGTCAGGGCAGTAGGGAAGAGCAACAGGGATGCAGCGATGCCAGGACAGTGGGGAACAGCGCATCGCGGGGGGGGGGGGGGTACACGGGCCTGCAATGCCTGCAGCCTCCGCTCCAGGCAGTGGCACAGTAAGCAGGGGCAGGGGGGAGGACTCCCCAGATGCCATCTCGGTGGGGATGCCGGCGCCTGTCCTTCTCTCCGCCCCACCCACAGCTCTCCCGCCCTCCACTACTGGCATGCACGCACACACCCCCTTCCCTTCTCCCGTACCTGCATTAAAAGCAAAGCAATGCAGTTAGCTTTATATTTATTGATAATCCCAACATTCTCTGCCATGCCTTATCTGAATGGCACACAATGCACCATGCACTTAGCTATACATGTTTACTTTATGTGAACTATGCTTTGTTATCTGCCATGGTCACCCCATCAAATTCCCACCAGACTCCCTCACCTCGTGTCTTACCCTATCTGTAGCACTCCTGTCTAGGGTTACCAGAGGTCCGGATTTACCCGGACATGTCCTCTTTTTAGACGTCACGTCTGGGCATCTGGACGGCTTTTCAAAACCCGTTTTATGTTTTATGTCAGCAAAATCTGGTAACCCTACTGCTGTCCCTCCGGCGCTGCTCCGGCGCTCAAGAAAACTGTTATCGTTCTCTGTATTGGGCCAGCGTGGGGCATCTGCACGTGCTCAAGGCCTGATGGATCCTGCTCTCTCCAGGAAGCTCAGAGAGGGCGTGAGCTGGCGGGCTTTGAGCATGAGCAGATGCTCTAGGCCCCGCGCTGGCGCAGTACAGAACGCTGACATCAGTTTTCTTGAGCGCCGGAGTGGTAAGGAGAATGCAGCGGTGGGGGATGGTAGAGCGCAAAGCAGTGCAGCAGCACCGGTTATTGGGGGAGGGGGGGGTGTAGGAGAGCAGTGCCGCTCAGTGGGGGGGGGGGGAGGGGTGCAGGAGAGCAGCACTAGTCATCGGGGGTGGTAATGCAGGAAAGCATCTCCTGTCATTGGAAAGGAAGGACAAAAGTGCCCGCTTTCTGGTGGACTCAAATATTAAACCGAGATGCCCATTTTTGAGCCATTTCTTTGGCCCCCCAAATCTCGGTTTATATTTGAGTATATACAGTAAGCACTGAAAAAGTCAAAGAGGCCTCCAGAACTGTATCATTGAATAGACCCTATCCAGCCCTTTTGCTTTGACCCTTCACGACCACAGTCTCCTGGAAATCATTCAAGGTCTACCTTACTTTCATTCCTATTGTTCCCCCCCCCCCCCCTTGTGATCCTACTCCTGGTTCTTCATCTGTGAAGTCAGAACAGCACTGTTTGTTAGGCAATGCTGTTTTATCCTCGTCAGCTTCTACATATTCCTTCCTTTTACCCTCAAGTCTAATAATGTCACTTTTGCACTTCCTCATATCAATAACATATCTACAAAATGTTGTGGTTTTCTAGTTTTACTGTATTAGCTATTTTTTATATCCATTTGGTTCTTTACTTCCCTAATTACCAGCTTCTCTTCTCATTCCTCTTTCTGTGGTTTGTTGTGGTTTATGAAAGTTAATCTCTTTTTTTTACCTTTTCGGCTATTTATGACATGAACTGCGCTGCTCCTTGTGATCCTGGGCAAGTCACTCAATCCTCCATCGCCCCAGGTACGTTAGATAGGTTGTGAGCCCACGGGGACTAAAAGGAAAAATGATTGCATACCTCATTGGTCCTCCAGGACAGGATGGGGAACATAAGAACATAAGAACTGCCATCTCCAGATCAGACCTTCGGTCCATCAAGTCCGTTGATCCGCACACGCGGAGGCCCTGCCAGGTGTACACCCGGCGTAATTTATAGTCCACCATATCTTTATATGCCTCTCTTAAGGAGATATGCATCTAGTTTGCTCTTGAAGCCTAGGACGGTCGATTCCGCAATAATCTCCTCAGGGAGGGCATTCCAGGCGTCAACCACTCTCTGAGTGAAGCAGAACTTCCTGACATTAGTCCTGAACCATTGGTATACACAATACCAGCCAACCTTCACTCACCAGCTTGTGTTATACCCCTACACCTTAGCTTGGAATTGGTGCATACGTGATCATGTCAATTACTCCATCCCTAGAACTCCTCCCAGTTCCAGGTCATCTTGCTCCAACATCTGGGGGTGGGACATGTCAAAGATAATTTTGTTTTTCTTCGGCCCACTGGATATTTTGAATGCATCATATTCGAGTCCAAATCAAACACATGGTTAATTGCAAATTTATCAGACAGCTCAGCAAAAAGCCTTCTGCTGGTCTGCCAACCCTAACTATGAAAGCAGACACTGTCAGCCATTTTAAAGAGAAAGAAAAAAAAAAAATCCTTCTGCCCTCCATTTTAAGTCAGTCATCCCCACTAATCTGTCATCTTGCTATCCCAGTCATGTTAATAAAATAATATGCTTAGTTCCTTACACTTTAGCCTTTCCTCAAATGGAAGTTGTTCCATCCTGTTATCATTTTTATCACCCTTTTCTGTACCTTTTCTAATGCCACTATATCTTTTTTTAAAACACGGCGATCAGAATCACACACAGTAATCAAAGTACAGCCGTACCATAGAGCGATAGAAGGGGAAGGGAAAAGTGCGGGAGGAGATGGTGTGCATGGAGGGCAAGGGAAAGGAAGAGATCAAGAGGAGATGGCACACATAGATTGAGGGTGAGGAAGAAGAGAGTAGGAAGAGATGGTACACCTGGATGGAGGGGAAGGGAAAAGAGCAGGAGGAGATGTCACACATAGATTGAGGGTGAGGAAGAACAGAGAGTAGGAAGAGATGGTACACCTGGATGGAGGGGAAGGGGTAAGAGCAGAAGGAGATGGCACACATAGATTGAGGGTGAGAATGAACAGAGAGTAGGAAGAGATGGTACACCTGGATAGAGGGGAAGGGAAAAGAGCAGCAGGAGATTTTGCACTTTGATGAATGGCAAGGGTAGAAAGCGAGAGGAGATGGTTCACATGGATGACGGCAGAGGAAGGGAAAGGAAGAAAGTGGGAGAAGGTGGAAAAATAGCTAGATTTGTTTGTCTGTATTAGTACTTTTAGTTTGTGGTCACTATTTGTGTGGCCAAGAGCAGGTGTTCTGGAGGGATTGGATGGCTACATTTCCTACATGATCCCATGTAGGAAGATACATCATGTCTCTCTTTCAGCCCTTCTGGACTCAAAATGGCCCCAGCTTAAAAATTAGCAATGATCAATGTTCTAGGTGCTCCACTGCCATGATCTTAGAACCAGTTCTATAACAGCATCTTGGAGCCAAGATTCCATTATAAAATTCTAGCTTAGGGTCAACATTGATGTGCCCTCTTATGCTATGTCAATGACAAATATAAGTAGATGTGTCTTTTTAGTGTGTCCCCTTTCTTCAAAATCTATTTGTTAAGATACTCTCAAAATAAAAATATAATTAATGTTCCCTGTCTAGACTATCCAATTATACTAAAATTTCCGTTCCGTTCAGCAACTCTATTGCATTTCTGTATTCTCTCTCCCTTTTTTCAATTCAAATAAGATTATATTATGTATTAATTTTTAGGCAGTGATTAATTGCTGATTGTCTTCAAATGCATTTTTAATTACTGAGAATGCTAACAATTTTACAGCTATAACTAGCAACCGGTCTTCGTCAACTTCACAAAATAGCTGAGCTTCAGTAGCACACATGCTTAAATTTTCAAAGCCTCTCGCCATTGCACTAGAATTAAACAATCCTCAAATATATTATAAACAGTCATTTCCTCAGTAATGTCTTTTATCAGGAAATCAATCTCAGCACCAACAGCTCACAGGTTTCTGCAGAACTGAAATGCATATAATAGCCAGATAGATAAAACTTAAATTCTACTGCAAGTTAGTTTTTTGGACAAGTTATGCTCACATCAAATCTCTCAAAAGCTTCAAAATTTCTCTCGACAACAATACACAGCACCCATATATCGTCAACTAAGAACTAATTCCTGCAAAGCTCTATAAGAACAACTTCTTACGACTCTCTTAGCCATCCATTCGTCTAGCATGTTCACGTTTTTTTCACTTCCTCTCAGTTCCCTCCCAACTGACCGGCGATCGGTTTAGAATTAGAGAATGACACGGTGACAAAATTTATCACTGTTCCCGTCCTCGCGGATAACCGTGGGAAACTATCTTCATGTCATTCTTTAAGGAGAGAGGGAAGAATCAGAGTATGAATGGCCACAACCACTGACCCGCAAGCTTTGCTTTGAAGAATACTGCTGTAGAAGGGCTGAGGTTGAAACAGACACTACAGAATGACAGTCTCTGGTATCCAGAGCAGATATTGTGATGTCATAATGCCTCATTCCACCAGTGCCTAAGAGCCAATCACATCAGTGATGTCACAATGGCTTCATTATCCTTGGCTCCCGTAAGAATCAGAGTATGAATGGCCACAACCACTGACCCACAAGCTTTGCTTTGAAGAATGCTGGTGTAGAAGGACTGAGGTTGAAATAGACACTAGAAAATGACATGGGATTATTTCCTGCGGTTATCCACGGAAAAGGGAACGGTGATGAATTTTGTCACCGTGTCATTCTCTATTTAGAATCTTCAACAGCTCTCCCATTGATAGCAAAAGCCAGCCATGAGGCTGCACAAGTCTGCCACTTAGGAGGCTCACACTTCCCACCATCTGATGCGTTGCATCTTTACATAGTGCAGCTTTTAAAGACGTCTTTACAATTTTAAATGTCTGTTCACCCATACCTTGCCAAATCCCTCAGTGCCACTCTTGTCCATCTTCCCCCAAATTCCTTTCATGTCCCAATGCTGCTTTCTGACCACTTGCTACCAATTTATTTATTTGTTCAATTTTCTATACCGTTCTCCCAAGGGAGCTCAGAACGGTTTACATGAATTTATTCAGGTACTCAAGCATTTTTTCCTGTGTGTCCCAGAGGGTTCACAATCTATCTAATATACCTCGGGCATTGGGAGGATTAAGTGACTTGCCCAGGGTCACAAGGAGCAGCCCGAGTTTGAGGGTGCTGAGGTTGTAGCTTTAACCACAGAACCACTCTAGAAATCAAAGTGTAGTAAAAGTGAGCCAAGTATAGGACAGTGAAGCCATTGTGACATCACTGATGAGGTTGGCTCTTAGGTATTGGTGAAATGAGGCATTATGACATAATAATACCAGCTCTAAAGGCTGAAACTTTTCACACTTTATTTATTCAATTTTCTATACTGTTCTCCCAGGGGAGCTCAAAATGGTTTACATGAATTTACTCAATTTACATGAATTTACTCAGTTTACATGAATTTACTCAAGCATTTTCCCTGTCTATCCCTGTGGGCTCACAATCTATCTAATGTACCTGGGTCATTGGGGGGATTAAGTGACTTGCCCAGGGTCGGGTTTGAACCCACCACAACCTCAGGGTTTTATTATTGTTTGTATTGTATCTTTTTTATAATTGCTATTATGCTTTACTTGTTACAGCTTATCAATAATAATAAAACGTGATTCCTGGCTCCGTGAGGTGTGCCTCCATGCCGAATTCGATTTTCAAACACGGAGGCAGGCCTGAACACTACCGATAGCCTCGCCGTAAAACAGCCTAAAGTATGCACGAGCGTGCGCCTAGGTATCTTTAGCTTCCCAGACATGCCAGGGCTGCACTTACGCTGCTGTTCTCGCCGGTCCAGTGCACCATCGCTTGGTTGTGCGACGCATCCCCCCGGAGCACGAACGAGGTGCTGAGCAGCGCAAGCCACTCCCCGGCAGCAGCTCCTGCTCTTCCGAAGCGCCCCGGAGAGACAGGCAGCTGGCAGGGCCCAAGCAGGAGCAAGGGCAGGGTCCCTGCGGGGGGGAAGGTGGCGGGGGGCCCCCTCCAGCACCATAATCACCGGCGGGCGAGGAGCGGTGTGACAGGAGCTGGGCTCAGGGGCGCGGGGCACCACTGGGGAAGGGAGGGTTTTCAAGCGGGAAGCGGCACTCGCCTCCTTTCTCCAGCTAAGGGGCGGTGGTGCCACCTGCTGGCGGTGATCCAACAGGACACCCAAGCGGAGGGGAAGGGGCTTTTTGCTCGCCAGGTCCCAACCAGGCATCGCCTGAAAGGCACTTTTGATTCTTTTCCTCCTCTACAATGCACGCAAAATACCGCTGCACAGGAAAGTTGGGGGGGGAGAAAAATGCTGCTGAACAGGGAAGTGGGATGGGGGCAGGGAGAGAGACAGATAGACAAAGGACAGAAAGAAAGACAGGGGCAGGTAGAAAGACAGAAAGAAAGACAGACAGACATATATTCTAGCACCTGTTAATGTAACGGGCATAAAGACTAGTGATGTATAAATTATGTGTGGGTAAATAGAACAAGAAGCAACGAAACAATCAAGAGCCAAAAGAGACCTATCTGCTTAACCTACATAGCACATATTTGCAAGACGGGAATACACAGGGACCGAGCATGAGCAGGATATAAGCAGGGCTCCCACTTAGAATACAATATGTTATGGGCATCCTTGTTACACTTGGGTACACATGCTTACACTGGCTCTACAGCTAGCCAGAGTGTGAGTGCATAAAATTAAGGTATGTTGCTAGTTGGTTATGTAACAGGAGCCTAGGTTCTTTTACATAGGATAGGATCTAACCATAAAGAATAACATGGGGACAAATTTTCCCCATCCCCGTCAGATCTCTTTTCCTGTCCAATCCCCGTGAGCTCTGTTCCATTCCTGCAAGCTCCGTCCTCATCTGCGCAAGCCTCAAACACTATAAAATCATAAGTAGCAACATTCTAGAGGTCAGATTGTGATGTCATAATGCCTCATTCCACCAATGCCTAAGCTCCGTCCTCATCCGCACAAACCTCTAACACTTTAAAATCCTAAGTAGCAACATTCTAGAGCTCAGATTGTGATGTCATAATGCCTCATTCCACCAATGCCTGAGTTCCGTCCTCATCTGCACACTTTAAAATCATAAATAGCAACATTCCAGAGCTCAGATTGTGATGTCATAATGCCTCGTCCCACCAATGCCAAAGCTCTGTCCTCATCTGCACAAGCCTCGATTACTTTAAAGTCATAGGTTTTTGAGGCTTGTGTGGTTAAGGCAGAACTTGGAGGAATGGGACAGGGCTATTTGTCCCTGTGCCATTCTCTATACAGCTTCTCAGTGCCTCATTACAGACCCCCAGTTATAGAACTACTCTCTTATGATCCACGGTTTTGTGCTATGCTCTGTAGTTGCACTAGTAGCTTACAAATCAATGCCGACATATCCAGCGGTTTGCCAAATAGTTCACTGAATCCTTACTGCAAGCTCATGTTTCCTGAATCCTAGCCCCGAGTTATATTTCATAAAGGAAAGGGAATTGTATATTGCCTTTTTGTTGCTTTGGCATTTCAAGGCAGCGGGCACTGGAGGATTGCCCAGGGTCATTGGGATTTGAACCACAGCCTTTCCTCCCCTGCTGGTAACTCTACTCAAGTCAAGCCTGAAGTTGCCTTTAGGGAAGCGAGACATATGATGTCACCTTGTGTTTTTAACCAAACGAAACAGCTGAAAGTATGAACACACCACCGAAGGGAGTGGATAAGGAAGGTCAAATCCCTTCATGCCACACTTTAGAGCCTGCAGGCTGAATTAGCAGGATGGGCTCTGCCTAGCTGCCGTGTAGCGACATGCTTCGTCACATAGAAATCTTTACCAGACGCTTCTATTTGCAGGTAGTAGGAACGTCGCGAGTTGCAATAGAAGCAGCTGAATGGTTATCATAAAAAGCTGCAAAACAGAGACACATCTCGGTTAAGACGTTCTTCTCTCCGACTTTCCTTGTAGGCTGCGGGGTATGGATGGATTTTTCCACCACTCTTTGCAGATTTGTCTTTCTTCCATCTTGCCCTGATTTCACAAAAAAGATTGTGTAATGTTTTGGAATGAGGTGCTTGTGAAAGGGCCTGACCAAACTGTTTGTCCTGTTCGTTACAAATGAATATGTGTATTTATATTAACAGACTTGTTGCACTTGGAAATAATTAAAGCCTTGTGCCTTAAAATATAGCCCTGCCCTTTGTTTTCTGCCCTTTGACCCGCCGACAAATTACAGAGCAGCTCGGGATAAGCAAGGGGTCAACACAAGCCAGGCTTCGCTCTCGAGTTACCAGCCATTGATCAGCTGTATTCTTTCCAGACAAGGGGATCCAGTCTGGCTCTTGTTCCCTGGTGGCTTATCGACTGGCTCCCATTTCTCACAAAGCAAGCTAATCCAGTTCTGGCCTTAACCCAAAGCACGCCTAGGTTTGTAGTTCTGTTCACCCTCAGGAAATCAATGGTGAAGTCAGGTCAAAGCATTGGACCCCCATCAGGGCCAGTTTTAGACATGCCGGGGCCCAGGGCAGAAATTAAGGAGGAGGGCCCCCCCTCCCGATTGCTCTCCTCCCTCGATCTCCCCACCTGCCATTATTAACACACTTAAAACGGCTTTGAATGAGGTGCCTTCTTCACACACAAAGCACAGACAGACCATCACCAAATACAGAACAAGGGACTGCAAGTAGAAATAGGAAATGTGAAAAACAAAATTGAACTAGTAACGCCAAGAAATTAAACTCAGCAAGCACTGCGTCACTGGAGAAATAAAAAAAAAAAACAGAAGTGCTCTTCTTTTATGTGTAAATCTTTTTATTAAGCAATGACAACAGCAGGTATAACCGTAACAGAAAACAAGGGTTACAATAACAACCAATTGCCGTGGAGGACTGGACTCTGATGTCCTCCACGATCCAGATCAATATCCCAACCCCCCCGGACAGAACCCCACCCTCCCCCCTTCCCCCCCACCCCCACCATGAAAAATATACCTCAACACCCAAACAGAGGGAGGAGATACGTCAAATAGAGATATGCCATTACATCTGGAGTCTATTCAGGATATGGCTACGACTCGCAGGGGACAAAATGTTCAAGTAGGGAGTCCAAGTGTTGATAAAGTCTCTGCTCCGGCGACGAGAAGAACAGCCCAAACGGGCCTCCCAGCCCATAAGTTCATGAAGTCGATTCCGCCAAAGCCAAAAGGAAGGGGGCTCAGGAGAGAGCCAACATAAGATACATTTCTTCCCCAAAATGAAACACTTACTAAGAAACGGTTTTTCTGAAGAAGTGCTCTTCTTTTTGTTCTGAGTCCTCCTAAATTAACCACCTCCTTTACCATGGCTAGTGGGGGGTCCCGAAGTCCTGCCACCTGAAGACCACCTTCTCATCCACTCTGGCAGCCAGAAACCTCCAAGCTCTGCCACTGGAGGCAGTATCCCTGAGCTGCCACCAGCTAAGGAGCTTTGAGAGATTTGGCTACCTGACTTAGAGGCAGAGGTCTTCAGCTGGCGGCGTTTGGGGATCCCTGCCAGATAAGGTATTTATATTTGGCATTTGGGCAGGGGGGGGGGCATGGGAAAAAAATCATTTTACATTGTATTTTTCTTTTTTTTTTAACTTGTAAAGATTGTTAAAACTTGAAATTTAAAATAAAGAAGAAGATTCACTTCTTGAGTGTTAGGGTTAGGTTTACAGCATATATGGGAACCCGTATAGTGAATATCTGGAAGGCCCTGATTTGCTGAGACTCCTCGGCCCCTCTAGTTGTTCACCGCCGCGACGTCAACGTGTTCCTCGCGACCACATCAGCTCTCCCGCTGACGTCGCTTCCGGATGCCGCGCGTAGGAAGTGATGTCAGAGGGGTCGCGAGGAGCACATTGAAGTTGTCACTCCTGCCCAGTTGGCATCACAAAATAGCACCCCCTAGTGGCAATCTCGTGTTACTCTCATCCGCAAAGAGGCGAATCTTACCAGACTGCTCTTACCTAACCTCCAGGCGTGGGCATTTACAACAGCTATAGGGCTACTTTAAATGACCAAGGTTTCACGTATGTGTTTCTTTGCTCCTCGCACTAGTGTTTTTTAAAGACAAGAAGGCAAGGATGATGGGAGTCCTTGAAAGTTATTTTTATTTGTGCCTTTTTATTAGTGTTGTTAATTGATTTTGTAGTATTCTATCATTTTTATTTGAAATTTCAAAATATATATACGCAATAAGCATCCATAAAGAAATCCAGCTTTTTCCAAATTTTGCTGGTCTTGTGGATCATAGGTTGGTGACTTAAAACACCTCCTTTTGGAATGTCCATATCTTCATAAATACTGGACTGAGGTCTGGTCTACCATAACTGAAATTCTCCCTATCTCAGATCACATTTCGTTAGGCATTAAACTACTAAGAAGAGCTCAGTTCACTTCCACCTTACCAGACTCCTCGTGTCAATTATTAGATACCTTATTAGGTATGGCTGTAAAAACGGTTTGTACTCATTTGAAAGATCTGTCGAAAGTCTCTCATACACACTGGTGGAACTCATTGTGCCTCACCTATAGATACGAATGTTATTCTGTTAAGAGACCCGGCTCCTCCACTGCTTCTCTGTCCTCCTTGAAGAAATGGTCTGCTCTTAAAGATTATTTACTGTTGAGTTCTGATTCTTGAATGGTACAACATGTTTCCAGTGCATTTCAAAATTTGTATTATTGATTTGTATATCCTGGATTGTATTTCTATTCTCATAGTTTGTTGCTTAATTGCTGTTATATAAAAAAAATTTTAATAAATAAACTAAGACTTAAAAAAAAAAAAAAGATAATAAGTATCAAACACTACTAGGGTAGAAAACCAAAAGTAACACAAAACAATAAACCCACAGTGCAGGAAACAAATCCAATACAGTGTTTCCCTGCTCATTCGCGGTTCGCGAATCGCGGACTCGCTCATTCGCGGTCTGCTCCGACCGCCTCTTCCTGTAGTAAAGTCGGGCTACACCAATCAGGAGCTGCGTGTCAAAGCAGCTCCTGATTGGTGTAGCCCGACTTTACTACAGGAAGAGGCAGTCAGAGCAGACCGCGAGTGATTTTCTTCACGTGCCGGCTCTCCTGCCTCCCCTGCCTTTTGACAGCCGAAAAACTGCATTTGTGGGTTTTTGAAATTCGCAGGGGTTCCTGGAACGGAACACCCGTGAATTTTGGGGGAGTACTGTACTTTCATTAAAGTCTTTTCAAACTACAACTACCAGGTAGAAGATGATCTAACCACTATGTGGTCTTGGAGACCTTTGAAGTTTTATATTGTAATTTTGCTTGTGTATTCTGTTATACACTTCTCCCTCCGTGTTCGCGGTTTCAGCACTTGCGGTTTCGCTTATTCGTGATTTTTCGCATGCTGACCCCTCCCCTCCAAATTGCAACATGAGTAAAGTACTGTACCAATAAAAAGTTTGGCGCTTCCCAGCTTACACCCTGAAAATCGTTGCTTCACAGCTTTCACAATCGCTGCTTCCTGGCGCGCACAGAGAACGCTTTTGCACAGCACTTCCACAGGTCTCTCCCCCATGGCTACAATGTTTGTTATTCGCGATTTCAATATATTAACGGTGGCTGTTACAAAAAAACAAAACAAAACCCGCGAACAACATATAAAAAGTTATTTGCGGTTTTTCCGTATTCACGGTTATGTTCCGCCCCTAACCACCGCGAATACGGAGGGAGGAGTGTATTGTGGTAATCAACTATTGGCTTTGACAAAGCAGAACATAAATTAGTTTATTAATTATCCAGAAACCTAGGAATGGAGAATGAGCGTATATTGCACCATATAATAAGTGCATGCCAGTGAATTGATAATATAACACGCCTTGGGGCCCTTTTACGGAGCTGTGATAAGCAGTAGCACATGCTTATCCGCAGGTTAAAAAGCAGGACTGCAGGGTATTCTCAGGAGTCGTGTGGTAGTTTTTAGATTAGCATACGCTTCCCGCATACTTCATACAACAGATTTTATTTTTAGCTCTGGGGGCTGGTTGGGGGGACACAGAATTGGTGTGTTCTGCGCTAAACTGTTAGCAGAGTTACATTGCCAAGCGCCAACCAATGAAGGCAGGGCAGTACTCTTTGTATTCAGCCAGTGCTAACTGAATGGGCCCATTCCCCATGGGGTGGGTTTTTTTTTTTTTGGGGGGGGAGGATTTGTACTGAAAATCAACTTACAAATGGAAAAGCCAATGCTCATGCTTTTAACAGCATTAAAAATACATTTTCCATTGGGCATCTTCCAATTTTACATAGATTAAACAGTATACGATACTTGGTATTTTCAAAAATGGTGCTATTTAAATCTGAGTGACTGTCAAACAAGAGTTGCCAAACTCTCTTCAACCACACTGTATCTGAGAGTGTGGTGCAGGGGTTATAGCTATAGTCTCAGCACCCTGATGTTGTGGGTTCAAATCCATACTGCTCCTTGTGACCCTGGGCAGGTCAATTGGTTCCCCATTGCCCCAGGTACATTAGATAGGGTGACTGGTCAAAAGCGCGCAAGACAATCGCGCACCGACAAAATCGCACAGACAACTCAGCGCAAGTCGTCTTGCGCTCAGTTGTCCCGCTCGTGCACATTTCGGAAACTAATTTGCGCTCAATTGTCTTGCGCTCAAATGTCTCACGCTCGGTTGTCTTTGCGCTCACTTGTCTTAACGCTCAATTGTCTTACGCTCATTTGTCTTGCGCTCAGTTGTCTCGCGCTCGGTTGTCTGCGCGATTTTGTCCGCACGCGATTGTCTTGCGCGCAATTGTCTATGAACCATTAGATAGAGTGGGAGCCTGCCAGGACAGATAGGGATAAATGCTTGAGTACATGAATAAATTCATATAAACCGTTCTGAGCTCCCCTAGGAAAACAGTATAGAAAACTGAATAAATAATAGTGTGAAAAGTTTCAGCCTCTGATAACCAGAGCTGGTATTGTGATGTCATAATGCCTCATTCCACCAATGCCTAAGAGACAACCTCATCAGTGATGTCACAATGGCTTGATTGTCCTATACTTGGCTCACTTTTACTACATTTTGAGGTCTAGAGTGGTGTAATGGTTAAAGCTACAGTCTCAGCACCCTGAGGTTTTGGGTTGAAACCCACACTTCTCCTTGTAACCCTGGGCAAGTCACTTAATCCCCCATTACCCCAGATTGTGAGTCCACAGGGACAGGCAGGGAAAAATGCTTTGACTATCTAGCTCCCCTGGGAGAACGGTATAGACAATTGAATAACCAAATAAAGAAATAACCAGGAGGTAATTGATTCCCGCTATTGCTATTGCTCTCTATCTTCTTAGTTCCTCTCCTATAACCCTTCATTGTAGTTCCTTTCCTCCTAACTCTGTAAACCGTGCCGAGCTCTACGCTTGCAGAGATGGCGCGGTATACAAACCTAAGGTTTAGTTTAGCTATGTGTCAATGGGAGCTTAGCGCCAGATAAATGTGATTGATCAGGAAATAATACTTCTTTCAGTGGCGTGTGGTCAGGGCCTTCAGGGAATTCGCCCTACCCCTAAAGGCCTTGAGGGCACTGCTCTGAATTTGATTGGTTGAGCAGACAGCAGGCAAATGCTGCCCCGCCAATCAAATTCAGAGCAGTACCGTTAGGGCCTTCAGGGGGTTCAGAGAATCCCCAGCCCAAGAGATCTGCTTTTTATTTTTTCCTTGTTTGTTTACTTTTTGCTTGAAGCAGTTTGACTGGTTGAGCAGGCGGCCTACTCAACCAATCACATTGCATCAAGGAAAAAGTGAATTAAACAGCAGGGCTGAAGAGCTGGGGATTCACGAAATCCCCTGAAAGTCCTCACCGCACACCACTCTTTGGTTAAAAAGAATAACAGGGAAACTAAAATCAACACCATAGACATTTGACCGCCATGCTAAAAGTGGCCTCAGCGTGTGGGAAAGGCCACTTTTTAGCTTGTTTTAGTGAAAGGGCTCCTTATAACATAACTGCTCTCACCCCTCTGGTTCACTGCTGTGTACTCACGTCTTAGGTAGCATAATTTAAACTTTTTGGACAGCGTAAAGATATGAACCACTGATCTCCAAATTCCTAAGACACTCAAGTGATCAAATGTTTGGACAATTTCATCATACTATGTTTTTATAGGCTGAAGAACAGATATTGCAGCCAGCTCTTGAAGTATTAACCATGCCACAGAGGATTAGTTCAAGGCATGATTTTTATTTTATTTTTTTTGCACACCCTCAAGTGTATGGAATCAATGCCAAGGTCCTGACAACATCTGAAGATCTATTGGTCACGGTGCCTCACTTCTCAATTGAAGCTGTTGTAATAAATAAAATACCTGGCTTGGCAGGGATTGCAGTCTTAGATAATCATACCCAGGGCATGCCCTTTGTCACTTTATGCCATCCCAGGAAGGTAAGGAAGTATATTAACACAGCTTTGTAAAGTGCAGCAGGTCAGCTTGTCTGCTCTGTTCAATGGTGTTGACTTTAGTTTCCCCCGTCATTCTTTATAACCAAAGAAGTTCAAGAGGGTGTGGTATTTCCTAATCAATCACCTTTGTCCTATGCTACGTTCCCATTGGTGCATGACTATTTCCAACCCTCTCTAGCAAAAGCAAGAATCAGTTACCTCCTGGTCGCTGTTTGCCTGGCTCAGAGCAAATATAAAGCATTGGCTTTTCCATTTGTAAGGTGATTTTTAGTGGGGGGGGGGAAAAAATACAAGGGAAATGGACCCATGCAGTTAGCATTGGCTGAATGCAAAGAGCACTGCCCTGCCGTCACTGAAAGCAGTTTGGTTTGGCTTTCAGGATCATTATCGCAATCTCTTGTGTGATTGCTTCCATTTGCGGCTCTTGATTGCTAATACTAGTTCAGAAGACAAAAGCGGGCCTGTTTATCCACATTCTACATTACAAGTAGTTGATTCCTAACTCTTTGTTTTAAAACTTGGAAAAATAAATTAAAGAGCGGCTCTGGAAAGTAGTAAGAAAGGGAGGAGGATGGAGGAGCCATCTGGAAGCAGCTACAAGGGAGTTCTGAAAAATTCTCAGCCCGACCTAGCTCCTAAATTCTGTGCGTTATTTTGCCACTGTAGCTGGAAAGAGTGTTATTTTATTTTGCAAAGTGTCAATTTGTAGAATCGTAATGCTATGTTTTGACAATGTTTCCGATCATTGATTGTGAACCATGTCTTCGAAAAGTGTGGAATTTTCAAGTGTAGAACTCCGAGCCGTCACGAAGTTCCTGTTCCTGCAGAGCAAAACTCCAACCGAAATCCATGAATGTATGAGGAAAACATTGAGTGACAAATGCCCGTCATACTCCACAGTGAAGAAGCGGTGTGCAAACTTGCAACGTGGAGATTTTGAGACCGAAGATGTAGCAAGGTTTGAGAGGCCTCAAATGGTATCAGCTCCTGAAATTGTTGACCATGGTGTCAGGTCAAAAGCGCGCTGGGACAAAGGCGCACGCAAACAATTGAGCACAGCGCGGAGGCGCGCGCCACAGAAAATTACAGTTTTTACGGCTCCGACGGGGGGGGGGGGGAGCGTGGGGGGAACCCTCCCACTTTACTTAATAGAGATCGCACCGTGTTGTGGGGGTGTGAGGGGTTGTAACCCCCCATATTTTACTGAAAACTTCACTTTTTCTCTGTTTTTAGGGAAAAAGTTAAGTTTACAGTAAAATGTGGAGGGTTACAACCCCCCAAACCCCCCACAACGCCGGCGCGATCTCTATTAAGTAAAATGGGGGGGCTCCCCAACAAAAACCCCCGTCGGAGCCCCTAAAAACTGTAATTTTCTTTGGCGCGCGCCTCCGTCTTGTGCTCAGTTGTCGGCGCGCGCCTTTGTCTTTCGCGGGGTTGTCTATGAACCGTTGACCATGTCCATGACCTGATTTTGGAAGATCAACAAATATCAGCTGAAACAATTGCTGAGACGCTACAGATATCTAGAGAACATGTTTGGGTGTATAATCCACGAGCAGCTGAGTATGCAGAAGCTGTCAGCCAAGTGGGTGCCCAAATGTTTGAATGCTGACGAGAAACGACGTCAAGTGGACACTTCCAAGCTGATTTTGCAGCGTTTTCAGAGAGGTTTTTGGAACAATGAGTTACTGTCGATGAAACAAGGTTGCACCACTATGATCCTGAGACAAAACAACAGCCCATGCAATGGCGGCATTCAGGTTCTTCAAGGCCAAGAAAATTCAGAACCCAAAAGTCAGCAGGAAAGGTCATGGCCACAGTGTTTTGGGATCAGGAAGGCGTTGTAATGACTGACTATCTTCCAAGGGGCCAAACAGTTAATGCAGAATACTACTATAACTTGCTATGCCAATTAAAGGAGGCACTAAAAGAAAAAAGGAGAGGGAAGCTGAGGATAGGAGTTCTCTTTTTGCAAGACAATGCACCTGCTCACAAGGCTGGCAAAATAATGGATGTTTTGAAGCAGTTGGGGTGTCAGTGCGTAGACCATCCACCCTACTGACTAGATGTTGCTCCTTCTGACCATTTTCTGTTTCCAAGAGTTTGTTGACAATTTTTGAGTGATTCGGAGGTAACTGCAGCAGTGGAGCTGTATTTCAGTGCCCATACATCAGAGTATTTCTCAGAAGGGTCACAGGATCTTCAGACGCGATGTGCCAATTGTGTGAACCTTAGGGGTGAATATGTGGAATAGCTTGTAAGTTTCATGGCTCCACATCATTCCCTTCTTCGTTGGGATGAGAACGTTACAGCACCCCCTCGTATTTCTGCAGACTTTATCACTGTTAGCCTGCACATGAGTAGATAGATATGTGTAATATGCTCACTTTAATCTTTAGTTTGGAAGCACTCATATTTATTTATTTGATTTTTTTTTTTTTTTTTTTTAGCCAATTCCTTCCAATGGAGCTCAGGGTGGGCTACAAATCAGGCACTCAAGCAGTTTCCTTATCTGTTTTCACGAGGGAGGACACAACCAACATTCCGGAGCCCGAGGAGATCGTAAAAGGAGAGCAGGATGAAAATCTGGTCCAGCTAGAGGTGAGCAAGGTGGATGTCCTCAGGCAGATAGACAGGCTAAAGAGCGACAAATCGCCAGGTCCGGATGGAATTCACCCAACGGTACTCAAGGAACTAAGGAACGAAATAGCTGAACCACTTCGACAAATATGCAACCTATCCCTAAAAACTGGAGAGATTCCGGAAGACTGGAAAATAGCAAATGTCACACCCATCTTCAAGAAAGGCTCAAGGGGAGACCCAGGAAACTACAGGCCGGTGAGCTTGACCTCGGTCCCGGGAAAGATGATGGAAGCACTGATTAAAGACAGCATCTGGGAACACATCGACAACTATGGGCAGCTAAAGTCGAGCCAGCATGGCTTCTGCAAGGGCAGGTCATGCCTCACGAACTTATTATACTTCTTTGAGGGGGTAACCAGCCAGGTGGATAAAGAGGAATCCATAGATATCATTTACCTTGACTTCCAAAAAGCCTTTGACAAGGTGCCACACGAAAGACTACTAAGGAAGCTATGGAACCATGGGGTGCAAGGGGAGGTCCACCGATGGATCAAAAACTGGCTGGCAGACAGGAAACAGAGGGTTGGAGTAAAGGGACATTACTCAGACTGGCAATGGGTCACGAGCGGAGTTCCACAGGGGTCGGTGCTGGGACCGCTCCTATTCAATATATTCATTAACGACCTGGAAGCAGGAACAAAATGTGAGGTTATTAAATTTGCGGATGACACCAAACTATATCGCAAGGTCAATAACATGGAGGACTGCGAAGATCTCCAAAAAGATCTGACAACACTGGAAAAATGGGCCAAAAAGTGGCAAATGAGTTTCAACATAGGGAAATGCAAGGTCATGCATATAGGGAAAAAAACCCCGATGTTCATTTACAAAATGGGGGGATCAGCGCTAGGGGTGAGCGACCTTGAAAGAGACCTGGGAGTGATGGTAGACACAACATTGAAGGCGTCGGCGCAGTGTGCCACGGCCTCAAGGAAAGCAAACAGAATGTTGGGTATCATTAAGAAGGGTATCACGACCAGGACAAAGGAAGTCATCCTGCCACTGTATCGTGCTATGGTGCGCCCGCACCTGGAGTACTGTGTTCAGTTCTGGTCGCCGTACCTCAAGAAGGACATGGAGGTACTTGAGAGGGTCCAGAGAAGAGCAACTAAGCTAATAAAGGGCATGGAGGACCTCTCATATACTGACAGACTGAAAAAGCTAGGGCTTTTCTCCCTGGAAAAGCGGAGACTTAGAGGAGACATGATAGAAACCTTCAAAATCATGAAGGGCATAGAAAAAATAGACAGGGACAGATTTTTCAAATTAAGTGGATCAATAAGTACAAGGGGGCACTCAGAGAAATTGAAAGGGGAGAGGTTTAGAACAAACGCCAGGAAGTTCTTTTTCACACAGAGGGTGGTGGATACATGGAACGTGCTACCAGAGGATGTGATAAACAGGAGCACGCTACAGGGGTTCAAAGAAGCTTTGGATAGGTACCTGGAGGACAAAGGGATTGAGGGGTACAGATAAGAGTAAAGGTAGATTATAGGGATGGGATTAGAGGTAAGTTACAAAATTAATCAGGGACCACTGTTCAGGCACTAGGCCTGATGGGCCGCCGCGGGAGCGGACCGCTGAGCAAGATGGACCTCTGGTCTGACTCAGCGGGGGCAACTTCTTATGTTCTTATGTCTGGGTGGGCTCACAGTCTATCTAACGTACCTGACTTGCCCGGGGTCACAGGGAATAGCAGGGGGTTCGAACCCACAACTTCAGTGTGCTGAGACTATAGCTCTAACGACTATGCCGCACTCTCCTCCAGTAAAATATCAGAAGTGAGCCAAGTATAGAGCAATGAAGCCATTGTGACATCACTGATGAGGATGGCTCTTATTGGTGGAATGAGGCATTATGACATCAGGGAAAGGGATTGGGACTTGTATACTGCCTTTTGGTAGTTATACAACCACACTCACACAGGTGCTTTAAGCTTTTTCCCTATCTGTCCTGGTGGGCTCACAATCTGTCTAATGTACCTGGGACAGTGGAGGATTAAGTGACTTGCCTAGAGTCACAAGGAGCAATGTGGTGTGGAGAGCAGGAGAGGCACCCTGTTGGCACCCCCCAAGAAGATGGTGCCCGGGGCGGTGCGTGTCCCCCCCCCCCCCCATCCTCCTTACTACGCCACTGCCAAGAACCAAAATTCAGAAGAAATCCCTTTCTCCTGTTCTGGATTATAACACTATACACTTTTTTTAAAAGAGCATTTCAGCCCAGTCAGCTTTTAACTCAGCAAAAAGCAAAGTAAGAATCCACTGTTTTAGCAAGAAAAGCATTTTTTTTTTTCTAGTTTCTTGCATTGAAGCGATCACGTGCAGCTTGAAGGCAATTTTGAAAGAATGTGCTTAAGTAAATAAGTAATTGCCCAGGCAAACACCCCCAAAGCAGCCTGTTTCACAAAGTCTGTAAGTCGCCAACCCCTCGGGCCTCTGTTTGTTCTGGACGTGTTTGAGAGCTGCAGTCGTGAAGGAAGAAATCGCCACAAGCAACACGGCTCTGCTAATGGAAGTTTTATATGAGAATAGGCTCGATCTTTCTCTCCCCTCTCTTTTACTCAAATGATGTAAGTTCCAGTCTAGGTATTTAGTAATATATATATATATATGCACTTCTCTCTCCGTATTCGCTGTTTCAACAATCGCGGTTTCAATTATTCGCAGTTTTTAGCTTGCTAGCTCCTCCCCACAAATTACATCAGCTTGCATAGAGAAATCGCTGATTCCCAGCACTTTCTTCACCGTGTTTTGCCTCCTCCAGGAACCGGCCAGGTCTCCCACCATGTTATTCGCGGTTTCACCCTATTCACGATGGTTTTTAATAGAAAACAGCAAATAACATATGAAAAAGTTATTTGCGTTTTTTTCTATATTCACAGGTCTGTTAATCCCCTATCACACCAAATACAGAGGCAGAAGAGTATACACACAAAATAAATTAATTCAAACGAAGCTATGAGTTGGCAGCCAGAAAGCTTCCAGGTCGGCCATGAGCCGCATGTAGGAGCTACTGCTTGTGGCTTTGTGAATAGAAAAAAGTGTGGTTGGTTGGAAGGAAGGAGGAGGAGGGAACTGGCTAGAACAGGTACCTGTGGGAAGGAGGCATGAACTTGGGACACAGAATAGAGGGATGGAAAGAGAGGAAGAACAAACTTTGGAGGAAGGAAGGAGGAAGGGGACATGAACTTGGGACAGGATGCAAGAATGGAGGGAGTAAGGGAAAGAGATGCCGAGGTAGGGGAGGGAATAGAAAAAGAAAAATTGTTGGGCGGGGTGTCTGAGTGAGAGATGGTGCACATGGGGAAATGAAGAAAGAGGAAACGGGCATAGGGAAGGAGAGAGAATTATTGGACATGGTGGTGGCAGAGGAGTGTGGTAGAGATGCATGGGGAAGAGAGAGATGAGAGGGAGTAATGCTGGATGTGGTGGTGGAGAGGGAACAGTGGGGTGGGTGGAAAGGCATGCAAGAGGGGGCCTCAAGGAGGTGGAGAAGGTGGGAAGAATACTAGGATCAGGCTTTGGGAGGGGAAAAGAGTGTTTTCCACTACTATGTGCTCAGAGGGAAGGATTCCGGGTCAGCCGCAGACTGCCCTCAGCTTTGTGAAGAGAAGCAAGATACGAGTTACATAAAAATTCAACTTGAGAGCGGTTTTAAAAACAGAACTCATTCTTAACCCGGGGACTGCCTGTATATCCTCTTTATACATATATAATGGCCCCTAAAATCACTTCTTAAGTGTCCACCACACATACGTCTAATGAGTTAAGAACATAAGAATAGCTTTACTGGGTCAGACCAATGGTCCATCAAGCCCAGTAGCCTGTTCTCACGGTGGCCAATTCAAGTCCCTAGTACCTGGCCAAAACCCAAGGAGTAGCAACATTCCAGAGCTGAGATTGTGACGTCATAATGCTTCAGAGCCAAACTCATCAGTGATGTTACAATGGCTTAATTGTCCTATACTTGGCTCACATAAGAATAGCCATATTGGGTCAGACAAATGGTCCATCAAACCCAGTAACCCGTTCTCACGGTGGCCAATCCAGGTCACTAGTCCCTGGCCAAAACCCAAGATGTAGCAACATTCCATTTGGAATCCCAAAGAGTAACAAAAGATTCCGGAACCCCAAGGAGTAGCAACATTCTATGCTACCAATACAGGGCAAGCAGTGGCTTCCCCCATGTCTTTCTCAATAATAGACTATGAACTTTTCCTCCAGGAACTTGTCCAAACCTTTTTTTAAAACCAGCTACGCTATCCGCTCTTACCACATCCTCTGGCAACGCATTCCAGAGCTCAATTGTTTTGTTCTACTACATTGTTGACATAAGACTAAATTGTGCCACTGGCCTCTCCCATACCTTCTTTTTAACTACCCCCCCACCCCCTTTATTGTTTCTTTTCTTTTACTTTTTTGTCCTGTCAATTCGTATGGTATTACTTTCTCCCTTATCTTCATTTTGTAAAACCCCTTTGATAGATTCTGAAAGTGGTTTTTTGCGTGCCGCAGTAAACACAAACATACATTTGACATCGCAACGTATGTGAAGTCTTTTGGGGTCAGGTTTCTGAGGCCACTGGAACACAAGCGCACCGGAAAACGATGTGCAAATTACGCCTTGAAAAAGCATTTAGCTAATTAATAGAAATAAAACAAATGAAAGGAAAACGTGATGATATCTTTTTTTTTTTTTATCTCATTTTTTTTATAAACCTTTTCAAGGCGGAAGCCTCAAATGTTTGCCAGACTTTGTAAATTTATCACATTGGTAATCTGAATTCTTTTTTTTCTTAAGGTCAAAATTGCAAATGAACTCTGCCAAGATGCCGGGCAACCAGACTGATGGCAAACACTAGCGGTATTCAGGTCTAGCAGCTATCGCTATTATCCGTGGATAGTTCCCAATAAGGGATATACCATCAAGTAACACTAACTCCAATACTACAAGGGTAATATATGCAATTGTTTACCCCTGTTCACTGATATATATAAGACGTATCAGCAGGGCAGTGAAAACCAGATTGAACGAACATAAATCTCGTATAGTTACTCAGAAAGAGCAAAGCACCATTGGTACACCACTGGATACGTAAGCAACACACAGTTGAAGATATGAAATGGCGTGTGATTGAAACAGTGGAGGGGGGATGGAGGAATATGGAACAAGTTTTAAACTTCAAAGAGCAGGGCTGGACTGACCGATTGGGTACGGTGGCTCCAAAGGGCCTAAATTCTGAGGTTGAATGGGCCACATTGATCTAGTTCCTCTATGGGGGAGGGGCATTAGGCATGGGAGGAAGTACTATAAAAGGAGCTCTAAAGTGAGCCGCCCCCATCTTGCAAAAAACTCTGAGTAAGATGGTGGACATAATGGCTCTGGTAAGCACTGCAGGGTGTGTTAAGGTGGAAGGTATTAGGAGTTTGGGTTGAGTTTGTTTAGTAAGATATAAAGTACTGAAAGCTTTTTTTAAAAAAATATTTTACAGGGGGATCCTTGATAAAGCAAATTATTGCGAAACATGTCGGATCATGTAACCCAGTAGCATACTAAGCTAAGTATACAATTTATTTGAATATGTTTAAATAGAATAATCTCAAGGAAACTTCTAAAAAGATTATGGTGGATAAAAAAGTTAAAAAGTTTACCTAAATAACTGCAATAAAAGAATGTGGGCCAATGAGGAATAAAAAACACCGGTATCCCTACCGCTATTGAACATTACTAAGGGTGGAGGAGGTGTACCTGAGGCACATTTTGCCAGATCTAAAATATGAGAGCGTGTGGAATAAATTGTAATTTTGTGGAGAGGGATGTTGGATGCTGTGGAGGTTGGGTGAAGTATTGGAGACTTGTGTTGTATAACTCCCAACCATTAATGAAACGGAGTTAAATAGTGCCATCTGTAGTGTGAATGCACAGTGATAAATATCCATAGCATACAGAATGAAAAACTTTCCTGTTGGTGGGTTTCAAATGCTGGAGCTATGAACACCGGCTCTTGGGTGTATTATACACGTGTGCTGAAATCACCTTCCCAGAGAACATTAGCATCACTTATTACCTGAAGCTTCTAACACCTGCTTGCCTAAACAGGTATCTTTAATTTATTTTACCTTAACAGTACACATGTTCAAGCAGATTTTGTATTCACTTGAACTTTGTAGGCCAAAAAATGTATTCTCGGTACTAGTTTTCTTTAAGCAGTTCAACATAAGAATTGCCATACTGGGACAGAGCTTAGGTCCATCAAGCCCCAAGTACCCAGAAACCCAAAGAGTAGCAACATTCCAGAGCTGAGATTGTGATGTCATAATGCCTCTTTCCACCAATGCCTGAGAGCCAGCATCATCAGTGATGTCACAATGGCTTGACTATTATGTTCTTAGCTGACATAAGAACATAAGAATAGCCTTACTGGGTCAGACCAATAGTCCATCCAGTTCAGTATCCTTTTTCCAACAGTGGTCAATCCAGGTCACAACCATCTGGCAGAAACCCAAAGTAGAAGCAATATTCCATGCTATCAATGACAAGCTTCTCCCACATCTGTCTCAACAAAAAACTGTGGACTTTTTCCTCCAGGAACCTGGTACAAACCTTTTTTAAATCTAAATATGTTAACCGCTGTTACCACATCCTCTGGCAATGAGTTCCAGAGCTTAAAAATTTCCTCTTGTTTTAAAAGTATTTCCATATAATTTCATTGAGTGTCCCCTATGTGACGAGCACTTCAAAGACCCCACTTCCACCCCCACTTTGTAGGTAGGCTCCCTTTTGTCCATGATGGTCCAATAGGGGTCAATGGGGCCAGGAACGCAACCTCCTCACTCCTGCACCTTGCCATGGTATTCAAAATGGCTGCTGCGACCTTTCAATTTTGCTTAAATTTTGATTGTGTGTCACATAAGTCATTAGAGTGTGTTCAGTGTAGATATTACCATTAGTAACAGAGGTACTGAGGAGGGGGAAGCGGCCGATGCAGCTGCACCAGAGAAACAAAGTGAAAGAGACCTTATCTGTTGTGTCCAAAACTGTCCCCACTGGTACAGGTGTTCAGAGTTGCCATACTGGCACAGACCAAAGGTCCATCAAATCCAGTATCATGTTTCCAACCCTGCATTAGCCCTGTCCCCAACCGCGTCCCACCTTAGACTCCCCAAAACATCTGAGTCACCGACCGCCTACATGTGTTATTTTTATTAGAACTAAACAAAGCTAGAAGGATGCTAGGTTGCATTGGGAGAGGTATGGCCAGCAGGAAAAAGGAGGTATTGATGCCCCTGTATAAGACTTTGGTGAGACATCATTTAGAATATTATGTACAGTTCTGGAGACCACATCTTCGAAAAGATACAACAAGGATGGAGTCGGTCCAGAGGAAGGCTACTAAAATGGTGTGTGGTGTTCGTCATAAGGCATATGGGGATAGACTTAAAGATCTCAATCTGTATACTTTGGAGGAAAGGTGGGAGAGGGGAGATTTGATAGAGACGTTTAAATACCTACGTGATGTAATTGCGCATGAGTCCAGTCTCTTTCATTTGAAAGGAAGCTGTGGAATGAGAAGGCATAGGATGAAGTTAAGAGGTGACAGGCCCAGGAGTAACCTAAGGAAATACTTTTTTACAGAAAGGGTGGTAGATGCATGGAACAGTGTCCCGGAAGAGGTGTCTGAATTCAAGAAAGCTTGGGTTAGGCACATGGGATCTCTTAGAGAGAGGAAGAGATAATGGTTACTGTGGATGGGCAGACTGGATGGGCCATTTGACCTTTATCTGCCATCATGTTTCTGTTTCATTCAGGGATTGATATTTAGCAGGCGGTGCTCAGCGGTTTGCTGATCGCCACTGGCATAATGTCTGAAAATTCATTTTCCAGTATTGAATTTCCAGGTGAAACAAGTCCTGTTGGGGATATGTTCAGATAAGTGTTTTACCTCATCTTGATGCCAAGTATTTTGCTAATAAAGAGCTATCAGTTATTTATACAGTTTGAACACTTGCTTGATTGCACATACGAGTATGGTAGTGTTTTTTTTTGAACCTATGATCGAGTTCAACCCGATAAACAGGTCCACAGAGTCAATATATTACACCCAAACAATGTGAGGGTGTTTGAGGTTTTTCTCACCACTTGTTGCTTTAGTGAAGAGGACTGGACATTATAATGTGACTTTATCCATCCATATTCATTTAAGTGCTTGCAAAGTTCATATAAAAATACATAGAAATCTTGAATCCACCCAATTCTAACCATTCTTATTGCCTGAACATGCCTACTGCATGCCAGCTTGGACCTTGTTTACTTTCAAACATGGCCTATTTTTTAAGAGGCTGAAATATAGACATATGAACTGTATGGCATCTTTAGATTTATTTAATTGCACTAAGTGATTACGGATATAGAAGCGAAAGAAGTTCAGTTTATTTTAAAGGCGTATACTCCCCCCCTACCCCCCACCCCCCCAAAAAGACAAAAGACAGAAATATATGAAAAGAAGAAGAAAAAAAGATTTGTGAATAAAGATTGATAGAAGATAGTGGAGAGATTTTTGTTGTTTTTTTGCTGATGATTTTATTAGGAGCGAAGTGACTTGTCACATTTTGAACCCTGATTGGGTACATAGCTCCAGATTCTGAGCCTTTTCCCCCCCTACGGCAGTTTTTAAGATAAATAGGGATGTAAAAAAGATAAAAAGTTTTTAAAAAGTATATTTAGCCTCAAGATATCACGATTACTAGTGGGGTACGTATATTATTTGGATTAGAACCACTAGATCACATTACCGTATTTCCCCATATATAGGCCGTGGCCTATACATCAATTTTGCAAACCGACCTAGTGGGCGCGGCTTGCTTAAATGGGGTGACCCATACATGGAGCAATACATCATCCCCCCTCCCCCCCTTAAATACCTCCCTCGCCGGTAAATACCTCCTGGACCACCTCGCCTGCCTCCTCCAAACACGCTGTGAAGGGCAGGAGCGATGTTTGCGATCTCAAGCCTCACCCCGCGTCCTTCCTGACTGGCTACCGTCGCGAGAACTGACGGCAGCCAATCAGGAAGGGCACGGGGCGAGGCTTGAGATCGCAAACATCGCTCCTGCCCTGCACAGCGTGTTTGGAGGAGGCAGGCGCTGCTGTCCAGGAGGTTTTTAAGAGGGGAATGATATATAGGCCGCCCCATTGTATAGGCCGATGTAGGTTTTAAAACTCGTAGCTAAGCCGCGGCTAGTAACATGGGGCGGCTTATCTTAAGAGTTTTAAACCCTACATCGGCATTTCCTGCATCCTATACAAGGGGGTGGCATATATATGGGGAAATATGGTACTATTTTTTATAAGCGGCAAGTCACATATGTTAAACAACATTTTACATATCTAACAGATTTATGTTTAAATGATTTTTATTATTCCAGCAGTAAGAAGCAAATACAAACAGTAGTACCATTCAGGAAATAACATTTTCAACAATATAATCAGTTCCCCTCCCATCCCCCCCCCCTCCCCAAGAATCCATGGCCAGTCCAACAGCTGAGAGTGGGAATAAAATCTTAAAGATTCAAAAGTCTACTGCGAGCACGCGGTGTGAGGTCCTGCCAGAAGTGCTCCCACACCTGACAAAATTTGCGACCCGGGCCAAGAGTCAAGTCTCCCACCATGCGTCTCTCCAGTGTTGCGTACACTATCATTAGGGATCTCCTTTGTGCATATGACGGGGGATCACGGGAGAGCCAGTTGGTGAGGATGGCTTTTTTTCCCATCAAAAGGGCTCTGGAGATAAATGCTGACATTCCCCTGGGTTTGGGCGAGGCTATATTATAAGATCCAAATAACGCCCTCGGTTGCGGAAGCCATCGCCTTCCCCAAAGCGATGTGGTGTATAGGCCAAGATGTCTCCAAAACTGTTGGATTGCGGGGCAAGTCCAGAACATGTGACTCAAAGATGCGGGAGCCTGATTGCATTTCGGGCAAGAATGCGACGCAGTAATCCCCATCCGGGCTGCACGTTCCGGTGGAATGTAAAGTCTAATACCTAACAGATTTATAAAACTACCTCCATGAGACTTTCTACCTTCTGCTCCAATGGTGTGCTAGCCATGTTAGTCCACTTTTATTTCTGATCTGAAGAAGAAGGGTTGCCTTCGAAAGTCAATTTTAAAAATGCATTGTTAGTCCTATAAAAAGGGTGATGGGACTAAAGTGCGCGGGACAATCACACGCAGGACGTCAGCGCACCGGATTAAAAGGTAAGTTTAAAATGCTCAGGGGGGAATGGGGGGACCCCCCCCCCCCACACACACACTTACAGAGGAAACTAATTTTTCATTAAAACACTGGAAAAAATTACACTTTCCTCTGTACCCCCCCAAAACCTCCAACGGCAGCAGCAACTGTTCTAAGTAAACTGGGGGGGGGGGTTCCCCCAACCCTCCCCTCAGAGCACTTTAAACTTACCTTTTAATCCGGCGCGCTGACGTCCTACGCACATTTGTTTTAGCGGGTTTGTCCGCGCACGATTGTCCCGCGCACTGTCATTTATGAACCCATAAAAAGATATCACCTTATTTCTTTTGTTTTGTTTTATCTATATATATAAAATCGGAAGTATGTATGTATGTGCCGCAATCACGCAAAAACGGCTTGACCGATTTGAACGAAACTTGGTATGCAGATCCCTCACTACCCGGGATGATATGTTATGGGGGTCTCGCGGCCCACCTGCACACGTGGGCGGAGCTACAAACAGATAATCGGATTTCACCCATTCATGTCAATGGAAAAAATGTAAAGAGCTGCCAACGCAAAAACGGCTTGCCCGATTTGAACGAAACTTGGTATGCCGATCCCTCACTACCTGGGGTGATATGTTCTGGGGGTCTCACGGCCACCTGCACATGTGGGCGGAGCTACAAACATAAAATCAGATTTCACCCATTCATGTCAATGGAAAAAATGTAAAACAGCTGCCAACGCAAAAACGGCTTGCCCGATTTGAACAAAACTTGGTATGCAGATCCCTCACTACCTGGGGTGATATGTTCTGGGGGTATCACGGCCAACCTGCACACCTGGGCGGAGCTACAAACAGAAAATCAGATTTCACCCATTCATGTCAATGGAAAAAATGTAAAAACTGTCTCCGCAAAACCGGCTTGCCCGATTTGAACGAAACTTGGTATGTGGATCCCTCACTACCTGGAAAAAATGTAAAAAACTGCCATTCTCACAGTAATTCCAACTACCTGGGGTGATATGTTCTGGGGGTCTCGCGGCCCACCTGCACACGAGG
Organism: Geotrypetes seraphini; assembly: GCF_902459505.1. NCBI lineage: Eukaryota > Metazoa > Chordata > Amphibia > Gymnophiona > Dermophiidae > Geotrypetes > Geotrypetes seraphini. The sequence goes on along the minus strand of NC_047086.1, from coordinate 388,672,772 downwards.
GCGGAGCTACAAACAGAACATCAGATTTCACCCATTCATGTCAATGGAAAAAAATGTAAAAAGCTGCCATTCTCACTGTGACCAATTTGGACGAAACTTGGTATGCAGATCCCTCACTACCTGGGGTGATATGTTCTGGGGGTCTCGCGGCCCACCTGCACACGTGGGCGGAGCTACAAACAGAAAATCAGATTTCACCCATTCATGTCAATGGAAAAAATGTAAAAAGCTGCCATTCTCACAGTAATTCACAAACGGCTTGACCGATTTGAACGAAACTTGGTATACAGATCCCTCACTACCTGGGGTGATATGTTCTGGGGGTCTCGTGGCCCTCCTGGTCACGTGGGCGGAGCTACAAACAGAAAATCAGATTTCACCCATTCATGTCAATGGAAAAAATGTAAAAAGCTGCCATTCTCACAGTAATTCAAAAATGGCTTGACCAATTTGAACGAAACTTGGTATGCAGATCCCTCACTACCTGGGGTGATATGTTCTGGGGGTCTCGCGGCCCACCTGCACATGTGGGTGGAGCTACAAACAGAAAATCAGATTTCACCCATTCATGTCAATGGAAAAAATGTAAAAAACTGCCATTCTCACAGTAATTCCAACTACCTGGGGAGATATGTTCTGGGGGGTCTCTCGGCCCACAACTCTATGTTGCTTGCTCAAGGGTGGGTTCACCTAACAATTTATATGTTCTTGCTCCTGGAGGTGAATCTAAAAATGTTGTTTATAATCACGTTTTGCGTTAGTTGTATTGTATTCATTTTGTCAAATATTTCACATTATTATTTGAATATTGTACTTTTTATTAAGCTGTAAACCAATAATTTCATTCACCACTATAAAGTATCTTTATTTGAATCCATTTACAGTGTTATTGCTATAATTAAATACCCGTGCAACGCCGGGTCATCAGCTATTTCTATAAATTACCTTAGGCTATGCAGCGTTAATATAGGAATGCTAAAGATAATTACATGAGCTCCTAAGTCTCTGAAAATGTGCCCTGCCTCGTAAGTTATCTACTGTACTTTTTCTACACCAAGTTGTCGATGGTGCCATTAAAGGTTTACAGTGATATGTGAAATGTGGGTGGCATGGCAGTAGGAATAGTGTTTGTTTGGATCTGACTCCACACCTTTTTCAGTTGTAGCTCAAGGTGATATGGCTGATCCTTGTTGTTTTAGAAATTGGTAATGTCTGTATGATTTGTAATAGCTTCGAGGAAAGGACAGTCATTTATCCTGGCGTGCGTCAGCTGATCTGGCAGCCACATGCAAGTGTTCCAGAAAAGGAAAAATGACAGATTTAACTATGAAACATCATTCTCTTCCATTCATGTGTACCTGCCAGTTAAAAAAAGCGTTCCTAGCAAATACAACGGCTGCGCTGTCGGAAGTTTTACACAGGCTAATTCAATCCTAGTAGGTGTATTTTAGAAGATAAAGAAAAAAAAAATCTGCCACCGTTATAAAAGTACGGGGCAGTGCATAGAGGTGATATTGGGGTTGACATTCCAAGTGATGCAGAGAAGCATTTTCGATCTTGATATCTAAATCTGGTTTTGAATGTTTTGCAGAAAATGTCCAGAAATCCAGTAGAGAAAATGGCCATTTTCAAACCAGAAAAAAATCTTATCTTTATGTTTCAAAAATGACTATTTCCTAGATGCATTTGTCCTCACCTTCCATCTAGCATCTCCCCTTTCACTTCCCCATTCCATCATCTCCCTCCTCTCTGTAATCCACCCCCCCCCCCAACATTTCTCCTCTCTCTCCCTTGTTCTATCTAGAACCTGTCTTCCCACATCTATACAAAATCTACCCCTTCTCTCACCCCATCCCAAAATATTTCCACCTTCTGCTCCCTCTCTCCAGAGCTGAGATTGTGATGTCATCATGCCTCATTCCACGGTGCCTCAGAGCCAAACTCATCAGTGTCTTATGTTCTTACTCTCAACCAGTGTGCCCTGGAGACATTGTGGAAAATAACATCACTCGTACCCTCACCTCCAGAGTCCAAGATGAAAGATGCAGGCAAGAAGCAGCTTCTCCCCAGAACACGTGGCTCATTTATTTATTTGAATTTTTTTTTTGCCTGTCCTCCCAAAAGAGCGCAGAAAGGGTTACAAATCAGGTGCTCTAGCATTTTCTTTGTGGCCCGGTGGGTTCACAGTCTATCTAATGTATCTGGGGCAGTGGAGGATTATGTGACTTGCTCAGGGTCACAAGGAACAGCAGAGGGTTTGAACCCACAACCTCAGGGTAGTGACATAGCGAGGGGTAGGAGGCACCCAGGTTGGATGCACCCCCTGCACCCCTCCCACTCCTTCAACACCAATACCCTCCTCTCCTCCCAACCCCCCGCTCCTTCACACCATGTACTCTCCCTTCCCACAACCTTACCTCTTTAAATCTTTGCCAGCCCAAGTAGCTTCTCTGGCCTTCTGCTCAAGCGGGCATTGGCTTTCCCTCTGATGTCACTTCCTGGCCCATGACCTGGAAGTGATATCAGAGGGAGCCAGGCGAGAGTAGTTGCTCAAGCTAGAGAAGATTTTAAAGAGGTAAGGGGGCGGATAAGGGAGGGCACAAGCGTGGTGTGGGGGAGGGTGCAGAGGTGCCAGCACCCCCATCAAGACAGTAACCACTACACTACATTCTCCTCCATACATTGTTTCATCCTCTCCACAACTCCTCCCCCTCCTCCCCCCAGGTCCTCACCACCAGAATAGAAGCGGCAGACAGAAAATAGTACAGAGCCTTGGGACCATGTACATCAGGGATCTCAAAGTCCCTCCTTGAGGGCTGCAATCCAGTCGGGTTTTCAGGATTTCCCCAATGAATATGTATTGAAAGCAGTGCATGCACATAGATCTCATGCATATTCATTGGGGAAATCCTGAAAATCTGACTGGATTGCGGCCCTCAAGGAGAGACTTTGAAACCCCTGATGTACATGCTCAGCGTCTACCAATCCCACCTCCCTTTGACCTCAGGGGCTGTGGCAGAGGGGGTGGGACGGAAGGAGGTCTAGCACACACTGGAGCTCTGAGGCCACTCGAGATCCATTTTCAATCAGACTGGCATAGAAAAGAAATGATGGAGTACAGGCTGGACACAAGAGACAAGGTTCATTGAGATATCGAGGGGGTCATGCTGGACATGAGGAGGGAGAAAAGGGAGATCGTGGAACATACTGAGCAAGGAGGAAGGCGGGAAAAATAGGTGAAATTCTAGACATGGAGGGAGGCGGGAGGAGAGATTGGGGAGGTGGGGGAAATCAGGAGGCATGCTAAGTATAGAGGAGGGTAGGAGAGGAGATTAGCGGACATTCTGGGTGTGGAGAATGGAAAAGGAGATTAGGAGGTCATGCTGGACATAGTGGAAGGGGAGATAGGAGGATGTGCTTACAGACATACCAAGTCACATGCGTTCAGCCCTATCCTCCATCTCATATGCTAAAGTATCTCGTGTATTCAGGGAATACAAGCCAAAGCCTTCCCCAAGAACCCCCCAGGACTTCTCACTCCAGGGCACTGTGAAAGTTATCTGGCCTCCCCCAGGAAAAAAAAAACATCCCACTACCTGCCTTCCTGGATCTAGATGAACAATGCCCTGATGGTCTAGGGTAGGTCGAACACCAATGATCCCCATTCACTGCTTCCTGTGCTGGCTTTCATGGTTCTAAATAGCGGCTATGTATTCTTACGAGACTACCGTGAGAGGTTGCAGTCGCCATTTTGAGCCTTGGAGCTGGCAAAGGCAGCAGCCCGATCTAACCTAGACCACCAGCGCATCGATTGGGTAGATCAGACATCAGAGTCCACAAAGCCCTGTAGAGGAGGGGGGAATGGAATAAGATGTCATTTGATGGGAGGTTGCCTCATGTATTCACATGCTGAGGAGGGAGAGAAAGAGATGCCAGGATGGTGGGAAGAGAGAGAGTTGCCAGGCTGGAGGAGGGGGAAAGAAGGGAGAGGGAGAGATGTTGGATCTCCAAAGGTGAGAGGGAAATGGAGCGAGGGAAGAGAGGAACACTTACTGGAGCCCTGGGCAGGAGGGGAGCAGAGGGAGGAAAGAAAGAGAAATTCACTGATCTGATGGGAGACAGAAGGGTGATGAAAAGAAGCTGGAATGCTGAGGTAGGGGCGGGGGGTGGGGGGGGCAGGAGTAGGCACACCAATGAGTTGTATTGGACAGGGCAAGAATGTGGACACAGAGGGGGGAGATGCTCAACATGGCAGCAAGGCCACAAAGGTGATGCTGGATAGGGTGGAAAGGGATACAGAGAGAAGATGGATGGTGACCATGGAGAGAAATGAAGTACCAAATGGACAAGGAGATCCTAGCAAGACAATTAAGAGAAGACAGAGGAAAGCTGAAACCAGAGACTGGGACCAGCACGATTAGAAAAGTAAATTATCGGACAACAAAGGTCAAATGTTTTTTATTTTCTATCTATTGATTTGGATATGTCAGTTTTTTTTGGAACGTACATATATATGCTAGAGCTGGTTCATGACATGGCAGGGGCCTGCGAGAGAAATCTCACTCATTGTCCTTAGCATTGCGGTGGTAAATCTCCAGCTTTGGGATAAGCCACCCTTGGTGTCTCTATAACCATATTTATTGTAAACTCAAGTGAATACTTACAACTGACTTAAATAGTGTTTTAAATAAGTCTTGTATAATACCTCAGCTTCATAGCTCCTAGCAGGAAGTGCATATTTATAGGAATCTGAATTTTCCCTGTCTCAGGAGTGAAGTGAAAGGTCTCTACACTGTTCTTTGAGGAAACATCAGTCCTTGTTTAAACTTTATAGTTTTATTAGTACTTCTGTCAGCATTGTGCTGTTTCTCTTTTTTTTTTTTTTTTTTTACGGAGGTTGTGAATTCAGCAATGAAGAGCTCAAAACAGGAAATTAACACCCTGCTGTTCTGAGGCAAAGGCCTCGGAGGAAGCAGCGACAGTGCATTGAGGCCTACTTTGAACAAAAGCTCAAACATAACAGCACCCATAAAAGTAATACCTTTTTTTCAGTCACAGGAAGGATCACACTGACCACATTATGCACTTGTAAAAAAAAAAAAAAAAAGCACATTTATAAAGTCACTAGTTTACCATCCATTTAACGCAATAATATTCTTAGAAGTGATGAGCAAGAAATTCTCCTGTAGTATAAGATATTGTGCCACGTTGAGAGGCAAGCAACGGCAGACATTTTTGGATTTGTTACCATAGGCGGGATGTGGTGGGTTTGCTTGCAGTTTGAAAGCAGAGAAGACTGCAATAGGAGTGAAATAATTTTAATACCATTTTTATTTAATTAAAATATTCCTTCTGGTGACAGAAAATTAAGGCAGCTCAGAACCGGTCTCCCTGGCAACATATTCTGTGCTCAACATCCTAAAATGCTAGTGTAAGTAATACAATATAATACAGTCTTTATTTGCATACTGCCAATACCTCTTCAAAGTTCACAGCGGTTCACAAACAATAAAGTATCTGATATTCTGCATGAGTTAACCAGCCAAGAGTGGCTCTTACTATGCCAGCTCATGCTGACTGGATCCTGCCCAGATATTCAGCTAGTGATACTGAGACACATAGGCCCCCCTTTATCAAGCCGTGTTAGTGTATTTTTTTATTGACAGCCGCTGCCTGCTCTCATTTGTATTTGACTCCTTTGGATGAGGGAAGCATTAGTAGGTTTGTGCTGCGGATCCTGGAGAAAAGTTGAATTATTTGCTCTGCGATATTAGGGTGTAGGATATGGAACATGGTGCAGGATAGCTTAAATGTGATTCGTGCATGTATGGGTAACCAGTGAAGTTTTGGATAGCATTCTGATATAGCATCATATTTTTTTAGTCTGAAGATCAGTCTATGAGTAATTGCTGTGTTTTGAATTATTTTGTAGTTTGAGTTGTAGAGAAGAACTCGGGCCAACGTAGAGCGAGTTGCAGTAGTCAAGCTATGATGATACCAGCATTTGAGCTAGGGTGGCAAAGTGTCATAGGCAACCGAACACATTTTTTGGGGGGAAGGGCCAAAAGCTCCACCCCAGACCTCTCTCTCCAGCTCACCCACCTACCTCCTCACCCGTTACTACCATATTAAATCTTTGAGCAACTGTCAGCAGCAACGAGTGAACCTGCTGCTGTCGGCCTGCCCCAAAAGTCTTCATTCTACAGCAGCTGGACGCTGCAGAATAAAGACTTCCGGGCAAGCCGACGGCAGCAGGATCACTCATTGATGCTGCCAGCAGTCTGAAGATTTAAAATGACAGTAGCCAGGGAGGAGGTGGATGGGGAAGTCGGAAGAGCCATAACTCTTCTGACCTCTGACTGCCAATTTTAGTGGGGGGGGGGAGGGGGTCCATGGCCCCTGTGGCCACCCCATTCCGACACCCATGCAAAGTGGTGATTAAGGAAGTAAAGTTGGATCAGTCTATAAAACTCTATTATTCGGATATTGTTCCAGCTTCAGAAAAATGAACACGTAACAGATAATTTTCAGCCAATAAAGCTTGAAATAATAGAGTTCAGAATTAAGTATAAACTATTGCTGCCGGATTACCTAAGTACGCAAGGGTGTGCCCCACAATATTTGATTTACAGTGTATTCCCTTATGTTGGGTTGCAAAAGTTGCGCTCGGCAACACTCCATGAGTTAGCTATACCATCAAGAAAAGAGTTGAGTCTGCAAACCGTGAGTGGGAGCTTTTTCATGCTGTGGTCCAGAAGAGTGGAATAAGCTCCCATCTTACATTAAACATTTTGAAAAAAATGTGGATGCTTTTAAGACACTGTTAAAACATCTGTTTTGTTGTATGAAATACACAGTATGAGATGATGGGCGTTGAAAAGCCTGAGTTGCATTAGGTTTGCTTGAGATTCATTCTTGGCGTAGGAGAAGTGTTTGGTGGTATTATTGCCAGGCTGGTATTTTATGCAGAAGGTTATGTAGAATTTTAATTTTAGTAAGTTGACTGAAATGTTTGTGAAGCTCTATTACGTGTGTGGTGTTGGACTCCTTTGAGGAGGGAGCGGGCATGGGCTTTCCAGCATTATCCAGCTAGTGCATTCTGATTAATGCAAGCTAACTAGACCAGTGTTCTTCAACCACCGGTCCATGGACCAGTGCCGGTCCACAGAAATTTCCTGCCGGTCCACAGGGCCAGCACGTGCATCAGGCCCAAAACAGTGTTCTTCAACTGCCGGTCCACGGTGCGATCGATGCGGTGTTATATTCGAGCCAGTTCTCTCTTCCTAACTGATTCATTACACAAAGCCACGGGCAGTGGCTCCAACGAGCATCCTGCGCCTGAACCAGAAGCCTTCTCTCTGACGTTGCAACGTCAGAGGGAAGGCTTCCAGATGAGGCACGGGACGTGTAAGGTGCAATTAGTACTATTATGGGGGCGGGGTCTGGGGTAGACATTGGGTAGAGATGGGCGGGGTCTGGCCTACGACTTAGCCCAGTGTTCTTCAACCACCGGTCCATGGACCAGTGCCAGTCCACAGAAATTTCCTGCCGGTCCACAGGGCCAGCACGTGCATCAGGCCCAAAACAGTGTTCTTCAACCACCGGTCCACGGTGCGATCGATGTGGCGTTATCTTCGAGCCAGCTCCCTCTTCCTCACTGATGCAGTTCAAAGCCACGGGCAGTGGCTCTTACACGCATCCTGCGCCTGAACCGGAAGCCTTCTCTCTGACGTTGCAATGTCAGAGGGAAGGCTTCCAGATGAGGCACGGGATGTGCAAGGTGCAATTAGTACTATTATGGGGGCGGGGTCTGGGGTGGAGATTGGGTAGAGATGGGCGGAGTCTGGCCCACGACTTAGCCCAGTGTTCTTCAACCGCCGGTCCACGGACCGATGCCAGTCCACAGAATAATTCTTTTATTTCTGACGGTCCATAGGTGTAAAAAGGTTGAAAAACACTTAACTAGACCACATGAATTTGATATAGGAGCACTTAAGGGCAAATTCTATAAGAAGCGCCCAAAAGTTAGGCACTGTTCAGCGCGATTCAAGTAAAATCGGGCGCTGTTTAGTGAATCACGCTGAGCCGAACCTGTTTTGGAGGCGCCCAAGAAATAGGCCAGCAGTCAGTGGTTCCCAAACCCTGTCCTGGGGGACCCCCAGCCAGTCGGGTTTTCAAGATATCCCTAATGAATATGCAAAGCTAAAAAATGTGATCATGTCTCTCCATTACTTAAAAAGGCACACTGGCTCCCTGTTGCATATCGTATTTTATTTAAACGATGCTTGCTTACTTTTAAATCTCTATTATTTAAAACCCCTGCTTTTATTTTCAGAGTTTTAATTCCTTATTCTACCTCTAGATTTCTGAGATCACAAGATCAACGTTTATTGGCCATCCCCTCATTAAAAGTTATTAAAACGAGGCGTCGTACTATTTTTTTCAATAACCGCTCCTCAGTCCTGGAATGATCTTCCATTGGATATAAGAGAGGAAAAGAATTTAGACAAATTCAAGACCAAACTTAAGTTTTCTCTTTAAAGATGCTTTTAGTGAATAAACATAATTCCTTTGTCTCTCTTCATCTAATATTTCATCTCTAATCATTTTTGTTTCCCCTCCTAATGTTTTTACCTCAATATATTGAATTTAACACTGATTGTAATCCCTAAATAATTTTTCCTTTTGTTTTGATGTCGTATGTATAAATTATTTAACTTAAATGATTTAAATTTTGTATTAGAATGTTCGTATTAGCAATTTAATTTGTTAAGCTGTGTGTTTGTGTGCTTTGTTACCTATATTTTAGATATTTTTAACAATTTGTACATCGCCTAGAACTTGGAATAGGCGATTAATCAAATTATATAATAAACTTGGAAACTTGGATGAGAGAGATTTGCATATAATGGAAGTGACGGGTATGCAAATCTCGCTCATGCATATTCATTAGGGATATCTTGAAAACCCGACTGGCTGGGGATCCCCCAGGACAGGGTTTGGGAACCACTGGGCCAGCTCTAGGCCCAACTAAAACTTAACCGCCTAGCTGAGCGCTTAAGCACGCTTAAGAGCGGTGATTCTGCAACAAGGCACCCTAACATGTAGCCACGCCCACACCTAACATGCATAGCGCCTATTTTTACAGGCGCCTTGTCACAGAATCGCGCTTTCTTGATAGGCGCCTATGTTCCAATCAGTGCTGATTAAAAAGCTTAATTGAGCTGGTTCTTCAGTTTAGATAGGCACCTCCAAAATAGGTGCCTAACTTTGGTGTCGGGTCAAAAGCGCGCCGGGACAAAGGCGCGCCCAGACAATTGAGCGCAGCGCGGGGGTGCGCACCGCACAAAATTACTGTTTTTAGGACTCCGACAGGGGGGCGTGGGGGGGAACCCCCCCACTTTACTTAATAGAGATCGCGCCGCGTTGTGGGGGCGTTGTGGGGGGTTGTAACCCCCCACATTTTACTGAAAACTTCACTTTTTCCCTGTTTTTAGGGAAAAAGTTAAGTTTACAGTAAAATGTGGACGGTTACAACCCCCCAAACCCCCCATAACGCCGGCGCGATCTCTATTAAGTAAACTGGGGGGGTCCCCAACAAAACCCCCCGTCGGATCCCCTAAAAACTGTAATTTTCTTCGGCGCGTGCCTCCATCTTGCGCTCAGTTGTCGGCGTGCGCCTTTGTCTTTCGCGGGGTTGTCTATGAACCCTAACTTTAAGCGCTGGTTACAGAATTTGGGCCTTTATATCCCAATTCCTGTCCTTCCAGTGAAAAGGGGCAATAAAACGTAACCCCAATTTTTCCCCCTTTTGTTTTCAATACGTAATACTTGTCTCTAAGACTTTTGATTATAACTGTGCATTTATATCTAGGTACCTAAAGGGCACCTATAGCATCACAGGTAAAATACCCCACCTTTAAATTAGGCAGGAATACTCACATTTATTTTTAGTTCATTCAACAGTGAGTACTAACTCCCCTCCCCCCTCTTTTACAAAACCGTGAAAGCAGTGTTTAGCGCCGGATGGCGCATTGAATGCTGTGCGCTGCTCCGACACTCATTGAGTTCCCATGAGCGTTGGAGCAGCGCACAGCATTCAGCGTGCCGGCCATCGCTAAAAAAACGCTTTTGCGGTTTTATAAAAGGGAGGGGCTAAATGCATTGTTATTTCAATAATTTTTATGAGTATTTTAAAGAAATCATACATAAGTAATTCTCAAAGAATAAAATATATAATATCTTATAGGTCAGGGGTAGGTAATTCCGGTCCTTGAGAGCCGGAGCCAGGTCAGGTTTTCAGGATATCCACAATAAATATGTATGAGATGGATTTGCATGTACTGCCTCCTTATCTCATGCATATTTATTGTGGATATCCTGAAAACCTGACCTGGCTCCTGCTCTCGAGGACCGGAATTGCCTACCCCTGATATAGGTCATATATATGTATGTATGAAGAATAAATAAAACAAACTAAAACAGAAAATTAACAATATCTTTGTTAATGATCATTAATGCTATTATAAATACAACAAAAAGAACATTGTTAATGCATTGTTAATTTGGATTTTGCGCACATGTTTTAGTAGAAGCTCAAGATGAATTGATCCAACTTAGCTACATGGTCTAATTCAGGGCTGCCCAAGTCCGGTCCTCGAGATCTACTGGCAGGCCAGGTTTTCAGGATATCCACAAATGAATATGCCTGAGAGAGATTTGCCTGCACTGCCTTCTTGGTATGCAAATCTCTCTCATGCATGTTCACTGTGGATAACCTGAAAACCTGGCCTGCCAGTAGATCTCGAGGACCGGACTTGAGCAGCCCTGATGTATCGACGTTTTATTTCTCTGTCTCCAAGTGATTAGGGCAACCACGCTCTTATTTGCTTTTCAAATTCCAAAAGCATATCCATTTCATCAGATTATTGTTTTGAGATGAGGACTTTTCATACACCCTGCAAAAAAAAAAAAAAAAAAGGGGGGGTCAATCAAGATTAGAGATCTGAAACAATTTGGTTGATCTTATTCTTAAGAAAATGAAACCCTGCAGCAGAAAACATGAAGCGTGAGCGATAAAATAAGACTCCCCTAATAAACAGGAAGCCCTGAAGAACAAGAAACGTCAGCAGCTCTGTGAAAACCATACAGCTGACTAACAAATGCGGTTAGTCACAGTGTGATAACTTCACATTTCAGATCTCAGAAGCCTACAAGAACCTCCAAATATTTATTTTTTTAACTTTCAATTATCTGTGCTCTAGAGCAGTGGATCCCAATCCTGTCCTGGAGGGCCACCAGCCAGTCAGGTTTTTAGGACAGCCCTAATGAATCTGCATGGAGCAGATTTGCATGCCTGGCACCTCCATTATATGCAAATCTCTCTCATGCATATTCATTAGGGCTAGCCTGAAAACCCGATTGGCCTGGTGGTCCTCCAGGACAGGGTTGGGAACCACTGCTCTAGATAAGCACTGAAGAGGGCTGGTGCCGTTACGTATAATGATCTTTCAAGACCATAATACATCGGAACCATATGTGTTTTTATTATATAGATCTCATCAAGAATACAGATAACTGGAGATTCTTTCAGGCTTGAAAGTTGTTGTTTTTTTTTTCTTTCCGAATGCACTGCTAAGACCCTCATCACCTCTTGCCTAGATTGCACTTCTCCCTCCGTATTCGTGGTGGATGCGGGCGGAACATGGCCGCGGATATGGATAAAACCGTGAAAACCTTTTTTTTTTAATGTTGTTCGCGGTTTTTAGAAACAGCCACTAATGGGCTCCTTTTACCATGGCGCGCTAGCGTTTTTAGCGCACGCACAAGATTAGCGCCCGCTGTAGCATGCGCTAGCTGAAAAATTACCATCTGCTTAAAAGGAGGAGGCGGCGGCTAGCGCGCGCTAATCCGCGCATTAAGGCCCTAACGTACCTTTGTAAAAGGAGCTCTATGTATTACTGAGATTCGCAATTTGGGGGGGGGAATAACAATATTTATTGCGCAATACAGTAGTGTACAGTAATAATCTCGGTGTAAAAAAAAAAGTTCAATACTCTTTTCTCAACAATGAAAAAAAGAAATGTTCAGTACTGGAATACCTATCTACTCATGCAGTGTCTTTATCCTCATCATCCTGTACAAGTAGGACGAAGAGGATAAGCGAGCACCAAGGGCCTCCTCAGGCAGTGGAAGTGGGTCTTCAGTAGGAGGAAGACGAAGGGGATGCCTCCTCATGGGTGGAAGAGGTGAATTATGGGCAATGGATGGAGAGGCAGTCCCTCTCGGTATCTTTTGGAAATATATTGTGATTTCCGTCTGGCTCTTCTGCTTCATCATTTCTTTATATATATTTTTGTACACTTCCCCCTCCATATTCGCAAATTCCATATCTACGGATTCGCTTATTCGTGGTTTTAAATCAAAAAATACATTTTCATTTTTTCAGGCTATTTTATGCCCTGTAAGCACTCCCCCCCCCCCCCTTAAGCCTTACCTAGTGGTCTAGTGGGTTTTCGGGGCAGGAGAGATCTTCCCACGCTCCTGCCCCGTGCAGATCGCTCACAGGAAATGGCTCGAGAGACTACGGGAGTTCAAGGCAGCCATTTCCCGTGAGTGATCTGCATGGGGCAGGAGCGTAAGAAGATCGCTCCTGCCCCGAAAACCTGCTAGACCACCAGGTAAGGCTTAAGGGGGGGCTTTCAGGGCTTAAAATAGCCAGGGGAAGCGGGGGTTAGGAGCAGAACCGGTCCAAATATTATTCATGGTTTTTTAATATTCATGGGCCGGCTCTGCCCCGAACCCCCGCGAATGCGGAGGGGGAAGTGTATGTGGAAATCGCTGCTTCTGCTAACTCCCTCATCTTTAACGCACGTACCATGGATGGGTCGATGTCATAGAAAAAGGTCAGTCGCACCATTGAACCTGCGTATGCCCTCGGCAATATTAGCCAGTGTAAACTTGTCTTCCGGCACGTCTTCTTCTACTCCTCCTTCCTCCTCGTCATCTGGTATTGCCTCTCCGTCAGGAGCAGTCGGGTCAATGAGATCATCTTCCGTTAGTTCATTTGCTCTGGTGTCTAAGTCTTGAATATCCTCCATATCCATATCTTCAAACTCTCTAGCTGCCTCTTGGTTGGCAGATGCTGCTTCTCCTGCCACTGTCACATTACACAGGTCATACCTGGGACAGAATTTATCAAACCACCCTTTTTCTGGCCAGAAAGTCGGATTGCGACATTCCACCTTCCCTGCTCTTCAAGTGACCATACAAAGACTTTGCCTTTCCTCTTATCGCAGAGTCTAGCGGGATTCTCTTTTTGTAGCAATCCCGTACCCACAGAAATGTTGCAGCTTCCGTACGAGAGCGATTGTCATCTCGCACAGCATGTAACGTCTTCGCACCTCCTGGCGCAGCTGCCGCAACTGCTTCACGGATTTGTTTATCATTCTTTTTTTATGTACCTTACAGTTTGCTCATTAATACCATAATGTCGAGCAACAGCGGAGGATGACTTTAGGCTCTGAAGCATATCCAATAATTCTACCTTTTCTTGTTAGGTTTTCGCTTTTTTTTCCCCTTTCTGTAGCACTTGAACTCTTGCGCTTTGTGGACATGGTGGGAGACCTGACCATTTCCTGAAGTAGAGGCAAAATCCCAGATATTTCTTGGAATTCCTCAAACCCTAATACCACCAGATCCTCCCACAAATTAAAACTATCCTTCCCCTCGCTAAAAGGCATTTCCCACACAGGAAAGCTAGGGACCTCCCTCCACTTCAAAATCACTGAGCTCTGGAACAACCTTACCTCCCCTCTTCGGAACTTGAGCTCTCTCCAAGTTTTCCGCAAACATCTGAAAACCTGGCTTTTCTCAAAAAATGTAAGTCTCCCTCCAACTTAGGAATCAAGGAAACTCTTATATCTTGGCATCCCAAGTCCTCTAAATTTTCTTCACACTTCTTCCTCTAACCTTCTGTTGTAGTTCCTTCCTATTTCTCCTACTGTAAACCGCGTCGAGCTCTACGAACGTGGAGATGATGCGGTATACAAACCTAAGGATTAGATTAGATTAGATTAGATTATAGCAGGCAAGCAGAGATTCCCAAAGCTGTTAGGGCTTTTAGCAGGCGATTCCCAAAGATCCCCAGCGGTTTTCAGGGTAATAGCGATTTTCTCCATGCATGCTGGGAAGCAGCGTTTCTCTCTATGGATGCTGGGAAGTAGCGATTTTCAGGGTGAAAGATTTGAATCATCGATTTTGTGGGAGAAAGCAGAGCAGCAGCGATTTTCAGAGTGAATGCTGGTAAGCTAAACTTTTTTATCGGTACAGTAAAAGAAAAGGAACTTTAATCGTGACGTAATGGGGGGGGCGGAGTCAGCATGCGGAAAATCGCGAATAAGCGAAACCGCGAGTGCTGAAGCCGAAAATACGGAGGGAGAAGTGTACTGCAACCTGCTTCTCACTGGCCTTCCGCTAAACCATCTTTCTCCCCTTAAATCTGTTCAGAACTCTGCTGCACGCCTCATATTCCACCAATGTCGCTAGGCCCACATTACCCCTCTCCTTAAATCACTTCATTGACTCTCTATCCATTTCTACATACAGTACAAACTCCTCGTATTGACCTTCAACACTCTGCAGCTCCTCAATATCTCTCCTCTCGCCCCACACTCCCCCCTCGGTCACGCTGCTCATCAAATAAGTCTCTTTTCTCTGTACCCTTCTCCTCTACAGCCAACTCCAGACTCAGTCCCTTCTACTTTGCTGCACCGTATACCTGGAACAAACTGCCTGACTTAATACATCAAGCTCCGTCTCTGGCGGTATTCAAATCCAGACTCGTAGCCCACTTCTTTGAAGATGCTTTCAATTCCAAACTCCAGCCCACCTTCTAGCGCCCAAATCTGTCTTATCATTCCCTCTGTAATTCCACCGCCTGCACCTTCTTGTCCAGTTTGTCTGCCTTGACTAGATTGTAAGCTCTTTTGAGCAGGGACTGTAGTGCTATAGAAATGATTAGTAGTAGTATTAGTAGAGAATGTGGGGACAGGGCAGGGATGGGGACAGAGCCAACCGGAATGGGGACAGGGACAAATTTTGTCCTTGTATCATTTTCTAAAAACTTGAGACTATTATCAATATGTAAAAACTTAACACATCTTAGACAACTGGCAACTGAATTCAATGAAAAAAACCCCGCAGAAGCTGCTTAGGATTTAAATGAACTACTATTAAATGACATCATTTGTGACCAGGGCCGGATTAAAGGGTAGGTCCAGTAGGCATGTGCCTAGGGTCTGAAAATATCGGTGGAGGGGGGGGGGGGCACCGGCTTTAGGGGAAGGCAAACAAGGCAGCTGCCTTATGCCCCTCCGTCCAGACATCTCTTCCCCTATCCCTCACCTTCCAAACCAGTTTTCTCTCTCAGATGGGTCCTGATGCGGCAGCTATTCTCAATAGTTGCATGCACGTGGCTGCCGCAAAGCTTCTCCTTTGACGTGATTCGGCAGAAACCGGAAGTTGCGTCAGAGGAAAAGCTTCAGGGGAGCCACGCGCGTGCAACTTGTGAGAATGGCTTCCCCGTCAGGGCCCGTCTGAGAGAACTTTGGTTTTAGGAAGTGTCTGCAAAGGTGAGGGGAAGAGAGGGAGATGGCCCGATAAGAGGAAGAGGTTAAGTGGCGCTTTAGGTTCAGGGGGACAGACACTGAATGGAAGTGGGGGGGGGGAGAGTTGAGGATAGATGCTGAATGGAAGTGTGGGGGAGAGGGAGGGACAGGCATTGAATGGAAGGAGGGTGAGAGAGGAGACAAACGCTGGAAGGAAGTGGGAAGGAGAAAGAAAAAAAAAGGGCACATGCTGGATTGGGGGAAGAGAATAGAGTTAGATACTGGAAGGGGTGAGGGAAAGAGGTGGCAAGCTATAGGTAGACACAATGAAAGAGGGAAATTGAGGACTGAATAGTAAGAAATAATTTAGACAGAGGCAGAAAATAAATTGAGAAGGAAGACCAGGGAAGAAAAGGAGAAGAGAGAGAGATGCTAAAATCTGCTGGGAGGGAGAGATGGAAGGGAAGAAGACAGATGCCACACCATGGGGGAAGTGGAGAGAACTAGATGGATGCCAGACCAATGGAGAGAGGGAGATATGGAAGGGAGAGGCAGTTTATGGAAGAGGCATAGAAAGAGAGCAGATGCTATATGGAAGAAGCAGAGAGAGGGCAGACAGTGGATGGAAGGAAGAGAATGATGAGAAGATGAGGAAAGCAGAAACCAGACAACAAAAGTTTTAAAAAATTCTATTTGTTTTATTTCTTTTTGCTTTAGGATAAAGTACTATTGTAGCTGTGTTGAGAATCATTTATTAATAGAAAATGGAAATAAAGTGATCCTTTTTTATTGGACTAACTTTAATACATTTTTTTTATTAATTCAGAGACCAAAAAGACAGGGATACTGTAACAGCAGTATAGTTTACTGACCTGAAGAAAGAGGTTTTAACCTCTGAAAGCTAAGTGAGAAATGTATTAGTCCATTAAAATGGTGGGCACTACATTTTCTTCCAGCCTTATCTCATGCCTCCTACCCAAATGCAAAATATAAATTGGTGGGCTTCCCAAAGCCCTGCCAGCAGAATATCTCTTCTTCTAGGAAGGAAGGGGGGATTTGGTCAGAGATGTTTGGAGGTTGCATAGAAGAAAAAGTGTACACTGGCACTGGTATGGTAATCTTTGTTGTTTGTTTTGAATTTTAAAATAAAAGAAAATAAAGAAATCAAGTGAAAATAAAGAAGTAAATAAGAAAACATGTAAATAAATGGGGGGTGGGGCAGAGGGCCCAGTGGACCTGTGTGCTCTGTTTGTGTCTTGTCTGCCTTTGATGTGGCGACAAGAGTCTTGACTGCTGATTAGACTAGAGGTCTGCACGGGAACGGGGATCGCGGGAATCCTGCGAGTCCCACGGGGGTCCCGCGGGAATCCCCTCTGGACCACGGGACTCCCACGGGGATGGAAGGCTTTGGAAGCAGGGTTCGTCCATATAATATAATGGACACATCAGCCTTAGTAAAAGAGGAGGTTTATAAGTTAATTACCTGACAGAAAACAAAAAGATTTCCACCAAAGAGATTCCACAAGGAAAACAGCAGCACAAACACAAAAGAAACTGTGGAATTGATGATCCGGTCAGAAGTAATTGCTGCTTTTTATGGGGACGGGCGGGGATGGAGGTATTTCCTTGCGGGGACGGAGAGGATCCTGGCAGGGATGGGTGGGCTTTCTGTCCCCGTGCAACTCTCTAGATCAGACTCCTATATATGATGGAAGGATTTCCATCATATGCCCAGCTGCCTAAGCATCTTACTGTTACTAAAACAGATTCATCCATTGTTGCTTGCATCAAGGAACATTTCCAACATTTAATAGATACTTATTTTCCTGTTCATCCACTACAGAGTTTAGGTTCTCTTCTACACCCATGTCTGAAAGACAATCCAATTACCTTCCCAGATGATGTAAAAACGTGGCAACTAAATCTTTGGGAAGGTTCTACCAAAATCAGATCAAAATGGAAGGCTCTATTTGTGATTTATAAACAATTGTATAGAATATTGTCCCTTTTATCAGAGTGGATTTGATTTAAATCAAATTGATTTTAATCGTGGTCTTCTACAGAAAGACTCATCTTTGCTGGTATAATTTTAAGTATTTTCAACCAGATGAAGATTTCATTTTTTGAAAAGTAACTTTTTAGATTAGTTTTACAGTTATATTAACATTACTGATTTAGCTATGCCAGGGGTAGGCAATTCCAGTCCTCGAGAGCCGGAGCCAGGTCAGGTTTTCAGGATATCCACAATAAATATGCATGAGATAGATTTGCATCTCAAGGAGGCAGTGCGTGCAAATCCATCTCGTACATATTCATTGTGGATATCCTGAAAACCTGACCTGGCTCCGGCTCTCAAGGACCAGCATTGCCTGCCCCTGGGCTATGCTATTAAAAATATATAGTTCGCGTTGCAATAATTTCATAATTATTTAACTACCTCCAGTTTAATAGGTTAATCATTCATATTTGAACAACCTTCCTGCTGTACTTTATTGAAGGGAGATAAATAATCATTAACTTACTCACTCCTTTACAAAGCTGCACTAACATTTTTTGTGATGGCCACGGCGGTAACTGCTCAAATGCTCGGATGCCTCCTCTCAACGTGATTTTTCAAAGGAAGCTTTTCAAAAACCGGACAAAGTGCTGGGTTTTGAAAAGCCGCGTCCGGACCCCCGGACATGTTCTCGAAAAGGAGGACATGAGGGAATTCCAGACGTCTAATAACCCAACCCCTTACTGCGCCACTAGGTATGGTTATAGCATGTCTGAAGGCAGCAGGGACAGTGGCAGTGCAATAGCTTGAACGTGTGACTGATGGGAAAGGATTTTCTTCAAAAATACCTTACGACAGATTAGAACATCTCAAAGACCTCGGCAGTGTTGCTGCATGACTTGAAAATGCTTTATAGTGCAATGTATATATATATATATATATATATATATATATCTCAATAATAATAAAACGCTAGAGCGCACATGCGCTCTCAAAAATTCGTGCGGTGTGGCGCCGTGAGGTGTGCTTCTGTGGCAACATTCTAACCTCACGGCGCATGTGGGGGCTGAAGGCGCGCGACTGTGCTCTCTCCCTGCCTCGGCGCATCACTGCCCGCCCTCACTCACCGCTGCCTCTCACTCGCTGCCTGCCGTGTCACCTCACTCGTCGCCGCCGCCGATCCTCTTCAGAGCAGCCTGTGATCGTGGCCGGCTTTAAAGAACCTCACAGGCCGCTCTCCAACCTCAGTAGCACGCTCCCTCTGACGCATAGGATCGCATCAGAGGGAACGTGCTACCGAGTTGGAGAGCAGCCTGCGAGGTTCGCTAAAGCCGGCCACCACGATCTCAGGCTGCTTTGAAGAGGAGCAGGCCAGAAGACGCCGGGATGGAGGGGAGGGTAAGAAGGGGATCAATACCGGGAGCCAGGGGGAGAGGGAAAGGGAAAGGGGGCTGCTTTGGGGGGGAGGGGTGTGCTGGGGGGGAGACAGAAAGGGCCATGGATAGGGAGAGGGAAAGGGGGCTGCTTTGGGGGGGAGGTGTGCTGGGGACAGAAAGCTTTGCTCGGGGTGGGGGGAGAGACAGAAGAGGGCATTGGAGAGACAGTTAGGGAGAGGGATTCTAGCACCCGTTAATGTAACAGGCTTAAAGACTAATATATATTTGCAGTCAGAAATTTTAGATCACATTCCTTTGAGAGTTAGGAATTGCAGAAAAAAAACAAAACAAAAAACCTGCTTCCTTTCTGCCTTAAAATCACTCGTCATCGGTCTAATATCTTGAAAGTGCTTTATTAGTGCAATCTTTATATATATAAATAAATCTTACAGGTATAAATACTCATCTTAATTTTATTGAAAAAATGCAGCTTGGGGATGCATATTCCGACATAGGACTATGTTTTGCCACCAGGCTGTATCAAGGATTCCCCTTTTCAGTCTGCCAGAGCAATGCATGAACTTTGAAACAAGGGAGACATTGCTCCGGCAGACTGAAGGGGGTGATTCCTTGATACAGCCTGATGGCGAAACATTGTCCTATGTCAGACTATGCACCCCCAAACCATGTTTTTGCAATAAAATTATGATGAGTATTTATACCTATAAGATATATATATATATATATATATATATATATATATATATATATTATGATATATATAAAATTATGATGAGTATTTATACCTATAAGATATATATATATACCTATAAGATATATATAGATATATAGATATATATATATATATATATATATATATACCTATAATGTAACGAGCTTAAAGACTAATATATATATATATACCTATAATGTAGACTAATATATATATATATACCTATAATGTAACGGGCTTAAAGACTAAAATATATATATATATATATATATATATATATATATATATATATATATATATATATATATATATTAGTCTTTAAGCTCGTTACATTATAGGTGTGTATATATATATTAGTCTACATTATAGGTATATATATATATTAGTCTTTAAGCTCGTTACATTATAGGTATATATATATATATATATTAGTCTACATTATAGATGTTTGCCAGCATCTTATCTCTGCCTGTCCTCCATAAGAACATAAGAATAACCTTACTGGGTCAGACCAATGGTCCATCAAGCCCAGCAGCCCATTCTCACCAAAACCCAAGGAGTAGCAATACTCCATGCTACCGATCCAGGGCAAGCAGTGGCTTCCCCCATGTCTTTCTCAATAACAGACTATGGACTTTTCCTCCAGGAACTTGTCCAAACCTTTCTTAAAACCAGCTACGCTATCCGCTCTTACCACAACTTCTGGCAACGCGTTCCAAAGCTTAACTGTTCTCTGAGTGAAAAAAAATTTCCTCCTATTGGTTTTAAAAGTATTTCCCTGTAACTTCTTCGAGTGTCCCCTAGTCTTTGTCATTTTTGATAGAGTGATAAATCGATCCACTTGTACCCGTTCTACTTCACTCATATCTCCCCTCAGCCATTTTAGTCTTTTCTCATATGAGACCATCTTGGTCGCTCTTTCTTTGAACCTTTTCTAGCACCACTACCGTATATATTCTTCACAAAGATTCAGCTAAGTACTTTTGTGCAATATAGTTCCAAATGAAATTTTCTACATTTTAATCTAATCTAATCTAATCCTTAGGTTTGTATACCGCATCATCTCCACGTTCGTAGAGCTCGACGCGGTTTACAGTAGGAGAAATAGGAAGGAACTACAACAGAGGGTTAGAGGTAGAAGTGTGAAGAAAATTTAGAGGACTTGGGATGCCAAGATATAAGAGTTTCCTTGATTCCTAAGTTGGAGGGAGACTTACATTTTTTGAGAAAAGCCAGGTTTTCAGATGTTTGCGGAAAACTTGGAGAGAGCTCAAGTTCCGAAGAGGGGAGGTAAGGTTGTTCCAGAGCTCAGTGATTTTGAAGTGGAGGGAGGTCCCTAGCTTTCCTGTGTGGGAAATGCCTTTTAGCGAGGGGAAGGATAGTTTTAATTTGTGGGAGGATCTGGTGGTATTAGGGTATTAAGTGATGTTATGAATTGTTATAAGGGAATATGAACTTTACATAGGATAAGCATTGCCCTTGACTCAATGTATGAACTGCATATTTATTTATTTATTTATTGAGCCACAAAACTTTTTTATCAACTTTTGTATGAATTCTTCTTCTTATTTTTTTTGCACCCAGTTTATCCAGTACACTTCTCCCTCCGTATTCGCAGTTTCAGCATTCACGGTTTCGATTATTCACAGTTTTTAGCTTGCTGGCTCCTCCCCCCAAATTACATTAGCTTGCATAGAGAAAATCGCCGATTCCCAGCACTTTCTTCACCGTGTTCTGCCTCTCCTTCAGGAACAGACCAGGTCTCCCACCACGTTATTCACGGTTTCACCATATTCACGATGGTTTTTAATAGAAAACAGCGAATAACATGTGAAAAAGTTATTTGCGGTTCTGTTAATCTCCTATCGCAGCGAATACGGAGGGAGAAGTGTATTATCATGAAATTTTATTGAAATACAGGGAATCTTAATGAAATATAAGGAAGTGTGACACGGTTTATTGCACAATTTCAGCATGAATTTTTTTCTCAGCATTTGCACTTGCACTTTAAAAGCTCCAAGGACTTTAAGGACAGTCAATAAAGCATGGTCCCTACTAAAAAATACAGTCATCGAAGCGCAGAATCTCTACATTCCGCAGATATCCAAAGGAAGGAAAAATAAAAACAAAGGAGAACCAGCTTGGCTAACTAAAGAGGTAAAGGATGCAGTAAGGGATAAGAGGAACTCGTTTAAAAAATGGAAACGCGAACACACAACGGAGGCCTGGAACAGTCACAAGGTTGACCAGAAGAAGTGTCACAAGGCGGTAAAAGACGCTAAAAAAGCATATGAGGAAAGATAGCGCAAGAAGCCAAAAACTTCAAGCCCTTTTTCGATACATAAAAGGGAAAAAACCAGCTAAGGAGGCGGTGGGCCCTCTCGACGACCAAGGAAGAAAAGGGTGCATCAAGGAAGACAAACAGATTGCGGATAGGCTAAACTCATTCTTTGCGTCTGTCTTTACTAAGGAGGACACTGCATCAATGCCAGAAACAGGGAGAGCATTCAAAGGAGAAATAGAGGATAGCCTAACCACAGTGAATGTGGATTTGGACATGATATACTATCAGATCGACAAACTAAGAAGTGACAAATCCCCTGGACCAGATGGAATTCACCCGAGAGTGCTAAAGGAGCTTAAGGTAGAAATCGGAGAACTTTTACAATCCCTAGCTAACTTGTCAATTAGAACCGGGCGAATACCAGATGACTGGAAGATAGCGAATGTCACTCCAATCTTCAAAAAGGATCGAGAGGAGAACCGGGCAACTATAGACCTGTGAGTCTTACGTCGGTTCCTGGGAAGATGGTTGAAGCACTAATAAAGGATAGCATAGTGCAAAACCTGGAAAACCACGACCTGATGAGAGCTAGTCAGCATGGCTTCAGGAAGGGGAAGTCATTTCTGACAAACTTACTTCAATTTTTTGAGGAGGTGAACCAACAAATCGATAACGGTGAACCAGTGGATATAATATACTTGGACTTCCAGAAAGCGTTCGACAAGGTTCCGCACGCAAGGCTTCTGAAGAAACTACAAAGCCATGGAATAGAAGGAGATATACTAAGATGGATAGGCAAATGGCTGGAAAATAGATTGCAGAGGGTGGGCATAAATGGGAAGTTCTCGGACTGGGAAAAGGTGACGAGCGGTGTACCCCAGGGTTCGGTCCTTGGGCCCATCCTGTTCAATATCTTCATAAACGACCTGGAAGAAGAAACAACAAGTAATTTAATCAAGTTTGCAGACGACACAAAACTATGTAGGGTAGTTGGGTCACAAAAGGACAGAGAAGAACTCCAGAGAGATATGAACCAGCTAGAGAAATGGGCAGAAAAATGGCAGATGAAGTTCAACATAGACAAATGCAAAGTGATGCACCTGGGTAAGAAAAACAAGGAACATGAATATAAAATGTTAGGTGTAACATTGGGCAAGAGCGAACAAGAAAGGGACCTGGGGGTATTGATAGACAGGACCCTGAAGCCATTAGCACAATGCACAGCGGCAGCAAAGAAAGCAAACAGGATGTTGGGCATGATAAAGAAGGGGATCACAAGTAGATCGGAGGCAATCATAATGCCGCTTTACAGAGCAATGGTCAGACCACACTTGGAATACTGTGTCCAACACTGGTCTCCCTACCTAAAGAAGGATATAACCCTGCTGGAGAGGGTGCAAAGACGAGCCACGAAGCTAGTTAAAGGTATCAAGAACTTGAGCTACAAAGAACGCCTCGGAAAACTGGGATTGTTCACCCTCGAGAAGAGAAGACTGCGAGGGGATATGATAGAGACTTTTAAAATATTAAAAGGATTCGACAAAATAGAGCAAGAAACATCGTTATTCACCTTGTCCAATGTGACTCGGACAAGAGATCATGGATTGAAGCTGAGGGGCACCAGGCCCAGGACAAATATCAGGAAATTCTGCTTCGCACAATGAGTGGTGGACGCTTGGAACGCACTCCCGGAGGAGGTCGTGATGGAGACCACCATTCCGGGATTCAAGGGCAAGTTGGATGCACACCTTCTCGCAAATCACATTGAGGGATACAAGTAAACAAGGTTTCTCAACAGGGAACACCTGGCTTGGCCTCCGCGAGTGCGGGTCGCCGGACTGGATGGACCTAGGGTCTGATCCGGCAAAGCCATTTCTTATGTTCTTTAATATTGTGATGTTTTGGGAGCTTATTCATTTATTCTTATCGCATTTATTTTTTATTATTTTTTCATTTCTCTTCTTCCCCTGGTGTGAACGTTTGCAAATGATTTAAAATATATTCACATTATTTTGATTACGTAAAACAGGACTTGATGTATGAGGCAGTTCTTATTTAGACTTATGTCTGGTGCTGGTCACCTATGAGTTACTGCCTGAGCCCATAATCCCTCATTTTCAATTCAAAGGGCTCATACTGATGTCCATTATTTAAAGTATATATTTTTTTCCAAACATTCTCCCCCAGTAGAATAAGAGTGTTAGCCAATTCCAATTTGGATTATAGTTTGAACAGTATTGGCAGCAACAGTGTCCGAAGAGTTTTATTGTTATCTCTCTGCCCCCCCCCCCCCCACGCCATGCTTGCACCCTCCTTTCCCTGCTCCCCACTAGAGAATGACACGGGGAAAACTCTGTCCCCGTCACTGCACCGTCCCCGGCCCACCATCCTCTGCACCGCCCCGTCACCGCCGTTCCCTTCACCTCCCCGTCACCGTCACCCCTTTCACCGTCCCGTCACCGCTATTGCCATCCCATTCACTGCCCCGTCACCGTCCCCGTCTAGCACCCATCTTCTTCCCTCCGCTCCCCCATAGTCTGGCATCTGTCTTCTTCCCTTCCAGCGTCTTCTCCCCACTCTGCCTTCCACATTTCCTTTCAGGGTCTGTTCCTCTCTACCCTCTTTCAATGTCTGTTCTATTCCTTTCCACCACCACCCTTCCCTCCCTCCTTTACCATCTGTACCTTTCTACCACCCTTCTTTCATATCTTCTATCAGTCCCCCCACCATCACTAGCAGTCTCTCTTCTCCCTTACCATGAGCAAATAGAACTTCTGAAAATTGTATTGCTGAGGCATTATTTCTAATACGCCTTTTTTTCCAGATGGATAATGACATCAATTTTATAATTCTTACTGTCTGCTCTGATTTCATTCACAATTTGGTTTGTGTTTTGTACCTGAGGATTCCATGAGGCATTTAACCTTTTCCTGTTTCTTCTGTGATTTCAAGTTGATTCCTTCAATAATGGAGTCTCAAGGCAGTAGCAGTTTTCTATTTTGGGCTCTTTTGACATTGTTTAAGGGATTTCTTGTACATTTGGTGCTGGTCTTCTTTGATGAGGTCACTTCAGAATCTATTTCCAAGGAAGAGAAACTTTTTCCATTTCACCCCCTCCTTCCTTGTGTGAGCCGGAACATGCGGTCCCCGCAAGCAAGTAATTTTATATCATTTTCATTCTATTCATTCATAGAAATTAAAGTCTAGATAATGCCAGTCACATAACAAAACATGATTTTACAAAAATAATTCCCTGCACAGTCAAGCCTGCAAGGATTACTAGATGTCTTTCAGCAGCTCCCCTCCCTCCCTTCCCCTTACCTTTGTGGCCAAGTCAAAATGATCTACCAACAATAAAAATTTTAAAACACAAAGCACGCTGTACGCAGAGAAAATGTTAATTATCATTTATATTCCGCGGGTTTTCAAAGAGGTCAAGGCAGATGACTTTATGCAATGTCACCTCAGTAACAACTATACAAAAATAGACAAATATTCCCCCTCCCTTTTTACTAAACTGCGATAGCGGTTTTTAGCGCAGGGAGCTGCGCTGAATGCCCCACGCTGCTCTCGACGCTCATAGGCTCCCTGCGCTAAAAACCGCTATTACGTTTTAGTAAAAGGGGGCCATAGTGCAAAATATAGACAGCAGATATAAATTCTCAAAAAGGACACATTTTGATCACTAAGTTGAAAATAAAATCATTTTTCCTACCTTTTTGTCTGGTGATTTCATGAGTCTCTGGTCCTTCTTCTGATCCTTCTTCTTTCTTCTCCTGCCCCCCCTCTTTCTTTCTCTCTCCCCCTGGCT
This sequence comes from Geotrypetes seraphini, assembly GCF_902459505.1. Lineage (NCBI taxonomy): Eukaryota > Metazoa > Chordata > Amphibia > Gymnophiona > Dermophiidae > Geotrypetes > Geotrypetes seraphini. The sequence continues at coordinate 388,646,964 of NC_047086.1, read as the reverse complement.
CCCCTCTTTATTTCTGCCTTTCTTTCTCTCTTCCCCTGGCCTCCCTCTTTATTTCTCTCTCCCCCTGGCCCTCCTCTTTCTTTCTGCCTTTCTTTCTCTCCCCCTTGACCACCTCTTTATTTCTGCCTTTCTTTCTCTCTCCCTCTGGCCCCCCTCTTTATTCCTGCCTTTCTTTCTCTCTTCCCCTGGCCTCCCTCTTTATTTCTCGTTCCCCCTGGCCCTCCTCTTTCTTTCTGCCTTTCTTTCTCTCCCTCTTGACCCCTTCTTTATTTCTGCCTTTCTTTCTCTCTCCCCTTGGTCCCCCTCCTTCTTTCTGCCTTTCTTTCTCTCTCCCCCTGACCCCTTTTTATTTCTGCCTTTCTTTCTCTCTCCCCCTGGCCCCCCTCTTTATTTTTTCCTTCCTTTCTCTCTCCCCCTAGCCCCCACAAAGCCATCATGCCAATTTCTCCACTTCCATGATTCTTTCCCTACCCTCACCCCCAAGCCAGCAGCCGATTTCTCCCTGCTCCTTCCCCGATGTCCTGATGTCCTGAACTTCATCGGGCAGCAGCAGCATTCACAATTCACTGCTGTTGCCCACTTCAGGCCTTCCTCTCTGTCGGGTCCTGTCTTCATGAAAACAGGAAGTAGGCAGGACCCGGCAGAGAACAAGGCCTGAAGCCGGCAACAGCAGTGAATTGTAAACGCTGCTGCTGCCCGAAGAAGGTAATGGAGCACCGAAGCAGACCGCTTCTCCCCCCTCCCAGCCGAACCCCCGCTGACCCTCCTATCTCCCCCTCCCCGTGAACCTTTCTGACCCTCCCAGCGAGAGCAGCAAACCTCCTTCGCGACTTTCTCCTCCCTCTGCCGCGTCACTGATGACGTCATCAGTGATGCGGCAGAGGGAGGAGAAAGCCGACGCTACTAGAGGGAGGTTTGCTGCTTTCGCTGGGAGGGTCGGAAAGGTTCACTTGGGGGGGGGGAGAGATAGGAGGGTCAGCGGGGGTTCGGCTGGGAGGTGGGAGAAGCGGTCTGCCTCGGTGCTCCAAGGCCTGGCGCCATTACCTTTTTCGCCCCTCCCGCCCCCCCCCTTGGTACGCTACTGCTCTCCAGCTCTCCTTAGTTTGCCGGTTTTCTTTTTCGGCGACCGGCACGCTTTCAAAGAGCCGCGCATGCGCGGCTGCTCAAAGTTCAATCTTCTGCTCTGCTGCAACTTCCTGTTTCCGGTTGGGTCAGAGCAGAAGATTGAATACTGAGAAGCCGCACGTGCGCGGCTCTTTTGAAAGCGTTCCGGTCGCCGAAAAAGAAAGCCGGCAAACTAAGGTGAGGTGGAGAGAGGAAGCTGGTTAAACGATCGAGCCGGTGGGCGGGTGGGGGCTGCGGGGACCGCACGATCCTTTATGCCTCACTGCGGTGACAAGACCATTCACCGCTCCACGGGGCGGTGATGGCCTTGTCCCCGCCCCCGCAGAGGCTGCTAATTTTCATTCCCCGTTTTTGGCGGGTTACCCGCGGGTAAACCGCCACCGTGTCATTCTCTACGTCCCACCTCTTTAAAATCTTCACCGGCATGAGCAGAATCCTCTGGAATCACTTCCGGGTCAAGGAGCTATGCACATAACTCAAGCTTTGGATTGCCAGATTTTACGATTGTAAAATCCGGACACGCTAGACCCGCCCCCCAGTCCCGCCTCATCCCGCTGGGCTTTTCCATTGAGATTGCTTTTTACAATCCAGCACTACACTCGTTTGGGAACTTGTTTTTCCTTTAATGCTGTTTGTTGCAAAACCTTATCTACCACGGACCCCTGAGGAAGGTTTGTTGTCCAAAACACGGACCGTGTCGGGTCCCTCGGTTGGTAATAAGGTTGTATATACCATTAGAGTTTGAAATAAACAGTGCCTGCATCTTGTACATAGTCTGCAGTTGTTTTTTGGTTTTTGTAAACCGCCTAGAACCACTTTTGATTAAGCAGTATATAAAAAATAAAATTATTATCATTAAACAATGAATTGGCTTTTAAATTAGCATTTAAGGCTTTGTGTAGGGATACGATTTGCATCAAATGCCTTTCTGCATCACACCCTCCCCAAAATTTGTACGCTGGAGCCACACTAACCCTGCACAAAGCCTGAATATACTTTTCTGCATTTTTTTGCTCCTCTGTTCTCTAATGAAAATGTGTGAAAACTGCAAATGGAACGGTCCTCCCTCGAAAGGCCAAATAACGTTTTTACCCCACCCTCTGAGCACCATTAACAAAACTTACTCTGCAAAAACGCATCCTGTGCATAAGAAAAGGGTAATCTCCGCTGCTCTTCAAGATGAAACAGAAGCAGTATCTTCTTTCCAGCCTTGAACTGTAAAACAAAATCCTCTTTACATAAATCTTCGAGCCCATCCGCCCTAGCCTCGGGATGTGCGTTTGTTTTGAGTCAAAATGAAAAAAGCACAAGCTCCTCTCACTTCTAGAATTTTAGGCAAATCTGAGGCTAAGCTGTTCAATATATTAATGGGTTTTGCAATACAACATATCCTATCTGAATGGAAAAATAATTCTGTACTATCTGAAGTTGCATGGTGGAATATTGTTTGCTTAGTACAGAAATGTGAAGATGTAGCTTATGTAAAGAAATGTAACAATGCAGTTTTGTAAGATATAGGGGATTATTGATGGAACACCTCTCGTATGAGGAAAGACTAAATAGATTAGGGCTCTTCAGCTTGGTAAAGAAAAGAGACGGCTGAGGGGAGATAGGATTGAAATCTACAAAATCCTAAGTGGCGTTGAACGGGTACAAGTGGATCAATTGTTTACTCCGTCAAAAATTACAAAGACTAGGGGACACTCGATGAAATTGCTGGGAAATACTTTAAAACCTAATAGGAGGAAATATTTTTTTCACTCAGAGAATAGTTAAGCTCTGGAACGCGTCGCCAGAGGTTGTGGTAAGAGCCGATAGTGTTGCTGGTTTTAAGAAAGGTTTGGACAAGTTCCTGGAGGAAAAGTCCATAGTCTGTTGTTAAGACATGGGGGAAGCCACTGCTTGCCCTGGATCGGTAGCATGGAATGTTGCTACTCCTTGGGTTTTGACCAGGTACTAGGGACCAGGATTGGCCACCATGAGAATGGGCTACTGAGCTTGATGGACCATTGTTCTGACCCATATGTTCTTATGGCAATCTGTTGAATAGTTGAGAATCTGACTTTTAGGATGTTTTAATGGGTGGATAAAAGAATTTTACATTGTATTATTGTATATTTGAACAGAAAATCAACTGAAATTTTTTTGGGGGGGAAAAACCCAGCAAAATTTTTAGGACTTTAGGGTAACTCTATAATGGATTTTCCATCTGTAAAGCCTGTTTTATACAGAGCGTCTGGAAAAATTGGGGGACTCGTATGTTTCCAAATAAACCAAAAAAGTCCTTCTGCAGCAGAATCTTCTGCCTGAAATTTGAGATATTTTTGAGTGTTTTATTTTTCGATGGGATGGAGCTTTAGTGATTGAGCTCGTAAAACAGTGATCCGTAGGCTTCGGAATGGGGGAAGCCACGGTTGCCGCTGCCCACACAATTTCAGCAGCAACAGCAAACACACAAAAATACCAGATTGTGGGACCACGTTGTTCTTGCTCCATAACAGGAAATGATAGCAGAGGAGGGCAGGGGCAGCGGCCATGGGGGTGGGGGTGTCTGGGAGGGGGGGGAGTGAGGGAGTAGATGCAAGATGGAGGGAAGGAGACAGACGATGGATAAGGGGAATAGAGGGGACAGTTGCCAGATGGAGGAGGGAACCCCCCCCCCCCCCCAGTCCTCCACATGCTGCGGCATGTCACTAACTGTAATCTCTCTCTGGCCAGCAGAGACTTTCTTCTGCACATTTCACCTTTGTAATGTAACTTCCTGTGGGCAAGAAAGGAAGCCACTTTCAGTGTTGAAGTGTGGAAAACTGATGGAGGGAAGCTAGACAGGTGCCGGACTCAAGCGTGGGGAGGAGGGGATGAGAAATACTAGAAGAAAAGCTACTGGATTTGGAGGGGCAAAAATAAGACTGAGAAATCTTAAGCAAAGAGGAAGGGAAGAGAGGGGGGAGATGCTGGACTGGGGAAGGGGATGGAAGAGGGAGAGAGAGCAACATGCTGAATCAACAGATGGAGGAAGAGCAAGATGCCAAACCAGAGTATAGGTGGTCAAGGGTGATGATGCAAGAGGAAGGGAAGAGAGAGGAGAGAAGCTGGATATAGGGAAGGACAGAGTCTACAGAGACAGAGAAGAGATGCTAGAAATAGATAGACTATAGCAATGGTCTCAAAACTCACAGCATGGGGGCCACATGCAGCCCGCCAGGGCCTCGGTATGTTTATCATAATCACAAAAGTAAAATAAAACAGTTTCTTGATCATATGTCTCTAACTATAAATTCCAATATTATTATTAAGACTTAGCCAAAAGGAAAGATTTATAAACTCATGCAAAATTGTCATTTCTTTAATAAAACATTAACTATTTTTTTCTGAGGCCCTCCAAGTACCTACAAATCCAAAATGTGGCCCTGCAAAGGGTTTGAGTTGGAGACCACTGGACTATAGGAACAGGGATGTAGAAGGGTATGCTGGACAGAGTGAGATAGGGCATATAGGAGAAATGCAGAACATGGGGAAGATAGGAACAGGAACATAAAGGGGAGATGCTGGACATAGAAACATGATGGCAGATAAAGGCCAAATGGCCCATTTAGTCTGCCCATCCACAGTAACAAGATGAATAGGGTCACATAGGAAAGATGAATGGTGGGAATAATGTCAAAAGGACAGGAGCCCCTGGAGAGAGTTACAAAAAGTAACATAAGAACATACGAATAGCCTTACTGGCTCAGACCAATGGTCCATCAAGCCCAGTAGCCTGTTCTCAAGGTGGCCAATCCAGGCCAAAACCCAAGGTGTAGCAATATTCCATGCTACAATGGCTTCCCCCATGTCTTTCTCAATAACAGACTATGAACTTTTCCTGCAGGAACTTGTCCAAACCTTTCTTAAAACCAGCTACGCTATCCGTTCTTACCACAACCTCTGGCAACGCGTTCCAGAGCTTAACTATTCTCTGAGTGGGGAAAAAAAATCCCTCCTATTGGTTTTAAAAGTATTTCCCTTGTAACTTCATCGAGTGTCCCCTAGTCTTCATCATTTTTGATGGAGTGAAAAATTGATCCGCTTGTACCCATTCTACTGCACTCAAGATTTTGTAGACACACTAGGGTTACAGCAATGCTCAGACAACAAAAGTAGGGAAGAAGGTAATTATAAGTAGGCAAAGGGAAATGTGCATCATTACCCCCTCTCATTTCCTAATACCCTGGTTACAATAGTATTATAGGAGGCCTATCCCAATTTTTCTATCCAGGGCCCATTCAGTCTTTCTTGTGTCACTGGGAAGGGACTAAAACCTAAGTGGATAGTAATGATATTCAGTTTTATTGTTAGCTTTAAAATGTCCTAAATTACCTGTTTAATATAGCTGATTAAGGGAGTAAGTTATTAATATGGGCTACCATTAAGAGATGTTAGTTCACTGTTAACTCCAGTTAAAGTTACCATATTTGTGAAGACAAAAAAGAAAACCTACATTTCGCCCACAGCTCCACCCACCTTTCACCCATTTCCTTGATCCTCTGCATCCTTTCAGTGCTTCTCTCTCTCTCTCCAACCCTCCTTCCCCACAGGTGCTTCTCTCTCTCTCCTTCTGCCCCCCCCCCTCTCCTGAGGATGCTTCTTTCTTTCATTCTCTCTCTTTCCAAACCCCCAACTCCCCTCCCTATCACGGGTGCTCCTCTCTCTCTCACTCCTTCCAACCTCTTCTCCTGCTGTTTCTGTCTCTCCTCTCACATCCAGCACAACCCTACTCCATATTTTCTTCTCCTACACTCTCTCCTTTCCATGCTGTTTCTCCAGCCCTCCCTCCCTCCATGTTTCTCTAATCCTCTCCTTCCCTCCATGCCGTTTGTCTAGCTCCCCTCTTTGCTGTTTCAATAGCCTTACCTCCCTCCATGCTAATTCTCCAGCCCCCTCCATGCTGTTTCTCCAGCCCCCTCTCTTCCGCTATGCTGTTTGTCTAGCTCCCCTCCATGCTCTTTCTCCAGCCCTACTTCCCTCCATGCTAATTCTCCAGCCCCCTTCCATGCTGATTCGCCGGTCCTCTGTCCTTCCATGCTGTTTCTCCAGCCCACCCACCCACCATGCTGTTTCTCCAACCTCCTTTCCTTCCCTCCCGATATTGATTCTTCAGCCCTTCCTTCTCTGACCTCCGAGGCTGCTTCCCTTCATGACCTCTCTCTATTTCCCAACTCCCCCCAACCACTTCCTTCCCGGCCACTGTAAATCAATCTTCAGGCAGCCAGCAGCAGCAATCAGCTGAGCCTGCTGCCGCCGGTCTGCCCCAGAAGCCAACTCTCTGCAGCATAGGCACAACCTGTGGAAAGGTGTCTTCCAGGACAGGTCAGCAGGAGCAGACTCACCTCATTGCTGCTCCTGCTGGCTGCCAGAAGATTGAATTACAGTGGCCGGGGAGGAGGTAGGTGGGGGAGTCAGAAGAAATTCAGACAGATTCCCCTATTTTAAAAAAACATCTAGACACCCGGACAGTCCTCTAAAAAGAGGCCATGTCTGGGTTTTCCTGGATATACTGTATGTTAATCTTAACTCCAATAGTAACTAAGGGATTCTTTTACTAAAATGTGTTAGATTTTGGACATAGCATACTATAATATTAAATTTTAATGTACAGGAATCCCAAAACTAATGCAGAATCAAGCAGGAGGCACTTACCACCTACTATTTAGAAGGTGAGTGATAATATAGTGCTATGGGCCTGTGTTTTAGGCTTGAAGGGACACCAAAGTTTTATTGGGGGGGGGGAGAGGGTACTCAGAGGCATACGCGAGCATCATGAGAACAACTCAGCAGTCCTGGAAAAGAAAACAAACAACGAGGGCTTATCCCTTGCAGCCGGTCAAAGCAACACAGCCTTTGTAACCTAGCCCAGAGACAGTGGCATAGGAATGGGGGGGGGGGGGAAGAGTTGGCGGGGGTGCCATCGCCTTTCCTCTCCGCCCACCCATCTCTTCAAAACTTCACCAGTGCAAGCAGCATCTCCTGCCCGCTGCTCGCGTCAGCCTCGGCTCTGCATATGACATCACTTCCTGGTCGCAAGAACCAGGAAGTGACATCAAAGGGATGGCGGAGGCCAATGTGGAGGAAGGAGGCATGCAGCAGGGAAGGCGTGCGGGGTGGGGGAGGCTGAAACGGCGAGGAAGAGTGCGCAATACAGTGCCTAACTCACTACAACACTGCTCCGAGATAAGATAACTGCAGTGCAGTTGGCAACAGCACACAAATTATAAAAAAGGTTAATGACAGAATGTGGACAGGGGCGAAGGGCTGTAAACAGTTTGGACAGGTGAAGGGTCATAAACTCTCCACTGCAGCTACAGGGCAAAGATCAGAGAATGTTTCACTATAGTAAGCAGAAAGACAGGATGTAAGAGAGTCAGAATGAAAATTTCCAAGCAAGCCAAGGACCGAATACAGACAGCTGCCGTATTGATTTCTGTCTGGCTCCCTCAGAACTTTTACGTGGATTCACTTTGATTTGCTAAGTACGTATATACTTAACCTTGTGTTTACTTTGATTTATTAAGCATTTACATCTACTCAAACAAAAAAAAAAATAAAGAAATATTAAATGTTCTATTATGGGTGAAATTCTAAGTTCTCTCATTTTTGACCGCAGCTGGTCAGAGGCCCTAAATGCTCCCCATTTATCAATGCTTTACCTAGTTATGGTGCAGTCAGCATAACAGGCTGGCTGGCTAAAACACCACGTCCCCAGAATGATTTTTTTTTTTTTTTAATTTAGTAACCTGTGGTTTAATGCCAGAAATGACTGCATTAGCCTCCCTGTGTCAAGGGCCCTGTGGTAAAATAGCACATCTTAAGGGTAACCCAAATTGATAATTACACCCACTGGCGTAAGGAGGAAGGGAGGTGCCCGGAATGGTGGTGCCTGGCCTCACTGTCATGAGCCCTCCCTACTTTCCCCCGCCACTCTGGCTCCCCCCACCCCCCCGAGTACCTCTTGAAATGCTCCCTGGCGTGGAACTCTTGGTTTTTAAATATTTTGTAATAATCTTAATAGTGTGGTCAATTTCCACTCCAATTAAGCTTATTTAATTTTGCGTTCCATGTGGCATTCGGCTAGGTATGCCCATCTAGGCACCGCTCATAGAATCAGGCCCTGAGTGTGTAATAATGCAGATATTTCTCTACGTGGCCCCCTCCATTTGTCAAAAGTCAAGCTGAGCTAAGTTTCAAAACCCTTATAGCTCTTGATGTTTGTGAAATAAGAAATAAGAAAATAGCAAGAAAGTATATTCACACAGAAGACTGCAAGATTGTAACCATTATTTATTTATTTATTCACTCTGGAATCCAACATGGAGCGTGACCAGCATTGAAACAGTTGCAATGACTGGAAGGTAAACTCTGGTATATCTTCAAGGGGTGAGCATTCTCTCCTTGTAGAGTTTCACGTCTCTGAGTGACTCATAATTTGTTGGCCACAATCCATGTTTGGGTTTCCTGTCTGAATGAGAGGTCAGTCTATATTTAAGGATTACACTAAAGCAGAAGTGCTCAGTGTCAGTCCTTGAGAGCCACAACCCAGTCAGGTTTTCGGGATTTGCCCAATGAATATGCATGAGATGTGTTTTGCTTGCACTTTAACTCCATTGCATGCAAATACAAGTAGATCTCGTGTATTTTCATTGTAGAATTCCTGAAAACCCAACTGGGATGCGGCCCTTGAGGCCTAACATTAAGCACTCCTATATCAAAACATACAGCGGTCTGCTGTGTGTACCACTGGTGCGGGGTGACGCAATTCCAGTCCTTGAGGTCCCACGGGCAGGCCAGGTTTTTAGGATATCCACAATAAATACGCATGAGAGAAATTTATGTGCCAAAGAGGCAGTGCCTGCAAATCTCTTTTATGACTCTTCATTGTGGATATCCTGAAAAACGGGACTTCCGATGGACCTCAAGGACTGGAATTGAGTCGCTCTGCACTAGAGCTATAGAAATTTACAAGCTGAAAGAGCAGCTTCTGTAATTTTGTAATATGTAGCAAGGGAAAGGACACAGTTCAGGTTACAGGATGGACCGAGTTCAAGAACCAAAATAAACGTTGAAGGTCATGGGGCATGTTTCAAGTTTATTAAAATTTTTGATTAATCGCTTTGTCTTTTTTTCAAAGCGATGAACATACATATATATAAACAGAAATAATTAATATTACAATATAAAAATAAAAATTAAGACATTAATTATACATGACCTTAAAAATTAATTTAAAAGAGAATAAAAAATCCTAAATACATATTTAACAAAACATGAGTAAAAGGAGAAGGGGATAAGAACTACAAATTATAATAAAAGAAGGTTGGGGAAAAACATAAGGTGGGAAATTTTTTAATGATTAAATAATTGTGATCCAGATTATAAGTTATTAATCAAAGGCGTCTTTAAAAAGGAACGTTTTTTAAATTAATCTTAAATTTTTCAATATCATGCTCTTTTCTTAGGTAGATTGGCAAGGAATTCCACATTTGTGGTGCAGTAACAGAAAAGATATATTGTCTTCTAGTATTTATAATTTTAAGAGATGGAATTGTTAATAAATGCTGTTCGTTAGACCGCAATATTCTATTTGTGGAATAGGGAATCAGTGCTTTATAGATAAAAGCAGGAGTTTTAAAAAGCATTGCTTTAAAGGTAAGTAGGTTCTCTGATTCTCGGGTGCGAATGGAACATGCTGTACCGTAGAGCATAGTATCGACCACTGCCATCAGCTGACAGCTGAGCATCTCATGCAAACGTACACCACAGCTCAACCAAACTTGTGCCCACACTTTCAGAGTAGTAGAGCAACATACGTCACTGGTTGGCTTCTGGATCCCAACCTACAACTGAAGCCTAAGAGTCTTCTTGCACTTGTAGTTACATCAGAAAGTGCAGGCCTTATTGTGAGCCTGGTAAGAACAGGCTTTCAAACAAGACATATACAGTCAAACCTTGGTTTGCGAGCATAATTCGTTCCGAAAACATGCTTGTAATCCAAAACACTCGGCCGTTGTATCCTACTGTTGCCTTAACACTGATTAGAGCTCAATTGGACTTCTATTCTGTCTTGCTTGGACTGCTTTGGGTCTTTGATTGACTTTAATGTTACTCTTTTTATTTGAATTGTTATATCTTTACTATTTAATAATTGTTTTCTCAGGTACTTTAGCTAGATTGTGAGCTTTCGGGACAGTTAGGGTAGTTCCAGGTACCTAATTTCATTTTATTGTAACCCGTTCTGGGCTCCTGGGGTGGACGGGCTATAAAAATGAACAATTAAATATATCAAAGCGAATTTCCCCATAGGAAATAATGGAAACTCCACAACCCAAAAACTTTAATACAAAATCCTGTATGTACTCGTACTGCAAGACTTTGCTCGTTTAGAACAGTCACTACACTCCCGCAGTGTCAAAGAGAGAAGAACCATCGGCTCAGTTGTGATGATGTGGCACGTGTATACCGTATGTACTCGTATTGCAAGACCTCGCTCATTTAGAACAGTCACTACACTCCTGCAGTGTCAGAGAGAGAAGAATCATCGGCTCAGTTGTGATGATGTGATGCGTGTATACTGTATGTATGTATGTATGGGGGTGATCGTTAGCGAAGATGGGGGTGATCGTTAGCGAAGACATGAAGACTGCCAATCAAGTGGAGAAAGCTTCATCCAAGGCTAGACAAATCATGGGCTGTATCCGTAGAAGTTTCGTCAGCCGTAAGCCCGAGGTCATAATGCCGTTATACAGATCCATGGTGAGACCCCATCTGGAATACTGTGTACAATTCTGGAAGCCACATTATCAAAAAGATGTGCGGAGAGTTGAGTCGGTTCAGCAAATGGCCACCAGGATGGTCTCGGGACTCAAGGATCTCCCGAATGAGGAACGAGTGGGAAAGTTGCAGCTGTACTCACTCGAGGAACGCAGAGAGAGGGGAGACATGATCGAGACGTTCAAATATGTAACGGGCCGTATCGAGGTGGAAGAGGATCTCTTTTTCCTTAAAGGACCCAAGGCAACAAGAGGGCATCCGTTGAAAATCAGGGGTGGGAAATTTCATGGCGACACCAGAAAATATTTCTTCACCGAAAGGGTGGTTGATCGTTGGAATAATCTTCCACAACAGGTAATTGAGGCCAGCAGCGTGCCAGATTTTAAGAAAAGATGGGATTGGCATGTGGGATCTCTTCATGGAGGTAGTTAGGAGGTGGGCCATTAGTGTGGGCAGACAGGATGGGCCGTGGCCCTTTTCTGCCATCATGTTCTATGTTTCTATGTATTGCAAGATTTTGCTCGTTTAAAACAGTCACTCCCGCAGCGTCAGAGAGCGAAGAACCATCGGCTCACTTGTGACGTGTGTATACCGTATGCACTTGTATTGCAAGACCTTGCTTGTATATCAAGTTAAAATTTAATCAAATGTTTTGCTTGCCTTGCAAACCAAGTTACTTGCAATCCAAGGTTTTACTGTATTATGGAAACTAATAGATGAAATAACAAAAATCTGGCAATAACCACCAGCAATGACAGTATTAAAATACCATTTTTAAAATTTAGGGCTCCTTTTACTAAGGTGCGCTAGTGTTTTTAGCACATGCTACAATGCCATGCGCGCTAAACGCTAATGCCTCCATAGAGCTTGCGTTAGTATTTTTCATTTAGCGTGTGGTTAGCGCGCGCTAAAAACGCTAGCGCACCTCAGTAAAAGGAGCCCTTAGTATATTTTGCATTGCTGTTGACAAACATGAGATAGAAAAGAGTGTTGGTAGCTTATCAATGTCATAAAACATATTTCTAGAAGGTCACGTGGATATTGGATGAACATTCTATTGTGTATAAATTGTATACTCTTGAAGATTATCTTTATTCTCTCTTTCTCTCTCTCATATAGAATTTACACAATTGCAAGTTTCAAGTTTCAAGTTTCAAGTTTATTAGTTTTTAATATCCTGATCATAAAACAAATATCTGACCGGTTAACAATAAAATTTAAAATAGAATAGAAAGAACTAGTTGATGGTGTATTAGAAAAGTTAGAGAAAACATATAAAACATGTACTGACAAACCTGACCGGGAGGAAGGGAAAAGTTACATAATATTAGAAGAAATGTGATAGAGGGAAGGGATAGAACATGAGGGATAAGGGTGCATGGTATAAAAGATATGCGCTGAAGTAAAGGTTAGTTTTGGGAAAAAGATAAATAAGTAAACAAAGTATAGATTAAGATTTGTCGAAGGCATCTTGAAATAAGAAAGTTTTAAGATTAGTCTTAAATTTTTGTAAATGAATTTCATCCCGAAGAAATTGAGGGAGAGAATTCCATAATGTGGGGGCAGTTATAGCAAAGTTCGTTTTCCTAGTATAGTAGGATTCTTTTAAAGAAGGAATGAAAAGGAGTTTTTGGTCAGTAGATCTTAAGGAACGGGGAGAACTTTGGGGTATTAATAATTTATCGAGAAATAAGGGCAAGTGGGAGAGTTTGATTTTAAAAGAGAGCAGTATGATTTTATAAATTATACGGTGGGTGACTGGGAGCCAATGAGCCTCTTTAAGAAGGGGGGTGACGTGTTCAAATTTACCTATTTTGTTAATGAGTTTAATTGCGGTATTTTGTATGAGTTGCAGCCTATCGATAAGGGGTAACACGCAAGTTAAAATATGCAGAACACAAATGCAACCCTTTTCATTTCATTGAAGGACATAATAGCCTTACTGGGTCATATAGCCCAGTATCTCATCTTCATGGTGGGCCAATCCACGCCACTAATACCTGGCAAAAACCTAAACAGTAGCAACTTTGCATGCTACCGATTCAAGGCAAGCAGTGGCTTTCCCCATGTCCGTCTCAATAACAGACTATGGACTTTTCCTCCAGGAACTTGTCCAAACCTTTCTTAAAACCAGCTACGCTATCCGCTCTTACCACATCCTCTGGCTATGTGTTCCAGAGCTTAACTATTCTCTGAGTGAAAAAATATTTCCTCTTAATGTTTTTAAAAGTATTTCCCTGTAACTTCATCGAGTGTCCCCTTATAATGGAGTGAAAAATTGATCCATTTGATTCTCCACCACTCAGGATTTTGTAGACTTCAATCATATCTCCCCTCAGCCGTCTCGTTTTCAAGCTGAAGAGCCCTAATCTCTTTAGTCTCTCCTCAAACGAGAGGAGTTCCATCTCCTTTATCATCAAGGTCGTTCTTCTTTTGAACCTTTTCTAGTTCCACTATATCTTATCTTTAGATAAAGCGAGCAGAATTGAAAGCAGTACTTAAGGTGAGGTCACACCATGGAGCAATATTGAGAGGAGAGGGGAGATATGATAGAGACATTTAAATACCTATGTGGTATAAACAATAGCGTACCTAGGGTATGTGGCACCCAGGGCCCATCATTTTTTGACACTCCCCCATCTATATGAAAAATATGATTTTTAGTAACAATCCACATATCGCACAACAAGAGTGTACCTAGGAAAAGGCAGCATCTTAAACACTGCAGTGAGCACTAGAACACCAACACATACATTGTAAAACTAAACAAGCCAGATCCTGCACAGTCAATTGATCCTGTAGTCAATGCCAACTGAAAACTATGTTCTTTTCATACACACAGAACAGAGATACACCCTCGCCCAATATGGAATAATCAGAAACTAAAAATAGAAATATGTAGACAAAAGTTAAACTGAACCGCCAAGAAACCAGACCCTGGATACAATGCAACACCACAAAAACAGTAACACATGTCCTCTAATACAGTGCAAAATATAAAGACAGTAGATGTAAATTTGAAAAAAAACTGATACATAACAATCACCACTTTACAAATTAACAAATACAAATAAAACAAAAAATGAGAAATAAAAAAATACCATTTTTATGAACTAATTCCCGTAAGCTCGGTCCCCATCCCTGCAAACCACCTAATTCCATCCACACAAGCCTTGAATTGTTTATATTAAAGTATAAAAAGAAACAATATTCTGTACAATTGTAATTTATAAATCGGCGTCTTCTCCCCACTCTCTCTTCCCCATTTCCCTTCAGCGTCCTCAGCCCACTCTCTCTCCACTTTCCTTCAGCGCACGCACATAAAAACAAGCAAGTAATTTATATCATTTTCATTCTATTCATTCATAGAAATTAAAGTCTAAATGCCAGTCACATAACATAACATGATTTTACAAAAATAATTCACTGCACAGTCAAGCCTGCAAGGATTACTAGATGTCTTTCAGCAGCTCCCCTCCCTCCCCCTCCTTACCTTTGTGGCCAAGTCAAAATGATCTACCAACAATAAAATTTTAAAATCACAAAGCACGCTGCTACACAGAGAAAATGTTATCATTTATATTCCGCAGGTTTTCAAAGAGGTCAAGGCAGATGACTTTATGCAATGTCACCTCAGTAACAACTATGCAAAAATAGACAAATATTCCCCCTCCCTTTTTACTAAATCGCGATAGCGGTTTTTAGCGCAGGGAGCTGTGCTGAATGCCCCACGCTGCTCTCAACGCTCATAGGCTCCCTGCGCTAAAAAACGCTATTGCGGTTTAGTAAAAGGGGGCCATAGTGCAAAATATAGACAGCATATATAAATTCTCAAAGCAGACACATTTTGATCACTAAATTGAAAATAAAATCATTTTTCCTACCTTTGGTAATTTCATCAGTCTCTGGTTGCACTTTATTCTTCTGACTGTGCATCCAATATTTCTTCCCTTCTTTCAGCCTCCTGTATGCTTCCTCTCCTCCAGACCTCATTCCCTCTCCAAACTTTTTCTTTGTTTCACCCTGCCCCTTCTTTCTTTTTCTCTCTCTCCATACCCTCTTTCTTTAGGAAATGTCTGTTTTTCTCTCTCCGTGCCCCATTTCTTTCTTTGTTTCACCCTGCCCCCTTTCTTTCTTTCTGGCTCCCTGTCCCCCCCCCTTTCTTTCTCCCTGCCCTCCCCTATGCCACCACCATTGGGAAAATGCTGCCACCGCCACTGGGGAATAGGCTGCTACTGCCGCCATCGGGAACAGGCCGGCGCTGAGACCGCCCTGCTTCTCTTCCCCGCGGGACCGACCAACTCTCGCCACCCGACGTCAATTCTAACATCGGACAGGACGTTCTAGGCCAGCCAGGCAGCGATTGGCTGGCCCAGAACGTCCTCTCCGACGTCAGAATTGACGCGGGTGGCAAGAGTTGGTCGGCCCCGCGGGGAAGAGAAGCAGGGCGAACTCGGCGCCGGCCTGTTCCCGATGGCGGCGGTGGCACTCAAGTGGCTAAAGAGCTGCAGTTTGCCGGCCTAGGGAGAACACTGGAGGGTGGCCAGCTGTGCACCCCCTTGGGACATAAACCCGGGGCGGACCGCCCTCCCCACTCCCCCACCTTGGTATGCCACTATCTGTACTTCACTCCCTCCCTATGACCAAAAATTCTACTTTCTTCTATTCCCCGTGTACACAATCATCTCTTTCCCTCCCTTCCTCTCTCCCAAGTCCATGCCTTCTGTGTCCAAAAACACATTCCCTCCCCCACCTCAGCATCTCTTTCCCTCCCTTCCTCTCTCCCAAGTCCATGCCTTCTGTGTCCAAAAACCCATTCCCTCCTCCACCTCCATTAGAAATCCCAATGGATTGAAAGGGACGGAAGTGAAAGAGCCAGAAGTGGGATGGAAATGCAACACAGCAACAGGCCGCAAACTTAAATGTATGTATTCAAACGCAAGGAGCCTAAGGAATAAAATGGGGGAATTGGAAGCTATAGCACAAAAAGATAACCTAGACATCATCGGCATCACGGAAACATGATGGAACAAGGACAACGTCTGGGACACTGTTACCGGGATACAAGCTATACCGCAGGGACAAAGTAGGACAAAAAGGTGGGGGTATTGCCCTATAAATAAGAGGGAATTGAGCCTACCGAAGAGAACATGCCGGAGGCGAACAATAAGGTAGAGTCTCTATGGGTCAAAATACCGGGAACAAATGGAACAGATACAAAGATCAGCATCTACTACCGACCTCCAGGGCAGTCCGAAGAGACTGATGGAGAAATGACAGACGAGATTAAACACGAATGCAGGGGAGGCAACGCAGTTATCATGGGTGACTTCAATTATCCGGGTATAGACTGGAACCTAGGCAACTCCAGCTGCAGAAGAGAGACCAAGTTCCTGGATGCTGTAGGTTATTGCTTCCTAGAACAACTTGTCATGGAAAATGTGAGAGGAAATGCAATTCTGGACTTAATTCTAAATGGACTACGAGGACCGGCACAAGATATAGAAGTAGAAGGGACATTGGGAAACAGGGATCACAATATGACCCACTTCAACCTAGACACGGGAACAAAAACTCGATCCAAAATGACTGCCACGGCACTGAGCTTCCGAAAAGCAGTATTTGCACCTCAATGATGAAAAAGTCCATGGTCTGCTGTTGGAGAAAAAAAAAGAAGCAGTATTTGCACCTCAATGATGGAAAAGTCCATGGTCTGCTATTAGTTCCTGGAGGAAAAGTCCATGGTCTGCTGTTGGAGAAAAAAAAAGAAGCAGTATTTGCATCTCAATGATGGAAAAGCCCACGGTCTGCTTTTGGTTCCTGGAGGAAAAGTCCATGGTCTGCTGTTGAGACAAACATGGGGAAGCCATGTCTCTTGTGTGTTTAATGTACAGCACTGCATGTGTGTGGTAGTGCTATTTATTCATTTTTAGTATTTCTATACCACTTATGGCCTAAGTACTTTACATTCAGGTGCTCGGGCATTTTTCCCTGTCTGCCCCAGTGAATTCACACTATCTAATGTACCTGGGAGGATGGGGGATTAAGTGACTTGCTTAGGATCAGAAGGAGCAGTGTGGGATTTGAACCCAGTGTGGGATTTGAACCTTGGGGGGCTGAGGCTCTAACCACTGTGACACACACTCCCCTATTGAAGTAAATAGTAGTGACAGCAGTAGTAGTACTTTTGGGGTTTCTACCAGGTACTTGTGACCTGGATTGGCTACTGTTGGAAGCAGGATTCTGGGCTAGATGGACCAAATAAGGTTATTCCTATGATGCTGCGTAGAATGCACAAAGGATCATCTTAATATAATAAAACGCTAGGCCACGCATGCGCACTTCCTATGCGTGCGCCGGTTTTCCATGACCCATAGGAAGTGCGCATGCGCGGCTTACGGTCTGCCCTGCTCCCTGTTGAAAGACGCAGCGGTGGCTACTCTCACGATCCCCGCCTGCGTTCCCTCCCTTCCTGTAAGATGGCCGTCCCCGCCGCCATCGTTCCCTTGCGCACCGTACGCTCTCTCTCTCTTCCTCCCCCCCCCCCCCAAAGGTGGATGTCGGCCGCAGCGGCCCGAGTCGGATGTCGGCCGTGGCGGCTGCTGGCCGCGGCAGCCAAACCCGGAAAGCATTTTAACATGGAGTTCAGGAGGAAGGTATGGGGGGAGGAAAATACTGCAACACATGGAAATGGAGGGGTAGAAAAGGGGTTGATGGACAGGGGAAGAGGTGCTGATGAACAGGGAGGGGGGTCAGAAAAATGAAGACAGGCCTACTGCTGGACAGGGGGAGCAGGAAGGAGGTGATGATGGACAGGGGGAGGTAAAACAAAGGGAGAAGGGCTTCTGCTGGATAAGGTGAGCAGTGATGGGGTGGTGGAGGACACAGGGGAGGTAAAAGGAAGGGAGAATGGACAGGGGGAGCAGGCAAGGGGTGGTAGTGGACAGCCAAGGAAAAAAAAAAAAATGACAGACAGAAATACAGAAAGCGGCTTAGGAGAGAGAAAAAAAAATAAAGACAGACACACACACACACATATTCTAGCACCTGTTACTGTAACGGGCTATAAGACTAGTATGTACATACTGTATTTTCATCTGTAAGTGCAGACTGCTCTGTTGAGTTGTTGATCTGTTCTGTTGAGTCTTTATGTTACTCTGATAAATGAGATGAATGGCTACGGGGGCATAAGATAAGCTACTTCATTTGTGTCTTGGACTCTGTGGCCAAAAACGTCAATAACTGCAGAGCATTCAAGGTAGAAACAACAGGATATGGGGAAAGAACAGAAACTGAACAAGTGTGCAAAAAAGGGTAGAGAGAGCGAGCAAGTGTGTACCTACCACTGTACATCGTGTTTCTAAATTCAGGTTTCCCCCTTGTTGGCATGTAGCAGCATGAAATACTTGGTATATATTTATTTTTTATTTACCACTTATTATATTCAGGTACTGAAGTATTTTCCCCTCTCTGTCCTGGTGAGCTCACACTCTATCTAATGCACTTGGGGCAATAGGGGGATTAGGTGACTTGCCCAGGGCCACAAGGAGCAGGGTGGGATCTGAACCCCCAACCTCAGGGTACTTTAACCACTGCACCACAAACTCCCTAGTCACTTCTATAGTACTACTAGACATATGCAACAGGTACTTCTCGGGCTGATAATCTACGTTTTGTGTTTGTTTTGCTATACCGGGGGCAATAGAGGGTTAAGTGACCCTCAGGGGTCACAGGAAGCTGCAGTGGGAACGGAAGCCAGGTCTCCAGGATTACAGTCCACTACATTAACCATTAGGCTACTCCTCTCTGTTAAGGGTGTCACTTTCTCGTAACCTCTCTGACCACTGCAGCACTATCTGAGCAGCACTAGGGCGGTCAAAGCCGGAGTCTGAGCAAAGCTGGGTCATTGTCAGTGCCAGTGCCTACAAGGCAAGAACATAAGAACAGCCATGCTGGGTCAGACCAGTGGTCCATCAAGCCTAGTAGCCCGTTCTCACGGTGGCCAATCCAGGTCCCTAGTACCTGGCCAAAACCCAAGGAGTTAGCAACATTCCAGCATCTCAAAGAATAGCAAGATTCCGGAACCCCAATGAGAGCAACATTCCAGAGCTGAGATTGTGATGTCATAATGCCTCATTCCACAGTGCCTCAGAACCAACCTCAATAGTGATATTACAATGACTTAATTGTGCTATACTTGGCTTACTTAAGAACATAAGAACAGCCATACTGGGTCAGACCAATGGTTCATCAAGCCCAGTAGCCCGTTCGCACAGTGGCCATCCAGGTCCCTAGTACCTGGCCAAAACCCAAGGAGTAGCAACATTCCAGCATCTCAAAGAATAGCAAGATTCCGGAACCCCAATGAGAGCAACATTCCAGAGCCGAGATTGTGATGTCATAATGCCTCATTCCACAGTGCCTCAGAACCAACCTCAATAGTGATATTACAATGACTTAATTGTGCTATACTTGGCTCACTTAAGAACATAAGAACAGCCATACTGGGTCAGACCAATGGTTCATCAAGCCCAGTAGCCCGTTCTCACGGTGGCCATCCAGGTCCCTAGTACCTGGCCAAAACCCAAGGAGTAGCAACATTCCAGCATCTCAAAGAATAGCAAGATTCCGGAACCCCAATGAGAGCAACATTCCAGAGCCGAGATTGTGATGTCATAATGCCTCATTCCACAGTGCCTCAGAACCAACCTCAATAGTGATATTACAATGACTTAATTGTGCTATACTTGGCTTACTTAAGAACATAAGAACAGCCATGCTGGGTCAGACCAGTGGTCCATCAAGCCTAGTAGCCCGTTCTCACGGTGGCCAATCCAGGTCCCTAGTACCTGGCCAAAACCCAAGGAGTAGCAACATTCCATGCTACCGATCCAGGGCAAGCAGTGGCTTCCCCCTTGTCTTTCTCATTAACAGACTATGGACTTTTCCTCCAGGAACTTGTCCAACCCTTTCTTAAAACCAGCTCTAACTTTGCCTATTTCGCTATGCAGGTATGACACAAAGGGCTCTTTTTACTAAGCTGCGATAGCGTTTTTAGCGCGCGCAGAATTGCCACACGCGCTAAACCCTCACTACGCGGCTAGAACTAACGCCAGATCAATGCTGGCATTAGCGTCTAGTGCATGCGGCAATTAGTACGCGCTAAAAACTCTTATCGCAGCTTAGTCAAAGGAGCCCAAAATTTTTTTAGCTTTTATTGAACTTTGCAAAATAACAAGTCGCAATCGTGTTAACGAGCACTAACCCAACAGCATCATCTGTCGAAGTTGTGAGGTTGTTGCCAAAGCGGAGGGCAAAGCTGGCTCCTTCTTTTTCCTTTTCTTCCCCATGTCAGGAGAAAGAACTGAAAAATCAACAAAATAACATGACCAAGAATGGAGCGACTCGCAGATGAGTCTCATAAAGATGCCATCTTGGGCCCTCTTTTGCTAAGGTGCACTAACCGATTTAGCACACGCTAAATGCTAACGCATGGACGCGTTAGCGTTTAGCGCACCTTGGTAAAAGAGGGGGTTGGTTTTTCTGCTTCCTGCACTGAATAATATCGACTGTACCTGCAAACGTCTAGGTGCCACCACTGACCAAGCTATAGTTGAGCATTGAATATCTGGGCGTAAATTAACCAGAAGATGTCTGCACTAAAGTGACAAAGTAAAACCCCAAATGAAAGAATGAAAAACTCAGTAAAACAAAGATAATTTTTCTTATTTTTAACCTCTCAGGAAAGAGAGATTGGTGGAGACTTTTATAAAGGAATCTATCATATCAAAAGTGTGCCCGAACAAACACGGGAAAGAAGACCAACTCTTTTACTAAGGTGCGCTATGCTTTTTAGCGTGCGGTAAATATTAATAATCACGCACTAAACGCTAATGCGGGCATGTTATCCTATTGCCGCATAAGCGGTTTGCACACGCGTTGATTTAGTTCACGCTAAACGCGCGCTAAAACGCTTAGCTCACCTTAGTAAAAGAGGGCCTAAGTGTAAGCTATCTTTTCTAATAAAACCTTACCCGCGCATGCGCTATTAAAACTGCATGATTCCTGCTGCCGTGAATTCGGTTCCGTGACGTATTCTATTTGGGGCGCGTGTAGCCACTTGCTGCACGCACCCAGGCTTCTGACATCTTCAGGCATCCGGCGCATGCAGGCATCTCAGTGGCGGTGGCAGTTTGTTCCTGGCGCACAGGAACGGCAGGAGGGTGTCATGTGATGCAGCTGGGGAACAGCATGGGTAAGGGAGCTGGCTACAAACAAACAAATGCTGCTGCACAGAGAAGTGGGATGGGGAAGGGAGGGAAATGCTGCTGCTGCACAGGGAAATGGAGGGGGAGGGACTGCTGCTGCTGCACAAGAAAGTAGGGTGGGGAGGGGAATGCTGCTGCTGCTGCACAGGAAAGTGGGGTGGGGGAGGGAAATGCTGCTGCTGCACAGGGAAACAGAGGGGAGAGGGAATGCTGCTGCTGCACAGGGAAGTGTAATGAGGGAGTGGAAATGCTGCTGCTGCTCAGGAAATGGAGGGGAGGGAATGCTGCTGCTGCTGCTGCACAGGGAAGTTGGAGGGGGAGGGAAATGCTGCTGCTGCTGCACAGGGAAGGGTGGGAGGGAAATGCTGCTGCTGAACAGGGAAGTGGGGGTGGGGGAGAGGGAAAAGGGGCCAGGGAATGAAATTGCTTTGCTTTGGGGGAGGCGTGTGCTGGGGGGCAGGGGGCAATCTTGGTTTGCTTTGGGGGGGGGAGACAGAAGGGGGCCACAGAGAAAGATAAAGAAAGGCAGGCAGGCAGGGGGCCACGGAGAGAGACAGAAAGACAGGCAGGCAGCGCACGAGAAAGAAAGACAGCGGGAAGGGAGAGAGACAAAAACAGACAGACAAAGGGGGCCAGGGAGAGAGATAGACAGAAAGAAAGACAGACAGCAGTAGGGAGAGAGACAGAAAGAAAGGAAAAAGAGACAGGGGCAGGGAGAGAGACGGACAGAAAGAAAGAAAGACAGACAGACATACATATATTCTAGCACCCACCCGTTAATGTAGTGGGCTTAAACACTAGTAAGATATAAAATGCTCCTCAGTGGTCACAACTCCAAGAAACTGTTTATACTTGTCTGGGGTATTCTCTGCCCACACATTTAAAGACAATTAGACTGTTTTCAGTCTAATTCTTTATCTGTGCATTTGAAAACCATTGGAACCCTGAGGAAGGCGTGTTCACCAAAACACGGACCGTGTAGGGTCCGGGTGGACTATTACAATTGCATTTTTATGATTTTATGTATAAGAGTGTATATAATAAATCAATTTCAGAACATCAGTATCAACAGCTTCTTTGTTTTTAGTGTGATACATTCTTGGACCTGTTTAGTAACGAACGCTATGTGCTAAACAGTGGCAGCCAGCGTTGGTTATCCCGCAGATGGCACTCCCGCGCCAAGGAAGAGATGCCAGAGGGAGAGCCGACACGACCAGGGCAGGAAGAGGATGATGCTGCTCAAGCCGGGGAAGTTAAAAGAGGTGCAGGGTGGAGAATGGGCGGGGGAGGGGCTCCACCACCCCAGGCGACGCTCACCCTCACTATGGCACTGTCGCTATAGAAATGATGCATAGTAGTAGTAGATTTTAGCCCTGTCCAAATTGCACCCCATTGAAATCTCAGCATGGTGTGGATCTCCTTCCATAAATAACATCATTTTTGAAATTAGGATATGTGTATTTGTTTACAGTTTATGCTTGCAAAATGCTCCTTGTGACCCTGAGCAAGTCACTTAATCCCCTCCCTCCCTCCCCCATTGCCCCAGGCGCGTTATATAGATTGTGAGTCTGCTGGGACATAAAGGGAAAAATGCTTGAGTACCTGAATAAATTCATGTAAACCGTTCTGAGCTCCCCTAGGAAAACAGTATAGAAAACTGAATAAATGATAGTGTGAAAAGTTTCAGCCTCTGAGAACCAGAGCTGGTATTGTGATGTCATAATGCCTCATTCCACCAATGCCTAAGAGCCAACCTCGTCAGTGATGTCACAATGGCTTCACTGTCCTATACTTGGCTCACTTTTACTACATTTAGATTTATAGAGTGGTACAGTGGTTAAAACTAAATTATGGATTCAAACCCACACTGTTCCTCGTGACTGTTGGCAAGTCATTTAATCCCCCATTGCCCCAGGTACATTAGACAGACAGGGAAAAATGCTTAAGTACCTGAATAAATTCATGTAAACAATTCTAAGTTCCCCTGGGAGAACAGTATAGAAAATTGAATAAATAAATAGTGTGAAAAGTTTCAGCCTCTGAGAACCAGAGCTGGTATTGTGATGTCATAATGCCTCATTCCACCAATGCCTAAGAGCCAACCTCGTCAGTGATGTCACAATGGCTTCACTGTCCTATACTTGGCTCACTTCTACTACATTTTGATTTCTAGACTGGTACAGTGGTTAAAACTAAATTATGGATTCAAACCCACACTGTTCCTCGTGACTGTTGGCAAGTCATTTAATCCCCCATTGCCCCAGGTACATTAGACAGACAGGGAAAAATGCTTAAGTATCTGAATAAATTCATGTAAACAATTCTAAGTTCCCCTGGGAGAACAGTATAGAAAATTGAATAAATAAATAGTGTGAAAAGTTTCAGCCTCTGAGAACCAGAGCTGGTATTGTGATGTCATAATGCCTCATTCCACCAGTGCCTAAGAGCCAACCTCATCAGTGATGTCACAATGGCTTCACTGTCCTATACTTGGCTCACTTTTACTACACTTTGATTTTCAGAGTGGTGCAGTGGTTAAAGCTACAGCCTCAGCACGCTCAAACTCACGCTGCTCCTTGTGACCCTGGGCAAGTCACTTAATCCCCCCAATGCCCGAGGTACATTAGATAGATTGTGAGCTCACTGGGACAGACAGGGAAAATGCTTGAGCACCTGAAGAAATTCATGTAAACCATTCTGAGCTCCCCTGGGAGAACAGTATAGAAAATTGAATAAATAAATAAAAATAAGCAATAACCCCGGTAATGGTAGTAATAACAAAAGGGGAATTTTTCCTTCGGTATTTTTGCTGCTAAAGAGGCCAAGCTTTCCTTGAAGCATGGCTTCATCTTAAGCTTTCTCAGGAAGTGTAGGCCATTGCCTGACAGCTGCAGCTTTAGAGGTTCCAAATGATATTTTGTTTTCTCAGCTCTGATCCAGCAACACTAATGGCGTGGAAGACACAGCTGGCTCATTTGGGTTCAAAGCCAGTGTTCCTCTCTCCCCCCTCAAAAAAACGCAAACACACTGTGTCATTGATTCTGTTACAGAAGCAAAAGGGATTCGGAGGGTGACATCATCTCCTATTTCCTTTCACCATAGACAGTGACTGCAGAGGCAACTGACTATACAAATGGACTGCTCCAAGCCAGTTCTTTGAAACAGAGAGATTCCAAGGTGACGCCCAGTTTTGGGGTTGTTTTGGGTTTTTTTTAATAAAGAAGAGATTATTACAGAGAAGCAAAATGAAACCATCTGCCTGTCCCCTCTTTCTCCACACTCGCTCACCCGCCAATTCTCACACTGGTGGTCCCTTCGACCTCTTTAAAATACTGAAAATGAGACACTGAGTTTGATGTCAGCTACATCTGATTATTTATATTGAAGGTACCCATTATTTTGCTTCAAAGTTTGTGCATGTTGAAGAGTTCGTAATTTAGACCAGGGGTGGGCAACTCCGGTCCTCGAGGGCTGGAATCCAGACGGGTTTTCAGGATTTCCCGAATGAACCTGCATTGAAAGCAATGCATGCAAATAGATCTCATGCATAGTCATTGGGGAAATCCTGAAACCCGACTGGATTCCAGCCCTCGAGGACCGGTGTTGCCCACCCCTGATTTAGACAGATCTGAGCTTCTTGGAGTCCTCTGAGCCCACACATTGAGGCACAACCAGTGACACAGTAAGTGTGTGTGTGGGGGGGGGGGGGGGCGCCATCTTGGCGAGGACGCAGGCCACACATGCTCGCCGCTTCCCTTCTCCCGTACCTCTGTAACGTTCCTGGCGCAAGCAGCAA
This sequence comes from Geotrypetes seraphini, assembly GCF_902459505.1. NCBI lineage: Eukaryota > Metazoa > Chordata > Amphibia > Gymnophiona > Dermophiidae > Geotrypetes > Geotrypetes seraphini. The sequence goes on along the minus strand of NC_047086.1, from coordinate 388,621,971 downwards.
CCCCCAACCTGCTGTTGAGCCAGCGTCGGCTCTTCCTCTGACGTAACCTCTTGGACCCGCACCCAGGAAGTGATGTCAGAGGAAGAGCTGACACTGGGGGTTGCTGCTTATGCCAGGTTTTCAGGTTTCAGGTTTTTATTAATATTTGATGGATCGCTTATTCAAATTACTAAGCGATTTACAACTTCATAAAAGCGGGTTACAGTAAATAAACAACAAACACAAGTCTTATAACTAACAATTTTAAGACGTACACGAAACGTAAGGATAAGGGGTAAAGTTACATCTTCATGGTTTAACCCTTTCAGGACCATAAGGATCGTAGGCCAATTTTTGTGGTTTTGACGACATTTTTATGGTAAAAAGGGCTTGCAGATGCCAAAAAATTGATTTTTTTTGTGAAATATCATTATTTTTATTTAAAAAAATCACACTTCAGGCTTATGGACAGTGTGGCAAGTGAATCTTCTCGTCAATCTAGCAACGACGCTAATGAATGAATGTCGGAACCAGTTTGTTTACATAAAGGCAGTATCATATGGAATCCGTACATATCAAATTTAGAACTGTAGACTATCCCAATCAAAATTGATAGGATTTTAAAGTTATGGGACAAATAGGTCCCTTGGTCCTGAAAGGGTTAAGAAAAGAGAGAAAATAAGGGATGAAACAATGGGAAGGGGTAAAATATCCGAGCCCTAATATTTGTATCTAAAGAAGGAGGTTAAAGATTAAACGCGTCTTTAAAAAGACAACTTTTTAGAAGTTTCTTAAATTGACTGATGGCTTTTTCTTCTCTGATGTAATGAGGAAGAGCATTCCACAATTGGGGAGCCATTACCGAGAACATATCGTGTCTTCTAGTGCCAATGATTTTTAGTGAAGGGACTGTAAGGAGCTTTTGAGTCGTCGATCGAAGAGAGCGACAAGTGTTATGGGGAATAAGCAATCGGTTGATAAATTGTGGTTCTTTAAAAATTAAGGTTTTGAAAGTTAAAAGTAATACGCTCGCGCATGCATGTTAGTCTATGGAGGCGCTTGTGTTTAGCGCTCGCTTATCGGTCAGCGCACCTTACTAAAAGAGGGTAAGTTTGAGATCGGTCATTAAATACAGGGGCACAAAGGCGGGTTACAGAAAGGGGGAGGCAGTCTGTCAGAGTCTGTATGGGGGGAGGGCCTATGCATCCTTGAAAGACAAATCTAGAACATGATCTTTGGATTAGAGAATGACACGGTGACAAAATTCATCACCGTTCCCGTCCCCGTGGATAACGCGGGAAATAATCCCATGTCATTTTCTAGTGTCTATTTCAACCTCAGTCCTTCTACACCAGCTTTCTTCAAAGCAAAGCTTGCAGGTCAGTGGTTGTGGCCATTCATACTCTGATTCTTATGGGAGCCAAGGATAATGAAGCCATTGTGACATCCTTGATGTGATTGGCTCTTAGGCACTGGTGGAATGAGGCATTATGACATCACAATATCTGCTCTGGATACCAGAGACTGTCATTCTGTAGTGTCTGTTTCAACCTCAGTCCTTCTACACCAGCATTCTTCAAAGCATTGAGCTTGTGGGTCAGTGGTTGTGGCCATTCATACTCTGATTCTTCCCTCTCTCCTTAAAGAATGACATGAAGATGGTTTCCCACGGTTATCCATGGGGACGGGAACGGTGATGAATTTTGTCACCATGTCATTCTCTACTTTGGATCTCTTTCTTAACTTGAGTCTTTAATAGGTATCACAGCTTGTAAAGAATCCAGTTTTCACAAGGCTCTGAATGCATTGCGGCTGCGTAACTATGTATAACATGGCAGCACAGGAAAAAGGGGCACAATATATCAAGCTCAAAGGACAATCAATTTGTAAAAAGCATATAAATAGCTAAAACATAGATTAAAAAAAATAATTCAAGCCTTATCAGAGAGTCTTTAATCTTTTTCCACTGGACCCCAACACGGTCCGTGTTTCGGCTTTAACGAAAAGCCTTCCTCAGGGGTGTGCTTGTAAAATCTATGAAGTAAAAAGGCAAAAAAATGTACGCATACACACTGTATATATATCGTACAATCATTAAATAAAATGAACAAAGTACAATAGATGGTTATGAAAGGACAAAATATCACCAAATAAAGCTGAACATGTACATTGTTAGAATATATGTTAAAAAACATCGCACCAGCATCTAACACAACATTTATATCATGGAAAATATCACCCCCCAAATATAATGTATGATAAACATGCACATCGACAAAATTCATATACTCATTAAACGCAGAAAAAACGATTGCTATACACAGTCAAAGAGTGTATAAGGACACACAACAGAGAAACCAAAAAATTATAGCCAAACATACCCATCTTAAAGCAACGGAAGTCGAATTTCCATAGCACAGAAGAGCAATGACTTTTATGAGAAATTAAAATTTGCTGTAATTATGGCATCACAGACATGAGAAGGACAATTCAGTAATCCAGGCCAGAGGTCTGCAATCTTTTCCATATAAAGGGCCCGCAAAGTGGACATAAGAAAGCTCTGGGAGCCACCAAAAGTTTTTTGTTTTATTAAGGTCATTTTAAATACTAATTTTGAATTGGGAGGTACTTTATCGTGTCTGTATTGTGATGATAATTGATTGTTGATTTTTTTTTTGTAATTTATATATTTACAATGTATTAACTCAGTTGAGATGATATTCTTTGTAAGATTTTTGTTATGTATATTTTATTTTTAAAACTCAAAAAAAAATTATTGAACATTAAATACTAATTTTGATTCTACGATCATTCCGCCACCCAAAAGTGCAGCAAGCAACGAGGATGCACACCACAGAGCCACTGCTATGCATAGCGGCCTGTCAGTCCACCTTGGTGTAAAGCTGTGGTCTCCAACTCCAACCCTTTGCAGGGCCACATTTTGGATTTGTAGGTACTTGGAGGGCCGCAGAAAATAATAGTTAATGTCTTATTAAAGAAATGAAAACTTTACATGTGGTAAATCTCGTTATAGTATATAAATCTTTCCTTAATTGCTTCTGATAATTTCAGCTATGCACAGATGGGGGGGCCATCGTTGGGAGGGGGCAGCATGACTTTTATTTTAATGGGGACAGATATTGTGCATGTGTAACTCATACACATCTGTACCCATTAAAAAAAAAAAGAAAAATGTCTTCCTGCCCCAAACAGCTGAATGGCAGTAGGCTGCTTCGGGGTTTCCCCTGCCACTCAGTTGTTCAGGCTTTTCCTACTGGCTCTGCGCATGTGTCAAAGTTGCTTTTCCAATGACTGATTGGATGGAATTACAAAAGACCTCCGCAAAACTCATTTGCATGAAAGTCATTTGAACATCATTTGCCATTTTCAAATCGGAAAATTTATCGGCCCACGGTGATCCATAAGATTTTAAGAACGATTTTTGTGCATCTGGGCCTCAGTGGCTGCTACCGACGATCGGTTCCAGGCAAGGAAAACCCTTCTGTGCACGGACAGAAGAATTTCCTTGCAAGTAAGACTGGTTCAAACCAGACTTACTTGCAAGGAAACCATTTGTGCATTGAGATATGTGAATGAGCAACCCTGGCGGAAGATAAGAGGATTAATCTGGCTTTTTTTTCCGATAAGCAGGCCTCTGAGTCACAGTGATACTTCGCATAATATTTAACTATTCTTATTTGCCAAAGTCAATGGCTGTCTTTCTGCCAGAAATTGTTCCGACCTGAATCCAGACAATCAAGCCCATAGTTCATGAAACAATCACAGGTTGCCACTGCTCGAATCTTAAGTAATACTGTTCTACTGTAGAAATGAAAAAAGTAAACAAACAAAAGAGAGCGAACATAATATGTGTTGATACCCATAAGATCATTTTATTGATCTGTGTAACCCAAGGAGGAATTTCCTGTATAAAGTGCCAAAACTGCCATAAAAAAACACCTTCTAGATTGGTACAATGTCTTGGGTAGGCCTTCGGAGTACACTGTTTACTTTTATTTTATTTTAGTTGAAACTTCCTGGCAAAGCTTTTTAAGAACTTGGAAAAAAAAACACAAAAAACCCTTTGGCATGCTCAAGCGCTGTGGCAGTCGGGCAATTACAAACCACACTGAGAGAGATGACTAAGCTGCAGGTTTTAACAATTCTCCTACAAGTGGTAATAATTAATAAGTCATGTGATATTTCCTCACTGCTCTGAGGCAACTGGGCTAATGTTTTCAATGATCGCAGTAAGGCGTTTCAAGTGAGAGCAGCTCGTAAATCTCTTTTCTGGGCTCCTAAGCTTCAGTTCTGAGGAGCATTTGAACAATCTCGTCCTTCAGGATCAGAAAGGCGCTTTTCTTCGCTGATTAACAGATGGTGAACAGACAGTTTTCTTGTGCACCACCTGCAGAAGTCAGTTGTTCAAATTTACGAATTGTTTCCCCGGCACCCTGATTTCATTCAAGGATGACAGCAATTTTCTGATCCATTGGTATAGGAAAAGCTCAGAAACCAGCTCAACCTCGACACATTTTCAAAAGACTGTATCAGGGACTTGGATAATTATATCAGTCTTCCTCCTGTTTTTTTTTGTTGTTGTTGTTGTTATAAAATTCCTTAGGGGCCCTTTTATTAAAAAGCGTCAAGCCCTAACATAAGAACATAAGAATTGCCATACTGGGACAGATCGAAGGTCCATCAAACCCAGTATCCTGTTTCCTGAGGGAGTGGTCTTTGGTATCTGAGTCAATCGGAGTCTTAGGCCCATCCCAGGATGCACTGGGAAGGAGGCCTAAGGCTCTGATTGGCCCAGGTGCCTAAGGCCCACCTAACGGGAGCCAATCAGGTCCTAAGGCCAGCGATGCTGCCGCAGTAAATGCACCGAAGCCCATTCAATTCCTATCGGCTTCGGTGAATTTACCGTGGCAGCATTGCTACCACAGCTTTTTATAAGGGGCCCTTAGCCACTTATTTACATTTTTAGAATATAGGAATAGCCTTACTAGGTCAGACCAATGGTCCATCAAGCCCAGTAGCCCGTTCTTACGGTAGCCAATCCAGGTCTCTAGTACCTAGCCAAACCCAAGGAGTAACAACATTCTAACATCTCAAAGAACAGCAAGATTCTGGAACCCCAATGGAAGCTGAGATTGTGATGTCATAATGCCTCATTCCACACTGCCTCAGAGCCAACCTCATCAGTGATGTTACAGTGGCTTAATTGTCCTATACTTGGCTCACATAAGAGCATAAGAACAGCCATACTGGGTCAGACCAATGGTCCATCAAGCCCAGTAGCCTGTTCTAACGGTATACAATCCAGGTCTCTAGTACCTGGCCAAACCCAAGGAGTAGCAACATTCCATGCTACCGATCCAGGGCAAGCAGTGGCTTCCCCCATGTCTAATAAGAATTATTAATGTTTAAAAAACTAACGGTGTGCCTTGACAATTTATGAACCTTGTCAGTGTGCCTCAAGATGAAAAAGATTGAAATCACAGGTCAGTACCCTCTAGGACCACCTACAAGCAGATCCCACAAAAGTAAGTGCAATCTAACTTTTAAGAGTGTGTACCAGCATACAATTTAGAACAGCCATTTTCCACACATGAAACATGCAGCTGACTCGAAACTGATAGACGCATTCCAAGCGCCTTGGGCATTACTTATATTGTACCTTTTTTTAACATTGTAATTTATACCATTCAACCAGTTTTTTATTTATACATTCAGATGTTGTTGGACCCATAATATAATTGTCACACTTTGTGTTAATAGTGTCTCACCAAAAGGCAGATGGCGGATGCAATCAATATTCTCAATTGTATGGACCTTCTGACCGTAGCCGGGCACAACGCTAACGGTTGCTTAACTCTTCGTCGGTCTAGCCTTTATTAAATATTCTTAATGTATTTATTTTAACTCATTTCATCATTTTGTCTTTTAATTTACAATTTTTCAATGTTTTTAATATCAAACAAAAGAACGTCACTTAACTTTATAGTGATCTAGCCTTCATTCACCTCTCCCGACATGCATGTTTCAAAATGAAACCTTTCTTCAGGGTTGAGGGAAACTACAATAAAATAGACAATACTATGTTCCTTACTTTCTCATATATAGTTAGACATACCTAACAACAGAAACTGCCTCTAATGTAAAGCAGCGGTTTGAAATTAGAGCCATTAAAACTTTTCCCTGGACAAAGTCAAGGAGTATGTTCAATATTGGGGGTATTCAAGTACCCTTATCACTTACAGAGAAGGCTCCTATGATTCAAGTGCTCTTGCTTCAATCCATGAGCACCTGCACCTATAAGGGGTGTGATTATCAGTGTGGGATACCATTAAGATGTGGTAATGCTTAGCAATGCTTATGTGTTTATTTATTTCGATTCCTATCTCGTCCTCCCCAGAGAGCTCAGTACGAGTTACACGGTGAGATGGATAAACTGGACATACTGGTCTCACTTGTTTATGATGGACACTACAGACCTATATTTTCCAATAGCCAGGCCCAGCCTTGCTGTCTGTGAACACATGTATCCTTTGAAATGCTAACCCAGCTGGCCTTTGTGTTGCAAAGTTCCTGTCTCCATTCCCTGCTGGGAGGATATTTCTCCAAGGTTCTGCTGAACTGTTATCAGTACTGTATGACTTCACATATGCCAGGCACCCTGGAAAGCCATAAAACATTTATAACAAGCAAGGATCCCTGCAGGACGATGTGGGTGTAGAGAGATGAAAGGACTTGGTACCAAAACATTTGCTGAACCGAGTTATGGGAATCAAGCACAGCTGGGTTGTTGAAAGGTCACCCTTGCCAACTTTCTGCATAAGACTATCTACAAGGTGATAAGGATCTCAGAGCTGGAGGAAGAAAGTTCACCAAGAATTCTCTGTTTCTGCTCAGGCCCCCCTCCTGGGGGGGGGGGGGGAAGTGAGAGAGGCGTGGACTGGGGGAGGAATAGTTAGGTATACATTTTTGTACCAATAGGGAATTACATGACCAGAATTCGGGGATGTGCTGCTTTTTGGAACGAAGGAAGAATTTCTCTGTATAAAAAACACGTGCATCACAGGTAGAGCCAGAGAGAGATTCACTTACTTATGCTACGGGGAACTGCTAGCCCCCTGCTAAGCATATGAGTGCAAGTTCTTCTCTCCATTGCATATTCTGAACTGACAATATATTTTTCTGCTATGCCTTAGCTGCTGTAATTTTGTAAGTTTTTATACTAACAATAAACAAATATTGTCTGTTTTTGGAACATACAATGCTGTCTCGTAGTTATTCCAATGAGGTAAACAAAGCAGCCTTTACTTCAATGGTAACACACATAATAATCTAACAAACAAGAGACAGAAGACTAAGGCAATATGGGCTACAGTGAAGTTTGTCTAGTTCGATTTTTTTCTGGATTAGCAGACGCATGAAACATGCACAGAGAGACTCAGATTCAACATATATGAGGAATACATTAGTTTGGGAGTTGCAATCTGTATGGAACAAAATGCTGCTGACCGACTCATATTCCATGAGAGCCACTGTTCTCACATTACCCCTCTTCTCAAGTCACTTCATTGGCTCCCCATCCGTTTCCGAATACAGTTCAAACTCCTCTTACTGACTTACAAGTGCATGCACTCTGAAGCCCCCAATATCTCTCCACTTATCTCCCCCTATGCTCCTCCCCGTGAACTCTGTTCATCAGCCAAGTCCCTCTTATCTGTACCCTTCTCCTCTACTGCCAACTAGAGGTGTGCATGGGAACGGGGATTGCGGAAATCCCACAGGTCCCACAGGGACCCTGCACGGATTCCTCCCCCCCCCCATATGTCTACGGGACTCCCACGAGGACTCCTCCCAGACACATAGGTGGACCCGGAGTTCCCATCCCAAGGCCTACCTAATGATGATAAAGATGATACCGGTCCAGGCCCGGTGCCGCAGCAGGAATAGCCATGCTGAGAACTGAGTTCAGCACGTAGGCAATGAGCTCAGCACATAGGCACACAGAGAGCGTTGCTGCTGATTCATCAGGAGGTGTCATGTGCAGGCTACAGCGGGAAGACAGCCTGTATTTAGTGAGCCCCCCGAGCCCCCCGATGTCCCAGATACTGGCGAATGAGAGAGAGACCCGAGGAGGAGACCAGCTTTAGAAGCTGTGGCGGCGGTAGCACGACCGAGGAGATTTGAAAATCGAAAGGAAGAAAAGGAAGATTCCTTCGGAAGCTAGCATGAGCAGCAGTGAGGCTTTACACTTGTAAAAAGTAAGTGCACTGGAGTAATGTTGCTTCTTTTCTAGCCACTGTCTATTCTAATTCGTTCCTTCACTGTTAACTGTTTATATTGGTTTTTTTATTGTCGGTTTCAATAAACTAAGACTTAAAAAAAAAAAATATCAAAACTTTCTGAAGTAATTGCTGCTTTTTATGGGGACAGGTAACTTTTTAGGGGGGGGACGGGTGGGGACGGAAAGAATTCCTCGCGGGGACAGGCGGGGACGGAGGGGATTCCAAACGGGGATGGAGGGGATTCTGGCGGGGACGGGTGGGATGTCTGTCCCCACGCAACTCTCTACTACCAACTCCAAACTCCGTCCCTTCTTTCTTGCCACACGGTTTACCTGGAACAGGCTGCTCAAATCAAGACGTCTTGCTCCATTCCTAGCAGTTTTCAAATCCAAGCTAAAAGCCCACTTTTTTAAAACTGCTTTCAACTCTTAACTGCTGTCAGATGCCTAGACCCGCTGTATCATTTCCTCTACCATAATCTCCCCTACCCTGAGATGTCCTGTCTGTCAAATTAGATTGTTAGCTCTTCTGTGCAGGGACTGTCTAGTGTATGTTAAATGTACAGTGCTGCGTACGCCTTGTAGCACTAAAGAAATAATAAATAGTAGTAGTTTGGTGGTTTAGACTGAAGAATTATGTGAAGAGGTAGGTTTTTATTGCTTTACTAAAGCTCAAAAGCCTTTTGAAGGGTTTGATGTTTGGAGGAGTTGATTCCGGTACTTTGGTAAGAAATGAGAGCAGGACCTTCGTCTGGAACGTTCTAGTTGGAGGCTCTGACCAGGGGGTAATTGCAGATGCGTTTCCTCCTGGGAGCAGAGGGGTCTTTACGGGACATAAGCTAGGATTTTGGCTACGTAGCAGGGTGCCATGTTGTGTAAGGACTTCAACACAAATGCTAAGGGGTCCTTTTATCAAGCCGCGCCAGCGGGGTTAGCGCGTCAGACATTTCATCACGCGCTAACCCCCCGCGGCAAGCAAAAAAAATAACGCCAGGTCAATGGAGGCGTTAGCGACTAGCGCAGCAGGCGGTTTAACGCGCGGTACCCCTAAGCCTTTGAAGATGCAGCATTTGGCTATGGACAGTGGAAAAGTAAGGGGAGGCAGGGGGAGAAAAGGGGGGGCGGACTGCCCTGGGTGCCATGGTCTCTCCTCCTCTCCGCCCCTTCCCACTCCTCCCCCGCCGAGCGCACGCCTTCAATTCCCCGCCACTGTACCTCTAGCTCCAACTTGCTGCTCGCGCCGGCCACAGCGCTCCCCTCCAATGCTACTTCCAGGTCCCGCGACTAGGATGTGACATCGGAGGGAGAACCAACGCTGGCGTGGGCAGCAAGTTAGAGACGCTGCTCGCGCCGGGCGCGTACAGGGGAAGGGAAGGGGAAGGAGCAGAGAGGTGTAGAAGAGGGGGGGGGGCTCAACACCCCGGGTGCCTCCCACCTTTGCTACGCCACTGGCTATGGGTAGTCAGCGGTCTGACTCCAGTGCTTGGGATATCGAATCGTGGGTGCTTCTAGATCGTCCGAGGCAACGTACATGTACATTATGGTGATTATGTGTCTTTTGTATTAATTTTAGGTATTATGATGTGTGTTCTGATTCTCTGAAGAAGATATAGCGAAATGAGCTCGTCAGAATGAGCTCTCTTTATGACTTGCTTGATACCACTCAGATAAATGGACTTTTATATTTTGTATTATTTATACATTATAAAGCGTGATTTTGCACATTTATTGGAGGTGGTGGAGGAAGGCCAATGATTAAAATCTTTGTCCGCGTTGGCTGAACGGCCATTGGCCTGGCATGTGATTCGGACATATGGTCCCAGGCCTTACCTCCTTGCCACGGACGATCTAACTATTTTTATATACAGTAGTACCTCGGAATCTGAACGCCTCAGAACTACGAACGCTTTGGAATCCGAACGCCCTGCACTTTGTATGTGTGTGTTTCTGCCCCAAAATCTGAATGCTGCTTTGGCATATTTGTTAATATTTTACCTTAAAATCCAGTGTATTTACTGTTAAAATTTGAGTTTGTGGGACCCCCAGGGATGGATTAATCCAGTTTCTATTATTTTCAATGGGAAAAGTTGTCTTGGAACTCGAACACTTTGGAACTCGAACGGGGTTCTGGAATGGATTAAGTTCGGATTCCAAGGCATCATTGTATATATAAAATTTGTTTTAAGATCTTAACTTCTTGATAAAGTTTGATATTTAAGGACATACCTATTGAGGTTTATATCTTGAATTATATTTTTGTTTTGTTTTCTGCAATTGCCGATTGTGGAATTTTTTTTGAATTTTTGCTTTTGGGTTTTGTTCAAAGAAATACACATTTCAGAGGTTTCGCAGAAGAAGAAACCAAAAACCTTTAAACATGTAAAAAATTAAAAAAAATAAATAATGCTTCAATACTGAAAAAATAAACTCTGTAAGTTTAATTAGTAAACATAATGAGCTGTGTTTCACACATATTAGGAAGGAACAATTATTGAAGCCATGCATCTTACAAGCCTTGAGTTGTTATCACCACTATTTTGGCATCTCTGATCAGTGTGCATCTTGCAATTATGCTCAGCCCACCACATAAAAAAACAAATTAGCTCTCGGCTAATGTGATAATGAGACCATCTTTAGACGCTTGTCAACCGAAGTGTAGAAAATGAAGCCACGTAAAAACCCAATCCACCCAGCACAATGAAGCACTTGCGCTTAGCAGAGATTGTGAATGTCGATCCTGAACGAGGTACCGAGTCGTTTAAGAAATGTGTTGAAAAGAAATCATTTCAATGGCAATCGCAAAAATAAAGAAAAATTCTAGAAAGGCTCATTTCGAGTTCCTTGAAACGGGTAATGTCTGAAGGCCACCAAAAGATTTTAGGCTTACAAATTACATTACATTACATTACATTACATTACATCAGGGATTTCTATTCCGCCATTACCTTGCGGTTCAAGGCGGATTACAAAAGGTTAGTTTAAGGACAGAATTACAATGAATAAAGAATTACAATGAATAAAGAATTACAATGAATAAAGAATTACAGTGTTACTGAATGACAGATTTATATGAATTGTAGAGAATAGCTAGAGAGATAATATGAAGATCTTAAGGGTTTTCAGTGGTCGTGTTGTTATTTCTGTTTTAGGGATTTCTTGAAAAGTGTGGTTTTTATTTCTTTTCTGAACGTCTTGTAGTCTGGGGTGGTCATCAGAAGGTTGGAGATTTGGTTATCCAGTCTTGCAGCTTGTGTGGCTAGGAGGCCGTCATGTAGTTTTGTTCTTTTCACTTCTTTGGATGGGGGGGGTATGAATGGGGAGTGCGTTTTTCTGTGTCTGGTGCTGGTTGCCTGGATGAGGCGATTGTTCAGGTATGATGGGCTGTCTCCATGTAGTGTTTTAAATAATATGCAGTAAAATTTAAATTGGATTCTTTCTTGGATTGGGAGCCAGTGTGAGTTGATGTAGGCTTCAGTGATGTGGTCGTGTTTTTTCAATGAATAGACGAGTCTTAAGGCTGTATTTTGGATTGTTTGGAGTTGTTTTATCGTGGTTGCCGGACATGGGAGGAAGAGAATGTTACAGTAGTCCAGTATTCCTAGTATTAGGGATTGTACTATAAGTAGGAATTGTGTGCTTTCAAAGAATTTCCGTACTTGTCTCAGGTTTCTCATGATTGCGAATGATTTTTGAGTTGTTTTGTTTATTTGTGGCTGCATTGTGCAGCATCTATCTATGGTCATGCCTAGTAGTTTTATGGTTGTTTGGATGGGATATTTGGTTGTGTTTATTTCTAGGATGGTTGTGGTTTGGATCCTGTCGTTTTCTAGGAGGATGAATTTGGTTTTGTCTTGATTGAGTTTAAGTTTGTGATTTTCCATCCAGGTTGTGACCGCTTCTAGTGTTTGGTGAAGTTCCTCTGTCATGGTAGGTTTGGAATGCTCGTATGGGATGAGGATGGTGATGTCATCTGCATAGCTATAGGATGTTATGCCTAGATTATCCAGATGGGTTCCTAGAGAGGCAGTGTATAGATTGAAGAGAGTGGGGGACAGTGGAGATCCTTGTGGTACGCCGCATGGGTTTGACCAGGATTCTGATTTTTCTTTGTTTGATTTTACACTGTAGGTTCTGAGTTTTAGGAATCCTTTGAACCAGGCGTATACTTTGTCTGAGATGCCTATTGCATCTAGTATCTGTAGAAGGATGTTGTGGTCTACTAGGTCAAATGCTGCCGATAGGTCCAGTTGTATGAGTAGCATTTTTTTCCCTATACTAAGTTGTTGTCTGGCGGTATCCATGAGGGAGCCTAGTAATGTCTCTTTTAAATATGAATTTTGATTCTATAAGCATGCCACCGTCCAGCAAGGTATGAAGGTGCAGTGGTGTAGTGAGGGGGGTGGTCCACGCCGGCACACGTCCTCCTCTCTGCTCCCCTCCCGCTCCCCCACTACTGTGCACACACCCCTTCCCTTGTACCTCTTTAATGTTCGTGGGGTTACCGATTGCACTGGAAATGAATGCATGCAGCAGGAGGGGGCAGGGAAGGAGTAGATGAGGGGGGCAGAGAACGGGGTAAAAGAGGGACACCACCACTCTGGGGGCCTCTCACCTTCACTACACCTCTGTGAAGGTGCGTACAACACAGACACTGTATTCCATTGCTGTCAGTCAGCTCACCTTGGTGCAAAGTACCATAGACCTTTTCTTTAATTTTCATACCTTTCAAGCCAATATTGGGGGAAGAGAATGGGGCCTTTTTGTGGAGGATTAAGTGACTTGCCCAGGGTCACAAGGAGCAGCACTGGGATTTTATTTCACAACCTCCGGGTGCAAAGGCATCAGCTCTACCAGCAAGCCACATCTTCAGTCTGTCCCAGTATAGCAGCACTTATGTTCTTATGTGAGCCAGGTATAGTACAACCAAGCCATTGTGACATCACTGATCAGGTTGGCTCTTAGGCATTGGTGGACTGAGGCATTATGACATCACAATATGAGCTCTGGAATGTTGGCCTCTGTTGGAAACAGAGGGCTTGATGAAAGGGAAAGGGAATTGGGACTCACATACTGGCTTTTTGAGGCTTTGGCATTCAAAGCGCTGGGCACTGGAGGATTAAGTGACTTGCCCAGGGTCACAAGGAGCGGCACCAGGATATGATCTCACAACCTCTGGGTGCAAAGGCAGCAGCGCTACCAGTGAGCCGCACACCTTCCTAGTGTACGTTAAACAGCAAACAGTAATTCCACTTTGCTTGAGTTGGAGCAAAGGTGCACCATCAGGAGGTTTTGCCACCACTGTGGGTAGAGAAAAGGCTCCACCACGCTCCACTGGGTTGTGTGTGATTGCGTGGTCATCTTGGTGCCTAAACAGAAGGAAATGAGTCAACCAGCATTTGCCTGCGTGCATGCAGGTCCGCCCCGGGCACAGTCTTCCTAAGGGCACCCCTTTTCCTCTCCCTCTCCCCCCCTCCTCTCCTTGCCGCGCGCCCCTTGACTTTCCCCGTACCTTCACCGGCACGAGGTTGCTGACTTCGTCGGCATCTGCGCCCTCTCTGACATCACCTCCGGGACCCGCGCTTAGGAAGTGACATCAAAGGGCGAGCCAACACTGACGTGGGCATGTTTCTCACGCCGTAGAAGTTGAACGGGTGTGGGGAAAATGGAAGGAGTCACGTGAGTAGCAGGGAGGTGGGGAAGAGGGCGGGGGAGGGGCGCTGCTCACCCATACTACGCCACTACATGCATGTTTGTCGATGTGACCATGCAGGCACACGTGACCCAGCATAGCTTCACAGGGCTGCATATCACGAGATGCCCTGGAATAGAATTGATCTTTATAACACAGCGTGATGGAATAGAGGTAAAAGAAATGAACGTAAGAACAGCCATACCGGGTCAGACCATTGGTCCATATAGCCAGTTTCCTGTTTCCAACAGTGGCTAATCCAGGTCACAAGTACCTGTTAGAAACCCAAATAATAGTAATATTCCATGCTACTGATCCCTTGCCCTATGTCTGTCTCATGATAAAGAATTTCGAGCTTTGTGGCTAGCAGCTCACTCTTATAAAGACTTTAGATCACACTTGAAAACCTATTTATTTTCCAAATACCTGACCAAATAACTCTCGTCATTCCATGAATTGTGATTTTCTTGAGCAATTTTTTGTAAACCGCATTGAACATAATGGTTACGCAGTCAACAAGTACAATGTTATGTCATGTCAATAACAGTCTATGGATTTTTCCTCCAGGAACTTGTCCGAACCTTTCTTAAACCCAGCTATGCTATCCGTAGTAACTACATGCTCTGGCAAGAGTTCCAGAGCTGAACTATTCTTGGAGTATAAAAGTATTTCCTCCTGTTTGTTTTTTAAAAAAATATTCTCATGTAATTTCATTGAGAGCCCCCTGCTTTTTGTACTTTTTTTTTTTGGAAAGGGTGAAAAATCGATTCACTTGTCTCCATTCTACATCATTTTATAGACCTCAGTCATCTCTTTCCCGAGCTGAAGAGCCCGACCTCTTCAGTTTTTCCTCATACGAGAGGCGTATATCATGAAGGAACAGCATAGAGTGTTTGCTCAGCCATATAAAATATTAGAGGGTCAAAAAGGGAGAATGCAAGTTTATGGGCAAAAAAAAATGGTTGAACAACTGGACCATAAGGCTGTGACAACATGTACAGAGTAGCCACGGTTATAATCTTTTCTTTTATCATTATATGTTATTAGAATTAGTCTCCCACATGACAGGACCTTGAGGAAATTACAGTTATAATCTTTTTTTTTTTTAATCTTTATTAGTTTTCAATTATTAACAGTGCAATACAGTGAATTTAAACATAAACGAATCAAACAAAAGCACTTTAAATATACAAATATTTCAACAACAAACATTTTCACCTTCCCCCCTCCTCTCCTCCCCTTAACTAATGAAAATAAAACCACATGTATAATTTCAATAAAATAGATATAGGGCTCCTTTTATCAAGCCGCACTAGCGGGATTAACGCGTGCGGCGTTTCATCACGCATTAACCCCGTGCTGGCCTAAAAACTACCGCCTGCTCAAGGGAGGCGTTAGCGGCTAGTGCGGCCGGCGGTTTAGCACGTGGTATTACACGCGACAAACCGCTAGCAGGGCTTGCAAAAAGGAGCCCATAATGAATAATAATGATAATGTTTTCCCATCTCCCTCCCTCCCACTCTGGATGTGTAAGGACAGATAAAAAGAAAGTAGAGTAGAGTAGATCGGAAGATGTCATAATGCCACTTTATAGAACAATGGTCAGACCGCACTTAGAATATTGTGTCCAACACTGGTCTCCATACATCAAGAGGGATATAACTCTGTTGGAGAAAGTGCAGAGGCGAGCCACGAAACTTGTCAAAGGGATGGAGCATTTGAGCTACAAAGAACGACTCAGGAAACTGGGACTGTTTACCCTCGAGCAGAGAAGAATGAGAGGGGATTTGATAGAGACTTTTAAAATATTAAAAAGATTTGATAAAATAGACCAGGAAGCAGCATTGCTAACATATTCAGAGGTGACACGGACAAGAGGTCATAGCCTGAAACTGTGTGGCAGCAGGTTCAGGACAAATGTCAGGAAGTTCTGCTTCACACAGCGAGTGGTGGGTGCTTGGAATGCACTCCCGGAGGAGGTTGTGGCAGAGACTACTGTACTGGGATTCAAGCGCAAGTTGGATGCACACCTTCTTGCATATCATATTGAGGGATACGGTAAAGTCGGGTCTCCAAAAAAGAGTACCTAAATGGGCCGCCACGTGTGCGGAGCACCGGACTGGATGGACCTCGGTCTGATCCGGTGGAGGCGTTTCTTATGTTCTTATGAAAAGGTACATGACAACTCTTGTGACTTAATAAATGATGTCAATGGGCTCCACACTAGAGAATGACAAGGTGACAAAATTCATCACCGTTCCCGTCCCCGTGGATAACCACGGGAAACCTTCTTCATGTCATTCTTTAAAGAGAGAGGGAAGAATCAGAGTATGAATGGCCACAACCACTGACCCGCAAGCTTTGCTTTGAAGAATGCTGGTGTAGAAGGACTGAGGTTGAAACAGACACTACAGAATGACAGTCTCTGGTATCCAGAGCAGATATTGTGATGTCATAATGCCTCATTCCACCAGTGCCTAAGAGCCAATCACATCAGTGATGTCACAATGGCTTCATTATCCTTGGCTCCCATAAGAATCAGAGTATGAATGGCCACAACCACTGACCCTCAAGCTTTGCTTTGAAGAATGCTGGTGTAGAAGGACTGAGGTTGAAATAGACACTAGAAAATGACATGGGATTATTTCCCGCGGTTATCCTCGGGGACGGGAACGGTGATGAATTTTGTCACCGTGTCATTCTCTACCACCCTTTCAAATGCACAGTTATAATCTTAGCATAGGGTAACCTGCATGGTAAACTAGTCACCTCACTAACATGAAACTGTATCCCAGAAGGCTGGAATAATCTACACTGAAAGGTGTTTTGTAACTATAGCAACAGTACATCGGGCTTCTTCGAAGACTGGGGAAACTTGCAGAAGTGATCCCGGTTAAAACCCATACATTGTGGGGGAGGGGTTGGAGATGCTGAGTTTCACAGGTTTTGGTGATCGAATGGTTTGGGAGTGATGCATTTGGGAGGAGAGGACTTTGTAATAGATTGGGTGGTGGTCCCTTAGGAAACAGAGATGAAGCTAGTGATTCCTGGGATGGCTTGTCAGCATAGATGGCAAAGACTGCTACTGAAGCGGCATTGGAACATGCCTGGGGCAGACGGAGGTAGATCCAATAAATAGCACCCGAGCTTAGGTGACAGAAGAGATCTTCGCTGGTAAGACTTTGCTGAGAAACTGCTTGCAAACTCGGGGGAAAGGGAGACTTAAACTTTCCCTTGAAGCTCAGGGACTTCAAGTACTCTGCTCATGCAGCAAGGGATAGTTTAAGGGATAGTTTTTTCTTAGCATAGGAAGTCTGTTACAGTTCATAGTGTCAAAGTCGGTCCTCGAGGGCCAGAATCCAGTCGGGTTTTCAGGATTTCCCCAATGA
Organism: Geotrypetes seraphini; assembly: GCF_902459505.1. Classification (NCBI taxonomy): domain Eukaryota; kingdom Metazoa; phylum Chordata; class Amphibia; order Gymnophiona; family Dermophiidae; genus Geotrypetes; species Geotrypetes seraphini. The sequence goes on along the minus strand of NC_047086.1, from coordinate 388,604,615 downwards.
ATCTGCATGAGATCTATTTGCATGCACTGCTTTCAATGCATATTCATTGGGGAAATCCAGAAAACCCGACTGGATTCCGGCCCTCGAGGAGGGACTTTGACACCCCTGGTAGAGTTTAAGGGGGCTATTTTAAAATTGCTATAGTGTCAGTATAAAGCAGAGCTAATAGGCACAGGAAGCCTCGGTTTAGACTTTAATTTCCTCCCTCCCACCCCAACTCCCACTCATCCCTGATTTCTGATTGTTAGGCCCTTGAACCAATTAGAAGGCTGCAAAAATTAGAACATGTGAGCAAGTGCAAAGTGATGCATGTGGGGGGGGGGGAAAAGGAGCCCAAACTATAGCTACATAATGCAGGGTTCCACATGAGGAATCGCCACCCAGGAAAAGGATCTAGGTGTCATCGTTGAGGATACATTGAAACCCTCAGCTCAGTGTGTGGCAGCGGCTGAGAAAGCAAACAGAATGTTAGGAATTATCAGGAAAGGAATGGAAAACAAAGATGAAATCGTTACCCATGTCCTTGTATCGCTCCATGTGCACGCACTTTGAATAGTCACCGCATCTCAAGGATAGAGCAGAATTAGAAAAGGCACAGAGAGGGGCGATGAAAATGATAAAAGGGATGGGATGACTTCCCTATGAGGAAAGGCTAAAGCAGCTAGGGTTCTTCAGCTTGAAGAAGAGATGGCTCAGGGGAGATATGATAGAGGTCTACAAAATAATGAGTGAAGCGCAGCGGGTGGATCTGAATCCCTTGTTTACTCTTTCTAAAAGTATTAGGACTAGGGGGCTTGCAATGAAGTTCCTAAGTAGTAGATATAAAACAAACCAGAAAAAATGTTGTTGTTTATTCACTCAGTGTGTATGTAATTAAACTCTGGAATTTGTTGCCGAAGAATGTGGTGAAAGAAGTTAGCTTAGCAGTGTTTAAAAAAAGGTTTGGTTAATTTCCTAAAAATCCAAAAGACATTATTGAGGAATCCCACTGCCTATTCCTAGGATAAACAGTATAAAATCTGTTTTACTCTTTGGGATCTTGCCAGGTACTTGTGGAAACAGGATGCTGGGCTTGATGGACCTTCGGTATGTCCCAGTATGGCAACTCTTTGGTTCTTTACAGTATACTAACTTATTGGAGAATTCTATAAAGTCCGCCTAGCCAATGGAAGCGCCTAACTTGATTAATAGTCTTAATCTGTGCTGATAATTTGCACTTGACCCCTCGTAATTGGCATTAATTGGAATTAATTGACAGGCATCTAATCTGGTGGGTGTGATTCTCTAAAAGTTAGGTTGCCTTGGTCCAAAGTGCCCCCCTAAAAATGGGGATTGTAGGCATGTTTTGGACTTAGGCCCCTGTTTTTGACTTAGGCTTCGTTGCGAGCCTAACTTAGGTGCATGCATTTAGGCCAAGAAAGCCATGGCATTAATACAGTGGTCTAAAAGTTAGGATGCCTAGCAATACCTAATGCTGCTCAGGCGGTGCTAAGCGTGTTTCTATACAGTGCTCCTAACCTTTATAGAATTGCGCTTAGCGCTGCACTAGTTGGCACCGACGGTTTAGGTGACCTCTATAGAATCTGGTGACCTCTATAGTGTGCATTTTGGGGCTGATTCTATAAAGCAGGGGTGTCCAACCTTTTGGCTTCACTGGGCCACATTGGCCGAAAAAAAATGGTTCTGGGGGCCGCACAAACGTGAAAATGCTGCAGCAAGACACAGGAGGGAGCCAGCAAGACGGTAAACACCAGGAGGCAGCAGAGAAAAACCACTGCATCGCCCTCGACCGGGGCCGCACAAAATACTTCACGGGGCCGCAGGTTGGACACCCCTGCTATAAAGGGTACCTAAGTTGGCAAAATGCTCTTAACAGCCTCAATAATTAGTTAAAAAAAAAATAATTAATTCGGCGAAAGGCGTCAATCCAATTCTCTATTGGATAGACATCTATCACAATGTGCTTAGCAGCTCCTATCGCCTAAGTGGGTGTTTCTATGGGTGGAGTGTGAATTCAGCACCGCTAAACGTGATTCTCCAAAATTTAGGCACCTGAAAATACAGGCCTTTAAAACCCTTGTCTACATTTCATGTCCCCTTCAGGATATCTAAATGTTGAGGTGTGTGTAAGAGACTTTATTTGGGTGGGCTTAGCACGTTGACATTTTGCAGGGATAATAAAACCTTTTTCAAGACGCCCGGGGCGCCATTTAGATGTTTGAAATTAGACCTATTTTAAAAGAGAATAAGGGCCAAAAAGGTAACCAAACTGATCACTGTAGAAATGAAATTATGCCCCCCCCCCACAGCACACACACTTCTCCAGTGGTCACTGACTCCCTACCACCCCCCCCCCCCAAAAAAAAAAGATGTAAATGAAATACTACATACACATCTCTAGAACAGTAGCACCTAGTATGGGAAAGCCTATTAGAACATCACACAAGTATCTTAAGTAGCCTGGTGGGTGGGGCTAGTGAACCATAGAGAGGAGGGCCCAGGCCGTAAGCCAGTATATATGGTGGAAAACGTGAGCCCACCCAAAACCTACTGTACTGCTATACAGGTACCACCTACAGCCATAAGGGCTATTGGGGTGGTAGACAGGTGGGTAGGCTAGGTTTTGAGGGAGTTTTGGAGGGTTCAATATACATTAAAAGGGGGTTCTGATGAGATATGTACCGGACACCTTTTATGTGAAGTTCACAGCAGTGCCTCCCAAATTGCCTCACTTCCCTGTTGGGATGTCTGCATGGCCAGTCTATTAAGATGCTGGTCTCTCCCACATCCAAATGGGCTTGATTTGGATGTTTTGAACATGGAGGCTTTTGTATTTGAAAATGGCCAAAAACGTTAGATGCCTTATGGGCTAAGATGCCCAAATAGATCATTTTAAAAAAAAAAAGTTGGATTTCTGCTGAGAAAATCCGAGGCACACGAGTTCCACCCCGCTACTGAAAGAACTACTCTGGCTCCCGATTGAATTGCAGGGTGACATTCAAGACCCTACTGCCGACGCACAAAATCATTCATGTTGCCTGAACCACAATATCTAGTGGCCAGACTACATTGGCACACAACAACGCGCGCACTACGCTGGAGCCAAAATTACCTACTGGAAATTCCCTCTTTCAGAAACGTCAAATACAAAATAATGATCTCGGTGATGGTTCCAAGCTGGTGGAATGCTCTCCAGAAGGAACTAAAACTAGATAAAGGTACCGGAAAGTTCAAGAAAGGGATAAAGACCATCCTCTTTGTAGACTACTTTAGCCAATAAAACAACATAGAGGAGACAGTTGGCTAGTCCCCCCTCACCCCCCCCCCAATCAGGAACTCGATAGGAAGAACACAATAGGATATAAATAGGCCAAGGGCTGAAGCCTAGAAAACTAGTTTCCCCACCCTGACTTTTGAACATCTTGCTGGAAACGTCTAAAGTCACTTAGATGCTCTACCGAAAATGCCCCTCTATGTGATCTTGATAGTTCATGTACACACACAATTTTGAATTCTTGTTAGGCTGACCTGGCCAAAGGCATCACAACTTGTAATGTTTGTTATTGGTATCTGAAATACGCTCTCTAAAATTGAAAGAGGATAGATTCCGTACAAACGTAAGGAAGGTCTTCTTCACCCAGAGAGTGGTAGAAAACTGGAACGCTCTTCCGGAGGCTGTCATAGGGGAAAACACCCTCCAGGGATTCAAGACAAAGTTGGACAAGTTCCTGTTGAACTGAAACGTACGCAGGTGAGGCTGGACTCATTTAGAGCACTGGTCTTTGACCTGGGGGCCGCCGCGTGAGCGGACTGCTGGGCATGATGGACCACTGGTCTGACCCAACAGCGGGCAATTCTTATGTTTTTATTCACGAAGGAAAATTACCAACCTTAAGTGAAACTAGAAAAAATTATTGTTTCTTTTTTGTGTTTACTAAGGTAGAGTAAGACTGACTGGCTCTCTTGACATGGTTTATTTTCTTTTTCTCCTGCTAATCTCGGTGCTTTCCACATAAGAAGGTGACTCAACTCTGTTGACCAACTTTACAATATTGCCTTTGTGCATTATTGGAATGGAACACTGCATACTGTAAATATTTGAATGGAAGGTGTGGGAGTGAAATATTTGTATCCACTATCATTGTCCTTATCTCTGTTTTGCTTTATAACCCCTCATTGTAAAGTCATATAAAGGATCTCTTGACATTGGTAGGAGGTTGGGTAAGAAGTTTGCTGTTCCCTCGGTTCATCGGCTAATCTGACTTTATTTTCACCGATAAGGATTTTGTTTTATTTCTTCCCATCAGTTAAATGCATTGTTATTAAAAAATTTTCAAGCCTATTAAAAACAACCCACCTCCAAGGAGATACCTTTATGATAAAGTAGCCAAATGTTTTCCGACACCCAACTCTGTAGGCTTTTAAAGCATTACCCTCACTAAAGAAGAAATCTGATTTATCTGACTCAGAGTTTTACTAATTCTTTATATCCATGACTCAGCATATCGGCCACAGTTTTTCCATGTGTTTCTTCAGCAGTATAATAAGACCCTATTGTCAGTACACGCAAACCCCATAATCTACATATGATGCTCAAACTTGACCAATAAACCGTAAGCTATAATGGTTGGACTTAGTCAACTACTAAATTGCACTTGTTATAAGATTAAGCTTGGTATTTCTATAGCCTAACTTATACAGATAAGAAATTTAGGGGCCTTTTTTTCTAAAGTGCATTAAAATCAGAGCTTAATGCAGGGGTGTCAAACTCAATCACATTAAGGGGCCGAAATCCAAAACACAGACTAAGTTGCGGGCCAGATCCCACCCAATCTCTGCCCCAGACCCCGCCCCCATAATAATACTAATTATAACACCATTTTTCCCATTCATTTTTCATATATATGCACACACAATAATAATCTTATTAACACATAATGGTAATGGTTAACCACAAAATTAAACTACACAAAACACACTGTATGCTTCTCAACATTCATTCCTACCAGAATACAGATAAATGCTATGCAAATATGGGACCAAAAACTAAAAGGACTAATACATATTTTAAAAAAACACCCTAAGATTCAAGATTCTGCATGCAGTACAACCCCCAGAGAAAAAGAAACAAGTGTATTTCTTCCTGAGCAGTGCAAAAGATAGACAGCAGATTAAAATGCTCAAAACTGACACAATTCAAACTTGAAAATAAAACCATTCCCCCTACCGTTGTTGTCTCCCTCCCTCCATGCTGTGCTTCCCTCCGGCCAGCTCCAACCTGGCCGTTTTATGTGGCCCGCGGTCCGATGCTCCCCGGTGTCATCTTGTGGCCGGCTCCCTCTTCCTTACAGCCGTAATGTGCACGGAGCCGCGTGCGGCGGCTCCTCATGCGTCCTGCACCTGAACCGGAAGCCTTCTCTCTGACGTCGCAACGTCAGAGGGAATGCTTCTGGATGAGGTGTGGGACGCGCGAGGAGACGCGGCTCCGTGCACATTACGGCTAGGAGGAGGAGGGAGCCGGCCACAAGGTAAAACTGGGGGCATTGGGCTGCAGGTCGCATGAAACGACCGGGTGGGCCGGATTTACCCCACGGGCCTTGAGTTTGACACCTGTAGCTTAATGCATTGTAATGCAGTATTTTACTGCACACAAAGTCCAAATTTAACACAGCACCTTTTGGGGTAGATCCCTGTGTTTTTTTTATTTCAGGCCATGCAGTGGGTGGTAGTGGTTAGAGCCTTGGTACCCTGAGGTTGTGGGTTCAAATCCTGCACTGCTCCTTGTGACCCTGGGCAATTCACTTAATCCCCATTGCCCCAGGTACATTAGATAGAGTTAGGGGAAAATGCTTGAGTACCTGAATAATTTGTAATCCACTTAGAATTGTAGGATATGCAGAATATAAATTGTTAAAAAGAAGGAAAATATTTGTAAAACTGAGACGAATTCGGCATTGCTTTCACCAGAGAAAACTTTTAGATCTTGGTTCAGTCACTGGTACTATCTCAACTGGTTTATTAGAATGTCCTTTATGCAGGATGCAAAGAAAATGGGTGTCAGGTCAAAAGCGCGCTGGGACAAAGGAGCGCCCAGACAATTGAGCGCAGCGCGCACCGCCGCGCCGCTCTAAATTACTGTTTTTAGTGCTCCGACGGGGGGCGTGGGGGGGGAACCCCCCCCACTTTACTTAATAGACATCGCGCCGCGTTGTGGGGGCGTTGTGGGGGTGTGGGGGGTTGTAACCCCCCACATTTTACTGAAAACTTCACTTTTTCCCTGTTTTTAGGGAAAAAGTTCAGTTTACAGTAAAATGTGGAGGGTTACAACCCCCCAAACCCCCCCACAACGCCGGCGCGATGTCTATTAAGTAAACTGGGGGGGGTTCCCCAACAAAACCCCCCGTCGGAGCCCCTAAAAACTGTAATTTAGAGCGGCGCGGTGGCGCGCGCTGCGCTCAATTGTCGGCGCGCGCTTTTGTCTTTCGCGCCGTTGTCTATGAACCAGAAAATGTAAGGGGGAAAAAACAAACTCCACACCATTCAAAATGTAGCAGCCAGACTTGTTTTCTCAGCAAGCAAACATGACAAAGTGGCACGCTTATACATAAGAACATAAGCAGTGCCTCCGCCGGGTCAGACCACAGGTCCATCCCGCCCAGCAGTCCGCTCCCGCGGCGGCCCAAAACAGGTCAAGACCTGTCTGAATCATCAGAAGGGGCTCCCTTGCCACCTTGGTTTCCCATTTAAGTCCTGCCTTCCTATCGAAGTCTTAGCCCTCCGGTCTTGCACATGCACGACCAGGTTAGTTTATACTCATTACCTGATTTACTTCCTATACTTGTGTTACATCCCAGCTCCTCCCTCAGTATCCCACGATCCCTTTATCCCTCAGGAATCCATCCAATCCCTGTTTGAATCCTTGTACCATACTCTGCCTGATCACTTCCTCCGGTAGCGCATTCCAAGTGTCCACGACCCTTTGGGTGAAAAAAAACTTCCTTGCATTTGTTTTGAACCTGTCTCCCTTCAGTTTCTCAGAATGCCCCCTCGTATTTGCTGTCCCCTTCAGTCTGAAGAATCTGTCCCTATCCACCCTCTCTATGCCCCTCATGATCTTGAAGGTCTCTATCATATCTCCCCTGAGCCTCCTTTTCTCCAGAGAGAAGAGCCCCAGCCTATCCAGCCTCTCTGCGTATGAGCAGTGTTCCAGCCCTCTTACCAGTTTCGTTGCTCTCCTTTGGACTCTCTCAAGTACCGCCATGTCCTTCTTGAGGTGCGGCGACCTCAAACTACACTGGCTCCCCTTTGAAGCAAGGTAGATTTTTAAACTATGTACATTGATATTTTTAATCTGCCATGGCGAAACACCAGATTACATGTTCAATTTAATAGAAATACCACCCAAAGACAAATATAACCTGATCAGCAATCATATGAGAATAAGATTCCCAAAGCCTAGAGGAATCTAATACCACAGGATTTTGTGGGAGGGGGAGGGGTGATTGGAAGGCAGGGACGCATGGTGTTGGGGGGGATATCAGGGGGGTCCCGGTTTTGGTGGGGGGGAGGGGAGGCGCGCATGCGGCGGTATGGGGTGCGGAAGTGCGTCTCCGTCCTGGTCGCCCCCTACCCTCACTATGCTACTGCTAAGGCCCTGATTCTATAAACGGTGCCTAAGACATAGGCCCTGGGGAATGCGGTTACCAGATTTTACGGACACCCCCCTAGACCCACCCCCCAGGCCCGCCCAGTTCCACCCATCCCCCCCTCCCTCTCTGCCCGCTCTTGTCCGCGAATGCGATAATGTCATGCGCCTACTGCCCGACGCGACGTAGAGGAACGTTTTTCAAAACCTGGACAAAGTGCATGTCCGGGGAAATCCGGCCATCTGATAACTAGGCATAGCGCATGTCAGTCTTAAATTCGGCACCCTTTATAGACTCACACCTAGGGGCACTTAAAGTGGACTTAAGCGCGTATGCGCACACTATTTATGCCATGGTTAATTTACCCTTTGTACTGTTAGATTATCGATCGTACTCTCCAAAAACAGTACTTCAAAGCATATTTATTATAATTTTTAACTTATTCATTGGTCTTCAAAAGTGGCTAAAATACTATATGGCACTAGCCTCTTCAGTAGACCCGTTATTTTGTATAAAGTGCTTTAGTGCTTTAATAATAATCCAGTTGGGATAGTACCAGTGACTGACCTACCCTTCTTCGTAAATCTCCTCGATCTACTTCCCATTGACCAAGTTCTCCCAAAACCTTCACTGCTTACTCCTCTGTACGACCTGCTCCCCTTTGACTTACTCTTATTGTAAACCCGTCCCTACAAGGTTACCTTACTCTATACAAACAGCCATGTACTCAAAGACTTCATTATTTCTTTTTCGCTGTATGTCCAGCTCTTCTATACTGCACGTCCAGCTCTTCTATACTGCACTGCATTGTATTGTACTCAAAGACTTCATTGTTTTTTCGCTGTATGTCCAGCTCTTCTTTATTTTAAACCGCCTCGAACTATCTTGGCTTTGGCAGTATATAAACAATAAATTATTATTATTTATTATTATTATTATATCAATACTTCAGTAAATATTTAGATGATTAATCTGGAAAAACTTTCAACTTATCTTTTGTCTTTTTTTTCTGAGTTTTCCTTTGTCAATAAATATCAGGAAAGGACCTGAAATTCCGACATGTTTCGCCCAAAGGCTGCATCAAGAAAAAGTCCCCCCTTCTGTTTTAGCTCCACACCATCCCGATCATTAGTTTCCTGACCTTCTTCAGGGGCAAGCTCAGAAGTTCAACCCGCTCCATCAAGAGCCCGCCATCTCCAAAACGCTGTGTTTGAGCTTGCCCCTGAGGAAGGACATGAAACAAGGGGGGTCTCTGTAGGGCATTCAGTTAAGACACCCTAGATTACTTGGACAGCTGCGATCATCTCCAGATAAGTTAAAGCAATGTTTTGATTGGTGGTTGCAACTTTTTCCATTGATTTTTTTTTTTTTCCATTTTGGAATCACAGTGACACTTACATTAAATGTTTTAAAAGGTTTTTTTATTGCACAGAGCACTTTTGAATTATCCAAAAAAAGAAAAAAAAACAAAATGGTGATTATATATGATGTTTTGGGGTAATTCCCACAGTGCGTTTTAGGGTGCACGTTGTCTGTGGGATACACCCGGGTGAAACCTAAGATAAAACCAAAAGGTTATTCCCCAGAAACTGATAATTCTCACCTTCATTGTTTAATTAAATGACTAAAAATGAAGAGAACAAAAATTGTCCAAAAAAACAGAAATCTCAAAAAATAGAGAACACAAAAAAGAAACAAGTAAAAATAAGCAACCAGACCTTATGTTTCCCAAGGCATCACTTTTAATCAAATAATCATTGCCCTTTTTAGGATAAACAATTCTCTGATGATCATTTGGTCCAACAGAGAATTGTTTATCCTAAAAAGGGCAATGATTATTTGATTAAAAGTGATGTCTTGGGAAACATAAGGTCTGGTTGCTTATTTTTACTTGTTTCTTTTATGTGTTCTCTAATTTTTAATTAAATGGCTGTCAACTTAAAGTGCCATGAGCAATTCTAAAAAAAACTTGGGAGCAGGCCTCTTATGTGGTCTTAGATATATTTGACCCCTTCCTTCATGTATAAGAGGTTTTGATCAATATCAATTTGTTGACTCATGAGGCAGGCAAAAGCAGATCTGGGTCGACTCCAACTAAGAAAAAAGCGGTTTATGCTTTGAGCTGAAATCGGTTTGGTCTTCCCTACGTTCTTTTTGGCTCCGAGTATTGATTCGTAGGGGGTTTCCTCTTCTTTTGAGGCGCTCAAACGTAGGCACTGGGAATATTCGTGCTAAGCTAGTATTCGGTAAAAAGTACTCTGCGCAGAATGACCTTTACAGAATATTTGTTTATTGTGCATCCCCACCCCCACCCCCGATTCTGTATACTGCACCCAAAGTTGCGTGTAAATCTGTTTACAGTGCAGATTTCTGTGTGCAACTTAATTAGTTAAAAAACCGATCAGTGCCAATTGCTTGTTAATTGGAAATCATAGGTAAAAAAATCCTCCATTTTAGCAACAGAATCAAATCTTCGCAATAATCCAACAGTTAGGCAAACACTGCAATTACACTCATTCCTCAACAAAATTGCAATATTTATTTGATTTTTCTTTTTGCCCGTCCTCCCAAAGGAGCTCAGAACGGGTTACAAATCAGGTACTCTAGCATTTTCCCTATCTGTCCCGGTGGGCTCAAAATCTGGGGCAGTGGTGGATTAAGTGACTTGCCTAGGTCACAGGAAGCAGTTTTGGGTTTGAACCCACAACCTCAGGGTGCTGAGGCTGTAGCTTGAACCACTGTACCACACTCCAATACAGTATCAGAAGTGAGCCAAGTGTAGAACAATGAAGCCATTGTGACATCACTGATGAGGCTGGCTTTTATTGGTGGAATGAGGCATTATGACATCAGGGAAAGGGATTGAGACTTGAATACTGCCACACTCAAAGGGGTTACATACAGGTACTTCAAGCATTTTCCCTATCTGTTCTGGTGGGCTCACAATCTATCTAATGTACCTGGGGCAGTGGAGGATTAAGTGATTTGTCCAGGGACACAAGGAGCAGCGCAGGATTTGAACCCACAACTTCCCTTTGTAAAGATTTTTACTTATTCTGTAATCTCCTGGATTTTATATCAAACCCAAAATTGCATGCCCAAATTTTGGCATGCAGCCAAGATCCACATGCAACTTAATTGGTCGACAAGCCCATTAAGGGGAGAGTGTGGCGCAGTGGTTAAAGCTACAGCCTCAGCACCCTGGGGCTGTGGGTTCAAACCCACGCTAGGCCTTGGTCAAGTCACTTAATCCCCCCATTGCCCCAGGTACACTAGATAGATTGTGCGCCCACTGGGACAGACAGGGAAAAATGCTTGAGTACCTGAATAAATTCATGTAAACCATTCTGAGTTCCCTTGGGAGAACAGTATAGAAAACCAAATAAAATTACACTGAATAACAAAGTTTTTGCTTCTTTAACACTTTTGGGCGTGTCTTACAGTTTTTGGCTTTAAAATTTTTGGCTATTCTAATGTTCTTATGTCATAAACTCGCTCCCAGGTCTCATCCTAAACTATTCAGGGCTTGCAGGCTTCTTTTACTAGCCGAAGACTATTCTGAAATGAGCTACTAAAACCAAGAAGGGTCGAAATGGCCTTACTTTTTGCTTTTGCCTGAACCATCTTGGTATTATAAGGCACAGCTTTTCTACATGCACACTGCATGTCACTTGAACACGTTAATTTGAAATTAAATATACTCGTATTAATTACATCCATGTTTGCTCAGTTTGGTTTGTCGTGCTAACTCTTCTGCTGCACCAATATTGAAGCTTGTCTTTGACTAAATTGCATGTTTATTATACGTATTTTATACAGACAGTGTTTGAAAGAGACCTAAAACTGAGTTTAATCCATCATTAGAACCATTCAGGAAAAAAATAATTATAATGACCTAAAATAACAGAAAGGTATGTTGTTTTGTTTAATATTATTTCTGCACATAGAAGGGTATAGATAGAGGATCACTATATAGGTCCTGGACCTGATGGGCCGCCGCGTGAGCGGACTGCTGGGCAAGATGGTACACTGAAATCATCCACATAAAATAATTTCATCCACATAAAAATAAATCATCCACATAAAAGCCTTAAAGGACCTAGTCCGCTAGGGATACAGGACCCAACACGGTCCACGTTTCGACAAAAAGTGTCTCACTTCCGGCTCACCACACAATTGTTTCCCACGTGTTCACCTTTATAGGACCCCCAGGGACCCCTGAAGACTTTTTGTCGAAACGCGGACCGTGTTGGGTCCTGTATCCCTAGCGGACTAGGTCCTTTAAGGCTCTTATGTGGATGATTTCAGTGTACCTTTGGAACTTTGACGCTTTCAAATAAAGTCCATTTAGGAACATCATCACTCCACAGAGATTTTTTTGGTTTACCCACATGTACCAAGACAGCCAGGTCCTCCCCAGCACTGTCTAAACACATTTCTAGGTGTCACACGAGCCCCCCCCCCCCAACCTTCGCACCAGCGGACAAGTGACCGAGCGATCTTCACATCCACGTATGCCTAACGATCGAATCTAACGTTACTTAGAAGAAATGAGCAGGATCTAAGAAGACAGCAGGGACTGAAAAAGGGGGGGGGGATAGTGCCTTTATTACTCCATTGCCATGAGCTACTCCAGAATTACAATTTAAAAGCAAGTACATGTATTTATTGCAAAATCTGTAATATTATATCGACCACACAAAGTCCCAGACGCACAAGCCATAACGATGCCACAAGACAGCCAACAATAATGTTGGAAAGCTGAAGGCACGAGCAAACTCATCAGCTCTCCCGCCCCGTGAGGTAATCCATTCCAGGGACCTGATGGCAGAAATACTGAAGACGTTCCCTGAGCAGAGCATAAGACACATTCACAACGCTGAAAGTGTCAACATAAGAACTTAAGCAGTGGCTCTTCTGGGTCAGACCAGAGGTCCATCTTACCCGGTTCATAGACAACGGCGCGAAAGACAAAGGCGCGCGCCGACAACTGAGCGCAAGACGGAGGCGCGCACCAAAGAAAATTACAGTTTTTAGGGGCTCCGACGGGGGGTTTTGTTGGGGAACCCCCCACTTTACTTAATAGACATCGCGCCGGTGTTATGGGGGGCTTGGGGGGTTGTAACCCTCCACATTTTACTGTAAACTTAACTTTTTCCCTAAAAACAGGGAAAAAGTTAAATTTTCAGTAAAATGTGGGGGGTTACAACCCCCCACACCCCCCACAACGCGGCGCGATGTCTATTAAGTAAAGTGGGGGGGTTCCCCCCCACACACACCCCCATCGGAGCCCTAAAAACAGTAATTTTGAGCGGTGCGCGCCTCCGCGCTGCGCTCAATTGTCTGGGCGTGCCTTTGTCCCGGCGCGCTTTTGACCTGACACCTCTTACCCAGCAGTCCACTCACGCGGCGGCCCATCAGGTTCAGGACCTGTATAGTGATCCTCTATCTATACCCTTCTATGTGCAGAAATAATATTAAACAAAACAACATACTTTTCTGTTATTTCAGGTCCTGCCACGTAGGAATGGGCATTATTATTATTTTTTTCCTGAATGGTTCTAATGATGGATTAAACTCAGTTTTAGGTCTCTTTCAAACACTGTCTGTATAAAATACGTATAATAAATATGCAATTTAGTCAAAGACAAGCTTCAATATTGGTGCAGCAGAAGAGTTAGCACGGCAAACCAAACTGAGCACACATGGATGTAATTAATACGAGTATATTTAATTTCAAATTAAATGTGTTCAAGTGACATGCAGTGTGCATGTAGAAAAACTGTGCCTTATAATACCAAGATGGTTCAGGCAAAAGCAAAAAGTAAGGCCATTTCGACCCTTCTTGGTTTTAGTAGCTCATTTCAGAATAGTCTTCGGCTAGTAAAAGAAGCCTGCAAGCCCTGAATAGTTTAGGATGAGACCTGGGAGCGAGTTTATGACATAAGAACCTAAGAATAGCCTTACTGGGTCAGACCAATGGTCCATCAAGCCCAGGAGCCCGTTCTCACGGTGGCCAATCCAGGTCCCTAGTACCTGGCCAAAACTCAAAGAGTAGCAACATTCCAGCATCTCAAAGAACCCCAGTGAGAGCAACATTCCAGAGCTGAGATTGTGATGTCATAATGCCTCATTCCACAGTGCCTCAGAGCCAACTTCATCAGTGATGGTACAATGGCTTGATTGTCCTATACTTGGCACACATAAGAGCATAAGAACAGCCATACTGGGTCAGACCAATGGCCTGTTCTTACGGTGGCCAATCCAGGTCCCTAGTACCTGGCCAAAACACAAGGAGTAGCAACATTCCAGCATCTCAAAGAATAGCAAGATTCCAGAACCCCAATGAGGGTAACATTCCAGCATCTCAAAGAATAACAAGATTCTGGAACCCCAATGAGAGCAACATTCCAGAGCTGACATTGTGATGTCATAATGCCTCATTCCACAGTGCCTCAGAGCCAACCTCATCAGTGATGGTACAATGGCTTGATTGTCCTATACTTGGCACACATAAGAGCATAAGAACAGCCATACTGGGTCAGACCAATGGCCTGTTCTCATGGTGGCCAATCCAGGTCACTAGTACCTGGCCAAAACACAAGGAGTAGCAACATTCCATGCTACCAATCCAGGGCAAGCAGTGGCTTCTCCCATGTCTTTCTCAATAACAGAATATGGACTTTTCCTCCAGTTAACCCTCTAATAAGGTATTTAAACCTGCTGCCAGATTCCTTGGTATTCATTCACCCTCTCACACTATGGCTGATGAAAGTATCAAAGAATGTTTCACAATTTATCCTTTGGAAATGCTGTAATATCAAGTACAATTTTTTATGAAACTAAACATACGAGCCTCGTACTACTTTAATCAACGTGGAGGGACATTTTCGATAGGAAATCTAAGTCAGACTAGACATTTTTGGGGAAAGAAAAATCTCAAGCTACGCCTAAGGGGGGTGGCATAAGTGATCTGACCAATCTGCATCTTAGGCCACTCACAGTGGATCCCAGAATGCACTGGGAGAGTGGCCTAAGATTTTGGTTGGCCCAGGTGCCTAAGGCCCCTCCCAAATGCATCCCACAATGCGCCAGAAAGGGGAAGGCCCACCATTCTATGGAGGCAGGCCTGCTGGCAGGAGGGAGTAATCATCCCTCCAGCCAGCCAACGAAAAGAGGGATTGGTAGGGTCTGGGGGCTTGGGGGGGGGATGCCTGCAGGGGGGGTTCTGGTAGGAGGAAGGGAGTATCTCTCCTGCCGATTATCTAGGGGTGTGTGGGGGGCATTCCAGCAGGAGGGACTGGGCATCCCTCCTGCTGGGGTATGTCTCGGGAGTAGGGACAGGTTCCCTGCCGCAGCCGCTAAACTGATTGCGGCAGGGAGATTCCCTTGCCACGATAAACTCAGCAGCAACGCAATTCCTAAACTGGCACTTATGACATGGATGCCGGATAGAGAATCATGGTGGTTAGGCAGGCTCAGGCATCTGTTCGTGAGAACAGACATGATTCTATATAGGATGCCTGTGTGTGATTCTCAAAAGCTATTTAGGTGGCTACTGAGACCAGGCATCCTATACAGAATCCGGCCCTAAATGCTCCGACACTGCTCTACCATGGCTTATTAAAATAGGGCCTATAAGATTCAGTTCTGCTGGAACTTCAAGCATGTCATATAGAAAATCATACAAAGATAACTAAAAAGAAGTAGGAGCAATGGACATCACAGAAGGGGAACAAGTATCAGTAAATCAATGGGATTCAACATACTTTTTTATAGAATCTTTCAAACTTCCACTAGTCAGGTTTCTCAAAAGATGACCAAATCTTATCACCAGGACAATCATTATCCAAAATTAAACCACTTATATCTTCACACAGGCTATCTCTTGCTGAAAACTGTGACCTTAATGGTATTTACCTTAGAACTAAAGTAGTCAGCCAGTTGGTCCGCTGTAAGAGGAATTTCTCCAGAACAATTAGCTGTCCTACTAACATCAGTTAGTTCCAACATCAACTGAAAAAAAACATTCTAGCATGAATTATTGTTGTTCCAATCTGAGCAGATAGCGTAGCTGATTTTAAGAAAGGTTTGGACAAGTTCCTGGAGGAAAAGTCCATAGTCTGGTTATTGAGAAAGACACGGGGGAAGCCACTGCTTGCCCTGGATCGGTAGCATGGAATATTGCTACACCTTGGGTTTTGGCCTGGTACTAGTGACCTGGATTGGACACCGTGAGAATGGGCTACTGGGCATAATGGACCATTGGTTTGACCCAGTATGGCTGTTCTTATGCTCTTACGTGAGTTGTGTAGAGGACAATCAAGCCATTGTAACATCACTGATGAGGTTGGCTCTGAGGCACTGTGGAATGAGGCTTTATGACATCACAATCTCAGCTCTGGAATGTTGATCTCATTGGGGTTCCGCAATCTTGCTATTCTTTAGGATTCTGAATGGAATGTTGCTACACCTTAGGTTTTGGCCAGGTATTAGTGACCTGGACTGACCACTGTGAGAATGGGCTATTGGGCTTGATGAACCATTGGTCTGACCCAGTATGGCTATTCTTATGTTCTTAAGTGAGCCAAGTATAGGACAATAAAGCCATTGTACCATCACTGATGAGGTTGGCTCTGAGGCACTGTGGAATGAGGCATAATGACATCACAATCTCAGCTCTGGAATGTTGCTCTCATTGGGGTTCCGCAATCTTGTTATCCTTTGAGATGCTGGAATATTGCTATTCGTTGGGTTTTGGCCAGGTACTAGGAATCTGGATTAGCCACCGTGAGAATGGGCTACTGGGCTTAATGAACCATTGGTCTGACCCAGTAAAGCTATTCTTACGTTCTTATGAGCTGAATAATAATCCCCACTTTTTTCTCAAGGCAATTTTATAGTCATATACACCTCTACACCAAAGCAATCTAGTTGCTGTAGATAGATTCTTTCTCCATTTACGCTCTAATCTTCTACAATACTTTTTTGAAGGAGATAATAATAATAATAATAATAATTTTATTCTTATATACCGCCAAAGCCATAGTAGTTCGAGGCGGTTCACAATAAGAGGAGCTGGACAATCAGCGAAGATAGGTACAAAGAAGGTATTAAAGTATATGAAGCGGATACTGGAAAAAGAGAGCAGGAGCCTGCTGCAACCAATCAGCGAGAGTGGGGCACTGGACAGACATCAATTCCAGTAGGCCGAGAGCAGAGCGGAAAAAAGAAATCGTGGTAAAAATCAGATGGAGTAAAGCGATAGGGCAAAGGGAGCAATTAGGATACAAATCGGTTGAACAAGTTTGTTTTTACTAGTTTTCTAAAACGTAGATGGGAGGAAGAGTGCGTTATTAAGATGCTCAGCCAGTTGTTCATTTGGCCTGTTCTGTCTGGGTATCTTTTGTATCGGCAGGCCTTTATTGATGGATGGGTGAACATATGGACTCTGCGCGTAGATCTGTTGGGGCAGTCCAAGTTGAAAAGTGCAACCAGGTATGTGGGGGCCGAGCCAAGTATAGATTTAAAACAAAGACGGGCAAATTTGAACAAGACTCTTGCCTCCAGGGGCAACCAATGAAGTTTTTGGTCTTGATAAAACCATTTACCGTACTTATTTGTCTAGTACATTTTTTCCAAAACTTGTATGGAGCAACTTCATCCAACACAGTTTTACGGGTCGATAGCCACTGAGACAAAAATGAAGCCTCCTCTTTGCTATCTCCCTGAATTTCATTGGTCTGTCTTATCCCTTGAATAAGTTGACGCCTGGGATCTAGGTGGCTCACGCACTATGCCTTCCAATTTATGGTAAAAGAACAAATAAAATGGTCTGACCACAAAGTAGGGGCCCAACTATCATCGGTAATAGTTATTGTTTGTAGGTCCAAATGATGACCACGATTATGAGTCGCAACAGGATCGGGACAAATACAGTTCAAAGCAGTTAGATATGCAAATAATTCTCCTACTTGTACATTATCTGAACATTCCATATGCAAATTGATATCCTTCAATAATAAATTATAGGGGTGAAGGACTAGAATTTCTTCATATAAATCAAAGAAATTATCCTTCACAACAGTCCACTTATTTGGAGGAACATAAAAAAAAACAACCCCAAAACAATTGATTTTATCCTGTAATGAAGAATTACTTGTCTCACAAACAAATATTTCCAACTAGTATTTTAGCCCGTTACATTAACGGGTGCTAGAATATATGTGTCTGTCTTTCTTTATGTCTGTGCTTCTCCCTGCCCCTATCTCTTTCTTTTTTTATTTCTGTCTCTCTCCTTCCTGCTGTCTATCTTTCTTTATTTCTATCTCTCTCCCTCCCACTGTTTGTCTTTCTTTCTTTCTGTCTCTCTCCCTGTCCGCTGTCTTTCTATCTTTCTGTGGCCCCTTGCCTGCCTGCCTTTCTTTGTCTTTCTCTATGGCCCCCTTCTTTATCCTCCCCAAAGCAATCCAAGATTGCTCCCTGGCCCCCCTAGCACAACCCTCTCCCCAAGGGGCTGGGTGCGGCGGGGAAGGAGGGTCTTGCCTGGCCGTGTCCGGTCGAATCCCGGGCCTGCTCTCCTTCCCCTAAGTTCCAGACCCTCACTCCAGCGGGGGGGGGGGGGAGGAAGAAGACCGTAAGCCGTGCATGCGCACTTCCTAACTAGAGCTCACGGAAAACGGACGCACGCATAGGAACTGCGCATGCGCGGCTTACCGTTTTATTATATTAGATGCTAGGGAACAATAAGACAATAAGAATCAATTTTTTCCAATTAAAAAATATCTTTTGTGATAATAGCTTACCCTCTCCCCCCTCCTTAGCTGCTCTGCATAAAACTGTCAATTTTAAACCTGGGAGACATTTAGAGGCCCATTAAAAAAAAAAAAAAAGGTCTAAATTCAAATTGGACGTTTCCAGCTGAATGTCCAAAGTTGGAGGAACAAAATGGTCATTTTTGAATAGAAAACTGCTGGATGTCTAAATTTTTTTTTTATTTTGAAAATCGAAAACTTAGATGTCTTGGCCATTGAGGCATCTAACTTTATAACCTGTTTTCAATCAGAAATAAACATCCAAATTGAAAACGTCCCAATCCTGACCATTTAGACATGGGTGGGGCCAGCATACACTGCAATGGGACACCTTAGAAGGCACTGCTGTGAACTTCACATAAAGAGTGCCACTTATATATCTCACCAGAACCCTCTTATAATTTAGGGTGAACCCCCAACCCCCCCCAAAAAAAACCAAAACCCTACTATACCTTCCTGTGTACCACCCCAGTAGCACTTATGCCTGCAGGTGTCACCTATATGGCAGTATAGTAGGTTTTGGGTGGGTTCACACATTCTACCATAAATATAGTGGTTAGAGTGGCTTATGGGCCAGGGTCCTCCTCTCTATGGTTCACTAGCCCACCCACCAGGCTACTTAAGACATCTGTGTGCAGCTCTGCTAGGCTTCCCCATATCAAATGCTGCTGTTTTAGAGGCAGGTATGTAGCTTTATGTTCTCATTTTTGTGCGGTGGAAGGGGGTCAGTGAGCACTGGGGGAGCGTGGAGGAGTATTACCTTGATGCTTGAAGTGGTCATCTGGTCGATTTGGGCACATTTGTGGCATTTAGACCCTTCTAAAACAGATCTACTTCCAAACATAAAAGTTCCATCCAGGATGTCTTACAAAATGTTGATTGCTGCTGCAAGACCTCCATGTCTAACCCGCCCTTGAGACCGCCCAATGCCTGCCCATAAAATGCCTCCACCATGTCCATCTCATGCTCTGGTGGTCCAGCGGGGGTCTTTGAGGTAGGAGCATGGCCCTTTCACTTCTGCCTCCTTGCGGTTACCTTCTAAAATAGCTGCCACAACCTCTCATGGAACCCAGGAAAGGTTGTGGCAGTCATTTTAGTAGGCAGCCATGAGGAGGCAAGAGCGAAAGGGCCAGTAGGTTTAGAAGGGGGGGCTACCTTAAATATGTTGGAATGAATGGGAGCAGGGGCATTTTAGGGTTGGCCTGGCAACATTCCTGAAAGGGCCATGCTCTTACCCCCCAAGATCCCCCCTCCCCCCCCCCCCCCCCGCTGGACTCGGTGCTCAGGAAGGCCTTTAGGAGGGGGAGGGAAAATCATGGATTGGGAGAGAAAAAAAAGGGTCGGGGCCTAGAGAGGGGATAGAGCCTTGACTATGAGTTTGGGGGGAGGGAGAGAAGAGAGGTGCAGAGACCTGTGAAGGGAGGGAGGGAGAAAGAAAGAAATATTGTATGTTGTGGTGGAAAGAGAAGGGAGGGACAGATGGAAAGGGATGTAAGAGGGAAGAATCATGGACATGATGGAGAGAATGAAGGGAGAAAGCAGCATGACACTGGAGAGGGGTGATAGATAGAAGGAGAAGTATTGAGCATGGGGCTGGTGGGGATACTACCCAAGGGCCAGGGGTGAGAGAGGGAGAAATGTTGGATGTGGCTGCAGAAGGGGTGAGAAAGATGTACCCTGGACCCTCACTCTCTCCTTTCCCACTCCCTTTGCAGCAAGGGAGGGAATGAGAGGAAGAGAGATGGTGGACAGTGAGAGAGAGGGAGACATGTTGCACATGGGGCTGAGGAGAGAGGGGAAAATGCTGTGCAGGGGTGGAGAGGGAAAAAAGAGAGAGAATGATCCCGGATAGAAGGGAGTGAGGATGCTGTACAGTCGGAGGGAGGGAAGAAAGAAATGCTGGACTATGGTAGGAGGAAAAAAAAGGACAGCAACCACTTGAAGTATTTGTAGAAGGCACGACAGCACAAACAAGAGAAACTGGAACCAACTTGTTGGAAAAATAAATATCCAGACAACAAAGGAATTTACTGAATGAAATATGTTAGCTTTGGGAAATGTATATAGCAGATGTCTTTGTATTGCGTTCAGCAGAAAAGGAAATACATTTCTGGTTTTATTTCTCCAGTGTTGAAGTACTTGCTGACCCATATTGTGGCTGGTGGGGATCCCCAAGCACCGCCAGCTGAGGACCTCCCTCCATAGACAGCCAGAATTTCCCTCTACCAAGCGTAGCAGTCGCTGGCAGCCTCCCTGAGCCACTGAGGTGCCAGCATCTGTGACTCAGGGACGTTGCTGCTGCCTGCCAAGCTTGGCAAAAGGGACCCCGGCCACCTTCAGAGGAAGTCCTCAGCTGATGTAGCTTGAGGGTTCTCATCTGCTGGAGTATTTCTATTTACATTAGAGGCACCGACAGAGACCCGTTTACAAAGTATGTATTCTTCCCAATTAATATTTCCAAATAAATAAAGTGTCTTTGCTTATTTGTAAACGGGTCTCTACCAGAGCCTTTAATTCAGTAGCATAATTAAATGAAATAACTACTTCTGAAGTTTATGGGGGTGGAAGAGATTATTTGCGGGGACAGGCGGGGATGGATTTGATTCCATTAGGGACGGGCTTGATTTCTGTCCCTGCGCAACTCTCTAGTCCAACGGTGTCCAACCTGCAGCCCAAGGGCCGCATGCGGCCCTTGAAGTATTTTGTGCGGCCCCGGTCGAGGACGATGCAGTGTTTTCCTCTGCTGCCTCCGGGTGTTTACCATCTTGCCGGCTCCCTCCTGTGTCTTGCTGCAGCGTTTGCACGTTTGTGCGGCCCCAGAAACATTTTTTTCGGCCAATGCGGCCCAGTGAAGCCAAAAGGTTGGACACCCCTGCTCTAGTCCAAATGCCGATTTAGGTTGCTTTTTGGACATCTACTGTATGTTTTTTTTATTATGAGCCTGATAGTCCTTTAATTGTAGGGTCTTCCTCAAATTTCAACCACGTTTCTCTCAGAAACACACAACCTGACTGAGTTTCTCTTAGCCAGTCATAAATCAAATTTTTTTAATTTCTTATTGAACGAATGTTAAGATAGACACGGGGGGGCCGGGACAAAATCTTGTTGAAAAGTAAAGGTAGGAGAAATGGAAATCAAAATTAGATCTACTTCTATTTTTTTGCCACCTACTGGAAAAAAAAGAAATAGATCTAATTTGGGCCCTCCTATACAAAGCCGTGCTAGCTTTTTTAGCGCCGGCTGCAGCGGTAAGAACTCCAAAGCTCATAGGAATTATATTTTAAGTCGGAGTTCTTACTGCCGTGGCCAGCGCTAAAAGCACTGGTGCGGCTTTGTAAAGGAGGGGGTTGATTTCCGTTTCTCCTACCTTGTCTTTTCCAACCTGAGTAAGCCAGACACACATCACCTTCTCCAGGAAGCACATGTGCTTCTCCACTTTCCCCTTTGGAACTGGGCTTGTCTTTTTACCACACATCGCATCACAATCATCATCCCAATCTCTACCCTGTCAACAGAAACCAAACGCTCCATCTCTTCAGTCATCGACCAAGTAACGTACAGGACAAAAAACTTCAAACTCAAACTAAACCCAGAAAAAAACAAATTCTTCATGGCCACCCCAACAAAAAAGCTCATCGATACTTCTATCAACCTAGACAGAAAAAACTTCCCAAATCAACCCTACCATAAAAATCCTAGGCTTCACCCTTGACCAACAACTAACACTTGAAGTCCACACCAACATCCTAATCAAAAAATGTTTCAGCCTTCTATGGAAACTACGCATGTTAAAACCCTACTTTGACTTCACATCATTCAAATTGTTAGTACAATCACTAATCCTTAGCTCCCTGGACTACTGCAACATAATCTATCTAGGATCCCACCAAAAAACTATAAAAAGACAGAACGATCTAAAACACAGCGATACAACTAATCTTTGGACTGAAAAAAAATCTGACCACATCAACCCATATTTTAAAAAAAATTTACTGGCTACCAATAGAGGCCAGGATTATCTTCAATTTCAGATCAAGTTTCAAGTTTTTATTAATATTTGATGAATCGCTTATTCAATTTGCTAAGCGATGTACAACTTCATAAGAAACAGGAAAACTAAAACTAACAAAGTAATTTCTGACTTACAAATCTAAAACAAACATGAGTCGGGTGGGTAGGAGGGAAAAGTTACAAATCTTTATTGAAAGGGGAAAAAAAACAAAAAGGGGAAAAACGAAAAGGAAGGTAAAAAATTTTCGGGACTTAAAACAACTGGTATAAGTCGGAAGAAGAAAGATTAAAAGCGTCATTAAAAAGATAAGTTTTTAGGAGTTTTTTTAATGAGGTAAGAACTTTTTCTTCTCTAATGTACAGTGGTAATAAGTTCCACAGTTGTGGGGCCATAACTGAAAACATATCTTGTCTACTGATGCCTATAATTTTTAGTGTTATAAGACACTTTTTGGCACCTCACCCACCTACCTCCTGAGACACTGTCCTACAGTTTAAACCCCTGCCTCTCTTGCAAACCATTACTATTCGCTTTCCTAAACCCCAAGGGATGCCAATACAAAAGATTCCTAGATAGAACACTATCCTTCCAAGCAGGCATCTGGAACAACATCCTAAGTGACCTTCTCCTGAATTCCCCGACATACCAATCTTTCAGATATGCCCTGAAAACCCATCTATTCGACAAATTTGTCTAAATTTCCAACTTCTACTCAATGACTATCCTTAACTCACCCCCTCTCCTTTTTTACCTTGCATTCCTCCATCTATTCCCATCCTACCCCAAACCAATGATGTATTGTCCCGATACACCTGCACTCTTCACAAACCTGTAACTGTAAATGTCCCAGTACCATGTAATCATTCTGTTCGCTTCAACTGAAAAGGTATGACAGGAAATAAAGAAATTATTATATAGCAGGTACAGTATATGCACAACTCAGCATTCCACCTCTGAAACTACTTTAATCCACCTGATGACTCTCCAACCTCTGCAATAAAACCCCTTTCCAAGTACTCAACCAGCTGCGGAAGCCAGTAATACCTGTGATGCCAGTGGGTTAAGGGTGGGCCAGGGAGGGTGTTTCTGTAGGGTGGAGCTTGGATGAGTCCAGGTATAAGAACCCAACCCGGGCTCTGACTGTCTCCACCTGTTTGGTGGTTTGGTGTTTTGTGCCCTGTATTCTGTATTCCAAAAATGTTATATCTGCTGCTTTCTTGGTTTGTACTTTGTTGTTCAATAAACTGTTTTGCAAAAAAAAAAACCCCAAAAAACCAACCCCTTTTCTCTTCAAAATCTCCATCCTCACCTACTACTACAAAGTCTTTTGCGTTAGGGCAACAATCTTCTGAGAATCTACAATACTGTGAGTAAATAACTACATCAATTCAATGTATGTAAAATTTAGAAAAGAACAGAGATTTCTTGTGCACAGGTGTGTTGAAATTATTACTTTCTGAAAATTGTAGCCCAGGTCCGCCTTAAGAGTCCAGGATCAAGGCCAGGACGCAAGACATATAAGGTGTGATCAAAAACTACGGTGAATGTTTAAATTTAAAAATAAATTATTACGGCAAAAGACACATTGCCATTAATCCCCCCCTCAAAATACTCCCCCTCGCTTCGAACACACTTATCCCATCGTTTTTGCCATTTTCTGAAGCAGTTCCGGAAGTCCTCTTTCGTGTCTGTAGTTGCGCTATTGTGGCTGCCTCGATGGTCTTGAATCAATTAAAAAATGTACCTTTCAGGATCATTTTGACTTTGGGGAAGAGCCATAAGTCGCACTGTGCCAGATCCAGTGAATAAGGTGGATGAGGACACACCGTAAGCAATGTGGACACACCAGAAGCAATGTGTGACATGGAGCATTGTCATGATGGAGGATGAAGCCGTTTGCCCATTTCTCAGGTCGCACTCACTTGCCTCATGTTCAAATCTGTTGTTAAATTGTTTTGAACAGAACCATAAGAGATGTTCAGATCCTCAGAAATTTCTCTAATAGTCAATTGCCTGTTTGATCGAATCATTTCACTTACTCTTTCAACTTAGACATCTTGGCAACTGGGACGTCTAACTTGGGTTTTTGACGTTGAAGGATGTCCCAATCTCTCCTTGTCTTCAACTGATTCACAATCATTATGAAATTGCTCGAAACACGTGTAAACTGTCTTCATGGTCACTGCAGCATCACCATAAATTAATTTTAACGTTTCATGTGTTTCTTTAGCACTTTTTTGCAGTTTGAAACAAAACTGCTGCCTAGACTTAAACACTAGAATCGCGCCTAGACTTAGACACTGTTAAGTGTCAAAACCTTAGGTGCCCCCCTATTTATGCCAGGTTTTTCTTAGCCCAAATACTGGCACCTAAGTCTAATGTAAGCGCCTACACACCCACGATCTGCCCACAATTCACCCTAACCATGCCCACTTTCTGGTAGGTGCCTTGGACTATGCGCCTACCTGAAATTGGTAGGTGCCTATTAAGCCAGGCACATACCATCCAATTAATTTTAATGTTTGCCAATTATGAATTGCTAATTTGTTGTTATTGTGTCAATTAAGTTTTTAAAATAATTAAGTTACAGTACAGTTGGCGTTAGGACAGTGGTCTTCACTCATTTTTAGGTTGGGGCTGTTTTGAATCCAAAAAAGCTGAAGGAGAGCCGACAAGTGTCTTCCTACTTGGGGCCACGACACCAACCGTTTCTGGACTTCCATCCCCACCAGAACACCTGGCCTTGGTCACATATGCAGAAAACAGAAAAAAAAAAATACGATCTAGCTTCAGGCACCATTTATATGATCTGGGCCTTATTCATGATGCAGAAAGGAGGCGAGGGGTCGGACCACCCAGGGTACCATGTTGGTGGGGGGGCACCAGTACCCCTCCTCCCTCCCGCCTCTTCCCATTCCTCCCTTCCACATGCGCGCCCCCCTTCCCCCTAATTGAAATTGTTTCTCACAGCAGTCAACAAGGTGCTCTTCACGACCCCGTCGGCTCTCCCGCTGACATTACTTCCAGGTGCCACGCATAGGAAATGGCGTCAAAGGGAGAGCTGATGGGGTCGCGAGGAGCATATTGCTGACCACTGTGAACAACAACTTCAACTAGAGGTACAAGGGAAGGGGGAGCACACGTGGTAGGCGGAATCGGAGAAGGAGCGGGGGGGGGGCAGAGATGAGGTTGGGGGAGGGGCGCCTCTCACCCTCGCTACGCCACTGGCCTTAGTGAATGCTGATGAGTGAAGGGATGATGTGCAATGTTGACCGCAAGGCAGCTAATGAAAGTATTGAACCAGCCTTCATCTCAAGTTCTCAGAAAGAGAAACAATAGTCCAGCAGGCCTGATGCACAAAGAGGATGTTGTTTTATCACCACAAGCAGAATATTGGAGAAAGTTTTTCATTTTCCTAGAGTGGTTACTTGGCTTTTGTCTAGCAGAGCCTCACCTCCTGGCTCCAAACAGTAGAGAGGAAAACATCCCATGCACTCCATGCCAAAATCTACACACTACATCATATGGCATTTCCTCCTGACATCCTCTGCATGTGGCCTCTGGCCTTTTCCTTTGATAAGCGTGCATTGACCTGGAAACTTCATGCAGTAACCATGGCTATCAGGAAAATGTACACAAAGATTTGCTCATCTGCATAAAAAGAACAGGATTTGCAACTAATTAACTCGGTGCAGCTCAGATCATACAGAGGTGCTTTCCTATCCATGATTAAACGGGTAGGAGCGGGTGCAGGGTTGTTGTTTTTTCCTGCTATCCTAACTGGTGGGAAGATCTAGGAGGACTTTTTGGCAAAACTGGAACGAAACGGAGGAGTGGCCTAGCAGAGCACTAGGCCGGCAACCGGGGTATCTTGGTTCAAATCCCGCGGCTGTTCCTTGTGAGCCTGGAGCTTAACCTGCCATTGCTCCAGGCACAAATTTAGATTGTGAATGTGACAGGGAAATACCTGATGTATCTGAATACGACAGCTGAAAAAGGTGTGAGCTAAATCCAAATATGCAAAAGACTTTCAGGAGCCCATATTATGAGACCAGGAAGTGACTTCAGAGGGAGAGCAAAGGCCGGCACGAGCAGCAGGGGCTCCCACAGGTGTGAATCTGCTTCTGGGACAGCTCCAAGATGTCTACCTAGTATCTGCTCCTTTCTTCTTCATTATCCTTGCAGCTTCACTTGCTTCTTCACAAAGCCACAGGCAGCAGTTCTTATACATTGCCCGCAGCTGACCCGGAAGCCTTCCCTCTGATGACAAAAGGGAGGAAAGGAGGGGGTGTGAACTTGGGATACAAAATGGAAGGAGGTAGGGAAAGGGGGGAACATGGGATGGAAGAAAAGATAGAGGGAGGGAAAGAGAGATGCTGCAGGTGGGGGAGAGAAGAGAAAGGGAAAATTATTAGGGAGGTAGAGAAAGGGGGGAACATGGGATGGAAGGAAAGATAGAGGGAGGGAAAGAGAGATGCTGCAGGTGGGGGAGGGAAGAGAAAGGGGAAATTACTAGGTATTGGTGTGTGAGTGAGAGGAAAAGAGAGATGTGCACATGGGGAAAGGAAGAAAAGATAGAATTGTTAGACATGGTGGTGGAGAAGAATGAGGTAGAGATGCATGGGGAGAGAGAGATGAGAGGGAGAAATGTTGGATGTGGTGGTGGAAAAGGAACAGTGGAACAGATCCTGCATGGTGAAGGAAAGGAATGAGAGAGGGAGAGACGTGGCATGGGGCTGGAGAGGGGTGATAGAAAGAGAAATGTTGGGCATGGGCAAAAAGATGCTGCACGGGGTAGGAGAAGGAATGAGAGAAGGAGAAATGTTAGGGTTTGGGTTTTTTTTTAAAGTCTTCTCTACACCTCTCTTAATATTAATTCACACCGTCTGGTGATCACTGAATGCCAGATGATCACTCACTATAACACCAGATACACTTTCCCCATTCGTAAGCATTATGTCCAGCATGACTCCATCCCATGTAGATTCCATTACCAATTGCTGTAGAGAATCTACTTCTAGGGAGATCCCTGGGAATGCCCAAAAAGGGATACCCCAGTCAACATTTAGCATATTAAAATCACCCATTAGTAGCACTTTCCCTTTTACAGCTGTATTTTGAATGTCTTCAATTAAATCTCTGTCCACTTCTGTACTTCTTTTCATCTTTGATAGATGCATACCATCTCTGCTCAGCAGCCTTTGAAAAGTCAACTCATGGTCCAGGAAGACAAAATGCTCTTGACGACACCATTCGCACAGCCATGAATTCATCCGAGAAGCCTGGCTGGGAGGGTGTAGATGGGCTGGAGTAGGTTTTAACGGAGATTTTGGCAGTAGGAACCCAAGCACAGTACTGGGTAGAGCTTTGGATTCTTGCCCAGAAATAGCTAAGAAGAAAAAATTTAAATTGAATCAAGTTGGGCAGACTGGATGGACCATTCGGGTCTTTATCTGCCATCATCTACTATGTTACTATGTTTCTCTTCCTTGGCCTTTACCCTCAACAGAGAGGATTTATGAGAACACCACCTCTGCACCTTTCTACTTCACCTTCCCTCCCAGAGCCACAAAGTCACTTTTGATACATTTTAAGGATACATAGCAACATGGATGAGCAGCATTGGATAATAGTCATTAGGCTTAATAAGTCTCAACATGTACTCCACAACATCTCAAATTCTGGCACCAGGCATACAGCAAGCCTCCTGGAACATCATGTCTGCTCTGCAGATTTGATGCCTCTGTACCCTTCAGAAGGGAATCACCAGCCACCACTACCTTTCAACTCCTAGTGATCATGGATCCAACAACTTTGGGGATTTTGAGCTTTGTTTCTTCCTCTCCCTGATGTTCTCATCGCCTCTGGAAATCTTTCATGCCTCATGAAGCATCTCATCGATGTACCTCTCATTCTCATGGATGCTACTCAGAGTTTCCATTTCCTCTCTCCTTCTCTTCCTTTGGCCCCTCCCAAATCTAAATGGGGTTGATTTCGACATTTCTAACATGGATGTTTTTGTGGTCGAAAATGGTGGCCAAGATGTCCAAGAAGGCAATTAAAAAAAAATAAATAAATAATTTGGATGTCCCGTTTGAAAATGGCTGTTTCTCCGCCTCTGACTTTGGACATCTTGTGGGAAACATATGAAGTTGGTCTTAGACGTCCTATCGAAAACGGCCCTCATTGTTTTGTCGTGAGTATCTTGTCATAGCTAAGAAGAAAAAATTTAAATTGAATCACGTTGGGCAGACTGGATGGACCATTCGGGTCAACTTCTAGGTTACTATGTTTGACTTGAATTCGTGCCTTGTTTCAGTCTTCATGGTGTCCAGTCCTGTCCTGGGGTTATCTCAGTCTTCTGTGTTTTGCCGAGTTTTTCCTTGTTTGAGTTCCAGTTCATTTCAATTTTTCCGTAAATCTTTAAAAACGACTCTATTTGCCAAACCTTTTGAAAATTAATTCTTTTGAAATTTTGCTATTATCTTCTATTTATCATTTGTAAATCATTCCCTGTTTATTTAATTGCTGTAAACCAGTGGTCTCAAACTCAAACCCTTTAGAGGGCCACATTTTGAATTTGTAGGTACTTAGAGGGCCTCAGAAAAAATAGTTAATGTCTTATTAAAGAAATGATAATTTTGCATGAGATAAAACTCTTTAGTTTATACATATTTCCTTTTGGCTAAGTCTTAATAATAATATTGTCATTTATAGCTAAAGAGACATTTGAGCAAGAAACGGTTTTATTTTACTTTTGTGATTATGATAAACAGACCGAGGGCCTCAAAATACGACCTGGCGGGCCGCATGTGGCCCCCGGGCCGCATGTTTGAGACCACTACTGTAAACCGAGTCGAGCCTTCTCAGAATGATGACTCGGTGTACAAAGTTAAGCTTTAGTTTAGTTTAGTAAAGCGTTGTTAAACATGCCTTGCTACACTACAGTGATATTACAGTAGTGATTTCTATTCCGCCGTTACCTTGCGGTTCAAGGCGGATTACATAAGGATATATCTGGCCATTTCCAGAGGAATTAGAGAATAGAGAGGTTGGTTCAAAGAGATGAGGTGGTCCTTGTGGTGTTAGATTGTTTTAGAGCACAGGTGTCAAAGTCGGTCCTCGAGGGCCGGAATCCAGTCGGGTTTTCAGGATTTCCCCAATGAATATGCATGAGATCTATTTGCATGCACTGCTTTCAATGCATATTCATTGGGGAAATCCTGAAAACCCGACTGGATTACGGCCCTCGAGGAGGGACTTTGACACCCCTGTTTTAGAGAAAAGAGATCTGGTTAGGTTGATTTCAAGGAATTGTTGGGGGGGGGGGGTTTTTTGTTTTTTTTTAATAGTATGGTTTTATTATTAAAGTGAAGCTAAAGTGTCGTTAAACTTGTTTTTGAGATGTTCTGTGAGTTTGTGCGATCGTTTTTCTTATCCCCCAAACTTCACAAACTAGCCAGGGTTCCGACACTTGAGGTTTTTTTTTCTTTATCTGTGCCTTGTTTTCCCCTTATCACTTTTCTGACAGCATTCGCCTCCCTTAACTAGGCAGCCCCAACCCAGCTGGTTTCAAGGGGATTATAAACTGCAGTTCTGGCCTCTTTACATTTCATTTGGTGGTATCATTTTATTAATTGTAACATTTCTTTTCTCAAAAGACTATTTGTAAATGGGTTGGACCTTCTTACAACTATGTAAGTGTCTTTGATATAGAACATTGTTAGAATTCTTTTTTCAAATGCCCTTTGTATAAGCATTCACTTCACAGACCAATTTTTTTTTTATTCTTTAGTTCATAGTGTCTAACAGTCTTATAACAGCACTTGAGCCATGAAACAGAAATCATATTTTAATAAGGGCAATTCTAAAATCTAGGGCAGTGTTTCTCAAGTTATTCTTGGAGTACCCCCTTGCCAGTTCGGTTCACAGGATAGGATTAGGGGAGACCTTGAGTATGTGCAACCCCCTGAGTGTTAGGGTTAGGGCAGGCCTGCACAACTTCGGACCTCGCCAGGCCAGGTTTTCAGGATTTCCCAAATGAATATGCATGAGATCAATATGCATACAATGGAAGCAGTGCAGGCAAATAGATCTCATGGAAATTCACTGGGGAAATCCTGGATTCGGCCCTCGAGGACCGGAGTTGTGCAGGCCTGGGTTAGGGGAAGACCTCAAGTATGTGCAACACCCAAGTGTTGGAGTTAGGAAGAGACCCTGAGTCTGTGTAGCCCCTGAGTGTTAGGGTAAGGATTTATTTTTTGTGGAATGGGGGTAAACTAAACTAAACCTTAGGTTTGTCTACCGCATCCTCTCCACAATCGTAGAGCTCGGCACGGTTTACAAGAGTTGGGAGAGAAAGGAACTCCAATGAAGGTTAAAGGATAGAGTGAGAAGAATATTTGGAGGGCTTAGGATGCCAGAGAAGGAGTAAGTGTTACATTTTTGGGAATAGCCAGGTTTTCAGATGTTTGCGGAAGAGTTGTTTTTTTATTATTGGGTATATGTCTTGTCATGGAAAGGAATTGTCCATCATGAGTGGGTGGGACTATCCTGTGGGAATTGTTTGGGTGGTTCCTGACCTAGAACCCATGGCTGCAAGTTTCTCTACAAGTGCCGTCTTAAGCCTTTAACTGGGAATTTCCTTGCTATGTCCACCAAGATTAATTAATTTTCCAGTCAACCATGAACTTGGGAGGGAGGGGGGAAGGGATTATCTGTGCATAAAGTAAGAGAATAGGGTGTTGTTAAAAGGTTTTTGTCCCAATTTATACTTATTTTCAACAACATGCATGATTATATCAGTACTGGGAGAATCTCCCATACACGCATACACAGCCACATTGCCCCCTTCCCCCCCCACTCGGGGGCTGTACATACTCAAGGTCTCCCTCTATCCCTAACACTCGGGGGCTGCACACAGCACAATCGCATCCAGAGCAGTATCGGTAATAACAGGGGGAGGGGAACTGTCCAAGGGAGGGGAAATGTTCAGGTGGGAATTAACCTAGATGGTAATTATCCAGGTGGGAAATGGTTGGGTGAGAGGGAACTGTCCAGGTGGCTACTGACCTGATACACAACTGTGATGCCTAGAGCAGAGGTCATTAATTTTTAAGCTGGAGCCACTTTGGATCCAACTGAGCTGAAGGAGAGCCGCCAACTATCTTTCTATGTGAGGCTGTGACACTGCTGACCAGTGTGGGTCAATGACATCTACCCCACCAATGTGTCTTCAAACTTTTTACTGTGTGTATTCTGAAGAAGGTATACATAAATTTTCTTCATCTACTTGAGAAATGCCTTCTCCTTCAAGCATATGGCTTTATCTCACATCCACTTTCCTCTTTGTGTCATGAGCTTGGGTGGAGAGGTCCCGAGCCTTGCACTGAAAAACATTGGCTTAGAGGCTGTTTCTCTTTTTGGCTTACGTTCTATCTTTACCGGTACATAAAATGACTTGTTTGTTTCTTTGATGTGCAATGTATGCTGTTATTCGATTACCTCAAATACTTTGTCTATGTTTGCTAATCTGTTGAACATAAGATCATGAGAATAGCCTTACTGGGTCAGACCAATGGTCCATCAAACCCAGTAGCCCGTTCTCATGGTGGCCAATCCAGGTCAGAAGTACCTGGCTAAAACCCAAGGAGTAACAACATTCCAGTATCTCAAAGAATATCTCAAAGAATAGCAAGATTTCAGAACCCCAATGAGAGCAACATTCCAGAGCTGAGATTGTGATGTCATAATGCCTCATTCCACAGTGTCTGAACCAACTTCATCAGTGATGTTACAATGGCTTGATTATCCTATACTTGGCACACGTAAGAGCATGACAAAAGCCATACTGGGTCAGATCAATGGTCCATCAAGCCCAGTAGCCCGTTGTCATGGTGGCCAATCCAGGTCAGAAGTACCTGGCTAAAACCCAAGGAGTAACAACATTCCAGTATCTCAAAGAATAGCAAGATTCCGGAACCCCAATGAGGGCAACATTCCAGCATCTCAAAGAATAGCAAGATTCCAGAACCCCAATGAGAGCAACATTCCAGAGCTGAGATTGTGATGTCATAATGCCTCATTCCACAGTGTCTGAACCAACTTCATCAGTGATGTTACAATGGCTTGATTGTCCTATACTTGGCACACGTAAGAGCATGAGAAAAGCCATACTGGGTCAGACCAATGGTCCATCAAGCCCAGTAGCCCGTTGTCATGGTGGCCAATCCAGCTCAGAAGTACCTGGCTAAAACCCAAGGAGTAGCAACATTCCATTGCTTCCCCATGTCTTTCTCAATAACAGGCTATGGACTTTTCCTCCAGGAAATTGTTCAAACTTTTATCATATGCAGGCCCTCAGATTTTCTTGAGATTTTCACACATTGCCGCATAGTCTAAGGTAGAGAATTTTACAGTAGGTATTAAAAAAATTTTTTTTAATCATGTGGGAGTTTAGCTGCACAATTTTCTACATAACATGTTTATTTATATACCGCAGGACCGTGAAGTTCAAAGCGGTTTACAATGATTAAAAACTGCTACAAATTGAGTAGAACTAACAAAGTTAGAGATTGGGAATAATGTCTTTTTATATTGCCTTATGTGCACAAAAGATAATGATCTGCTGCCTTAACGCCAGAAAAGGCAGTAACTGTACATTACCATTCTGGCACTGGGATATTCTCTAACCAGATATTATGGCTTGATCTGGTGCAAAGGTGACAGGTCAAAAGTGCGCGATGACAAAGGCGCGCCGACAACCCAGCGCAGACAACTGAGCGCAAGGCGGAAGCGCGCCAAAGAAAAACAGTATTTTAAAGGGCTCCGATGGGGGGGTGTGGGGGGACCCCCCCCCCACTTTACTTAACAGAGATCGTGCTGGCGTTGTGGTGGGTTTGGGGGGTTGTAACCCCCCACATTATACTGAAAACTTCACTTTTTCCCTAAAAAAGAGGGAAAAAGTTAAGTTTCCAGTAAATGAGGGGAGAGAAAGTGTCACTGATGAAGAAAGGTCAGGGCATCCAGTAACGAGCAGAACTGGTGAAAACATTACAAAAATGTGTCAAACTGTGCGTCAAAATCGTCGGCTGACTGTGAGAAGCATAGCAGGCCAAGTAAACATCGATAGAGAAACAGGAAAATCATAACTGAAAATCTTGGCAAGAGAAAGGTGTGTTCAAAAATGATCCCAAAGGAGTTCGCCGATGAACAAAAGCAAAGGAGAGTCGAAGTTTGCCAAGACATTTTGGAGAGGCAAGACGATGTTATGGGCCGTGTTATCACTGGCGATGAAACATGGGTGTACCAATAGGACCCTGAAACAAAGCATTAAAGTGCACGGTGGAAGTCAGCCAGTGCTCCACGACCCAAAAAGTTCTGCCAGTCCAAATCCAGAGTCGAAACGATGCTGCTAACCCTTTTTTGATATCGGAGGATTGTTCGCTATGAATTTGTACCGACTGAACAAACAGTTAACCGAGTTTGCTATTTGGAAGTGCTGTGAAAAGGCTGCAGGGAAAAGTTGGATGAAAACGACCTGATCTTTCGCCAACAACTCATGGCTCTTACATCAAGACGATGCACCAGCTCACACGGCACTGTCTGTGAGAGTTTTGGAACACCCTCCCTGCTCACCTGATCTGGCCCCCGATGACTTCTTTCTTTACCTGAAGATAAAGGAAATACTGAAAGGAAATCCAGAAAGGGGAAGTCGTGAGGCAAAGGATGTCGAACGCTCAGCGATGGGTTATTCCAAAGTACTGTATACTTTATTGGGTGTCAGGTCAAAAGCGCGCCGGGACCAAGGCGCGCGCAGACAATTGAGCGCAGCACGGAGGCGTAAGCCGCACAAAATTACTGTTTTTATGGCTCCGACGGGGGGGGGGGGGGGGGGCGGGGGGGGGGCGTGGGGGGGAGCCCCCCCAGTTTACTTAATAGAGATCGCGCCGGCGTTGTGGTGGGTGTGGGGGGTTGTAACCCCCCACATTTTACTGAAAACTTCACTTTTTCCCTGTTTTTAGGGAAAAAGTTAAGTTTACAGTAAAATGTGGAGGGTTACAACCCCCCAAACCCTCCACAACGCCAGCGCAATCTCTATTAAGTAAACTGGGGGGGCTCCCCAACAAAACCCCCCGTCGGAGCCCCTAAAAACTGTAATTTTCTTCGGCGCGCGCCTTTGTCTTTCGCCGACTTGTCTAAGAAACCCTTTATTGGATAAAAACACAGAATCAAACAAAAGGGCTCGACACTGGCAGTGTTCCGGCAATCCTGCCTCTGTCAAGAGTCTATAATGGCTGTTCTACTCGTATCTTCGTGTGGATGCGTGTGCGAACAGAAACAAAAAAACGTGTGCATCATACGTGGCAACAGCAAGCTTCCGAGTCACAAGTAGGAAGACATTTTGATGACATTCAGGATATCAAGGGTAATACGACGACAACTCTAATGAGCATTCCAGAAAAAGAGTTCCAGAATTGCTTTGAAGGGTGGACTAGACCAGGGGTAGGGAACTCCGGTCCTCGAGAGCCGTATTCCAGTCGGGTTTTCAGGATTTCCCCAATGAATATGCATGAGATCTATTTGCATGCACTGCTTTCAATGCATACTCATTGGGGAAATCCTGAAAACCCGACTAGAATATGGCTCTCGAGGACTGGAGTTCCCTACCCCTGGACTAGATGCTGCCGTCGGTGCAAAGCTTCCCAAGGGGAGTACTTCGAAGGTGACCGTTGTGAGATTCAGCAATGAAGCATGTAGCATTTTTTTCTAGGATGAGTTTGCAAACTTGGTTGTCAGACCTCAAATGACACAGTCCCATCAGGATAGTATAGCTTTACAGTCTGCAGCTAAAATTTTGAAGACTAAATTAAAATTATCATGTTTTTCTTTAGTCAGAGGGAGAATTTCTGGATTTTTTTCCCCTTGAAAATGGGCTGCGTATTTTTCAAATCCCAAACCAGTCTTTTCTGTCTTTGTGGCTATGAAACACTTAACCTTTCTACTTGAAAAATAGCCTTTTATGCACAGTGAAACAACTTGAAACATCAAGTTCTTGGCAAAATTCAGAGTGAATCGTGACACAGCTTGCATCGAGGGAATTCAAATCATAACCAAGAATGAATGAGTCAGAGCATTAATAATTGTTATTATCCAGTGTTTATTTAACGCTGATTTCCATTTGAAAATAGCGCCTAAGGGCTTTTGCTTACAAACTGCAGTTTGAACGCTGCCAAATGAGGCATTCATTTCCATAAAGCTTCACAAAACATCATGAATATTTTAGCATTTGTGAAAAATATGCTACACAAGCCAGCTTCAGGTTAACCTCTGAAATATCACAATTTATGGATGCTAGTGCTACCATAGAACCTCCGACAGTAACCCCAGAAGGACCCTGTATGAGACTGAGCTCTGGGACTACAGAAAAAAAAAAAGGAAAAGGTCGGTCTTTTGAGGCAGGGGAAGATTTATCTCCAAGACCCTCACTTTTTACAGTTCTTTGGATCTTTTGTTACCACACTGATTTTCTCAGTGGCTGCTTAAAATAAGCCAACCCCACACGTGGGCAGGTAAGCAAAATTCCAGTTTAATATTTTTTTTATATACCACTTATAAGCAGACCGTGGACCAGCGGTTGAAGAACACTGGGCTAAGTCGTGGGCCAGACCCCGGCTCCATAATAGTACTAATTGTAATACTATTTTTCCATTCATTTTTCATAGATACACACAATATAATCTTATTAAATTAAACAAAGCACACTGACAGCAGATGTAAATTCTCAAAATTGACATAATTCAATCACTAAATTCAAAAATAAAATCATTCCTCCCCCTACCTTTGTTGTCTCCCTCCCTCCATGCTATGCCTTACCTTCTGGCCTGCTCTCACCTGGCCATTTTATGCCGCCCCCCGGTGTTATCTTCAGGCCGGCTTCCTCTTCCTCACGTCCCGCGCCTCATCTGGGAGCCAAGGCTTCCGGTCCAGGAATAGGACATGCGTAGGAGCCACCGCCCGTGGCTTTGTGCACTGAATCAGTGAGGAAGAGGGAGCTGGCTCAAAGATAACGCCATATCGATCACACCGTGGACCGGTGGTTGAAGAACACTGTTTTGGGCATGATGAACGTGCCGGCCCTGTGGACCGGCAGGAAATTTCTTCAACCACGGACCGGTGGTTGAAGAACACTAGCTTAGACTACTGCAACTCACAACTCTCGGGTCTTCCGCTCAGCCATCGCTCTCCCCTTCAATCCGGCCAAAATCCGGCTGCGTGACTCATATTCCATGAGTGCCGCTCTACTCACACTACCCCTCTCCTAAAGTCAGCTGGCTTCGCAGCTGTTGCTCTTACTGTCCTAAGAATGCATTCACTCAGCCGCCCCTCATTATCTCTCTTCACGTCCCTCCCCCTATGTTCCCCCAGTGAGCTCTGCTAGGCTGGTAAGTCCCTCCTATCTGTGCCCTTCTCTTCCTCTGCCAGCTCCAGACTCCATCCTTTCTGTCATACTGCGCCATATGCCTGGAACAAACTGCCTGAAACTCTACGGCGGGCTCCGTCTCTGGCCGTTTTCAAGTTAAAAGCCTACCTCTTTGAGAATGCTTTCAACCCCTAAGTCTCGTCCTTGGGTTGTGCGTCCCCAACCCTCTGCGTCATGTCTGTTTGTCCAAGTTAGACTGTAAGCTCTTCCGAGCAGGGACTGTCTATTTAATGTCAAAATGTACAACGCTGCATATGCCTTTCAGCGCTATAGAAGTGTTAGATAGTAGAAGTAGAGCTGGATATAGCAGAGGATGTAAAGAATACAGGAACAGAGAAAAAAATAACAAAGGACAGGAGACCCTTAAAAAGAGAGTTAGAAGTAGACAGGAAAACAGTAACCAGAGACTGGCATCAACACAATTGGAAAAATCCCCCCCCCTTTTTTTACAAAGCCACGCTAGTGGGTGTTGCGGCACTCCGCCGGTGACGCTCTTCCAGTTTGAGAATTGTCTATTTACTCTCACTCTCTTTTTCCTATGCTTCAGCCAGTTTTTAATCCATGTGAGTATTTCACCCTCAATTCCATCAAGCCCAGTAGCCCAGTAGTCCGTTCTCACTAGTACCTGGCCAAGAACCCAAGGAGTAGCAACATTCCATTCAGAATCCTAAATAATAGCAAGATTCTGGAATCCCAAAGAGTAACAAAAGATTCCGGAACCCCAAGGAGTGGCAACATTCCATGCTACCGATCCAGGCCAAAGAGTGGCTTCCCCCATGTCTTTCTCAATAACAGACTATGGACTTTTCCTCCGGGAACTTGTCCAAACCTTTCTTAAAACCAGCTACGCTATCCGCTTTTACCACAACCTCTGGCAACGCGTTCCAGAGCTTAACTATTTTCAATGATTAATAAGAACCGCTTTTAAGAAGCAACCGCCCCCTCCCCGTCTGTTATTTCTCTTCCCCTTCTTACCACCCTTTAATTTTTATTTTAACTTCAAAGTATTTTTGAATCTTCCCCCTCCTCCAGCACCTTCTGTATCAATTCCTGTCTTTATTGTTGTCCTTGTCCTGTCCACTATTTTATTTTAATTATTTTAAACTCTTATTTTAGCAATGTAAAGCTTGGAAACTTGGATCGGTTCAGTGTGATTTCCATATCAATATTTCCATTCATTCTGAAGTGCAATAATGATCAACAGAAACAGGGGCAGCGGAATAATATGAATTAATATGCACATTTGTAGGAGCAGTACATTTCCATAAACAAATTACCAGCTAATGTTCCCTTCAGCAAGGTAAATGAATTAGTCCCCTTACAAAGGAGGAACAAAATGTACATAATCGTGTTTTTAATCATTTCCAGGAGACTCTTGATTTGCTATAAGACGAGCTTAAGATGAAGGCTCCACAAAAATAAAAATGCTAATTTCTTGGAATCAGGTCGGCTTAGTGCAGGCGATGGGCTCATTTGGACAGTGGGCTGGGTGAAATTCTGGCCCCTATGAAAACAGGTTAAGTATCGACTTTCAGTTCTGGATATAAATAATACTGAAGATACATATTGAACTATCGCTTGGTTGGGATGACATGGTTGCAAAATACAAAGCTGGGATATGCAGGACTTTTTTTTTTTCCAGGGATTACGCGATGGTAGTGGGTATTAGAAACATAGAAACATAGAAATTGACGGCAGAAAAGGGCTATAGCCCATCGAGTCTGCCCATACCAATGACCCACTCCCTGATTCTTACTCTCCTAGAGATCCCACATGAATATCCCATTTTCTCTTGAAATCTAACACGCTGCTGGCCTCAATCACCCACTGAGGCAGCTCGTTCCAATGATCTACCACCCTTTCAGTGAAGAAGTACTTCCTAGCATCACCCTGAAATTTCCCTCCCCTGATTTTCAGCGAGTGTCCTCTGGTTACCGAGGGCCCTGTAAAACTGAAGATATCATCTTTCACCTCTATACGCCCAGTAATATACTTAAAGGTCTCAATCATGTCCCCTCTCTCTCTTCGCTCCTCCAGTGAGTACATCCGCAGTTTTTTTAACCTTTCTTCATACGTGAGTTCCCTGAGCCCCAAAACCATCCTGGTAGCCATTCGCTGAACCGACTCAATTCTCAACACATCTTTTCGGTAGTGTGGTCTCCAGAATTGAACACAATACTCGAGATGAGGTCTCACCATGGATCTGTACAGTGGCATTATGACTTCAGGTTTTCTGCTGACAAAACCCCTACGGATACAGCCCATCATTTGTCTTGCCTTGGACGATGCCTTCTCTACTTGATTGGCAGCCTTCATATCGTCGCTAATGATCACTCCTAAATCACGTTCCACCGTGGTCCTGGACAAGGTTTCACCATTTAGTGTGTAAGTTCTGTGTGGATTTTTTTTGCCTAGGTGCATTACTTTACATTTTTTAGCATTGAAGCCCAGCTGATAAGTTGATGACCACTGTTCAAGCTATCTTAGGTCCTGCGTCATAAAGTCAGGCACACTGCTTTTGCCAACTATGTTACATAGTTTGGCATCGTCGGCAAACAGTGATACTTTTCCTCTAAGTCCTTGGGTCAAATCTCCTATGAATAAATTGAATAGAATCGGCCCTAAGACGGAGCCCTGAGGTACTCCACTCATCACTACTGACGTTTTGGAGGGGGTACCGTTTACCATCACCCTTTGAAGCCTACCATCTAGCCAATCCCTTACCCATGTTGTGAATGTATCCCCTAATCCCATCGATTTTAGTTTGTTCAACAGCCTGCGGTGTGGGACGCTATCAAAAGCTTTGCTGAAGTCCAAATATATCACGTCAAGGGACTCACCGGCATCCAGATGACTGGTCACCCAAATCAAAGAAGTCAATCTGATTAGATTGGCAGGACCTTCCCCTGGTAAATCCGTGTTGATGTGGATCACGTAAATTTTCTTCATCTAGAATTTTGTCAAGTTCCTGTTTGATCAGTGTTTCCATGAGTTTGCACACTATGGATGTAAGACTCACCGGTCTGTAATTTCCTGTCTCCGTTCTGCAGCCCTTTTTGTGGAGTGGAATTACGTTAGCTGTTTTCCAGTCTAGGGGTACTTTTCCCGTGCGCATGGAAAGATTGAAGAGTACGGATAGTGGTTCAGCCAGAACTTCACTCAGCTCTCTGAGTACCCTGGGGTGTAGATTGTCTGGCCCCATAGCTTTGTCT
Source organism: Geotrypetes seraphini (assembly GCF_902459505.1). NCBI lineage: Eukaryota > Metazoa > Chordata > Amphibia > Gymnophiona > Dermophiidae > Geotrypetes > Geotrypetes seraphini. The sequence goes on along the minus strand of NC_047086.1, from coordinate 388,564,449 downwards.
ACTTTGAGTCTTGAAAGTTCGTGGTAGACATTACTAGGTGTAAACTCGTAATCACGAAACAGGTCATTTTGGCTGTTTCTTATTTGTAGTTGCGGACCATCTCCCGGTGCTTCACAGGTGAATACTGAGCAGAAGTATTCGTTTAGCAGTTCTGCTTTGGTAGTATCAGATTCTGTGTAGTTTCCATCTGATTGCCTAAGGCGTTCTATTCCATTTTTGTTTCTCTTCCTGTCGCTAATGTACCTAAAGAAGGATTTGTCCCCTTTTTTAATGTTCCGTGCTAGATCTTCCTCTGTTTGAAGTTTGGCTTCCCTGACTGCCTTTTTGACAGCCTTAGATCTGGCCAGATAGTCTTCTTTTGCCTCCCTTTTCCCAAGATGTTTGTAGGTAATAAATGTTTCTTTTTTCATTTTAATGAGGTCCGAAATTTCCTTGTTGAACCATTGTGGTTTTTTGTTTCTCCGGCGTTTGCTTACTGTTTTTACGTAGCGGCTAGATGCTTCGTTCAGGATGGATTTTAGGTTTGACCACATAGTTTCCGGATTGTCAGTTTCTGCATGGTTTAGCAGCTTTTGATGGACAAAGTCTCTCATGTGGTCGAAATCTGCCTCCCTAATGTTGAGGACCCTCGTTGCTGTGTTTGATTTAGAGAAGCCTTTCCTGAGGTTGAGCCATAGCATGTTGTGGTCGCTGGAGGCCAGCGTGTCTCCCACTGTTACTTCCGAGACACTGTCTCCATTTGTGAGTACCAGGTCCAGTATTGCTTTTTCTCTGGTGGGCTCTAATACCATTTGTTTTAGTTGTGCACCCTTAATGGAGGTTATTATTCTTTTGCTACCGCTCGTAGTTGCTGAGAGGGTGTTCCAGTCTGCATCTGGCATGTTGAAGTCGCCTAACAGTACTGTGTCACCACGCAAACCCTCCTCTCTGGGGTATCCATTTTTAGGCATGACTCTGTGGTACCCCCACCTGTTTGTCCCATCGACTCTTGAAGTCGAGCACGCTACTGGCATCGACCACCTGGCGTGGAAGATCATTCCATCGATCAATCACCCGTTCGGTGAAGAAGTATTTCCTGGTGTCACCATGAAATCTTCCCCCCCTTAAGTTTTAGCGGATGCCCTCTTGTCGTCGTGGGACCCTTTAGAAAAAAGATTTCTTCCTCCACATCAGTGCGACCCGTGATGTGTCTGAATGTTTCTATCATGTCCCCCCTTTCTCTACGCTCCTCGAGAGAATATAAGCGCAGTCTGGTCAGACGTTCTCCATATGGGATGTCTTTAGGTCCTGAGACGAGTTACAAAACAAAACAACCATTTACAGTAAGTTAGGAACATGACAGGTTGCACAGTAAGGGCTACATAGAGGACAGGATATATAGAGGAGTCTGTTTTGGACTCGCTGGAGGCGTTTAAATTCCTTTGTGGTTATCCCATTAAATAGGGAGTTGCAGTAGTCCATTCTTGAGAGCACCTAGCTGTAAAGGAGCTGGGCTAAGTCAGGATTAGAGAGGTATGGTTTGATCCTTCACAGTTGGCACAAGTAGTATAAGGAGGTGGAGACTGCCTATGAGATGTGGACGGTGAGGGTTAGGTGGTCGCCCAGTATCACTCCAAGGCTGCACACCTGGTCTTGTGCTGTGAAGGTCTTAGATTCCCAAGATAATGTTGGGTGGGTACAGCTGCTGGTTTTCTTTCTAAGCCAGAGGAGTTCTGTCTTAGAGGCGTTCAGCTGGAGTTTATTGACTGTCATCCGGTTCTTCGTGTCTGAGAGGCAATGTTGGAGAAAGGTGAGTTGGGCAGATTGGTTCTCACCTAGTGGGGGCAGTAGATGTATGTCATCGGCATAGGAGTGGATTTGGATGCTGTATTTATGGGCTATATCAATGGCTGGTCTGATTTTCAAGTTGAATAGGAGTGGTAATAGCAAGGCACCCTGGGGAAATCCGTATTTATTTGGGCCTAGTAGAATAGTTTGTTTTCTCTGCTCTAGGAAGGAAGCAAACCATTGAAGAGCAGAGTTCTCGATTCCAATGTCAGAGAGTCTGTTCAGTAGGAGCTGGTGATCAATGGTGTCAAAAGTGGCAGTTAGGTCTTGAAGTACTAGTAAAGCACTGTTTCCTTTATCAAGCATTGACCAGCTGTTGTCGATGGTGTCTAGGAGAACTGATTCTGTGCTATGGCCTGCTTGGAAGCCGCATTGGGATGAGGAAAAGGCTCCTTGTTCCGCTATGAATGGATGTAGTCGATGGAGCACTATTCACTCTAAGAGCCTGGAAGCAAAAGGGAGATTAGAGACTGGTTGGTAGTTGCTTGGGTCATTAGGATCGAGGGTGGGTTCCTTAAGGGTGGGTTTAATAATGGCAGATTTCCAGCTATCAACTGGAACCTTTCCAGTTGATAGGGAGGTGTTTCTGATGGGGAGGGGGGGTTCTGCCAAGGCATCTTTGGTGGAGAGAAGGAGGTTGGATGGGCAGGGGGTTGAGTATTGCATTGGAAGGTCTGAGCTCTTTCAGTGGGCACATGCACAGAATAAATGCAAAAACAAAATCAAGCCACCGAAGTCATTAGACTCCCCCACACCTGACAACCCCCCTCCTACCACCAAGCAACGACTCCCAAACACCCCACTCGGCAGCAGGAGAGATGCCCAATCTCTGCTGACACCAAGCAACAACTCTCCGAAACCCCACCCAACAGTGGGAGAGATGCCCGCTCTCTCCTGCCGTCAAGCAACACACATCCCCAACACCCCACTCGGCAGCAGAAGAGATACCCACTCCCTCCTACCACCAAGCAATGCATTCCCAGTAGCAGAAGAGATGCCCATTCCCTCCCATCACCATGCAACAAAAGGTAGAAAAAAATATTTATTTTATATTTTGTGATTAGAATATTTCAGATTTGAAATATGTATCCTGCAAGAGATGGTAGTTGACATAACTGAAGACGGCAAAGCCCAGGCTTTTTTAGCTTCCAGCTGGCTTAGGGCTCTCTCTCTGACCAGGGGGCAGTTGCCCTAGTTGCCCTCCCCTAACTCTATTCCTGCCATGTGTGACTGAAGTATTCTGTTAGTTTGATTTTTCTATGTAGCATTCTGTAGTAATTTGGTTTGTTCAATTTTCACAACAGTGGAGGGGATATTTGTGAAAGGGAGGGGAGACAGGGGTTTTGTTGATCCTTGCTCTGTATTTGTGTTTATAAAATGACAATTGTACAGAATAGTCTCTTTTTATACTTTAATAAAATAAGTTCAGTATAAAATCATAACTATTTGAGGATTGTGCGGCTAGAAACTGACAGTTTGCAGGGTGGGGACGGGGTCTGAGCTCACGGGGACGGGGCAGGGACGGAGACTGAGCTTGCGGGGACGGTGATAAATTTTCCCCCTGTGTCATTCTCTAATTAGATAGATTATGAGCCCACCGGGTCAGACAAAGAATTATGCTTGAGTACTTGAATAAATTCATGTAAATTGTTCTGGGCTCCCTTGGGAGAATGGTATAGAAAATTGAATAAATAAGTTTATCATGCTCTTGCATCGCTGCCCAATGCTGGGAGGAGGTGGAAGGGCAGAGCTAGTGCCAATGTCAGGGGAGGAAGACTGTGCTTGGAGTCACTGTTTCAGGAAGAGGAAGAGAGGTGTTGGTCCACTGCTGCTGTGAGGATGAGAAAGAGGGCCACTGCTGCAAGAGAGGTTCTACGTCAGTAGTCCCAATCCAGTCCTACAGGAGCCTCTGCCCACTCTGGTTTTCATAAAAGCCACAATGAATGTACAGTGCAGCCCAGTTGACCAGCTTGCCTGGAATCCAATGGACTGGGATCTCTGATACTTCAGGCCACACTTCCGCTAGGGTAGGGGTAGGCAATTCCAGTCCTCGAGAGCCGGAGCCAGGTCAGGTTTTCAGGATATCCACAATGAATATGTTTGAGATGGATTTGCACGCACTGCCTCCTTGAGATGCAAATCTATCTCATGCATATTTATTGTGGATATCCTGAAAACCTGACCTGGCTCCAGTTCTCGAGGACCAGAATTGCCTACCCCTGTACTAGGGGCATGCAACCCCATAATTTGGTTGGTATCATTTCTCGTATTGTTTACAGAAATATTTTGTTTTGTTTGGGGAGGGAGATCCTATTATTATTATTGTTGTTATTATTATTATAGGAGTAAAATGATGGCACATGTTTAAAAAAAAAAGTTTGCACTTTTCTGAAAGAGTAGGCATTTTTTATTTTTTGCAATGATGAGACACTTTTTCAGAAAGAGTGCACATTTTTCCAGAATGCACACTATGTGCAAGAATGATGCACTCTTTCAGGTACTTTGTCAAATGACTGTTGAAAATCCAGACACACAATATTGACCAGCTCCCCTTTCTTCACATGTGCAAAACAGTTCCCTACCCAGCAATTGCCACAGAAGTCAATAATTCTTGCGCTGTGACACCCGGGCTCTGCACAGACTGGCAATGATGACTCTTCTGAACAGGAAATGTTCCCATCTTCCTGCCATTGTGGTTTCTCATATCTGAAAAATAATGTTTCTGACACCTCAGCTCTCATAACAATAAAGTGCTTTTCATAAGCAACCTCACAAGGTGAGGATAACTTTTTTTCATTTGACACGTTCTGTACATATTTCTGCCAGTTCAGTTCTTTGAATAAATAGCACGTTTCATACTGCTCTTTGAAGCTTTGCAGTTCTGGGCATCAGTTTGTGACGGATAGTCACTGCAAAAAAAAAAAAAAAAAATGCTTCTACAATGGAAGGATAGTCAGCCTGTTGCCCTGTTAAGCCCTGAAGAAACTCATGATCTTGCCAGGTATTTGTGACCTGGGTAGGCCACTGTTGGAAATACAATACTGGTCTTGATGTACCTTCGGTCTATCCCAGAATGGCAACTCTTTCTTACTTGAGCCAAGTATAGGACAATCAAGCCATTGTGACATCACTGGTGAGGATGGCTTTTAGGCATTGGTGGAATGAGGCATTTTGACATCACAATCTCAGCTCTGAAATGTTGCTGCTATTTGGGGTTCTGCCAGGTACCTTCGGCCTGTCCCACTATGGCAACTCTTATATTCTTATGAAAGCAATTGCATTTTCTTACTTTGTTCAAATGCTACCCGGCAATATTTCTCAAGCTATTCGTGGAGCACTCCCTAGCCAGTGATGTGAAGTTAAATGCTTATCAATAGGCGTTCTCTCAAAATAAATACATAATTCCAGTGCACCTGGATTACTGGTGCACTCAGAATCTCAGTGCCCTTCCCATACTGTGCTCAGTAGGAAGGAACCCTGGGGCCCAGCCACGCCTGTCACCTCTCTGCCTGTGCCCTCACCAGCCCCGGTGCATGCCTCATCTGGCATCAACATGCAAACTTACGGGTGGCATCTGCATCCGTTGCCTTCACAACTGAAACCTGGAGGATGAGGAACGTGCATGGGGCAAAACGGACCTCCTCCAAAGCTCACCCTTTCTTTAACAAGCGGCTTGCAAAATTCTTTTTTTTTTCCAATTCTTTATTCATTTTTCCATCTTTCATCAAGTATACAATTTTACATCAAATGAATCATACACATCACTTGAAATTCTTTTTATTATCATCTAAATACATAAATTTTCTCTCTCCCCCACCCACCCTTTTCACAGATATTATAATCAAAATTTAACATACATATGCTATACTCAAAAATATTGATTAAACCCTGGGGCCCAGCCACGCCTGCCGCCTCTCTGCCTGTGCCCTCACCAGCCCCGGTGCATGCCTCATCTGGCATCAACATGCAAACTTACGGGTGGCATCTGCATCCATTGCCTTCACAACTGAAACCCGGAGGATGAGGAATGTACATGGGGCAAAACGGACCTCCTCCAAAGCTCAACCTTTCTTTAACAAGCGGCTTGCAAAATTCTTTTTTTTTTTCCAATTCTTTATTCATTTTTCCATCTTTCATCAAGTATACAATTTTACATCAAATGAATCATACACATCACTTGAAATTCTTTTTATTATCATCTAAATACATAAATTTTCCCTCTCCCCCACCCACCCTTTTCACAGATATTATAATCAAAATTTAACATACATATGCTATACTCAAAAATATTGATTAAACCTATATTATAACTATATACCCCACCTCCCATAATTATAATTGTGCTTGCAAAATTCTTGAAAACTTAACCACCGTCCCTAGCATATTGTGGATGCCCTGAGAACCAGACCAGCTATGGAGTAAGAGTAATTAAGGGTTAACTCGAAAACTACCGAACTATTTCTCAAGTTTGTTTTAAAATTTGATTAAATCGCAATATGACAGGAGTAGCCATGCAGCTGATAATGAAAAGTTGGGATAACTTAAATTACAGTTTCTGGTGGGAATCCTGATGTCAGATTTATAAGTTTGAAACCATTAATTCTATACAGAAGGGACAACATAGCAAATTCAAGGAAATTTGAGGCCCGTTAACAAAATATTGTAAATGATGAATTATTAATATTATTTCCCTTTGATTCATGAAAGATTGTTATACACATCCAGGAGGGGAGGGTTGGGGTGGGGGGGAGGGATTTTAATTGCTGTATATTATTTATTGGAATAGAGTGCAGTATGTTATATTACTTGATTGTTCATCCGTTTGCACTATGGGGTCCTTTTACAAAGGCGCGGTAGCGGCGTAACACGTGGAATACCGCGCGCTAAACCACCTGCCGCGCTAGTACTTAACGCCTCCATTGACGAGGCATTAGTATTTAGGCTGCCGCGGGGGTTAGCGCGTGATGAAACGTCCGACGCGCTAACCCCCGTAGCGCACCTTGATAAAAGGAGCCCTATGTATTGGATTTAAAAACGAATAAAGAATTAATTCAAAAATTTTTTTAAAAAAAGATTAAATCGCAATATCATATTTCAAAGCGATGTGCAATTAAAAATTCGGGGTACCAACAACACTCATATCATACTAGACTTGGACAATACCAAGGCATATATAAGGGGGAGGGGGGAACTGCAATAAATTCAAGAAAAAAGAGAAACATAGAAGATTAAAATAATAGGGAAGGTAATAGTTTCCATTTAAATTTCTTATTTGGACCTTTTGTCTCCAGAGAGTCGTAGCCGCGTACTGAATAAACTTCCATCGTATACAGCCATTCCTGTGTAAGCTCTGCTACCAGTCCATGCGTTGTTCTGGGTGGGGGGGGAGGGGTTCCGGGTTGGGTGACAGCAGACATGATGTCACTGTGGGGGATATCGGAGTACAGTCCCCCGCGGTAGCTAGTTCTTATTGTAAAATTGAAATATGCCTGTGCTGCTCTGGTTCTATCTGTTTCATAATAATAATTAAAAAAAAAAGATTTGAACATAAATTTCTTTTTAAGAAAGAAGTAGCCTCAAAAGGTTTCACGATTCAAATACGTCCTTAGAAAAGCCAACATTTTAATAATAATAATAATTTTATTTCTTATATACCGCTATACCATAAGTTCAAAGCGGTTTACAAGATATATACAATGAGAGTATGAGAAGTTAGGGGGAAAGAAAAGTACTTTCTGGGATAAAAATTATAAATGGAAGAACCAAGTTGGTTTGAATCAAAGGAAGAACTAGTCAGGGATTGGGGTGCAGGGGGAACAATTAGGGTGGAATACAATTGCAAATGGGAAGAGCATGAGTTAATCTAAAATCAAGAGGATTGGGTATTGGAATGGCTGGCTGTGGGGGATTGGACAAGAATTGGAATCAGAATTTGTTAAAGTGACGGGTCTTCAGTGATCCTTTGAAGCTGATGAGTATTTTTTCTTCCCTAATGTAGGTGGGCAGCGTGTTCCACATTTGCGGAGTCGTGTATTTCTCCATGTGTTAATAAATCTCAAAGATGGGACTGAAAGAAGGTTTTTATCCTCTGATCTTATGGATCTAGTAGGAGCGTAAGGGATCAAGTATCTTTCTAGAAATACAGGAGCTTTGACTGTTAGTATTTTGTAAGTTAATAATACTATTTTATAAGAGATTCTGTAGTCCTTTTACTAAGCCTATCTAGCGCGTGCTAAAATGGCTAGCTTGCCTTAGTACAGGGGTGTCCAATGTCGGTCCTCGAGGGCCGCAATCCAGTCGGGTTTTCAGGATTTCCCCAATGAGTATGTATGAGATCTATTAGCATACAATGAAAGCAGTGCATGCAAATAGATCTCATGCATATTCATTGGGGAAATCCTGAAAACCCGACTGGATTGCGGCCCTCGAGGACCGACATTGGACACCCCTGCCTTAGTAAAAGGACCCCTCTGTGTGGTATAGGTAACCTATGTGCTTTCTATAGGAGTGGTGTAACATGATCAAATTTTTTACTCTTAGTGATTATTTTTATCGCGGTATTTTGGATTATTTGTCATCTGCGCAGTTCTTTTAATGTTTTGTTGCATTTCTGTATGTCTTAGGAAACCAGACGGAGACTATGTGGAAAAGGATTCGGAAAAAGCCCAACTATTAAATGAATACTTCTGCTCAGTCTTCACCCGAGAAGCGCCAGGGCTCGGCCCTCAGCTACAGACAAGGGTTGGCTCAGTTGACCCGTTTAGTAACTTTGAGTTTACGCCCAGCAGTGTCTACGGTGAGCTGTCAAAGCTCAAGGTTAACAAAGCAATGGGGCCGGACAACCTGCACCCCAGGGTGCTTAGGGAGCTGAGTGATGTCTTGGCGGAGCCACTGTCCGCGCTCTTCAACCTCTCCCTTAGTACAGGCAGCGTCCCGTTGGACTGGAGGACGGCTAACGTCATTCCACTCCACAAGAAAGGCTCAAAGATGGAGACAGCAAACTACAGACCAGTGAGTCTAACATCGATAGTGAGCAAACTAATGGAAACTCTAATCAAACACCAATTAGATAAGATCCTGGATGAGGAGAATCTACGGGATCCCCGACAACATGGATTTACTAAGGGGAGATCCTGCCAATCCAACCTGATCAGCTTCTTTGACTGGGTAACGGGGAAGCTGGATATTGGGGAGTCCCTGGACATCGTGTACCTGGACTTTAGCAAAGCATTCGATAGCGTACCACACCGCAGGTTACTGAGCAAGATGAGTTCTATAGGATTAGGTAACACATTGACAAAATGGGTTGGGAGCTGGCTTGGAGGTAGGCTTCAAAGGGTGGTGGTGAACGGCACCCCCTCCGAAATGATGGAGGTGATTAGTGGAATACCACAGGGCTCAGTCTTGGGCCCAATCCTATTCAACATCTTTATAAGAGACTTGGCAGAAGGGCTTCGAGGTAAAATAACATTATTCGCCGATGACGCCAAACTGAGTAATGTAGTGGGCAAATGCACAACAGACGAAGATTCAGTGCCCGACAACATGATGCACGACCTACTCCTACTGGAGCGATGGTCTAGGACATGGCAACTCAACTTCAATGCCAAAAAATGCAAAGTTATGCACCTGGGCAGCCAGAATCCATGCAAGTCTTATACCCTTAATGGCGAGATCCTAGCAAAAACGGTAGCAGAACGAGACTTGGGGGTAATCGTCAGTGAGGACATGAAGTCTGCCAATCAAGTGGAGCAGGCTTCGTCCAAGGCAAGACAAATCATGGGCTGCATACGAAGGGGTTTCGTCAGTCGTAAGGCGGAAGTCATTATGCCATTGTATAGATCCATGGTGAGGCCCCACCTGGAATACTGTGTGCAATTCTGGAGGCCGCATTATCGCAAGGATGTGCTGAGACTGGAGTCGGTGCAAAGAATGGCCACCCGGATGGTCTCGGGACTCAAGGATCTACCATACGAAAAACGGCTTGACAAATTACAGCTATACTCGCTCGAGGAGCGCAGAGAGAGGGGGGACATGATCGAGACGTTCAAGTATCTTATGGGCCGCATCGAGGCGGAGGAAGATATCTTCTTTTTCAAGGGTCCCACGACAACAAGAGGGCATCCGTTGAAAATCAGGGGCGGGAAACTACGAGGTGACACCAGGAAATTCTTTTTCACTGAAAGAGTGGTTGATCGCTGGAATAGTCTTCCACTACAGGTGATTGAGGCCAGCAGCGTGCCTGATTTTAAGGCCAAATGGGATCGGCACATGGGATCTATTCACAGGGCAAAGGTAAGGGACGGGACATTAAGGTGGGCAGACTAGATGGGCCGTGGGCCCTTATCTGCCGTCTATTTCTATGTTTCTATGTTTCTGTTGTCAGATAGATTGCTAACTTGTTATTTGGGAAGCCGTTCCTCGTAAAGTAGTCTAGAAGTTTAAATTCTTTCAAATACTGGCACTGCATGAATCTTAAATAAGTCAGAACTCGTGCAAAACCAGGAGACCGGCAGCTGCGCCAGTTCCCAAACAAAATGGAAAGACGCATCCTTCAAATGCACTGGACTGTATCGTCATCCAACAGCTCAGTTCTATCACCCCTGCTGTCATCTCCTTAATCTGTCACATTCTCAGTCTGTCACCCTACGCTACAACGGTCCCCACTGCCTTCAGACAAGCTGTGATCACGCCACTTCTCAGAAAATCTTCAGTGGACTCTCTCTATGTTGCTAATTGTTACACAGGCCAACAACAGACTTTGTCTCTGGAAATTAAATAGCTTATGATGGCTCTAGAAGAATTCTTGAAAAAGCTCTTTAGCGAAACATGTTGGATTAAATTTCCCCGGACAGTAGACAAGGGTGCTTTAAAAGATAAGTTAACATTTTTTCACTCAGAGAATAGTTAAGCTCTGGAACGCATTGCCAGAGGATGTGGTAAGAGCGGATAGCGAAGCTGGTTTTAAGAAAGGTTTGGACAAGTTCCTGGAAGAAAAGTCCATAGTCTGTTATTGAGAAGGACACAGGGGAAGCCACTGCTTGCCCGGTATTGGTAGCATGGAATATTACTACTCCTTGGGTTTTGGCCAGGTACTAGTGACCTGGATTGGCCACCGTGAGAACGGGCTACTGGGCTTGATGGACCATGGGTCTGACCTAGTAAGGCTATTCTTATGTTCTTATTATTTATTTGAAAAATATTTAAAGCATTGCAACTTAGATGAAAATTTGATTTACCTAAAGGAAAGAGGATCACGAATAGATCGGAGAAGGTTATCATGCTGCTGTACCAGGCCATGGTGCGCCCTCACCTGGAGTACTGCGTCCAGCATTGGTCGCCATACATGAAGAAGGACACGGTACTACTCGAAAGGGTCCAGAGAAGAACGACTAAAATGGTTAAGGGGCTGGAGAAGTTGTTGTACAGTGAAAGATTGGAGAAACTAGGCATCTTCTCCCTTGTAAAGAGGAGACTGAGAGGGACATGATCGAAACATTCAAAATACTGAAGGAAATAGACTTAGTAGATAAGGACAGGTTGTTCACCCTCTCCAAGGTAGAGAGAACGAGAGGGCACTCTCTAAAGTTAAAAGGGGATAGATTCCATACAAACGTAAGGAAGTTCTTCTTCACCCTGAGAGTGGTGGGAAACTGGAACGCTCTTCCGGAGTCTGTCATAGGGGAAAACACCCTCCAGGGATTCAAATAGGGGAAAACACCCTCCAGGGATTCAAGACAAAGTTGGACAAGTTCCTGCTAAACTGGAACGTACACAGGTGAGGCTGGACTCATTTAGGACACTGGTCTTTGACCTAGGGGACGCCGCGTGAGCAGGCTGCTGGGCACGATGGACCACTGGTCTGACCCAGCAGCGGCAATTCTTATGTTCTTATATAAAGTATATATAAATATGGATCTGTGACGATAAGACACATAGGGGTCCTTTTAATAAGGGGCGCTAACCGATTTAGCGCCTGCTAAATGCTAAGACACCCATTATATTCTATGGTCGCCTTAGAATTTAGCGCTCGCTAATCTTTAGCATGTGCTAAATCGATTAGTGCGTGCTAAATCAGTTAAAGTACCGTAGTAAAAGACCCCATAAAGCTAAACTGCAGAAAATTGAATGAATGTTTGTGTGAACCAAGTATAAAAATTGAGGTCTTCAGGTATTATATGGAATGCTTGAATTATTGTTGAATTTGAGACCACTAACCAATTAGCGTATGGGGCACTGCCACATGCTGATTGATTGACGCAGGGTTACACGGGAGTCCTCACCGCCTACAAAATAGGAGGTGATAGAGGCTCAAATGCTAATTTTTTTAATGGTTCCATGTTAATGGTGAAAGCAGCGCCTGGTCATTAATTAAAAAAATGGGAAAATCGGCCATTTTCCAACTGCGGAAAAAAGTGACCTTAGTACATGGGAAAGACCCGTGTAAGGGGTGTACTAAGGCCACATTAGATTTTTCTTTTAATTTACACTTTAAGCTGATCTCACAAGAAATGCTCTAGGCGTATGGGATTCGGAAAACGTAAGAATTGTTTCCATAAATTACCAGGCTCCTTTTACGAAGGCGCATTAGGGCCTTAACGTGCAGAAGAGCACGCACTGAAATGCCCCGCGCGCTAGCCGCTAGTGCCTCCTCTTGAGCGGGTGGTAGTTTTTCGGCTAGGGCGCGCTATGGCGCGCGCTAATCCGGTGCGTGCGCTAAAAATGCTAGCGCACTTTCGTAAAGGAGCCCTTACAGAGAAATTACAGGAACAAAGAAATTCAAGAGATTTTACTTGGTCCTCACCCTTTACCCAACACTGATGAGTTGTGCTGTGTGCGTTTGTAGCTCATTTAAATAATTTCTGTGTTTGTGGTGCAGTGGTTAAAGCTACAGCCTCAGCATCCTAAGGTTATGGGTTCAAACCCACGCTGCTCCTTGTGACCCTGGGCAAGTCACTTAATCCCCTCATTGCCCCAGGTACATTGGACAGATTATGAGCCCGCAGGGATAGATGGAAAAATGCTTGAGTACCTGAAAAAATTCATGTAAGCCTTTCTGGACTCCCTTGGGATAACACACAGGTGTCGAAGTCGGTCCTCGAGGGCCGCAATCCAGTCGGGTTTTCAGAATTTCCCCAATGAATATGCATTGAAAGCAGTGCATGCACATAGATCTCATGCATATTCATTGGGGAAATTTTGAAAACCCGACTGGATTGCGGCCCTCGAGGATCGACTTTGACACCCCTGGGATAACAGTATAAAAAATGGAATAAATACTAGTGTGAAAAGTTTCAGCCTCTGAGAACCAGAGCTGGTATTGTGATGTCATAAGGCCTCATTCCACCAATGCCTATGAGCCAACTCCATTGGCTTCCGATCCATCATAGAATACAGTTCAAGTGTGCATGTGTGGTTTTCAAACTCCTTTATGGAATATTTGACTCTTTGATTCTCCTTAGTGGGAATTCCTTTAGATCCTGCTATTCAAGATTTACAATTCACAAATTAGCATTTCCTTCTCTGAAAGGTATTAAATGCACTGGGAAGCTTAGCAAATCTTTTACTTTTAAATTGGTGAGAATTTGGAACGGACTTCCAGATTCTCTAAGACTGGTAGATCAATTATTTCAATTTCGAAAAAGTTTAAAAACCTGATTGTTTTCACAATAGTTAATTTGATTCTAGCTGTCGTATAGTCATTTTAAGCAATTTAACATACTTTTTTCTAACTTTTTCCATCCATCTAATCCAGTGGTCTCAAACACGCGGCCCGGGGGCCACATGCGGCCCGCCAGGCACTAGTTTGAGGCCCTTGATATGTTTATCATAATCACAAAAGTATAATAAAACAGTTTCTTGATCATTTGTCTCTTTGGCTATAAATTACAATATTATTATTAAGACTTAGCCAAAAGGAAAGATTGTCATTTCTTTAATAAGACATTAACTATTTTTTTCTGAGGCCCTCCAAGTACCTACAAATCCAAAATGTGGCCCTGCAAAGGGTTTGAGTTTAATCTAACCAACTTCTATTTTTATCCCATAGTTTTTACTTGTTATGTTTCATTTTTGAACAAACTGCAAACCGAGTCGAGCTCCTTAGGGAGTAGATTCAGTATATAAAATGAAGATTAGATTAGATCAGTGATGTCACAATGGCTTTGTTGTCATATACTTGGCTCACTTTTACTACATTGTGGTGCGGTGGTTAAAGGTACAGCCTCAGCACCGAAGATTGTGGGTTCAAACTAACGCTATTCCTCTTGACCCTGGGTAAGTCACTTAATGCACCCATTACCCCAGGTACATTAGATAGATTGCGAGCACACAAGGAAAAATGTTGAGCTCCCCTGGGAGAACAGTATAGAAAATGAAATAAATAAATATTTGGCATCAGGGAGCAATACAGACCTATGTGTTGCTATTAGCATACGTTGGTGTCATTTTAACGTCCATTAAAAGCCTAAAAAGGGCCTTTAATGAATGCTAGGGCATGAACGCATTTTAATAAATAGATGCCACATTATGACTCATCCTTATGGAGCTCTCTGGAATCCCATCATGTCCACACAACTTCTCACACAGAGATGAGAGGTCTGGTCAAGCAGAAACTAGCCAGGCCCTCTCACAATCAGCTTTTTCAAATCTGCCCCCCGGGCAGCATATTCTCCTAGCCTAGGTGGGACAGCTCCTCCAGTACGAATAAAGTAGGGGATGTGCTCGTAAAACCATTGGGCCATAAATAAATGCAGGACACGCAAACACCCGAGCTTGGGCCAGGGAAAAGTAAAGCACACTTCTCTTCCTACCTTATTTATACAAAGGCACTGCTTTATTGTGAGATTACGGCACAGGATGTGTTGATAAAAGCATGTATAACCGAAAGTTTTACAACACCGCCTAGACGGAACCTGGACGTTGTGACTTAGGCCATCTAAAACCAGGTCTAAGTCACATGAAGGTATCCAAAGTGACCAGATAAGCACTGTAGACACAAAGTACAGACCTCAGTGATCACTGCCCCCCCCCAACTTTACATATCTGCCTCCAGAACATCAGCACCTGGCAGCCTGGCATAGGAAAGCCTAGTAGAGCTGCACAGAGGTGGCTTAAGTAATCTGGAGGGCGGGCTAGTGAAACATAGAGAGGAGAACCCAGGCCCATAAGCCACTCTAATTACTGGTGAAAATTGTGCACTCCCCCCAAAAACCTCCCTAACTCTTTTGTACTGCCATATAAGTGGCTCCTGCAGCCAAAATAGATAGGTGGGTCTATTTTGGGGGGCTCACCATGACCTATAAGGGAGCTGTAGTGAGATGTGTATGTGGGACCCTTTTTGTGAAGTTTACAGCAGTGCCCTATAAGGTACCCCACTACTCTGGTGCCATGTCTGGGTGTCCAGTCCATCATTTTTCTGTCCCCTCCCGCGCCCACAAGGTCTTTTTCTAGGCGTTTGTGACTTGGATGAATTTTTGGACGAAAAGGGGGTATAAAGAGGGACGACTTAGCGATCTGGACGATCAGATGGCTGGACGTACAGATGGACAAAAAAAAAGTTGGACGTATTTTTCGAAAATGGACCTTTTCCCGTGTCCGACTTTGGGCGACTTGCGACTTAGGCCCAAAACGGACTTAGACGTTTCTTTTGATTATGCCCCTCCACAGAGCTGGAACTGGAGTAACATAGTTAACCTAAAGAGCTCAAGCTTTATCTTCATCCAAACTCACTCCATCCAAACTAACCTGCACAATCTTATTCCACAATAACTGATCCCTAGAGATGTTAATCACTAGATTTAACTTTGTTAATTCCACTCAATTTGTAGCATCTTTTAATCATTGTAAACCGCATAGAACTTCACGGTCCTGCGGTATATAAACTGTTATTATTATTATTATTATTATTATTATTAAAAAAGCAGTTAATTGTTGAGGTTCAAAGAAAACATATTTAGTTGAACGGTGGCAAACAATGCACTTACAAGAGTGCCTTAGAAACATAGAAAGATGACGGCAGATAAGGGCTATAGCCCATCAAGTCTGCCCACACTGTTGACCTACCCTTTTAAGTCTACTGACCCCCTTGATTATAATTATACTGCCATTCTATTGACCCGCTCTTTCAGGTCTATACCCCAGTGACCCTATTCCTTTGCTTGACCCTCGTAGGGATCCCACATAGGTATCCCATTTATTCTTGAAGTCTGGGATGCTGCTGGCTTGGATCACCTGCACTGGAAGCTTGTTCCAATGCTCAATCACTCTTTCCGTGAAGAAGTACTTCCTGGTGTCTCCACGAAACTTCCCTTCCCTGAGTTTGAGTGGATGTCCTCTTGTTGTCGAGGGTCCTTTGAGAAGAAAGATATCTTCCACCTCGACACGTCCCGTAATGTACTTAAATGTCTCAATCATGTCTCCCCTCTCCCTACGTTCTTCGAGTGTGTAGAGCTGCAATTTGTTCAGTCTTTCTTCGTACGAGAGACCCTTTAGCCCCGAGATCACTTGTTATCCCGCTTTATCTGTAATCAAGGCGGCTTTACATAATAAAAAATAAAGATACAAAATACAGGGAACTAATAAATATAAAAGATCTTACATCAGAGAAACATCAACAGACGAATTGTCTTGACAGACGTGACTAACCAAAACACACTGGCATGTACGCAGCTAAGGCTAGACCAGGGGTGGGCAACTCCGGTCCTCGAGGGCCGGAATCCAGTCGGGTTTTCAGGATTTCTCCCAATGAATATGCATTGAAAGCGGTGCATGCAAATAGATTTTGTGCGTATCCATTGTGGAAATCCTGAAAACCCGACTGGATTCTGGCCCTCGAGGACCGGTGTTGCCCACCCCTGGGCTAGACTCAGGGCACTGGTCTTTGACCTAAGGGCCGCCGCGGGAGCGGACTGCCGGGCAGGATGGACCTATGGTCTGACCCGGCGGAGGCACTGCTTATGTTCTTATGACAGGAGTCTTTATTTAAAAAAAAAAAAAAGTATAAATTTGTAATCCTTTAAAAATGGCTCTCATATTCTTGGAATACGGACCCTACACGGTCCGTATTTCGGAGAAACACTCCTTCCTCAGGGATCCGAGATGTCCAATGTATCACCTGTAGAGAGTGATGCGGAAAACTACGTAGTGATACAGTCATCAAAATTTTCAGAACTGATGCGGAAAAATCTCCTTCTGAGCTGACGCACTGAATGAGTCCGGCTGCCAAACTCAGGGCGTCAGCTCAGAAGGAGATTTTTCTGCACCAGTTCCGTTGTTTTCCGTGTCACTCTCTGCATGCGATACTTTGGACATCTCGGACCCCTAAGGAAGGAATGTTTTTCCAAAACACGGACCGTGTAGGGTCCGTATTCCATGTATATGAGAGCCATTTTTAAAGGATTCCAAATGTATATCAAGTTTCAAAGAAAGATTCCTGTCCTTGTACATTTCCATCTACAGTCTCTTTCTTGTTTTAAGATTTTTTTTTGTTCACATTGACTATTGCAATTGCCAGGAGTACTTAGATACAGTTTTGCATTGGAAAATGATAAATATAAGAAAGTGCAAGAGCAGGTTATAACCAAGGCCTCCATATTCTTGTTTGCATTTGTGTCTTTTGCTTATTCAAAGTTGCATATGTGGTGAAGCCACATAGATGGAATAACTCAAGACCTATTCTTCTTACTTGGGATTCTTTTTTTTCCAATCTAAAGCATCTGTCAGTCAGGTTGGTGGCCTTTTTGAAAACCACAAATCAGCCAGGCACACAGCTTAACAAACAGACACTAAAAGCAACCACTAGCCAGTGAAGCAAACTAATTCTGCTTACAAAGGAATTAGCTTTCATTATACACCGATACCAGTTTTTCACCGGCATAGCCCTCCAGCCACCTGTAGCTGCACTGATTTCATACACTGGAAAGATTATAGTGGCATTCCTAGCTCCAGAATGCCTGAGGGTGTTTCTGAAACTGTCACCTCACCTGCCTTGGTAAGCAGCCCTTACAGAAGATCGGGTTCAGGAGGGTCAATGAAATCAAATGACAGAAACACATCTCTGAAAAGAACACTGAGGCCCCTCTTTTACAAAGCGAGTGCCACGCAGCAAATGCTCCAATGCCCATTCAATCAACTGTATCAGCCTGTACTAATGGGTCATCATAAAAGAGGTCCTGAGTGAGGTGGGTTATGATTGAGCTATGAAAGAGCAAATCACAAAAGGGCAAGATTTTTATAAATGATGCCTAACTTGGTAGACACCTAGGAAAAGAGCACCTACTGTCAGGGCAGGATTAACCAATAGGTCAAGTAGAAACATGCCTAGGGCCCGAAATGGTCAGGGGGGCCCGATGAAGGAAGGCATCAACATTGTTTTTTCTAAACAGCAATGGGCCCCTCCAGCATCGATCGCCATCGCCGGTTCTGCCCCTAACCCTCACTTCCCCCAGCTATTTTAAGCCCTGAAAGCCCCCCCCCCCCCTTAAGCCTTACCTGGTGATCTAGCGGGTTTTCAGGCCAGGAGCGATCTTCCTACGCTCCTGCCCCGTGCAGATCGCTCACAGGAAATGGCTGCCTTCAGCTCCCATAGTCTCTCGAGCCATTTCCTGTGAGTGATCTGCACAGGGCAGGAGCGTGAGAAGATCACTCCTGCCCCAAAAACCCGCTAGACCACCAGGTAAGGCTTAAGGGGGGGGCTTACAGGGCTTAAAATAGCCTGAAAAATGAAAATGTGTTTTTTGATCCAAAAACGCGAATAAGTGAATCCATAGATACAGAATTTGTTTACACCATGAAAAGCAAAAGGATGAGATACGTATCTATTTGCAAAGTGTACATGGTACTCTTCAGGTTGTAGGCTTCACTCTAGCTTGAAAGAGTATGTTAATAGGGGTGAATTGAGTGGGGAGGTGTGAAGAGACAGGGCTGTCAAACTCAATCACATAAGGGGCCGAAAACTGAAAAAAAAGCTAAGTCGCGGGCCGAATTTTAAATTAAGATACTTAGAGGTCCTTTTATTAAGGTACGCTATCCAATTTAGCACACACTAAATACGCACCTTAATAAAAGGACCCCTAAGTGACTAAGGCAGGAGTAGGGAACTCCAGTCCTCGAGAGCTGTATTCCAGTCAGGTTTTCAGGATTTCCCCAATGAAAGCAGTGCATGCAAATAGTTCTCATGCATATTCATTGTGGAAATCCTGAAAACCTGACTGGAATACGGCTCTCGAGGACCGGAGTTCCCTACCCCTGGACTAAAGCTTAGTCTTAGTAGAAGTATAGGGTTACAACGTCTCCAACCCCACGCTGGCTTTGTGGTGTAAACAAAGTATATAAAAAAGACTTTTCCTCTCTCTGTTAGGTCCTAGTTCACGCTTCCTGTCTAACACCAGCTCTGTCAGGATACACATTTCAAATCTGACATATTGTAATCACAAAACAGAAAATAAAATTATTTTTTCTACTTTTTTTGGTCCCAGGCTCTGGTTATCTTCTGATAACTCGCTTGCCAGGGTCTCTTGCCTATTTGTCGTTTTCTCCTTTCTCCGTGGTAACCATCCATCTTCCATCTCTGTCCTCCCCCTTCTGTTTCCCTTCCCTCCCCTGGAGGTCTGGCATCTTTCCTTTTTTTCATCTCCATCCCCGCAGCTGCAGCGATGGATCCCACCATCCCCAGATCCACCAACTCTCCTTTTCTCAACTATCCTTTCATCCAGCATCTCTCCCTTTTCCCCACCAACCCAGGGTTCACCATCTCTCCCATTCTCTTCCTAACTACCCTCCTATTCAGTATCTCTATCCCCCCCACCATTCCTTGTGTCCAACTTCTCTCCCTTTCTGTTCCTTCCCTCCCTCCATCCCATTGTCCACCATCTCTCTCCCTCTCCTCTGTTTTATTTCTTCCCCACCCCCTTCATCCACTACCTCCTCTCCCTTCCATCTCCTCTGCTGTTAATGGCATCTTTTCCAGTGGAGTAGACCTAGCCTGCCATGTGTTCTTTATATATATGTTTTATTAAAGCCACACACATAAACATCCACTCATTCTCTTCACTCTGAAGTTTGGCATTGAGATTTGCGGTCTTTATTGCAAGCTGTCCTCTCTACAATGCTCTTGTGGTTCTTGGAATAAACACTGTGTGCAATTTCTGTGTAACAGGACCCGTTACTGATCATGTGCACCAGAATCGTGTGGAATACTGATGGCACACGTGCTTGTTTTTCTTGTTGCTCCCATAACCAATGTTTGGCATCAGGATCTGGCCCTTGAGTCTCCTGCAGTCTTTATTAGCAGTAGTGGCAAATTAACTTCTTGGTTCTTTTCCCCCCTTCTTCTTCCCGGTCTCACCTTCCAATTGGGCCCACCGTTCCTACCCTCCCTCCTTCCTGGTCTCCTCTTCAAACCAGCCTGCTGAGGATCGCTGGCCGGCTGTAGTGAACTTCGCAGGCCACCGTCAACCTCAGTAGCATGTTCTCTCTGCCGCGGTCCCGCCCTTCCTCTGACGTACGGGATCGCGTCAAAGGGAACTTGCTACCAAGGTTGACAGCAGCCTGTGAGGTTCGCTACAGCCGGCTGGCAATCCTCAGCAGGCTGCTTTGAAGAGGAAGAGGAGACCAGACGAAGGCAGACGCTATCCAGTACGTCAGAGCAGCAGCAGCGGTTCGTGCCGGCAGGCCAGATTAAAGCAAAAAAGGTTAATGTTTGACGGGCCAACTTTTAATGCACCACAGGGTCAGAGTTTGAGATGTCTGCCCTAGAAAGACAGGGTTGGGGAGAAGAGAGGTTGCTGCAGAATCAGTAGGTGGTGAGGAAGCAGGTCTGTTTTGTCTTCAAGGTGTTTTTGTTATGACTGTTTTCGTGTTTTTATATTTTTATATTATGTTAATGTTGGCAGCGTAACTTCGCTTCAGGCAGCCAGATCTCTGATTGGGGAAGCAATTAAGAAGCCTCTTGAATAAATAAACACACTTTGCCCAATTAGATCTAAGTTCAGAGCAACACAAAATGGTATTAACAGTTCTGTATTCAGAAAAGGTTTAAGCCTGCCATGCAATCAAAATAAGTGCGAGCACAGTCAGCGCCTTCAGCCTTAACGAGCTTCTGGTTCAGATGTATCTGATGGTTGTTATTCTATTGATCAAGAGTCTACTGGCAGACTTTGCCCCACTTCAGCTTCAGGCAGGCCTCGTCCCACTCCCTCTTGGCATGTAGACCCAGGGCAACTGCCCTGGTTGCAGTACCCAATACTGCCCCTGCCCGCGTAGGGAAAGGGTAAACTTAAAAGAAGGGTTATTAACTGTATATTCTTTCTCAAATGACCCTATCCTTGTGTGCAAACCTTAAATGTTCCTTTTTTTATTTTATTATATAAATTGTATAAATTGTATTTCTACCCTTTACCTATTTGTTCCAGTTTGTATCAATAGAACATAATGATTAGTCTGTATAATTTTGTCTGTATAATTTTGTCTCATTTGTATTTGTCATCCCTGGCTTTTATTGTATATTAGAATTATATAATACGCATTGAAATATTTGATATTGCGTAAAATCAAAATTTATTAAACTTGAACTTGAAACTTGTATAGACACAGGTTAGATTAAAATTGTGCTGAAAATCAGCCCCCACGCTCTGGATTTTACTCCCAGTGAGGTTACAGTCTCACTGCAGGCAACTTCTACTTCAGGAAGCAAAGCCTGGCTCTTCAATCCTTTAATACATAGGGTGATTGACTATACACTCATTCTGCACTAGGACTAACTGTAACTAAACCAGTTCCTTATATTTTCTTTAACTGTATACCATATATACTCAAATATAAGTCAATCCGAATATAAGTCGAGACCCCCATTTCCCCCCGCAAAAGGAAGAAAAATGGTTGACTCAAATATAAGTTGGGAGGCTTAATATTCAAGTGCCCTGCCCTGTCAGACTCTGCACCCAACCTCCTCCATCCCAGGCTCTGAACCCTGCCCCCTCTTCTTGCCCTGTCCATTGTATCTCTTCTGCCAATCCCTGGTGGTCCAGGAGCGAGCTCTCCGGCCTCCTGCCCCGCTGCTAACCCGGTCGGTCAGTAGCTGTCAAGAGTTCTGCTTTCTTCAGCCGCTGAGGGGCACCGAGCAGCAGCGCGCTTTGGCGCTGCAGATTGGAGCTGATAGGCTTGTGACTGGCTCCCAAGAATTCACAGGAGCCAATCATGAAGCCACTCAGCGACAAGCACCAAAGTGCGCTCCTGCTCGGTGCCGCCCAGCGGCTGAAGAAAGCAGAACTCGCGGCAGCCACCGACCGACTCTGTTAGCAGCAGGACAGGAGCTTGGGAAGCTCGCTCCTGCCCGCTGCACCTGTGGACCACCAAGAATCGGTAGAGGAGGTTCGACGGACAAAGCAGGGAGGGGGCAGGGTTCAGAGCCTGGTGGCGGCCTGCAATAAGTCTGGGAGGGGGGCACTGGCTCGAATATAAACCTGGACCCCTCCATTTTTGGGCCCAAAAATCCCGGTTTATATTCGAGAATATATGGTAATCAACTTGCCTGAGTTTAGACTCCAATCTGTTTATCCCAATGGACTCTGCACCACCCATCTTGTCCCCATCTAATATCTGTACAGTGGTACCTCGGTTTACGAGTGCACCGGTTTGCAAGTGTTTTGCAAGACTAGCAAAACATTCGCAAAATCGGCGCCTCGGAAACCGAGCTTGCCCCCCGCGATCCGGCATCCCCCCACTCGCGTCGCACCCCCCCACCCCCGCCGCCACGATCTGGCATCCCCCAGCACCCACCCGAACACACTGCTTATCCCCATCTGGCATCGGCAGCAATGCACAGGACATGCCGGTGCCGATGCCCGAAAATCTGCATCTTCTTGTTTGCTGGGCCTTGAGCATCTGCCTTCGAGTTCATGCTCTCTCTGAGATTCCTATGGGGATACTCGCTTTGATATACGAGTATTTTGGTTTACGAGCATGCTTCTGGAACGAATTATGCTCGTAAACCAAGGTACCACTATATTGTAAAAGAACATTGGCATCATATCTATGTTACTTGAATGTTCTGATGTGTGCTTATTAGGCATTTCATTAATATTATGCTGACGTATTATATCTCTCTTATTTGAATTTCAGTGCTGTTAAAAAGTATATTTTTGAAACTGTTTCATGGTCGTCCTATTATTAACCCCCTCTTCTACGAAACCGCGCTAATGGTTTCTAGCGCAGGGAGCCGCGCTGAACGGCCCACGCTGCTCCCGACGCTTATAGGAACTCAATGAGCATAAGGAGCAGCGCGGCTCTCTGCGCTAAAAAACGTAAAGGAAGAGGTAGTTTCAATTTAATGATTTTAACTTTTCCTCATTCATTGTATTTACGTTCAGTCTTTTTACTACCGTTGTGCTCTTAACAAAATTGTAAAGTTTATGTTGAATTGTGCTTGCTGTACACCGCCTTGGGTGAATCTCTTCGTAAAGGCATTAATAAGTCCCAATAAACAAAATACATGTGTGTAACATAAGCTCTGGAAGGAGACGTCATAGGCAAAGTTGCAGTCCATTTTTTAAAAAAATTCAGTTTTGAGCTATGCGATTAATTTCATTCCTCAAGGTAAGATTCATTTCCTGTGCAGGGGAATAAGGTACAGAAAATGAATCTTGCCTTGATGAATAAAATTAACTGCATAGGTCAAAACTCGCTATAAAGGGACTGAGTAAGTTTGGGGAAAGCGCTCTTTGGTTCCCTAAGCTATTCGGGTATCCTTTACCTGCATTCTCAGCATTAGGGGCAGATTATCAATATCGCAGTTTGACTCGTAAGGGGCTCGGAGATACCCTAGGAGTCCAGCAGAACAAACAGTGTCTGCCCCTCGCAATTGAAACCGAATTACTACCACGGTAGGAATATGGAGAGAGGACTTCCACTCACCTAAGAGGACATATTAGTTATAGGATGAGAATGAAATGGATACAGGAATAAGAACCTAAAAATAGCCATCCTAGGTCAGACCAATGGTCCATCAAGCCCAGTATCCTGAAATTGTGAGGTCATAATGCCTCAGAGCCAACCTCATCAGTGATGTTACAATGGCTTCATTGTTCTTACTTGGCACATATAAGAGGATAAGAACAGCCATAATGGGTCAGACCAATGGTCCATCAAGCCCAGTAGCCCGTTCTCACGGTGGCCAGTCCAGGTCACTAGTACCTGGCCAAAACCCAAGGAGTAGCAACATTCCAGCATCTCAAAGAATAACAAGATTCCGGAACCCCAATGAGAGCAACATTCCAGATGTCATAATGCCTCATTCCACAGTGCCTCAGAGCCAACCTCATCAGTGATGTTACAATGGCTTGATTGTTCTATACTTGGCACACATAAGAGCATACTGAGTCAGACAAATGGTCCATCAAGCCCAATAGCCCGTTATCTCTATGACTAATCCAAGTCATTAGAGAATGCTTTACCTATGAACTATCTCAGACTTACAAAGTTATTCTGCATTTCGACAAGGTTTTGAAAACATGGTTGCTTTCCTTAACTTTTTCTGACTGGCCAATAAAGTGGTTTTTGTTAGATTGAATTGCTGTACAGTTTGTAATTGAGCCTGAATGTAAACCGCTCTTAAACTTATTGTAGTGGGTAGTATATAAAGCCAATAAATGAAATCAAAAGGACTGTAGAGTTGAGCAGTTGGTGTAGATGACAAACTGGTAAACCCAATGGTCTTTATCATCGTTTTCAATGGTTTTATGTTATATGCATGTCTAGCATGGAATATTGCTACTCGGGTTTTGGCCAGGTACTAGTGACCTGGAGTGGACAATGTGAGCATGGGCTCCTGGGATAGATGGACCATTGTTCTGACCTAGTAAGGCTATTCTTATGTTCTTATGTTCAGTGAGTGTACGTAGGAGCAGCATTTGAATAGAGTATGGGTGGAGTCGTGATTTACACAAATATTCCCCTTGGGGAGTGAAAGCGCAGAGTGTCTGGGTAAGATTCCCCAGGAGATTACTAAATCTGGTTAGGCCAGAGCATGCCAGTGAGAAGAGGAGTTATTGGTGTCTGGGGGGGGTGCACCCAATGAATTGACATGTTGGAGGTTTACAGTATGGTTGTAATATTACAGTTACATTAGTTGAGTGACAGTAGATGTTACTGGGGGGAGGAGAAGTGGGGGGAAAAAAGTGGTTGCGTTATTGGGGAAAGGATCTTTGGTTGCCTACACTCCCTGCCATTGACCCTTAAGGAGAAACGAGTATCCCTTGAGGTATCACCGGAGAAGGCTGTGGAACTAAAATAAACATGGTTAATCTCTGTTGGAGTAACAGATGAGAAGAAGGAATGAGCTCGGGAGTCCGGCAACTAAGAGAGAGAGCCAAACGGGACCGGTTTGATTTGATTTTGTGGGAGTTTCCTGTCTGGAGGAAAGCCCAGTAGGGTACAGTCTTCAGTGGAGTTGCTGAATGAGATGGAGATTGGAGGAGAAATAGACAAGAACAAACCGCTGTAAATAGTTTATATGACTCAAGCAACTCCTCAAAACTCCTGTGCACTTTTAAACACACAATCATATCTCGCAGGATCATTAGCATACTGTTTAGATTCCATTTACAACGCTGCTTCGCCAGAGACGTCAGCGACACCACTCAAGACTCAAAAGTTTTCATTGTCTCATGGAAACTCTACTTAAAGGTAAATTAGACACGATATTGGATGAGGGAAATCTGAGGGATCCCTGTCAACATGGATTCACTAGGGGCAGGTCATGCCAATCCAATCTTATCAGCTTCTTTAACTGGGTGACAGGAAAGCTAGACTCGGGAGAGTCTCTAGACATAGTGTACTTGGATTTCAGTAAAGCTTTTGACAGTGTCCCGCACCGTAGACTATTAAACAAGATGAAATCGATGGGGTTGGGTGAGAAACTAACTGCATGGGTCAATGATTGGCTGAGTGGAAGACTTCAGAGGGTGGTGGTCAACGGCACCCTCTCTGAGACATCGGAGGTGACTAGCGGAGTGCCACAGGGATCAGTCCTGGGACCATCCCTTTTCAACATATTCATAGGGGACTTGACCCGGGGGCTTCAGGGTAAAGTAGCGCTGTTCGCTGACGACGCCAAACTGTGTAATATAGTAAGTGAAAGCAATCTCAAGGATAGTATGACGCAAGATCTGATCACGTTGGAAAACTGGTCCTCGACATGGCAGCTGGGCTTCAACGCTAAGAAGTGTAAGGTCATGCATCTCGGCAGTAGAAATCCATGCAGAACATACACCTTGAATGGAGTAGCACTAGCTAGGACTTCAGAAGAACGGGACTTGGGAGTTATCATCAGTGCAGACATGAAGGCTGCCAAACAAGTAGAGAAGGCCTCATCCAAGGCAAGGCAAAAGATGGGATATATCAAGAGAAGCTTCGTCAGCCGCAAACCTGAAGTCATAATGCCACTTTACAGATCCATGGTGAGACCTCATCTGGAATACTGTGTGCAATTCTGGAGGCCGCATTACCGTAAAGATGTGATTCGAGCCGAGTCGGTCCAGCGGATGGCCACTAGAATGGTCTCCGGACTCAAGGGTCTCTCATACGAAGAAAGACTGGGCAAATTGCAGCTCTATACTCTAGAGGAGCGCAGGGAAAGGGGTGACATGATTGAGACATTTAAATACGTCACAGGTCGAGTCGAGGTGGAAAACGACATATTCGTTCCCAAGGGACCCTCGGTCACAAGGGGGCACCCGCTTAAACTCAGAGGAGGGAAATTTAGTGGTGACACCAGGAAGTACTTCTTCACGGAAAGGGTGGTGGATCATTGGAACAAACTTCCGAGGCAGGTGATCAAGGCCACCAGCATTCTCGACTTTAAGAATAGATGGGACATCCAGTGGGATCCCTACAAGGGTCGAGCAAAGGAACTAAGTCATCAGCACTCAGACTTAATGGGGTGGGTCAGTAGAGTGGGCAGACTTGATGGGCTGTAGCCCTTTTCTGCCGTCATCTTTCTATGTTTCTATGTCTTCAAGTTTTTATGTGTCTCCTCGTCATCGGTCTCAACTGAAATTACTTCAGATTGTATTAGCTATCTTTTACATAAATTTCTTAGATATACTTACAAAATCTTATTATTAATTTTCAAACCCCGTTCAAGTAACCTCCCAGAATTCATTAATAGACTTCTAATTCCCTATGCCCCGCCAAGATCACTTCGTTCAATCTCACAGAACTTGGCTTACCGTCCCTTCACCGAGGCACATTAATATTTTGCGTACTAATATCTTCTCCGTAACGGCCCCATCCCTCTGGAACTCCTTGCCAAACTATTTAAGAGAGGAGATGCCTCTATTTTAAGTCCAGACTTAAAGCTTTCTTCTTTGTCGACGCTTGTGGACTCTAATGGTCCTTCTAAGGCAGGGGTGTCAAAGTCCCTCCTGGAGGGCCGCAATCCAGTCGGGGGTTTCAGGATTTCCTCAATGAATATGCATGAGATCTATTAGCATACAGTGAAAGCAGTGCATGCAAATCGATCTCATGCATATTCATTGGGGAAACCCTGAAACCCCGACTGGATTGCAGCCCTCCAGGAGGGACTTTGACACCCCTGTTCTAAGGACTAAACAATAACTAAACCAGTGCCCTCCTTCCTATTGTTTTTTCCTTTTCCGTACTCTACTTTCAAGATTTCAGCTCCTCCCTTTTTTTCCTTCTGTTTCAGTTTGTCCTAATTAATGTGTCTGTTATCTAATTACACTTGTGATGTTTGGTTTTAGTTAGTTAGTTTACATATACGTGAATGGAATGTCTGATTTTATTAATACAGTATTATTTATGTTTTATGTAATCCTTTATTATTATTATTGAAGCCTGATTAGGCGTATACCAAGCTTTTAATAAACTTGGAAACTTATATTTCATATAAATAAGAAAACTTATCTTAAAAGCTTAGGGCTCCTTTTACGAAGGCGCATTAGGGCCTTAACGCGCGGAATAGCGCACGCTAAAATGCCCCGCGCGCTAGCCGCTACCGTCTCCTCTTGAGCAGGCAGTAGTTTTTCGGCTGGCGCACACCGATCCGGTGCGTGCGCTAAAAACGCTAGCGCACCTTCGTAAACGGAGCCCTTAAAGCCTGTTCCGTTGGCCAGAAAGGCGTCTCGCTTGCAGGAGGTTCTGAAGGTTTAGGAATGGAATCTAGCTTTCACTTTTAAAAGCCAGTTTAAATGTATCAAATGGTGTTTGTATAAGGTGCCTCTTTCTTCACGCAGGCAAGGCATGGGATGGCTCACTCCCCGAGTGCCTTTCTTGTACCTTGTTCTGCAAATATTATTGTTTGAGGTGTGATTTTGCACTTTTTTCACGCCGCCTGTTTTTAGCTTAGCCTCTTTGCTTCTGCATGTTCCCACCTCTCTTCCAAATGATCATATCGCATTTCACCAGTGCCATGCAAGTTATTGCAAGACTGGCTAAAATTTAAGACTTACTCAACGGAGTTGAATGTGGGCATGCTTTCCAGCGCAACAAAGCAGTCGCACTTCATAGACTTCCTGCCTTTCATTAATTTTGTCCAACCGCTTTCAAGTCCAGATTGAGCAGTTTATGATCTGGGCGGGGATCCTGGCTGAGTGGAAGGAGCAAACGTGACATCAGGAGGGTGGAATTAGCTCTGTGGGGTAGTGAGAGCAATAAGGAGGACATCAAAAAAATAGGCAGATAGATCATCATCCTTTTTGTTGCTGACCCAAAGGCTTTGGACTGCGTAGGCCAGGGGTAGACAATTCCGGTCCTCGAGAGCCACAGGCAGGTCAGGTTTTCAGGATATCCACAATGAATATGTCTGCCTCCTTGAGATGCAAATCTATCTCGTGCATATTCATTGTGGATATCCTGAAGACCTGACCTGCCTGTGACTCTTGAGGACCGGAATTGCCTACCCCTGGCCTAGGCAAAACATCAGCCGCATGCTTCTGCCCTGCCCCACCCCTAGTTCAACCAGAAGCATAGCCAGAAGGCCAGATTTGGATACATGTGTGCACAAAGTGGGTGGGTATGAAATTTTCACTCCACCCTCCTCCTCTGATGGCTATTTAGTTAGTTAGGTAGTTTTCGATCCCATTCTCCCCAGAGAGCTCAGAACGGGTTACCAGTTAACACTGTGTTTCACAAACCTTGCAAAGCCGCAGCACACTAGCATTGGTGGCTCGAGGGCATCTGGAAGTGCACGGACATTGACACAATGATGTCACATACATGCATGATGTCATCACAATGTCCACACATGGGCGAAGACCCTCCAGATGAGGCCCTGAGCTACCAAGGAGGGGGGGGGGGTGCTGGAAGGGAAGAGGCATGGAGAGGAGAGGTGCGGATGCCGGCTGACTGCCTACAGGATGTGCCTTTAGCTATGGGAGGCACATCCTGTAGGCAGTCAGTTGGCGCCTCTCCTTCTCCCCGGCGTCTCGCAGCACACCTGGAATTTTGGGCAGGCTGTTTTGAAAACTAAAGATATCAGATCAAACTCAAATTTGATAAGAAAAATGAGGTAAATGAAATTTGAAGAAAACTGATAAAATATATATTAGAATATAGCTTTATACTGATGTGGGGGGGGGTCAGAGTTTAGCAGGTCTGCTGTGGACTGATGAAATTTTAGATTAGATGGTAAGCTCTATTGAGCAGGGACCGTCTCTTACATGTTTAATGCAGCACTGTGTATGTCTAGCAGTGCTATAGAAATAAGTAGTAATACTATTTTGGGGGCTTGCGAGCTACTTTTAAAATAACCAAGTCAAAATGATCTACCAACAATAAAAAATTTTTAAAAACACAAACACACTGAAAGGCAGAGAAAATGTTAATTATCGTTCATATTCTGTGGTTTTTTCAAAGAGGTCAAGGCAGATGACTCTATGCAATGTCACCTCAGTAACAACCATACAAAAATAGACAAATATACCCCC
This sequence comes from Geotrypetes seraphini, assembly GCF_902459505.1. Classification (NCBI taxonomy): domain Eukaryota; kingdom Metazoa; phylum Chordata; class Amphibia; order Gymnophiona; family Dermophiidae; genus Geotrypetes; species Geotrypetes seraphini. The sequence continues at coordinate 388,534,678 of NC_047086.1, read as the reverse complement.
TCCCTTTTTACTAAACTGCGATAGCCGCGCTGCTTTCGTCGCTCATAGGCTCCCTGCGCTAAAAACCGCTATTGCGGTTTAGTAAAAGTGAGCCAAAGTGCAAAATATAGACAACAGATATAAATTCTCAAAACGGACACATTTTGATCACTAAATTTAAAATAAAATCATTTTTCCTACTTTTGTTGTCTGGTGATTTCATGAGTCTCTGGTTGCACTTTCTTCTTCTGACTGTACATCTAATATTTCTTCCCTTCTTTCAGCCTCCTGTATACTTCTTCTCCTCCAGACCTCATTCTCTCCCCCAACTTTTTCTTTCTTTCTCCCTGCCCCCTTCTTTCTTTCTGTCTCTTTGCCTCCCTTTTTTTCTCTCTCTCTCCATGCCCCTTTTCTTTCTGTCTCTCTGTTCCCCTTCTTTCTTTGACTCCCTGCCTGCCCCGTTTCTTTCTTTCTCCTTGCCCTCCTCCAAGCCATTAAGTTTGTCACTGCTGCTGCTATTGGGGAACAGGCCCCCAATCCACCGTTGCCCCAAGCTCTCCCTTCAGAAGCATTGCGCTGACCAGCATTCCGCTCCTCGACGTCAATTCTAACATCAGAGAGGAAGTGCCAGGCCAACCAGGCAGCGATTGGCTGGCCCAGAACTTCCTCTCCAACGTCGGGAAAAGAAATGTTGGTCGGTCCGACGCTTCTGCAGGGAGAGCTTGGGGCAGCAGGGGGGGGGCAGAGGGTGGAATGTCGGGGAGAGGAAGACTGATCGTCCCGGTAGATCGGGACGGCAACACGAGTCTATCACGGAGTCGAAAGCACAATCAAAGAGGTGGGCTTTTAAACAGGCCTTGAACACTGCCAGAGACGGAGCCCGCTGTTAGTGCAGGCTGTTACAACCCAGTCATTTCCACATCAAACAACTAATTCAGCTTAGCAAATAGGGCTCTGGATGTTTCGATATGATTTCCGACTATGAGCTCACACGTCCTAAGGTTCTACATAATCGCTTCTCTCCACTCGGTATCAGGATGCTTTAGAAGTGATTTATTCTGAAGCCATCAAGTCAGTAGGAATGAAATGAATGTCACACAGCACCCACACGCGAGCATGTGTCTCAGTTTTGCTAAACAGCTTATTGGAAACATGGTGTTTTACAGCAAAACAAGCTGTACTCTCCTTTGGGCTTACTGATATCCTTTGATAAGTCAGCCTAGAATGAAAACTCCTTACAATGCAGCTACATCCCACTTACTTCTTTTATTTACATAGGTTTCCTGTGACTTAGGTATAGGTCATCAAACAAACAAAAAAAAAAACAAAATTTATGTTAGTCATATATATAAGACTAACTAACTAAATCACAGCTCTAAAACTTTATATTGAATAAAATAACAAAATTATTTGTAAAGTGCTCAGACCCTATAACCATCTGTTTAGTGGTAACACCAAAATGTGGTTATTGATGGGACCATCATCGCTTTTACAATCCCAAGACCATTCGCTATATATCTTCTGTTATAAATAATGAGTATTGTAAGTTTACTTATCGCAAATAGCGGGTGGTTGATGAAACATATTGCCAATAGTCAGGGGGGCCAGCGATTTTAACATGGTTATCAGTTTTTCACTACAGCACGTTTAAGCACTGGCACTTTATGTAGGGAGAACGAGAGGGCACTCTCTAAAGTTGAAAGGGGATAGATTCCGTACGAACGTTCTTCACCCAGCGAGTGGTAGAAAACTGGAACGCTCTTCCGGAGGCTGTCATAGGGGAAAACACCCTCCAGGGATTCAAGACAAAGTTAGACAAGTTCCTGGTGAACAAGAGCGTACGCAGGTAGGGCTAGTCTCAGTTAGGGCGCCGGTCTTTGACCAGAGGGCCACCGCGTGAGCGGACTGCTGGGCATGATGGACCACTGGTCTGACCCAGCAGCGGCAATCCTTATGTTCTGTGGTTATTGCCAATATGTTTCATCAACCACCCTCCATTTGAGATAAGTAAACTTACAATACTCATTATTTCTAACAGAAGATATATAGCGAGTGGTCTTGGGACTGTAAAGGCGATGATGGTCCCATCAATAACCACATTTTGGTGTTACCACTAAACAGAAGGTTATAGGGTCTGAGCACTTACAAATAATTTTATTTTATTCATTATAAAGTTTTAGAGCTGTGATGTAGTTAGTGAGTTTTGACTTAGTCATCACAGATTACTAATAATTATCTCCCTATAAGTTTGGGCGTTTAGTCAAATGCAAGCACATATTGTAACCCTTTATTTGGCATCATTCCTCAGAAGCAATATGTGTCTTCTATGGCTCTTATGGGAGTTCTGCATCTCCAAATGCCTGCTTACTTAGGCATTGTTGCTCTCGTTCAGCATCAAGTTACTTAAAACAGCCCTTTCACCATCTGCCAATAAAGGGTTAAAGGAAGATAGAAATAAATGCTCAAAATCTTTTCCAAGTTTCAAGTTTATTAGATGACTTGATTAACCGCTTAATCCAAATTTCTAAGCGGTGTACACTTAAAATTTACATATGTTAGGGAACAAAACAGTCCATAAAATTAATAAATAAGATTAATATACTAAAAATTAACATTGCTAAACAATAGGTAAGGAGGGCTGAAATACAATTCGTAAAGAATTGTATTTCAGCCCTCCTTACCTATTGTTTAGCAATAGGTAAAGAAAGGAAAATGGTAAAACCAGAGGACATAATTTGAAATTGAAGGGTGGTAGACTCAAGAGCAATGCTAGGAAATTCTTCTTTACGGAGAGGGTGGTGGATGCCTGGAATGCACTCCTGAGGGAGGTGGTGGAGAGGAAAATGGTGACGGAGTTCAGAAAAGCATGGGATGGACAGAAAATAATGATAAATATTGCAGAACTAAGGCCAGTACTGGACAGACTTGCACGATCTGTGTCCCATATATGGCCATTCAATTGAGGATGGGCTGGGGAGGGCTTTGACGGTTGGGATGGTTTAGATCAGTGGTTCCCAAACCCTGTCCTGGGGGACCCCCCAGCCAGTCGGGTTTTCAAGATATCCCTAATGAATATGCATGAGAGAGATTTGCATATAATGGAAATGACAGGTGTGCAAATCTCTCTCATGCATATTCATTAGGGATATCTTGAAAACCCGACTGGCTGGGGTTCCCCCAGGAAAGGGTTTGGGAACCACTGGTTTAGATAATAATAATAATTTATTTTGTATACCGCCATACCCAGCGAGTTCTAGGCGGTTCACATCAGTTAATCAGAGGTACAAACAATGAAGTCATTGAAGTTAACAGGTTAGGAATGTACAATAAAAAAGGAGTAGGAAGAGATTCCTGGCCATTAGTGGATGGTGGTGAAAGAGAGTAGAAGTAAAGTGTTTTAAGAGTTCAGTCTGTGGAATAAGTGTGTTTTGAGTTGTTTTCTGAAGTCAAGGTAGGCGGGGGCATCGAGCACAATTTGGGTTAGCCATGGGTTCAGTTTAGCCGCCTGGAAGGAGAAGGTTTTGTCAAGGAACCTTTTGAAATGACATAATTTTAGTGAGGGGAAGGCGAACAGGTGAATTCTACGGGAGCTCTTATTGTTGTAGTTTAAATTGAAGTGTGGGTTGAGACATACCAAATACTGTTTTGTAGCAGAAGCTTGAGAACTTGAACAGGACTCTGGATTCAAATGGTAACCAGTGCAATTTATGGTAGACGTGGGTGACGTGTTCCCATTTGTTCAAGCCAAAGATGAGGTGTACGGCGGTGTTCTGAATCAATTTCAGTCTCCTGATGGTTTTCTTCAAAGAGCCCAGGTAAATGATGTTGCAGTAGTCCAGGATGATGAGAATGGAGGATTGTACTAACAGACGGAAAGAGGTGTTGTTAAAGTATTTTTTTATGGTACGGTGTTTCCAGAGCACCGAGATGCTTTTCTTAAATATTAGATCAGTGTGTTTCTCCAGGGTTAGATATTTGTCTAAAGTGACTCCCAGTACTTTTAAAGTTTGTTCTAGGGGAAAATCCGATCCATTCACTTGTATTATGGTGTCCTTGATTTTCTTGTTGGGTGTTGCTAGGAAGAATTTAGTTTTTTCGGAGTTTAATTTAAATCTATGATAGCACCCAGATCAGATTTCTATCTGATTAAGCATGCTTGATAGAAAGTTTAGCAACTCTGATGTAAAACAGGTTAGCGGGATGACTATAGTAATGTCGTCTGCGTAGATGAAGAATTTGAGCTTTAAACTCTGTAGGAGGTTTCCCAAGGAGACGAGATAGATATCAAACAGGGTGGGGGACAGGGGGGAGCCCTGTGGAACCCCACAAGAGTTGTCCCAGCTATAGGACAAAGAGTCATTCTTAAACACCTTGTATGATCTATTTCCCAGGAACCCGCAGAACCAGTTGAGAACCTGGCCTGAGATGCCAATGTTTGCCAGGCAGTCCAGGAGAATAGTGTGGTCGCCCAGGTCAAATGCACTACTCAGGTCAAGTTGCAAGATCAGGGCGCTAGAGCCCTGATTAAAGAGTGCAGGTGGTTGAGCAGTGAGGCGATAATGGTTTTGGTACTGTGGCCTGAACGAAAGCCCGATTGGTATGATATTGAATTTTTCCATATATGTGGAGAGTTCAGCATTTAACACCCCTTCTGCTATTTTGGTAACTAGCGGGATACTAGCGATAGGTCTGTAATTAGATGGGGCGTTAGATGGTTCTTTTGCGGTTTTTATAATTGGAGTTATCATGATATGGCCTTGTTCTACTGGGAACTTTCCTGCAGATAGTAAAAAGTTTACCCATGCCAACAGTTTGGCTTTGAAGTTGATCGGGGCAGTTTTCATGACATTTGGGGGGCAAGTATCCAATCTGCAGTCAGAGTTGGTATATTTATTGTAGTATTTGCTAAAAGTTTAACAGTCAATGGTTGTAAAATAGTTCCAATTCAGATCAGCTCTGGACTTGTCGGCGTCTAGAAGAATGGAATAGCACCAGTGGGGTTTGGCAGGAATAGTTAATGATGATCTTAATTTTTGTATCTTGGAGCTAAAGAAATCTGCTAAGGTGTTTGCGGTTAAGGTAGATTCTTCAAGGGTGTCAGTGAGTGTCTCAAGGTTGTAGAGATCGTTGACCAGTTTAAAAGGGCTTCTACTGTTAATTGAAACGTTTCCGATTTTTTAGCCATAGAAATTTTTGCATTTTTCCTTGGTGAGGTTTTTGTAGTTTTTTAATTTTGATCTCCAAGCAACTCTGTGCTCTTGAGTTCCAGATTTAATCCATTGTCTTTCTGATTTTCTTAAGTCCCTCTTTACCAGTAGTAGCTCTGAATCAATCCATCCCTCTAGGTTTTTAGTTCTTATTCTGCAGGCTGGCGTGAGCTTTGATGGAGACTCCAGTAGATGGAACCTAAACAAAGTACCATTATAAGGAGAAAAGATAAGTCTAGCATTCTCCTGAAGCTGTAATAGGAGGGGATCTGACCTAAGTATAGGGGTAGGCTATTCCAGACTTTGGGACCCAGGGATTTGAATGTAGTCTCGAATAGTTTTTCCATTGAACATGATAAAGGGAGAAGAAGGTCAGCTTAAGATGTTGCGTCTTCCTTCTGTTATGGAAGGAATGAGGAATATTGATTTCCAATACTAGCTCACCAGAGTTTTCACCATAAATTGCTTTATAGACCATGCAGGCGATCTTGAAAAAAAAAATCATTTTTGTCATTGGTGGCCAGTGTAATTCTCCCAACATTGGGCTAGCCCTCTCGAATGTGCCTACTCCAAAAATTAATCTAGCCACAGTATTCCTTCTCAGTGATGCCGCAGTACAAGGAATTACAATAGTCTAGGTATGGGAGCAAGACAGCCTGTGCAACAGTTCTAAAATTAGCCTGGCTTAAAAGGGATCTTATTGTCCTATGTTTTCTTAGTCGGAGTCACCTATATGGGTTGCCCAAAGTTGGGTGTAGAACTTTGGATACACATCACAAATTTCCACTTCAGAAAGAAGTTAATGTTTCTTTCTTAAACCACTCGCTGCACAAATGATCTTGCATAAAAAAAAGGGGGTCAAGATTTCACACAGATAGCAGGTTCCTAATAATAACAAAAGCCCAGTTCAAACTTTGACAATGATGTCAGAGCCACAATGAAACAAAGTCACTTAGCTGCAGATTGTGCTCTGTTGGAACTCTTGAGATTCACAACAATCACGCTCTAGTCCAGGGCACTTCTTCTTGGCATTATCCCCATAAACTTGGACTAACATGTCCCTGATTTCACTTCCACTCTTGCCAAGTTTAAACAAGACATGTAACATTTTTTCGTTGCTCTAATTCAAGCTCCGACATTCTCGTAATGGCACACAAAAACATGCAACAATAATGAATGCCATTCAGCAAAACACCGCCCCATGAAAATTGCCAGCGAATAATTTTATTCCAATTTGCTCTGCATCATATGGTTCTCTTTTGAATGATATTCATAATATTGGACCACTGAGGGAGGAGTGTTCTTCGAAACACGGACCGTGTTGGGTCCCGACTTCTCATTTATGAGAACTACCAGTTGGATTTTTACAATTTATCTATTCCAATAAAGTTCCTGTACTTTGTACATCAACTCTGCAGTTGGTTGACTGTCTTTAACTGCAGATTTGGTGGATTTCTCTTGGTTTTTCTCATTCACTGCCACTCTTGCCAAGTTTAATAAGAAATTTAATGTTTGTTCGTTACTCTAATTCAAGCTCCGACATTCTCATGATGGCACCCAAAACATGCAAACAAGAATGAACGCCACTCAGCAAGACACCGCTACACGTCGACACGAATATAGCTGTGAGACGCTGACATACCAAGGTTACAAAACCTACTGAGCCATTTGTACAGTGCTGCTAACGTAAGCGCATGGAGGAAAGTTCATGAACTTAATTGTCACACCTCGTACATTGCGCGCGCGCACACACACAAAAAAATAAATGTCCTATTTTTCTTAGAGCGTTTAGGGGTGGCAAGTGAGCATGGCAGCAGTATGCATTGCCGCACGCTAACTGGTTCGCTTGGGGTTAGCACGCAGGCTCTTACCATCTTCAAAATGGATGGCAGTAATGGCTCTTAAGAACATAAGTAGTGCCTCTGCTGGGTCAGACAAGGTGTCCATTGCGCCCAGCAGTCCGCTCACGCGGTGGCCCATCAGGTCCAGGACTTGTAAAGTATTTCTCTATCTATACCCTTCAATCTCCTTTTCCTTCAGGAAAGCATCCAATCCAGCAATTTTAAACAGCCAATTGCTACGTGCACAATTATCACATGGACATTAATTCGGGAAATTTTTTTTTTTTTTTTTAATCTACCGTTTTCTGGCAGCAGCAAATGTGACCTTGCTGCAGTTGAAAAACAAGCATAAAGGCGCGCTAATGGCCACTTTTGCCCCATCTTTAGTAAAAGGGCTACATGGTTTGCACATTTGCCCTGGCTCTTTGTTTGTTTATTTTCTGCTTCTTCCACGACTTTATGAGGGTCCTTAACAGGCCTGCATGTTTTTTGTTTTTTTGATCTTACTGTTAGCAAAAAAAAAAAAAACAATTCACAAGCACCCAGCACAAGCAAGCAACCCAGAAAAATAATATGTTAACCTTCCATCACCACCACCATTCATTTACTGCATGCTCGTGCAACTAAAGAGCTCAAATCATGTTGCAACAAGCTGGAGACAACGTCAAGACACAGTATTAGACAATGCAAGCAGGAAACCTCTGAAGAAAGCAAAATAATAATGTGCTTAAAGAAAACATGGGAGACAAACCAGGCACAAGGAGACTATATGCGAGGGGCCGCTGCAGAGTTCTCAGCCCAACCAAGAAGAGAATGAGGTGGAGCCAGGAAACTTACAAGTTAGTCCACGCTTAACACTTTTCATTTCATTTCAAATCATTGAAAAAAAGTGTCAAGAAAAGGGTGGAGCAACTTGTATGTTTCCTGGCTCCACCTCATTCTCTTCTTGGTTGGGCTGAGAACTCTTCAGCGGCCCCTCGCATTGTGATGTCGTAATGCCTCATTCCACCAATGCCTAAGAACCAACCTCATTGGTGATGTCACAATGGTTAGGTTTCCCTATACTTATGCCCATTTGCCAGATGCATTTTGCCTCACTGAAACGAAAAGTGTCAAGAGAAGTGTGGAGTAACTTGTGAGTTTCCTGGCTCCACCTCATTCTCTTCTTGGTTGGGCTGAGAACTCTTCAGCGGCCCCTCGCATTGTGATGTCATAATGCCTCATTCCACCAATGCCTAAGAGCCAACCTCATTGGTGATGTCACAATGGTTAGGTTTCCCTATACTTATGCCCATTTGCCAGGTGCATTTTGCCTCACTGAAACGAAAAGTGTCAAGAGAAGTGTGGAGTAACTTGTGAGTTTCCTGGCTCCACCTCATTCTCTTCTTAGTTGGGCTGAGAACTCTTCAGCGGCCCCTCGCATTGTGATGTCGTAATGCCTCATTCCACCAATGCCTAAGAGCCAACCTCATTGGTGATGTCACAGTGGTTAGGTTTCCCTATACTTATGCCCATTTGTCAGATGCATTTTGCCTCACTGAAACAAAAAGTGTCAAGAGAAGTGTGGAATAACTTGTGACGGGGAGAAGGCTGCAGCATGTCACTGGAATTAGAGAATGACACGGGGAGCGATCCCCGCAGGGAGCTGCGGCGTGGCTGCGGTTTGGCTGCGGGTTATGGAGACTCCAAAGCCAAATCGCCGCAGACACGGGGACAAAAGTTTTCACCGCCCGCAAAAACGGTGAAAAGATTTTTCCCCGCAGGCCAATGTACCCCCTTCTAGGAACCGCTATTTACCTGTGTTTCACCGTGCTCCTCATTTGTCAGATCAACCCTTCCTGCCAATAGAACCCGCCCCCCCCCCCCCCCGACGATCGCCGGCAGGAAGGTGCTCAGCCCTTCATGCCGACAGAACCAGCCCTCCCCAACGATCGCGGCAGGAGGGTACCCATCCCCTCCTGCCTACCCCAACAGCCCCCCCGACGATCGCAGCAGGAGGATATCCAACCCCTCCTGCCAGCTCCCCAACAGCCCCCCTATGATCACCGGCACCCCCAACGGCCCCCTATATCACCAATAGGAGGGTGCCCAACCCCTCCTGCCGGACCCTCCCCCAACAAACCCCGCCATCCCGAAACACCACCCTTAGTCTTACTTTCCAAGTTGGACCGGACAGCTCCTCGCTCGTCTGGCCAGCAGGCCTGCCTCCGTCCAAATGAGGCGGGCCCGCCCCTCCCCTCCCCTGCCTAACCCACAGGATCCTAGGGCCTGATTGGCCCAAGCACCTAAGGCCCCTCCTATAGCGGGAGTGGCTTTAGGTGCCTAGACCAATCAGGCCCTAGGATCCTGTGGGTTGGGCAGGGTAGGGGCGGGCCCGCCTCATTTGGACGGAGGCAAGCCTGCTGGCCATACGTGTGAGGAGCCGTCCGGTCCAACTTGGAAAGTAAGACTAAGGGGGTTCCGGGGTGGGAGGGTTCGTTGGGGGGGGGTCCAGCAGGAGGGGTTGGGTACCCTCCTGCCGGCGATCTTAGGGGAGGCCATTGGGAGGACCGGCAGGAGGGGTTGGGTACCCTTCTGCTGCGATTGTCGGGAGGGCCGTTGGGGGGGGTCTACAGGAGGGGTTGGGTGCCCTCCTGCCGTGATCGCTGGGGGGAGGGGAGACTTGCAGCCGTAGCCGCGGTCACTATGCTAATCACGGCAGGGAGATCTTTGCCGCGTTTAGGTACAGCGGCCGCGTCTACTTACCATGTAGGCTAACATTGTAAGCATTTAAAGTACATGTCGTGTTTGTTTTTGCATTGCTAGCCCCAGGGGTGGTGGAAGATTAGTGATTGAAAAACTGTATGAAAAATAACTATTTTAAATTTAGTGATCAAAATGTGTCAGTTTTGAGAATTTATATTAATTAATTTTTTCTCTGCGTGTTTTGTTTTTGTATAGTTATTAACTAATATTTAACTAAGTTTTAAAGTTTTAAAGAATGTTTCCTTTATACGTAAATAAAGAAAAGTATATAAAATCGTACCCATTTGAGGCTTTTATGTATGCAGCGGTGACGGTGACGGGGCGGTGAATGGGGTTGCAGTGGCGGTGACGGGGCGGTGAATGGGGTGGCAGTGGCGGTGACGGGGCGGTGAAGGGAATGGCGGTGACGGGGCGGTGCAGAGGATGGTGAGACGGGGACGGGGCGGTGACGGGGACCAATTTTTTCACCGTGTCATTCTCTAACTAGAATCTTCTAAGCCAGTGTCTCACAAACTTTCTGGCCGGAAGGCACTCGGAAATGCGCGGTTGTCGACGCAATGACATCACATGCATGGGGTGATGTCCTTGCTTTGACATCCTTGCATGCGTGGAGGCCCATCTAACCGTGACCCGTTTCAGTGGAGGGATCCAGGAGGAGGGGAGAGGATGGGAGGGGGGGGAGACGCTGGCATGGAGGAGAGTCATCCATGCTGGCTGACTGCCTACAGGATGTGCCTCTCGCAGCGAGAGGCATGTCCTGTAGGCAGTCAGCCAGCGCGGATGACTCTGCTCCTCACCAGTGTGTCGCGGTACATCTGAAATCTCAGGAGGCACACTGGTGTGCCGCGGCACAAAGTTTGCAATAAACTGTTCTAAGCATTGCCTAATTAGCTCAGCAACCAAAAGAGAGAGGACAGAGTCAAACTCTGATTTAGTTCTTCTCACAAATATCTCAGGTTGGTCCACGACAAATCACCAAATATGAAACCTGACCAAACCGCTTTTATGTGTAACAAAGGAGACAAAGATTGCCCTGAGAAGTGGCCAGAAAGCAGGCTTTTTTTTTTTTTTTTTTTCCCAGGCCTTGTTTCTTTCAGCACTTGAGGCAAAAGAACCAACTGACAGCTCGATGGGTGTTAATTTAGCAGCCCTGGCCCGAGGTGTCATAATGTGAAGTTATGTTGCAGGCAGGGGCATGTGGCAGGCTGGAATGCTGACGTTAGCAGGGCTGTCACTGGGTTTACTTAACACTCATTTGTCTCCTTCTGCTTCAGAGAAGACATGTAGGCAATGAAAACTCATTCAGCCCCCTGACAGGGTCTGTTTGAAGTGATAAAGTCTCTAGTTAGCAGATCCCTGACTGAAGATAGGCCAGGAGAACATGCCTTCTCTTCTGATGATTTGGAGAAATGACACAGCGATGTCTGCAGTTTCAGAGGGGGGTGGGGTGAGATTGTTAAAAAAAAAAAAACAACCCCCAAAATTGAGCAGTTCTAGAAACTTCTAAAATGAAAGAAATCGTTTCTATAGATTATTTCATTCTATATTAGGTAGTTTTTCTCTTGGGCTATTTAATATGCATTGTGAATTCAAAGTTTGTTTTGGGGAACAAAACATAATTTTTTTCCAAAATTAAGTTATTTATTTCTTAAATTAAGTTATTTATTTCTTATATCTATTGGTTGAGAAGGAGAAAAGGTCAGTTATATATTTAGGGGCTAAACCTTAAAGCAGAAACATCTCAGCTTGAACTTCGCGCGTGCCTCCATCGGCAACCAGTGCAGGAGTCGGTAGGAAGGGGTTATGTGATCGGACTTCTTCAACCCAAAGATCAACCTGACCGCTGCATTCTGCACCAGTTGTAGTCTCTCCATGTTCTTCTAGGAGATTGCCATATTGTCTGAATTTCTTAGCAAGAATTCTTTTATCTGCCATAGTAAGCTGCAGTCCTCCATTACAATATAGTCTCTTGTTTTTCTATGAAGTTCTTCTTTACCCAACGTGTGGTGGACACCTGGAATGCACTCCCAGAGGGCGTAATAGGGCAAAGTATGGTACTGGGGTTCAAGAAAGTATTGGACAATTTCCTGCTGGAAAAGGGGATAGAGGGGTATAGATAGAGGATTACTGCACAGATCCTGGACCTGTTGGGCCGTCATGTGAGCGGACTGCTGGGCACGATGGACCTCAGGTCTGACCCAGCGGAGGCATTACTTATGTTCTTATTCTCCTATGTACCTAAAGCCTTCTTGATGACACAAGGCTCTGAGCCACCTATTGAAGATGTTACCAGTTCAAACCAATTCTTAGTGAGCCATCCAGGGTAACTGCCAAGACTCTGGAGGATTTTTCGATGTTGAAGCTGTTTCCATTTGCTGGTGTAATATTTGGGAGGGAGGGGCAGGAGGAGGAGGAATCAGGTGTGTTGTAACTTGAGGTGGTTATTTTGTTGACCGTTCTTGTATTCTGGTTGGCGCACTTGTCAGTTGTGTGGGCAAACACGTTAATTTCGGGTCTGCTGGAATTAAGAGAAGGATGTCATCTGCCTAACAGAACATCTGTTCCCTATGGTCTAGGTTTATTGAGTCTAGTGTTGTCGGATAAGATTTGCCTCTTTGCGGATGATACGAAAATCTGCACTAGAGTAGACACGCCGGATGGTGTGAATAACATGAAGAAAGACCTGATAAAGCTTGAAGAATGGTCTGAAATTTGGCAACTAAAATTTAATGCTAAGAAATGCAAAGTCATGCATTTGGGTTGCAAAAACCTGAGGGAACGGTACAGATTAGGGATTGAAGAGCTTATATGCACAACAGAAGAACGGGACTTGGGTGTGATTGTATGTGATGATCTTAAGGTGGCCAAACAGGTTGAAAAGGTGACGGCGAAAGCTAGAAGGATGCTAGGTTGCATAGGGAGAGGTATGGGTAGTAGGAAAAAGGAGGTACTGATGCCCCTGTATAAGACTTTGGTAAAATCTCATTTAGAATATTGTGTACAATTCTGGAGGCCGCACCTTCAAAAAGATATAAAAAGGATGGAGTCGGTCCAGAGGAAGGCTACTAAAATGGTGTGTGGTCTTCGTCATGAAGGGTATGGGGACAGACTTAAAGATCTCAATATGTACTGTATACTTTGAACATAAGAAGCGCCATCTCCGGATCAGACCTTCGGTCCATCAAGTCCGGCAATCGGCACACGTGGAGGCCCTGCCAGGTGTACACCTGGTGTAATTTTTAGTCACCCATATCCTTCTATGCCTCTCGTAAGGAGATGTATATCTAGTTTGCTTTTGAATCCTAGGAGATAGAGAGACGTTTAAATACCTACATAATGTAAATGCGCATGAGTCGAGTCTCTTACATTTGAAAGGAAACTCTGCAATGAGAAGGCATGGGATGAAGTTAAGAGGTGACAGGCCCAGGAGTAATCTGAGGAAATACTTTTTTCGGAAAGGGTGGTAGATGCATGGAACAGTCTCCCGGAAGAGGTGGTGGAAACAGAGATTGTGCCTGAATTCAAGAGACCCTGGGATAGGCACGTGGGATCTCTCGGAGAGAGAAAGAGATCATGGTTACTGTGGATGGGCAGCTCTATGACCTCACAATGCAGGTGTAAAGAGCCTTAGCCTATAGGAAGAGGAGATGCAAATGTTAAGAGCCTTAGCCAATAAGGAGAGGAGAAGATATTGGATGCTGCAAATGGACAGATTGGATGGGCCATTTGGTCTTTATCTGCCATCATGTTTCTATGTTTCTAATATGTTAGTGGTGAGATCGACGATCCTTGTGTCCAGTGCCCAGAGAGCCGTCTGTTTTTTAGTATTCTGTATCATCCTTTTAGCACCTTTCCTAAGATTCCTAGTTCAAATAGGCTGTTTAATAGCCACATGTTTCAAAGCATTAAATTGGAGTAATAGTATTAGTTTATTACTACTTAGTTCAGATTAGAGAATAACAGGGGGACACATTTTTCTCCATCCCTGCGGGAACTCATTTTCCTGTCCCGTCCCCATGCGTTCTTTTCTTGTCCCTGCCCCCATTCCTAAATGCTCCGTCCTCATCGAGGCTTGTGTGCGGGTAAGGCAGAGCTTACAGGAATGGAGCAGGGTCAGAAGTTTTCCCTCTGCTATGTTTCGTGCCTAAGCAGGGACAGGAAGCAGTAGCAGAGGGAAAGCTTCTGGGCCATGGGAGGCAACATGTTTTCTTCAGTCATGTTGCTGGTGGCCTAATGCTGCAGCAATGGATCTCACCATCCCCAGATCCACCATCTCTCCTTTTCTCAACTACCCATTCATCCAGCATCTATCTACCTCCTTCCCACCACCCCAGGGTCCACCATCTCTCACTTTCTCTTCCCAACTACCCTCCTATCTAGTAACTTTATACTCCCTCTCTCCACACTACCCCTCGGGTTCAACTTATCCCCCTTTCTTTTCCCTCTTTCCATCCCAATGTCTACCATCTCTCTCCCTCTTCTCTGTTTCTAGACCCATTATTTATTCCCCTTCACCTCACCCTCCCCCCCTCAGTCCAGCATATCCCCCTCTCTTTGAACCCCGCTCCCCTGTGTACTTCATGAAGTGGCTTTAAGGCAAACAGGGCAGTTGCCCTTGTTCCTGCGGTTTTAGGCTGGCATGCTTCCCCCATGTTTCCACTCTCGTCCAGCATCCCCCTGGCCTTCCCGATTTAAGTTTAAAAGTTAATTACCGTCTGCAGAGGATTGCCGGTGCTGGAGCATTTCTAACAGTCAGTCCGTGGCCTCCGCAGCACTTTTCCTCTGCCGCAGTCCCGCCTTTCTTCTTCTGTTTTGAACTGGGACGTATCACAGCAGAGAGAAAGTGCAGCGGAGGTCGCGGGCTGCCTGCTAGAAATGCTCCAGCGTCGGCAATCCTCTGCAGATGGCAATTAACTTCTAAAGCTAGACGGGGGAGGCCAAGGGGACGCCGGAAGAGGATAGACACAAGGGGGAACCATACCGGCCTTTGGGAGGGCCCCGTAAAACCATGGGGCCGAGGGCAACTGCCCTGTTAATGCCGGCCCTGCAGTCACATGTTGTCCTCATAATATTGGGGGGGGGGATGGAAAAAGTTATCCAATAAAAGAATTTTTCACATGTTCTTCGGATTTTATTGTTTATGTCATCTCATGTCCTTGCAAAAAATTATATGTTGGGATGTCTACAAGAATGTTTAGGACAAGGATGACTGAACATAGATCTAATTTGAAAAATAAAAAAGCTAGTGCACCTCTAGTAGAACAATGTATGATCTTCCATCACAGGTTTGAAGATTTTAAATGCTTCTGCATTGACAGAGAGAAACAGAACATTCGAGGGGGTGACAGAAAGAGAAGACTAATACAAAGAGAAACACGCTGGATATTTAGACTCAATACATTACAACCTGTGGGTTTGAACGCTGCAGTAGATTGGACTTCGTTTCTTTAGAAATATTTATTAAACAAAATATTTATTAAATGGTTCTTAAAGTGTTTTTAAAAAAGTCTTTTCAATAAGTTCAGTTATACTGTTTCTTTAAGATTTTCTTTAAGATTTTTTTACAAGATGTTTTTGCTCTGCGCATGTGTGCCTCAATTAGTTCATTGCTATTGAAAGGGTTAAAAGCGCATGCGCCGGTGTCTGTCGGATGCCAGCGCCATTTTGTCTCTTAAACTGAGCTAACCGGCACAGTAAATTTTTCACCCGAGAGCTTTATAGTTATTTCTATTCTTAAGACATTTTTAGGTGTTGAATATTATAGTTTGGTTTATAGATTTAACATACTTTTTCTTTGACTGTTTCATTGCAGATTTCGACCCCTGATGAAGCCTTAATTGGTGAAACGGGTCCCCGTAGGGTTAATATCTCACTGCAATGAATCCACTTTATTAACATAAGTGTGATATTTTGAGTTATACTGGCACTTCTATTTATATGTAGTTTTTGAGTTATTTTGAGCACTACATTTAATTTATACTTTTGCTTACACTGTACTCGATGAATGATACCTTCTCCTGCATTTCGGGATAGAAATCTTTGATGATTCACCCGAGCAGGCATCTGGGAGTCAGTAAAGCATCTGGATGTCTTTTTATGCACAAGTCTTTATTTCAGTGGAATATTTGAGTTGCTAGACTTGTTCCCATTGATACTATTCTTTAGCTTCCAGTCATTGTAATTGTTTGTAGGATACAAATGCTCTCTTCTTCCATTTTACGAGTTCCGAGATCTCTGCAGAGAACCATTGGGGTTTATTATTTCTCCATCGTTTACTCACTGTTTTTATATAGAGGTTGGTTGCTTCCTGTAGGTTAGTTTTCTGAGCTGACCACAGAACTTCTACACTATCTGTTGTGTCCTGATTTTTGCAGTGCCTCATAGACATAATCTCCCATGCTCTTGAAATTAGTGCCCTTAAAGTTAAAGACCTTTGTGGATGTATTTGACTTAGTGAAACCTTTCCTGAGGTGAAACCACACCATGTTGTGGTCACTGGAGGCCAACGCATCTCCCACCGAAACCTGAGCACCAGGTCAAGTATTGCCTGATCCATAGTGGGCTCCAATACCACCTGTTTGAGTCGTGCTCCCCTTATGGAGGTTAGTAGCCTTCTGCTGCCGCTGGTCATTTCGGAAAGTTTGTTCCAGTCTACATCAGGCATATTGAAGTCCCGCAACAGTACAGTGTCTCCACGCAGAGTGATGGTCTCAATGTCTTCGATCAATTTTTTGTCTATGTCATCCTGTTGTCTTGGAGGTCTGTATACAACACCAAGATACGGGCATTTGTCATTTCCCCTGGCCAGGTTTACCCAGAGGGATTCCCCGGTATATTTGATCCCTGTGATTTTGGTAACTTTGATGTCCTCTTTGATGTATAGTGCTACCCCTCCTCCGGTTTTGCCTTCTCTGTCTCGACGGAGCAAGTTATATCCTGGTATAGCCATATCCCACCCATGGGAATCCGTGAACCAGGTTTCAGATATTGCCACTATATCTAGGTCAGCATTCCTCATTTCCATTTCTAATTCCATAATTTTATTGCCTAAACTGTGGGCATTGACGTACATAGCCCTCCATACACTGAGTTTGCCCGGTCTGCATGGGGATTTTCACGTTTGAGTTAGTTTGCCCTCTACAGTTTTGTCTGCAATGTGAGTACTTACCTTAGACTCAGAAATAGAGTGGCTACTTACCCCACCAGAAAGGTTACTTACCACACCGTGATGAGAGTGGGTACCCTCCCCCCAACTCACCTAGTTTAAAGCCCTTCGCAGCAGGTGAACCAGTCGTCGTCCAAAGACGTTCTTTCCTCTTCTGGTCAGGTGAAACCCATCTGATCCCTGTAGTCCTTGAAGTGCCTCTCCATGGTCCAGGAATCCGAAGTTCAGCTCTCTGCACCATCCATGTAGCCACAGTATGGCTATTCTTCTTATGTCTTACCCCCATATTCAGGCTCCCATTTCCCCTTTTACCTTCCCTATTTCCACCTTTTTTCAGTAACAAAAATCTGGCCCCTTTCTCTGTCCTTCACCTCCATAGAATTCCCTCTCCATCCATCCCTCTCCATCCCCCGTTCCCCATCAACCTTCACTTATTCTTACAGCTCCTATCTTCAGTCTTTTTCACTCACATGTCCCCTTTTTTCATCCCCAGCTCCCTTCTCTCACACATTCCCTTTTTATAGCCCCCAACCCTAACCCCTTTCTTATACCTGCTCTTCCAGCCCTCAGTTCTAGCCCCCGTCTCCTTATCATATCTGTCTTCCTTTTCAGCCCCCAAATCCAGACCCAGACCTCTTCTCTCATAACTCACCTTTTGCAGTCCCAAGCTCCAGCCCTCTTCTCCAAATTGTCTTCTTTTAACAGCCTCCTACACCAGGTCTCTTTTCCCAAGAACCCCCCTTTAAAGCCTCCTTCCCTCACAGGTCCCCTTTTCTCAGCCCCAGCTCCAAACCCCTTTTTAGCCCCCCCCCCCCCCCCAGCCTCCCATCTTTTTCCTTTCAGTATCCAGCCCCTGCCCCCTTTTCTCACATGTCCCTTTTTCAGCCTCCTTCTTACACATATCCCCTTTTCTGCCCCACATCCCCATTGTCAGCTCCCAGCTCCTTTCTCTAACATGTTCCCTTTTTACAATACTGACCCCAGCTCCAGGCCCCTTCTCCCACCTACCCTTTTTTTCAGCCCCTAGTTCCCTTCTCCTATTTTCTCCTTTTGCCTCTTAAGTGTGGCTTGGACCCTGGAATCGGGAATCAAATACAACAGCGTAAATGTCTATAAAATCCTGTTTGCAGGAGAGAAAGCCTAGCCTATGTCCTCACATCCTTGTCTTTCTCCTTATTGGCTAGGCAGTCCACACCTGTAGCTCCCTATTGACTCCAGGCGCTATCCATCACTGAGAAGCCCCGCCCTCCCCTGCCGCAACCAGAAGCACCCCTTTCCCCCTCCACAACAGCGGTTGTTTTTACTTTTCATTTTGGTCTCGCCCGGGGTTTCCTCGGCAGACGGAGAGAGGGCGGGAGGGGGGAGTCGCCACCGTGGTGGTCGCCACTGGCTCCGGGCTCGCTGCATCACCAAGCAAGGGCGATGGGGAAATCACCGCAGGCTCCTTTTCCATCTTCGCCATCTTGCTGAGTGGCAGGCGCCCCACTGAGAAGTCCCACCCTCCCCTGCCGCAACCAGAAGTGCCCCTTTCCCCCTCCGTGGTAGCAGTTGTTTTTACTTTTCCTTTTGGTTTCGCCCGGGGTTTCCTCGGCAGACAGAGAGAGGGTGGGAGGGGGAGTCACCACTGTAGTGTTTGCCACTGGCTCCAGGCTTGCTGTGTCACCGAGGGAGGGTGATAGGGAAACCGCCGCAGGCTCCTCCATCTCTGCCATCTTGCTGAGTGGCAGGCACCCCACAGCCGAGGAGGCGGAGCAGAAGTAGGGGAGAGTTCTATTGGAAGTAGGGAGAGTTCTATTGTACTGCGCATGCGTTTTAATGTGGCACGGAGGAACGGAGTTTCAATCGTACTGCACATGCGCTAACTAAGGGTTTCTCTCTCGGAGAGAGAGCGAGACCAGAAGGCCTTGAGCATGCGCAGATGCTCAAGGCCCAGCCCAGCCAAGAGGGAGGATCTTCGGGCACCGGCATGTCCTGTGCGTTGGTGCTGTTTGCCGGTGCCAAATCGGGGTAAGGGATGGTGTTTGGGTGCTCGGAGGGGGATGCTGGATCGCAGGGGGGATGTGACTTGAGCGGGGGGGATGCTGGATCATGGGGGGGGGGGGCACTCGCAAATCGAGTCAACGCTCGGTTTGCAAGGCACGATTTGCAGGAATGTTTTGCTCGTCCTGCAAAACACTCGCAAACCGCGGCACTCGGAAACCGAGGTTTGACTGTATTACATTTAGACTTTGTAATAAATCGGCCAGAGGGGCAACATAGATGTTAAACAAGGGATGCTCCAAGAATCGGAATATTGACAATTGCTGAAAGCTTGATACAATCTTCTTTTCAAAAAGCCCTGAAACCAATCTCGAACTTTTCCAGAGATTCCCATAGCATACAGGAATTTGAGCCCAACGTGTGTTTCCTGTCATTGGGAATTCTCAAGAAAGCACAAAATAGTAACCTGTGGGATTCTACACAGAGCAAGAAAACCTAATCAATACACGTTGCTAAGATTTCAAACCTTCTGAAGCTTCCTGCAGACCTCTGACTTGATGATAGCCGATACTTTATCTATTTGAATGTGCTCTTGCTGGCTGGCAACTGATGGCTGATAAGCAGAAGCAGCTGCAGCACAAAGATGAAGAGACCTCCCCTAGCAGTTCAACAAAAACACTCTTGAGATCCGTTAGATATCATATGCCGGTGCAGAATCTGGATAGGCCTATGTGGCATTTGCAATGTGGCTCATCGGAAGGGAGGCAGCATGCTGTGTAATTCAGTTCCTGATGGGCTCACCTGTAAATGAACGGCTCCAACAACATGAAAATTTCATGAAGCTGACAAAAAGGATGTATGTCCCCATATATAGGCTGCGGCCTATATATGGGTTTTGCAGTCCTCTGGCTTCGGGGCATCCTGTGTCTCAGTTGATCGGGACAGGGAGAGCAGCTTGACCAAAAGGAGGGAGCTGTGCATAGCAAATGCTCTTCTGAGCAGGTGCAAGGCACAGTTCCTCCACCCTTTTACTGGCGATTCTCTGTACAAATAGCATGCATATAATTTGCATGCTACTGTGCTGTGCATCACTAGTAAAAGAACAATCACTCCCAGCGCATTCTTTTTTACCGTGGTGTCGCAGCTTTGTACATTTGGGCCTAAGTCTCATTCGCACTTCTTTTGCCCATACTAAACTAAACTAAACCTTAACTTTATATACCGCATCCTCTCCATAAAGCTAGAGCTCGGCGCGGAAGGGAAAACATAATAAGAATTAGTGATTATAACGAGGGTAGCGAGATTTACATTTTTTGAGAATAGCCAAGTTTTCAGATGCTTACGGAATAATTGGAGGGAGCCCAGATTCCGCAGCAGGGCAGGAAGGTTATTCCAAAGATCAGTGTCGAAACAGTCTCTCCTCTGTCCCCTCCTAGCAACAGATTCGGAGTATAAAGTTCCCGGTGACGGGACAAAAGCACGCGAGACTTCGGCGCGTCGACATTGCAGCGCAGACAATTCAGCGCAAGACCCCCAGCACGCTGGACCCACTGTAATCATTCCTTACTATGAAGCTTGGGAGAATATAGTCAGATGCAGGGCAGGAATAATTCGTTGAGAGCCCCTAGGCACACAAGTACGTGCCCTCCCCCCTCCCCCAATCAACGGAAAGTAAGACAAGCAAGCAACGCGGGTAAGAAAGGCAACGGGAAGTGTAATTTTGCAAGCGGTGCTGCTTGCCCAAAGCTTCCCTCTGACGCAGCTTCCTGTTTCCGCCTGGGCGCGTCAGAGGGAAGCTTTGGGCAAGCAACACCGCTTGCAAAATTACAGTTCCCGTTGCCTTTCTTACCCGCATTGCTTGCTTGTCTTACTTTCTGTTGTTGGGGAAGGGGGGGGGGGGCGCGTACTTGTGTGCCTCGGGGCCCTCAACGAATTATTCCTGCCCTGCATCTGACTATATTCTCCCAAGCTTCATATTAAGGAATGATTACAGTGGGTCCATTTTATTACCTCTGCTAGTTTGTTCTTGCTGGCAAATAAGGAAACTGTTTTCTTTTCTCCACCCCTCTCCCTTCACCCTGCCTCTCAGAAGGAAAAGAACAGCATTTGACTCGACTGTTGCTCTAGTGAAGTGATATGAGCATGCTGACTCAGAGGCAAGTGTTGACATGAAGCGGCTGCGAGAGATAGGAAAACCCATCCAGCCCCGCCTCTAGCAACTTGTTGGTAAATGTATTTATTGGCTGGGTGCTGGTGAAATTTTTGCAATCACTGTGTGCATTTATTGACAGCCCAGACGTACGGTATAGCCATAGAGCAGGGGTCTCAAAGTCCCTCCTTGAGGGCCGCAATCCAGTCGGGTTTTCAGGATTTCCCCAAAGAATATGCATTGAAAGCAGTGCATGCACATAGATCTCATGCATATTCATTGGGGAAATCCTGAAAACCCGACTGGATTGCGCCCCTCAAGGAGGGGCTTTGAGACCCCTGCCATAGAGCAATCTTCTACAACTATGGTAACACGTTTCTCACGGAAAAACAAAAAGCAGAATCATCCGGAAATCTGTGCAGTAAGCCGTCCTCTGCTATGAGCAACCAATAGAAGTTCAATTTTGGAAGCATTAGTACTAGAAATGGACATATATGAGAAGAATTGTGGTAAAGGAATCATACCAGCTATCTTTTACATGATCACTGCGTGTGCCAGAACTTAAAATATTCTTAAGAGGCCCGAATATTCCCCCCTCCCCACACACAAGAGTTGAAAACCAGTGACAGAACAGAAATATCTTATAAAAGATTTCATTAAATTGTTAAGGACAAGGCTATTTCCATCTCATTCATCTACAGGCAGTCCCCAGGTTAAGAACGAGTTCCGTTTTTCAAGCTGTTCTTAAGTCGGATTTGTACGTAAGTGTCTGGTATGTAAGAGTAAGTGTGTGGTAGAAGCCCAAAGAGTGGCAACATTCTAGAGCTGAGATTGTGATGTCATAATGCCTCATTCCACCAGTGCCTAAGAGCCAACCCCATCAGTGATGTCACAATGGCTTGGTTATTTCTATCCCCAGGTTAAGAACTAGTTATATTTTTGAAGTTGTTCTTAAGTCGGATTTGTATGTAACTCAGAACTTGTAGATTTTAAGATTCTTGCTGCTTATCTCTGCTCCCAGCTGACAAAAGGGCCAACCGTCCCTACCAGTGTTCCCTCAAAGGTACGGCACGCATAACCACACACTGTTCTTAATGTGGCCATGCATCATTCCTGAATCTGCTGCAGGAGAAGTGGAGGAGTCTCTGCCACTGGAAATACTGCTCAGTGAAATCAAATGAAACTGCAACCGTGTTCTTAAGTACAAGTCGTACTTAAGTCAGATGTCTGTAACTCGGGGACTGCCTGTATTTGGGATGATTGTAGGCCCTCTTTTAATAAGGTGCGCTAACCGATTAGCACGAGTGTATGTTAGTCTATGGACACGTTAGCGTTTAATGCCCGCTAATTCGATTAGCGCCTGCAAATCGGTTAGCGCACCTTAATAAAAGAGGGGGTTAGAGTATTTAGCAATACCTCAGAGTCAGGCATTACCTGGAGCTCAGCAGTCATGAAATCTATTGAGTTCTTGGGGGTCCGTTTGTGGACCCCGAGACATTCATGGAATACAGAATGCTTGTAGAATATTAATAATCCTCTTGTTTAGAAAGGAACTGCACCCCTGCCACAAGGAATGATCGATAATCCTAGAAAAAAAATTATTGCGGACATATAACTTTTCCTATAATAACTAAGCTCATCCTAATAGTTGATGCTAAATCGCAAGAAGGTTGTGAAAAATTGCAAGAGAACTTTGGGGAGACCGGGCGTCAAAATGGCAAATGACGTTTAATGCGAGCAAGTGCAAAGTGATGCATTTGGGAAAGAGGAGCCCAACCTGTAGCTACGTGATGCAGGGTCACTGCCCAGGAAAAGGTTCTAGGTGTCACTGTTGAGGATACGTTGAAGCTCTCAGATCGGTGTACGGCAGCGGCTAAGAAAGCGAATAGAATGTTAGGAATTATCAGGAAAGGAATGGAAAACAAAGATGAAACTGTCATAATGCCTTTGTATCGTTCTCTGGTATGTCTGCACCTCGAAATACGGGATGCAATTCTGGTGGCTGTATCTCGAAAAAGATCAAGCGGAATTAGAAAAGGTACAGAGAAAGGGGACAAAAATGATAGAAGAAATTCCTGCTGTTGTTACCTGAAGTTCCATATGGTAAAACTTTGGTTCATAGACAGTAACGCGGAAGACAAAGGCGCGCGCCGACAACTGAGCGCAAGACGGAGGCACGCACCGAAGAAAAAGTCTGTTTTTAGGGGCTGCGACGGGGGGGTTTTGTTGGGGGGAGCCCCCCCCCACTTTACTTAATACATATCGCGGTGGCGTTGTGGGGGGTTTGGGAGGTTGTAACCCCCCACATTTTACTGAAAATGTAACTTTTTCCCTAAAAACAGGGAAAAAGTTGTTTTCAGTAAAATGGGGGGGTTACAACACCCCAAACCCCCCACAACGCCCCCACAACGCGGCACGATCTGTATTAAGTAAAGTGGGAGGTTCCCCCCACGCCCCCCGTCGTAGCCCCTAAAAACAGTCTTTTTCTTCGGCGCGCGCCTCCGCACTGCGCTCAGCTGTCTGCTCACGCCTTTGTCCCGGCGCGCTTTTGACCTGACACCAAAACTTTAAAGGCGCTTGAAGCTGAGAGTCAAAAGTATATGCTGTGGTCAAGGTATCTCACGCTTCCTCAGTTAAAGAGGGTCTAGGGAGACTGTGCACTTACCCCCCTCCCCCCCCACACACATACCACCTTTTAGAAAACCGCAATCGCGGTTTTTAGTGCAGGATGGCGGACTACATGCTCTGCGCTGCTCCTGACCCTCATAGAATTCCTATGAGCATCGGGAGCAGCACCAAGCATTCCGCACGCCGGCCTGCGCTAAAAACTATTATCGTGGTTTTGTAAAAAAAAAAAAAGTGGGGGCAGTTAATGAGACAGCTGCAAATAAGCATAATAATGCATAGGTGACAGGGGATATTCAGTCTGTAATTGAAATTATGCATTTTAAAAATAGGTGTTGTTTTACGGAATTACCCTCTGACTGTAGATGAGGGTATAGCTTTCAGTCCTACGTGAATTTTCCAAGGCCACAAAGTATCAATGGGATTCAAACCCCAGTCTCTCTGATTCACAGCCCACTGTTGTGTTGATTTAGGTATAGATACATAGGCCTAGATTCACTAAGCAAACCAATCGTGTACCGATCGGTTTGCCACCCCTTTGTGACCCGATTTTCCTCCAACCCAATTCACTAATCTCTGTGCCGATCCGATGCCGATCCGTGCATGCAAATGAGGGGAAACGGTGTGCAAAGTAGGCAGGGATGCGATTCACTAAACAAAATCTGGGACACCGACTGGGCTGGCCGATCAACAGACGAAGCAACTGCTGGGGACCAGTCGCACACGTCCCTTCCGACTCTCCTGCTCCATTGCCGCCCTGCTCTCTGTCCTGATCTTCCAGCCCTGCTCTCTGCCCCGATCTCTGCTCCAATTCTCCTGCCCCGACTCGAGTCCGCGGTTTTAACCCGCTTTAAACCCACAGGTTAAAACCACGGGCTCCCGAGTAAAAAGTAAATAAAATTTTTTTTTTTTAAAACCACGGACATCAAACGCATGTGCAGACCACCTACAGGCAAAGTAGATGGTCTGCGCATGCATGTGGAGAATGATCCATGAGGTCGGTGGGGGGGCATTCCTCCGATCGCCCCCATTTGAATGCTGGCCCATTGTGAATCGGGCAGCCTGCATCTGATCGGACACGGAGCGGACCGACTCGGCCAAGTTAGTGAATCTAGGCCATAGATTGGTAGTCTACCAACCTTCTAGCAGGGTGTAGGAATAGCTCTCTACTTAGAAAAGTGGGTTGTGAAACTTGAAGGTCAGACTTAACAGCTCACTTCTCCCAGTGACACTTTGCTTGACCTTGAGCAATCCCCTTCACCTCAAGTACGACTAGACTGTAAGCCAATTAGGGCAGGGAAACAACCCGTGTACCTGAATATATGTAACTTGCCCTTGAGCTCAGGTTTGGAAAATAAACCAAATCTAAAAATGAAATCCAATTCCATACTGTATGAACGTTCGTTCTCTCGTCTCCAAATGGAATACTGCAAACACAGTAGATTATGTGAATGTTGAGCCCTGGGTACTGCCTGGCTCAAAGATATACTGTCACTCAGACAGAAATATCTTTAATTGATTGCGCCTTAAAATCTTCAGCCCACTAGGTTTACGTCATGGGCACAGTATATCATTTTTCTATTGCCTTTGCCAGCTGAAAAACAGCAGGCAATTTCTTATCAGTATAGCTGCCAAGACAGAATATCTCAAGCGGTTTCACAATTACGCTCCGATCTCAGAGAAAACAACATTTTATTCCGACTCCTAATGTTCACACTGCCCCGTCACTGGACCACCGTCCCCTTCACCGCCCCGTCCTTGTCTTCGCAGCATCCACCCTTACCTCTTGCCACCTCACTGCCCTTCAGCACCCTTCGCGCGGTCCGTGCATCTCCCTCCCTCCCCCTTACCTTCTTGGCGCATTTTAAGGTTTCAGAGTACTTGTTGAAAGCCACCAGGGCCTACGTGCATCGCGTGCGTGTGTGGGCAGAAGTTGCGTCAGAGGAGATGCACGTGGGCTTTGGCAGCTTTCAACAAGTACTCTGAAACCTTAAAATGCGCCGAGAAGGTAAGGGGGAGGGAGGGAGACGGATTCGTAGGAAGGAGGGAGGGGGCTGCGCGCGAATGGTGACCTCCCTTAACTGCGGGGACAAGGCCATTCACCACTCCACGGGGCGGTGGATGGCCTTGTCCCTGCACTTGCAGTGAGCACCTTTCTCACCTCCACCGTTTTGGTGGGTTACCCACAGCTACTCGCGGCTAGCCGCAGGTAACATCTACCGTGTCATTCTCGAGTTCACACCTTGCTTGGCACTTGTGTTCCTGCCTATTAAGAAGATTATAACTAGGGGGTCCTTCTTGAGCATTTACCTCCTCTTTCACAAAACCGTAATGCGGTTTTTAGCTCCGGCTGCGGCGGTAACAGCTCCTAGGAATTCTATGCGTGTTGCAGCTGTTACTGCCGCGGCCAGCGCTATAAACTGTTTTGTAAAATAATAATCATTTATTTTTTTGTATACCGCACATCAAGAGAACTGTTACATTTCAGCGACGATACAAAATCAGAAAATACAACAAAAAATGATCGTACAAATTTATCAGACAGGTAAGTTTTCATCGACTTTCTTAAATACGTACTAAGATTGTGAGTGAGCAATTAAGGAGCACATCCCAAAATTCATTTTTCCAGCTTGAAAAGTCAGTGGGCTCCTTTTACGAAGGCGCATTAGCGGTTTCACGCGCGTAATACCGCACGCTAAACCACCGGACGCGCTAGCCGCTACCGCCTCCTCTTGAGCAGGCGGTAGTTTTTCGGCCAGCGCGGGGGTTAGCGCGTGATGAAAAGTCGCGCTGTTAAACCCACTAGCGCGGCTTCGTAAAAGGAGCCCAGTGTCTTATCTAAAAAAAAAAAACTTGAAACGGCAGGCTTTCGAGGTAGGGTATATAAACATACCAGAATTTCTTGTATTCTTACTTGACATGAATCATTTCAATTGAGAAGATAAATATGTTGGTAATAAAACCAAAGAGTGCTTTAAAACAAATGCAACCAAATTTAAAGATGACTGGCTTCAAAAGGAAGCCAGTGGAGCTGCTAGAAAGGACTTTCATGGTCAAACTTTCTCAAGCCGAAAATCAAGCGTACTGCTGCGTTTTGTACCAAACGCAGTCTAGAGAGTGTTTCCTTGGTTGACCCCAGGTAGACGATATTACAATAATCTAAAGTAGATAAATAGTGAATTGTACTAATATCCTAAAAGAAGCCAAATCCAAGTACTTTTTCATAGTTCTTAATTTCCACAAAATCGCAACACTTTTTTCAATCACTTGGTCAGTATGATTCTCAAAAGTTCATCCCTCACTTCGCCCTGAATCACAGCATCAAGGACTCCCGCAGAATCCAATTCTTCGCCTACCCCTCCCTTAAACTTTGCCACTCTAAAAAATTCCTCGACAAAACCCTCGCCTTCCAAGCCACTAAGCTAAACCCATGGTTATCCCAAATGGCCCTCAAGGCCCCCAACTACCTCAGCTTTAGAAAACTACTCAAAACCCGCCTCTTCCAAAACCAGGATCCTAACGCCCCTTCTATCTAAACAACCCCTCTCCCCTCTACATCGTTCCCTCACCCCCCCCCCCCCTGGCAACTTTGATCAATTTGATATTGAACCGCTTGTAACCCCGCTCAATTGATGTAAACCACTTGTAACCTTGTTTAATTGATGTGAACCGCCTAGAACTCTTCCGGGTATGGCGGTATACAAAAATAAAGTTACTCCCAAGATCTTAATTTTGGCTGCTATTTCGAAGTTTTGGCCCTTAAGTTGGATAGTAGTCTCCCTAAGTTTGTCATTGGGACTGGCCAGAAAAATCCTAGGGCCTGTTTTACAAAGCCGCGCGGTAAGGGCCCCGAAGCCCATAGAGATTTAAAGGGCTTCGGGGCTGTTGCTGCGCAGCAGCCGCTAGTCTTTTCAGGATTAAGTTTAAGTTTTGACTTCAACGTCCATTGTTCTATTTTTTCCAGGACATTTGAAATTGAGTTGCTCAGTTCAGTTGAGAAAGATTTTAACGGTATTAGTATAGTGATATCATCAGCATAAATGTAAAATATCCCATTGAGGCTTTGTAATAAATTAGCCAGGGGAACAAGATATATATTGAACCGTGTTGGCGATAGTGGGGAACTTTGCGGGTCTCCACAAGAATTTTGTCCACGAGGAAGAATATTTACCTGCATTATAAACTTGGTAAGATCTATTTTGTAAAAAGCCCTGGAACCATTTCTGTACATTACCCATGATTCCAATTGCAGCAGGGTAGCTGGAATGATTTTTTGGAGACGAAGTCTGGCCCAGAGTAGGGGATTTTACACGGCTTATTTTAGCTCTGAAGAACAGGCAGCTGGATCTCGTCCCACATTCCTTAACACTTGGTATTCCCCCAAGTGCGGGCTTAACTCAGAATGAAACTGAGCAGCTCCAAAGCCAGTGGCAGAATTTTTCTCAGATTAATTAGCTGGAATGACTGGTGTGTAGTGTCCGCACCGTAATAGCGTGTCAACAAACGTGGTATCAAACCGAGCTACAGGCCCGCTCTTTATTTTGACTTTCTGTAATCTCTCTAAAGCGTACACGGCTTTGAGCAGGCATGGTCTTGCAAGCGTACTCAGCAGCTGTGACAACAACTGATGTCACCCTCTGCAGAAATTTCCACAAACATCATCCGAAGGCCAAGTTAAATGGGAGATAGAGCTTATCGGTTTCTTTTCAAGTGCTCTAGACAAAAACAGGTCATGTGACCGGCTTCTTTGCTTACCGGGTGGGGTTTGTCTGTTGCGGTTTCCCATATCAACTGGCACATGTGTGTGGAAGATATGAGACAGCACCAACAACAAAATTATTATATATATATATATATAGAAGGAAGGAAGGAAAACAAGACAGAGCTCCTCCTCTGAGATGTTTCTGTGGGGAAAGAACTCTATGAGCACATTTCGTTACTAAAATGCACCAGGACATATCCAGACCTCTCTGCAGGCAAAAGAACAGAAACAGATGTTCTATACCAAGAAAATCTTTCATGTGTATTTGTAGTGGACAAAAAGTATATTTGCAAAGCAACTGTCCCAACTCATACTGAGGTGCCTCAACACAGGATGGAGCCCTAAAAACAGTAATTTAGAGCGGCGCGCGCCTCCGCGCTGCGCTCAATTGTCTGGGCGCGCCTTTGTCCCGGCGCGCTTTTGACCTGACACCAAGAAAGAGAGAGAGACATCTTGCTTGAATCTGGGTTTATAGCTCAGAGATTAGAGCAAGCTTTGATTAAGAAGGGGATCACAAACAGATCGGAGAAGGTTGTCATGCCGCTGTACCGGGCCATGGTACGCCCTCACCTGGAATAATGCGTCCAGCACTGGTCGCCGTACAAGAAGAAGGACATGGTACTACTCGACAGGGTCCAGAGAAGAGCGACTAAAATGGTTAAGGGGCTGGAAGAATTGCCGTACACTGAGAGATTAGAGAAACTGGGCCTCTTCTTCCTTGAAAAGAGGAGACTGAGAGGGGACATGATCGAAACGTTCAAAATAATGAAGAGAATAGACTTAGCAGATAAAGACAGATTGTTCATCCTCTCCGAGGTATGGAGAACCAGAATTTGATTGGCTGAGCAGCATCTGCCTGTTGCCTGCTCGACCAATCAAATTTAGATCAGCGCCCTAACCAAAACAGTGAAGGAAGCGATAAGCAATAAGAAAAATTCATTCAAGAAATGGAAAAAGGACAAATCTGAGGTGAACTGGAAAGAGCACAAGAAGCATCAAAAAGAATGCCACCGTGAGGTTCGGAAAGCCAAAAGAGAGTATGAAGAGAGGCTAGCCAGGGAAGCAAGAAATTTCAAACCATTCTTCAGATATGTTAAAGGGAAGCAGCCGGCTAGAGAGGAAGTGGGACCGCTGGACGACGGAGACAGGAAGGGAGTGGTGAAGGAGGAGAAGGTAGTGGCAGAAAGGCTTAACATGTTCTTCTCATCTGTATTTACTAACGAAAACACGTCCAACATATCGGAACCTGAGCAATTCTTCAACGGGAGTCAGGCAGAAAAATTAACATCCATAGAAGTGAGCCTTGAGGACGTTCGCAGGCAGATAGAAAAACTAAAAAACGACAAATCCCCAGGCCCGGATGGCATACATCCAAGGGTTCTGAAGGAATTAAAAGAGGAGATAGCGGAACTACTGCAGCAAATTTGCAACTTATCCCTGAAAACAGGCGAGATCCCGGAAGATTGGAAGATAGCCAACGTTACGCCCATCTTTAAAAAGGGATCAAGAGGTGACCCGGGAAACTACAGGCCGGTGAGCCTGACTTCGATTCCGGGGAAAATGGCAGAAGCACTGATAAAAGAAAACATCGATCAACATTTTGAAAAACATGAACTTCTGATAATCAGCCAGCATGGTTTCTGCAAGGGAAGATCGTGCCTAACAAACTTATTGCACTTCTTCGAAGGGATCAACAAACGGATGGACAAAGGAGACCCCATAGACATCATATATCTAGATTTCCAAAAAGCCTTTGACAAGGTGCCCCATGAACATCTACTCCGGAAACTGAAGAACCATGGGGTGGAAGGAGACGTACATAGATGGATCAGAAACTGGTTGGAGGGTAGAAAACAAAGGGTAGGAGTGAAGGGTCACTACTCCGACTGGAGGAGGGTCACGAGTGGTGTCCCGCAGGGCTCGGTGCTCGGGCCACTGCTATTTAATATCTTCATAAATGATCTAGAAACAGGGACGAAGTGCGAGATAATAAAATTTGCGGACGACACCAAACTATTTAATGGAGCTCGGACTACAGAGGACTGCGAAGAATTGCAAAGGGACTTGAACAAACTAGAGGAATGGGCGGCGAGATGGCAAATGAAGTTCAACATTGAGAAATGTAAAGTATTACATGTGGGGAGCAGAAATTCGAGGTACAACTATACAATGGGAGGGATGTTATTGAATAAGAGTACCCAGGAAAGGGACTTGGGGGTAATGGTGGACATGACAATGAAGCCGTCGGCACAGTGTGCAGCGGCCGCTAAGAGAGCGAATAGAATGCTTGGTATAATCAAAAAGGGTATTACAGCCAGAACGAAAGAAGTTATCCTGCCGTTGTATCGGGCGATGGTGCGCCCGCATTTGGAGTACTGCGTCCAATATTGGTCGCCGTACCTTAAGAAGGATATGGCGTTAGTCGAGAGGATTCAGAGGAGAGCGACACGTCTGATAAAAGGGATGGAAAACCTGTCATATTCTGAGAGATTGGAGAAGCTGGGTCTCTTTTCCCTGGAGAAGAGAAGACTTAGAGGAGATATGATAGAGACTTATAGGATCATGAAGGGCATAGAGAGAGTAGAGAGGGACAGATTCTTCAAACTTTCTAATAATAAAAGAACAAGAGGGCATTCGGAAAAGTTGATAGGAGACAGATTCAAAACAAATGCTAGGAAGTTCTTCTTTACCCAACGTGTAGTGGACACCTGGAATGCGCTTCCAGAGGACGTAATAGGGCAGAGTACGGTACTGGGGTTTAAGAAAGGATTGGACAATTTCCTGCTGGAAAAGGGGATAGAGGGGTATAGATAGAGAATTACTGCACAGGTCCTGGACCTGTTGGGCCGCCGTGTGAGCGGACTGCTGGGCACGAAGGACCTCGGGTCTGACCCAGCAGAGGCATTTCTTATGTTCTTATGCCCCCTGACTGCACGCACGCCACTGCACAGCTACATGAGCAGAGTGAAGGAGTGGCCTGGCAGTTAAAGCTGCTGCCTCAGCGCCCTGAGGCTGTGAGTTCAATCCCAATGCCACGCCTGGTGATAGTGGCCAAGTCACTTAGGGGTCCTTTTACTAAGGCGCGCTAACCGATTTTGCACGTGCCAACGATTAGCACGTGCTAAACGCTAAGGCGCCCAAAGAATATAATAGGCGCCTTAGCAATTAGCGCATGCTAAATCGGTTAGCGCGTGCAAAATCAGTTCACGCACCTTAGTAAAAGGACCCCCTTAACTCTTCATTGCCCCAGGTGCCATAAGAACATAAGAAGTGCCTCTACTGGTTAAGACCAGAGGTCCATCCTGCCCAGCAGCACGCTCAGACAGCAGCCCACCAGGTCCAAGACCTGTATAGTAACCCTCTATCTATACCCTCCTATCCCATTTTCCTTCAGAAAATTGTCCAATCCCTTCTTGAACCCTAATACCGTACTCTGCCCTATCACGCCCTCTGGAAGCGCATTCCAGGTGTCCACCACCCGTTGGGTGAAGAAGAACTTCCTAGCGTTGGTTCTAAATCTGTCCCCTTTTCATTTTGCCGAATGTCCTCTCATTCTTTCAGATTTTGAAAGTTTGAAGAATCTATCCCTCTCCACTTCCTCTATGCCCTTCGTGATCTTGTAAGTCTCTATCATATCCCCTCTAAGTCTCCGCTTCTCCAGGGAAAAGAGCCCCAGTTTCTCCAGTCTTTCAGCGTATGAAAGGTTTTCCATACCTTTTATCAAACGTGTCGCTCTCTTCTGTACCCTCTCGAGTATCGCCATATCCTTCTTTAGGTACGGCGACCAATATTGGACGCAGTACTCCAGAGGCGGGCGCACCATCGACCGATATAACTGCAGGATAACTTCTTTCATTCTGGTTGTGATACCCCCTTCTTAATTATACCTAGCTTTCTATTCGCTTTCTAAGTGGCCGCTGCGCACTGTGCCGACGGCTTCATTGTCTTGTCGACTATTACCCCCAAGTCCCTTTCTTGGGGACTCTCACTCAGTAACAGCCCTCCCATCGTGTAGCTGTATCTCGGGTTTCTGTTTTCTATGTGCAAGACTTTGCATTTCTCTAAATTGAACTTCATCTGCCATCTCATCGCCCATTCCCCCAGTCTGTTCAGGTCCCTTTGTAAATCTTCGCATTCCTCTATAGTCCTAGCCCCACTAAATAGATTATGAGCCCACTGGGACAGATAGCGAAACACGAGTCTTCATCACTATTTGGTTTAAGTTTTTATTAGGACTTGTTTTCCCACAGATCAAAAAACTTCTACACGGCTTACAGTCTAAAATAAAAGGAGGGTAAATGAAGTGTATTTGTCAAGACTAGACAATGGAGGAAAGGCAGATGAACTCCAAAAAAGTATAGGAAAGAGAGGGAGGATAAAAACACGAGGGAAGACTTATATCAATCTGACCGCCTCAATAGTGCTGTAACGTTGGGACAGGGGAGATCATTGATAAGCGTCTTTAAAAAGGGATGTTGTCAGTTCAGCTCTAAGGGCTCCTTTTACGAAGGTGCGTTCGCGGGTTTAACGCACGTGACTAGCCGGAAAACTACCGCCTGCTCAAGAGGAGGCGGTAGCGGCTAGCGCAGCCGGCGGTTTAGCGTGCGCTATTACACGTATTACACCGCTAACGCGTCTTCGCAAAAGGAGCCCTTAATGTTTCAATGGAGGTTTGAAATTTTAAGCGAGACGGCCATAGGTTCCATATTACGACATAACATAACAGAACTTTATTTTTGTATACCGCCACGATCAAAAGAATTCTAGGCGGTTTACACAAGAGAGAAAAACTGGACAATTCAGCGAAGTACAAATTATTAAAATAATAATAATTTTATTCTTATATACCGCCATACCTTTCGAGTTCTAGGCGGTTCACAGCAATTACATTAGGATCCGCATTGACATGCCGATTTACAACAATTTATTAGATTAATAACACAATTTAGCCGAACTTGGCTGAAGCAGGAGGGAGTGGGTAGAAGAGAGGGAAGAAAGCGTTTAGGAAGGTGGGGGAGGGTCGAACTTGGGGCAGGTAATGCTGGAAGGGGGCGGTTACGGGTCTTGTTTGTTGAATAGGTAAGTTTTGAGTATTTTTCTGAAGCTGAGGTAAGTGGGGGCCTCGAGTATCATTTGGGCAAGCCATGGGTTCATCTTGGCTGCTAGGAAGGCAAAAGTTTTGTCTAGGAATCTTTTTAGATGACAAAGTTTTAGCGAGGGGTAGGCGAACAGTTGAATTCTGCGGGATTTCTTGTTGTTGATGTATCTTGGTGAGAGGCCATTTACCGATTTGTAGCAGAAGCATGCAAATTTGAAAAGTACTCTGGATTCGAAAGGCAGCCAGTGGAGTTGGTGATAGAAAGGGGTGATATGTTCCCATTTCTTTAGGCCATAGATAAGATGAACGGCGGTGTTTTGGATCAATTTTTAAAAAGGCAATAAAAATTTAAGTTAATGCAGTAGAATTACAGTATTGTGTGAAGAATACAAACATCGAATTAAGAGATAAATTTATCAAATAATACTCTATACTGGACCCAGTACAGAGAAAATAACACAGTGGGGGGTAGCAGAGAGAATTTCACAGAAGGAAGGAACAAAAAGAGGTTCTAGTTTCAAGTTTATTAAGATTTGTTATCTATGCAATATCATATACTTAAATACGTATAACAATTTTTTTTAAATAAAAATAAAAAATGGGGAGGACAAAACAAGACATTGTAAACAAATTATTTACGTTCTAATACAAACTGGTACAAAAGGCAAGGGTGGATGAACTACAATCTTTAAGGAAAGAGAAAGAAACATTTAGGGAAAAACACATATGGTGGGAGCACATAACCAGAATATAAAGTAAAATAAAGAATAATTTGGCGACCTACTCATAAGACTCATTAAAGACTAACGATTTAGTACTTCTTAAGTTATGCTTTCTATGTTTTGAAAGCGTCCTTGTACAGAAAGCTTTTTAGGGAGCGCTTTAATTTTTCCAAAAAAGGTTCAATACGTAAATATAGTGGTAAATTGTTCCAAAGCTGGGGTGCTATGACCGAAAAAATAGTGGATCTCCTGGTCCCTGATTGGCTGATGGGCAGTAAGGCGTCGGTTGCCTGTAAAGATAAGAACGAGTTTCTGCTTAACAGATTTTGAAAAACAGCAGTAAGATCTTCTGCTTGATACGATGTGGAATGGGAAGCCAATGTGGCGATTTTAAGAGGGGAGTGACATGGTCGAATTTTCAATGGCCAGTAATAAGTTTAATTGCAATATTTTGTCAAATTCGGAGAAGTCTTTGATCTTTAGCTGCAATGCCTTTGTAGAGTGAGCTGTCATGCTTTTGAGAAACCGCTCCCTTCCATATGACTATCTATGGAGAGGAGCGGTTGGTTTCTCAAAAGCATGATAATTCAAATCGGGAGCCTCAACCCTGACAAAAGTATTTGAAACATGGACATGTTGGTGGAGGCGCTCCCTTAAAATTATTCAAGCTAAGTACGTTATTAAAAAGAATTATTAAAAAGAAATATTACAAAGAAATGTTAAAATATCACAAATGAAGTAAAAATAATGCACAATTGATCCTATGAAGATCGGGTTTGGTGATTTGTTTCACGTGAACCACTGGGGTAGTCTAACCCTCTGAGGATCTTTACCATCCGTGATTGTTTGTAAGGTTGGGTATAAAAAAAATCTGGATATAAAGAATACTGGAAGTTTTAGACAGTTGAAGTTGTTAAATTTGATTCCAGTCATTCAATAGCCATCTATGCTACTACTATTTGTAGAGGAGCTGCATTAGTCAGTTCCACTGATAACCAGCGAGTGAATCAGGACTTTCGAGGATGGTGCGGATTGAGTAGATAAAGCAACGCTTATAGAATGGTCTTTTGACAACAGGTGAGATCCGAGTAGGGTTGCCCGACGTCCGGATTTAGAGGACATGTCTGGGTTTTGACCAGCTTCCAGCTCGGGACCACGTCAGGAGGGCACCTGCGTGGATGCGACATGACGACATCACCCGCGGGCGCGTGCATGGGGACATCATCATGTCACCGCTGCATATACGCAGATGCCCTCCCGACGTGGCTCTGAGCACGAGAAGAGGTTGGGTGGAGCGGAATGGGATGCGACGGGTGGAACAGGGCAGGGCTGGGTGGAACCGGATGAGTATGGGGGCGGGGCCATGGGTCCAGATTTTACGACTGTAAAATCTGGTAACCCTAGATCTGAGGAGTAAAAGGATAGAGTGGGATCAAGAGTAACTCCTAGTATTTTGGCGGCAGTTACCATGGCAACGGCAATTTGTAAAAGGAGGGGTTATTTATTTGTATGTTGGTTACATGATGATTGATTGTTTATGTTTACAATACAAATCATTTATATAGTTTGTATTTTTGTAAGCCTCTTAGGTCTAGGCAGGATAGAAATATTTTAAATAAATAAAATAAATAAATTTCGGCTTCAGTGTATGTGCCACACTGTGTCATGCTGCGTTCTGTTATTTCCTGTAATTAGACTCTCAGCAATTAGGGCTCCTTTTACGAAGCCGCGTTGGCGGCTTTATCGCACCACGACTTTTGATCACGCGCTAAGCCCTGCGCTAGCCGAAAAACTACCGCCTGCTCAGTTTCCATTCCAGATTCTGTAAAAAGACACCTACCGTTAGACGCCTAAATCAATGGACCTAGCCAAGTTAGGCACCTAACATTATTATTGAATTAGCTTAATCGACGCTAACATGCTTAATTGGCTCAATAATTGGCTTAAATTAAAACTTATTGCTAGTTAGGCGCCCAACTCGTTAGATGCCTACTGATTTGGGGTAGGCGCCTAGCCCAAGGCACCTACCAGAAAGTGGGCAGGATTAAGGGCGGATTGTGGGCGGATCTTGGGTGTGTTTTCTGTGTAGGCACCTAAATTGGACTTAGGCTCCAGTATTGAGGCCAAGAAAACCCTGGCATAAGTAGGAGACGCCTAAGATTTTGATGCCTACGATGCACCAATGAAGATTGGCAGCTGCTATACTCTCTAAAGTTGAAAGGGGATCGATTCCGTACAAACGTAAGGAAGTTCTTCTTCACCCAGAGAGTGGTAGAAAACTGGAACGCTCTTTCGTAGGCTGTTATAGGGGAAAACACCCTCCAGGGATTCAAATAGGGGAAAACACCCTCCAGGGTTTCAAGACAAACTTAGACAAGTTCCTGCTGAACCGGAACGTATGCAGGTAAGGCTAGACTCAGTTAGGGCACTGGTCTTTGACCTAAGGGCTGCCGCGGGAGCGGACTGCTGGGCACGATGGACCACTGATCTGACCCAGCAGCGGCAGTTCTTATGTTCATTCCTCAGTACCTATTTTTTTAGGTCCCGTTTATAGAATCGGGACCTCTGAATGTGTGCCTCATCTTTCTTTATCGTTATTATTCCGTCAGCAGTCTTCTTGTTGACATCTGCCCATGGTGTTTCACTTAACGCCAAGGATGTCAAGCTGATGCCGTTTCATTTCCTTAATGGGCTGCACGGGTTTTGTGATTTCCGTTCGTGTGCTTACATTTCCAGCATTCCAATCTCGGTGAATGGCGTTGCTGTGAATATTGAATTTCGCATCACGGTGAGCACGGCCCGTCCTATCGCAAGTGTTTTGACAATTCAACGTGCTCTCCTCACTGTAACGTCTCACACCGCTATCGGTTTATCATGAAGAATCATAGCATTAATATTTATTTAACTAAATACACATGCTTCCGATTATTGCAATATTTTCAAATGCATTCAAAAGGAAAACAAATTGAATGAAATAAATAATGCAAATTAATTGCCGCAATATACAAGGAAATAATAAAGAAAGCTCTTTAGCCCACATATTTTAAAGAAATGGGAGACTTCGTTCACCAGGCGCTACAAAGCCAAGAAGAAACCGATAACGTGGAAGACATGTGGTCGACTTTGAAAGCAACCATACAAGAAGCAACAAACCGCTATGTAAAATCAGTAAGTAAACGGCGAAGGAACAATAAGCCACAGTGGTTTACTGCGGAGATCTCAGACCTGATCAAGGAGAAGAAAAAAGCATTCATCTCTTACAAACAATCAGGGAAGCAGGACTCTAGAGCAGACTACCTGACCAAATCAAAAGCCGTCAAAACAGCAGTCAGGGAGGCTAAATTCCTCATGGAGGAGTCTCTAGCAAAGAACATCCAGAAGGGAGATAAATCCTTCTTCAGGTATATCAGTGATAGAAGAAAAAACTCAGGCGGGATTGTACGTCTTAGGAAACCAGACGGAGACTATGTGGAAAAGGATTCGGAAAAAGCCCAACTATTAAATGAATACTTCTGCTCAGTCTTCACCCGAGAAGCGCCAGGGCTCGGCCCTCAGCTACAGACAAGGGTTGGCTCAGTTGACCCGTTTAGTAACTTTGAGTTTACGCCCAGCAGTGTCTACGGTGAGCTGTCAAAGCTCAAGGTTAACAAAGCAATGGGGCCGGACAACCTGCACCCCAGGGTGCTTAGGGAGCTGAGTGATGTCTTGGCGGAGCCACTGTCCGCGCTCTTCAACCTCTCCCTTAGTACAGGCAGCGTCCCGTTGGACTGGAGGACGGCTAACGTCATTCCACTCCACAAGAAAGGCTCAAAGATGGAGACAGCAAACTACAGACCAGTGAGTCTAACATCGATAGTGAGCAAACTAATGGAAACTCTAATCAAACACCAATTAGATAAGATCCTGGATGAGGAGAATCTACGGGATCCCCGACAACATGGATTTACTAAGGGGAGATCCTGCCAATCCAACCTGATCAGCTTCTTTGACTGGGTAACGGGGAAGCTGGATATTGGGGAGTCCCTGGACATCGTGTACCTGGACTTTAGCAAAGCATTCGATAGCGTACCACACCGCAGGTTACTAAGCAAGATGAGTTCTATAGGATTAGGTAACACATTGACGAAATGGGTTGGGAGCTGGCTTGGAGGTAGGCTCCAAAGGGTGGTGGTGAACGGCACCCCCTCCGAAATGACGGAGGTGATTAGTGGAGTACCACACGGCTCAGTTTTGGGCCCAATCCTATTCAACATCTTTATAAGAGACTTGGCAGAAGGGCTTCGAGGTAAAATAACATTATTCGCCGATGACGCCAAACTGAGTAATGTAGTGGGCAAATGCACAACAGACGAAGATTCAGTGCCCGACAACATGATGCACGACCTACTCCTACTGGAGCGATGGTCTAGGACATGGCAACTCAACTTCAATGCCAAAAAATGCAAAGTTATGCACCTGGGCAGCCAGAATCCATGCAAGTCTTATACCCTTAATGGCGAGATCCTAGCAAAAACGGTAGCAGAACGAGACTTGGGGGTAATCGTCAGTGAGGACATGAAGTCTGCCAATCAAGTGGAGCAGGCTTCGTCCAAGGCAAGACAAATCATGGGCTGCATACGAAGGGGTTTCGTCAGTCGTAAGGCGGAAGTCATTATGCCATTGTATAGATCCATGGTGAGGCCCCACCTGGAATACTGTGTGCAATTCTGGAGGCCGCATTATCGCAAGGATGTGCTGAGACTGGAGTCGGTGCAAAGAATGGCCACCCGGATGGTCTCGGGACTCAAGGATCTACCATACGAAAAACGGCTTGACAAATTACAGCTATACTCGCTCGAGGAGCGCAGAGAGAGGGGGGACATGATCGAGACGTTCAAGTATCTTACGGGCCGCATCGAGGCGGAGGAAGATATCTTCTTTTTCAAGGGTCCCACGACAACAAGAGGGCATCCGTTGAAAATCAGGGGCGGGAAACTACGAGGTGACACCAGGAAATTCTTTTTCACTGAAAGAGTGGTTGATCGCTGGAATAGTCTTCCACTACAGGTGATTGATGCCAGCAGCGTGCCTGATTTTAAGGCCAAATGGGATCGGCACATGGGATCTATTCACAGGGCAAAGGTAGGGGAGGGGCATTAAGGTGGGCAGACTAGATGGGCAGTGGGCCCTTATCTGCCGTCTGTTTCTATGTTTCTATGTTATTAGGGATCCAATAAAAGGAAATAATATTCCCAGGAGATAGATAGGCCCTTTCACTATGTTGCACTATGTTGCCTGCGCTATCAATAACACAGAGCTTTCCCGTGCACTGAAGCCGCTTTTAATGCAGCTGTAAAATGGCCACATTTCTCATTTTCTGTATTAGTAGCCACATGCTAATAGTGGAATAGTGAGGGTGAGAGGTGCCTCTTCCCCGCTCCCCCGCCATGTGTACCCCCTCTTCCCTTCCCCCATACCCCTAGTTGCGGTTGTTGCTCGCGGCGGTCGACTACATGCTCCTCGCGACCCCATCAGCTCTCCCTCTGATGTCACTTCCTGTGCGCGGCACCCGGAAGTGACGTCAGCGGGAGAGCCAACGGAGTTGCGAGGAGCACATGGTTGACTACCCGTGAGCAACAACTTCAACTACAGGTTTGGGGGACGGGAAGAGGGGAGCGCGTGTGATTAGGGGAGAAGTGGGAAGAGGCAGTGGGCTGGCAACCCCAGCAACTTACTATGCCACTGCATGCTAATTTTAAAGTTAGAGCATGGCCATTAGCGTGAGAGTCTATACTGCCATATTTACTATATGATATGATCTTCTATGCTAATCACATGCTAATCTGTTAGCACACAGCAATGCCTTTGGCCAGCTAATAATTCTTACAGCATGTACAAGCTAATTTTGGGCAGTTAATTATCCTATGATTCTGTGAATAATGTGTAAGGTTACTAGACATGTCCTCTTTTTAGAGGACTGTCCAGGTCCCCAGACGGACTTTCCAAAACCCAGCAGTTTGTCCAGGTTTTGGAAAGCCTCAACGAGCTCCGGCTGCTTCTGGAGGGCCACTGAACATGCGTGGATGACGTCACACACTTCCATGCATGCTCATGGCCCTCCAGATGCAACTGGAGCTGATCGGAGAAGGCAAGGCTTTGAGGGGGCAGGGCTGGAAGGCAGAACTGGGCGGGGTTGGAGGCGGAACTGAGTGAGGATGGGGGCTGAACAGGGCAGGGCCATGCATCTGGGTTTGTGAGGCTCCAAATATGGTAACCCTAATCATGTGATATTGTGCAAGCTCATTATGCACGCTGATTCCTCTAAGCCAGTGGTCTCAAACTCGCAGCCCGGGGCCACATGCAGCCCACTAGGTACTATTTTCAGGCCCTCGGTATGTTTATCATAATCACAAAAGTAAAATAAAAGAGTTTCTTGATCATATGTCTCTTTAGCTATAAATGACAATATTATTATTAAGACTTAGCCAAAAGGAAAGATTTATAAACTATAAAATTGCAAAATTGTCATTTCTTTAATAAGACATTAACTATTTTGTCTGAGACCCTCCAAGTACCTACAAATCCAAAATGTGGCCCTGCAAAGGATTTGAGTTGGAGACCACTGCTCTAAACTCAGTAGGAGTCCCTCCACTGCATTACTACCACCGGAGGTGGGGGGGGGGATCTGGAGTTTCAATACCATGTTTTAAATCACTAGTGACAGGCAGGTTCCTTGGAGTCCTGCAGAGCTTGCTTATCCTTCACTATGGAAAATGTGATTGTGCAACAGCACCCCCCACTGGCAGGACTGTGGGTGGAGGACTCCTGCTCAGCTTAGAGAGAACAGTGATTATATAATCATTGTTACCTAATTGTTCGCATTAATATGCATCGAGACAAGACAGTTTACTTTCTGCTCGCTAATCTGTAAGTGGACACCTTACCTGCATGGTAGAGTGTGGTGCAGTGGTTAGAGCTACAGCCTCAGCACCCTGGTCGCCGTGGCCAGGAGGGTTTGGGCTCCCTCCTGGCCCGAACAACTAGCGGGGGGTGGGGTCGCCAGGGCCAGGAGGACTTGGGCTCCCTCCTGGCCCGATATTGTCGGGGAGTTGGGGAGTCGGCGGGGCAAGAGGGCTTGGGCTCCCTTTTGCCCCGATCGTGTCAGGGAGTCGGGGGGCAAGAGGGCTTGAGCTCCCTCTTAAGAGGAAGCAGCAGGACATCGGTAGGAGCTTCTACATGATGGGGGGGGGGGGTCGGGAGGCTGTGGGGGTGCGAGCAGTCCTTCAGGGTGGGGGTGTGGGTGGGAGTACGTGCGAGCGGTCCTTCGGGGTGGGGGTGCGAGCGGTCCTGCAGGGGGGTTGAATCGGACATCGGGGGGGGGGGGGAAATTATGTAAAAAAAATTTTGTACAATGCGCTCACGCATATAACGCGCAAGGGTATGCGCGGTATGTAAAAACCACCTATAACGCGCACGTTATATGCGAGAAAATACGGTAGAAAGATTGTGAGCCTGCTGGGATAAATGCTTGGGTACATGTAAACCGTTCTGATCTCCCCGGGGAGAGCGGCAGAGAAAAGAAAATAAATAAATGAGATTCTATTTGTCAGGCATGCTGAAACAGCTCGGTGTGCACACTCTTAGTCACTTTTAGTTAATCAGCCCTTCAGTGTGTACAAATAAGTTTAGGAAGTGCTACGTTCAGCATTATTTTGTTGGGGCGGGGGTGGGAGAGGCTGTAACTTCCTCCATACCCCACTTCCTGTAACCTTAATGGCACTCCGGGACCAGATCATAAAACCACATAGGCTTGACTTCTGTGTGAAAAAAAGGCTGTG
Source organism: Geotrypetes seraphini (assembly GCF_902459505.1). NCBI lineage: Eukaryota > Metazoa > Chordata > Amphibia > Gymnophiona > Dermophiidae > Geotrypetes > Geotrypetes seraphini. The sequence continues at coordinate 388,492,588 of NC_047086.1, read as the reverse complement.
ACTGACCGCACTGGTGTCTGTGAGAGAAAGAGTGTGTGACTCACCGAACCTGTGTCCCTCTGAGGGAAGCTGTCACTGAGTGTGTCTATAGGAGCAGAGTTTGGCTGTGTCTGTATGAATAAAGATACGATGGCTTTTGCAAGTGTTTCCGATGCTCCTCAGGAGTTGTTCCGGTCCAGGACTTCCCCTATTGCATGCATGGATTGGAGTTACCCGGACATGTCCTCTTTTTAGAGGAACTGTCCGGGTGTCCGGACGAGCTTTCAAAACCCGACACTTTGTCCGGGCTTTGAAAACCATTGAGCTCCTGAAGGCATCTGCGCATATGCAGATGTGACACGATGACATCACGCACATGCATGCATGCGCGTGATGTCATTGTGTCGTATCCAAGCATGCGCAGAATCCCTCCAGACGTTGTCCCGAAGAGATGGGGGGGGGGGAAGGATTGTGTGGGACTGGGGTTGTGGGGTGGAATGGGACAGGACTATGAGCAGAACAGGGCGGCGCCGGGGACAGAATGGGAGAGGGCTTCGCATTCTCCTTTTTTGAGGACAAAATCTAGCAACTCTACGCGTGGAGGAGTGGCCTAATGGAAGTCTGTAGCGTCAGTATCCTGAGGTTGCAGGTTCAAGCCCAGCTCTGTTCTTGTGTCCCTCAATTTTGAACTAGAAACATAAAAACTCAAGTTACGATATCCTTCTAAAGCAGGGATCTCAAAGTCCCTCCTTAAGGGCCGCAATCCAGTCGGGTTTTCAGGATTTCCCCAATGAATATGCATTGAAAGCAGTGCATGCACATAGATCTCATGCATATTCATTGGGGAAATCCTGAAAACCCGACTGGATTGCGGCCCTCAAGGAGGGACTTTGAGACAAGAGTAAGGCACTTCTAATAATGCTGTAGTATTGATCTCAATGTTCTTGGTGGCTGATAGATGTTCAATCCCTTTTCTTCAAATTCACTGAGATTTGGAATAACCTCCCTGCCTCGCTGCGGAACCTAGGCTCATTCCAACTATTCCGAAAGCATCTGAAAACCTGGCTTTTCTCCAAAACGTAAAGCTATTTAAAATGTAAAGCTAGCTATACTCTTCATAATCTCTAATTTCTTATTATGTCCTTCCCTCATTTATTGAATTACCTGTAAACCGTGCCGAGCTCTATCTTTATGGAGATGATGCGGTACACAAACTTAAGGTTTAGTTTAGTTTAGTTTCTCTTCCTCTCTTTTTTTCTCTCTCTTTTCCTCTCTCTCTCTTTTTTCTCTCCTTTTTTTCTCTCTCTCTTCCTCTCTTTTTTTTCTCTCTCTCTCTTCCTCTCTCTTTTTTTTTCCTCTCTCTCTCTCTTTCTCATTAAAAGACATCATGTATGCAGGTAAATTAGGGAAATCCCTTTTCTTCAAATTCACTGAGCTTTGGAACAACCTCCCTGCCCTGCTGCGGAACCTAGGCTCATTCCAATTATTCCGAAAGCATCTGAAAACCTGGCTTTTCTCCAAAACGTAAAGCTCTTTATTTAAAATGTAAAGCTAGCTCTCCTCTTCATAACCTCTAATTTCTTATTATGTCCTTCTCTCATTTATTGAATTTACCTGTAAACCATGCTGAGCTCTATCTTTATGGAGATGATGCGGTATACAAACTTAAGGTTTAGTTTAGTTCAGGGGTGTCCAATGTCGGTCCTCGAGGGCCGCAATCCAGTCGGGTTTTCAGGATTTCCCCAATGAATATGCATGAGATCTATTAGCATACAATGAAAGCAGTGCATGCAAATAGACCTCATGTATATTCATTGGGGAAATCCTGAAGACCCGACTGGACTGCGGCCCTCGAGGACCTTCATTGGACACCCCTGGTTTAGTTCAAACTGGAAGCGATTATCACAGAGATATATCCTTTTAAAATCTTAAAAACTAGCAATAAAATCTGTGTCAAAATCCCACGATGCTTAGTGAACACATCATGATGCGTCCATCAGTGTCAAGTCAGGCTTAGGAAAATCAGATCTCACCCCCATATACTCTGGCCTTACTGAAATTTCAACAGCGACAGCTGAAATGACAGTAACGCAGAGATTAAAAGTCAAAATTTATTGTTTATTTTGGCATCCCTGACTACACAGCTTTGGATGTCTAACCTGAGTGAAATTTGCCTCTGAATTAAACTCCGTTCACTGCCCATTGTGACAAGGAGATCTGAATCAAATACATTACATTTCAGCCTCTGAAATACTTTCCAATTAAATCCTCTCTTCCTGCCATATAACCCACCTATCGCAGCAAAGGGATGTGCCCCCTGCTGGTACGTAATCCAGCCAGTAGATGACGCTCTTGAGTAATGAACGGGACTCTGTACTCTTCCCACTCTACCAGCCCAGTAAGTGGGTCTTTGGCACATCAAGCTGGTATTTTATATTTTTAACTTTATATTTGAAAAGTTAAAAGGTCTAGTTACTAAGATGCGCTAAGAAATGGACTTAGTGCATATTAACATAGGACTTTCCCATGCGCTAAGCCCATTTTTAGCGCATCCCTAAAATGGGGGTTGGTATTTTTTTTTTATTTTTGCAGGGTCCCATGCTAAATTTTCCATTAGCAGATGGGACGTGCAGAAAAAATTAATGCAGGAGCACTTAGACCCTGATCCTGTAAACAGTGCCTCAAAATCAGGCGCTGAGGAATGTGGTGAATAGCGCCTGTCATTCTTCAGCTAGACACCGTTTATAGAACTGCATCCTGTTGCCTAAAATGGACTTAGGCGTCCCTTATTGATGCCGGGATTTTCTTGGCCTAAATACTGGTGCCGAAGTCCACTTTAAAGGTGCCTACCACAGAAAACATGCCCAAGAACCAGCCACGATTCACCCTTAACTGCACCCACTTTATGGCATCCACTTAGGCAACTTCCGAGTTAGGAGCCTACCAACCATTTAATTTTAATTTAAGCTTGTTATCAGCATCGATTAAGCCTATTAAATAATTAACCCCCATTTTTACAAAACCATAGCATGGTTTTTAGCTCCAGACACGGCGGTAACAGCTCCAGTGCTCATAGAATTACCATCGCAGTCCGCACTAAAAATCGTGCTATGGTTTTGTTAAGGGGGGAGGGGTACGTCAGGCACCTAGCTCGGCATGAAGGAGAGTGTGGCGTGGTGATTACAGTTACAGCCTCAGCACCCTGAGGTTATGGGTTCAAACCTTGCACTGCTCCTTGTGACCCTGGGCAAGTCACTTAATCCTCCACTAACCCAGGTACATTAGATAGATTATGAGCCCACCAGGACAGATAGGGAAAAAGTTTAAAGCACCTGTGTGTGTGGTTGTAAAGCTACAAAAAGGCGGTATACAAGTCTCAATCCCTTTCCCTGATGTCATAGTGCCTCATTTCCACCAATAAAAGCCAACCTCATCAGTGATGTCACAATGGCTTCATTGTTCTATACTTGGCTCACTTCTACTACATTGTGATATCTAGAGTGGTGCAGTGGTTAAAGCTACAGCCTCAGCATCCTGAGGTTGTGGGCTCAAACCCTCACTGCTCCTTGTGACCCTGGGCAAGTCACTTAATCCCTCTATTGCCCCAGGTACATTAGATAGATTGTGAGCCCACCAGAACAGATAGGGAAAATGCTTGAAGTCCCTGTATGTAATCACTTTGAGTGTGGTTGTATAACTACAAAAAGGCAGTATTCGTGTCCCAATCTCTTTCCCTGATGTCATAATGCCTCATTCCACCAATAGAAGCCAGCCTCATCAGTGATGTCACAATGGCTTCATTGTTCTATACTTGGCTCACTTCTGATATTGTATTGGAAGAGAGTGTGGCATAGTGGTTAGAGCTACAGCCTCAGCACCCTGAGGTTGTGGGTTCAAACCCTGCACTGTTCCTTGTGACCCTGTGCAAGTCATTTAATCCTTTACTGCTCCAGGTGCAATTAGATAGATTGTGAGCCCACCAGGTCAATTAGGGAAAATGCTTGAAGTATCTGTATGTAAACCGCTTTGAGTGTTGATGTATAACTACATAAAAAGGCAGTATACATAGTGTGACCATATATCCCGTTTTGAATGGGACCATCCGTTTTTAGGTAGCCTGTCCCGTTGTCCCCAAGCACAGCTTCGGGCCGCCGAAATGTCCCGTTTTCAGAAAGAGAGCAACCCACCTACCGTGTTTCGCTGAAAATAAGCCCTAGCATGATTTTTGGGGTAGGTCTTAATATAAGCCCTACCCCCGAAAATAAGCCCTAATCGCCGGCAGCAGCGCTTCCCCCGGCCTCCCCGCCCCCACTGACCCTTCCATCTCTCTCCCGCCAACAGCGAGACCGAAATACCTTATAACAAATGGCAACGTCCGCAACAATCTAGACAGGCATGCTGCCTTCTCTCGCCGGGGCGTTCCGTGTGCCGCGTTGCTGATGACATCATCAGTGATGCGGCAGAGGAATGCCCGGGCGGGAGAAGCGAAGCAGCATGTCCAGATTGTTGCCGATGTTGCTGTTTGTTACAAGGTATTTCGGACTCGCGGTTGGTGGGGGACAGATGGGTCAGTGGGGGGGAGAGGTGCACAGGGGGGCGGGGGGAGGGGCGGTAGGGGGGAGGGATGGGGGGATGTCCCGTTTTAAGAAAAAGAAATAAATGGTCATGTTAGGTATACAAGTCCCAATCCCTTTCCCTTTAGGGGGTGCTACGTGCTCCCATATTAACTCTACATTTGCCAATTAGAACACACTAATAGTCATATTTATTCAGCTTGCTCTGCTGCTTAACCTCAGACGAGAACAGCAATGTATAATACAAAAGTGCAGAGATCAGAAAGGATCCCCTAAAAGTGATAGGGAAGCATATTCAACCAGAGACAAAAAGCCAAAGAAAAAAATAGCCTATAAAATATATGAAAATTAATTAACTTAACTCAAGGACCCAGGGCAGATTTAAGCTAATGCCCTCAAGCAGTAAAAGTCATAAAGAGACCGATATTCAGCTGCTGGGAGCAGTGGCATAATAAGGGGTGGACGGAGGGGTGGGTGGCAGACTTCCCTGGCCGCCGTCTTGGTGGGCGCTCCAGCACCTCACCTCCTCCTTCCCCACCGTGTGCGCCTAACCTTCCCCCGTACCTCTAACTCTTCGCCGACCTCGGCTCTCCCTCTGATGCCACGGGGCTAATCAGTCCTAGTCCCCTCCCAGTACATCCCAAGATGCACCAGGAAGGGTAAGGCCTGCCATTTTGAAGAGGAGCATCCCTCCTGCCGATCTTCAATTTAGAGGTACTGGGGAGGTGGGTGACCTCATTCGGTGCAACTTGTGTGGATGTCTGGGGCACCCGTTCAGCAAGTGTCCGAGGGCTGCACATAACAGGTGGCGGGAGAAAGATGAAGGGGGGAGGGAGGAAGATGATGGGGGAGGGGAGGAACCTCAGGAGCGGGCCCAGGAGGAGGAACGGGATCAGGAGGGTGGTCAGGAAGATAGCCAGGAAAGGGTAAGGCAGGGTGAAGGGCTGATGCAGGAAGCAGGGGGAGAGAGAGAGGGTGGGGGTAGGGATGGGGGTACATAGGAAATGGTACGTAGTAAAAAGGCGGGGAAACACCAGAGGAAAAGAAGGGGGGATAGGGTCGAGGATACTAATAGGTTTAGTGTATTGGCACAGGAAGAAAAGGATGGAGGTGGGGTGTCCCAGAAGAGAAAAGGGAAAAAAGGTCAGGAGGGAGGGCAGCAGGAATACCCGGTGGTGATTCTGGAGAGGTTGCGGGTTGAGAAAGTGGGAGAGAAAGGGGATGGGGGAGGGGGAGGGGCTTTTCTAAATACAGAAGGGGTGGGAAGGAGGGTATAGAAGTAGATGGGGGGACGTTTTGATGGTGGGGAGGGATGTGATTAAAGAAGGGGAAGATAAGGAAAGGGAAGGAATTGGGGAAGAATTGATTCTGGCAGAGGACGAGGCAGTCCCGCCAGGGGGGGGGGGGTGGTGATGAGAGGAATGGAAGAAGGGAACGTAGAGAAGGGGGGGAAGAAATCTAAATTAGTGTCATGATGGGGGGTCCCAGTTTGAATATTGCAACTTTGAATGTTGCTAGTCTCTGGACGGAGAGAAAGCGGTTTCTGGTTTGAGTTCCTGGCTTCCAAAATACTGGATGTTTTCATGTTGCAAGAAACAAGGGTTGACCACCCAAGTTTATTGTAGAAAGCTAAAAGGGACTGGAAATGGGGGCCGTCGTACTGGGTATTAGCCCAGGAGGCATATGGAGGGGTGGCAAATCTATTTAACTCCAGGGCGGTGGAAGTGCTTAGGGTGGTGGAATTGGGTCGGGGGAGGGGGCAGATATTGGATGTAAGGGTAGAGGGGGAGGAGGTAAGGTTGGTGAACATTTACGGTCCTCAGAGTAAGTGGGAGCGTAAAGCTCTAATCTCCCGGATTAGACCATATTTATACATGGCCAGAAGGGTGGTGTGGGGAGGGGATTTTAATGCAGTGGTGAGGCAGGAGGATAGGGAAGGGAGGCAATTTTCTTTAGGATATGATGAATTATTTTTGAAACAGGTGGGGGAGGGGGCAGGGCTGGTTGATATTTATACTGTTTTTGGGAAGCAAAGGGGGTTTACGTTTGGCAAGGGGCAAGGCCGCTGTTCTATCGACAGTTTTTTTGTAAGGAGGGAAGACTGTCAGGTCCCTCCCCAAGTGCAGCATGTTGAATTTACAGATCATGCTTTGGTGAGCATACAAGTAGGGGGGAAGAACCCAGTTATGGGTAGGGATCTGTGGAGGCTCAACAATGCATGGCTCCAGGAGGAGAGTGTACAGGCCTTTAGGGAGTTCTGGACAGACCAGCTGTCTACTGTGAGCGCGTACGGGTCATTGGAGGAATGGTGGGAGGTTGTGAAGGGTAGGATCAAGGGTTTTTTCAAGAAAATAAGTAGGATGGCATCACAAAACAGGGAGGGGAGGCTGGTAGCCCTGAGGAAGGAATTAAATTGGAGGGTGGAAGGGGGTGAAAAGGGGGAGGGGATTCAGGTACTCAAGGGAAAAATTGAAGCACTACAGCACAATAGATATAGGTCCTTAGTGTGGGAAAGGGTCTATGGGCTTTTCATCTCAACAGACCCTTTCAGGGCATGCAAAGAGAAGGTCAGACGGCAGAAGGTGGGGAGTTTTTGGGACAATGAGGGGATAGAGCAGGAGTCACGAGAAGGGATATTGAGGGTGGTGGGAGAGCATTTTGGGGGGCTCTTTGCAGTTGGGCAAAAGGGAAGGGAGGGGTGGAAGGAATATATAGAGGGGACCCCGGAGGTGGGGAGAGGATTAGCAGAGGAGGAGGCAGAAGTGCTGAATGGTCCATGGACGGTGGAGGAGGTAAGACAGGAGATAGCTGGCCTGACCAGAGGGAAATCACCCGGTCCAGATGGGTTGACAGCCGAGTTTTCTAAGACATTTTGTGAGCAGATGATACCTTTCTTGGTGCGGCTGTTTACGGAGCTTAGCTGTCAGCCTGTTCTGCCGAGGTCCATGAGGGAGGCAGTATTGGTTTTGATTGCGAAGCCAGGGAAGGAAGGGTCAAGGGTGGGAAATTGGAGGCCGTTTTTTTTTGCTTAATACAGATAGGAAAATTTTAGCAAAGATGATGTGCGCAAGAGTGGGAGAGGTGGCGGCAGCAGTACTGGCACTGGCACAGATGTGTGGCATGCAGGGGAGGGGGGGCAATAGAAGCAGCGGTAACAGTAAGAGAGGCAGTTGAGAGGGGTCGGAGGGCCCAGGGAGGGCGGGTGCTAGTTAGTTTGGACCAAGCCACAGCCTTTGATAGGGTGCCATATGAATATTTGGGGGGGGGGGGTTCTTACAAAGTATGGGATTCCTGTGCAGTTTGTGGAGGGGTTGAAGACTCTGTATAGGGAGGCAGCAACCTTTCCCTTGGTGAATGGGTGGAGGGGGGAGAGTTTCTCCATTGGGAAAGGGGTGAGACAGGGATGTCCTTTAAGTCCATTGCTATTTGTGTTTGCCATCGATCCATTGCTGCAGCGGCTGGAGAAGGGTGGGGGTTTAACAGGGATAGATATGGGGGAAGGCACAAAGGTCAGGGTGGTGGCATATGCCGATGACATCTAATAATAATAATAACAATTTATATACCGCAGGACCGTGAAGTTCTATGCAGTTTACAATGATTAGAAATGTTACAGATTGAATGGAATAAACAAAGTACAGACTTAGTGATTGACATCTCTGTGTTTGTGTCTTCAAAGAGAGAGTTTAGGTGGATGGAGGAAAAACTGGGAGAGTATTCAGGAGCCACAGGGGCATGCATTAACCAGGAAAAGAGTCATTTGTTAAAACTTGGGGATCCGGCATGGGAGGTGGGGAGTACAAGTGGGTTCTTGCCTCCAGAGGGAAGGGTAAGTGTGCTGGAGGTTGTCTTCAGTGGGGATGAGGCGTATCAAATGGAGAACTGGAAGGGAAAAATCCAGGAAGGGCGGCAGAAGGTGGAAGCCTGGAAGCAGTGGAAGCTGACATTTCTGGAACGGGTGCATCTAATGAAAGTATATTTGGTTCCTTTTGTTCCTATTCCTTAGTTATGTGTGTTTGCTCCCGCAGGGGTTGCACGCTACGATGTACAGTCTTTTTTTTTCAGTGCCTCTGGGGCAACCGCTTAAATCCAGTAAAGAGGGGGGTAATGTATTTGGCAAAAGAACAAGGGGGCTTGGGGAAGGTGAACCCCATTCTTTTTTTCTCCTCCCTCTTTCTCCAGTTCCATTGGGGGGGGGGGGGTTGGTGAGGGGACGGCAGGAAAGGGTGGCATGGGTGGAAAGTGTTTTGGAAAGACTGTTTGGGGGGAGTGGAAATAGGGAAGAAGCGGGTGGTGGGGGTTTTGGCAGGGGTGCTGGGTCAGGCGGACATGGCCCGTTTAGTTAGGAGTTGGAGGGTAACGGTGGATGAAGTGGTGGAGGGAAGAAAGAAATGGACGGAAAGAGTGCTGCACCAGTGTTATGCGGTGGAACCTCTGCTGAAGGATTGCCCGGGGATACGTCAACAGCAGTCACTCCGTTATGTGGCGATGCCACGCCTGCCCCCTAAGTACTTCGATTTGGCATGGCTGGCACTGCACGGCAAGATGTATGTCCGGGCGAATCTGAAGTGTAGACCTGTGGCTGACAGGGAGTGTCCAAGGGGGGAATGCCAGGGAGTGTTAGAAACAATGGAACATTTTTTGTGTTTTTGCCCCTTTTCAATTGAGGTGGGGAGGAGGGTGGCCAGAGATTTGGGGTTTCAGGTGGGTTTGTTTGAAAGTCTGAGTTATGCGGATTGGGTTTATGGGGGTGGAGGGGGGAAGAGGGTGTATGGTGAAACTTTTATTATTTTGTCCATACTGAAGTATTTCATTTGGATGGCACGCTGCCAGATGTCGCTGAGGCAGCGACAGCTGGTACCAGACACAGTGGCGCTGGATGTGGTGCGGGCAATGTGCCAAATTGCAGAAGGAGAGAGAAAAAGAAGGATTGAACAGCAGTGGCGTCTACTGTGGAAGGGGGTGCGGCTTCGGCCTCCCTGATGCCTGTGGATGAGTGTTTGAGTTTTTGTTTTAACTGAGTTTTTGAATTTATGTTTATTTATTGCTGGGGGGAGGGGGGTTTCTAGTCACTTTGTGCACAGGGTTTGGGGCTGTTTAGTTTTCATATGTACAGGTTCGGTGTGGGGATAGTGAAATGTCAGTTTATGTTTGTATTATTTGTATGATATTTGCTGCTGTGACTTTGTAATGTGTTGAATTGTAATGCTTTTTTGGTGTAAGTCTATATAATAAAAAATAACTTTTCAGTAGTTGGAACCTAAGAACAGAACCGGGCAGAGCTTTGGATTCTTGCCCAGAAATAGCTAAGAAGAAGAAGAAGAAAAAAAAACCCAACAAATTTTTAGATTGAATCAGGTTGGGCAGACTGGATGAACCATTCAGGTCTTTATCTGCCGTCATCTACTATGTTAGAGCCATCTCAGTTTCAAGCCTAAAGGAGCAGGAGCCGAGTTATTAAACTGAGATCCTTATACTACTTTTAAAACAAAAGTTTCTCCCCCTTCTTATCTAAAACTGCTTCATTCATAAATATGAAAAAGCAGTCTAGACGCTAGAGCAGAGCGACAGATGTAGGCCAGTGTCCCCCTTTCCCACAACCGGGCTCTCCAGTTTACAATATTTGTTCGGCCATCAGCAGGCAGTACCTAAAGCTTTTCTGGATATGCAAATAAGCCCCATCTCCTGTCCCACCATTGTCTCCCCTGTTTTGATCTTGCTCTCATCTGACAACCTGGCTATCTGCATTTTAAATGCACTATATATAGCCGTTGTTAACCACATTGCATAAGGTGTGAAAGTGCACCCCCCCTTCACATGCCCCCACCCACCCTCTCAATTGTCTTTTGTGTTTGTCTGTTTTCCAGTTTTTCATTCTTTGCTTTGAAATGTCAGCCTGAGTAGCATGGTTAACCTCACTCTCCTGCAGTGTTGCTCAGAGCTAGCCCAGACTATTGGAGGGGGAGGGGGAGGGGGGGAATCCCTGATTTTTAGATCAGTAGTTCTTCAGGTGGTCATTCTGGGAGGCCTACGCAAGAAAGCTTAAAGTTGAGCCGCACAGGTGACATACAGCGAGCCTAATTCGTGGAATGCAGTAAGTTAATTATAGGCAAATCTTATGCGTGGAGATCCCGCAGAAAATGGAGGGAAGAGTTTGCCGAATACAGGTGTGCCGGGCTTCTCATGCACCTGTCTGAACCAAAACTAAAAGTGTCAGCACACATTGGTAGCTGTTCTTCTGTGCCTGAATATGAGCCTTTCAAAAATGGTTTGCGCTTGAAATTTTTTGTACATGCTCATGTTTAGATGCGGAAGAGCAGTTGCCAGTGTGTGCTGACACTTTTCAGTTTTGTTTGGACATGTGGACGTGTTTGATGCTTACCATCTGTGTTTAAAACTTGCAAGGACTTCCTTCCACTTGCAAAAACAAGAGAAAATGAGCACTTGCATGTGAAAAATTGACAAAAAATCCTCTCTGCATAGGGTTGCCAGATTTCCTCTTAAAAAAAAAAAGAGGATACTGGCCCCGCCCTGTTTTACCTCCAACTCCGCCCCAAGCCCCACCCCCATACAAACTTCCCCGAGCTCAAGGCCGTGTATGGAGGGCCTCTGAACTTGCACGGACATCGATGCATTGATATCATGTGCATGCTTGCGTATGACAACATCGTGTCAGCATCCACGCCTGTGCAATGGCCCTCCAAACATTCAGGAACTTCCAAACTCCAGACAAACTGCTGGGTTTTGGAAATCCCTCCTGGCACCCAGACAGTCCTCTAAAAAGAAGCCCATGTCTGTGTTTTCCCAGATGTCTGGTTACCCTGTCTCTGCGTAATCTTTCACGCAGCCCTGAGCCAGGCAAAAAAACAATTTCTTACATTGTGCGCACATCAAAATTGCACAGAATAGTTAATTAGCTTGTTAGCATACATTTTAATGCAACCCGTGCTGTGACTTCCACACTTATGCACAATTCCACTTTGTATCACTGGGCGCGCACACAAGTTATAGAATGCTATCAGTTACGAACATAACTTGATCGTTGAATTAGATACGAATTGATTTTAACAACCAATAGTTGGCTATAGTTGGAGCTCATTGGTACAAGTTTGCAGTTATACACGTAACCACCCTTATGTCATCATTCTACAAATTGAGTGTGTACAATCCAGAGTTGCACGACTGCAAGGGGACACTGGGAGGACCATGGGCAGGTCAGGGATATGCCTAACATTAATGCACTTCGGTTCCAGAATACTAGAATGGAAACATCCATACAGCGATATCCAAAGGAAGTCAACTCTAGCTGACTTGAAGACCTCTGACCTACAGTAGTCTATAGCCAACAGTATTCCAACCAGCTTCTCTTCATCACAGCTCTTTGAATCATTGCTGCAGACTCAGAACATTAGAATTGCCGCTGCTGGGTCAGTCCAGTGGTCCATCGTGCCCAGCAGTCCACTCACGTGGCGGCCCCCAGGTCAAAGACCAGTGCTCTAAATGGGTCCAGCCTCACCTGCGTACATTCCAGTTTAGCAGGAACTTGTCCAACTTTGTCTTGAATCCCTGGAGGGTGTTTTCCCCTACAACAGACTCCGGAAGAGTGTTCCTGTTTTCTACCACTCTCTGGGTGAAGAAGAATTTCCTTACGTTTGTACGGAATCTATCCCCTTTCAACTTTAGAGAGTGCCCTCTCGTTCTCCCTACCTTAGAGAGGGTAAACAACCTGTCTTTATCTACTAAGTCTATCCCCTTCAGTTCCTTGAATGTTTCGATCATGTCCCCTCTCAATCTCCTCTGTTTGAGGGAGAAGAGGCCCAGTTTCTCTAATCTCTCACTGTACAGCAACTCCTCAAGCCCCTTAACCATTTTAGTTGCTCTTCTCTGGACCCTTTCGAGTAGTACTGTGTCCTTCTTCATGCACGGCAACCAGTGCTAGACGCGGTACTTCAGGTGAGGGCATATCATAGCCCGGTACAGCGGCATGATAACCTTCTCCAATCTGTTCATGATCCCCTTTTTAATCATTCCTAGCATTCTGTTTGCCCTTTTCGCCGCCACCACACATTGCGCAGATGGCTTCATCGACTTGTCGATCATAACTCCCAAGTCTCTTTTCTGGGAGGTCTCTCCAAGTACGGCCCCGGACATCCTGTATTCGTGCATGAGATATTTTGTTACTGATATGCATCACTTTACACTCAGTATAGAAACTCCAGCCCCAACACATTTCTCAAAGGTAGCCTCCATCTCAAAACCCTAGATTTCCATGGCAGTAGAGCAGGGGTTCTAACCTAGTGCTCAGAACACACCTATCCAGTCAGGTTTTCAGGATATCTACAATAGGTATGTACGAGATACGGTTGAACGCATTACTAATCTCTCTAGCGTATATTCATTGTGAATATGCTATAAATATGACTGGCTAATTCAGTGTCCCGCAAGCCTTTTGGCCGGGGGCGCACTAAACCCGGTGCCCTGGCTGGAAGGCACCCGGAAGTGCGCAGACATCGACACCATGGTGTCACACGCATGCGCGACAAATCATCACTTCAATGTCCATGTATGCACAGAGGCCCTCCGGCCATGACCCTGAAGCTGTCACTTCAGTGGGGGATCCTGGAGGAGGAGAGACGCCGGCAAGGTGGAGAGTCATCAGCGCTGGCTGACTGCCTACAGGACGTGCCTCTCGCAGCGAGAGGCATGTCCTATAAGCAGTCAGTCAGTGTTGGTGCCTCTCCTCCTTACCGGCGTCTCGGGCAATCCTGGAATCTGCTGCAGTACACAGTTTGTGATACCCCGGGCTAGGTGAATCCTAAGGACCAGGAGACAGACGCTCTAAAAATCACCGTTAAAATTCTGTGGGTCACTGGGGTGCCGGTATATTGTCTGATTTGAAAATGGCGACCAATGTTCAAACAACTTTGCATGCAAATAAGTTTCGCGGAGGTCCGCCATAATCTCATCCGATCAGTCGTAAGAGAAAGCGTCAGACACATGCGCAGAGTAGTTACGTCACAGGGATGCATGAGCGTCAATCATAGGCGTGCTTTTTTTGTAGCGCATCATTGGCGCATGTCATAAGAGGGGAGAGGCGGAGAATTAACAACCAACCGTGCAAATGTGAAAACACAAGATATATATGCTTTTTTTCTACACTTCTTCGGCAGGACATATGCAAATGGCAGCCCCAGACCAGTCAGTATACACTTTTAACGGACACGCATGAGACGCGCCTCTAACACACGCACATGAAATGCACTCTTTAAACACGTGCATATTATACGGTCCCCAATCTCATATAAAGTCTTTTTAAGAACTTCCACATGCAATCAGCGTCCCAGACCTGCTGGTATATGCTTCAAAAACACACGCGTTTCAACACTACCGGCATCTCCTGTCGCTCATTTTGGATTGTTAAAGGCTGGTGCTTCATTTTGTGCATCACCTGGGCATTTGTCAGAGCGTTCATTTTAATACTGATGAGCTCGTTGTGGTCCATTTGCATACGATTATTGGATGCTGCTACAAACCAAAGAGAAAGACTGGGATTAGCCATTTTTGGCAGCAGTAGCTGAAATGTTTTGACGCGAAACCGGTTAAAACTGGTTTAGCATTGATTGTTAAAGGCACGGTGAGTTTTGAGCATATGGGCCTGGGTTGAGAATCCCTGCCCTAAGGGTTAACATAGGCTGAGCATTATATTTTTTTAAACTACCCTGGGTGAATTCCTTCAAAAAGGGAGTAAATAAATCCTAAGAAGAAAGAATTAAAGGTGAGTCTATGGTTCTGATACCTCAGTGGTTCCCAACCCTGTCCTGGAGGAACACCAGGCCAATCGGGTTTTCAGGCTAGCCCTAATGAATATGCATGAAGCAAATTTGCATTCCTATCACTTCCATCATATGCAAATCTCTCTCATGCATATTCATTAGGGCTAGCCTGAAAACCCGATTGGCCTGGTGTTCCTCCAGGACAGGGTTGGGAATCACTGTGATACCTCTCCTTTGGATTGTATCATCACAATATGTGTACACCTTCCATTGTATATAAGTTCCCACCAAAGGTTGCAGGACCCCTGAATTTGCATTAGAAAGGAGGAACTTACTGACTGCCCTACAAATTAATTTTAGTGGAGAGTCTTGTGTTATAAGGAGAAAAATGTGTTGCACTAAGTTTGGATTAGTTTTGATGAAAGAATTCCTCATGCAAAAGCCAGAACACCCAAAAATCTTCAGGTGGCATTCTGTGATGATACCGTATCGTCAGGAGTTGTTTTTAGAAAGGGGAACGGCGAGTCCCTCGTTGCAGATCAATTGACCATAAAATTTCCTTTCAGGAGGCTTGGTTCCCCCTCTGCAGTGCCCAATCCCTGTGGCAACGAAGAACATGCCTCCGTGTCCCATTTCACTTCATCACGACTTTGGTAATTGGGATCGTAGACGTAAAGGTCAACAAACAAGTCGTACCTTTTCCCTGGACTCAATACATTTGTGACTCGCTTTCAACAGCTATGTTCCTTTCATCAGTCTCTAATGCAACACGAGCTATGGATTAGAAATAGATGCATACGTTACATACAAATTGTAGATTAAGAATAGGACATAGCATTTGTTTTCAAGGTCGTAAAGAGTTGCAAAGGAAAAAGGGAGGAGGGTGAGGAGAAATGTGAGGAAACAAAACTAGCGGTATTTACATGAAATATATGTTGTATTCATGTCCTGGGCCTGGTCCCATGAGTAGAATAATAATAAAATTTATTTATATCCCGCAGTAACTTGCAGTTCAAAGCGGTTTACATCAAGAGAAGCTGTCAAACACAGCGAAGATATGCCTGAAATACATCACTAAGATAATTTAAACAAAATCAGGACTCAGTTCAACACTGTGCATTGTAAAAATAAGAAGTAGCACAGATATCCAGTTCCAGGCTGGTTTGAACTTATATTGCAAAGCAGTGTGGGATTTGTAGTATCTGATCCTGTCCATTGAAATCATTGCTGCAAGTCCCATAATGCACCATGCACCGGTGGCCTCTGCGTTAGGGAAGTCTATGTTCGCCTACCTTCATTCAGTGTTGAGCTACTTCTGTTTGGCAGAGATTTCTCCTCATACTCTTAGTCGGCTGAATGAAACTTACAAGTTATTCCACATATTCACCCCAAAGTTCGACATACTTGGCACATTGTGTCTGACGTTTCTGTAACATAAGAACATAAGAACTGCCGCTGCTGGGTCAGACCAGTGGTCCATCGTGCCTAGCAGTCCGCTTTCATGGCAGCCCTTAGGTCAAAGACCAGTGCCCTGAGTCTAGCCTTACCTGCGTACATTCCGGTTCAGCAGGAACTTGTCTGACTTTGTCTTGAATCCCTGGAGGGTGTTTTCCCCTGTAACAACCTCCGGAAGAGCGTTCCAGTTTTTTACCACTCTCTGGGTGAAGAAGAACTTCCTTAAACATCCCAAAAATGCTCTTTGGTCACTGAAATACGGCTCCGCTGCTTCAATCATCTCCGAATCACTCAAAAATTGTCGCCCTTTCAAACTCTTTTTAAGGTTTGGAAACAGAAAATACTCAGATGGAACAAGATCTGGGGAGTAGGGTGGATGGTCTATGCACTGAAATCCCAACTGTGTTATTGGTGCTTTGCCAGCCTTGTGAGCAAGTGCATTATCTTGCAAAAAGAGAACTCTTTTCCGCAGCTTCCCTCTCCTTTTTTCTTTCAATGCCTCCTTTAATTGGCACAGCAAGTTATAGTAGTATTCTGCATTAACTGTTTGGCCCCTTGGAAGATAGTCAGTCATTACAACGCCTTCCTGATCCCAAAACGCTGTGGCCATGACCTTTCCTGCTGACCTTTGGGTCTTCAATTTCCTTGGCCTTGGAGATCCTGAGTGCCGCAATTGCATGGACTGTTGTTTTGTCTCATGATCATAGTGGTGAAACCATGTTTCATCAACAGTAACTAGTCGTTCCAAAAAGTTGGCACCAGCTTGCTGCAAAATCAATTTCGAACTGTCTAATCCACGTCGTTTCTTGAAAGCATTCAAACATTTGGGCACCCACTTGGCTGACAGCTTCTACATACTCAGCTGCTCGTGGATTATACACCCAACATGTTCCCTGGATATCTGAGGAGACTTAGAGGGGATATGATAGAGACTTACAAGATCATGAAGGGCATAGAGAGAGTGGAGAGGGACAGATTCTTCAAACTTTCGAAAAATAGGAGAACAAGAAGGCATTCAGAAAAGTTGAAAGGGGACAGATTCAAAACGAATGCTAGGAAGTTTTTCTTTACCCAACGTGTGGTGGACACCTGGAATGTGCTTCCAGAGGGCGTAATAGGGCAGAGTACGGTACTGGGGTTCAAGAAAGGATTGGACAATTTCCAGCTGGAAAAGGGGATAGAGGGGTATAGATAGAGGATTACTGCACAGGTCCTGGACCTGTTGGGGCCGCCGCGTGAGCGGACTGCTGGGCACGATGGACCTCAGGTCTGACCCAGTGGAGGCATTGCTTATGTTCTTATGTTTTAGCTGATATTCGCTGATCTGCCAAAACCAGGTCATGGACATATTCAACAATTTCAGGAGGCCCACTATCCTTAACCCAAGTTAAGATTCAACAGATTTTACTCTGGTCTCGTGTCCATCCACTTTAATTTCCAGGCTAGATACTCTATTTTTTTTAAATCCAAATTTTCTGATACAACCGTTCTGTAACGCGCTGTGAGATGCCGCATTTGAGTCCCCAGAGAGAGTTGTAAATTAGATATTGCTTCCCATAAGTGTTTCCATATTAAAAACCCTGGGTCTTTGCATGGGCACAAGCTCTGTTCCAAGGCCCACTGGTGGAATCAAAGTACCTGTAACCTCAACAGGAGTTGCATTGAGCTTAAGGAAATCCTCGGGGATCTGCTGCTTCTCTTTCTCCGAGTGCTCCGATGACTGTCTCAAAGGCTTCTCTGCCCCCGTCTGCAGAGTCGACTTCTGTACTCTGTTGGTCAGGAAAGAGAACGCTCCGGGCCGTTTCCTCCTCCAACTTCCCCTCTAATGCCCCAGGGCGACTCGGAGGACTCCGCTCCTCCGGAGATAGAGTTGTTCCCTCGATAGAGAGGACCGACGCTTCAACTTGCGCGCCTCCCACAGCCGAGGAGTTCTCCAGTTCTCTCGCTCGGGCTCCATGCTCGAGAAAGACGTCCATCTGGCACACTGATGCACTGGGTTCCTCCGGGAACACCCGGATCTTGGATTTCCTCTTAACCGTTGAAAGTGGTAAGGCAAAATTTCCCTCCAGCAGGTCCGTGGCGTCTCAGCACAAGCTACCAGCCACCATCTTAGTTGAGCTCCGCCCCCTGTGTTCCTGAAACCGATCTACAATTTATTGCTGTGGATGTTCTCATTACTGACCACTGGAAGCTACGGAAGCTCTAATGTCTACGCCAGCTCCTATGGAATGATGTCGAGAGGCGTGCGCTCTGGAGCAATGCAAGCCACCTGCGCCTCCTCCAATATGGGGGCTACAATTTATATTTGATTTATGCTTTTTAGTTATAACACGTTGTACTAATCTGTCTATTAGGAAGAGATGCCGACATGTAATTTATTGTAATTAATTGACTGCTGCTAGGAATACATGCATAATGTATCACACCCATTGCTTAACTGTAACTCTGCAACCTATTGCTTTTTTATGTTAACATGTATGGACTTGGGCTATTAATTATTACTTTTGATCCACACCCTGAGCGCTGTTTGCAATAAGTAGGTTTTGGATGACCTGGGAACCCTTTATCCAGCAGCTATTGGCCAGAGCACGTAGTTTTGTTGTGAATTCATTGCATTTGTAATCAGGAAGTGAAGCCATTTGATTAGTAGCATTTGGGAATAGGGGGGGATGGAGGGATGGGGGGATTAGAGAGATGGGATGGGGTGTGGGTGTATTGGGAGGTTATTGGTAGATATATTAATGTTAATATAAGTCTCTTTTCTTATGTTCTATTTGTTATTGTCTTTTATTGTTAACTTTAACAAACAGATTGAAACATAAAAGAAATATACATTATTATAATTTTTGATAAAGTTTACATGAATTTATTCAGGTACTCATGCATTTTTCTCTGGCAGATTCACAGTCTATTGAATGTACCTGGGGCCGTGACTTGCCAGGGTTACAAGGAATGGCATGGGTTTGAACCCATGACCTCAGGGTGATGAGGTTGCAATTCTAACCATTGGGCTGCATTCTCAGACGTGGTATGGTAAACATTGACAAAAATGGCAAAGCATGGTAAAAATATAATATGATAAAACATGGTATGGTGAGTATAGTGCGGCAAAACATAGCACTAGTACCTGGCCGAAACCCAAAGAATAGCAAGATTCCGGAACCCCAATGAGACCAACATTCCAGAGCTGAGATTGTGATGTCATAATGCCTCATTCCACAGTGCCTCAGAGCCAGCTTCATCAGTGATGTTACAATGGCTTAATTGTCCTATACAGTGGAACCTCGGTTTGCGAGTAACCCGGTTTGCGAGTGTTTTGCAAACCGAGCACTGCCCCGATCAACGAGCGCTTACAGTCCAGGAAGCACCGCTTCGGGGGATTCCTCTTCCGTCTTCCAGCCAGCCTTCCACGTTGGGTGCCTTCCGCAGGTTGGAAGACCTCTGTCTGGGCCTGCGCGGCCTGGTGCCGTCCCCCCTGCGCATTGCGTGTGGCGCGCACAGCATCAATCATCGGCGTTGTGTGTGTCTTGCGCGGCGTGCAGATGGGGCAGCGCTCGGCTGTGTGGGCTCGGGTTGGGGCTCTCCAGCATGCAAGGGGCATCCGACGTGGAGGGCTGGCTGGCGGATGGAGGAGGCATCCCTCTGAAGCGGCACTGTGAGTTCTCCGGTGGCTGGCACATTAAAGGCATCCCCTCCGAAGTGGCACTGTGGGGTTGTTCTTCATGACGGAGGGAGGAGGCGGACGGAGGAGATGGCGCTGCAGCACCCGGCCCCGACAGGTACATACCCCGGGTTCTGGAACCAATCGTTGCTGTTGCCACTATTGTCTATGGGGAACTTTGCTTTGATAAACGAGCATTTTGGATGAGCATGCTCCTGGAACGGATTATATTCGTAATCCAAGGTACCATTGTACTTGGCTCACGTTAGAACATAAGAATAGCCTTATGGTCCATCAAACCCAGTAGCCCGTTCTCACAGTGGCCAATCCAGGTCACTAGTACCTGGCTAAAACCCAAAGAGTAGCATCATTCCATGCAAGCTGTGGCTTCCCCTGTGTCTTTCTCAATAACAGACTATGGACTTTTCCTCCAGGAACTTGTTCAAGCCCTTCTTAAAACCAGCTACATTATCCGCTCTCACCACATCCTATGGTTTTAAAAGGATTTCCCTTTAGCTTCATCGAATGTCCCCTAGTCTTTGTAATTTTTGACAGAGTGAAAAATCGATCCACTTGTACCCGTTCTACTCCACTCAGGATTTTGTAGACTTCAATCATATCATATGGAAGGCTCTTTGTAAATGTTAGTGCTGCAAAACCTTTTAGGCACAGAAGAGCAGTCCAGGACATGCACAGATGTGTATGGATGCAATTCCAACAGCAGATTTGTGTACCAGTGGAAGCTACTGGGTAGAGCAGCTGCCTTGGCACCCTGAGGTTGTGAGTTCAATTCCCACTGCAGCTCCTTGGGACTCTGGGCAAGTCACTTAAACACTTCATTGCCCCAGGTACAAAATAAGGACCTGTCTAAAATAAGTACACTTCTCCCTCTTTATTCGCTGCGATAGGGGATTAACAAAACCGCAAATACAGAAAAACCGTGAATAACTTTTTCATATGATATTTGCTGTTTTGTATTAAAAACCATCGTGAATAGGGTGAAACCGCGAATAACATGGTGGGAGACCTGGCCTGTTCCTGAAGGAGAGGCAAAACACAGCAAAGAAAGCGCTGGGAATCGGCAATTTTTCTCTGGAAACGCTTGGAATCGGCAATTTCTCTATGCAAGCTGATGTCATTTGGGGGGAGGAGCCAGCAAGCTAAATACCGTAAATAATTGAAACCGCGAATGCTGAAACCGTGAATACGGAGGGAGAAGTGTACTGTAGGATAAACTGCTTTGATTGTATTCACCACCACAGAAAAAAAAAATGGTATACCGTACAAGTCCCATCCCCTTTCAGAAGGAGAGAGTGGCATAGTGGTTAGAGGTACAGTCTCAGTACCCTGAGGTTGTGGGTTCAAATCCCATGCTGCTCCCTGTGACCCTGGGCAAGTCACTGAACCCTCCAGTGCCCCAGGAAAAATGCTTTAAGAACCAGTATATAAAACACTTTGAGTGTGCTTGTAAAACTCTAAAAAGGCAGTCTACAACAGTGTTCTTCAACCACCGGTCCACAGAAATTTCCTGCCGGTCCACAGGGCCAGCACGTGCATCAGGCCCAAAACAGTGTTCTTCAACCGCCAGTCCACGGTGTGATCGATGTGGTGTTATCTTCGAGCCAGCTCCTTCTTCCTAACTAATTCAGTGCACAAAGCCACGGCCAGCGGCTTCTACGGGCATCCTGCGCCTGAACCGGAAGCCTTCTCTCTGATGTTGCAACACATGCAGCCAAATTGGACCCCTCCATCACCAACCTACTGACAGCTTCAATTGACCTCAAAGCTTTTCGAAAAGAAATCAAAACCATACTATTCAAGAAATACATCCTAATTTCCTAACCCCACTCTTCTCCCCTCTCTCCCCTTCTTAGGATCCTCCCTTCAAAATGTGATTTAGACCTAACGCCTTTAACTGTATTCCTCTTCCTGAAAACGTCCAGCTATCGTTTAGATGTATTAGGCCCTACGTCGTTAATTGTATTCCTATTCCTGGAAATGTCCAGTTATCTATTTGTTGTAATCCGCTTAGAACTGCAAGGTACAGGCGGAATAGAAGTCATTAATGTAATGTAATGTAATGTAATGTAAGAGGGAAGGCTTCCAGATGAGGCACGAGCCGTGCAAGGTGCAATTAGTACTATTATGGGGGCAGGGTCTGGGGTGGAGATGGGCGGGGTCTGGCCCACGACTTAGCCCCGTGTTCCTCAACCGCCGGTCCACAGAATAATTCTTTTATTTCTGCCGGTCCATAGGTGTAAAAAGGTTGGTCTACAAGTCCCATGCCCTTCACAAGACAGCTGCCACAAGCACAGACCCATGTGGGCATGGATCCAGTGTGCCCTTCCATGTCAGTACACATTATTTGCACTGGGCCTATTTGCATACTATTGGTTAGGGTTACCAGATGTCTGGATTTCCACAGACATGTTCAGGGGTCCGGACGGCTTTTCAAAACCTGGCACTTTGGGTTTTGAAAAGCTTCCTGATAATATCACGTCGGGAAGGAGCGTCTGCGCAAGCGCAGACGCAGTGCGGTGATGTCACACGCACGTGATGTCATTGCATCACATCTGTGCATGCACGGATGCTGTTTGGAGGGCATGATAGAGGCGGAACTGGGCGGTCCTGGGGGCGTGGCCATGGTCCGGATTTTCCCCGAAGGAAAATCTGGTAACCCTACTGAAGCAAATCTTTGATGTCACTCTAGTGATCGGAAATCAGACAAGGTTTCCCCAATCGACCACAGGCTGTTTGCCAGTCCCACCTCAAATATCTTCATGAATGATTGGGGGATTCTTTGTTTTGTTTATTTTAATGTGCAAAGGTGGAACCTGTAGGGAAGTTCACATTTTCCGCAGTAGGTAACAAATACATCAACAAATGCCTTCTTAGAAATAAAAAGTTAGACAAAGACCCAGGTAATGGCATCCCTGTGCATTTGTATAGGAAGGTGCTTTAGAAACCGAGTTGAAATTTAAAAAGATGCATTGTGATGCATCACTGGAAAAACAAGACTCCCTGGGTGAAAGCTGTTTTGAGAACCCCTCCCCCCCCCTTCCTGGGTATAAACTCAGATGATTTGCTGGCTTTGTAGACTTTGTGAGGAATAAATGTACGCCTATGTAAACTACTAGTGTTACAAACTCTCTTTTTTTATGCACAGTTGCCTGAAATAAGCTCTGAGGTCCTTTTCACAGACCAGTTAAGGGGGGGAGTAGAAAAGAGGAGGAAAAAACGGCCTATCCCCCACATGGAACACGACAGGAGGTACACAGTAAAATTCAGGAAAGGTAGAGCATAGGATAAAAACACAGATAACAAAAATATAAGGTTATATATCAAAGCTCACAAATAGTAACACCGTCATTGAAGATCGGGTAACGTATCATCATTATAAAAGCTCATAAATAACAGCTCATACTGTATATTGTATTATAGAAACATAGAAATATGACGGCAGATAAAGGCCAAATGGCCCATCTAGTCTGCCCATCCGCAGTAACCATTATCTCTTTCTCTCTCCGAGAGATCCCACGTGCCTATCCCAGGCCCCCTTGAATTCAGACACAGTCTCTGTTTCCACCATCTCTTCCGGGAGACTGTTCCACGCATCTACCACCCTTTCCGTAAAAAAGTATTTCCTTAGATTTCTCCCGAGCCTATCACCTCTTAACTTCATCCTATGCCCTCTCATTCCAGAGTTTCCTTTCAAATGAAAGGGATTCGACTCATGCACATTTATATTATGTAGGTATTTAAACGACTTTATCATATCTCCCCTCTCCCACTTTCCTCCATAGTATACGGATTGAAATCTTTAAGTCTGTCCCCAAACGCCTTATCACGAAGACCACACACCATTTTAGTAGCCTTCCTCTGGACCGACTCCATCCTTTTTATATCTTTTTGAAGGTGCGGCCTCCAGAATTGTACACAATATTCTAAATGAGGTCTCACCAAAGTCTTATACAGAGGCATCAATACCTCCTTATTTTAGAGAATGACACGGTGACAAAATTCATCACCGTTCCCGTCCCACGGATAACCGCGGGAAATAATCCCATGTCATTTTCTAGTGTCTATTTCAATCTAAATCCTTCTACACCAGCATTCTTCAAAGCAAAGCTTGCGGGTCAGTGGTTGTGGCCATTCATAACTCTGATTCTTCCTTCTCTCCTTAAAGAATTAGATGAAGATGGTTTCCTGCGGGGACGGGAACGGTGATGAATTTTGTCACCGTGTCATTCTCTATTTCTTACCTTCTCAGCTACTACTTTTGAGAGCCTTCTTTTCCTCTTACTTTCACTTACTTGCCTAACTAAAAGATTTGTCGCCCTTACAATTGCTCCTTTCAGTTTTGCCCACCACATTTCCACTCCTTCCAGATGGTCCCACCCAGACAACAATTCCTTGACGTAAACCCCCGTCCGAACAAAGTTAATTTTTTTAAAGTCTAGAACCATTGCTTTTGAATGCACCCTCTCTATACCCATCTTAATATTAAACCATACCATGCAGTGATCACTGGATGCCAGATGATCACCCACTATCCTGCTGCACAATTGGACGAATGGAAGGGAGAAGCAACGTTGACTTTTTTCAATCGCGCATAAAACATGCCTTTTTCTCCACAAAACTATTATAATTCAGGTAAATCTTGTAATTTGTTTTTAACGTAATATGTAATCAAGACCCGTAGCCAGAAACACACAAGACAAGGGTATCATACACGCGCTCAAGAAGAAACATTGGCTTTTAACAAGCGCGCATGAAACATGCCTGTCTCTCCCCAAAACTGAAAAGAAGTGTGATTTTACTACCCTCCACTAAAAATATATAGATACATTTCTTTTTTTTTCATTAGCCCATGTCAAATCACAAGTGCTGGCACTGTAACGGCAACCCCGGACCAGTCGCTGCTTTTTGTCGCCAAAGGCCGACACCGCTCTTCAAAAACGCCTCAGCAATTTTTAAGAATCCACCGGAGGCCTCATTTCAAAGTTAAAGAGCCCATTTGCATGCCATTGTGAGAGATCGCTAGAAACCTCGCTAAAGACAGAGATAATCCGTTTTGATAATCCACCGCTAAAATGCGTGTAGGCTAAACCCGCCGGAAAACAGTTTAGCGACAGCGTTAATGTTTTGAGAATTTTGCCCCCTGAGACTGCTGCTAGAGCAGTGGTCTTAAACTCGCGGCCCGGGAGCCACATGCGGCCCGCCAGATACTATTTTGCGGCCCGCAGTCTGTACTAGTGCTGCCCGCTCTTTGCAGCGTCCTCCGGCTTCCCCCTGGCCTCCTGCTCTTACCTTCAGATAATTACCACAGCCTGTAGAGAGGATTACCGGTGCTGTAGCGATCCTTGCAGGCTGCTGTCGTCCTCAGCAGCTCGTTCCCTCTGCCGTGATCCTGCCCCTGACTTCAGAAGAGGGGCGGGACCGCAGCAGAGGGAACATGCTGTGGAGGTCGATGGCAGCCTGCAAGGAATTCTACAGCACCGACGATCCTCTCTGCAGGCTGCGGTAATTAGCTGAAACTAAGACCGGGAGGCTAGGGGGGAAGCTGGAGGACGCTGCAAAGAAGGGGGGAGCATGCAGGCCTTCGGGGGGAAGGGGGGAGGCTTATAAACTATAACCCTAGATAACAATGCTCTTTGGAATTGAGGAGTGAATCTGGCCAGAATGATACCCTTACCCAGGGACCGGCCAGTATTCAGCCGGGACTTGCATACATTCCAACAGCTTCCCCCTATCCCATCAGCCCCGAATATCAATCCATTGGCCAGACATGGTCTATTATTGAATGCTGGGACCTAATTCTGCCCGGGGGAGTCAGCATTTAAAAATATGCTCACCACCTCTGGCTGATGTGTTTATTTTCTACATTGCCTATTCACTAAGGGACCCTTTTGCTAAATTGTGAAAAGCACTGAAGTAGGGTTACCAGATTTCATGAAGCCAAAAACTAGACATGTGGCCCTATTCCGCCCTGGTACTGCCCCCCATACAAATCTCTCCTCTTTCTTTGAGCTCGGGGCTGCGTCTGCAGAGCCTCCAAGCATGCACAAATGTGACATGAAATTCCAGGAAATTTACTACCCTGTTGTACCTTTCTCTATACGAGCATTCTGACTTCAGCACATCCCATCCAGAAATAACTCTTTCCAGCTCTGTGTTACTGGCTTTACATTTTTCTGGGTTACTAGTTTTTTCACCCTGGCTTTAAGCCCACTCTCTCGTGCTAGAATTATCAAGTTCACCTCTCCTTAGCCTTTCTTGTGTCAAGTTTTGATCTTGTGGTTTCTGAGGTAACTCCCTGTATTTCCTACAAAGTCTGAGCTTTAGCTACTTAAGAACAGTCAGACAAATGGATAATATAACCCAGAATCCTGTTTCCTCAGTGGTGAGTCTAGGTCAGTGGTAGGCAATTCCAGTCCTGGAGAGCCGGAGCCAGATCGGGGTTTTCAAGATATCCACAATAAATATGCATGAGATAGATTTGCATCTCAAGAAGGCAGTGCATGCAAATCCATCTCATACATATTCATTGTGGCTATCCTAAAAACCTGACCTGGCTCTGGCTCTCGAGGACCGGAATTGCCTACCCCTGGTCTAGGTCACAAGTACCTGGCAGAAACAAAAGGGTGGCAACATTCCATGCTATTGAACCCAGGGAAAGCATTGGCTTCCCCCCACGTCTGTCTCAATAGTAGACTATGGACTTTTCTTCCAGAAACTTGTACCAACCTTTCTTAAACCTAGCTATGCTAACCACATCCTCTGGCAACGAGTTCCAGAGCTTAACTGTTTTTTTAGGGAAAAAAAATATATCCTCCTATTTATTTTAAAAGTATTCCCGTGCGATTTCATCGAGTGTCCCCTTTCTGAAAGGGTGAAAAATGGATTCACTCTTACCCGCTCAGGATTTTGTAAACTTCGTTCATATTCCCCTTCAACCTGCAAATTTCCAGGCTGAAAAGCCCCAACCTTTTTAGTCTTTCCTCATAGGAGAGGAGTTCCTTCCCCTTTTATCATCTTGGTCGCTCTTCTTTGAACCTTTTCTAATTCCGCTATATCTTTTTTGAGATACGGTGACAGAACTATGCACAATACTCAAGGTGAGGACGCAACACGGAGCAATACAGAGGCATTATAATAGTCTCTGTCCGGTTCACCACACAATTGTTCCCCACGTACTCACCTTTATAGGACCCCCAGGGACCCCTGAAGAAGACTTTTTGTCAAAACGCGGACCGTGTTGGGTCCTGTATCCCTAGCGGACTAGGTCCTTTAAGACTCTTATGTGGATGATTTACTTTTATGTGGATGGAATTATTTTATGTGGATGATTTTAGTGTACCTTTGGAACTTTGATACTTTCAAATAAAGTCTATTTGGGAACATTGTCATTCCACAGAGTTTTTTTGGTTTTCTCTAGATTTTCTTCTTTGTGGATATTTTGGGGTCAATTCCTTTTGTTTTTTCCATGTTTGCTAGCCTGATTTTGCATTTTGAGAATTATTTCTGTCGCTTCTTCTTCCCCATTCCCACCCCCATGCAATAGTGGATTCACTCATTCCTTGTGATCATTGAAACACAGGCCCAGTTTTCAGAGCAGTGACCCCGCTGTACCTGTTTGCTTTTGTACTGGAGAATTGTGATAGTATGAGATTCTAATATATTTCTCTAAGCCTTATACCATCTTCAAATCTCAGAATGTGCAATCGCAGAATCCACCGGTTCGTGTAGCTTGCCTAGAAGCAGGCGTGGAGCAGTGGTTAAAGCTGCCTGAATAAATTCATGTAAACTGTTCTGAGCTCCCCTGAGAGAACGGTATAGAAAATTGAATAGGAAAATACAAATAAATATCTTGAGGTCGTGAGAGTACGAGATTCTAAGTATAATATATTTCTGTAAGACTTATACCACCTTCAAATCTTAAGGTTGTAGGTTCGAACCCACGCTGCTCCTTGTGCCACTTAAGGGCAAATTCTATAAGAAGCGCTCAAAAGTTAGGCGCCTAATTAGCCACTGTTCAGCGCGATTCAAGTAAAATCGGGTGCTGTTTAGTGAATCACGCTGAGCGGAGCCTGTTTTGGAGGCGTCCAAGAAATAGGCCAGCTCTAGGCCCGACTAAAAGTTAGCCGCCTAGCTGAGTGCTTAGGTTCATAGACAACAACGTGGAAGACAAAGGCGCGTGCCGACAACTGAGCGCAAGACGGAGGCGCGCGCCGAAGAAAATTACTGTTTTTAGGGGCTCCGACGGGGGGTTTTGTTGGGGAGCACCCCCAGTTTACTTAATACAAATCGCGCCGGCGTTGTGGGGGGTTTGGGGGGTTGCAACCCCCCACATTTTACTGTAAACTTAACTTTTTCCCTAAAAACAGGGAAAAAGTGAAGTTTTCAGTAAAATGTGGGGGGTTACAACCCCCCAAACCCCCCACAACGCGG
Source organism: Geotrypetes seraphini (assembly GCF_902459505.1). Classification (NCBI taxonomy): domain Eukaryota; kingdom Metazoa; phylum Chordata; class Amphibia; order Gymnophiona; family Dermophiidae; genus Geotrypetes; species Geotrypetes seraphini. The sequence goes on along the minus strand of NC_047086.1, from coordinate 388,464,695 downwards.
CACGATCTGTATTAAGTAAAGTGGGGGGTTCCCCTCCACGCCCCCCCCCCGTCGGAGCCCTAAAAACAGTAATTTTCTTCGGCGCGCACCTCCACGCTGCGCTCAATTGACTGCTCGCGCCTTTGTCCCGGCGCGCTTTTGACCTGACACCGAGTGCTTAAGCCACGCTTAAGAGCAGTGATTCTGCAACAAGGCGCCTAACGCGTAGCCACGCCCACACCTAACATGCATAGCGCCTATTTTTTTGAAGGCCGCCTAAATTTTTTTTTTTTTTTAATAATTTTGAATACTTTACAATATCCAGCAATTCCAAAGGAAAAAAGGAAAAAACCATATTAAACCAATACATAATCAAAATGTATACACATAATTCCCTTCAAGCCCACATTAATGGGGAGCACATGCTATAATTTTTTCTAATAAAATCAGGAAAAATAAAGGATAATAATTCTAGGTTCACACTAGGGAACCCAGATTCATTCCTTAAATTGGGATATTAATTAATTTAATTCTCCTCATAATCTCAGCTAAATGAAACAAATCTTATTTCTGTTCTCTTGCAACCAAAAATTGTTGTAGTTGTATAGGATCCCAAAAAGCGTACTCAACCTCTTGTAATTTAACCAAACATTTACAGGGAAATTTCAGGTAAAAGGATGCCTCCAGGGCCAGAACTCTATCCTTCAATTTCAAAAATTCTTTCCTCCTCAATTGAGTAATCCTTGATACATCCGGAAAAATCCTAACCAAATCCCCACAAAATTTCATTAACCTGTTTTTAAAGTATAGTTTCATTATCAATGTCTTATCCATCTCACTCATGCATGTTATTTACCAGGGTGGACCGACTCTGAATCACATCTTGTGTATCTTCCAAAAATTCACCGTCTAAATTTTTACAGGCACCTTGTTACAGAGTCGCGCTTTCTTGATAGGCGCCTATGTTTCAATCAGTGCTGATTAAAAAGCTTAATTGAGCTTGTTATTCAATTTAGATGGGCGCCTCCAAAATAGGTGCCTAACTTTAGGTGCTGGTTACAGAGTTTGGGCCATAATCCTCCTGTCGCCCCAGGTACATTAGACAGATTATGAGCCTGTCGGGACAGACCGCCTCTTCCTGTACTAAAGTCAGGCCTCACCAATCAGAAGGCCTGACTTTAGTGCAGGAAGAGGCGGTCAGAGCATACAGCGAGTGATTTCCTTCACTCGCCGGTGCTCCGGCTACTTTCTCCTGCCCCTCCCGCTGCCCTCTCCAGTCTCCCCCCCACGAAAAACCGTATTCGCATTTTTTCATGATTCGCGGGGGTTCCTGGAACAGAACCCCCACGAATACCGGGGGAGTGCTGTAAACTGTTCAGAGCTCCCCTGAGAGAACACCATAGATAAATAAATATATCAAATTTGTCACATCTTTATGGCTAGCCTAAAATTCAGGAAGGGAACACTGCGGAGTTGATGTTCGTGTTGCCAGATTTTATTATATTATATAACAAATGTATCCCCCACCTCCTTTTTATAGAACGGTGATAGTGTTTTTTTAGCACAGGCCAGTTCACCGAATGCTCTGCGCTGCTCCTGAACACTATGGGGCTCATAATCAAAAAAAAAGTCTAACAAGTGGCCTAAATGGCTACTTGAACGATCAAAAAGCCTGATCGTCCAAGTACCCATAATCAAAGCTGGTTTTAGACGTATCTAAAATCAGCTTAGGCCTTTCCCCTGCCTCTAAACCCACAGAGAGAAAAGAGGCGTTTTTAGAGGAGGGGAAAGGGTGGGCAGTGGGCAGGAGGTGGGCCGACCTAGACCTAGGCGTGCAGCAGGTATAACCAAAACTTTAGGCAAGTTGCCTAGTCGGCACTTATACGTTTTGACTTAGACCAAGTCAAAACAGGTATAAGTGCCGAAAAGGGGCCGCTTTGCTGATCGCTGCAGCTCAGCGGCCCCAGCAACCTGCCTACCCCCTACAGCAATGATCGCGGCAGGAGAGATGGCTTATCTCCCCTGTCGCGATCCACCCTCCCCCCCCAACGATCAGGGCAGGAGGGAGCCCAAGCCCTCCTGTCCAGCGATCCCCAACCCCCTCCCCCCCCGGGCCGAATCCGTTGGGGCCAGGAGGGAGCCCAAGCCCTCCTGGCCGGGCGATCTCCCCCCTCCTCCCCCCCACCACACATTCCGGCCAGGAGGGAGCCCAAGCCCTTCTGGCCCGCGACCCCCTCTAACCCCCACCCCGCACTAAAATACGGGCAGGAGGGATCTCAGGCCCTCCTGCCCTCGACACAACCCCCCCAACGACCGCCCCCCCGAACCCCTCCCATGTGCAAAAGGTTTTATGTTAGGTGCCTTCTTCTGGGCGTTTGGGACTTGGACGAATATTTGGATGAGAATGTGGTATAAAGATAAACATAGTGACAATCTGGACAATCAAACGCTTAGACGTACAAATGGACAATTTTTGGGAAAAAAGTATACTTTAGATGTATTTTTCAAGAATGGACATTTGTGCCCTGCAGACTTTGGGCGATTAGTGCCCTATGTCCAAATCGATCTTAGACGTATGTTTTGATTATGCCCCTCCATAACTCTGCAAACAAAAAGAATACATTTTCAAAGTTTAGTTTACAGTATTTGATATAGGGTTCCTTTAACTAAGATGTGGTAAAAGTGTCCTTAGCTTACCGAGACGTGGGTTTTTTCTGCACGCCAAGGCCATTCTTACCACAGCAATAAAATGGATGATTTTCTATTTCTTGAATTCATGACCCATGCACTAAATGTTGCCATTAGTGCAAAGCCACTAAAAAACATTACCGTGTGAGCACTTCCACTCATTTTGCAGGCGGTAAAGGCTCACGCGGTAATCCTGCACTAACCAGGCAGCACATGGTAATGTGGACGTGTTAACTGATTAAAGTAGGAATGCCCACTCTCTGTCGCCCAACACATCCTTTCAACAAAAATTTTAAAAAATATTTTTTAGCACATGCTGATTTGAAACTTACTATAGGACTCGTGAGCGTAGTAAGCCATTTTAAGCTGCAATAAGCACACTTTAGCGTAGGGTTACCAGATGTCTGGGAAAACCCAGACACGTCCCCTTTTTGGAGGACTATCTGGGTAACCAAATGGATTTTTTTTTAAAAACAGCTGTTTGTCCCGGATTTTGAAGAGTGCCAAGCTTGGGCCCACGTCCGGAATGCCTCTGAGCATGCGTAGATGTGATATAATGACATCACGTGCTTGGGAGCATGCTTGTGACATCATCACGTCACATTCGTGCATGCTTGGAGGCTCTGCAGACGTAGCCCCGAGCTCAAGGAAAGAGGAGGAGAGGTTTGTATGGGGGCAGGACCAAAGTGGAATAGGGCAGGGCTGGGGCAGAATTGAGGTCCACATGTCCAGTTTTTGGCTCCATGAAATCTGGTAACCCTGCTTCAGCACTTTTCACAGCTTAGTAAAAGGGCCCTTAGTGAATAGGCAATGTAGAAAAAAAAAAAAAATCATAATCGTTTTCTAACTTCACAATATATTTGGCATCCTTCTAATCTCTCGTGTTAACAAATTATACAAGGATGCACAATATATAATATGGTCTTAGCGTGGCTGCACTTTTCAAGGCTGTATTGTTTGTTCCCCTGATGAGCCAAACATTGGTGAAACAAGGTCGCTTGTTGGGAAGATTGGAGAAGACGTGACAGCGTTGGAGCTCAAGTCATCTTTTGTCAGTTAAGTCCTTGAACGTGCCTCCGGGTGACTTTGCCGTTTTCTAAACCTGAGCTGTTCTGTGAGGGAGTTTTTTTGCCAGTGAAAGTATTCAAAACAGTTTTGATTTGTACCTTTTGGTTCTATACTGCTACATTAGTCTGAGGCATGCTGGGTTTGAAGAGGGAGGTACCTCGGGGCCACGATCATACAACATTTTGACTCATTATATGAACATCCTTCTAATCTCGCAATGGGGAAAAACAGTGGGACCGGACAAGAAGCTTTCCAAACAGCCAACAGGAGTGAAGTCAGACGATGTTTATTGTCGTCCAAGCATGTGCAGTGGTCAAAACCCAACACAGTACTGTGTTTCGGCGTATTAATGCGCCTGCATCAGGAGTCATTGTAAGGCTATACTTCACTGAAAATGATTTTTATTTTTATTTTTTTGAACATCCAATCCGGAGCACGGTGAAAAGTCAAACTCAGTTTTGAAAAGCACTTAGACGTGTATCCCTTCCTCACCGCACTTCTCTGGTCCTGCCCAGAACAGATCCACAGCGTTACCCACATTCTAGGGCTGGAAAACTTTACTTTTTTTGCCAGCAATTGTCCACCCTTTATAAGCTCTAAATGGTCTAGAAACCTATCCAATAGCTAATGGTTTAAGACAATAGCTGCCCAGCAGGGACTGAAGGAATTAGTGTACTGTAAATAGTCAACAGTACCCCTGAAATGTGGAGTACCTGTTTTTAGTAAACAAAATCAAATTCACTGCTACATTGCAACTGACCAGAGGAAGACATGAGGGACAAATGGACTACCAGGTGAGGTGCGCAGAAGTATACAGTATCATGTCTTTATTTTTAACAAAAGAATTAATTAAACTGCATGGATTCGGATGGACAATCACAAGCATAATCTATTTTATGTTCTTTTTTTGGCAACTACTTTTAACGGGGGAGCTTAGGCATTAAATGAAAAGTAATTACCGTAATAGCAAATCCACAGCCATCTAGACAGTACTCTCTCTAGTCTAGTCTGACCAACTTTCTAGGGAGAAGAGCCCAGGCCTCAACAAATGGACTAGGCCTCGGATAAGGTTGTTGATATCTGGAAATGTCACATGCCAGTGCCATGTGGTTTGAAACCACAGACAGAACATCTGAGCAAACTTAACTATGGCATTTTTCTAAACGGTGGCTTGGAGATAATCAGATATGACAAAGACAACATGGCACTCAAAGTGCTGTGTTGTCTGTACCTGCTGCAAACACATTGGCAACCAAAGAGCTAGGAAGATAGAAGGGAAGAAGAGATGAGAGGCCTTGCATGCATTCCCTTCCAAAGGGCCCCATGGACAGCGCGGACCAGCACAGTGAGGTGAGGGGGAAGGGAGGCCCGATCGTCCCCCCCCCCTCATTGCACCGGCCACGTGGCTGCGAGAAGCCCCGCCCCTCCCAGCACATATTCTCTTTTTCAACCCTGTAAAAGAGCTGCCTTGCAGGCGGGCCTCTCCCGCCAGCGGGCCCCACCAAAGGGCCCTTTGAGCATCCCTTCGAGCGGACCGAGCAGGATCTACAAGGCCATACAGCTTGGATCATTTCTCGGCGGGAAGCCCCATATCATTCACCACAGGAGCTATTGCCCTCTCAGCCCTCCCAAAAAAATCGCCAAACAAGAAATCTATTTCTGCCGTTGTTACTGCATAGTATCACCAGCAGACGATTCCATACCAGGTCCCATTGAACTTAAGCCCTCTGAACTCCTCTCCCCCCATCCAAGCTCCAGCCCTGAAAATAAAGAGACACAGCCTCCCACCCCATCTATCCTGATTGCTCTCCATTCCACACACAACCTTCTCCCTCACCCACCCCTCTCCTCTTCAACTGCTCCTCCCTATATCCCCTCCCCCATAACAAACACAATGAAGACTCCCACGGCAAAACAAAATGTACATTATCCTGCTGCACTCCTTGCTCCTAACAAACTAGAATGTGGCAGGATACATCTTCTCTATCCCAGTAGCTCTAAGAGCCTACAAACCTCACTACTCAATGAGAAAAAGTTATATAGACAGAAACCTAGTAGACTGCTCGTCCTAGATGCACAAAAACATCCCCCAATATGGAGGAGAAGACCAACATTCACACCAAGGAATGCACCTCCTTCCCATCCCGGGCCAAATAATCTTCTTTACCCAGACAGGGTCAACCACACACGTATGGAATATACCCCAATTACCTGTGCCTACGTGAACATCAGCGCACTAGACCCAAAGGTTGACATAATAAAGGACTGGATAGAAAATTAGAAGTTAGGATGCCTATTCCTCGTGGAAACCTGGCTAACCTCTGACTCCGACCCCAGAATTTTGTCCACGGGGCTACAAGCTAGAGGTGGTTCAAGCAGAAGCAGGCTCTGACTGCAGTTACGGTAATAGCTAGATGCAGTCTGGTTTGCTTGTGTGAGCAGAGCTGGAACCAGTTTAGCGCCCATCATTAAGGGCACGGTAAGCTTTGAGAATCCGGCCCTGAGTGTGCTGAACCTGCGCTCTTTTATTAATACTTGGGGACCGTGGGTGAATTTTTTTTATCAAAGTGCCAGTACTAAGTACCCCAGAGAACCCATTAGAAAAAAAAAAAAAAGCCCCGGACACGTGTCATGTGTCCATAACATTTGTAGTTTAAAAAAACACAACAACCTTGTATCTTGTACAGTGGTGCCTCGCATAACGAATGCCTCGCACAGCGAATGCTGCACACAACGAACTTCATGTCTTGATTCGTACAACGAACTTCGTTTCACACAACGAAGTCGCCCGAGCTGCGTTACTCACTGCGCTTAACTGCCCTCTCTCACAGCCCTTCGCCTGGCTCCCTGTGCAGTGGCGGACCGTCGGCTCGCCTCCTTTTATGGAGGGGCCCGGCGCCTACTGCTGATGCGTTGGGGGGGCGGAGCTTCTCTCGCCGCTTCCCCGATGCTAGAAAAAAAAAAAAAGAAAAGTTAAGTCCCAGTTTCTGCCCTCTCTCACTGTATACAGTCGTCCTTTTAAGTTAAACTCAATATTTTTTTTATATCATGGCTTCTAAAAAAAGCAGGAAGGTGATTTCTGTTGAAATGAAACGGGAAATAATTAGAAGGAGTGAATGTGGGGTAAAACAGTGTGACCTCGTCACAGAGTTTGGCCTCAGCAAGACCACCATTTTCACCATTTTGACAAATTTATCTTTTTTTATGTCATCTTAGCATATTTTATGCTGCAGAACGAATAATTTTTTTTAACATGTATTGTTATGGGAAAACGCGTTTCACATAACGAACTTTTCGCATAACAAACTTGCTCCTGGAACGAATTAAGTTCGTTGTGTGAGGCACCACTGTATATTGTTCATACTAAACCTAGCTATTCAGGAAGGTTTCAAAGAGAGGGACAGTTTGTGGATCCATGTTGCAGCCGCCTGTTAAATAAATAATATTTCCTAAATGTGCTATAAGCGTGTGAATTGCTCACCTATCCAATTTGTTTGTTTTTAAGGCTCCTTCAATTGCACGGGAAGAATGCCAAATTCTCTCACTAATTATAGTCATTATCAGATTTCGCTCTTCCCCAGCTCCCGGTCCTTTATCAAAATCAAAACATGTGTTCTTTAAGGGAGTAGGTTTTCTCCGCTCTTGTCATCTAGGCCAGTGTTTCTCAACTCGGTCCTGGAGTTACCCCCTTGCCAGTCAGGTTTTCAAGATCTTCACAATGAATAGGCATGAATGAAATTTGCCCATAATGGGGGCAGCGTATGCAAATCAAGTTTATGCAAATTCAATGTGGATATCCTGAAAACCTGACTGGCAAAGGGGTGATCCAGGACCGAGTTGAGAAACACTGATCTAGGACTCTTGGCTGAGCTTGCTTCCAGGGTCCTCTGCAGTTCTTTCTTAGGCAAGATGCTCCCAAGAGGGAGAGGTGCCAAGTTACCCAGTTCCAGTCTAGAGATTTTGGGACAGTCCTGGTTTTGAATTTACATCCGAAAGCAGTGTGGAATTTGCAGTGACTGATCCCTCCCATTGAAATCAATCCTGCAGGTCTCATAATGCAACAAGATAGGGGCGTCAGAAAATTCAGTACTGTCCCCAAATCTCCAACCTGGAACTGGGTAGCCTGGCATCTCTGAAGATGACTGACTGACACTGCTTCTGGCATTAGACATCCTTTAGCAGTCATTACAGATGTGTACAGTGGCGTACCTAGCATATGTGACACCAGGGGCCCATCATTTTTTGACACCCCCCATCTAAATCAAAAATATGATTTTTTGTAACAATCCACATATCGCACAACAAGAGTGTACCTAGGAAAAGGCAGCATCTTAAACACTGCAGTGAGCACTAGAACACCAACACATACATTGTAAATCTAAAAAAACCAGATCCCACACAGTCAATTGGTCCTGCAGTCAATGCCAACTGAAAACTATGTCCTTTCATGCACAGAGAACAGAGATACACCCTCGCCCAATATGGAATAATCACAAACTAAAAATAGAAATATGTAGACAAAAGTTAAACTGAACCGCCAAGAAACCAGACTCTGCATACAATGCAACACCACATAAACAGTGACACATGTCCTCTAATACTGTGCAAAATATAAAGACAGTAGATGTAAATTTGAAAAAACTGATACATAACAATCACCACTTTACAAATTAACAAATAAAAATAAAACAAATAATGAGAAATAAGAAAATACCATTTTATTGGACTAATCCATTTTTCAATTAGCTTTTAGAGGCCAAATCTTTCTTCAGAACAATACAGTATACTGCTGTTATGCTATCCTGTCCTAAGGAAAGGGGTTTAGTCCAAAAAATTGCCTTATTTCCATTTCCTATTTATAAACTTTTATCAATACAGTTACAATACTACTTGATTCTAAGTAAACCAACAAAAAAATCTTTTTACCTTTTGTCGTTTCTGCTTTAATCATCTTCTCTTTGCTCTCTTCTTTCTAAACAGCGTTTGTCCTCTCTCCCTTCCATGCAACATCTGCCATCTCTTTGCCCCTTCCACTCAGCTTCTGCCCTCTCTCTCTACCCCTTTCATCTACTGCCCACACTCTCTCTGCCCCTTCCATCCACCCTCTCTCTCTTCCATATGGCATCTTCCCTCTTTCTATGTCCCTTCAATAAACTGTATATCTGGGGTCCCTTCTCTCTTTTGCACATGATTCATTTCAGCTTCACCTCCTCTCCATTTTTCTGTCTCCACCCCCTCCCCTATGGTTTGGCATCTCTCTCTTTCTCTTCTCCTTTCCTTCCTTCCTTTCCACTCCATACCATGGTGTGGTATCTCTATCTCCTTCCCTTCCCTCATGCCATGGCATCTCTTCCTCCCCCTCCATGGTCTGGTATCTCCTTTCCTTTTTTCCTTTCCCTCCCATGTACTTGGCATCTCTGGTTCCTCTCCCTTGCCTTCCTTCTCCCTCCTTCCCTCTCTCTCCCCAATTGGGTGCTGCAGCAGCAGCATTTCTCCCCCCCCCCGCTTCCCTGTGCAGCAGCATGTCTCCCCCCTTGCCTTTGCAGCATTTCTCCCCCAATTGCCTGTGCAGTATTTCTATCCTCCCCCTTCCCTGCCCAGCATTTCTACCCTCCCCCTTCCCTGCCCAGCATGTCTGGCCGGTTCCCCTGCTGAAAGCCGCAAGCGTCTACACCTCATTGATCCGCAGCTGCGTCAGAAGCCATGACGTCAGAGAGAACGCTTCCGACGCAGCTGCGGTTCGCGCAAGGAGCGGACGCCCACAGCTTTCAGCAGGGGAGCCGGCCAGAAGCTGAGCAACGGCGGTGAGCACCCGCGGACACCCCTCTTTACTGCCGCTGCTGCTGGTTAAGGAAAGGCAGCAGCGGCAGAATAGGGAGGGCGGCCAGCTGTGCACCCCCTTGGGGCGTGCACCCGGGGTGGACCACCCCCTTGCCCCCCCTTGGTACGCCACTGGATGTGTATATAAAAAAAGAAGCCATAACTGAGGACACAGGCTTCTCAAATAGAGGGGTGCAAACTGGAGAAAACATTTCTTCACTCAACATGTAACTAAACTCTGGAATTTGTTGCCAGAGAATGTGGTGAAAGCAGTTAGCCTAGCAGGGTTTAAAAATGATTTGGATCATTTCCTAAAACAAAAGTGCATAAGCCATTATTAAGATCAACTTGGGAAAATCCACTATTTATTTCTAGAATTGTAGAACTTGCAAGCCTGAAAGGGCCCAAGGCCTATAAGTCCAATTGTACAATTTGTACAATTTCATGATGTGTTTGTCTCTTTTGACCATTGCTCTTGCTGACTTATGGCTTTAGCCAGTTCCACCTGAGTTGTTGTCAGTATTACCTGGTGTCTGTTGGTTGTTCTTCAGAGAGAGCAGATGTGTTAGAATCTTTGTATACTGAGAGCAGACCGTATTTGAACCTTTGTATACTGATAATAGCAGACTTTTAGACATGTGCCATCCTGTGTATGTTTGAGGGATAAACATTGCACACTATAAAAGAAGCCATTCAACATTGTTAAGCTCGTAGTTCATCTATGGAGTGAACACGTGCACTGCCCAGAAGCCCCTCCCATGAAATGGTTCCTAGTCTGACTGTTAAGGGACTACCCGGTTTGTGAGAGACTAAAGGATGCAGTTTCTATCCATGGTGATGCATCCTTTCTTTTCTGTACTAAGAAATATTATATGTAATTTTAATAGAAGTTGGTGTGTGCAATTCGATTCTCTGTATAGAAATTGGTGGGTTGTTAAAAGTTTTGCACTAGCCTGTTATACTGTGTAGCTAGGTAGAACAAGAATCTAACATAATAAAGCCCTAAGCGCGCATGCGCACTCCCACCTGCGTGCTCCCGTTTTCCGTGAGCTGTAGGGACCCGCAGGTAGGAGTGCGCATGCGCGCGGTGACGCAGAGCCTGTCGGACGCGGCGGCTCTTGCAGTCTGAAGGATGTGAACTGGCCAGGGTGACGTCAGCGGGGGCCGGAACGGACTTTAATTGCTGCCTCCCAGGCTTCTCCTCCTGCTCCGTCTGGGCCCATGTAAAAAACAAAACAAAACCCAGAGCTCACTTCGGGTCTGGCAAGGGCTGCGGGTCCTGAAACCTTCCGATTCTAGCAGCGTCTACAGCACTCTACACACGTTACTTCGGGGCCACGTGTCCCTTTTTTGTTTTTTTACAAAAAATCTGGCAACCCTAGGTATGAGAAATGAGGAGAGGCCATTAAACGCTCATTTTAAGAATGATTCTTTTTTGTATTTTACGTTTTGCTTTTGTTTAGTTTATCAAGAACTGTCATTGAGGCTGAGTTATGGTTCTATTATATACTCTGTGGAACTCTATTCCCAATCATTTACGAGGAGCTTCCTCATTAAAGTATTTCAAATCCAACTTTAAAACGTTCTTGTTTAAACATGCCTTCGGGCTCTAACCGTCCTTATAAGGATGAGTTCTCCCTTTCTTTTCTTTTTTAAAGAATTAAATTCTTCTTCTTCCTTTTAATGAACTTGTGTTTCCCCCTTCTTACTGTATTTCCCTTTGCTTGCTCTTTTCTTTCCTATCAATAATGTAGTTCTACCCATATCCCTCTTGTCCTGTTTTGTTAAGTATTTTCATTTTGTCCTGTTTTGAATCTGTTGGTTTTATTTTTTGTTCTTAGCCTTGTTGTTTATATCAGTGGTTTCCAACCCTGTCCTGGAGGACCACCAGGCCAATCGGGTTTTCAGGCTAGCCCTAATGAATATGCATGAGAGAGATTTGCATATAATGGAAGTGACAGGCATGCAAATCTGCCCCATTCATATTCACTAGGGCTAGCCTAAAAACCCAATTGGCCTGGTGGTCCTCCAGGACAGGGTTGGGAACCACTGGTTTATATTATGTAATCCCATTTTAATGCTCTGTAAACTACTAAGAAGTTTTGATTTAGCAGTATAACAAAATTGTAATAATCTTGGAAACTAAGGATCCAATCAATGTCAATAATTGGCTGCTAATTGGCCCCAATTTGGAACTGGAGACACATTTTGTTGCACACTAATCTATAACAATGTGCTTTCCAAATACTGTAGCAGGGGTCCCCAAAGTCCCTCCTTGAGGGCTGAATCCAGTCGGGTTTTCAGGATTTCCCCAATGACTATGCATGAGATCTATGTGCAAGCACTGCTTTTAATGCATATTCATTGGGGAAATCCTGAAAACCCGACTGGATTCGGCCCTCAAGGAGAGACTTTGGGGACCCCTGTTTTACTGTATATCACCTTTCCTTAGGGCAGGGGTAGACAATTCCGGTCCTCGAGAGCCGGAGCCAGGTCAGGTTTTCAGGATATCCACAATGAATATGTATGAGATGGATTTGCATGCACTGCCTCCTTGAGATGCAGATCTATCTCATGCATATTTAGTGTGGATATCCTGAAAACCTGACTTGGCTCCGGCTCTCGAGGACCGGAATTGCCTACCCCTGCCTTAGGGAATGGAAAAGCAGTATACAATCATCAACAAAAAGGTGAAGTTGGAAAGCAACAGAGAAAAGTATAAAAGATGTGAGGATATAGCAGGGAGGTGGGCAGGAGAAAGAGATAGATAGGAAAATAAAGGGGCCAAGTACCAGATGCTGTTAATCACCTTTCGTTCTGGGTATTTAGTGGTCAGAGGGTAAATGCATTCGAGTGAGGTCATGCATTGAAGACTATAGAGAACAGATGAGGTTTTGGGGCCTGTATTAAACCGAGGGAAGGAGATCTCCCTTTGCAGATGTTTTGGAAGTGATTATAGCCATCGCTGCTATCGTCGCTGCGGTTACGCTAACCAGTGAGCGCTGCAGATGTTCAGAAGCAGATTGTGAACAACTGTTTTGATGAGTTTTCCAGTTCCAACCACGGCTAGCCGCAAAAGAAAAAGGGCCTCATTCCCAGGGACACCCTAAAGCCGGCAACTAGCACCCCTCCCCCACCAAGTTTTCCCAAAGCACACACAAAACAGGAGAGACGTCACATAACATAGTACATGACAGCAGATAAAGACCCGAATGGTCCGTCTAGTCTGCCCGAGGGCACGAAGAAGATGAAGACTAGAATGGCAAGTAAAAGGGTGTTTTGGAGGCCGTACACTTCAGCCCTTCAAAAATAAATCTGCTTTCATTTATACAACACAAAGTATTTCCAAGAAATGTTACCAGATGATGAAGGTCTTCGTTGTAATTAGCATAGTTAGTGCCTGTAGGTTTGAGGGTGAACCTCAGTCTACACTTCAAAAGCTGTATAAGCTGACCAAATATTTTAGTTTGAGGGCATAGTTCATTTCTGTGAGCTTTGAGGCACTGACATAAGAACATAAGATTTGTCTCCGCTGGGTCAGACCAGAGGTCCCTCGCGCCCAGCAATCCGCTCCCGCAGCGGCCCATCAGGTCCATGACCTGTAAGTGATCCTTTATATCCTTCAATCCCTTTTATCCTTCCTTATCTATATCCTTCTAACTGTACCCTTCTTCATCCTATATCTTCCCTATCTATATCCCTCAATAACTTCTTCTTTCAAGAATATATCCAATTTCTCTTTGAAACCCTGTAAACTCTGTCCTATCACACCCTCCGGAAGCGCATTCCAGGTATCCACCACCCTCTGAGTGAAGAAGTACTTCCTGGCATTAGTTCTAAACCTGTCCCCTTTTAGTTTCTCCGAGTGCCCTCTTGTCCTTGTAGTTCCCCGTAGACTGAAGAATCTGTCTCTCTCCACATTCTCAATGCCCTTCATGATCTTATATGTCTCTATCATGTCTCCTCTGAGTCTCCGCTTCTCCAGGGAGAAGAGCCCCAGTTTCTCTAGCCTGTCTGCTTATGAAAGGTTTTCCATACCCTTTATCATACGTGTAGCTCTTCTCTGGACCCTCTCAAGTATCGCCATATCCTTCTTCAGGTACGGTGACCAGTACTGGACACAGTACTCCAGATGCGGGCGCACCATCGCTCGATACAGCGGCAGGATAACTTCCTTTGTTCTGGTTATAATACCCTTCTTGATGATCCCCATTTCAGTGCTTACACTTCAGGGCTTAGACGTCGGAATGGGGGGAGGCCACAGGGGCCTCCCCAATAATTGGCAGCCAGAGAGCCAGTTATGGCTGTACTCCCCCACCTACCTCCTCCCAGCCGCTGCAATTTTAAATCTCCCGGCAGCCGCTGCGCAGCGTTGCTGCACAACGGAGACTTCCGGGGCAGGCCTGCTCGTTGATGCTGCGTGGCGGCTGCTGGAAGATTTAAAATTACAGCGACCGGGGAAGATAGGTGGGGGGAGTCGGGAGCTGGAGAAAGAGGTCCTGCCACAGGATCCTGCTGGGGCTAGGGCAGAGCCTTTGGGTCCCCCCCCCCCAAATGAAAAAGCGTTCCTCTGCCTATGCTATAGGATGGTCACTAGGGAAAAATGATCGGGGCCTTTCTGAGTCAGGGAAGCCACATAGTTCCCTGGGATACCCTCCACCTTGTCCAGCCAAAACCTATTCCCCACTTCCCCTTTATCTGTCATGAGAACGTGAAATGTAGCATTATAGATCAGACCAAAAGTCCATCAAGCCGAGCTTCCTGTCTCAGACATTGGCCAGACTGGTTCACTAACAGCTACTCAGGACATTCCAAAGAGTGGGCCCAGTCTCCACAGCTCACTCCCAAGGATTGAGTGTCAGGTTAACTGCTTATGGACTTTCCCTCTAAAAATTTGTCCAAGCTCCTTTTCTCCCCATAGAGCTCAGAACGGGTTATAGGTTAAACATACATAATATACAGTTACGATTTGCCATAATTACAGTACAAGTTTACATGACAAGTTTTTATCCTAATATCCTATATAATAAAACCCTAGCCGCCCATGCGCACTCCTACCTGCGTGTTCCGTTTTCCCTGATCCGTGAGATGTAAGTCTGTGGCGGCAGGAGTGCGCATGCGCGAGTCCCCAGCCTTAAAACACCTAACTACACTCGCGGCAGGATTGGCCGCCAGCGCTAAACTCCCTGCTCTCTCGCGGCAAAAAAACGGTAAGTTTTTCGCGGTCTGACCCTCCCATCGCTTCCCGACGTCTGGCCGCCCCCCCCCCTTCCCTTCTCATGGTCCAGACTCCAAACCTGTCTCCAGCACTCTACACACGCTGCTTCGGAGCCTTCTACTGCCCTGATTTGCTCTGCCGCGTCTTTGATGATGTCATCAGGAAAGTGCCAGAGTAAATCAGGACAGTAGAAGGCCACGAAGCAGCACGTGTAGAGTGCTGCAGACGCTACTAGAGTTGGCAGGTTTGTCGGGACCGCGGGAAAGGAAGGAGGGGGGGGGGCAAGGGACTAAGGGAGCCGGACAGACTTCTAGCACCCGTTAATGTAACAGGCTAAAATACTAGTAAGTGAATAAAAGAGTATCCAATTTGTTTTGAATCTGTAATCTGTTAGTTTTCCTAATCCTATTTGAAGACGTGAATGGTTGTTCCCAATACCTGTCAGCCTATTCCATCCACTCATCGCTAATAATAAAACCCTAAGCGCGCATGCGCACTCCTACCTGCGTGATCCGTAGCTCCGTGGCCGGCAGAGAAATGTTAAAGCGTGCGGCGCATGCGTGTTCGGCACGTACGCACGTTCAGAGCGTGCGCTCATGACGCTTTACTGTATCCAGCAGTGGTTACTGTGTGCCGATTGCCCCCCAAAAAACCAAACCAAAAAAAAAGGTAGGTGGGAGAAGGGGGCGCGATAAACAGACAGGCAGGGACATTGACAGACAGACAGAAATAGAGGAGGGCTTTGAAGAGGAGGCCAGACGCGAATGAAGAGCAGCGGCGGCGGCAGCGGTTCGTGCCGGTGGGCCAGAAGAGACCAGGAAGCCGGGATGGAGGGAGGGTAGGAATGGCGGTTTGGGAGCAGGTATTAGGGATCAGGGAAGAGGTGCTGCTGGACAGGGGGAGATAAAAGGAAGGTAGAAGGGCTACTGCTGGACAGGGGGAGCAGGGAAGGGGTGCTGCTGGACATGGGGGAGATAAAAGGAAGGGAGAAGGGCTACTGCTGGACAGAGGGAGCAGGGAAGGAGTGCTGCTGGACACGGGGGAGGTAAAAGGAAGGGAGAAGGGCTACTGCTGGACAGGGGGAGCAGGGAAGGGGTGCTGCTGGACACGGGGGAGGTAAAAGGAAGGGAGAAGGGCTACTGCTGGACAGGGGGAGCAGGGAAGGGGTGCTGCTGGACACGGGGGAGGTAAAAGGAAGGGAGAAGGGCTACTGCTGGACAGGGGGAGCAGGGAAGGGGTGCTGCTGGACATGGGGGAGGTAAAAGGAAGGGAGAAGGGCTACTGCTGGACAGGGGGAGCAGAGAAGGGGTGCTGCTGGACACGGGGGAGGTAAAAGGAAGGGAGAAGGGCTACTTCTGGACAGGGGGAACAGGGAAGGGGTGCTGCTGGACACGGGGGAGGTAAAAGGAAGGGAGAAGGGCTACTGCTGGACAGGGGGAGCAGGGAAGGGGTGGTGGTGGACAGCCGAGGAAAGAGAGAGACAGAAAGACAGACAGCGGCCAAGGAAAGAGAAAGAAAGACAGACACAGACATTTATTCTAGCACCCGTTAATGTAACGAGCTTAAAGACTAGTGATCTATAAAGGTCTAACAGATATCCTCTCAGCTATCTCTTCTCCGCAATAAAAAGCCCTATCTTGTTTTGCCAGTCTTCAAAGAGGAACTATTTATTTCCCTCTGTCATTTTTGTTGAGCTTTTCTGTGCCTTTTCCAGTTTATCCCTACTTTTTTTTTTTTTTTAAATGGGATGACGAATAGTACCTTTAACATCTACCTAATCTTAACTATTAGTATGTTATTCTTCTTTTTAATGAACTGTAAACTGAATTGAGCTCCTTAGGGAAATGATCCGGTATATAATTTGAAGATTAGATTAGATTAGACCAGAACTGCACACAATCAGGCCAGTTCTAAAACTGCCGGGATCAGACGGCCATATTTAAATGGACGAAATAAGCGAGGCATTTATTAGGACCCCTGGTTGATCAGGTTTTTGTGGGTTTTTTTAACAGCATGACATCTGCTGTTGTCTGTTGTGCCAGTATTTGCTTCCCAGTTGTCAGTGAACATCTGGCCTCTTCCAGTGGCTTTCTTCGCATTTTTCCTTCCTTTTTTTTCTTTTCCTGTGTGAAAGAAAACTGTGTAAAGCCAGTTAGCCTAATTGAAGCCGTAAGGTTTCCATGAATTCAAATCTGAGCTGGCATTTAAAATACTGTATTTCAGGATTTCATTTTAAAAGTTGTTTTCTTAGAAAAGGAGAGAAAAAGCTTAATTTTGCACTAAACGCTGGGAGGTGTAGGAGGAAATATGATACACATTTGGAAAACAACATCACGCATACAAATGCCAGGTGTCTATAGTGCTGATAGGCATACGCAGTGCTGTATAAGAACATATTTATGAGATGGTCCCTGCACAGTAGAGCTTACATAGAAACATGATGGCAGATAAAGGCCAAATGGCCCATCCGGTCTGCCCATCCACACAATCCACTATCTCCTCCTCCTCTCCCTATTGGTTAATGCTCTTTAGACCTGCATTGTGAGGTCACAGATCATTGTTGTTATAAGCTAAGGCTCTTAGCACTTGTATTGTGAGGTCATAGAGCTTTATGGATATAGAAACATAGACAGTCAAACAAAAAAGGCAAGGGTAAAGACATTATCACTGGTTCAAAAGATACCACCCTTGCCTTTTTTGTTTGACTGTCCTTTCTCGAAGGCGAGGCATTCTTCTATAGAAACATGACGGCAGATACAGGCCAAATGGCCCATCCAGTCTGCCCATCCGCAGTAACTATTATCTCTTCCTCTCTCTAAGAGATCCCACGTGCATATCCCGGGCTTTCTTGAATTCAGACACGGTCTCTGTCTCCACCACTTCTTCAGGGAGACTATTCCATGCATCTGCCACCCTTTCTGTAAAAAAGTATTTCCTTAGATAACTCCTGAGCCTATCACCTCTTAACTTCATCCTATGCCCTCTCGTTCCAGAGCTTCCTTTCAAATGAAAGAGACTCGACTCATGCGCATTTACGCCATGTTGGTATTTAAACATCTCTATCGTATCTCCCCCCCTTTCCCCTTACAATCTAAATTAACAGACAACAGGACAAGTAGGGGCTTAGGGAGTTTCTCATAGTGCTTAGGGTGAGGAAGTTATGAGTTAAATGCATTCTCAAAGAGTTTCTATCACGAGGAGATACAGTACAGTCTTGATTATCCGACATAAATGGGTCCGACCCATTGTTGGATAAGTGAAAAGTCAAATAATACAGAAAAGAACGGTAACCCTTCAATCAAAGGCATACACAAAGACAGTAAAAGCAGGGTCCTGGGTGCAAAACAAATTGTCTCAGGTGCAAATCTTCCCTCTATGATACACTCGAAAACAGAAAAAGAAGTTGGTGACGCAATGACGTTACCAGGGGGGGGTCTGTCGGATATGCTGTATGGTCGGATTAGCGAAGGTTGGATAATCGAGACTACTGTAATTCATGTTAGCCATAGAAACCTACAGTTCTAGGATGTACAGAAGTGCCCCAGTAAATTCATACAGAACTGAAACCATTTACATAGTTGTGCTAAAAGCTTCAGCCAGAACTTATACCTCAAAATACACCAGAGAATTCACATAGGACTAAAACCATTTACGTGCACTGAGTGTGATAAAAGCTTCATCAGAGGGGAGAGTGTGGCACAGTGGGTTACAGCTACAGCCTCAGCCCACTGACATTATGGGTTCCAACCTACACTGCATCTTGTGACCTTGGGAAAGTCTATTAATCCTCCCATTGTCCCAGGTACATTAGATAGATTGTGGGGACAAAGAGGGGGGAAATGCTTGAGTACCTGAATAAATTCATGTAAACCATTCTGAGCTCCCGTGGGAGACCGATAAAGAAAACTGAATAAATAATAGTGTGAAAAGTTTCAGCCTCTGATAACCAGAGCTCACATTGTGATGTCATAATGCCTCATTCCACCAATGCCTAAGAGCCAACCTCATCAGTGATGTCACAATGACTTGATTGTCCTATACTTGGCTTACTTTTACAACATTATGATTTCTATTGTGGTGCAGTAGTTAAAGCTACAGGCTCAGCACCCTTGGGTTGTGGGTTCAAATCCACACTGCTCCTTGTGAGCCTGGGCAAGTCACTTAATCCCACCATTGCCCCAGGTATATTAGATAGATTGAGTTTGCCAGGACAGACTGGGAAAATCGCTTGAGTACCTGAATAAATTCATTCATGTAAACCATTCTGAGCTTCCCTGGGAGAATAGTATAGAAAAATAAATAATTAATTAAATATATCAACACATAACATAATAGCAGGGAAATCAGTGATGTGCTATATCAGTGGTTCCCAAACCTGTCCTGGGGGACCCCCAGCCAGTCAGGTTTTTAAGATATCCCTAATGAATATGCATGAGAGAGATTTGCATATCATGATATCCCTAATGAATATGCATGAGAGAGATTTGCATATAATGGAAGTGACAGATATGCAAATCTCTCTCATGCATATTCATTAGGGATATCTTAAAAACCTGACTGGCTGGGGGTCCCCCAGGACAGGTTTGGGAACCACTGTGCTATATGAACACCTTGTAAATTATTATCTAAGAGCAGAGCAAAATCAACAAAATTCTCATGATAAGAAATTTGTAGCATATCACAAGGGAACCTGTGCTTTGGTATGGTTTGGAATTTTAGGAAATATTCAAACCCTTTATGGATGCCAGTAATATATTTAGATTTTTATGAATTATACCGAGCAATTCAAAGCTTGTCTGAAAAATTTCCATCTCTGCTATCAACACACAGAGCTGTCAAAACTGTGAATCAGGTTGAAGGTGGATATTTTAACTTAAGTTTCACATCTTAGATGGTTCTCCAGGATCCGCAGTAGGGTCCAAATGCTTCTTTACAGCACTCATTTGCTGTTGGAGCCTGGTGCAGGTCACAGAGGTTCTTCAATCTATAATAGGGTATCATATGTCCAGATTTACCCAGACGTGTCCTATATAAGAACATAAGCAATGCCTCTGCTGGGTCAGGCCTGAGGTCCATCGTGCCCAGCAATCCGCTCTCGCTGCGGCCCAAAAAGTCCTGGACCTGTGTAGTAGTCCTCTATCTATACCCCTCTATCCCCTTCCCAGCAGGAAATTGTCCAATCCTTTCTTGAACCCCAGTACCGTACTCTGCCCTATTATGCTCTCTGGAAGCGCATTCCAGGTGTCCACCACACGTTGGGTAAAGAAGAACTTCCTAGCATTTGTTTTGAATCTGTCCCCTTTCAACTTTTCCAAATGCCCTCTTGTTCTTTTATTTTTTGAAAGTTTGAAGAATCTGTCCCTCTCTACTCTCTCTATGCCCTTCATGATCTTGTAAGTCTCTATAATATCCCCTCTAAGTCTCCTCTTCTCCAGGGAAAAGAGACCCAGTTTCTCCAATCTCTCAGTGTAAGAAAGGTTTTCCATACCTTTTATCAGACATGTCGCTCTCCTCTGAACCCTTTCGAGTAACGCCATATCCTTCTTAAGGTAAGGCGACCAAAATTGGACGCAGTACTCCAGATGCGGACGCACCATCGCCCGATACAACGGCAGGATAACTTCTTTCGTTCTGGTTGTAATACTCTTCTTGATTATACCAAGCATTCTATTCGCTCTCTTGCGGCCGCTGCGCACTGTGCCATCGGCTTCATTGTCATGTCCACCATTACCTCCAAGTCCCTTTCCTGTGTACTCTCATTCAATAATATCCCTCCCATCTTATAGCTGTACCTCAAGTTTCTGCTTCCCATATGTAATACTTTACATTTCTCAACGTTGAACTTCATCTGCCACCTTTTATTTTTGAGGACTGTCTGGACGGTTTCTGAACTGGAAAGAGTTTGTCTGGGTTTTGGACTCCCTCCCTCCAGTCCAGCCTCACCCCAGAGTCGAGTATGGCTCTCCCCTGTCCCCAACTTACTTCCTCTGGCACTGTAATTTCAATCTTCAGTTGCCTAAGACCACTTCCGGTGCAGACCATACCCATGCAGACTTAGGCGTCCCTGTGTGCCTTTGTAGGCACGAGACAGACACCTAAGAATGGTGTCTACATTTTTTCATTCATTTTTCATATGTACACACCATATAATCTTATTAACAACACATAATGGTTAACCACAAAATTAAACTACACAAAGCACACTGTATGCTTCTCAACATTCATTCTTACCAGAACACCTGGCCTTGGTCACACATGCAGAATATAGATAACCCCTAAGCAAATACAGGACCACAAACTAAAAGTACTAATATATACAAACAGAACCCTAAGCTTCAAGACTCTGCACGCAGTACAAGCCCAGAGAAATAGAAACAAATGCATTTCTTCCTCAACAGTACAAAATACAGCAGAAGTAAATTCTCAAAACTGACACATTTCAGTCACTAAATTGAAAATAAAATCATATTCCCTACCTTTTGTTTTACTAATCATCTTTTCCTAATCTCTGGTTGCACTGTGCTCTTAACTGTGTATCCAGGGCCTTCTTATCCATTTGCTGTGTTTCTCTCCTTCTTCACTTTCTGCCCTACATCCATCTTTAGCATTAACCTTTAATATTCAACTTTCTTCCATTTTTCTGCTTTCTTCTCAAAATCTATGTACTTTTCCATGTCTTCCCTTCCCATCTAGTCATGTGTACCATCTCCTCCCTCTGTCTCCCTCTCCCATGGTTAGACATCCCCCTCCCCCCTTCTATAGTATGGCATCTTTCACATCTCTTTCCCATAGCCTGGAATCTCTCTTCTTTCCCATGGTCTGGCATCTCTCTCACCTTTTCTCCTATCCTTTCTGCAGTCTGACATCTTTCTCATCTCCTTCCTGCAGTCTGGCATATCTCTCTCTCCTCTTTCCCTTCCATTCCGTGGTCTGGCATCTCTCTCTCTCTCTCTCCTTCCCATTACAGTTGTCTGACATCTCTATTCCCTCCTTCCATCACCCTTCTCCGGAATCTGACATCTCTCCCTTCTTTGAGTCATCTCTCCTCCCTCTCAATGTAACATTTCTCCCTCTCTCCTCTCCACCACTATCATGTCCAACAATTCTTCCTTTCTCCATGTATACCATCTCTCTTTCCCTCCCACTCCACACACCTATGTCCAACAATTCTTTTTCTCTTCTCTCACCCACCGGCAGCATCTCTCTCTTCCTCCCTTCCCACCACCTTGCCCGTGCATCTCTCTTTCCCTCCCTTCCTAACCCCCAGCCCATGCAGCATCTGTCCTTTCCAACCCCCTCCCAGCCATGCAGCATCTGTCCTCCCTGCCTTACCAAACCCAAGTCTGTGCAATATCTGTTCTTCTTGCTTTCCCAACCTCTCCCCCACCCCCTGCAGCCTATACCGCATCTGTCCTTCCCTCATTCCCAATCCCAGTCTCCCCCACCTCAGCTGAATCCTGTGGTACAACCTCTCCCCAGTTCCTAACTCCCCTACCTACCATCTCCCTGCCTCTGTAATTTAAAATATTTGGGGCCGTTGGTGCAACGTAGCAAGCTTCCCACCGTTGGCCTGCCCCGGAAGTGTTCTTTCTATAGCACGTCCTCTTCCCAAGTAGGCAGAACGCTGGAGAAAGAACGCTTCCAGGGTAGGCCGAGGGCAGGAGATTTGTTTTGTTGTACTGCCGGCTGCCCAAAGATTTTAAATTACAGCGGTGGGGAGGTAGTAGGTGGGGGAGTTGAGATTGCCAATTTTTGGGGAGGCCATGGCCCCTGTGGCCCTCCTCCCTCCCCCCCGAGTGCTTGTATATAATATGTAATCTGCTTTGATTGTAAACACAGAGGCCTGGATTCTCTAAATGACCGTTTGTTTTTAGGCACCCAAGCTCAGTAAAAAATGCCATTTAAATGACATTTTTAACCTAGTGTCGAGGCACCTATCGTCGCCTAAAAAATTGTCACCGGACTCGTGCTTCCATAGACGCTATAGGCTACCTAATGCCGGAGGTGGCGTTAGGTGGCCTAAAGTGCCTACATTGGCGTGATTCACATTAAAAGTAGGCGCCAGAAATGTAGGCCTGGAAAACCCTGGCCTACATTTCCAGCACCTACCTTTGCCAGAGGTGCAATTCTGTAACCGTCGCGTGATTGACATGCGATTGGCGGCCACTTTTAAGGCGGCCGCCGACAAAGGCACCGGTTAGAGAATCCAGGCGGGTCTAGGATTCCGGATTTTCCAGACGGAAAATTTGGTAACCCTAGTCCAGGGTGTACAATGAGCAATTTATTCCAAAGTTGTTAAGCATTCGATTGAGAAAAAGGAGTCCAACACGAAAAGCTAGGAAGAGATTCTTGAGGTCCAATATAGCTGAAGATTGGGAACTTTGATGACTGTCACAACAAAAGCTTGGATTATCCGAGAAAGCAAAAATATTCTAATTGTCGTTGACTCGGGCAAATCAACTGTGCAGAAGGTAAAGTGATGTTTTGGCACGGAGACTGCAGTTGAAAAGCCTGGATGCAAACTAGAGAATGACACGGTGACAAAATTCATCACCATTCCCGTCCCTGCGGATAACCGCGGGAAATAATCCCATGTCATTTTCTAGTGTCCATTTCAACCTCGGTCCTTCTACACCGGCATTCTTCAAAGCAAAGCTTGCGGGTCAGTGGTTGTGGCCATTCATACTCTGATTCTTATGTGAGCCAAGGATAATGAAGCCATTGTGACATCACTGATGTGATTGGCTCTTAGGCACTATGAGGCATTATGACATCACAATATCTGCTCTGGATACCAGAGACTGTCATTCTGTAGTGTCTGTTTCAACCTCAGTCCTTCTACACCATCATTCTTCAAAGCAAAGCTTGAGGGTCAGTGGTTGTGGCCATTCACACTCTGATTCTTCCCTCTCTCCATAAAGAATGACATGAAGATTGTTTCCCGCGGTTATCCAAGGGGATGGGAACGGTGATGAATTTTGTCACGGTGTCATTCTCTAATGCAAACTACAGATTCTGATAACCCTCTTCAGTGAGAATTACTGTCAACAGCAGCACGAGGAATTTCGATGAGCTGGAAGCATTGCAAGACAGGGGGCACACTTGGAAGACTTGATCATTTCCGATGGCAGAGAAGGAAGTGCTGTCACGTGAGGGTAACCCTTGGGAAATTCCTTTACTGCTGGTTTCAGGGTCTTGGGGAATTTCCTCTGCTCATAAACTGGTAAAAAGGGGAAAGAGCTTGCCGGAGGGGGGGGGGGGGTGTTTGAATAAGGGGGTGGAGATTCTAAAGGTGTGATCCAAGTAGGGGAGGCCTGAGAGAGCATAAAAGGCAAGGGAAGAGAGGGTGACCAGGTCTTTGGTCACCCAACCCTTAGTAGCAAGGGGGGGTGGATCCCAGACCTAATTTGTAGTGCTTAATTCTAAACACAAGACGAAGGTATTGCTTCTGTCTTACAGCAAAGACCTGGAAAGAGGTAAGGAGAATCATATAGTCCGGTGGGAATACAGTATAGAAAGCTGAATAAATAATAGTGTGAAAGGTTTCAGCCTTTGAGAACCAGAGCTGGTATTGTGATGTCATAATGCCTCATTCCACCAATGCCTAAGAGCCAACCTCATCAGTGATGTCACAATGGCTTGATTGTCCTTTACTTGGCTCACTTTTACTACATTTTGATTTCTAGAGTGGTGCTGTGTAGAGAATAACACAGGGGCAAATTTCTCCCCATCCCCGTGGGAACTCAATTTCCCTATCCCTTCCCCGCAAGTTTTGTCGCGGTCCCTGTCCCTGCCTCATTCCTGCAAGCTCTGCCTCAACCGCACAAGCCTCGAACGCATGATATGAAAGTGTTTGAGGTTTGTGCAGATGAGGACGGAGCTTGCATGTATGGGGTAGGGACAGGAAAAGAACTCGCGGGGACGGGACAGGAAAATGAGTTCCCGCGGGGACGGGGAAGAATTTGTCACAGTATCTTTGGGCCAAAGCTACATGAGATATAAGTAACTAAAGAGTTGATATTCGGGCCACGGCGGTAAGTGCCAATATTCAGACTGGTGTCCAATTCACTTCCGACAGCTGTTTTGCATAAGAAGGCCTCATTGCAGCTTTCTCTTGCACGCTAAGATTTATGGCATATATCCCTTAAAGTATCAAAATTAGAAACAGAAAGCTGTGATTTTGTTTCCCAAGAGAATATGGGATTTATTTTCTTGGCACAATTGTGATTTGCATATTTTTGGAATACATGACACACATGCAGCGTAATTCCAATTAGGTGCATATGTCATTAGAATAATGGCATATTCACACTTATGTGCACACGCATGCATGTAAATGGCCACATTTTCTGTAAAAATGCACATATCTTATATAGATCAAACATGTTGTACATATTCCCCCTGATTGACGGACAAAATGCTTCAGAGATAAGTTCATAAGTCTCTATTTATTATAAAACTGTGAGGAAGTGACATCATAGAAAGAGACGATGCCGGTGTGAGCAACAGGTCTGGGTTGCTGTGCGCGCCTGGAACATTAAAGAGGTATGGGGGAAGGGAAGGGGGAGTGGGTGGGGGGAGCAGGGAAGGAGCAGGGGCGGACAGGAGTACGGGTGCTGGCACCCGGGGCGGGCTGCCCCCACTGCTTACTACACCAGTGCCACAAGCTATCTGTATACATAGAGGCAACACTCAAGGCTGTATTTGTCTGTCTTGCCTGTTTAGATTGTAAGCTCCTTTGAGCAAGGACTGTCTTCTTTGTGACTCTGTACAGCGCTGCGTCTGGTAGCGCTATACAAATAATTAATGATAGTAGTAGTAGTGTGAAAAGTTTCTGTCTCTGGTAACCAGACCTGAGATTGTGATGTCATAATGCCTCATTCCACCAATAAGAGCCAGTCTCATCAGTGATGTCACAATGGCTTGATTGTCCCATACTCCTCTTTGCCTTCCAACCCAGCCAGCAGATTAACCGTTCCCCTTAACAGTATCCATGACATCCTGCTTGTCTGTTTAGATTGTAAGCTCTTTGGAGCAGGGACTCTTCTTTGTGACTCTGTACAGCGCTGCGTATGTCTGGTAGCCCTATAGAAATAATTAATAGTAGTAGTATATGTAAATTCAGTCACACTACTGCTCCAGAGAGGAGCACTTAATGTATGTAAAATATTTAAGTGCTGCACCCAATGTTTCAAGAAAACACTGACCACATGATTTAAATATTGACCCAAAGCATTTTTTATCTTGCACCAGCTGCCCTATCTTAATTATAGCATCAGTTTGCTTAAATGTGTAGAAATCCTTTAGGTTTTCATACCATACCTCTTATGGTTCACTTTGCAATTTATACCCTCTCCTCAGAAGCTCTGAATTTTATCTTACCGCAGGCTGTTGTTCCGACAATTTATTGCCCTGGCAACATTTTGCATTGCTCAGCACTGCCAGGGCTTCAAATGAAACTCAGGCCCTGCAGACGAAGCAACTTTGCAATTGATGTTCAGCCGCACATCGGACAGGTTCATCTTTCACAGGTGTGACAGCCACTTGCAAAGCATGATGGGAAACAGAACAAGATGGGAGGCCTGCAAGCTGTTTTCCACTGAAAACAGGAAATTCAGACTTAAGGTGCCCATCAACTGATTTCAGTAAGCCTTTAGCATTGCCTCACACAAAAGAATTAGGGGGGGGGGGGCCAACCCTGAGTAGCCTAGAGATGGGTCCTATGGTGACAAACTAGTTAGAAAGTGGTTGAGTGACATGCAGCAGAGAGTGGTGGTAAATGGAGCTTGGGTCAGAGAAGGGGGATTAGTGCAATGCCTCAAGGATCAGTCTGAGTGCACTTCTATCTAATATTTTCAAAACATTTACTACAGGACTGCCAGTGAAAGGTTGGTGAGGGAGGTTCAGATGTTGCTAAGAGCGGCAAAAAAAAAAAAAAAAAGCGCGTACGCCTGAAGGAATACAAACAACATGAAGTGATATAAGAAAGTTTGATGAATGATCTGGAACATGGCAGCTAGGATTTAAGGCAAAATAAGCCCTGATATTTAAAAACATACGGAGCCAGCAACACCGTCAACTGCCCCTCCCATTTTAAACAAATTTACCTCGGTTCTAAACATAATTTTAGGTGTGCTCCAGAAAGCGGTGGTTGAGAAGAGACACGTGGGCAGGAAAGTTATGCACCTGCCCCTGGATTCTATGTAGGCCGCCGATCCCAGACCCGCACATCAATTAATTAGTTAATGAGCTGTTAACATTAATTGGTACTTCTTTAGGTTTACATGCAGTTCTGCCTTGCCCCCCCCCCCATTGTATAAAAACGCACGCCTAAATTTTATAGTGCGCAAATAAAACCAGGACGTGGCCATTGGCGGGTCGGGGGCATTCCCAGAAATTAGGCGCCATGTTAGAGAGCAGGGGTCATGTACGTCCCCAACTGACATTAGGTTTCAGCAAGTCTGTACCTTGGGTGAATCTCTTTACAAAGGCAGTTAATAAATCCCAATAAATAAATAGGCCCACCCTCGCCCACCCATGCCTCTCCCAAGTCCGCACCTCCCCCCCCTTGCAATAACGTGCTATGAATTTTACATGTGCAATTTACAGAATCCTAAGGGCAGTTATGCGCGGCCGCAGAATTGCTAATTAATGCCAATTAGTGGATTTAACGTCAATTACAGCCAATGACGCCAATTAGTAGCTACTTATTAAGTGAGACTAGTCTATAGCTTGCATGTGCTACTTTGCATGCTAGTGTCAAATTGTGCACGCAGATTTATAGAAAGAGGGGGAGTGGGGGGGGTCTATGGATAACTCCAGTGCATAAGTTAGGCCAGGGGTGGGGAAGGAGGGCCGCAATGCAGTCAGAATTTCCCTAATGAATATGCATGAGATCTGTTTGCATGCACTGCCTCCATTGTATGCAAATAGATCTCATGCATATTCATTAGGGAAAACCTGACTGCATTGCGGCCCTCCTTCCCCACCCCTGGCCTAACTTATGCACTGGAGTTACGCCCAGAAATAGCTAAGAAGAAAAAAAAAAAAAATTTAAATTGAATCAGGTTGGGCAGACTGGATGGACCATTCGGGTCTTTATCTGCCGTCATCTACTATGTTACTATAAGCTTTGGATTCTACTTCCCCACCCCAAAGAGCTCAGAACGAGTTACAGGTAAAACATATCATTAAGAAGGGTATCACGACCAGGACGAAGGAAGTCATCCTGCCACTGTATCGTGCAATGGTGCGCCCGCACCTGGAGTACTGTGTCCAGTACTGGTCGCCGTACCTCAAGAAGGACATGGCGGTACCTGAAAGAGTCCAGAGAAGAGCAACTAAGCTAATAAAGGGCTTGGAGGACCTCTCATATACTGACAGACTGAAAAAGCTAGGGCTTTTCTCCCTGGAAAAGCGGAGACTTAGAGGAGACATGATAGAAACCTTCAAGATCATGAAGGGCATAGAAAAAGTGGACAGGGACAGATTTTTCAAACTATGGGGAACCACAAGGGGGCACTCAGAGAAATTGAAAGGGGGAAGGTTTAGAACAAACGCCAGGAAGTTCTTTTTCACCCAGAGGGTGGTGGATACATGGAAAGCGCTACCGGAGGATGTGATAAGCAGAAGCACGCTACAGGGCTTCAAGGAAGGTCTGGACAGGTACCTGGAGGACAAAGGGATTGAGGGGTACAGATAGGAGTAGAGGTAGGCAATAGGGATAGGATTAGAGGCAGTTACAAAATTAGTCAGGGACACTGTTCAGGCAATTAGGCCTGATGGACCGCCGCGGGAGCGGACCGCTGGGCAGGATGGACCTCTGGTCTGCCTCAGCGGAGGCAACTTCTTATGTTCTTACAGTTAACAGGTTACAATTAACTTTAGTTATCCTTACACTGCAAGTTTTATTAATAAAAGATTTTATCCTAACAATATACTTGACCCACATTTCTCTCACTGCTCACTGTATTGAATTTCAACATACCTTCGAGGATTTTTATTTATTTTATTCACTTTTCTATACCGTTCTCACAGAGGAGCTCAGAACAGTTTACATGAATTTATTCAGGTACTCAAGCATTTTTCCCTGTCTGTCCCGGTGGGCTCACAATCTACCTAATGTACCTGGGGCAATAGAGGGATTAAGTGACTTGCCCAGGGTCACAAGGAGCAGCGTGGGTTTGAACCCATAACCTCAAGGTGCTGAGGCTATAGCTTTAAACACTGTGCCACTCTAGAAATCATAATGTTGTAAAAATGAGCCAAGTATAGGACAATCGAGTCATTGTGACATCACTGATGAGGTTGGCTCTTAGGCATTGGTGGAATGAGGCATTATGACATCACAATACCAGCTCTGGTTCTCAAAGGCTGAAACCTTTCACACTATTATTTATTCAGCTTTCTATACTGTATTCCCAGGGGAGCTCAGAATGGTTTACATGAATTTATTCAGGTTCTCAAGCATTTTTCCCTGTCTGTCCCAGTGGGCTCACAATTTATCTAATGGACCTGGGGCAATGGGGGGATTAAGTGACTTGCCCAGGGTCACAAGGAGCAGCGTGGGTTTGAACCCACAACCTCAGGGTGCTGAGGCTATAGCTTTAACCACTGCACCACTCTAGAAATCAAAATGTAGTAGAAATGAGCCAAGTATAGGACAATTAAGCCATTGTGACATCACTGATGAATTTGGCTCTGAGGCACTGTGGAATGAGGCATTATGACATCACAATGTCAGCTCTGGAATGTTGCTCTCATTGGGGGTTCCGGAATCTTGCTATTCTTTGAGATGCTGGAATGTTGCTACTCCTTGGGTTTTGGCCAGGTACTAGGGACCTGGATTGGCCACCATGAGAACAGGCTACTGGGCTTGATGCACCATTGGTCTGACCCAGTAAGGCTATTCTTATGTTCTTATGTGAATCATCTCAGCGCCAAACTTTGTACGTCAATTACAGGATCCAGCCTTAGGTACCTCAACTACTTGCATATTTAGCAGTCAGTCAAAACAGAGAGGGAGTCAAAGTACTAATCAACCAAGAGGCCCAAAAAAATGAAACACAAGGGGCCCTCAAGTCCTGAGCAGTCGAACGTCCATTTGTTAAAGGACTGGACATGGTTTGTGATTCGGCATATCCTCCTGTGTCAGGGGTCGTTCAATGTAACCCATACAAAGAAAACTAGATAACACCAAATATTGACTCGCTCAACGATCAGTATCCAAGGAATAGCAAGAGTGAAGTTACACCTACGTATTAACAGCTAATTCAAAACCAGAGGTGTAGTAAGTAGGGGGTGGGGGTGGCGGTCCGCCCCTGGCACTGTCTTGGTGGGGGCGCCAGCACCCGTCCTTTCCACACACACACCCCCTGCTCCTTCCCTGTCCCCCACAACTGTGCACCCCTTCCCTTTCCCTGTACCTCTTTAAAATTCCCGGCACCCATGCCCAGGAAGTGACATCAGAGGAAGAGCCGACGCTGGCCCGAGCCGCAGCTTGGGGTTGCTGCTCGCGCCGGGAACGTCAAAGAGGTATGGGGAAAGGGAAGGGGCACGCATGTGTGACAGGAGAGGGCAGGGAAGGAGCGGATGGGGGAGGGGCGCCACTCACCCTCGCTACGCCATGGTGCAAACTCTCCCCCCCCCCCCCCCACTGAATGATCGCTGACGCAGGCGGGCATGCCAAAACCCAAACCGCATCGGGTCCTTTAATAAATAGAAGTTTGACCGCTTGGGACTTGAAGGCCCCTTGTGCTTCTTTCTTCTTGTGCCTATTAAGCCGTGCCATTTCAACAGCTCGCACTAGGGTTGGCACCGCTGCCACTGCATCCAGCGGCAAACTCTATTGTTCAGCACCAACATCCTAAATCAACATTCTTTCACGTTTCGCTCTAACAGATAAATAGCAGAAGCCTTGAGAAGGATGCAATAGGCCCTCCTTTGGCTCGGCAAGCCGCGAGTATTGTCCTAACGGCTTCATTAACAATAGCCAGCCAGGAAGGCTGCGGCACAACCTAGTTCCTGTTTAGGAAGAAGATCACTGATTTCCCACCCCGGTTCCTTGAATACAAATAATAGCCGTGAAGACAATTAGCAGCTGTCCTGGTCCTCCAGAGAGTTTCCTCAGAGCAGTCGCTTCAAAGGAAAAGGATACTGATAAAACAAGTGGGAGGGAGAACCAAAAAAAAAAAAAGACATCGTTATCTGCAGATAATAAAACAAAGCCTTGTTACAGTTCTTTCTGTTTGCATGGAAAGGACCGGAGTTTCTTTTGGCACCTTTCACACAAGAGCCTCCTGGTAGCTCGAGTGGCGGAGACCCCGGTTCGGGAGTGAGGTTCATGAAAGTCAGAACTGTGATAGGCCCTAGAGAAGTTGCAAGATTGGAAAGGTCCTGTTTTAGTCCATCTTTCCCGGAAGTAGCAAGACAAAATTTATCACCGTTCCCACCCCGTGCCCATGAGCTCGTGCCCATTCCTGCGCCGTCCCTGCCAGCTCGGTCCCCGTCCCTGCGAGCTCAGTCCCTGTCCCTGCCTTGCAAACTGTCAGATCCCACCCGCACAAGCCTCGATTAGTTATGATTTTATACTGAACTTATTTTTATTAAAGTATAAAAAGAGACTATTCTGTACAATTGTCATTTTATAAACACAAATAAAACAGAGCAAGGATCAACAAAGCCCCTGTCTCCCCTCCCTTTCACAAATATCCCCTCCACTGTTGTGAAAACCGAACAAACCAAATTACTACAGAATGCTACATAGAAAACTCAAACTAACAGAATACTTCAGTCACACATGGCAGGAATAGTGTTAGAGGAGTACAATTAGGGCAACTGCCCCCTGGTCAGAGAGAGAGACCTAAGCCAGCTGGAAGCTGAAAAAGCACTGCCTGGGCTTTGCGGTCCCCAGTTATGTCTAATACCAGCTCTAGCAGGATACGTATTTCAAATCTGAAATATTCTAATCACAAAATATAAAATAAATTAATTTTTTTCTACCTTTTGTTGTCTGGTAATTTTATTCTTCAAATCACATTGATCTCAGGCTTTGGTTTTAGGTTCCTTCTGTCTTCATCGTGGCATGGCTGGCTCCTGAAGGTAAAATAGGCACAAGAGGAACTGGGGAGGAGATGCCGAGTCTGACACGGGCGCAATTTTTTTTACCACAGGAGCAAGACTTTTCACCACTCCCACAGGACGGTAAAAAGTCTTGTCCCCCATTCCTGCAGTAAACCAATTGCAAATGTCTCCATTCCTGCGGATTTACTGTGGTGACCACGGTTTACCGCAGTAAACGGTCCCCATGTCATTCTATATGCTGAATATCATTCAATATGGATAGATGGTTGGATAATTAACCTTTCCAGAGGTGACAAGTAAAGAATGACACAGGGACACAATTTTTTTCCCCATCCCCACGGGAACTCATTTTCCTGTCCCAGCGAGTTCTTTTCCTGCCCCATTCCTGCAAGCTCTGCCTTAACCACGCAAACATCGAACACTTATGATTTTAACGTGTTTGAGGCTTGTGCAGATGTGGACGGAGCTTGCGGGAATTGGGTAGGCACAGGAAAAGAACTCACGGGTATGGGATGGGAAAATGAGTTCCTGCGGGGACAGAGACAAATTTGACCCTGTGTTATTCTCTAGTGACAAGTTTACATCAAGTTTTAAGGTAAGTAAAAATGCTAAAAATGAATGTTGCCCGATATTCAAGAGGAAGCCATTCTACACCTAGTTCTCAGGGGACACCTAGTCCCATCAGTTTTGCAGAATAGCCATAATGAATATTCATGAGTTTGATTTGCATGCAACTGAGGCAGTGCATGCTTGGAGCTGGTGTTTGGTCTCCAGCGGCATAGGGTTTCCGGGGAATAGCGGGCTGAAGGCTTGCTCTCAGGGATCAGGCTTTGGGAGATGAGGGCCAGGGAAGCCAAAAGGTTGGACATCCCCGACCTAGATGGAGACTAGCTTACATGATGTTTTGCTAGCAGCCAGCTTCTGAAGGGTGAAAGGCCTGCAAATTGGCTCATTGCTTCTCCCGGTTCATAGACAACCCCACGAAAGACAAAGGCGCGCGCCGACAACTGAGCGCAAGAAGGAGGTGCGCGCCAAAGAAAATTACAGTTTTTAGGGGATCCGACGGGGGGTTTTGTTGGGGAGCCCCCCCAGTTTACTTAATAGAGATCGCGTTGACGTTATGGGGGGTTGGGGGGTTGTAACCGTCCACATTTTACTGTAAACTTAACTTTTTCCCTAAAAACAGGGAAAAAGTGAAGTTTTCAGTAAAATGTGGGGGGTTACAACCCCCCAAACCCCCACAACGGCCCCACAACGCGGCGCAATCTCTATTAAGTAAAGTTGGGGGTTCCCCCCCCACATCCCCCCCACACCCCCGTCGGAGCCCTAAAAACAGTAATTTTGTGCGGCGCGCACCCCCACGCTGTGCTCAATTGTCTGGGCGCGCCTTTGTCCTGGCGCACTTTTGACCTGGCACCCTTCTCCCTGACCCCATTTTCGAGGACATGTCTGGGGGTCTGGATGGCTTTTCAAGACCCGGCACTTTCTCTGGGTTTTGAAAAGCTTCCTCGAAATCGTGTCAGTCAAGAGGGCATCCGTGCATGCACGGATGTCCTCCTGCCCGACATGAGCAGGCAGCGGGGGGTGGGGGGGGTGGGGCTAAGGGGGGATGGGTGGAACTGGGGGGTCCGGATTTTACCATCGACCCAGAAAGCGCCAGTGCCTCTTCCCCCTGCCCGTGTATTGGGCTCCCTGCTCCCCAGTTTGACTGGGCACGCGCACAGGAGCTTGGCTTTCCTCGCAACTCCTGTGCGCATGCGCCAGCTACATCCCTCTCCTTTACTTCCCAACGCTCAGCCTAATGGCGCCCGTCGACCATTTGCGTACTGTTAGTGTTGAGCTTCGGGAGGTGTTTTCTCAGCGCCGCTCTGATGGTTTTTCTGCTGCTGTTGCTTCCAACACCAGAGTGCTGAGAATCGGCCCCCAACCGAGGCGAAAGAAGATATTTCAAAGAACAAGTGACGAGTGCGTCAGGGCTGCCGTTTTTTGAATCGTGGAGGCGGAGCCATTGCTTTTCATTTAACTAGCCCTGTAACTAGACCTTCCTCGACTACTCCTACCCTGCAAACTGCCCCGCCTGCAAACAACTCCCTGAAAACTACCCCGTACCCCCAACTGACACAAAACCCCGCAAACTGCCCTAATCCAAGTTTATTTAAAAATTTGATTAAACGCCTATCAAATACTAAGCGTTTTACAGCAATAAAAAAAAAAAGGGTAAAACAAAGCATGGTAATTATAAAACAGAATAATGTTAATAACAAGAATGTATATCTGGACACATAACAAAAGGAGAGTGGAAAGAAAACGTAAATGGAAAAAACAAAACCAACCCACTACAAATTCACCACCATCCCACAAATTTCCCTAGCCCCTAAACTAGTTCTCCAAACTAGAGAATGACACGGGGACAAATGTTCCCATCCTGACAAGTTCTTTTCCTGTCCCTGCCCCATTCCTGCGAGCTCTGTCCTCATCTGCATAAGCCTCACATCTTTTAAAATCATAAGCAGCAACATTCTAGAGCTCAGACTGTGATGTCATAATGCCTCATTGCACCAATGCTTAAGCTCCGTCCTCATCCGCACAAGCCTCAAACACTTTAAAATCCTAAGTAGCAACATTCTAGAGCTCAGACTGTGATGTCATAATGCCTCATTGCACCAATGCTTAAGCTCCGTCCTCATCCGCACAAGCCTCAAACACTTTAAAATCCTAAGTAGCAACATTCTAGAGCTCAGACTGTGATGTCATAATGCCTCATTGCACCAATGCTTAAGCTCCGTCCTCATCCGCACAAGCCTCAAACACTTTAAAATCCTAAGTAGCAACATTCTAGAGCTCAGACTGTGATGTCATAATGCCTCATTGCACCAATGCTTAAGCTCCGTCCTCATCCGCACAAGCCTCAAACACTTTAAAATCCTAAGTAGCAACATTCTAGAGCTCAGACTGTGATGTCATAATGCCTCATTGCACCAATGCTTAAGCTCCGTCCTCATCTGCCCAAGCCTCAAACACTTTAAAATCATAAGAAGCAACATTCTAGAGCTCAGATTGTGATGTCATAATGCCTCATTCCACCAATGCCTCAGCTCCATCCTCATCTGCACAAGCCTCAAACAATTTAAAATCATAAGTGTCCAAGGCTTACAGGACTGGGAAATTGAATTCCTGTGGGGACGGGGACAAATTTGTCCCCGTGTCATTCTCTATCTCAAACTATCCCTATATGGTTGAAATTACCCCCTCCCCATCACACTTGCTGATCTACGACAGCTTCCCCCCCAGCCTTGATGGACCTTTGCTTTATGTTTATGTTTATTTATTCATTTGATGAATCGCTTATCCATAATTTACTAAGCGATTTACAATAAAATACATAAGCATTTTAAAAAACATATTAATAATATCAAGTAAAAGATAAAAAACAGACTCATAAACAGACAAGACATCAAGACACATAATGATAAAAGGGGAAAAGTTACATAATAGATGTTTCGAGAAGAAAAAAAGGGAACATTCAA
Source organism: Geotrypetes seraphini (assembly GCF_902459505.1). Taxonomy (NCBI): domain Eukaryota; kingdom Metazoa; phylum Chordata; class Amphibia; order Gymnophiona; family Dermophiidae; genus Geotrypetes; species Geotrypetes seraphini. The sequence goes on along the minus strand of NC_047086.1, from coordinate 388,429,313 downwards.
GGAAAAAACATAAGGAGGGATGACTTAACTAATGTAATAAAAGTATTTATTTTAAAGATTAAAAGCATCTTTAAAAAGGAAAGTTTTTAATTTATTTTTAAAAAGACTGAGTTCCTTTTCATTTCTTATGTATTGTGGCAAGGAGTTCCAAGTCTGGGGGGCCACAATTGAAAACATGTCATGACGTCCACTTTTAAAGAAGGGACTGCCAGTAATCCTTGTGCTAAAGAACGAAGAGAACGTGATAAATTGTGTGGGATAAGCATCCGATTTATAAATGATGGTTCATTTGTGGATAGAGTTTTAAATACCAGCAACAGAATTTTATATGTAATGCGATGAGTAATAGGGAGCCAATGCGACTCGATCATATAAGGAGTTACATGGTCATACTTTTTACCATTGTATAAAAGTTTGACTGCAATATTTTGAATTATTTGTAAATGGTTTTTTTCTTTTTGTGTAATATTAATTAATAATGCATTACAATAGTCAAGCTTTGTTATAATCAGTGAATGTAATAGAATATTTAAAGATTTAGGTTCAAGAAATTTAGAAATTGAACGGATCATTCGCAATCTATAGAGGCAAGATTTGACAGTGTTGCTAATATGTTCATGATAGGAAAAATTTTCATCGATCACAACCCCAAGTATTTTTAATGAAGAAACTAAATCTATATGAATATTATTGATAAAAGGAGTAGCTAGCTTTGTTCCTTGTTTCCATGTAAAAAGTATTGCTTTTGTTTTAAGGATATTTAATGCTAATCTATTTTCCGCAAGCCAATATTTAATAGTATCGAGTTTTTTTTATTGATCTGGGAGATTTCTTCTGTATGTTCAGGATTTAAAGGGTGAAACAGCTGAATGTCATCTGCATAAGTGCATGAAGAAAAGCCGATAGATTGGCATAAACTTAGTAATGGTGAAAGAAAAATGTTAAACAGTAAAGGAGATAGTATAGATCCTTGAGGGATTCCATAGCTGAGGGAGTAAGATTTTGAACTTGTATTGTTGAAATGGACTGTATATGGTCCGTTCCAGTATGGCAACTCATGTGTTATGTTCTCCCCAACAGAGACAACACATGCCTAACACACACACATACACACACACACATCCAACATCCAAACATGTGAAAACACCACAGATGCGTTTGCAGGGAATGTGAATATGGTCAACAGACTAATTGGGGCTCCCTTATACAAAGCCACAGTAGCCATTCTTAGTGTGGGAAATGCAACATAGCCCATGGGAACTGAATAGGATTCGTCGCATTTGCCTCATGGGAATTGCTTCCGCGGCTTTGAAAAAGGGGACCAAAAAGAGCTCAAGTCACAGTAAGGGAAGAGGTGATCCGGAAGAAGTTTCTGTGCTTTAGATGTGATGTTTCTGTATCTAGCAAGAGGCAGAACAGGGGGGGAGGGACCCCCCTCCAAAATGTCATGTCCTGTGGGAGAAGCAGATGCAACAGCTGTAGGGTACATACCTGATTCATTAATATTAAACTAAACTAAACTAAACCTTAAGTTTATATACCGCATCATCTCCACGGATGTTGTGGAGCTCGGCACGGTTTACAAGAACTTAAAATATAGGAGGAGAAGGAAAAAAAAAAAAGGTTGACATGAACTTATATAGAGAAGAGAAGAGTAAGGGGGGATAGAATTACATTTTAGTGAAAAGCCAGGTTTTCAGTTGCTTGCGGAATAATTGGAGGGAGCCCAGGTTCCGCAGCGGGGTAGTAAGGTATTAAGGATCTGTAACTTTCAAACAGTTTTCCCCTCTGTAGATAATGGAGACTTTCAATATTGTGAGCATGCCAAAAAGTAGTGAGTGTTTGCATCTTCCCCCCCCCCCAAATAGCTTATAATTATAAAAAAAATCCTGAAACATTCACCTACATCTGGTAATGATGGATCTGGCTGAACAAGCATAAAGTGGAAGGGCAATTGTGGAAGTCCAGTGCCAGGCCAATAAATCGACTTCCTTTCTTTTTATCTTCCTTCATACTCTAAACAGAGAAAATAACCATATGGCCCATCTAGTCTGCCCCTCCACACCAATTAAGCAGCTCGATAATTGCTTCCTTTCCCTCTGAGATTCCCTATGCTTGGGAAAATCCACTGCTTATTCCTAGGATAAGCAGCATAAAATCTGTTTTACTCTTGTGGGATCCTGCCAGGTACTTGTGACCTGGGTTGACCATTGTTGGAAACAGGATATTAGGCTTGATGGACCTGTGGTCTGTCCCAGTATAGCAGCTCTTAAGTGATCCAAGTATGGGACAGTCAAGCCATTGTGACATCACTGATGAGGTTGGCTCTTAGGCATTGGTGGAATGAGACATTATGACATCACAATCGCAGCTCTGGTTATCAGAGGCTGAAACTTTTCACACTATCATTTATTCAGTTTTCTATACTGTTCTCCCAGGGGAACTCAGAAGAGTTAACATGAATTTATTCAGGTACTCAAGCATATTTCCCTGTCTGTCCCAGCAATGGGTGGAATAAATGACTTGCCCAGGGTCCCAAGGAGTAGTGTGGATTTGAACTTACAACCTCAGCATGCTGAGGCTGTAGCTTTACCCACTGCGCCACACTCTTTGCTCCCCTCCACTTCAGCTTCTCCTTTGTGGGCCATACATTACATAATTATGATTCTATAACTCCAGTTTATCATGAACTTCATTGGCTTCCAATAGAATCCAGGGTTCAATTTGAGATATCTACCCTGCTATTTTAAATTCTTTATGGAGAATCCCATCTTATTTGTTGGAGATCATAAATATATTGTCAGGTCGTTAAACTTTATGAACCATGTAATTATTTATTCTTGAACTTTCTTAATCTGAAAAATATTAGATATCAAATAATTATTTTCCTCCGCCATTCACTATTAGGCTTCTTCCGTTTGGAATTCACTTCCTTCAAGGTTGAAGTCTGAACAACATTTCATTCATTTACAAAAATTATTAAAGACTGTCCTGTTTAGAAAATATTTTAGGGCCCCTTTTACGAAGGCGCAGTAGCGATGCATGGGCTTTGATGCATTTACCGTGGCAGCATCGTTACCGTGTTGTATTCTGTAATTCTGGTATGCTATGTGTCTGAGTCTTTATTTTTGTAATTCGGAATGAACCTCTGTTATTTGTGGAAAATAAGTGCTTTTATCTATATATATAAAATCGGAGGTATGTATGTGTGTGTGTATGTGCCGCGATCACGCAAAAACGGCTTGACCGATTTGAACGAAACTTGGTATGCAGATCCCTCACTACCTGGGGTGATATGTTCTGGGGGTCTCGCGGCCCACCTGCACACGTGGGCGGAGCTACAAACAGAAAATCAGATTTCACCCCTTCATGTCAATGGAAAATATGTAAAAAGCTGCCATTCTCACAGTAATTCAAAAACGGCTTGACCGATTTGAACGAAACTTGGTATGCAGATCCCTCACTACCTGGGGTGATATGTTCTGGGGGTCTCGCGGCCCACAACTCTATGTTGCTTGCTCAAGGGTGGGTTCACCCAATAATTTATATGTTCTTGCTCCAGGAGGTGAAACTAAAATTGTTGTTTATAATCACGTTTTGCGTTAGTTTTATTGTATTCATTTTGTCAAATATTTCACATTATAATTTGAATATTGTACTTTTTATTAAGCTGTAAAAAAATAATTTCATTCACCACTATAAAGTATCTTTATTTGAATCCATTTACAGTGTTATTGCTATAATTAAATACCCGTGCAACGCCGGGGCATCAGCTAGTAATGTAATAATATAAAGTAATATCATTCTGGATTGGAGGTATTATGCACTTGGAGGTATTATGCTGCAGTCTGTCTCATTTATGGCCTCAAGAAATCAGACCATGTAAGCCCATATTACAAAAAACTACACTGCCTGCCTGTGGAAGCAAACTTCATCTTTAAGTTCGCCTGCCTTTGCTTCAAATCCAAGACAGGTTCATCCCCAACCTATCTGTCTCATCATTTCAAATTCGTAGTGCCTACTTGTTCGCTTTTCCATCCCTAAAGGGCTGTACCTACAAGAGAGACCTCGACAGAACACTATCATTCCAAGCAGACAAATGGAACAAATGTTTAACCAACTTCATCTCAAACGCACTTTCGTACCAAACGTTTAGGAAGTCAATAAAAACATCTCTTTGACAAATTTCTCTGATCCCTCCTCAAACTGATGTACTTCCAATACACTTCCAGATAAATCTGACTAAACTTAACAAGTCAATGTAACTTCGAAAGTTCTCTGTAATGTCACTATCTGTATACAGTCTCTTCCCTTGTAAACCGCTTAGAACTGTTTGTGGTATGGCGGTATATAAAAATAAAGTTATTATTATATAAAAAGTATTATGGCATGAGACAATCTTATTCTACAAGTGGAACAATGGTCTAATACTTGGCAACTGAGTTTTAATGCCAAAAAGTGTAAGGTGATGCACCTTGGTAGCAATAAACCCTGCAGAACATACACCCTGAATGGTGAAAACTTAACAAGAACCAACGCAGAACGAGACCTGGGTGTAATCATTAGTGAAGATATGAAAACTGCCAATCAGGTGGAGAAAGCTTCAGCCAAGGCTAGACAAATGCTAGGTTCCATCTGGAGAAGTTTTATCAGCCGTAAGCCTGAAGTCATAATGCTGTTGTACAGGTCGATGGTGAGACCTCATCTGGAGTACTGTGTTCAGTTTTGGAGGCCACATTTTCAAAAGGATGTGAAGAGAATGGAGTCGGTTCAGCGCATAGCCACTAAGATGGTCTCAGGATTAAAGATCTCCCCTATGAAGAACGTCTAAGCAGGCTGCAGTTATATTCTCTCGAAGAACGCAGAGAAAGGGGTGACATGATAGAGACATTCAAATATCTTACGGGCCGTTTTGAGGTGGAGGAAGATATCTTCTTCCTTATTGGTCCCACGGCAACCAGAGAGCATCCACTCAAACTCAAGGGTGGGAGATTTCATGGTGACATCAGGAAATACTTCTTCACCGAAGGAGTGGTTGATCGATGGAATGGTCTTCCGCGTCAGGTAGTTGAGGCCAGTAACGCACTCGACTTCAAGGGACGATGGGATAAACTTGTAGGTTCGCTCCGGGGAAATGCTTAAAAAGAGAGTTCTTGTTGAGGAAGGGTTCTTGGAGTGGGTTCACTCCGGGAAATTCTTAGAGAGAGGGTTCTTGTTGAGGGAGGGTTCTTCGAGTGGGCAGACTTGTTGGGCCGACGGCCCTTTTCTGCCGTCATACTCTATGTTTCTATGTTTAAGTGGAAGAGTGGCCTAGTGTTTAGAACTACTACCTCAACACCCTGAGGTTGTGAGTTTGATTCCAACTTGCTCCTCATGACCCTGGACAAGTCAGTTAGCACTTTATTACCCCAGGTCCCACAGTCAGATTGAGAGTTTACTGGGGCAGAGAGGAAAAATACTGATTACTATTCAATGTATTGTAAGCTACTTTGGGTAAATAAATAGGAGCATTCTTTCTACATGTTATGTTTCATTTATAGAAAAGGCAAAACAAAATGGCCTAAGTAAAATGCCTGTACTGTATATTAAACTAGATATAAGCTTATATACCGTACATCAACACAAAACAGAAGAGCAAAGAGAATTAATCCGGAATCACATATTTGTTTGATAGTACCAGCCAAAGCAAAGAGCTGACCAACTGTTTCAATTCCTAAAATGATTAATGACAGATGGAAAAAGTTGATCTAGCCCAGACCCTTTAACCCTTTGAAGTCAACTGCATAAGAATAGAAGCATCTATTTGTATGTTTTAGAAATGCAATAAAATCCTAATTTAAAGTCCCTTCTTTCAACACTTAAAAGCGAGGAGGGAACAGAAGGCTAAAAGGTTCCAAGCAGCCCCCGCGCTTTCTTGAGAGTTAAGGTTAAGCAAATAAAATTTCATCAGGTCTTACGGGGCCATTACGAGCAATAAAACCCTACCATCTTGTGATAAATCATGGACAATGAAAGCAAGCAGACTGAAGGAGATGGAAGACCTTATCAGCTGACGGCAGAGGTCTGATACCTGGCTTGCATCAAGCTGGAGGCTTCCTAGATGACAGAACTGTTTGACTTTTTTCTCCACTTTGTCAGATCATAAATATCTGAACACAGAAACCAACCGCCAGTCCTCCAGGGAAGGGAAGAAGATCTGAAAGCATGAGAAGCTACTCTTCAACTTGGGAAAGGTTCAATGCAAAGATAAACACTGCACCAGCATGCCTTATTGACTTCTTGGGGTACATGCCAGAGCTGGAAAACATGTTTTTAAACAACTGGCTGCCCCCATGGTCAGTCTTCGTTAAAACAGGCAACTCTACTGAATCTGTGAAGTGAGAATGGCCTGCCTGTTTCATTAACACTGGACCACAAGAATGCAGGTCATGAACACGGTTTAATTTTAGGAGAGCGGGAATTTAGTTTTATAAGATTCTGTAGAAGTCATATCCCAAAACCTCTTTATAGGTCAGGAGGATCTGAAAAGGCAATTGGGTAACTAATTTAACAATTAATGCAACATAGAGGCAATAACTGGCTACTCCACCACCACCACCACCAGGGCCATGATAGGGGAAACAGTAGAGACACCGGAAATATGCAGATAAGTAGAAATATCTGGATATGTATACATTTAAGATGAATGCAGAACTGGCACTGACATTATGCACATAAATAAGAATGATTTTGATTTTACATAGTGTGTATTTACATAGGATGTTTGTACTAGGGCAGTGGTAGGCAATTCCAGTCCTTGAGAGCCGGAGCCAGGTCAAGTTTTCAGGATATCCACAATAAATATGCATGAGATAGATTTGCATCTCAAGGAGGCAGTGTATGCAAATCCATCTCGTACATATTCATTGTGGATATCCTGAAAACCTAACCTGGCTCCGGCTCTCGAGGACCGGAATTGCCTAGGGTACTAGGGTATAGATGCTCAAGACCAGGGTATACATAGGATGAATTTAATGTATACTGTATACAGAGTGGAAATAGTGTATATATATAAAAACACAAAAACATGACAGCAGATAAAGGCCAAATGGCCCATCTAGTCTGCCCATCCACAGCAACCATTATCTCTTTTTCTCTCCGAGAGATCCCACGTGCCTATCCCAGGCCCTCTTGAATTCAGACATAGTCTCTGTCTCCACCACCTCTTCTGGGAGACTGTTCCACACATCTATCACCCTTTCTGCAAAAAAGTATTACCTCAGATTACTCCGGAGCCTATCACCTCTTAACTTCATCCTATGCCTTCTCATTGCAGAGTTTCCTTTCAAATGAAAGAAACTCGACTCAGGCACATAGGTATTTAAGTGTCTCTATCATATCTCCCCTCTCCTGCTTTTCCTCCAAAGTATACAGATTGAGATCTTTAAGTCTGTCGCCATACGCCTTATGATGAAGACCACATACCATTTTAGTAGCCTTCCTCTGGACCGACTCCATCCTTTTTATATCTTTTTGAAGGTGCGGCCTCCAGAATTGTGCACAATATTCTAAGTGAGTTCTCACCATAGTTTCACCATACAGAGGCATCAATACCGTCTTTTTCCTAATGGCCATATGGTATGTACATATGTTGGGTAGAGATTACATAAGAATATAAGAATAGCCTTACTGGGTCACCTCGATGGTCCACCAAGCCAAGTAGCCTGTGCTCATGGTGGCTAATCCAGGTCACTAGTATCTGGCCAAAACCCAAAGAGTAGCAACATTCCAGGCTATTGATCCAGGGCAAACAGAGGCTTCCACCATGTCTTAATAACAGACTATAGACTTTTCCTCCAGGAACTTGTCCAAACCTTTCTTAAAACCAACTTCGCTATCCACTCTTACCACATCCTCTCACAATGCGTTCCAGAGCTTAACTCTTGTCTGAGTGAAAAAAACTTCCTCCTGTTGGTTTTAAAAGCATTTCCCTTTAACTTCATCAAGTGCCCCTCCCCCTAGTCTTTCTAATTTTTGACGGAGTGAAAAATCGATCCACTTGTACCCGTTCTACTCTACTCAGGATTTTGTAAACTTCAGTCATTTCTCCCCTCAGCCGTCTCTTTTCCAAGCTGAAAAGCCCTAATATTTTTACTCTTTCCTCAAACGAGAGGAATTCATAAGAACATAAGAACATAAGCAATGCCTCTGCTGGGTCAGACCTGAGGTCCATCATGCCCAGCAGTCCGCTCACGCGGCGGCCCAACAGGTCCAGGACCTGTGCAGTAATCCTCTATTTATACCCCTCTATCCCCTTTTCCAGCAGGAAATTGTCCAATCCTTTCTTAAACCCCTGTACTGTACTCTGCCCTATTACTCCCTCTGGAAGCGCATTCCAGGTGTCCACCACTCGTTGGGTAAAGAAGAACTTCCTAGCATTCGTTTTAAATCTGTCCCCTTTCAACTTTTCCAAGTGTCCTCTTGTTCTTTTATTTTTCGAAAGTTTGAAGAATCTGTCCTTCTCTACTCTCTCTATGCCCTTCATGATCTTATAAGTCTCTATCATATCCCCTCTAAGTCTCCTCTTCTCCAGGGAAAAGAGACCCAGTTTCTCCAATCTCTCAGCGTATGAGAGGTTTTCCATCCCTTTTATCAAGCGTGTCGCTCTCCTCTGAACCCTCTCGAGTAACGCCATATCCTTCCTAAGGTACGGAGACCAATATTGGACGCAGTATTCCAGATGCGGGCGCACCATCGCCCGATACAATGGCAGGATAACTTCTTTTGTCCTTGTTGTAATACCCTTCTTGATTATGCCTAGCATTCTATTTGCTTTCTTAGCGGCTGTTGCGCACTGTGCCGTCGGCTTCATTGTCATGTCCACCATTACCCCCAAGTCCCTTTCTTGGTTGCTCTCATTCAATAATATCCCTCCCATCGTATAGTTGTACCTCGGGTTTCTGTTTCCAACATGCAATACTTTACATTTCTCAACGTTGAACTTCATCTGCCATCTCGCCGCCCATTCCCCCAATTTGTTCAAGTCCCTTTGCAATTCTTCGCATTCCTCTTTAGTCCCAGCTCCACTAAATAGTTTTGTATCGTCCGCAAATTTTATTATCTCACACTTCGTGCCTGTTTCTAGATCATTTATGAATATATTAAATAGCAGCGGCCCGAGCACTGAGCCCTGCGGAACACCACTCGTGACCCCCATCCAGTCCGAGTAGTGGCCCTTCACCCCTACCCTCTGTTTCCTACCCGCCAACCAGTTCCTGATCCATCTATGTACGTCTCCGTCCACTCCATGGTTCTTCAGTTTCCGGAGTAGACGTTCGTGAGGCACCTTGTCAAAGGCTTTTTGGAAATCAAGGTATATGATGTCTATGGGGTCTCCTCTGTCCATCCGTTTGTTAATTCCTTCGAAGAAGTGCAATAAGTTCGTTAGGCACGATCTCCCCCTGCAGAAACCATGTTGGGTTGTTTTCAAAAGTTCGTTTCTTTCCAGATGTTCATCGATGTGTTCTTTAATCAGTGCTTCCGTCAGTTTCCCCGGAACCGAAGTCAAACTCACTGGTCTGTAGTTTCCCGGGTCACCTCTTGATCCCTTTTTAAAGATGGGCGTGACATTGGCTATCTTCCAATCCTCCGGGATCATGCCTGTTTTCAAGGATAGGTTGCAAATTTGCTGCAGTAGTTCCGCTATCTCCTCCTTTAATTCCTTCAGAACCCTGGGATGGATTCCGTCCGGACCCGGGGATTTGTCAGTTTTAAGTTTTTCTATCTGCCTGTGTACATCATCAAGGCTCACTTCCATGGATGTTAATTTTTCTGCTTGATTTCCATTGAATATTTGTTCAGGTTCCGGTATGTTGGTTGTGTCTTCGTTTGTAAATACAGACGAGAAGAACATGTTGAGTCTTTCTGCGACTTCTTTCTCCTCCTTCACCGCTCCCTTCCTGTCTCCTTCGTCCAGCGGTCCTACCTCCTCCCTAGATGGCTGTTTCCCTTTAACATATCTGAAGAACGGTTTGAAATTTCGTGCCTCTTTATCATCTTGGTCTGCTCCCATCCCATGCAGCTTTGGGTTGATAATGGAAAACTGACCCCTGGCAGTAGTCTCACGGTAATACCACTGGGAGTCAGCCTTTCATATAAGGGTAATGGGGGGGATCGTAACCATGGGGAGAAATCCAGGACCCCTCTGTGGGTCCAGGATGATATTCAGGTGGAACCTCAATATTTATTTATTTAATTCGTTTATCTATCCCGTTGTCCCAAAGAGCTCAGAACTGGTTACAAGTTTTTATCCTAACTTGATACCTACCAGGGTCTAATATTTACAAACATAATATACAGTTTGCTATGGTTATCCTTGCGGTGCAAGGTTTTCAGTATGTTTTATCCTAATTTGACACAGAGGGCTCCTTTTACTAAGCTGCGATAGCATTTTTAGCGCGTGCTAAACCCGCGCTACGCGGCTAGAACTAACGCCAGCTCAATGCTAAGCGCGCGCTAAAACCGCCATCGCAGCTTAGTAAAAGGAGCCCAGAAAATTACAGTGTATGATACAAGTTATCCGTACGCGACACATACTGGTTCTGGTACCAATATACATTTCTTTGTGGTCTATCGGTCAGGGGTAGGGGTTTAGGTGAAGAGGTATATTTCTATTGCTTTTCTAAAACTGAGGAGTCCTTCGAGGGATCTGATCTGTGGGGGGCTGTCGATTCCAGTGGCTCGGTGTGAATTGGAAGCAGGACCCGTCGCCTTGCGGTTTGCAGTTGAAGGGCCTGAACAGGGGGCATTTTGAGGCATATTTTGGCCTGGGAGAGGAGGGACCGGGTTGGCACATACGGATGAAGCTTAGTCATCACGTAGCCCGGCTTGTTATACGTGTTAGGCAGACTTTGGATGAATCTCAGCCAGGACCCATATAAGTTCTGGTGGCCAATAGATGTCTAGTCATATCCTGATATTCAAACCCTGTCGTTCCGATCCCATCTATACCCATATAATATAGACATGCATTTTTTATTGTGGGTATCTTGAGAAATCAATCTGGCTGGGTATATTCCAAGGATTGGGTTAAGAACCCCTATTGCTAGATAGATGAGAGATTGATGGAAGGCAGTTAAAGTAATAGGAGCGAAGTTAGTTATGCCAGAAAGTGTAGGTGGAGAAAAAAGGTGTTTATGACAGCTGATGGAGGAGAAGGAGAAAGAAAGAAGGTGAGGAGCAGATGGTGTGTATTTATTTATCTGTAACAATTTTAAGTACTGCAATTTTCTTAATAGTTTCATAGTTTATTTAAATTTTGATTAAACGCTTATCCAAAGGTACAAAGCGTTGTACATCATAATTTTAAATAGCTGGGAGACGAACATTTGAAATAATTAGACATACACCAACTAATCATACATACTTATCATGTATTCTATTTACTAATTGTATGTATTCTCTTGTTGTGAACCGCTTTGAACTTCTGGTATAGCGGTATACAAAAAAATAAAATTATTATTATTATACTTGTGGCCAGAGAACATTAGGAGAAAAGGGAAGATCTACAATTTCTTAGAAAGAATACATAAAAGGAAAATACAATAGGAAAGGGGGAAAAGTGAAATAGTGTGGAAGTATGTACTTGTGTACAAAAATTCAGTTATAGGCGTCTTTAAAGAGAAAACATTTTAGGCTGCTTTTATATTTCTGCAAGTTTTGTTCAGCTCTGAGAGTTTCAAATTAAAGGGGCAGTGACTCAGAAAATGAGATTATCTTTAGGGATAGGAGTTAAGGGAATTCTGTGAGGCTGATCTTAAAGTTCTGGGAGGGTCATACTCATAAGGGATCAGCAGTCTATCTATGAAAGCTGGAGTATTGGTTTTCATGCTTTTAAAAGTCAAGAGTACAATTTTATAGGTAATCCTATGTAAAACAGGCAACCAGTGAGCTTTTTGTAACAGAGGGGTGACATGATCAAATTCTTTTGATCCCGAAATAATTTTAATAGCTGTATTTTGTATAAGTTGAAGACGTTTTATATCTTTTAGACACAATCCATTATATAATGAACTACAATAATCAATTTTAGATATTACAAGAGAATGAATTAAAACATTAAGAGATTTTACGTCGAGGAGGGAGACCAAAGTTCTAATCATCCCAAGTTTGTAAAAACAGTTCTTGACCAGCGCACTGATTTGAGGACGGAATGAAAGTTTATTATCAATAAGAACACCTAATATTTTGATTGTTGGAGTTGATTTAAGAGGGACATTGTCGGGGGCGATGCGTAGAGGTGGCCAAGATGGCGGCGGTGAGCTATGCGCGTTGAGATCGAGCTCTGGGATTTGTGATTTTTTTTTTTCTTAAAATGCCGCACACCAAGCGCAAAGGCACAATCCGAACGGGGCCCTTACCTTCGGATTCATCTACGCCGACTTCACCGCTAGACCTCCTCTTGATGTTGGAGTGCGTGGTGCCGTGGCGTTGCCCTTCCGGGACTTGGAAGGCACGCCGGAGCCGGAAGTCTCTCTCTCGCCTCCCGACCTCTCTATTCCTCCGTGCCCCACGACAGAGACGTCCGAGCGTGAAGGAAGCCCTGATACCGAAGTGGTTGCAGGAGCATTCCTTCATGAGGGAAGCACAGCCGGATATGGAGCCGCGGTGAAAAGAAAAGAGCAAGGAGTTGAAGATACCACCACAACTCCCTCGGAGGTTTCCCTTGAAGACGTTTGGAGACTGCTCCAGAAAATGGAAGGAACGATTCGAAAATCCACGGAAGAAACAGCAAATTTGGTAGGCAAAGTTAACTCTTTAGTAAAAACAGTAGATGACATTAAAAAAGACACAGAATTGAAGTTTTCAAAAATCAATGAGGATATTACATCTTTAAAATCAGTCAATGAAACTTTAATAAAAGATAAATTAATGATACACAAGAAAATAGAACAATTGGAAAATTATAACAGGAGAAGAGGGACGTTGTCAATGGAGTCCGGAGCAATTAACTCTAAACCTTCTTTCCATGAAAAAAACACGGTTCTTGTTTTAGAAATGCTTAGAGAAAGCATATTCGCATTTAGCCAAAAAAAACATTATGGTGGAAATAATAATAATAACAGTTTATATACCGCAAGACCGTGAAGTTCTATGCGGTTTACAATGATTAGAAATGTTACAGATTGAGTGAATAAACAAAGGTACAGATTGAATGAACAAACAAAGTACAGATTTAGCGACAGGTGGTTCTTGCGTTCAGTTGTTAAGGACTAAGATTGAATAGGTTGGTTTCCTAAGTATTTCAGGAATAGACGTGTTTTCAGGCATTTCCTGAATTCTCCATAGGTAGTAGGCACAAGCAATTATTCAAGGTCTTTACCCCATAATGCTGCTTGATGTGCGAGAAGATGTTGATGATGACTTTTACATTTACAACCTCTAACCGGTGGAAAAACGAAGTTCAGGTGTGAGCTTCGCTTGTGTCTGTTGGTTGAGAAAGAGAAATGGTCTGTTATGTATTTAGGGGCTAAGCCATAAAGTACCTTGAAGCAAAAGCAACCAAATAGAGAGTTGTGCGGGGACAGAAATCCCACCCATCCCTGCCAAAGTCCCACCCGTCCCCACCTGTCCCCATGAGGACTCCCACCCGTCCCCGCGAGGAATCCCTCCGTCCCCACCCGTCCCCGTGAGGAATCCCCTCCGTCCCCGCGAGGAATCCCCTACGTCCCCGCGAGGAATCCCCTACATCCCCACCCGTCCCTATAAACTACAGAAATAGTTATTTCATTTAATTATGCTACTGAATTAAAGGCTCTGGTAGAAACCCATTTAAAAATAAGCAAAAAGACTTTATTAATTGGGAAATATTAATTGGAAAGAATACATACTTTGTAAACGGGTTTCTACCAGAGCCTCTAATGTTTATAAATTTTTATCAACACAACTAATATACTACTTTATTTATCCTTAAGCAAAAAAAAAAAAAAAAATTTTTTTCCTATCTTTGTTGCCTGGTTTCTGCTTTCTTCATGTTCTCATTCAATTCCTTCCATCCACTGCTCTCTTCTCTCTGTGTCTTCCATTTGCTCTGTTACTGTGCCTCTCCCTTTCTCCCCCCTCCCAAATTGGTCTGGCACCCATCTTTTTCCCTCCGCTCCCCCCATAGTCTGGCACCTCTGTCTTCTTCCCTGCCAGCGTCTTCTCCCCATTCCCTCTTCCCCATTTTCTTTCAGTGTCCTTCTCCCCCACCATCTTCCCCATGTCCTGTCAGGCAGCATCCTTCTCCCCCTCTGTCTTCCCCATGTCCTTTCAGCGGCCTTCTCCCCCCCCTGTTTTCCCCATGTCCTTTCAGCGGCCTTCTCCACCCCTGTTTTCCCCATGTCCTTTCAGGGTCCTTCTCCCCCCTCTGTCTTCCCCATGTGCTTTCAGCATCCTTCCCCCCTCCTCCCGTTTACCCCATGTCCTTTCAGTGTTCTTCTCCACCCCTTTGTCTTCCCCAGTACTTTCAGCGGCCTTCTCCCCCCTTAAGCGTCTTTTCTTCTCCACTCCACCTTTCCTCCCTCCCTTTGTGGCGCTTTCGCACCCGACCGACAACAGAACAGGCCCGGTCGGACAAATCTCCCTGTCTTGTAGCCGCGAATCTAAATTACCTTCTTACAGCAGCTGGAGTAGTGAAGCTGCTGTAAGAGGTAATTTAGATTCGCGGCTACAGGGCAGGGAGATTTGTCGGCCGGGCCTGTTGTCGATCGATCGGGGGACCTGACCGGCTGTGCACATTCTCCGGGGTGGACCGCCCCCTCCCCCCTCTTTCGTATGCCATTGCCTTCTTCCTACCTGCCCTGCCGCACACAGCCGACCAGAAGTCTTCCTGATGTCAGCGCTGACATCGGAGGAAGGGAGGGCTTTGCTTAAGCCCTCCCTCCGACGTCAGCGCTGACATCGGGAAGACTTCCGTTCGGCTGTGTGCTGCGACAGGGCAGGTAAGGAGGAGGAGACTACCCTCGCGGCTCGAGTGCACTGCGATCCAACCCCGCAGGAACCCCGCGACCCTCGGAGGCGTCCCCACGGGATCCCCGCGACCCTAGGGGGCATCCCCACGGGATCCCCGCGACCCTAAGGGGCATCCCCATGGGATCCCCGTGACCCAAAGGGGGAACCCGCGGGATCCCCGTGAGATTCCCGTCATCCCCGTTCCCGTGCAGCTCTCTACAACCAAACTTGAATTTCACACATGCCTCCATCGGTAGCCAGTGTAAAAGTCGATAGGAAGGTGTCACATGATCAAACTTCTTCAGTCCGCAAAGTAGTCTAACCGCTGTATTTTGTAGTATCCAAACAGTGCCTAGATGTCGGTGCCCCAGTGCAGCATGGGAAACACCTATCCTACTAATTAAACTAAACCTTGGACTTGTGTATCGAGTCATCCCTGAGAAATAAGGCTCGACTTGGTTAACAATAGTTGTAGTTAATAGAAAGAATTGACCTCATGGAAACTTATCTGCTAGAAAATGCTGAAACAAAGTAGTTTTCAGGAATTTTTCAAAAAACTTGAAGAAAGAGGACAGGATCTTATTTGAGAAGATAGCTCGTTCCAAATTGCTGTTAGTAAATAGGGGAAGGAGGAAACAATTTTACTGATAGATCTGGCACCTTTTACAGTGGGGAAAGTAGGTTTAAATACCTGGATAGTTCTTGAAGATCTCAAAGAATTTAAAGCTAGAGGGACCAAGGAATCAAAGACACCATGTAAGATTTTAAAAACTATGCAGCATAATATCTGTTTTACTAGTTTGGGATTTTGCCAGGTACTTGTGACCTGAATTGACTACTGCTGGAAACAGGATACTGGAATTGACGGACCTTCAGCTCTTATATTCTTGTGTTCATTTTCTGGAAAAGTCCTGTTTTTTTGGATAATTTGAAAAATGATAGATCTATCAAGAAGAGGCTCTTGAGGGCAACCGACCTCCCTTTAGAAAAGTCAATAGAGATACACCGGGTCACAGTTGCCCCCCAAAGTAAAACAACGTCAGATCAGTTTAAATCCAAACGTAGCAGACGTGGGTTTTTTTGTGGTTTTTTTTAACAAAGAGAAAGAAATCCAACAAGTCTCCAGTGGAAGTCAAACAGCCAAAAATTGAAAAAGAAAACTGAAGAATGAATGTACTTGATGCAGAAGCTTTATTGAATCAAACGTGCAAACAAACAGAGTTCCACCAATGACTTGCATGAAGTTTAGAGGAGTCCTTCCAATTTTGAAGGATAAGCTGAAGAGCAATAAACAACAATAATATCATCGGGCGATCATGATATATAGGTAAAGGAGAGGATAATGCCAATGAGCCAGTAATTAGAATCTCAAAGAAGAGTCATGTATGCGAAATATTTTGAGGATTGTGAACCAAATTGACGTCCATTGTTGGAGCTATGTTTTCTCTTATAAAATCAATAAAACTATTTGAACTAAAAAAAAAAAAAAAGAATCAAACGTTATTTCCTTTAAAAAAAACCACCTTTTTAAAAAAATTCTTTATTGAATTTTTCAAACTACAAATGCGTAATAAATGATTCATATATTTGTACATTATATAATAAGTGCAACAAAACTTACAAATATTATTGTACAAAGAAATTTTCCACCTAATAAACAAATATATCAAAACCTTCATTAAACTATTCATAAAATCCCTGGATCAATTCCAATTCCATTCCTTTCCCTTGCCCCCCCCCCCCCCCCCCGCCAGGATGTGTATGTTTACTTGTCTATAAAATAAAAATCAATTATTCTTCTTTACAATATTTAGCCAATGGCTCCCAAACATCTAGAGAAACGGGGATCCAACATGGTCTGTGTATTGATTAAAGAATCTTCCTCAGGGGTCTTCAAGGATTTCTTGGGGGGAACAAAGTGGAGCAGAACAACATACAAGAAAATCTATTGTGGTAATCGCATAAAAGTCCTCAAGGTGCTGAGAAACGTCTCGGAGCAGGTTTTAATCAAAACACGGACCATGTTGGGTCCCCGTTTCTCTAGAACAAAAGGTGGATTTTTCTTAAAAGAAAACAACGTTCGATTGATTCAATAAAGCGCCTGCATCGAGTACATTCGTTCTGCGGTTTTCATGTTGGTTTTTTTTAGACATTTTTTTTTTTAAATCTAGAGAACTGCAGCCCTGCATGGGATATCCTGCAGTAGCTGAAAGGGCTAGCGTGACGACAGACCACAGATACGGCAGTATATAATATATGTAAAGAGAAAAAAAATCATTTGTCTCATTGTTACACCAGGGACCAGACACCAGAGTGGACTACTTGTTTGTTGAATCTGTCAGAAAAACAGCACAGAAGGGAGAAAAAAATAAGACTGCTAAACAAACATGAGTGCTGACAATCTGTGTAATGGCTCTTAAAACTTAGGCCTATAAATAGGCCCAGACGTGCCTCAGTCAAATCTTCTTTTGTTTCTAGTGATTTTGTCTCTGTGGTACCAAGGCTGTATTCTCTCAATACAGTTCCTATGTAGGCATCCTCTTTCTCAGAATAGGAGTTGGTAGGGTTAACAGAAGTCCGGATTTCCCCAAACATGTCCCCCTCAAATTGTGTCAGGCAGGGAGGAAGTCCAAGCATGCGCAAGGTTCCTCCCAGCCCGACACGATTTGTGGACAAGAGCAGGCAGCAGGGGGCGGGTCTAGGGTGGGACTGGGGGCAGGGTTAGGGTGGGGATGGGCAGAACTGGTTGGGCCCAGGGTGGGTCTAGGGGGGGTCCAGATTTTCCGATTGGAAAATCTGCCAACCCTCGGAGTTGGCAATGCTCTTCATTACAATAAACTTTAGTTTTTGTTGTTTGCTGTCTCTGAGCAGTCAAGGTCAATTGATCCTTCAGGCTGGATCCTCATTCCTCCAATAAAGGGGTCTCAAAGTCCCTCCTTGAGGGATGCGATCCAGTTGGGTTTTCAGGATTTCCCCAATGAATATGCATGAGATCTATGTGCATGCACTGCTTTCAATGCATATTCATTGGTGAAATCCTGAAAACCCAACTGGATTGTGGCCCTCAAGGAGGGACTTTGAGATCCCTGCTCCAAACCCTAGAGTCATTTGTAATTGTGGGCCTCTTCTTATCTGAGATAGTTCAAAGGCAAGATGCACACTTCCGTCCCAGTGTCTACTTTTAGATGTTTGGATGTGTTCTCATGGTGGTCCCAGTAATTCAAGAATACAGGCTAGCGGCAGCGATTTCTACAGCTGCCTGCCATTAACTCAGAAGCCGCTCCTCTGCCTTCCCGTCCTCTGTCAGATCTTCCTGTTTCTGCCCAGGTGGGATGCGACAGAGGAGAGGCTTCCGGGTTAGCGGCAGGCAGCGGTAGGAATTGCCGCTGACCCACTGAAGCAAGAAAGAGCATAATATATGTGAGTGGGATTGGGGTTGGGGGGAAGGAAATATGTTGCAGGAGGGATAAGAGTGGTGAGAGAGGAAAAAATGGACATAAGGGAGGAGGGGAAGGAGAAATGGACATAAGGGAAGAGGAGAAGGAGAGATGGTGCATGGGGAGAGAGGGATATAGGGGTGGATGGGAAGGAGAGATGTTGCATGGGGAGAGGGAGATATGGATATAGGAGTGGAAGGGAAGGAGAGATGGTACATGGGGAGAGAGGGAGATATGGATATAGGGGTGGAAGGGAAGGAGAGATGGTGTGTGGGGAGAGAGGGAGATATGAATATAGGGGTGTAAGGGAAGGAGAGATGGTGCGTGGGGAGAGAGGGAGATATGGATTTAGGGGTGGAAGGGAAGGAGAGATGGTGTGTGGGGAGACAGGGAGATATGGATTTAGGAGTGGAAGGGAAGGAGAGATGGTGTGTTGGGAAAGAAGGAGATATAGATTTAGGGGTGGAAGGAAAGGAGAGATGGTGTATGGGGAAAGAGGGAGATATGGATTTAGGGGTTGGAGGGAAGGAGAGATGGTGCGTGGGGAGAGAGGGAGATATGGATTTAGGGGTGGAAGGGAAGGAGAAATGGTGTGTGGGTAGAGAGGAAGATGTGGATTTAGGGGTTGGAGGGAAGGAGAGATGGTGCGTGGGGAGAGAGGGAGATATGGATTTAGGGGTGGGAGGGAAGGAGAGATGGTACGTGGGATGTGAGGAAGATATGGACACGAAACAAGTCTGTGAGAAATGTCATTAAATTGTTTTTCTTTATTTTCTGTAAGTACTTGAAGTTTTGTTTTTGTGTATGTTTATCGATAAGATGACAGCAAATACAAGTCCCGAAAAGCACAGTTAGCAAGATCTTACACAATCGCTTGCACTTTCACTCTTATAAGCTGCAATTGGTGCAGAAGTTACAACCTTCAGACAATGCAACGCAACAAAATGACCAGGTGTTCCTCAAGTGGTCCCCGAGATCACCTGACATTACTGTTTGTGACTTTGTCCTTTGGGGGTACGTGAAAGACAAAGGCCTCCTTTTACGAAACTGCAATAGCAGTTTCTAGCGCGGGGAGCCGCACTGAATGGCCCGCATTGCTTCCAATGCTCATTGAGTTCCTATGAGCATCGGGAGCCGCGCGGGCCATTCAGCGCGGCTCCCCGCGCTAGAAACTATCGCAGTTTCGTAAAAGAGGGGAAGAGTGTACGTACCTTCACTACCCGCAACTATGGATGATCTGCAGGAACGCATCACTGAAGCTATAAACGCAATCACGCCGGATATGCTTTGGAGAGTCTGGTCCAAGCTCGATTATCACATCGATGTTTGCCGAGTAACAGGTGGGGCTCACATTGAGTGTATGTAATCAACAGATACCGTATGAAACTTTATGATTTGATGAAACTGTAGCATTTAAGGTGAAAGAATAGTCCAATAAATTTTGGTTTTGTAACCATTTAAAACCAAGGAGTGTTTTTGTGGACACCCTGTATTATACTCATACCGCATTAAAAATCGAATCTCAAGCCCCCTTCTAGTCCCATTGTAACTCTTTGTAAATCTTGGGTCAAACATTTTAGGGTAAAATGGCTCTTTGCTTTAAAAAGGTTGCTGACCCCTGGCCCAGACTAGAGGTCTGAACAGGAACGGGGATTGCGGGAATCCCGCGGGTCCCGCAGGGGTCCCATGGGAATCCCCCCTAACCCACGGGACTCCCACGGGGACCCCCCTCTGGCCCACGGGAATCCCACGGGGTCCCCCCTCTGGCCCACGGGACTCCCATGGGGATGGAAGGCTTTGAAAGCAGGGTTCATCCATATAATATAATGGGCACGTCAGCCTTAGTAAAAGAGGGGGTTTATAAGTTAATTACCTGAACAGAAAACAAAAAAAGGGTTCCACCAAAGAGATTCCACAAGGAAAACAGCAAAAGAAACTGTGGAATTGATGATCCTGTCAGACGTAATTGCTGCTTTTTATAGGGACGGGCGGGGATGGAGGTAATTCCTTGCGGGGATGGGTGGGGACGGAGAGGATCCTGATGGGGACGGGTGGGGACGGAGAGGATCCTGGCGGGGATGGGTGGGGACGGAGAGGATCCTGATGGGGACAGGTGGAGACGGAGAGGATTCTGGTGGGGACGGAGAGGATCCTGGCGGGGATGGGATTTCTGTCCCCACGCAACTCTCTAGCCCAGACCTACAACACTTCATCAAAGGCATCAGACTGTTTACATAAACATAAAAATTCATCCAAATATCTTAAACCCTCTACACCTACCTCCAACTAATTCACCTACCTCCAGACAACTCACCTACTGCCAGATAACTCTCCCCCAAATACCCCACTTAAACACATTTCAAGTAAACAGACCCCTATAATAGATTGTAATCTTGCCTACTCTAACTGTATTCCATTTGCTAATTCACCCAGTTCGGCACAGTCAGTTTACTATCCAACCCATAAGGTCCCCTAGAATTCTACCCCCTTATAAAAAAAATTTAAAAAAATAACCAAAAGGTATCTTCACTGGAAATGTCCAGTCAAATCTTTTGTAATCCGCCTTGAACTGCAAGGTATAGGCGGAATAGAAATCCGTAATGTAATGTAATGTAATAAACCACAGCCTAAATTCATCGGGACAGATAGGGACAAATGACTGAGTACCTGAATATAAACCGCTTAGACAATTAATAGGCAGTATATAATTATCTTAAATCAATAAATAATATATTATAGACTGAAGTCTATTATGAGGCAAGTAGATAGCACTGCTCTGTTCTAGGGGCTGAATTATATTCATTGCTTTCTGGTGAGTTCCTTTCGTATTGATCCTTTCACAGAGCTCTGTGCTCTGAGTCTCAAGCTGTAACAGGATGTAATATTTCAACTGATTTGATTACTTTGTTATTTCGCCATTCACAAAGCATCAAAGATGATTACAATAAAACATCATAAAAACAGAAACAGTAATAAAGCTATGAAAATAATCCATTGCTCATAAACTAGAAAGAAAATATTTTGACAAAGACTGGTCTGCGTGACATTTGGAGCATTGAGATCAAGCATCAAATTACTGCGTCTCAATGGCCACGAATTTGGGCTTGGAGGATGAGATGTACGGCGTCAGCATCTATGAGACAAACTTGGGTTTTATTGTTACACTAGTCATTAAGCCCGTTACATAAACGGGTGCTAGAATATATGTATGTGTGTCTTTCTGTCTCTCTCCCTCCCTCTGTCTCTCTCTCTCTCCCTGGCCCCCTTTCTCTGTCTTTCTGTCCCTCTCCCTGTGTCTTTCCTCCAGGTATTTCCCTTCCCCTCCAAGTCCCTGTGCGGCGGTATCAGCATTTTCCCCCACCCCCCTTCCCTACTCTTAGCACGATGTGGCCTGTTCCTTTTGGCCCCTCTCCCTTCCCTCCCGCGGTGTAGCCTGCTCCAAGGGCCCCCCCTTCCCTTATCGTGTTTCCCGCAGGCAGGCCCAGCTTCTCCCTGCACGTACCGGTTTTTTTTTCTGTTTCCCTCCCTCGCGTGGCTGCCTGCCTGGTCGCAATGAGCAGCTCGCAATTGGAGTCTCTTTCTGCACTTCCCTGCCCGGTCCGCGGTCTGGCCTGCTCTGGGCAAGTGTCGCAGGGCTCCTCTCTATCCCCGCCAGCGTCGGAAGCCTTCTCCGACGCTGGTGCGGCTCATGAGAGGAGCCGACACCGTGAGCAGGGAGTCCAACGCTGGTGGCTGGGAACCAGTAAAGATGGGGACTCGGTTACATAGAGCATTTTAGACCCCAGTTCGTTTACAGAAATTACACAGCTCTAAGTCTAATAGATGCTGACACTGTCATCTCGAAGCCTTTGTTTCAAAACTCTAACTGGCTCCTCCCCAATCTACCTGTCTGAGCATCTTGAAATAGCAGGCCCCTCTCGCACACGAAACACTCATTTATTCACCTTTCCCTCCCTAAAAGGCTGCCTCTATAAGAGATTCATTGATAGAACCCTAGCATTCCAAGCGGGCAAATGGAACAATTGCCTAACTGACCTCATCTCCAACTCCCCGCCTTATCACCTGTTCAGGAAGTCACTAAAAACCTTCCTCTTCGACAAATTCCGCTAACTCTGCCTTCCCTCCTTCCCTGCTCCCTCCCTACCTCGATATGACCCTCTTACCCAATCTCAGTTTTGATCTAAAGGCCCCTCAGGCCTCCATAGCATATGCCTTTTCACGGCCTTATATTCAACAACGCTGTAAATGTAACACCGTTATAATTTGTAACATCGCTGTAAATGTACAGCCTCTTCTTAGCACATGCCTTTTCACTGCCATATATGCAACATCGCTGTAATTGTAAAAACGCTGTAATATGTAACTTCACTGTAAATGTATGTAACTTCGCTGTTAATTTTCACTGCCATTTATGTAACATCGCTGTAAATGTAACAACGCTGTAAATGTAACTTCGCTGTAAATGTACAGTCTCTTCTATTGTTAACCGCATAGAACTTCCATGGTATTGCGGTATACAAGAATAAAGTTATTATTATTATTATTATTATTATTTACTATTCTATTGTCCATTGATACTTGCTTTTTGGAAATCAATTTGGGGTCAAATAAATAACTTACTGGAAAATCCTGTGGCATTATCATATGATACTGTGTTATTTGGTACATCAATGAGAGCTAAGAGCCAAATAATAACAAACTTTTACTCATTATGACAGGGGTTGCCATACAGCATATTATGAAAAACTGGAAAAATTGGGACCGTCTGAATTACAGCTTTTGGTGGAATTCTTTATGTCACATCTTTAAAATGGAGAGGGTTATAGCCATACAGCAGGGGAATTTTAAGAAATTTCAGAATGTTTGTGAGCCATTAACAAAATATTGTAAAGAATGAATATTGGGTTTTCTTTTTGAACATACATGTCCAAGTCGGGGGGGGGGGGGGGATAATTTATATTATCTTATGTTTAAGGACAGTTGTTGGGGTATGTGGGAGGGAGGGATATTTGATCTGAATTAGACTTTGATAGACTATTAAGTGTTTTTAAAATGTAAAATGATTTTATCTTATATTGCACTTATTGTAAGTTTTAAAAATGAATAAAGATTATTAAAAAAAAAAACAACAAAAAAACATTTTAATGCTTCCTAAATAAATTGTATTTGGTCTCCCTTCCAATTCCAATGGAAGCCTATTCCACAAAACAAGAAAATTGTTCAAAGATCGAGTAGATGAAGTTTTTAATGCCGGCCGCGATGGGAACACCTTCGATGCTCATAGTAACATAATAACATAGTAGATGACGGCAGATAAAGACCCGAATGGTCCATCCAGTCTGCCCAACCTGATTCAATTTAAATTATTATTTTATTTTTTTTTTCTTCTTAGCTATTTCTGGGCGAGAATCCAAAGCTTTACCCGGTACTGTGCTTGGGTTCCA
Organism: Geotrypetes seraphini; assembly: GCF_902459505.1. Lineage (NCBI taxonomy): Eukaryota > Metazoa > Chordata > Amphibia > Gymnophiona > Dermophiidae > Geotrypetes > Geotrypetes seraphini. The sequence continues at coordinate 388,405,462 of NC_047086.1, read as the reverse complement.
ACTGCCGAAATCTCTGTTAAGACTTAAAGACTAAAACAGTTAGGGCTCTTCAGCTTGGAAAAGAGACGGCTGAGGTGAGATATGATTGAAGTCTACAAAATCCTGAGTGGAGTAGAACGGCGACAAGTGGATCGTTTTTTCGCTCCATCAAAAATGACAAAGGCTAGGGGACACTCGATGAAGTTACAGGGAAATACTTTTAAAACCAATAGGAGGAAATTTTTTTTCACTTAGAGAATAATTAAGCTCTGAAACGCAATAGTAACATAGTAGATGACGGCAGATAGAATTCCCACAAGCATCAGAGCTGTTACCGCTGTGGCCGGCGCTTAAAACGAGCTATGGCTTTGTAAAAAGGGGGGAGTCAACTTTCCCCCTCTTTTACAAAGGTGCGCTTTAGTGGGTGCTAAACACTCGCTAAATGCTAACACGCACGTGTTATCCTATGGACGCGTTAGCGGTTAGCGCACGCATTGATTTAGCGTGCACTAAATCCGGCGCTAAAACGCTTAGTGCACCTTTGTAAAAGAGGGCCTTGGTTTCTTCAGTAATGGTGTGATCACAGCCTGTTTCCGTTCATCTGGGTAATATAACATTCAAACTGGTTAAAAAATTAAACAAAAAAAACAGTGTCTGTCAATCTTTTTTTATTTTTTTTAAAATATCTTTATTCATTTTAAAGTCATAAATAAGTGCGACAAATTATACAATCATATCCTATATAATAAAACCCTAGCCGCGCATGCGCACTCCTACCTGCGTGTTCCATTTTCCCTGTTCCGTGAGATGTAGGTCCGTGGTGGCAGGAGTGCGCAGGCGCGGGTCCCCAGCCTTACAGCACCTAATTACACTCGCCGGCAGGACTGCTGTCAGCGCTGGACTCCCTGCTCTGTTAAAAGTAAGTTCTTTGCCTCGCCGCCCCCCTCCCCCCCCTTCCCTTCCCGCGGTCCCGACTCCAAACCTGCCGACTCCAGCAGCGTCTGCATCACTCTACACATGCTGCTTCGGGGCCGTAGAAGGCCCTGAAGCAGCGTGTGTACAGTGCTTCAGACGCTGCTGGAGTCGGCAGGTTTGGAGTCGGGACCGCGGAAAGGGAAGGGGGGGGGGCGCGGCGGCAAGGGACTACGAGAGCCGACCAGACTTCTAGCACCCGTTAATGTAACGGGCTAAAATACTAGTTACACTATAAAAGCACTTAGATTCAACCAAAATTCTAGGGGTCCTTTTACAAAGGCGCGGAATACCGCGCGTTAAACCGCCTGCCACGCTAGTACCTAACGCCTCCATTGATGAGGTGTTAGGATTTTAGGCTGCCGCGGGGGTTAGCGTGTGATGGAATGTCTGACGCGCTAACCCCCGTAGCGCGCCTTGATAAAAGGAGACCATAGTCTATGACAAATAGATATATCACCCTCCCATACTTATATTCAAAAATTGCACTCAAATGAAAGAATTAAAAATATTTTGATCATGCACATCCAGGGTGGGTGGGTGGGAGGGGGGGTTGGAAAATATTTTTAATTCTCTCAAAAGTTTTTTTTTAGCTCTGGCACACTAAATGGAGCAAATGTTTATCATGGCACATTATAATTGGTAGTGGTAGCGGCTTAGTGCGCAGAATAGCACGCGCTAAATTGCCACGCGTGGCAATTTAGTGCTCGCTATTCCGGGCACTAAAGCGGTAGCGGCTAGTGCATGTGGCAATTTAACGCGCGCTATTCCGCGCACTAAGGCGGTAGTGGCTAGTGCACGTGGCAATTTAGTGCTCGCTATTCCGGGCACTAAAGCGGTAGCGGCTAGTGCATGTGGCAATTTAACGCGCGCTATTCCGCGCACTAAGGCGGTAGTGGCTAGTGCACGTGGCAATTTAACGTGCGCTATTCCACGCACTAAGGCAGTAGCGGCTAGTGCACGTGGCAATTTAGCACACGCTATTCCACGCACTATGGCGGTAGTGGCTAGTGCACGTGGCAATTTAGCGCGCGCTATTCCACGCATTAAGGCGGTAGCGGCTAGTGCACGTGGCAATTTAATGTGCGCTATTTCGCGCACTAAGGCGGTAGTGGCTAGTGCACGTGGCAATTTAGCGCGCGCTATTCCGCGCGCTAAGGCCCTAACGCACCTTTGTAAAAGGAGCCCTAAATTTGCGAGTTATTTATTTCAAGTTCTTTAAGCTATGTATGGGCAATTGCAACAACGGTGAAACTAAAGTAGATAGAACTGCTAATCAGTGCTTGTTTTTGAGTGTAAATTAACTTAACATGCAGCTCGATAGTCAACAAGCAAACACGCACTTCTTCATCCACCATCCGCAGTCGTTCTCTTTTTTTCCCAATTTAATTTCTGTCTGAGCTGAAAATCCAAGTTCGCAAAGATAAGAAGATCCAAACGATAACAAAGCCTCGATTGCTTTCTTGCTCAAGTTAGGATAACTACTTCCTAAAAAATAAAATTACTTGCTGTTAGTTTTCGAGGACCAATCACGTCAAAGAATGATGCTTGTCTTGTCGGTTGTATCTTTACACACACAGACGCTCATAAGATTGACAGACTCAATGCTTATGCAATGTGCATGTCATCTATTTTAACGTATACTTATGAAGGGAATTTAAAAAAATGAAAGTATAATTCTGGAATCTCTCATGGCACACCCGGAATCTCTTCGGGGCACACCACAGTGCCTTGGCACGCAGTTTGAGAGACACTGGACTAACTCAATATGTTTTATGATGAACCTTCGAAGGCAACCCTTCTTTTTCAGATCAGAAAAAAGCAAAGGTAGACAAATATCAGTATAAATGATGAAAACATGAAAGAATTTTAGGGATAGGAAGAGGGAGGGGTGGGTGGGCAGGAGACAGAAAGATGGCAGAGCAGTTTTAAATGTCTTTTATAGTGGGATAGAAAGCCCAGATCTCTGTTAAGTCCTGTCTGGTAGGTGTCAAAATACCTTATCATTTTGATTTCAAAGGTTTTATGTTCCTGGATTGTTTTCAAGTTCCCTTTTAGGGATCCTTTTACTAAGCTGCGTTTGGGCTTTAAGGCGCTACATTGCCCCCGTGGGCTAGACCTTAACGCTAGCACTGAGCTGGCGTTAGTTTTTCCACGTAGCGCACAGTGTAGCGCGCGGTAATTTCCTGCGTGCGCTAAAAACGCTAGCGCACCTTACTAAAAGGAGCCCTTAGTATTCTCACCATAAAATCGTTGGCGCAGTGGTCGGTTTTTCCAAAGTGTCGCCCGATGGAGGTGACATCGTGGTTGGTCTTGCAATTCTTAATATGATAGAAGACGCAGCTATTTGTTGATGCCTTTTTTTTTTTTTAGGTATTTTTAACAAAATTGATGAACGATCCGTGATCTTTTTATCCACATTATGGTATCTCCTTGAAGATTGTTTTTATGTTCATTTTATTATATCCATTTGTTTTTATGATGTGTTCATTTTAAATACTGTGCATGTAAATTTTGTAAACCGTTTAGTTTTAAATGGTATTTAAATTTTTTAAATAAATAAATAAATATGTAGGTTGATTCTGGTCTTTAGCATTTGGCTTGTTTCACTGATGTAAAGTGCCTCTTTGCACTTTTTGCACTGAATGCACATTAGAAGATGCCTCCCTGCTCGACAAGAGCAGGCAGTGAGGGGCAGAGCTAGGGCGGGGGTGGGCATAACTAGGCGGGGATAGGGGGTCCGGATTTTCCAAAAGGAAAATCTGGCAACCCTAGTGGGGGGGGGGGGCAGATTGCCCCAGGCCCCATCTTGGTGGGGGTGCCAGCACCTCTCCTCCTTTCCATCCCCCGCTCCTTCCCACTTCTCCCCACCACGTGTGTGCCTTCAGTTCCCCGCCACTGTGCCTCCAGCTCTTCACCAGCACGAGCAGCACCTCAAACCTGGGCGCTCCCCTCTGACCGTCACTTCCAGGTCCCCCGACTGGCAGTAAGTTAAAGATGGTGCTCGCACCTAGGAAGCTAAACAGGTACAACAGAAGGGAAGGGGAGCCTGTGCGGCGGGGGAGGGGGCAAGGAAGGAGCAGGGAAGGACGGAGAAGAGTATGAGGGGGGTGCCATTGTCCCGGGCTCCTCTCACCCTCACTACGCCATTGTGTGGGAGAATTCTATAAAGGTTGATATCGTCATATCTGCTTGTCTTTCCCTCTATAGCAGGGGTGTCAAAGTCCCTCCTCGAGGGCCGCAATCCAATCGGGTTTTCAGGACTTCCCCAATGAATATGCATGAGATCTATTAGCATACAATGCAAGCAGTGCACGCAAACAGATCTCATGCATATTCATTGGGGAAATCCTGAAAACCCGACTGGATTGCGGCCCTCGAGGAGGGACTTTGAGACCCCCTGCTCTAGAGTTTCCCACCGTATCGGCCTTATCATTCCCTCTGCAATTGCCTACCTGAGCAGCGTGCATAGACTCACCCTTTTTCCCCCTGTTTGTCTGTCACAGTTAGATTGTAAGCTCTTTCGAGCAGGGAATGTCTCTTCTTAGGGCTACCCCCGGACCTGGCCTCTTTTTTAGAGGACAAGTCCGGGCGCCTTTTCAAAACCGGGCACTGTGTCCGGATTTTCAAAAGCTTCCAGCTCAGCCCCGTGTGGGGAGGGCACCTGCACAGGTGTAACACGGTGACATCACGTGTATGCGCGCGTGGGTGTGACTTCATCATGTCGCACCTGCGCATGTGAAGATGCTCTCCCGATGTGGCTCCGAGTGTGAGAATAGGTTGAGGGGGGGGGGGGGGGGGAGGGATGAAGCTTGGGAATGACTTGGGCAAAACAGGGCAGGGGTGGGTGGAACTGAGCGGGCCTTGGGATGGGGCCACGGGTCTTTATTTTACAGTAGTAAAATCCGGTAACCCTATCTCTTCTATGTTAATGTACAGCATTGCGTGCATCTGGTAACACTACAGAAATGATAATGAGGAGGAGGAGGAAGAGTCCCATGACTTCTTAGGGCAAGATTTTAATCCTGTCTGTAGCCACTGTATCTGTTTGGGTTCTCTGCTGTTTGTTTCTCTGCCAATTTACAAGTTCATCTGCACCAATATAAGCATTCATCCCTGGGCCAGTAGCTTTTATGCATGCTTCCTATCTCACAATTCATCTATTTGCATATAAGATTCATCCATTTGCATATAAAGAGATGGTAATGCTGTGCTATTTAAAGAGGAAATTTTCACTCCTAAATCCAAGGGATCTGACTGTTATCATGACTCCCCCCCCCCCCCCTACTGAAAAGCTTTGCCGACAGAAGGCTGCAAGTGAGTAGCAATTGTTTCGGATTGATTTAGTGGATTGGCCAACATGCAAAGTGCTGGGAAATTTTCCATTTGAATCTCTCCCCTGCGCATGCTGAGAGCTGGTTGTTTCAGAGGAGTTTCACTGCGTGGAATTCTTCTCTGGCCACCGTCCCCAGATAAAACAATTGAAGGATTAGGAATCCTGCTCACAAACTTATCCAGGGTAGATCTTAGTAAACAAGAAGACTTAATTGAGACAATCCAAATATGCAATCATGAACACTGTTTGCCAGGGTGGCTTTCTTGATAAAGACAGCTGTTCTTTAACTTTAATCTGCCTGCAGAATGGTCTTTTCTTAAATTTAAGAACCTATTAAAAAACACTTTTTTTTTTGTTTTTTAACGATGGCATTTGATGTTTCCCTGAGCTGAAATTTGCAGCTTCCATTATGTCTGTGGGCCCTCACCACCCAGGTTAAGGGCCTAACTCTGGACAATCCTGGTTTAGCCAGTACGCAGTTTAGCGAAAAGGGATTATCTCTGTCTTTATTGAGGTTTCTAGCAGTCTCTCACACTGACATGCAAATGGGCTCTTCGACACTGAAATGAGCCCTCCAGTGGATTCTTAAAAAATGCCGAGCCATTTTCAAAAAGCGGCGTTGGCTTTTGGCAACAAAAAAAAGCGACTGGTCCAGAGGTGCCGGTCAGTGTCAGAGACTGCTAGAAAGCCCCTGTGTTGTGATGCAGTGGGAGAGATGCCCATTCTCTCCGCTGCATCACAATATCACTTCCCTGCAGCGGCAGCAAGCACAACCCCCACCCTGGAACGGCAGTGACACCCCCACCACCACCCCCGCAGCAGAGATTTTAGGGCAGCAGGAGAGAGGGCATATCTCCTGCTGCAACGGCAGGGTTGGTGGGGATTTTAGGGCAGCAGGAGAGAGCGGGCATCTCTCCTACTGCAAGGGGGGGGGGGTCGCGTCAGGGATTTTAGGACAGCGGGAGAGTGTGGGCATCTCTCCCGTTGTGTTTTTTGTTTTTCTTGACAGCATTTTTTTCTGCGCACGTGGCCATCACTATCACCAGCAATGGGCACATGCAAATTTAGCGAATCTTCGCTGCTGTCCACCAATCTCATTTGCATTTACGATTTTTTTGAGACTGTCTCGGTTTTTTAGATTCACTATCAAAACGGCTGCATCAGCAGACCATCGCTTTTTAACGTGGGATTTGAAGAATCCAGCTCTCTATTTTAGACTGAGTGTCTTTTTTTTCCTTGTATGATATTATCCTTTATTTCCTATTAAGAATTGGCATTATTTTCCAAATTAGTTTTATCATTTTTAATTTGAAAGCCACTATGCAATTAGAAAGGTAGCAAGACTTTCATTTAAAAATAAGCAATTTCTCTCAAGTTTGTCCTGGTACTGCAAAACCTCTGTCATGCTGACCAGCTGCTGGGCACTGTACATTATTTTCATGGCCATATGCCTTTAACAAAGCTTTTTCTCCTATGTTGCAGTGTAAGGGAATGCCAAGGTCAAATATCTCCTGATATTCAGCCATTTTATACAGCCCAGGAATTCGGTACAGGGCCAATGAGAAGATCCCATCCCTGGCCCTTTAAGGCAGTGTCTCTCAAACTTTTTTTTTAAGCTCTGGCACACTAAACAGAGTAAATGTTTTTTGTGGCACATTATAATTAAAATTATAAAATTGCAAAAACAACATAAAATTAAATTTGAGAGTTATTTGTTTAAAGTTCTTTAAGCAATGAATGGGTAATTGTAACAACGGTGAAATTAAAGTAGATAGAATCGAATTGTTAATCAATGCGATGGATGTGCTTGTTTTTGAGTGCAAATTAAATCAAAATGTGGCTCAATAGTTGACAAGCAAACACACATTTCATCATCTCCCATCTCTTTTTATAATTTAATTTCTGTAAGAGCTGAAAATCCAAGAAGATCCAAACAGTAACAAGCCTCGATTGCTTTGTTGCTCAAGTTAGGATAACTACTGCCTTAAAAAATAAAATTACTTGCCATTAGTTTTCAAGGAGCAATCAAGTCAAAGAATGATGCTTGTCTGGGCGGTTGTATCCTTATGCACAGAGACGCTCATAACCTTGACAGATTCTTGCGTATGCAATGTAGGTGACATCCGTTCTAGTATACGATACTTATGAAAGGTATTTTTTAAAAATAAAGGTAAAATTTTGGAATCTGTCATGGCACACCTGGAATCAAATCGGGGCACACCGCTGTGCCTTGGCACACAGTTTGAGAGACACTGCTTTAAGGGGCAAAGAGATGGCACATCTGCTGAAGACATATTACTATGGCAATGTGATACTGTTCAAGGCAGTTTCAAGTTAATACCAGGGCAAGGGAACTTTTTTTTTTTTTTTTCAGCTGGGCCAAATGAGACAAGTTTCCTTGGAGTTGGGGAATTAATCGAATTCGCTTACTGGAACAAAGCCCATGAGTTAAAGTAAACCAATCCATCCTGAGAACAAAGAGACATTTTATGGCCCTGCTTTCATTTGAAGAGACTGTCTTCAGACGTCGCCCCTGTAAAAATCCCAATGTCAGATTCCTCCTGTGAACTTGAAGTAGGACAAGGGTCTGTCCATTCCCACTACCATATGCCAAACAGGCCCAAGCAGCAGGGTATCGCCCCGGAGCTAAAACCATCCCACTGAGCACTTAGCCGTAGTCCAGTACCTATGCATGTATGTAGTTAACTCTTTCCTCAGGACATCAGAACTAGTTTTCAATTGCAAAGTGAACCATCTTCCACCCTGGCAGAATGCATTTCAATAGCAAGCTGCGTCATTGTCATTTTTTTTTAAACTCTCCCATGCTAATCCCCTAATTTATGAAAACAGCAGTGCAGGGCAGACAGTTTACAAGCGAAGCCAGAATGCTTCATTTAATCTTCAACCTGAAAACATTCACGTTAATTACCCTTTCTCCAAATATAAAGGATCCAGCGACTCATAGATCAGAGAAATCTTCTACGACACCAGCAGAAAATCCATCTTCTCAGTCATGGTGCTCTCACTCTGGAACCCTCTTCCTCTGCATATAAAACAAAGAGTCTTCCCTCACATTATTCAGGACAAAACTCAAAACTTTTTTATTCAAGGATGCTTACAAAACCTAATCTAGGAACCCTTTTCTCCCTGGAATAATTTTTATTTCAGGTTTTCAGCTCCAAATGCCTCTTTAGAGACAAATTAACTTAGAAACATGATGGCAGATAAAGGCCAAATGGCCCATCTAGTCAGCCCATCCGCAGTAACCATTATTTCTTTCTCTCTCAGAGAGATCCCATGTGCATATCCCAGGCCCTCTTGAATTCAGACACAGTCTCTGTTTCCACTACCTCTTCCGGGAGACTGTTGCATGCATCTACCACCCTTTCTGTAAAAAAGTACTTCCTTAGATTACTCTGGAGCCTATCGCCTCTTAACTTCATCCTAGGCCCTCTCATTGCAGAGTTTCCTTTCAAATGAAAGAGACTCAACTCATGCACATTTATATTACGTAGATATTGAAACGTCTTCATCATATCGCCCCTCTCCCACCTTTCCTCCTGTTCAATATATTTATCAAGACGAAATATTTATCAAGACGGGGACGAAATGTGAGGTCATTAAATTTGCTGATGACACCAAACTCTGTAGCAGGGTCAAAACCAAGGAGGATTATGAAGACCTGCAGAGGGACCTGACGAGACTAGAGGAGTGGGCAAAAAAATGGCAAATGAGTTTCAATGTAGACAAATGCAAGGTCATGCATGTAGGGAAAAAGAACCCGATGTTCAGCTATAAAATGGGGGGAATATTGCTAGGGGTGAGCGACCTTGAAAAAGACCTGGGGGTGATGGTGGACGCAACATTGAAGCCATCGGCGCAGTGTGCGACAGCCTCAAAGAAAGCAAACAGAATGCTGGGCATCATCAAAAAGGGTATCACAACCAGGACGAAAGAAGTCATCATGCCACTGTATCGTGCAATGGTGCGCCCGCACCTGGAATACTGTGTCCAGTACTGGTCGCCGTACTTCAAGAAAGACATGGCAGTACTCGAGGGAGTCCAGAGAAGAGTGACAAAACTGATAAGAGGTATGGAAAATTTTTCATACGCTGACAGGTTAAAAATGCTGGGGCTGTTCTCCCTGGAGAAGAGGAGACTTAGAGGGGACATGATAGAAACCTTCAAAATCCTGAAGGGCATAGAGAAAGTGGACAAGGACAGATTCTTCAAACGGTGGGGAACCACAAGCACTAGGGGTCACTCGGAGAAATTGAAAGGGGACAGGTTCAGAACAAATGCTAGGAAGTTCTTTTTTACCCAGAGGGTGGTAGATGCATGGAACGCTCTTCCAGAGGTTGTGATAGGCCAGACCACAGTACAGGGGTTCAAGGAAGGTTTGGATAGGTTCCTAAAGGATAAAGGGATTGAGGGGTACAGTTAGAAGCAGAGGTAGGATATAAAAATGGTCAAATCACTTCACAGGTCAAAGGACCTGGTGGGCCACCGCGGGAGTGGACCACTGGCGGGATGGACCTCTGGTCTGACCCAGTGGAGGCAACTTCTTATGTTCTTATGTATACAGATTGAGATCTTTGTCTGTCCCCATACGCCTCATGACGAAGACCACACACCATTTTAGTAGCCTTCCTCTGGACCGATTCCATCCTTTTTATATCTTTTTGAAGGTGCGGCCTCCAGAAGTTTATACAATATTCTAAATGATGTCTCACTAGAGTCTTATACAGAGGCATCAATACCTCCTTTTTCCTACTGGCCGTACCTCTCCCTATGCAACCTAGCATCCTTCTAGCTTTCGCCGTCACCTTTTCAACCTGTTTGGCCACTTTAAGATAATCACATCCAATCCCACCCAAATCCCGCTCTCCTGTCGTGCACATAAGTTCTTCACCCTCTAAACTGTACCGTTCCCTCGGGTTTTTGTAGCCCAAATTCATGGCCTTGCATTTCTCAACTTTAAATTTTAGCTCCCAAATTTCAGACCATGCTTCGAGCTTCGCCAGGTCTTTCCTAATGCTCTATCCATCCCCCTCCCTCCTTTATATATTATTTTATCTCGATGTATTATTTTTTTACCACCTCTTGTACCTTCCTCCCCTGTCATGTCAGTGTCAAGTAATATATGTAACCTCCCCCTCCACATTTACCCCCTCTTTCACTAAAGCGCTAGCTGTTTTAGCGTGCACTAAATGCTAATATGTTCATAGAATGTAACGGATGCGTTAGCATTTAACACACGCTAAAACGGCTATCGCGCCTTGGTAAAAGAACCCCTTAATTATCATGTGGTGGAACTTTTTTTTTATTTTTTACTTTAACTTGCTTTTAAATATTTTTATTGACTGTAAACCGTCTAGATAAATTTTGATGGACGGTATATCAAAGAAATAATAAACTTGGAAACTTGGATAGATCCAAACTTTAGAATTCTCAATCATAACTGAAAGAATGGAGGTATAATCCACATTCATATACACTTCCCCCTCCCCATTCGCAGTTTCGGCAATCGCGATTTCACATATTCGTGATTTTTTGGGGAGGGGGAAAAAAGAAAAAAAAAAGCATTGTTAAGTCTTTCCCCCGGCATCCCGGCCTTATCTGGTGGTCTAGCGGGCTTTCGGGGCAGGAGCGATCTTCCTACGCTCCTGCCCCGTGCAGATTGCCATTAGGAAATAGCTGTAGGGAATTCCCGTCGTAGTCTCGAGAAACTACGGGAACTCACAGCAGCCATTTCCTAATGGCGATCTGCACAGGGCAGGAACGTAGGCAGATCGCTCCTGCCCCAAAAGCCCGCTAGACCACCAGGTAAGGCCAGGAAGGCGGGAGGGAGGCAGGGGTGGGTAAGAGCCGGATATTTGCGATTTTTCCCCATTCGCGGTCCGGCTCTGCCCCTATCCCCCGCGAATCCAGAGGGAGAAGTGTAAATATATATATTCCCAGTAAGCCCCATATTTCCAAAAGAAATTATACTTCCTACTACCATTATTGCTACTTACCATTTCAATAGCACTGCTGGATGTATGCAGCGCTGTACATTAAAACGTTCAGGAGGCAGTTCCTGCTCAATAGAGCTTACAATCTACTCAAACAGGACAAGTAGGGGGTTAGGGAGTTTCTCAAGAACGGGTGCTTTACAAGCGAGTGGGGGTTAGGAGTTAAAAACATCCTTGAAGAAGTGAGCTCTTAGCCAGGATGTGAATACTGCCAGGGACGAAGCTTGACGCACTGACTCAGGCCGTCTGTTCCAGGCATAAGGCACAGCAAGGGAGAAGGAACCTAGGCCCCGATGCACAAAGGTTTCCTATTGAACTCTTCTGCCGATTCACAAAACAGTCCTCCGTAGCAGATCGTCAGTAGCAGCCACCGAGAATCCTAAGCTAAAGCATTACAAGGAGCTCATTAGTATTCTGATGAGAACTCGGTGCAATGCACAGCAGGGAAACACACTGTTTCCCCTGCAAACTTCACCGATAGGATCTGAGCTGTCATTCTTACTTTCCTGTCAGTGCCTGAATGCTGATTGGCTCAGGCACTGCCAGTAAAGGCCCTGACAACTATTTAAAAACAAAGCAAAACAATCCTCCCTCCCACTGATCCCCCGGCCAAAGCCATTCCCCCCCCCCCCCAACACACACTCCTGTACTTTTTTTTTTTTTTTTAAGGGCTTTCTAACCATCCACCACCCTGTCCATAATGAAATACTTGATTATTTTTTTAAAAAAATTCTTTATTTGTTTTTGAAATCAATTACATAGTGCATAACAGATGAACAATCAAGTATTATAACATATTGCATTCTATTCCAACAAATTGATACAAAGCTGTTTAACGCCCCCCCCCACCCTCCCCCCTCCCCTCCTGGATGTGTATAAAAATCTTTCATGAATCAAAGGGAAATAATGTTAATAATTCACATTTATATCTTACAATACTTTGTTAACGGGCCCCAAATTTCCTTCAATTTGTTATAGTATCCCTTCTGTAAAGAATTAATATTTTCAAACTTATATATCTGGCATAAGGATTCCCACTAGAAACTATAATTTAAGTTATCCCAACTTTTCCAATTTTTCATTATAAGCTGTCGTGATGAGGAGCAATTTATTCTGGTTTGCATTGATTGGTTTCTTGGGGAACAATATCGTTCCAAACAATATTACATCATATGATAATGATAATGGAACTTCCAATATCGTAATAATTTGACCCCCAAATGGATTTCCAGAATTTAAGTATCGAGGGACAATACTATAGCAAATGATCCAGTGTCCCTATATCGATGTTTTCTGAGGTTATTCCCAAATCTCATAAAGAAAGAAAGAGCCATTGCTGTAGAGGGCAGGAAGTTCTACAAGGTACTGCTTCTAGTGTGACTAGAAGAAGAAGAAGCAGATGAGAGGTGGGTGTGTTCTCTAAGATCTATTACTTGAAATGAAAGATCGTTAACTGGCACTACTCCCAAGGCTCCACTCACCAAACAGGAGGGGATGACAAGGTAAAGAGAGGTGATGGGACCCAAAATATGAAAAAGAAAAGACAGAGGAGTAAGTGATTCAAGAACCTGAGACAAAGCGGGGACAATTAGGACATGAAATGAAAAGAGAACGTGGAATTACCAAATTACTATTGTAAAATCCAGGACCCATGGCCCCAACCCCAGGCCTGCCCAGACCTGCCCCGTTCTGCCCTTCAAGCCAGTTCTTACCCCAGTCTCGCACACACACCCCAGCTCCACCCCCTAAGCTGGCTATGTGCTATTTGCAGGCCGGAAGCTATTCCTGGCTGGCTAAATAGCACTGAATATTGGGCCCACTGAACACTCTGACAGCTTGAAAAACATAGATGTCTATTTTTTAAAAATGGCTGACATATACCTCTATGTTCTGAAAAAGCAACAAACATAATGGGCCCGTTAGTCAAACCATGGGACATTGCAGTTTGGGCCTTTAAGCGAATGGCGCAAGAGAAAAGATAAAGAGCAAAGATAAGTTATATAGCTCTGTGTGCATGCTGAGTACAATCAGTAATGTTGATTTCAGCTTAGTATATGAAGCAGCAAAATAGCTGACTTCTGATCTGATACAAGGGGTAGTCAAAAAGAAGACCAGAAAAGTTTGATAAAAATAAGATGGATTAAGAAGTATATAAAATTTGCTACGATAGAGTAGTAAAAGGTAGGTGTGTGTATGTGGAGGGGGGGGGGGTGTCGATGAAAGATAACCATGACCACATAAATTAAGGGTAAAAGTCATTATGATCCCTTTAGTGGTATTCTGAGACACTATCCCTCCTGTGGATCTGGCATTTGAATGCCCAAGGTGTTTTTGACTGGCTCTATCTTAACCGCTAAGTCAATATTCAGCACTGACCAGTTAAATTATAATGAGCAAAAATAGGACTGCTATTTAAGTGGTCTAATTTGCCTACTAAACCTGAATCCTGAATCAAAGCTGAATCCTGAATCAAAGCTGAATCCTTCCAGTTATTGTGCGATATAGCCTGTTACTGCAAACATTCAGTGGAGATAACAAGTTATCTCACTACTTGTTCCTCTGATCCCTTCCCCCACCCATGTACTGATCATCATCTCTCCTACTGTCATCCCCACTATCTGTCATATTCTCAACCTCTCTCTCTCTCTACTGCAACTGTACCCAAAGCCTTCTAACATGCCATAATTATGCCGCGCCTCAAAACACCCTCACTGGATTGGCCACCATGAGAACAGGCTACTGGGCTTGATGGACCATTGGTCTGACCCAGTAAGGCTATTCCTATGTTCTTCCCCTACAATAATCATCCTATATCCCTCCTCCCCTTCTTACCTCATAGTCTAAACAGTGTCATTTTGCTCACGTCACCCCTCTCAAGTCACTTCATTGGCTCCCTGTACGCTACTGCATATACACATCTCCCTCCGTATCCAAGGGGGTTAGGGGCAGAGCCGATCCGCAAATATTTAAAAAACGCAAATAATATTCGGGCCAGTTCTGCCCCTAACCCCCGCTTCCCCCCGGCTATTTTAAACCCTGTAAGCCCCCCCCCTTAAGCCTTACCTGGTGATCTAGCGGGTTTTCGGGGCAGGAGCGATATTCCCATGCTTCTGCCCCGTGCAGATCACTCACAGGAAATGGCTTCCTTGAGCTCCCGTAGTCTCCCGAGCCATTTCCTGTGAGCGATCTGCATGGGGCAGGAGCGTGGGAAGATCGCTCCTGCCCCAAAAACCCGCTAGACTACCAGGTAAGGCTTAAGGGGGGGGCTTAAAACTGCGAATAACCATATCCGCGGATACTGAAATCGTGGATTTGGAGGGGGAAGTGTAGTTCAAACTCCTCTTACTAACCTACAAGTATATTCGCTCTGCAGCTCCTCAATATCTCTCCTCTCCCTATACTCCACTCCAGAAACTCCATAGGGCAAGTCTCTCTTTGTACCCTTCTCCTCTACTGCCAGCTCCAGACTCTGTCCCTTCTGTCTTGCTGCACCATATGCCTAGAACAGGGGTGCCCAACGCGTCGATCGCGATCGACAGGTCGTTCGCTCAGGCGACCCCAGTCGATCGCACAGCAGGTTCCCTTCTTCCCTTCTCTTTTTTTCCCCTCCTGACTGGCCCGCCTCTTAAAGAACGCTGGCCAATCAGAGTGCTGGAAGGGCAGGGTGAAGGTCAGTGGGGGACGGAACTCAGCGCATCACAAGAAATAGAAGCGCCTGTAATGATTGAGGTAAGAGCGAGGCCTAATGCTGCCCGATATACAATTTAAAAAACCCCAAAATCGGCCTCCCAATCAGTGGCATACCGAGGTGGGGCGGTCCGCCCCCGCCCCGGGTGCACGGCTTGGAGGGATGCACAGCCGTCCGGGTCCTCCTGCCCTTCCTTTCCACCAGTCTGCGCACGGGGCTTGCACCCGCCGCCCAAATGGTGCTGTTGGTTATCGCGAGACTCGCGGGAGTTGACGGCACCATTCGAGCGTCGGCGCGGGACCAGGCAGGCGCGAGTCCCAAGCGCGGACCGGGGGAAAAGAAAGGCAGGATGACCCGGACCTGGCCGGCTGTGCACCCCTCCAAGCCGTGCACCCGGGCAGATCGTCCCCCTTCTAAATCTACTTGTCTTTTATTCAGTTCCACTAATGAGCATTGTGACAGGCAGTTCTTATGGGGCAGTTGTTGGAGGTATTTCTTTGTTTTTCTGTGCCTAAGTATTCTATTAATTTAACTTCCTTATTCCTGTGGGGATCTCCAAAGGGGACGAATAGGAGACGGCCGGTGGCAGGTGGTACTTTAGCGATCCTTGCAGGTTGCCATAGGCCTCAGGAGCTGTCTTCCCTCTGCCGTGGTCCTGCCCCTCCTCTAAGTCAGAGACAGGCTTGGGGCAGAGGGAAGACAGCTCCTGAGGCCTATGGCAACCTGCAAGGATCGCTAAAGTACCAGCGATCCTCTCTGCAGACTGCTCTCTGCTGGAATTAGGTAAATGGATGTGGGGAGGGTAGGCCTTCGGGGGGGGGTGCAGTCCTTCAAGAGGTAGTGCAGGCCTTCAGAGGGGGAGTCAACCTTTGAGGGGGAATGTGCAGACCTTCAGGGGGGGTCAGGCCTTCAGGGGAGGGGGGCTGTATAATAAAAAAATATTTGAACATAAATACAAAGTATACTCGGTGTGTATGTATATATATATATATAAAAATAAATATATATATGTTTAGCATTTTTATTGTTGGTAGATCATTTTGACTTGGTCATTTTAAAAGTAGCTCTCAAGCCCAAAAAGTGTGGGCACCCCTGGCCTAGAACAACCTGCCTGACTCAATACATCATGCTCCATCTCCAGCTGAAAGCCCACTAACCCTACCAATTTGTTTGTCATTCCCTCTGTAGTCCCCTACCCTCTCTAATTCGTCTTCCTTTTGTATTTCCCTACATGAGCAGCATATAGTGATTCACCACTTCTGTCCAGTGTGCCTTTCATAATTAGATTATAAGCTATTTCGAGTAGGAACCGTCTCTCACGTGTTTAATGCGTCTAGTAGCACTATAGAAATTAGAAATTGTAGTAGTAGTATCTCATGCTCAATATTTGTAGTTGGCTGCCATTTCTTGCTGGTTAAATAGCTTTGTATATTGGGGAGATTATGCCAGAGCCTGTAGTATACATTGCCACTTTGACCCTGATGACATTTTAGATACTACCACTGCATGTAACTGGTCGGTGGTGTAGTAACGGGGGGGAGGGGTAAGGAGGGCAGCCTGTCCCGGGCGCCATGTTGGTAGGAGCACCGGCACCGCTCCTCCAAACTGCCCCCTCCACATCTTCCCACTCCTCCCTCGACACCTCTGGTTGGTCGCCCCCGCGAGCAACAGCTTCAACATTTTCCTCGAGACTGCATCAGCTCTCCTGCTGGCATCACTTCCAGGCGCTGCACATAGGAAATGACGGAGGGAGAGCCGCCAGGGTCGTAAGGAGCAAACTGAAGTTGTTACTCGCGGCAGTGAAGAACTAGAGGTACGGGAGAAGGGAAGAGGGATGCGCACATGGCAGGAGGGGGATCGGGGAAGGAGTGGGGGGTGCGGAGATGAGGGCGGGGCGCCTCTGCCCCAGGACGCTTTTCACCCTCGCCACGTCACTGTAACTGGCATTTGCACGTCCATTCCTGGAGGTACTTTAAAGTAGGCGCTGCATTGGCTGTTCCTGTTCAAAAATATTCGCAGAACTTGACGCGTTCTGACCTGGGTAAGGAAACGAGGCAGTCGGTCTATTAGATCCAACGTGGACAGTAGACAAGAAAGACCATAGGAAGAAAAGTGGTCTTTAATCAATGCTCCCAGGAAATGGTGCCCAACATGGCCACGTTTCGCCAGCTAGGCTGCGTCAGGGGCATACATCCAGTTGGTGACACACAACTGCTTCCACCAGTGCTGAAAGAAATAATCCTGGGTAGGGTTGCCAGATTTCCTCTTTGGAAAAAAAGAGAATGCCTGGCCCCGCCCTGCTCCACCCTTAATCCTGCCCCATTCTGCCTCCAGCTTTTCCCAATTCCTCTCCCCAGCCCCGCCCCCACACAAATCTCCCCAAGCTTGAAGGCCACATTAGGAAGCCTTTGCGCAGGCGGGGGCATCTTCGCAATGTCAAACGCATGTGCGGGTGCACATGACATCGTCACGGAGATGGCTGTGAATGCGCAAAGGCTTGCAGACGCTGCCTCTGAGCTCAGGACTTCCAAAATCCCGGATAAACTGCCGGGTTTTGGGAAATTCCTCCGGGCGTCCGGACAGTCCTCTAAAAAGACATGTGGTAACCCTAATCCTGGGTCCGTTACAACTGATCATGAATGTTTTGTTGAGATATTGCCTTTTGCATTTTAAAACTTGCATCGAATCTGAATTGAAGCCGCTGTTTAAAAGTTATTTGTTCCGATTACAATTCCACCGTGCTACTCTTCAGAATCCCAAGCCGGCATTGCAGGAGCAGCCGAACAGTGGACTCGGGGAAGGACATTTGGAAAGCTGAGTTCATCAGAGGTGACGGATGTTTATGCTGATGCATCTGAAAAGTGGAGTGGTCCCCCCCCCCCAAAAAAAAAAATGCCTGAACCAGCTTCTTTGTCATTTTGTCTGCAAAACTTCAAGAAATAAAAATTCACAGGAAGAAGAACAAAAGTGTGGGTCCAAAACTGACCTATTTGGAGACACAGTCCATCCTCCCCCAGCCCACAGGAACAAGAAAGCTCAGTTGAGGAAGCTGACAATTACTGATGCAGCAGAAGAAACAATAAATTGCAGAACAGAGCCGATAATGGCGTGGAATCCCCGCCCTCTTCCAATCCATTGTCCTCTTGAGCGGTGAATATTACTTCTCAGGGAGAATTCCCTTCGTCTAATGAGCTACCCTGCATCACAAGGGCAGATGGATCACTTTTCACAGGGCTGTGATTTGATTCCCTTTTGCTTAGTCACCATCGCCTTTGATATTCCATCGACTTTATTCTCTCTCTCTTAATTTTGTGGGATAACAGCTGTCACAATAAAATGTCAGTCAGAGCCATCTTTTATACTGGCTTGTCACTGCATTGCAAGTTAGCATGACAGAGGAGACACTGATTTGGAGTCCTCAAGCTTCCTTTATTTAGAAGCCACGAGATGAGGCCCCATCTGACCCAGAGGTTAAAGGTCAGTCCCTAGGGGCCCGAGTGAGTTGTTCAGCTATGGGTGGATAATCCCCAATGAGTGGCTCTCAGTGATGGATTTCTTTATCACATGGTCTTCATTTAAAATAACAACACAATTAACAAGACCGCTAGAAATCCATGACTCAGACAAACGCTTAAGGGTTTGGATGAAAGGTAATTGCCAGCTAATCCATGAGACCACTATGACATTTGCCAGGCATACAGGAGAGGGAAGGAGGGGGGGGGGAAGGTTTCTCTGTGATAAGTATTGTTTCTTAGCAGTTCAAATAAGAAATTCTACAGGTTGGTTTCCAGAATCTTCACCTGTTTTATATCATAAATAAAACACAACACGGAATTCCAGCAGGGGTTATAGCAGTGGTTCCCAAACCTGTCCTGGGGGACCCCCAGCCAGTCAGGTTTTCAAGATATCCCTAATGAATATGCATGAGAGAGATTTGCATACCTGTTACTTCCATTATATGCAAATCTCTCTCATGCATATTCATTAGGGATATCTTGAAAAGCTGACTGGCTGGGGGGTCCCCCAGGACAGGTTTGGGAACAACACAAATGTCATAATTCACAGAAAAACACATAGGCACTCATTGTCAAAGCACACGGATGTCTCAAAATGCCCCCAAAAGTCCAAATCTAAATTTTCAAAAGGGAGAATTTGAAAATCCTACACTACAGTTCACTCAAATAGCAGAAGGGGAGGGAGGTGTTGTGGGATTGTTTAGGGTGGGGCTAGGGAGGGCCCAAATTGAAATGTCCAACAGCAATAATAGATTGGGAAGAAACGTCCAAATCAAAAAAGAAGGGCATCCTAATTTGGACTTGCTTCAATCTTGTCCAGGGTATAAAAAGGTGCCCTGAGCGGTATTGCTGGGGAAAAAGGCGATTTTGCTCTGCTGGATTACTGTGGACTCTCCGACACTTTCTCGCTGGCGAACGCTCATGATCCACCAGGCTTCTATGGAGAGGCTCTGTTTTTCTTCCATGTACACTGATCAAGGACGGTTATTTTGTACTTGTTGGAAGCCTTTTTGGGACACTTTAACGCCTAGAGCACGTAGTCATATATTGAATGTTTAAATTACTCCGAAGGAACTGCACCGGATTGCATGTGTGTTCTGTTTCTGTAGGGATTGGGGATGGGAGGGCGGGATGGGGGGAGGGGGACAGATATGGTTTCTGGTGAAGAAGTGATGAATATTGGTAATCTCTCTGTATTGTTGTACACCATTACCATACTGGAGTGTGTGGCGCAGTGGTTGAAGCTACAGCCTCAGCACCCTGGGGTTGTGGGTTCAAACCCCACGCTGCTCCTTGTGATCCTGGGCAAGTCACTTAATCCTCCATAGCCCCAGGTACATTAGATAGGTTGTGAGCCCACCGGGACAGACAGGGAAAATGCTTGAGTACCTGATTGTAAAAACCGCTTAGATAACCTTGATAGGCGGTATATAAAATCCTAATAAAACTTAACTTAAAACTTACTGTGATTTTGTATTTCTAATTTCAAAAAAGCAATAAAATATATTTGGAAAAAAAATAAAAAAAAGGTGCCCTGATTGAGTAACTGACTACTGGAGGGATTAAGGCATGACCCCTCATGAATCCCCAGTGGTTACTACTGTCCCCCCCCTCTCTCGCCCCTGAAATTGACACTGCAAAGGAAGACCAGATTCCCTCACAACATCAGATATTATGGTTTATGGCTTTTTAATCTTGTTATGCCGCTCGTTCATTTTACTGGTCTAGGCGGTTTATTTTACTTAAAAATTAATATACCGCATAAAAACTATGCGGTTTGCAAAATTACATGGAAACATATTTAAGAAATGCTAAACATGTTTCAACAAGACAAACGCAAAAGGCCATTAACTAACGGTATCATTATTAAAATCTTCTTTTAAATTCATCCTACAAGATGGAAACACAAAATCCCATAAAATCATTTACAGGACAGGAAGGCATGAACAGAGAATAGCATTAGCACAGGAAGGCATTGACAAATAACCGCGCTTTCAACATTTTCTTAAAGTTCGCTGTCCCATCACAGAATACCAGGCAGCGCATTCCAGATTTTGGCGCCAGCTACAGACAAAATTGTTCCCCCAATCTTAACATGAGAGACTAACATCCGCAGAGGTTTGGTCAGCAGGAGACCTGAAGTAATGATGCCGTTATACAGATCCATGGTGAGGCCTCACTTGGAGTACTGTGTTCAGTTCTGGAGACCACACTACCGTAAAGACATACTAAGAATTGAGTCGGTTCAACGAATGGCGACAAGGATGGTCTTGGGGCTCAAGGATCTCAGGTATGAAGAAAGACTAAAAAAGTTGCGGCTGAGGAAAGAAGAGAACGGGGAGACATGATTGAAGCGTATAAGTACATCACGGGACGCATCGAGTCGGAAGATGATCTCTTCTGTCTCATGGGACCCTCAAACACCAGAGGGCATCCGATGAAAATCAGGGGAGGGAAATTTCGTAGCGACTCCAGAAAGTACTTCTTCACCGAGAGAGTGGTGGATCATTGGAATAGACTCCCATTGCAGGTGATTAAGGCCAGCAGCGTGACGGATTTTAAGAAGAAATGGGATATTCACGTGGGATCTCTAGGGGAGTGAACTCTGGGGGGGCGGATAATTGGAATGGGCAGACTTGGTGGGCTATAGCCCTTTTCTGCCGTCTTTTTCTATGTTTCTAACATCTTACCCTCCAAACTCAGTTTCATACTATTTTCAGATCTCAAACATTTTCTGGGTTGATAGATTTAAAAAAAAACAAAAAAACCTTTACACGATACAATCAAATAAAACCAAAATGAAGAAAAAGAAAGAACTCCATTGGTAGATAGAATAGACCTAACTCACACAACAACCATACAGAATAACATTCACTCCTAAATAAAATAATAATGTCATATTAAGATTTCACAGGATTGCTCACTGAGGAGCCACAAATTATTTTAAAAACATGGATTAATTCAGATTGGATTGAATCTTCTCCGAATGCTTCTTTAAAAAAAAAAAACACTACACGTTTTTAACATAGTTTCAAAAGATTTTAATTTTTCCTCTAATCTTAACTCTCGGTATAAGTGATTCCATAAATACGGAACTGCAAAGTAGAATGCCTTATTTCACGTAGAGTCCCGCCTTGCTCTATTAACCGAAGGGAGTACTAACCTGTTGTCTTGAATAGATCTTAAAGTTCTTGACAGGTGAATAAGGAATTAGAAAGGAATGTAAATAGTCAGGCTGTAATGAATAAAAAACTCGATGTGCAAGAATTAAATCGATGTGCAAGAGTTAATTCGATGTGCAAGAGTTAAATCAAATTCTATAGTGACAGGTAATCAATGATATTGCAAATAGAGAGGTGTAATCTTATCGCCCAAAACTTTTATTGCAGTGTTTCGCATAGTTTGTAATCTTTTCAGATTCCTTTTTGATGTTCCCAAGTACACAACATTACAGTAATCCAACTTTGAGATAATTAAAGCAAGGAGAAGAGTGTGTAAGTATTTCTCTTGAAATAGTCCCACACGTAGAATTCATATGTTCACCTATCCGACAATAAAGGCCTGCCACTACAAAAGATTCCTGGACAAAACTCTCGCCTTCCAGGCAGGTAAATGGAGCGATTGACTGCGTAACATTATCATGCATTCCTCATCCTACTTCAATTTTAGAAAATCAGTAAAAACGAATTTGTTTAATCGATTTGTAACCTAAGAATCTTATAGTTTTTCACTTCTTCCATTCTGTAAGCTTGTATTCGATGACTTTGTATTGTGACCACTTCGCTGACTGTCCAGCACCTCTTGTTGTAAACCGCCTCAAACTATCATGGCTTTGGCGGTATATAAGAATAAAATTATTATTATTATTATTAATGAATAGAATTCTTTTTTAATGACCTCTGACACCTGTTTTTCAAAGGTCAGCTCGTAATCAACCCAAATCCCAAGATATTTAAAGTTTTTTACTAATGGAATTTTCCTTCCAAAAATTTCAACCTCCAAATTGGGTTGTAGATAGTGTCCTGTAATCCAACAAGATACACATTTGTCAAAAATGAGGACTAATCTGTGGTCAGATAACCATTGAGCAATTGTTACAAGTCCTTTCTTCACAGGATTCAAATTGGATCAATTTTAGCAATTAATAAGATGTCATTGGCATAGCAATATACTCTAAAGTCCATCTCTTGAATCAGAGAGATTAAAGGTGCTAAGAAGATGTTAAATATAAAGGCAATAGAGTAGATCCTTGAGGAAGTCCGCAAGATAATTGATACTTTTTTGAGATTGCTGTCTTTCCTTTCATTGAATATGTTCTATTGCACAAAAAAGATCCAAACCTGAATACAGCAGCAAGCAGGTCTAAAAAGTAGCCTAGACAGTAGAGTAGACTGAAAGACAGAGGACCAAGGTTCAAATCCTACTTCAATTTTCTTGTTTGTTTGTTTTTTACTTTTGAATTGTGAGCCCTAAGATATCCCACTTGCCTGTCCTATGCTTTCTTAAACTCAGACACAGTCTTTGTCTCCACCACCTCTACCGGGAGATTATTCCATGCATCTACCACCCTTTCTATAGAAAAAAGTATTTCCTTAGATTACTCCGGAGCCTATCACCTCTTAACTTCATCCTATGCCTTCTCATTCCAGAGCTTCCTTTCAAATTAAAGAGATTTGCCTCATGCGCATTTATGCCACATAGGTATTTAAATGTCTCTGTCATACCTCCCCTCTCCTACCTTTCCTCCAAAATATACATATTGAGATCTTTAAGTCTGCTTTTTCTTATGATGAAGACCACAGACCATTCTAGTAGCCTTCCTCTGGACCGACTCCATCCTTTTTATATATTTTTGAAGGTGCGGTCTCCAGAATTGTACACAATATTCTAAATGAGGTCTCACCAGAATCTTACACAGTGGCATCAATACATGCATATTCCTTGTGGATATCCTGAAAACCTGACTGGCAAGGGGATACTCCAGAACCGACTTGGGAAGCACTGAACTGGTAGAGAGGGGGGAACGTGGAAATATAATATAAGAACATAAGCAATGCCTCTGCTGGGTCAGACCTAAGGTCCATCGTGCCCAGAAGTCCACTCACGCGGCGGCCCAACAGGTCCAGGACCTGTGCAGTAATCCTCTATCTATACCCCTCTATCCCCTTTTCCAGCAGGAAATTGTCCAGTCCTTTCTTGAACCCTAGTACCGTACTCTGCCCTATTACGCTCTCTGGAAGCGCATTCCAGGTGTCCACCACACGTTGGGTAAAGAAGAACTTCCTAGCATTCGTTTTGAATCTGTCCCCTTTCAACTTTTCCGAATGCCCTCTTGTTCTTTTATTTTTCAAAAGTTTGAAGAATCTGTCCCTCTCTACTCTCTCTATGCCCTTCATGATCTTATAAGTCTCTATCATATCCCCTCTAAGTTTCCTCTTCTCCAGGGAAAAGAGACCCAGTTTCTCCAATCTCTCAGCGTATGAAAGGTTTTCCATCCCCTTTATCAGATGTGTCGCTCTCCTCTGAACCCTCTCGAATAACGCCATGTCCTTCTTAAGGTACGGCGACCAATATTGGACACAGTACTCCAGATGCGGATGCACCATCGCCTGATACAATGGCAGGATAACTTCTTTCGTTTTGGTTGTAATACCCTTCTTGATTATGCCTAGCATTCTGTTTGCCTTCTTAGCGGCCGCTGTGCACTGTGCCGTCGGCTTCATTGTCATGTCCACCATTACCCCCAAGTCCCTTTCTTGGGTACTCTCATTCAATAACATCCCTCCCATCGTATAGTTGTACCTCGGGTTTCTGTTTCCCACATGTAATACTTTACATTTCTCAACGTTGAACTTCATCTGCCATCTCGTCGCCCATTCCCCTAGTTTGTTCAAGTCCCTTTGCAATTCTTCACAGTCCTCTTTAGTCCGAGCTCCACTAGTGATTAAATACTTGAAAATATGAATGCACAAAACTCAAATCTTTGCCACAGGAGAGGAATCAGAGGCCCTGCTATAAAACTGCAAGGAAGGAGATTCAGAAGCAATAATGGGAGTTACCTTTTTACGGAAAGGGTGGTGGATGACTGGAATGCTGTCCAAAAGGAGAATTTGGTAGACAAAAGCAGTTATGGTATTCAGAAAGGCAGGGGATGAACCGAGATTGACTTAATGACGAGGAGATAGAAACCAAGCATGGGCACCTCCACTCGGAAAACTATGAATCTAATCTAATCTAATCTAATCCTTAGATTTGTATACCGCACTATCTCCACGTTCGTAGAGCTCGACGCGGTTTACAGTAGGAGAAATAGGAAGGAACTACAACAGAGGGTTAGAGGTAGAAGTGTGAAGAAAATTTAGAGGACTTGGGATGACAAGATATGAGTTTCCTTGATTCCTAAGTTGGAGGGAGACTTACATTTTTTGAGAAAAGCCAGGTTTTCAGATGTTTGCGGAAAACTTGGAGAGAGCTCAAGTTCCGAAGAGGGGAGGTAAGGTTGTTCCAGAGCTCAGTGATTTTGAAGTGGAGGGAGGTCCCTAGCTTTCCTGTGTGGGAAATGTCTTTTAGCGAGGGGAAGGATAGTTTTAATTTGTGGGAGGATCTGGTGGTATTAGGTATTAGTAACTAACACTTCCAAAAATTAGATTAAGCTGCACAGAACAAGCTGTTACAACCTTAAACAAAGACACTGGAGCAGCAGTTAATATTCGGACTTCTTCAGGGCAGGCTAGATGGATAATTTCAATCTTTATTAGGAATGGGCAGTCATGTCGAATGAATGTCATTGACCAATAAGGGTGCCCACATTTTCTTGACATTAACTTTTAGGAATGCCCACGATCCACCCACTGGCCTTTCGAGATTCATGCACTAGAATCTATGCATACAATTTTACAGAATACGCCTAGAAAGTTGTGTATATAAACAGTGGTGAGGCGAGGGGAAGTGGCACCCCTCCCCCCCACTCCTTCCTGCCACGCGCATGCCCCCGTTCCCTTCCCCCATATCTTTATCATTTTCCACGCAAGAGAACATAAGAACATAAGCAGTGCCTCCGCCGGGTCAGACCACAGGTCCATCCTGCCCAGCAGTCCGCTCCCGCGGCGGCCCAAACAGGTCACGACCTGTCTGAATCACCAGAAGGGGCCCCCTTGCCACCTTGGTTTCTCATTGAAGTCCTATCTTCCCATCAAAGTCCTAACCCTCCGGTCTTGCACATGCACGACCTGGTTGGGTTTCTATACTATTTTTTATTACCTGGTTAGCTTTCTATACCTGTGTTACATCCCAGCACCTCTCTCAGTATCCCACGATCCCTTTATCCCTCAGAAATCCGTCCAATCCCTGTTTGAATCCCTGTACCGTACTCTGCCTGATCACTTCCTCCGGTAGCGCATTCCAAGTGTCCACGACCCTTTGTGTGAAAAAAAACTTCCTTGCATTTGTTTTGAACCTATCTCCCTTCAGTTTCTCCGAATGCCCCCTCGTACCTGTTGTCCCCCTCAGTCTGAAGAATCTGTCCCTATCCACCCTCTCTATGCCCCTCATGATCCTGAAGGTCTCTATCATATCTCCCCTGAACCTCCTTTTTTCCAGAGAGAAGAGCCCCAGCCTATCCAACCTCTCGGCGTATGGGCAGTGTTCCAGCCCTTTTACCAGTTTCGTTGCTCTCCTTTGGACTCTCTCAAGTACCGCCATGTCCTTCTTGAGGTGCGGCGACCAATACTGAACGCAGTATTCCAGATGTGGACGCACCATCGCTCGATACAATGGCATGATGACTTCCCGCGTCCTGGTTGTTATGCCCCTCTTTATGATGCCCAGCATCCTGTTGGCTTTTTTCGAGGCTGCTGCGCACTGTGCAGATGGCTTCAGTGATGCATCCAAGAGCAATAGCACAAACTTGCTGCCTGCGTCACGTCGGCTATCCGTAACTTTACTAGGGCGCGAGGCACAGAAGTGACATCAGAGAGAGGCGAAACCGACGCTGTAATGCTGCTCGTGCAAGAAAAATTAAAGAGGCACGAGGAGAGGGAAGAGGCACACGTGCGTCAACAGAGGGGAAGGAGGGGGAAGCGGAGAGGAGGATGGGTGCGTGTGCCCTTTACAAATACCGTGCCCTGCACCCCATGCTGTTCCACACTGCAAATATCGTCAAATTATCCTCCCCCCCCCCTCCTTTATCAAACTGCACTAGAGATTTTTAGCATGGGCCAGCAAGGTTAAGTGCTCCGAAGCGCAAAGGGATTCTATGAGCATCTGAGCATTTACCATACCAGCTTGCGCTAAAAACCTCTAGTGCAGTTTGATAAAAGGGGCCCTATATTTTTGAAGGCTGTACATAAAAAAGTATTTTGTTACTTAACATAACAACATAAGAATAGCCTCACTGGGTCAGACCAATGGTCCATCAAGCCCAGTAGCCCGTTCTCAGGTGGCCAATCCAGGTCACTAGTACCTGGCCAAAATCCAAAGTGTAGCAACATTCCATTCAGAATTCTAAACAATAACTAGATTCTGGAATCCCAAAGAGTAATAAAAGATTCCGGAACCCCAAGGAGTAGCAACATTCCACGCTACCGATCCAGGACAATGAGTGGCTTCCTCCATGTCTTTCTCATTAACAGACTATGGACTTTTCCTCCAGGAACTTGTCCAAACCTTTCTTAAAACCAGCTACGCTATCCACTCTTACCCCAACTTCTGGCAATGCGTTCCAGAGCTTAACTATTCTTTGAGTGAAAAAATATTTTCCTCCTATTGGTTTTAAAAGTATTTCCCTGTAACTTCATGGACTGTTCCCTAGTCTTTGTCATTTTTGGCATAGTGAAAAATCGATCCACTTGTACCTGTTCTACTCCACTCAGGATTTTGTAGACTTCAATCATTTCTCCCCTCAGCCGTCTCTTTTCCAAACTGAAGAGTCCTAACCGTTTTAGTCTTTCCTCATACGAGAGAAGTTCCATCTCCTTTATCATCTTGTTCGCTCTTCTTTGAACCTTTTCTAGTGCTGCTATATCTTTCTTGAGATAAGGAGACCAGAACTGAATGCAATACTCCAGATCAGTGGTTCTTAACCTGGGTTCGACCGAACCCCAGGGGTTCGGTGAGTCAGTCTCGCGGGTTCAGTGGAGGTCAAAACACACCTCCAACTCATACAGCGCTTCGGTCACGTTCAATCATCTATCAGTTATTCAGTGATTTTGATCAAGACTAATCGTGTACTCGGTTTCTTGATCTATCAATCAACAGCAGAAGTCACACTGATTTGCAGTAAATTTCATTATTATGTTATTATTATTCGAAATATAGGAGAACTTTTTTGTTTTCAACATTGATATTATTTTTTCCCTCACTGTATACCTATGTTTTGAATTTGTAAAAATCATATTTTATTTTTCCAATAAAGGGTTCGGTGAACACGCATATGAAACTGGTGGGGTTCAGTACCTCCAACAAGGTTAAGAACCACTGCTCCAGATGAAGTTGCACCATGGTTTCATCGTATTGTCTACGATGATACCCAGATTCTTTTCTTGGGCGCTATCCCCCAAGGTGGACCCTAGCAACAGGTAACTATGATTTGGGTTATTCTTCCCAATGTGCATCACATTAAATTTCATCTGCCATTTGGATGCCCAGTCTTCCAATTTCTAAAAGTCCGCCTGCAATTTTTCACAATCCGCGTGCGTTTTGACAACTTTGAACAGTTTAGTGTCATCTGCAAATTTTAATCACTTCACTCGTCGTTCCAATTTCCATATCATTTATAAATAAGTTAAATAGCACCGTTTCCAGTACAGATCCAAGTTTCAAATTTATTAAAATTTGATGAAACGCTAATAATAAATTCTAAGGGGCTCATAATCGAAAGAGAAAAACATCCAAAAACTGGCCTAAGTCGGCACTTGGACGAACATTTCTCAAAAACGTCCAAGCGCCGATAATAAAACCGGGTTTTGGACGTATTTAAAAACGACCTAGGCCTTCATAGTGCCGATCAACGTCCAAAGCTAAACGGGGCGTTTCGGGAGGCGTTTTGAAGGCGGGAGTTGGACTGGGACGTGGGCCAGCTTAGACTTAGTCATACAGCATGTAAAACCGAAAGTTTTACATCAGAGCTTAGACGGAACTTGGACGTTGTGACTTAGACCATATAAAACATAGTCTGAGCCACAAAAAGCCACCTAAACTCACCAGGTAAGCACTTCAAACACATAACACAGACCCCCACACGCTACCCCAGTGATCACCAACCCCCCCACCCCCATAAAAATTTTATTCACAACTTTAAATTACAGCCTCCAGACCATCATCAACTGGCCGCCTGGCATAGGAAAGCCTAGTTGTTTAGCCCAAAGGCAGCTTAAGTCATCTTGGGGGTGGGTTAGGGACCCATAGAGAAGAGGACCCATGCCCATAAGCCCCTGTAATCACTGCATTGATACTTAAACATGTGCACTCCCCTATACACCCCTAAAACCCTTTTTTACTGGCATATAAGTGGCTCCTGGAGCCATTAGGGCTATTGGAGTGGTAGATAAGTGGGTCTAGGGGTTTCTAGAGGTGGTTTGGGGGGGCTCACCATGACCTATAAGGGAGCTGTAGGGAGGAGAAGCCATGGCACCCTTTTTGTGAAGTTCACAGCAGTGCCCTGTAAGGTACCCCACTATTTAGATGGCATGTCTGGGTGTTCAATCCATCACTTTGCAGACCCCTCCCACGTCCAACAGGGCATGTTCTAGGTGTTTTGGACTTGGACGGAAAGTTGGATGGAAATGTGGTATAAAGATGGACGATTTAGCGGCTTGGATGATCAGATCAGCAGGATGTATAATTAGACGATTTTCTAAAGTAAAAAAAAGTTTGATGTCTCTTTCAAAAATGTGTCTTAGGCTCTTTTTAACTTTGGACGACTTGCAAGATGGACGTCACCGGCTTAGACGTCCCTTTCGATTATGCCTCTCCACGTGTTTTAACAATTACAAATTAAAATGGGGAACAATTAACATACTTGTTAATGAAAAGATGTAACATACATAAAAGCAAGAGGAGAGTGGGGGAACATGCTTTTAACCCGTGAGTTAAAACCACAGACTCACACTGCAGGGAAGGGCGGCAGAGAGCAGGAGAGTCGGCAGGGACAGGGCGGCAGAGAGCAGGAGAGTCAGCAGAGCTTGCCTTCTTGTGCTTTTTGCACAGAGGACATGTGTATAAAATGTTTTATTTTGTTGAGTTTATTTTTGTTTGGGATTTCAGGGCTGCAGGGCTGGGATTTCAGAACAGGACAGTCGGCAAGGACATGAGCGACTGGTCTTCAGCAGTCGCTTCTTTTTGGATCGGCCAGCCCGATCGATGTTCCTTCTTCTGTTTAGTGAATCACTGCCTTCCTACTTATGCATGCCATTTCCCCTCATTTGCATTTGCGGATCGGATCGGGTGCGGATTGGATCGGGCAGAAGGTTAGTGAATCGGGTCAGGACACAATCGGTAAGCTTAGTGAATCCAGCCCAAAGTAATATAAAGACCGCTCCCCTCAAAAAAAATGCCTGACACTGAGGTTTTTGTTTGAAAAACTGCTTGAGGGACTTGGGTGAGAAAAATGTCCTTTCCCAAACAAACTTTCTCCTCTGGAAAAACTTCCACCTCAGGACACTGAAACGCACAACTATTTTTTAGGTTGGCGTTTTTTCTGTAGCCTCATTGTGACTCCCTGGAAGATATGAAAGAATGAAGAAACTTTATTGAGTAACAGAAGACAAACAACATGGAGCTGTTTGAAAGAAAGGAGTTTGCCTCTTAGTAAATATTTAGACTGATACTCTCAGGTACAATTGAAAAAAGCCCACCAACCCTCCCTTATTCAAAAAGATGAAAATAACATTCTTCTATTGAAAAATACATTTCAAATTATGGTATTCCATTTGATTATATCATCGAGTCCCATATGATTTGCTGTTTGAAGATCAAAAATCCTATATTTTTCTCTTTGGGCCAATGGCATGGTTCCATGTTAAGATCAACTGCTGTACAATCTGTCCCATTTTCTCTTCATTTTTACTAGATCCTTTTATGAAAAAAAAAAACCAAACCTGTAACATAAATTTATTTTCCAAGGAGAACACCACAAAAATATTAGCTTTGGCAACTTTTGACATTCCTGATTTTACAATTGTTTTGATCTAATTTCCATGTTTGGTTGACTCATAGCTATTATCTCTGGTCTTTTTAAGAGACTTTACATTCAAAGATGTTATCTGTAGCCAGGCACTGATACCGCAGAGAATTCTTAGTAGATTTATATCACTGTAAATTATATGCCTCAATATGCAATAAATGCAGGGGACAGGCAACCAATTGAAAGATTTCAAAACAAGCAGGTAATAATATCCCACACTTAAATAGAAAAAAAAGGATTCTTATGTAATTAAGTTAAATTGTGGAAACCGAAGGTACAACCCTTTTCAATCATCTATATATACCAGTGGGAAGCAGTGCTTCAATTTTGAGTTTTCAATTGCTGGAATCTTGCAGAGCTTGCCTGTCCCTCACTATTGGAAATGTGATAATGAAACAGCACCTCCCACTGGCAGAGTTGTAGGTGGAGGACTCCCACTCAGTTCAGAAGAATAATGGGTATTTGATTACAGAATCTAGGTGCCTAGATTCCATTACAAATACTAGTAAAACCGGGTACCACTGTGCCTAACATTCAGGCACCTGACCTTACACAAGCCATAGAGCTGGCATAAGAGCAGACCCTTAAAAAATGGCAGGGACAAATGTAACTTACAGTTACATACATAAATAGGAGTCCCCTTGCTAACACACGGTATATAAGTTAAGCAGATAAATGCAGGGTAGGGTATAGGCCGGTATGAGTGAACATATGCACATAAGTACTAGAATTCTATAATCTATACACCCACATTTACCCACTTACATACGCAGACCCATGTAACAGATAGCAGGGCATTCAATGGATCATTTAAGTGCTGCTGCCTAAATGTTTGCTGTACCTATATTCGGTTATACTAATATTCCATAATGGACCCTAGGTGCCTAGGTTTTATTATAGAATGGACTTCTATCATGTAACTTGGTGCTCATAAATGAAAGGGCCTAGTTATAGAACTATCCTCTAGAATATACTTTGGGCTACTTGTTCTAGGTTATTCCTAGATATTGTCATGTTCAGGAGGATGCCCTTGCCCCAACCCATGAATCTGACCCCTAAAGTCCCTTGCTCATGAAAATCATGGGTTCTTGAAATACCAAGTACATCAGTAAATAGGGAATTCCCAAGCTGGAGGGGAGGAGAGAGCACAAATACTATGGGATTTAGTAGGGGTAGGGATAGTGAAGAGAGAAGACTTGATGAGGATGAGTATCCTTACTTCCAGCAGGTCCAGGGAGGTAGAGCTCCTAACAGGATCTGAAAGGGTAGAGGAACCTACTACTATGGCAGTGGAGGGACTTGAGAAACAAGGGGAGGAGCTGTCAAGGATTCCCAGAATTCATAGGAGAGCCCAAACCAGAGAAGAGACTAAAGAAGATACCAGATTTTTTTCCAGGCCTGATTTGCATATGATTTATGGACAGTTAAAAATCCCTGGATAATAAATTTGCTAAGGAAGGAATCGAGGGATTGGATCTTATCTTGTGAACTTTACAAACTAATCTTACAGTATGCATTGTCTTGGCAAAAACTGGATCCAGAATTTGTTTGTTCACCCTGAGTGGAAAAGCGGCCCAGAATCAGGACAACTGAGAGCAGTCAGCAGGATGCAATAAACAGTGACTCTCTTGGGTCATCCAGAACTGTGGACCTGCCTGGAAGGAAGAACCACCCTCTTTTTTTTTCTTGGTGGAGTGCTGGGCCCTTACATCTACATAGACCTGACTTGCCAGTGGAGAACCCCTACCTGCTATAATGTATAAGCTCTACATATTTGTGCCTCATTTAGAGTAGATGAATAGTGGGCCACACCTCTATGCCTACTGGCGTATATAGGCAGTTTTATATGTACCTCTACTGAAAATAAAACTCAGGTAGTAATTAGATATCTGGTACAGTGTTGAACAGTCTTTGGCGGTGCCTGGAGATTGTCCAGGTACTGCCAGTGGTTTAGTCGGTACAATTAAGACAGCATCTTATGTGGTCCTACATAAGGCATTGAGTGGTCCCGGCATCGGCATTGAGTAGTCAGATGGTTTCCAGATCTGTCTGGAGTCTGCTTCCAGACAACCCCTACCGCTGGTACCAATGGGAGCATATATTCAGCGGTACTCTCCACTTAGCAGCTACTGAATGTTTGCAAGTGACACGAATGGCATGGCCATGCTGAATAATCTACCTTTTACATATTATATGTATAAATATAGCAAGAACAGTTTCTGAAAGCCATCGGCTTGAGTACATGGGTGCCCAATTTCTGTCTGGGTAAAAGAGCAATGGTTCTTTGAGTTTGTGTGGCTGTTAGGATTCTTTGCTTTAACAGCACCTGTTCTTTGTCACCTCCCAAAAGCTGCCGCCCTAGGCAATCCTCTAATCTGCCTAACGGTTAAGCTAGCCCTGTGTCCACTCGTGTGTGCAGGTTTGCGTTTTGTTTTGCATTGCATCGATAGCCTGTTAGTCGGAGCGAGCAGAGTCCTGCTAAGAGCATGCAATCTCTGTTCCTAGGGGTTAAATGTTGCATGTCATATGTTCTTTCCTGTCTCCTTGAGAACTTGCTGGCCTCTTGCCTCAGCCAATGTAGACTTTGACCTCATTAGTCAATTCCAGTCTTTTGGGGTATTCTTCTGCACCCCTCCCTCTAATGCAAAAATCTCCATCTTGGGCTTAAACACAAAAACCAAGGCACTCCGTTGCTTTTTTTTTTTTTTCTTTTTTTCGATCTGCACTCCTGGAATTTGCAGCATTTTTTTCTCTTAAGTCATTCTGCTTTTTTTTTTTTTTTCTGTGCAAGTGCTTTCATTAACTTGTACGTTCTGTTCTGTCTTCAAGTTTCAAGTTTATGAAGAAATTTTTTATACCGCTCAATCAAACTTCTAAGCGGTGTCCAAATAAGTGCTAATGAGGATCCAAAGACAGAGGCTTACATAGGTAAAATTTGAGATAGGTTACGAGACAAATATTATATAACATAAAAACGAACGGGCACAAGAGGAAAGAGATAGGAGCTATAATAATCAAGTAAAGTTAATATAAAAGGTAGGAAGTAGATTTTTTTTTTTTAAATTAAGAAATTTAAAATTATTTTGCCCTAATAAGGGCAGTTAGGTGTCGAAAGCATCTTGAAACAAAGCGTAGTGTCTTGCTATGGACATACAAAGACCTGAGACGGTTCAGAGGAAGGAAACAACGACGATATGGGGATTTGTGCCAAATAATGTATGAGAAGAGACGAAACACAGAAAGAGAGAAAATGAAGGCAGATAAAGACTACCGTATTTTCACGTAGATAACGCGCACCCGTGTATAACGCGCACACGGGTATAGCGCGCAGAAACCACGATTTTATGTACAACAACTTTTGTATACCGCGCTCACGGGTATACCGCGCATGCAGCCTGACTGTCCTTTCGCCTGCCCCGACTCTCCTCTGGCCACCCCGACTCTCCTTTCGCCCTCCCCGACTCTCCGTGCGCTGTCCCGACTCTCCTTTCGCCCGCCCTGCCCTGGAAATGGACCCGGAGTTTTCTCAGCAGAATTTCCCAGACCACCTCTTCCTCTCAACACATTGACACGCTAGTGGGTTTATTTTATAGCTTTTTCACTCCCTTCGGTCTGCCTGTCCCCCTTGCAGTCCTGTCCCCCCTTGAAGGTCTGCCTGTCCCCCTTGAAGGTCTGTCCCCATCCTGAAAGCCTGATGCCCCCCCCGACGTCCGATACATTCCCCCCCCCCCAGCAGGACCACTCGCACCCCCACCCCGAAGGACCGCCGACTCCCCGACAATATCGGGCCAGAAGGGAGCCCAAACCCTCCTGGCCACGGCGACCCCCTACCCCCACCCCGCACTACATTACGGGCAGGAGGGATCCCAGGCCCTCCTGCCCTCGACGCAAACCCCCCTCCCTCCAACGACCGCCCCCCCCAAGAACCTCCGACCGCCCCCCCAGCCGACCCGCGACCCCCCTAGCCGACCCCCACGACACCCCCACCCCCCTTCCCCGTACCTTTGGTAGTTGGCCGGACAGACGGGAGCCAAACCCGCCTGTCCGGCAGGCAGCCAACGACGGAATGAGGCCGGATTGGCCCATCCGTCCCAAAGCTCCGCCTACTGGTGGGGCCTAAGGCGCGTGGGCCAATCAGAATAGGCCCTGGAGCCTTAGGTCCCACCTGGGGGCGCGGCCTGAGGCAC
Organism: Geotrypetes seraphini; assembly: GCF_902459505.1. NCBI lineage: Eukaryota > Metazoa > Chordata > Amphibia > Gymnophiona > Dermophiidae > Geotrypetes > Geotrypetes seraphini. The sequence goes on along the minus strand of NC_047086.1, from coordinate 388,370,590 downwards.
ATGGTCGGGTTGGGCCCATGTGCCTCAGGCCGCGCCCCCAGGTGGGACCTAAGGCTCCAGGGCCTATTCTGATTGGCCCATGCGCCTTAGGCCCCACCAGTAGGCGGAGCTTTGGGACGGATGGGCCAATCCGGCCTCATTCCGTCGTTGGCTGCCTGCCGGACAGGCGGGTTTGGCTCCCGTCTGTCCGGCCAACTACCAAAGGTACGGGGAAGGGGGGTGGGGGTGTCGTGGGGGTCGGCCAGGGGGGTCGCGGGTCGGCTGGGGGGGCGGTCGGAGGTTCTTGGGGGGGGCGGTCGTTGGAGGGAGGGGGGTTTGCGTCGAGGGCAGGAGGGCCTGGGATCCCTCCTGCCCGTAATGTAGTGTGAGGTGGGGGTAGGGGGTCGCCGTGGCCAGGAGGGTTTGGGCTCCCTTCTGGCCCGATATTGTTGGGGAGTCGGCCGGGCAAGAGGGCTTGGGCTCCCTCTTGCTCCGATTGTGGATGCGGGTGCGGGTGGGAGCGCGTGCGAGCGGTCGTTCGGGGTGGGGGTGCGAGCGGTCCTGCTGGGGGGGGTGAATCGGGTGTCGGGCGGGGTGGGAACTATGTAAAAAAAATTTTGTATAACGCGCGAGGGGTATGCGCGGTAGGTAAAAACGCGTATAATGCGTGCGTTATATGCGTGAAAATACGGTATATGGCCTATTCAGTCTACCCCTTCCAGTGGCGTAGTAAAGGAATGGGCGGACCACCCAGGACACCATCTAAATGGGGTGCTAGCACCTTTATGCCTCCCCACCCCACCATACTCACACCCTTCCTTCCTTCCCCCCTCCCTGTACTTCTTTAAAATTTCAGAAGCACGAGCCGGCCTGGCTCCCCTCTGAAATTGCTTCCTAGTTGCAGGGCCAGGAAGTGACGACAGAGGGAAAGCCAGCGCCAGCATGAGCAGTAGGCCGGGGAGGTCGCAAAAAGAGAGGTCCCAGAGAAGGAGGTCCTGAGCAAAGGCAGCGTTTGGCTGAGGTAAGCCAAACCTTATTTGTAACGTGTGAGGTAAACTTAAAAGAAATAAAAAATCATTTACTCACATGCCGGTGTGTTCTTTTATCTGCTGACCTCTCCAGGAAATCCAGGCCAGTCTGCCACACCAGCTGTCTGTTACACACATATTGTACCACAAAAAAAGATGCTCAGTGGTATACGTAAGCTTTGGGTAATAGGTTCCAATGCCCTCCCAGGTTCTGTAAAAAAAAAAAAAATGGTTGACCAATTATTATTATTATGGACTGAATTTCTCACTGGACACCAAAACAATACTGCCCATGACAAAAAGTCAGAAAGAGAAGAAAAATGAAGGTAGGCAAACACCACAGTATCAAGATGAACACACGCTGGTTTATTATAAAGGCAAATGTTAATTGTAGAACATACCGATACTCAAATGTGAATTACATTACATTACATTACATTAGCGATTTATATTCCGCTTGTGCCTTGCGGTTCTAAGCGGATTACAATTTATAAGACTGGACATTTCCAGTAGCGGTGCAGTACATAGATTCAAGAATGTGTCAGGATACAATTGTTAATCTGGGTTTTTCGGAGGAACTTGAAAGCTAATAGTAGATTGTGATAAGTTGTTGTGATGAGTAGATATAATAAAGTCAGGATTCTGGTAGGTTGTTGTGATGAATAGAAATAATAAAAGTCAGGGTTCTGATGTATTGCGATGGTGGTGGTCATGAGAGTATTTTCTATTGTTGTTGAGGGGTTATGATGATGGGAAGTGTTTTTTGAAGAGATAAGTTTTGATTTCTTTTCGGAATATTTTGATGTCTGTTGAATTTATCAGTAGATTGTTGATGGTGGGATCAATCTTTGCTGCTTGTGTCGCTAAAAGGCTGTCGTATATTTTCTTTCGTCTTGTTCCGTTGAGAGGGGGGTGAATGAATAGGCTCCGAGTTCTCCTTAATCTATGAGATAGGTTACGGTGTAATCTGTTGTTTAGGTATATGGGTGCTGTTCCGTGTGTTACTTTGTATAGAATGGCAGTTGATGAGATGGACCAGGCCTGACATGGTCCATGTTTCGGCAGAAATTGCCTTCCTCTGTTGATCCACCTTCTGATCAAACACATTTGAGATAAATATTCTTCAGAAACCCCCCAGAAGCCTCAAAACCCCATGTGAAACTGACAGAGAAAACGTGGAAGTCGAGCACGTGAAGAGCTACTGCCAGGTCTTTGGGATAGACAGTCTTTGGAAATACAAAAGGAAGGATAAATAGGCAGACAATGCATGCTTCATGGTCTTTGTTTGCCATCATATTCTATTTTCAGCTTTTTTTTTTTTTTTAAAAAAAAGGTTGACAGCTTCAAGGTTCTTCAAGAAGAGTCATTGAGTGAAAGATTATGCAAGACAGGCTTACAACTTTCAAAGCATCTTTTCTCTTTTCTAGGGCAAGTTTCCCATCAAGGTAACACAGAAAGAAAACAAAAGGATGAACACTTAATACTTTTCAGAAAGCTTCATCCTTTGTCTTTCTGGTTTTGCGGTTGACTTCTTGCTTTGCAGTCTAACCTGTTTTGCATTTAGATGTTTAAATGGAAGAAATGCCCTTAGCCCCACAAAGACAATATTTTTCAGTAAATACTAAGGGAAGCACCAGACTGAGAGATGCAAAACATTTCCTTCCATAATGGTTCCTCCCTCTCCAGGTGAGACAAAGCAGCAGCCTTTGCTGTTTAAACCTGTTTTCCTTCACCTCGTGCCCTCAGTCAGTGAATAAAAATAGATACTCTGTGCACTTCATTTTGCCTGTTGTAGGATCTTACAAATGGTCTCCACCGAGCTCAGACAGAAGAGATTTCTAGAGACAAAACACAGTGAAGTATTTTCAATTCATCCCTTTAGACCAGTGGTCTCAAACTCGCGGCCCGGGGGCCACATGCGGCCCGCCAGGTCCTATTTTGAGGCCCTCGGTATGTTTATCATAATCACAAAAGTAAAATAAAATTGTTTTGATCATATGTCTCTTTACCTATAAATTACAATATTATTATTAAGACTTAGCCAAAAGGAAAGATTTATAAACTATAAAGTGTTTTATCTCATGCAAAATTGTCATTTCTTTAATAAGAAGAAATTAACTATTCTTTCTGCGGCCCTCCAAGTACCTACAAATCCAAAATGTGGCCCTGCAAAGGGTTTGAGTTTGAGACCACTGCTTTAGACACTCAGTTCAAGATATACAGGCAGTCCCCAGGTTAAGAACGAGTTACGTTTTTAAAACTGTTCTTAAGTCGGATTTGTATGTAACTCGGAACTTGTAGATTTTAAGATTGTTGCTGCTTACCTCTGCTTCCAGCTGACAAAAGAGTTAACTATCCCTACCAGTGTTTCGCTCTAAGGTACAGCAAGCACAACCACACACTGTTCTTAATGTGGCCATGCATCATTTCTGAATCTGCTACAGGAGAAGAGTAGGAGTCTATGCCACTGGAAAGACTGCTCAGTGAAATTAAATGAAGCTGCATCTGTGTTCTTAAGCATGAGTCGTACTTAAGTCAGGCGTCTGTAACCCGGGGACTGCCTGTACATCTTTACAATGTTGTTTGACTCGGCCTGCCTACTTGCTTGCTCTGCAGGTTTTGTCTCGGAAATTAAAGCATGCATATCTAAAGTAGAAGTGTTCAATTAAAAAAAAAAATTGATCAGATCCCATTAGAAACCGTTCAGATTAGATTAATATGATTATGAAATGCTCTGGATCTGCAGGTTCTCATTATCTTCTTCAAGTGCTGTCTTTGATACGAAGGTTGGCAACTATGAGGCAACAGTGGTGTCTATGATTGGCTTTTCCCCTTTGTTTTGCCTTTGGGGGCTCATTTTCAATACAAATAGACATCCAAAGGACAGCATAAACTAGCACGAGTCAAAACATCTAAGTGGGCATTCTCAAAACAGACTTTCTAGACGTCTTTCTTGGTTTTTTTGTCTCCAGTGTACCCAAATCTTAAGAGAGCATGTTAGAGGTGGATTTTGGGTGGGCTTAGGACTTGGATACTCATCAGGCATAATCAAACCTGTAACAAAAGTTCCTGGGCAGTTTTTTTAGACGTTTGGAGTTGGTTCATAGACAACCCCGCGAAAGACAAAGGCGCGCGCCGACAACTGAGCGCAAGACGGAGGCGTGCGCCGAAGAAAATTACAGTTTTTAGGGGCTCCTACGGGGGGATTTTGTTGGGGAGCCCCCCCAGTTTACTTAATAGAGATCGAGCCGGTGTTGTGGGGAGTTTGGGGGGTTGTAACCCTCCACATTTTACTGTAAACTTCACTTTTCCCTAAAAACAGGGAAAAAGTGAAGTTTTCAGTAAAATGTGGGGGGTTACAACCCCCCAAACCCCCCACAACGCCCCCACAACGCGGCGCAAACTCTATTAAGTAAAGTGGGGGGGTTCCCCCCCAACACACACCCCCGTCGGAGCCCTAAAAACAGTAATTTTTTGTGGCGCGCACCTCCACGCTGCGCTCAATTGTCTGCGCACGCCTTTGCGCTTTTGACCTGACACCTTGGAGCTAGACCTGTTTTAAAAGCATCTAAATGCTAAAAAGGTGTCCAAACTGATCAGATGACCATTGGAGGGATTAAGGCATGACCCCTTTTACTCCCCCAATAGTAACCGACCCCCCTCCTACCACCCAAAGAAGTAAAAAAACAAAAAAAAAAAACCCCAATACATTGTAGCCTGTATTAGGAGGGGGTGCTGAAAAGTTCTCAGCCCAAGCAGCTTCAGATATTAATCTAATCTAATCTAATCCTTAAGTTTATATACCGCATCATCTCCATGAGAATGGAGCTCGACACGGTTTACAAGAACTTAAAATAGTGGGTAGAGAAGAAGAAAAAGGATTACATGAACTTATGTGTAGAAGGGGGGAGAGAAAGGGGGGAAGGATAGAGCTACAATTTGCTGAAAAGCCAGGTTTTCAGTGGTTTGCGGAATAACTGAAGGGAGCTCAGGTTCCGCAGCGGGGTGGTGAGGTCGTTCCAAAGACCTGTGATTTTGAAGAGAAGGGATTTTCCCAGTTTGCCTGAATAGTGGATGCCGCGTGGAGAGGGGAAGGCTAGTTTAAGCCTTTAGGCAGTTCTGGAGGAGTCGGGACTGGAGGAGTTGAAAGACAGCGGGATAAGAGGAGGCAGGATTCCGTGAATGATCTTGAAAGCCAGGCAGGAACATTTGAAATGGATTCTGGAGATTATTGGGAGCCAATTAACACAGACATTTGAGCCCAGAAAGCAGAAGGGCACTCTAGGGTTACTGCAGTTGATTTCATATTAAAAGTTCCAGGGACAGATGTCACCATATCTTGCTTATATTGTATGGTGAGCCCTCCAAAACCTATTGTATCTACTTTAAGATGACACCCGCAGGCATAAGGGCTATTGTGGAGTACATGTGGGTACAGTAAGTTTTGGAGGGCTCAGCATGCAATGAAAGCAGTTTATAATGACATGTGACAATCCCTGCAATACCCCCTAGAGTACCCCTCTGCTGTGCTCAGCTCAAACTACAGAACTCACTAATGACATTCCGGAAAATGGTAAAGACCCTCCTCTTCAACTAAAGGTCACCCTCAGTCTACACCCAACCCCTTAAACCCCACCTCTACCCTTCTTTCTCCATTCTAATCTTCTGCCTAAATTTCTGTATTGTCCACTCTCAGCCTATACTCAAATAACTTGTATCTAAACTAAACTACTTATATTTAAACTACTGTTCTTAATTTGCTGTATAGTCCCTATATATTACACTGCTGCACAGTCTCATATGTCCAAGTATTTAAATCTACTGTATAATCTTGTATGTCCAATTCACTCCATTGTGAATGTTTACTTGTAAACCGTTCTGAGCTACTGGGAGGACGGGATAAAAATCTAAATAAATAAAATTAATAAATGCTAGCTGCTTTGAGGTCTGAAAAACTTTCTTTTTCTGCTTTTTTCATGTGGACGTATTTATATTCAAGAATGGCCAAAAAAGACATACTAAAGACCTAAATGTCTACATACACATAGGTCATTAAAAAAAAAAAAAAAAAGATACCTTGCTATTTTGAGAATGGACATTTTCTGTACTGGATTTCTGGACGTCTTTCCCAAAACATCCAAACTCAAACTTAGACGTCCTATTGAAAATGCCATTCCATGTTTCCACATTTTGACTATTTGTGTCATGTATCCTAGACTGTTCTCAGTTTTCTTTTGACTCTTTTATCCTTTTTGCCTTCCGGTGTAAATTAGCTGGTCTGATATGAGAAATTCTGAGTACGTAGTAACATAGTAAATGAAAGCAGATAAAGACCAAAGTTGACCTATCGATCCTGCCTAGTAGAGATGTATGCACTTTGGGTAGATCCTCACATAAATTCCCACATAAAATGCCTACACCACCTCTTTCTTCCATATTTGTCACCCAACTAGAAGCTGCCCAACCCCCACCCCCAAATATTCAAGTGCAGTCACTGGATATGGCCCAGCATTGAATATCCACGGTCAGTGCCAACCATGAGAGCTATCTGGGCTGTTTCCTGGTGGCTCACGCCGGCCTGGCTCCCCTCTGAAATCACTTCCTGGTTGCAGGACTAGGAAATGACATCAGAGGGAATGCCAATGCCAGCGTGAGCAGCAGGCTGGAGTAGCTGTAGCCAGTAGAAGGCAGAAGGTGTTGATGCCCCTGTACAGGTCATTGGTGAGGCCCAACTTGGAGTATTATGTTCAGTTTTGGAGACCGTATCTGGCGAAGGACGTAAGAAGACTTGAAGCGGTCCAGAGGAGGACGACAAAAATGATAGGAGGCTTGCGCAGAAGACGTATGAGGAGAGACTGGAAGCCCTGAATATGTATACCCTAGAGGAAAGGAGGGACAGGGGAGATATGATTCAAATACTTGAAGGGTATTAACTTAGAACAAAATATTTTCCAGAGAAAGGAAAATGGTAAAACCAGAGGTAGATTCAAGAGCAATGTTAGGAAACTCTACTTTACGGAGAGGGTGGTGAATGCCTGGAATGTGCTCCCACGAGAGCTGGTAGAGAGGAAAACGGTGATTGAGTTCAAAGAAGCGTAGGATGAACACAGAGGATCTAGAATCAGAAAATAATATTAAATATTGAACTAAGGCCAATACTGGGCAGACTTGCACGGTCTGTATATGGCCGTTTGGGGGAGGATGGGCTGGAGAGGGCTTCAATGGCTGGGAGGGTGTAGATGGGTGGAGTAGGTTTTGACGGAGATTTCGGCAGTTGGAACCCAAGTACAGTACCGGGTAGAGCGTTGGATTCTTGCCCAGAAATAGCTAAGAAGAAAAAATGTGAAAAATTTAAATTGAATCAGGTTGGGCAGACTGGATGGACCATTCGGGTCTTTATCTGCCGTCATCTACTATGTTACTATGCCACTGAACACATGTACAGTCGACTCCGCTTAAGAGCACGACCTTTGGACTGGGTCTCCACGTGCGCTTCAATGGAGTGTGCGCTTAATAGGAGTGGAGGGGAGAGAGGAGGGGGGAGGCTGTAGTTAAGCCGGCTCAGTTTAAATATGGCTGCTGGAGCCTAAAGTACAGGAAAGCTCTGCCCTACATCTTGAGTGGAAGCGGAGCACTCACTTTCCCAGCTGTCCCAGCGCTTAAGCTGCTGTGTGAAGTCCAGCCATTCGCAGCCAGAACGTGACTGCATTTAACCGGAGTGAACGTAACGTGAAAGAGTAGAGGTTGGACCTATGACATCAGTGCGCAAATGCGGACTGTGTGCTTATCCGAATTGCAAATATCCTGAGCTTACGTCCATTGACTTTAATGTTAAAAAAAAACGAGAGCATGGGGGTAGGCTGCGAATAACCGAAGCGTGCGCTTAACCGATGTGCACTTAGGTGGAGTCGACTGTATCGGTCGGTTCATAGACAAAAGTGCCGAAGACAAAGGCACGCGCCGACAACTGAGCGCAAGACGGAAGCGCCGAAGAAAAAGATTGTTTTTAGGGGCTCCGACGGGGGGTTTTGTTGGGGAACCCCCCCCCCCACTTTACTTAATACAGATCGCGGCGGCGTTGTGGGGGTTTGGGGGGTTGTAACCCCCCTCATTATACTGGAAACTTAACTGTTTCTCTGTTTTTTAGGGAAAAAGTGAAGTTTTCAATAAAATGTGGGGGGTTACAACCCCCCAAACCCCCCACAATGCCCCCACAACGCGGCGCAATCTGTATAAAGTAAAGTGGGGGAGTTCCCCCACACACACCCCCATCGGAGCCCTTTAAAACAGTCATTTTTTTCGGCGCGCGCCTCCACGCTGCGCTCAGTTGTCTGCACGCGCCTTTGTCCCGGCACGCTTTTGACCTGACACCGTATCGGTCATTTACAGTTACAGCTCCTGCTCTTTATCGGATTGTGACAGCACAGTCATACACCAAAATCAAGATGCTCTCCAGACTTTACAGGCATCGGTATTCAGAAACGATGACCACGTTATTTGTATTCTAAGGAGAGCCTCCCTTGTCACCACGTTGGCTTGCAATGGGATGGTAGGTGAGGTAATTCTAAGACTCGGTTCAGATGAGTCATATATATATATGCTTGTCATGGACATGCTGTAATTTAGAATTCATTTCTGAAATGGTTCCTTGACAGAATATAATTTTAGCTTCGCTTGCGTTGCTATTTTGCCGTACTGTTCAGTTAATTAGTGGCATGAAAGGTAACCAAACTTTCTTCTTAGCAGCGTTAAGTGCATTTCTTCACCAACTGCCAAAAAGAACGTTGTCCCCCTCCCCCCCCCCCCCATGGTTATTATGGGGCGGTTCCACACTGAAGGAGGCGTGGCAATACTTTGTGGAACAAGATTTTAGATGCTTCAGTTGTCTCGGGAGAAAGAGAGGAACATTTCAGCTCATATTGTATGTCTTATATTAGATTAGTTTACAAGGATGCTGGTTTATCCTTTATGCATCTGTGTTTATCTACACTTCCCCCTCCGTATTCGCGAATTCCGTATCTGCGGATTCGCTTATTCGCGGTTTTAAATCAAAAAATACATTTTAATTTGGGGGGCTATTTTAAGCCCTCCCCCCCCTAAGCCTTACCTGGTGGTTTAGCGGGTTTTCAGGGCAGGAGTGAAGGGGTGCTCGTGCACACAGCAGGAGGGGGCAAGGAAGGCGCAGATGGGGTTGGGGGCAGAGAAAAGAGTGGAGGATGGGTGCCACCACCCTGGTCACCTCTTACCCTTGCTACACCACCGGGGGAAGGAGAGGTGCAGGGGTTTGTTTGTGCAATTTTATGTAGGGTTATTGTTGATGAGAATGCTATTTTGTGAGTTTTTATAAGCTACATTGAGTAACTTTATGAAGCTGGGAGGGTGGGGTAGCCTGCCTTCATCTGGGGGGGGGGGGTGTAGGGGGAGGTAACCAGTGCTGCTCACAACACAACATTTGAACTGAAAAACCATCAAAAGTCCCAGGGTACTTTTTACACAAGGCGTTGCTTGCACTATGGGCTCCTTTTACTAAGGTGCGCTAGCGTTTTTAGCGCACGCAGGAAATTACCGCGTGCTACGCTTCTAGAACTAACGCCAGCTCAATGCTGGCGTTAAGGTCTAGCGCACGCGGCAAATCAGCGTGCGCTATTCCGCGCGTTAAAGTCCTAACGCACCTTTGTAAAAGGAGCTCTATGTTTTCCAGTCTGTGCGTACCGGTAATTTCCTTCCAGAAGGTGCAGAAAATGAAATCCTTAGGCAAAACGTGTTATTTCAAAACTGTGCAAGCCAATTTTTTTTTTTTTTTTTTGCCTTTTGATTTTTTTTTTTCCTCCTGTAACATCTGGCACAGGATCTGACAGGGAGGTACCAGCCTCTTCCAGTGGCTCAAACACTGGCAGAATTCCCACACTCACTATCACTGCTGGAAGCAGAAGCGATTTTAAGAATTCCCTACCTATCCTGCAGGCATCTGCCTACTAACCGCTGCTCTTCTGAGGAAACCAGTCAGCGGTTTTCATAAATCACCTTGATCCTGTATGTCTGGGGCGGTTTGAAAGCCTCGCTCAGCACATGCTGCCTGTCAGGACTCGGTTTGGCTTCAGAGCGCTCGGTCTTGCTTGGAGAATTCCTGCTATCGCAGCAGTCTCTTGCGCTCTCTTTTTCCACCGCCTTTTCAACCCCTCTGGCATTCACTACTAATGAGCTTTCTTCAGAAAGTCTGGTAACTGCCTTTACCTACATTAAGGGAAGAAGCACGACAGCAGATGAATGGAGAATGGACATAAGGTTTTGAAGCTCATTTTCATAAAAGAAAGACGTCCATAAAGTGTCATAAAGGGGCCGATGGACGTTTTTCTTGCCAAACTGTCCCAATTTGCTGTTTTCGAAACCTACTTTCTAGATCAGTGGTCTCCAACTCAAACCCTTTGCAGGGCCACATTTTGGACTTGTAGGGACTTGGAGGGCCTCAGAAAAAATAGTTAATGTCTTATTAAAGAAATGACAATTTTGCATGAGGTAAAATTCTTTTTAATTTATAAATCTTTCCTTTTGGCTAAGTCTTAATAATAATATTGTCATTTATAGCTAAAGAGACATATGATCAAGAAACTGTTTTATTTTACTTTTGTGATTATGATAAACATGCTGAGGGTCTCAAAATAGCACCTGGCGGGCCGCGAGTTTGAGACCACTGAGTTAAGGGGAACGGTTAATCTGCTGGCTGGGTTGGAGGGCAGAGGGGAGAACAGGACAATCAAGCCATTGTGACATCACTGATGAGGTTGGCTCTTATTGGTGGAATGAGGCATTATGACATCACAAGCTCAGCTCTGCTTCCCAAAGACAAACAGGATGTCAAGGATACAGTTAAGGCAGTGGTCTCCAACTCAAACCCTTTGCAGGGCCACATTTTGGATTTGTAGGGACTTGGAGGGCCTCAGAAAAAATAGTTAATGTCTTATTAAAGAAATGACAATTCTGCATGAGGTAAAACTCTTTATAGTTTATAAATCTTTCCTTCAGGCTAAGTCTTAATAATAATATTGCCATTTATAGCTAAAGAGACATTTGATCAAGAAACTGTTTTTTTTACTTTTGTGATTATGATAAACATACCGTGGGCCTCAAAATAGTACCTGGCGGGCCGCATGTGGCCCCCAGGCCACGAGTTTGAGACCACTGCCCTAGATGGATTTCTATGCTGTTTGTCTAAATCTCAAGGGGGCGTGTTAGAGGTGGGGTCAGGGCAGGTCTAGGGCGGCTTATGACTTGGATGCTTTTCTAAAAACAACTTCAACTGCAAACAACTTGGGTGTTTTTCTGCCATAATCAAACATTTCAGAAGATGTCCAGGGTACAATTTGTACCCCTGGTGTTAGTAAGGTTACCAGACATCCGGATATACCTGGACATGTTATTTATTTAGAGAGTATGTCCGGGCATCCGGACGGCTTTTCAAAACCCAGCACTTTGTCCGAGTTTTGAAAAGCAGATCACGTCGGGAGGGGTATCTGCGCATGAGTGCAGGGCAGGATTAATTCTTCGAGGGCCCCTAGGCACACAAGTACACTGGGCCCCCCTGCCCCGCCCCACCCCACCATGCGCCCAGGTGGAAACAGGAAGCTGTGTCAGAGGGAAGCTTTGGGCAAGCAGCACCGCTTGCACAATTACAGTTCCCGTTGCCTTTCTTACCTGCGTTGCTTGCTTGACTTACTTTCCGTCGATGGGGGGGGGCTGCGTTGTCAATTGGGGTGGGGCCCGCGTTGCTGATTGGGGGGGGCCCGCGTTTCCGATCGATGCTGGAGGGGCCCATCGCCATTTGGAAAAAACAATGTTGATACCCTCCTTCATCGGGCCATCCTGACCATTTCAGGTCCTAGGCACATGCCTACTTGGCCTATTGGTTGATCCTGCCCTGCAGGAGTGGATGCAATACGGTGATGTCATGCAGATGCGCGCATGCAGTCATCGCGTTGCATCTGTGCATTAGCGAATGCCTTCATGACCGAGACGAGTAGGCTGAAGGGGTAGGGCCAGGGGAAAGTCCGGGGCGTGGTATAAGCGTAATGGAGCGGGGATGGGTGGAACTGGGCGGGCCTGGGGGGTGGGTCTGGATTTTACATACGTAAAATCTGGTAACCCTAGGTGTTAGACCTGTTTTAATAACAAATAAGTGCCAAAAAGGTGCTCTAACTAACCATATTACCACTGGAAGGATGTAAATATGACCTCCCCACGGTGTGACATCACGGATGTGACACAATGATGTCATACACATGCGCATATGTGTGTGAGGTCGCCATATCGCATCTGCACATGCGGAGATGCTCGACAGACGTGGCCCCGAGCTCAAAGCTTTTCAAAACCCGGCAAAGCGCCAGGTTTTGAAAAGCCGTCCAGACTCCTGGACAGACCTCTATAAAGAGGATTTATCCTGGTAAATCCGGACGCCTGGTAACCCTACACTGACACCCCCCCCCCCCCCGCCCCTTCCACCTTCCAAAGTTGTGAATGACAGGTTCAGATGTCATGGCTGGTTCTAGTAGAATAGCAATCAGGTTCCTGGAGTAGCTTGGTGGGCGGTGTAGTGAACCATAGTGATGGGGACTCAGGCCCATACCTTACTCTAACCCTGGGGTAGGGAACTCCGGTCCTCGAGAACCATATTCCAAGTTTCCAAGTTTATTATAAAATTTGATTAATCACCTATTCCAAATTCTAAGCGATGTACAGCTGAGAATTACAGAGTCAAGAGAAACAGACAAGACTAACAAAACTATTACTAAACATATTAAAATTCAATAAATACATACAAGGTCAGACATAGGGAAAGTTTAGAGAAGAAATACAATTTAATTCAAAAAGAAATGATTAAGGTAAATAACACATTGGGAAAGGGGAGAGACACTGGTTATAATATTAAGGCTGAATTAAAGGCATAGGCAATTCATTTAATCCTTGAATGCATCTTAAAAAAGAAAACCCTTAAGTTTGCTCTTAAATTTATCCAAAACCCTTTCCCCAATGAATATGCATGAGATCTATTTGCATGCACTGCTTTCAATGCATATTCATTGGGGAAATCCTGAAAACCCGACTGGAATACGGCTCTCAAGGACCGGAGCTCCCTACCCCTGCTCTCACCACTGCCCTTGTAGTGGAACGTGTGAGCCTTGCAAATCCCATCCTAATCTCACTGTACCCACCTACTGCCTTCACACATCAAATCTCTTGAAGGACTTTTGAGCTTTAGGAAAGCAATAAAAACCTACCTCTTTACCTAATTCCCTTAGCCTAAAATCAGTACGGTATAGCTTTAACAGGGGTCTCAAAGTCCCTCCTTGAGGGCCGCAATCCAGTCGGGTTTTCAGGATTTCCCCCATGAATATGCATTGAAAGCAGTGCATGCACATAGATCTCATGCATATTCATTTGGGAAATCCTGAAAACCCGACTGGATTGCGGCCCTCAAGGAGGGACTTTGAGGCCCCTGGCTGTAGCACCTAGACTCCCAACACTCTCCACACATCATCATTGTTAAACTATCAACTCGACCGTGTGAACCACCATCTTCTTTCTTCAGTCATACAGTCTAACAGGCAACTAATGTATTCTTCACATCGGCTGAACTAGACTCAAAACGATCCATTATATATGAAACTAACTTTCAGTTACACAACTATAAGTGAATGATACGTGAAACCAGCAATGTTCTAATCTCACTGTTTCTCTGGCACAGGGACACTGTGGAAAAGTCCCACCTCCGGTCCGGCGGCAGCTGTGCTTATAGGGTTACCAGACATCCGGGAAAACCAGATATGTCCTCTTTTCAGAGGACTGTCCGGGCTCCCAGACAGGCTTTTCAAAACCCGGTATTTGTCCGGGTTTTGGAAAGCCCCGACGAACCCTGGCAAATAGAATGAACCCATTCCGAGCTCTTTGGGGAAAACGGGATTGGAAACGAATAAACTAACTGAATAAATAAATATCTTAGGAATTATCAAGAAATCAATGGAAAACAAAGATGAAAATGTTATAACGCCCTTGTATTGCTGTATGGTATGGCCGCACCTCAAATACTGTGTGCAATTCTAGTTGCTATATCTCAAAAGAGATATTGTGGAATTAGAAAAGTTACAGAGAAGGGCGACAAAAATGATAAAAGGAATGGGGCGACTTCCCTATGAGGAAAGGCTAAACAGGCTACGGCTGTTCAGCTTGCAGAAGAGACGGCTCAGGGGTGATATGATAGAGATCTATAAAATACTGAGTAGATTGGAAAGGGTAGATATGAATCACTTGTTTATTCTTGCCAAAAAGACTAGGACCAGGGGGCATGTGATTAAGCTACTAAGTAGTAGATTTAACACAAGCCAGAGAAAATATTTCTTCACACATGTAGTTAAACTCTGGAATTCGTTGCCGAAGAATGTGGTGAAAAATCAGTTAGCTTAGCAGGGTTTTAAAAAGGTTTGGCTAATCTCCTAAAAGAGAAGTCCATAGGGCATTATTGAGATGGCTTGGGGAAATCCACTGTTTATTCCTAGGATAAGCAGCATAAAATCTGTTTTACTACTTGGGATCTAGCTAGGTACTTGGGACCAGGGTTGGCCGCTGTTGGAAACAGGATGTTGGGTTTGATGGACCTTCGGCCTGTCCCAGACAGTTTCCGAGGGGGTGAAAAGAAAAGTTGAACATAAAATAGACGAATACGTTGACGTACGCAATTTTGAGGGAGAGGGTGAAAGGAAAGTTTATAATTACATCATTAAATTAAATAAAAATAAATGAGGGGAAGGGGGGGAAGACACCAGGACAGGGGGGGGGTCGCTTCTTTTTGTATACTGATGTGCTGTTGGAAAGGGGTATTGTCAAACGCTATGGTATGCGTCTTGGAATAATAGTCGCTCTAATAATAGTGTTACAGTATTTATACAGTTTCCGGTGAACGGGACATTCTACATTATTATGCCTTTCTCTCTAAAGGTTTTCCAACATCATTTCAAATACAAACAGCAATAACAAAAACCCTGTATGTTTTTCCCCAACAGATCTATTATTCAACATTATATACAGTAAGTTATTGGTCCAGTTGTAGGCCATTGTCTCCGTTGTATTATATTTGAGTTCATTATTTAGCTGCTGTCATCTGTTTTCCACCAGATAGGATATATGAAATTATAATTGTTATATAGATTAAAACCTATGCTACCAGCTTATGATTTCCGTCGTGTGGTGCAAGCAGTAATGCTAAGTAGAGTGGATTATTGCAATTCTCTTTATTTGGGAGTTACTAAAGTGACGATGAGAGCACGACAGATGTTAAGAACTTAAGAATTGCCGCTGCTGGGTCAGACCATTGGTCCATCGTGCCCAGCATTCCGCTCCCGCGGTGGCCCCCAGGTTAAAGACCAGCGCCCTAATCGAGACCAGCCCCACCTGCGTACGTTCTAGTTCCACAGGAACTTATCTAACTTTGTCTTGAATCCCTGGATCGTGTTTTCCCCTACGACAGCCTCCGGAAGAGCGTTCCCATTTTCCATCACTCTCTGGGTGAAGAAGAACTTCCTTATGTTCGTACGGAATCTATCCCCTTTCAACTTTAGAGAGTGCCCTCTCGTTCTCCCTAACTTGGAGAGGTTGAATAACCTGTCTTTATCCACTTTGTCTTGAATCCCTGAAGGGTGTTTTCCCCTATAGCAGCCTCCAGAAGAACGTTCCAGTTTTCCACCACTCTTTGGGTGAAGAAGAACTTCCTTACGTTTGTACGGAATCTATCCCCTTTCAGCTTTAGAGAGTGCCCTCTCGTTCTCTCTAGCTTGGAGAGGTTGAACAACCTGTCTTTATCTACTTTGTCTTGAATCCCTGAAGGGTGTTTTCCCCTATAGCAGCCTCCGGAAAAACGTTCCAGTTTTCCACCACTCTTTGGGTGAAGAAGAACTTCCTTACGTTTGTACGGAATCTATCCCCTTTTAACTTTAGAGAGTGCCCTCTCGTTCTCTCTACCTTGGACAGGGTGAACAACCTGTCTTTATCTACTAAGTCTATTCCCTTCAGTATCTTGAATGTTTTGATCATGAACCCCTCTCAGTCTCCTCTTTACAAGGGAGAAGAGGCCCAGTTTCTCTACTCTCACTGTACGGCAACTCCTCCAGCCCCTTAACCATTTTAGTTAACTCTGCCGCAAGATTGATTACTGGGGTTTCAAGAATGACTCGTATAACCCCAGTGTTGAAACAACTGTACTGGTTACCTCTGCAGCAGAGAGTCCAGTTTAAGATTCTCTCAATCATACAGCAAACCTTATATCGCACTTATATCAACCCAGAAAATGTTTGAGATCTGAAAATAGCATGAAGTTGAATTTGGAGGGTAAGATGTTAGACTCTCATGTTAAGATTGGGGCAACAATGCTGTCTGTTGCTGGCACCAAAATCTGGAATGCGCTGTCTGGTATTCTGCGATTTTGTGATGGGAGGCTGAACTTTAAGAAAATGTTGAAAACCCAATTATTTGTCAATGCCTTCATGTGCTAATGCTATTTGCTGCTGAAGCCTTACCGTCCTGTAAATGTTTTTATGGCACTTTGTCTTTCCGTCTTGTTGGATGAATTTGAAAAAAGGTTTTAATAATGAGACTGTTAATGTTTTATTGTGTTTGTTCTGTCGAAACATGTTTTAGTATTTTTAATATGTAATTTTGTAAACCGCACCTAGGTAACAGAAACCCGTGCAGAACTTATACCTTGAACGGGGAGACCTTGACCAGGACTTCAGCGGAACGAGATTTGGGAGTAATCATTAGTGCAGACATGAAATCTGCCAATCAGGTGGAGAAGGCTTCCTCAAAGGCAAGGCAGATGCTGGGTTGCATCCGTAGAAGTTTTGTCAGCAGAAAGCCTGCTGTCATTATGCCATTGTACAGGGCCATGGTGAGACCTCATCTGGAATACTGCGTGCAATTCTGGAAGCCACACTACCGCAAAGACGTGCAGAGGGTCGAGTCGGTCCAAAGAATGGCCACCAGAATGGTCTCAGGGCTTAAAGGTCTCCCGTACGAAGCAAGACTAGACAATTTGCAGCTCTACACTCTAGAGGAGCGCAGGGAGAGGGGAGACATGATTGAGACGTTTAAATACGTCACCGGACGTATAGAAGTGGAAGATGACATCTTCCTTCTTAGAGGCCCCTCAACCACAAGAGGGCACCCGCTCAAACTCAGGGGCGGAAAATTTCACGGCGACACCAGGAAGTATTTCTTCACGGAGCGAGTGATTGATCGGTGGAACGGGCTTCCAGTGCAGGTGATCGAGGCCAGCAGCGTGCCAGATTTTAAGAATAAATGGGACGCCCATGTGGGATCCCTAAGAGGGTCAGGGCAAAACACTAGCTAATCTTAAGGGGAGGGTCTATAGTGGGCAGACTTGATGGGCCTTGGCCCTTTTCTGCCGTCATCTTTCTATGTTTCTATGTTTCTATATAAATTTTTAAATAAATAGCTCAAACTTTAACCACTGCATGCGATAAGCCTGGTTTATTCCATCTCGCTGCTAGGATCCTGCCCATCTTACACATTTTCCAGAGTTTACGAATCATTTCCTTTCCATCTGGCACCGTTGCCACTTTTCAATTCTTTCCATAAACACATTGAATAGCTACCAGACCACACTTCAAGATAGATGCTCCCCCCACAGCCCCTCCTATTGCAGCATTCATTTATAACGTATGCACCAAGATTCCCAAGTTTGGCCTGGAACCTCTTTCAAGATCCCCAACAGCCCTCCCACTCCTATAGTACCAACTGCCCATCGCCCCACTGTTCTTCCAACACCCCTCCCACCACCTACAGTGCCAACTGCCCATCGCCCCACTGTTCTTCCAACACCCCTCCCACCAGCTACAGTACCAACTGCCCATCGCCCCACTGTTCTTCCAACACCCCTTCCACCACCTACAGTGCCAACTGCCCATCACCCCACTGTTCTTCCAACACCCCTCCCACCACCTACAGTGCCAACTGCCCATCGCCCCACTGTTCTTCCAACACCCCTCCCATCACCTACAGTGCCATTTGTCCATCGCCCCACTGTTCTTCCAACACCCCTCCCACCACCTACAGTGCCAATTGCCCATCGCCCCACTGTTCTTCCAACACCCCTCCCACCACCTACAGTGCCAACTGCCCATCACCCCACTGTTCTTCCAACACCCCTCCCACCACCTACAGTACCAACTGCCCATCGCCCCACTGTTCTTCCAACACCCCTCCCACCACCTACAGTGCCAACTGCCCATCACCCCACTGTTCTTCCAACACCCCTCCCACCACCTACAGTGCCAACTGCCCATCGCCCCACTGTTCTTCCAACACCCCTCCCACCACCTACAGTGCCATTTGTCCATTGCCCCACTGTTCTTCCAACACCCCTCCCACCATCTACAGTGCCAACTGCCCATCGCCCCACTGTTCTTCCAACACCCCTCCCACCACCTACAGTGCCAACTGCCCATCACCCCACTGTTCTTCCAACACCCCTCCCACCACCTACAGTGCCAACTGCCCATCGCCCCACTGTTCTTCCAACACCCCTCCCACCACCTACAGTGCCATTTGTCCATTGCCCCACTGTTCTTCCAACACCCCTCCCACCACCTACAGTGCCAACTGCCCATCGCCCCACTGTTCTTCCAACACCCCTCCCACCACCTACAGTGCCAACTGCCCATCGCCCCACTGTTCTTCCAACACCCCTCCCACCACCTACAGTGCCAACTGCCCATCGCCCCACTGTTCTTCCAACACCCCTCCCACCACCTACAGTGCCAACTGCCCATCGCCCCACTGTTCTTCCAACACCCCTCCCACCACCTACAGTGCCAACTGCCCATCGCCCCACTGTTCTTCCAACACCCCTCCCACCACCTACAGTACCAACTGCCCATCGCCCCACTGTTCTTCCAACACCCCTCCCACCACCTACAGTACCAACTGCCCATCGCCCCACTGTTCTTCCAACACCCCTCCCACCACCTACAGTACCAACTGCCCATCGCCCCACTGTTCTTCCAACACCCCTCCCACCACCTACAGTACCAACTGCCCATCGCCCCACTGTTCTTCCAACACCCCTCCCACCACCTACAGTACCAAATGCCCATCGCCCCACTGTTCTTCCAACACCCCTCCCACCACCTACAGTACCAACTGCCTATCGCCCCACTGTTCTTCCAACACCCCTCTCACCACCTACAGTACCAACTGCCCATCGCCCCACTGTTCTTCCAACACCCCTCCCACCACCTACAGTGCCAACTGCCCATCGCCCCACTGTTCTTCCAACACCCCTCCCACCACCTACAGTGCCAACTGCCCATCGCCCCACTGTTCTTCCAACACCCCTCCCACCACCTACAGTGCCAACTGCCCATCGCCCCACTGTTCTTCCAACACCCCTCCCACCACCTACAGTGCCAACTGCCCATCGCCCCACTGTTCTTCCAACACCCCTCCCACCACCTACAGTACCAACTGCCCATCGCCCTACTGTTGTTCCAACACCCCTCCCACCACCTACAGTACCAACTGCCCATCGCCCCACTGTTCTTCCAACACCCCTCCCACCACCTATTCTACAGCTTCAGCGGAGTGGTATGCATCCTACATAATGTTTTACAGCAGTTTTCTTGGAATTGGGCCAATGCATTTATACAATATGCCCTATCACTTTATTCGTATTTGTGCCTTTCCAATCTTCCATAGAAAGCTTACACCCAACATCCTCGTCCCATTGTTTAGCATATGCGGCACCCTCCCGTCCCACCCCTGTGCCTCTTTAAATCTTCGCCAGCGCGGGCAGCTTCTCCAGCCTGCTGCTTGCGCTGGTGTTGGCTTTCCCTCTGATATCACTTCCTGGCCCCACGACCCGGAAGTGATGTCAGAGGAAGCCAGGCCGGCGCAGAGCAACAGGTCAGAGCAATTGTTCACGCTGGTGAAGATTTAAAGAGATATGCTACAGTGGGGTGGAGCGGGGAAAGGGGGGCGTGAGCGTGGCAGGGGGAGCGGAAAGGTGCCAGCGCCCCTACCAAGACGGCACCTGGGTCAGTCCGCCCTTCCTTACTATATCACTGAGCATATATACTCTGTTATACATATTTGGTTCTTCATAAATGTAGATTATTGTAATGTTTATTGTTGTTCATTTTCACAGGCAACTAATGCAGGAAGAACAAGACAGCCTGCCACCCTTTGAATGAAAAGATGTAGGCTAATAACCGACATGGAATAATCCCGCTTCCTATCCTTTTTTGGGGCTCCCCTCCATTATACCTACCCCTTTCTGCCTGATATCTCTCTTCCTCTTCTCTTATTACAATTCTCTGTGAAAACTGCACAGTCACTGGAAACTCTTTTTCAAGCGAGGCATCATTTTCTCCAATGCTTGTAAAATAAAAACCCTTGCAATTCAGATGCTCTGTTTTCGCCTCTGTAAGGCTCATCTGTAGCAGTGATGGATAGATACATAAAGCAGTGTGTAAGAAGAATTGGAAGCATTCAGGGCCTTTGGAAAATTGACAGTGTAGTGTTTATACTTGTAAAAAAAAAAAATAAAAAAATAGATAAATGAGTGCATTCGGTTCCCAAAACAGTCACATCCTATCTTTTCGATAATGATAAACCCACACTAATATGAAGACAAGCTGCAAAGATAAATAAGAGGCAAATATTACTTATCTATATATATAAAATCGGAGGTATGTATGTGTGTATGTGCCGCGATCACGCAAAAACGGCTTGACCGATTTGAACGAAACTTGGTATGCAGATTCCTCACTACCTGGGATGATATGTTCTGGGGGTCTCGCGGCCCACCTGCACACGTGGGCGGAGCTACAAACAGAAAATCAGATATCACCCATTCATGTCAATGGAAAAATGTAAAAAGCTGCCATTCTCACAGTAATTCAAAAACGGCTTGACCGATTTGAACAAAACTTGGTATGCAGGTCCCTCACTACCTGGGGTGATATTTTCTGGGGGTCTCGCGGCCCACCTGCACACGTGGGCGGAGCTACAAACAGAAAATCAGATTTCACCCATTCATGTCAATGGAAAAAATGTAAAAAGCTGCCATTCTCACTGTAATTCAAAAACGGCTTGACCGATTTGAACGAAACTTGGTATGCAGATCCCTCACTACCTGGGGTGATATGTTCTGTGGGTCTCGCGGCCCACAACTCTATGTTGCTTGCTCAAGGGTGGGTTCACCCAAGAATTTATATGTTCTTGCTCCAGGAGGTGAAACTAAAATTGTTGTTTATAATCACGTTTTGCGTTAGTTGTATTGTATTCATTTTGTCAAATATTTCACATTATAATTTGAATATTGTACTTTTTATTAAGCTGTAAAAAAATAATTTCATTCACCACTATAAAGTATCTTTATTTGAATCCATTTACAGTGTTATTGCTATAATTAAATACCCGTGCAACGCCGGGGCATCAGCTAGTTTTTCTATAAAAGGGTTAAGTATATGAGGGGCAACTGAAAAGTTCTCAGCCCAACCAAGAAGAGAATGATGTGGAGCCATGAAACTTACAAGTTATTCCACACTTCTTGATACTTTTAATTTCAATGAGGCAAATGCATCTAGTGGTCTAATGGAATGGTCTAATGCCTGGCAACTAAAATTCAATGCAAAGAAATGCAGAGTAATGCATTTGGGGATTAATAATAGGAAGGAACCTTATATGCTGGGAGGAGAGAAGCTGATATGCACGGACGGGGAGAGGAACCTTGGGGTGATAGTGTCCGAAGATCTAAAGGCGAAAAAACAGTGTGACAAGGCAGTGGTTGCTGCCAGAAGGATGCTGGGCTGTATAAAGAGAGTCGTAGTCAGTAGAAGGAAGAAGGTGTTGATGCCCCTGTACAGGTCATTGGTGAGGCCCCACTTGGAGTACTGTGTTCAGTTTTGGAGACCGTATCTGGTGAAAGACGTAGGAAGACTTGAGGCAGTCCAGAGGAGGGCAACGAAAATGATAGGAGGCTTGCGCCAGAAGACGTATGAGGAGAGACTTGAAGCCCTGAATATGTATACCCTAGAGGAAAGGAGAGACAGGGGAGATATGATTCAGATGTTCAAATACTTGAAGGGTATTAACGTAGAACAAAATCTTTTCCAGAGAAAGGAAAATGGTAAAACCAGAGGACATAATTTGAGGTTGAGGGGTGGTAGATTCAGGGGCAATGTTAGGAAATTCTACTTTACGGAGAGGGTAGTGGATGCCTGGAATGCGCTCCCGAGAGAGGTGGTAGAGAGTAAAACTGTGACTGAGTTCAAAGAAGCCTGGGATGAACACAGAAGATTTAGAATCGGAAAATAATATTAAATATTGAACTAGGCCAGTTACTGGGCAGACTTGCACGGTCTGTGTCTGTGTATGGCCGTTTGGTGGAGGATGGGCAGGGGAGGGCTTCAATGGCTGGGAGGGTGTAGATGGGCTGGAGTAAGTCTTAACAGAGATTTTGGCAGTTGGAACCCAAGCACAGTACCGGGTAAAGCTTTGGAGTCTTGCCCAGAAATAGCTAAGAAGAAAAATTGGAAAAAAAATAAAATAAAATAAAAATTTAAATTGAATCAGGTTGGGCAGACTGGATGGACCATTCGGGTCTTTATCTGCTGTCATTTACTATGTTACTATGTATCTAGTAAATGGGCACAAGTCATTGTTACATCACTGATGAGGTTGGCTCTTAGGCATTGGTGGAATGAGGCATTATGACATCACAATACGAGGGACCACTGAAAAGTTCTCAGCCCAACCAAACAGACAATGATGTGAATCTATGAACCTTACACTTTTCATTTCCATGATATGAAATGAAACGAAAAGCGTCAAGAGAAGTGTGGAATAACTTGTAAGTTTCATGGCTCCACATCATTTTCTTCTTGGTTGGGCTGAGAACTTTTCAGTGGCTCCTCATAAATCCACAGCTAGGGTTTGTATTTGTATATTCCTGGAGGAAGAAAAAGCACATGATGGAGATAGGACTTCATAGCATCTCAAGGCACAATTCTGTAAGGCTTCCAATTGCAGCAGCGAAGCTAAATTCTGCTAAAGCATTTTACCTTTTGACTAGTTTATGGCACTTCTGTTGATGTCCTATATCTTTATTATAATTTTAAAATTTCTTCAGCATATTTATGTAGAGAAGGTTCAAAGAAGAGCGACCAAGATGATAAAGGGGATGGAACTCCTCTCGTATGAGGAAAGACTAAAAAGGTTAGGGCTCTTCTGCTTGGAAAAGAGACGGCTGAGGGGAGATAGGATTGAAGTCTACAAAATCCTGAGTGCAGTAGAACGGGTAACAAGTGGATCGATTTTTCACTCCGTCAAAAATTACAAAGAGTACGGGACACTCAAAGTTACAGAGAAAGACTTTTAAATCCAATAGGAGGAAATATTTTTTCACTCAGAGAATAGTTAAGCTCTGGAACACATTGCCAGAGGTTGTGGTTGGAGCGGATAGCGTAGCTGGTTTTAAGAAAGGTCTGGACAATTTCTGTCATTGAGAAAGACATGGGGGAAGCCACTGCTTGCCCTGGATCCGTAGCATGGAATGTGCTACTCTTTGGGTTTTGGCCAGGTACTAGTGACCTGGATTGGCCACCGTGAGAACGGGCTACTGGGCTTGATGGACCTTTGGTCTGACCCAGGAAGGCTATTCTTAGGTTCTTAGTCTTCATATGTGTCTACTCTTGAGGTCTTTCTGATGGCTTCCAGTGAAGAAGGTTACTGGTACTTCTTGTACAAAGAGACAGAAACAGATGAATTTTCAGGATATCCACACTGAATATGCATGAGATAAATTTGTATATACTTAGTACCAATATATGCAGATTATTTCACACATAGTCCTTGTGGATACCCTGAAAATACAACTGGCTGTGAGGTCCCCGGGACATAGTAGGGAAACTCTCCAGTTTATCCACCGTCTTTGGGAAAAACAAGATTTGAGCTGTAAAGGAAGCCATGATTCACTGACATTAGTACCTTTAGGGATTCCGTTTCTTTCTTTTTCATGGAAAAGGAGGTTTCAGTTTCTTTGCCAGCAGCCATTTTCTGTGGTGATGCAAGGTCCTCTGTAGACTTTCTGGCTCAGTGTAACATCTGTGTTTGATTTACAACTGGCCATGAAGAGTCATCTGAGAATCGTCCAAACAATTGAGAATCGTCCAACGACTGAGAATTGTCCAAAATGCTGCAGTCCGTCTCATTAAAAACTACACTGGTTGCCTGTGGAAGCAAGGGTCATCTTTAAGTTCGCCTGCCTTTGCTTCAAAACCATGACAGGTTCAAACCCCAACCTATCTGTCTCATCATTTTGAATTCGTAGTGCCTACTTGTTCGCTTTTCCATCCTTAAAGGGCTGTATCTACAAGAGAGACCTCGATAGAACATTTTCATTCCAAGCAGGCAAATGGAACAAATGTCTAACCAACTTCATCTCAAACGCACTTTCTCATCAAACTTTTAGGAAGTCAATCAAAACTTATCTCTTTGACAAATTTCTCTGATCCCCACTTCAACCTTGATGTACTTCCAGATAAACTTGACTAACTTTAACATGCCAATGTAATTTTGAAAGTTCTCTGTAATGTCGCTGTCTGTATACCAGGGATAGGGAACTCCGGTCCTCGAGAGCCGTATTCCAGTCGGGTTTTCAGGATTTCCGCAATGAATATGCATGAGATCTCTTTGCATGCACTGCTTTCAACGCATATTCATTGGGGAAATCCTGAAAACCCGACTGGAATACGGCTCTCGAGGACCGGAGTTCCCTACCCCTGCTGTATACAGTGGTTCCCAAACCTCTCCTGGGGGACCCCCTACAAGGCAGGTTTTCAAGATATCCCTAATGAATATGCATGAGAGAGATTTGCATATAATGGAAGTGACAGGTATGCAAATCTCTCTCATGCATATTCATTAGGGATATCTTGAAAACCTGACTGGCTGGGGGTCCCCCAGGACAGGTTTGGGAACCACTGATTTAGGGGATGGTTGGCTTGCTCCGCACACAAGCATCTGACAGCAAGTACTCTACGGTGTTGTCCTCCCCACCCCATACTTCTTTATTATACATGTTACATTTTCTGCATCATATTATACCACTAAACTGCACATTGCTGAATTTTTCAGTTTAGGGGTGTGGCACGGGCAAAGAACGGGCGTGGGAACATTAGCTAGTTAGTGCGTTACTGTTGCCATACGCTAACTGGCCAATGCAGAATTAACACAGGAGGACTTATACCTTCTAAATATAAGGCGCTGTGTCGTTCCATATTAACTCTAAGCAGGTATCATGCAATAATGGGAACCTTAGCACAAAGACCTTTTATTTTATGTTCTTTGTTAGCTATTTTATTATGTAAAGTGGTAGATGCGTGAAGGTGGTGGAGACAGAGACTGTGTCTGAATTCAAGATGGCCTGGGATGGGCACGTGGAATCTCTTAGAGAGAGGAAGAGATAATGGTTAGTGCGGATGGGCAGACTGGATGGGCCATTCGGCCTTTACCTGCCATCGTGTTCCTATGTGTTCCTCACCGGAGGAGGATTTGAACTCTTTTCGCAGGGCTTCTGCTGACTTAGAGCTCAGTGCTCCAACCCTCTAGAAGTCCCTCCTTCTGACTAAAATGTTCAGCAAGACGGGGGCAATGAGAAGAAAAAGAGGGCAATCAACTCAAACACCAGCAAAAGATCTTCAGCGTCAGTTACTCCCTTACAAACTCCCGGTCCATCTTGAAATTTATGTTCATTTGGAAGGAGAGTGAGCAAAAAGAGCCTTTTCATAAATGCCATTCCTGTGGACCGGTAGTCCCATTGAGAGAAGTTCATGCTTGTGTAGCTTGAGCTTCTCACATAAAGATGCCGGAGCCACACGGTTTCCATGATCCTCTCCTCAGGTACTATGGTTCAGATTGGAAGAAGAAGTGCTTGGATGATTCGTCACCCCTTAGCTACCCACATATCCTATTTTTCTGGGTTTATAACCCGTTCGTAAACAGAAGTAGTGTGTGGGCAGTTCTAGACTTCTATACAACAGAGCTTTAATCCTAGACATCTGCTGGCTTATCCAGTGCACTTTATAAAAATCACATGCTATCTTGAGGAAAATATTGGCACACTCTTCTAGGGCAAAAAATGGCTAGAGCTAATGAAGTTAATGGTTAAGAGGGAATTAAAAATTAACCTGGCACAATTTGTGAATTCTGCAAAGCCTTCATGTTGTACTGAAGGAACAAATGTATTGGACTTCTGGTTGAAAACAAGAGTACATTTTGGTTTCCAGTGCTCAATGACAAATTAGTTGTTGTTTCATTCAACGAGGCACACACACACATATATATTTTTTTTTCTCTCTCTCTCTTTTGCCTCTTTTTATTACCAGTTAAAGAGGAAATACGGTCAAATATGTTCCTCACTCTTTAATACCCTTCTTTTGAAGTATTTGACTTGGCATTTCTGTAATTATTTAAGACAAAAAAGAGACATGTTTAAGCCCTATCTTCTGAAGACTCAGCCATATTTTAGGCCTCAAACACATAAAAAACAGAAACCTGCTACAAATCCTAACACAGATAAAAGTGGGGTCAACTTTCAAAGCAATTTAACCGGCCAGAAACGGCTCCTGGCCAGTTAAATCACTTGTTCAGGAATAACCGGTCATTTTCAGTGGTACTTAACTGGTTAGTGTCCCTGAAAATTACCAGATAGCACCTAACACAAAACCAGATCTTTTTTAGGGGGGGGGAGGTTCCAGAGGCAGAGTCAGCACATGGCCAGTTAAGTTCCAATATTCAGCACTTAACCAGCCAAGATTACTGCATAAATAGGATCACTGTTCCCTCTAAGCCAGTGGTCTCCAACTCAAACCCTTTGCAGGGCCACATTTTGAATTTGTAGGTACATGGAGGGCCGCAAAAAAAAAATAGTTAATGTCTTATTAAAGAAATAACAATTTTGCATGAGGTAAAACTCTTTATAGTTTATAAATCTTTCCTTTTGGCTAAGTCTTAAAAATAATATTGTCATTTATAGCTAAAGAGACATATGATCAAGAAACTTTTATTTTACTTTTGTGATTACGATAAACATACCGAGGGCCTCAAAATAGTACCTGGGGGGCCGCCCCCCGGGCCGCGAGTTTGAGACCACTGCTCTAAGCTGTGTGGCAGTCCTCCAACCATGTAATCCACTACTGACAAATGTTATCTAAATTCGAAGTCACTGAGCTTCCGTGATGCAATTTTATATAAAAGCAACTTCGCTGATAGTGAATTTTTTTGAAAACCTGCATGTGAAAAAGTTAAAGTGCACCTCAATGGAATGTAATTATAGACCGAGAGGACCCTGCAGTTGAATATTCCTCATGAATTTTCTATGGAGTTCATTTATATCTGTAGGAAAATTGTGCATGAACAGATCACTATCCCATGGGACCTCCCTTCTCTTAAAGTGGGCAAAAGGTGTGCACCATAGAACGGGCAAACTTTTAGTCCCACCACACAACGAATTAATACGAACAAACAACTTTTGAAAAATTGTCCTTACAATAATATACAAGGGTCATTTCATAAATAATGCACAGGTTGGCAACATTGGGGAGTGAATGATGCAATTGCTGTAAACCTTGTTTCACTTTCACTTCACTGCTTGAAGCAGCAGGACGTTTGCATAGGAGCTCTGTAGTGTGCATAGGGTGGCTGTGACAAGTGCGGGAAATGGAGGCTGCAGGTGTCTCGGATACTGTGTCTGTTGACAATCAGAGGTCGTACATTAAGATTGAAACTCTACAGGGCAAAAACCCGACAGAAATCCAGTGTGTTACGTGAAGTGTGTGGTGAGTTAACAGTGGACCATAGTACAGTTTCTCGGTGGGCAACTCGTTTTCGGAGTGGTCATGCGAGCAAAGATGATGATGCAAGACGAGCTCCATCAAAAGTCAGACAAATGATGATTTTTGCTTATGATCACGAAGGCATCATCATCACAGACAAAGTTCCATGTGGAAGAAGTGTCAAAGCAGTGTATTATCATGATTTGTTGCACAAAACCCGACCTCAGTTGCTCTTGGTTGGGCCACTCATTCTTCACGATAACACTCGCCCACACATAGGGAATGTCGTCATTGGAAAAAGTATGCGAATACGGCTGGGAGATGTTACCTCATGCTCCCTACAGTCCAGACATGAGTCCACCAGACTTCGACCTTTTTTCCAAAGTTGAAACTACCTATTCGTGGACATCGTTTTGCATCTCTGGAAGAGCTTTATTCCGCTGGTACCCGAGCTATTCGGCAACTGAACAAAAACGGTGTCTAGGATGGAATAATGAAGCTTCCCGGACGTTGGGACTTGGTCATTGCAAAGCAGGGAGACTATATTGAAGGATTGTAAAGAAATACTTGAAAAAAAAAAAAAGATAAACATGTAAATAAAAAAGAAACAGTGTGCATTATTTATTAAATGACCCTCATAGTATCATTATTTTATATATCTGGCTATAATTGAATAAATAAATGGTACAATTAAGCCATATTCTAGTATTTGGTTTGGCTTATTTATTTATATCCCGCCCTTACCCAGGGCAGGCTATAAATTAACATACAAAAATACAAAATTATGTACAAAAATACATACAAAATCGACAATAAATACACCCACAAAACAGAGCAAAAATACAAACAATAAAATACATAGGCGACCAGCACCTCACTATCATCATCTCTTCTTCATTAATCACCCAGTCTGATATCCTGTACACTTCCCCCTCTGAATCTGTGGTTTCAGCATCCGCGGATTTGGTTATTCACGATTTTTACACAAAAAAAAACCATTTTAATTTTTAGGGCTATTTTAAGCCCTGTAAGCCCCCCCTTAAGCCTTACCTGGTGGTCCAGCAGGTTTTCGGGACAGGAGCGATCTTCCCACGCTCCTGCCCTGTGCACATCGCTCGTAAGAAATGGCTGCCTTGAGCTCCCATCGTAGACTCGAGAGACTACAGGAGCTCACGGCAGCCATTTCCTATGAGCGATCTGCATGGGGCAGGAGTGTGGGAAGATCACTCCTGTCCCGAAAACCCACTAGACCACCAGGTAAGGCTTAAGGGGGGGGCTTACAGGGCTTAAAATAGCCGGGTGGAAGCGGGGGTTAGGGGCAGAACCGGCCCGAATATTATTCGCAGTATTTTTATATTCGCGGGTCGGCTTTGCCCCTAACCCCCGTGGATACGGAGGGAGAAGTGTATTTTATCTGGCAAAAAAGATGCATTTTCAGCAGTTTCATAAAATTCTGCATGTTCTGTTGTCGACAATTGTACTCAGGGAGATCGTTCCATTCCCTGGGCCCTATACAATGAAATATACTATCTCTCGACATTGTTAGCCGCAGCTCTAATTGTTCTACAGATCGAAGTGGACGAAATGGGACACGTGGCAGAATGCTCTCAAGATCTTTAGAAGCCAAGTTGTGCAAGCACATATAAACGGTTAGCAATAGCTTAAAGCAAACCCTATCCATCAACTTCAATCAATACAAACTCACATAGGCCCCCTTTTATTAAACTGCGAGAGCGTTTTTTAGAGCAAGGAGCCGCGCTGAATGCCCCGCGCTGCTCCCGACGCTCATAGAGGTCCTATGAGCGTCGCGAGCAGCGAGAGGCATTCAGCGCGGCTCTCTGCGCTAAAATCCGCTATCGTGGTTTAATAAAAGGGGGCCATAATATTCTGTCACATGTTCCCGTCTATAATTTGACCGTCAATTTCACTATCATTCTCTTATATACATTGTAGAAAATTAAGGAAAAGTTGTTTAGTAAATTTGAAAAGGATTATTGTATGGTTTTTAATTGATTGTGAATTCAACAGTTAATGTGCTGGTTTTATCTTTTGTACATCACATAGGACCGCGAAGTATCTGTGATTCATGGTGTCAGGTCAAAAGCGCGCCGGGACAAAGGCGCGAGCAGACAACTGAGCGCAGCGTGGAGGCGCGCACCGAAGAAAAAGACTGTTTTTAGGGGCTACGACGGGGGTGTGGGGGGAACCCCCCACTTTATTTTATACAGATTGCGCCGCATTGTGGGGGGTTTGGGGGGTTGTAACCCCCCACATTTTACTGAAAACTTAACTTTTTCCCTGTTTTTAGGGAAAAAGTTACGTTTTCACTAAAATGTGGGGGGTTACAACCCCCCAAACCCCCCACAACGCCGCCGCAATCTGTATTAAGTAAAGTGGGGGGGGGCTCCCCAACAAAACCCCCCATCGCAGCCCCTATAAACAGTCTTTTTCTTCGGCGCGCACCTCCATCTTGTGCTCAGTTGTCGGCGCGCGCCTTTGTCTTCCGCGTTACTGTCTATGAACCATGATTTATAAATAAAGTTTTATGTTGTGCTATATTATCATACAGTTTCTCTTGATGAGGGTACAGCGGCTTACACATTTGAAAGATCAAATTAGGCAAAAACCAATAGTATGAACCGTGAAAATCTTCAGAAAGAAGGACAGCCAGAAAATGCACGGCTCCGAGGTAAACAATGGGGGTTTCACAAGCCAAAATAGGTCATAGGGGTTATTAAAATGCACAGTCTGTTCTTTATGCAGATTACAAATGACTTCATTGTGTCAAGTGGTTAAGATCAGCAGCTGGGTGCATTTACAAAATCTTGTTTACACATGTGGAATTCGGTGCTGGTGATTCCCGTACACTCAGCCGGTCCCCATCTTACTTTGGTTAAGGATGGATGACTCATTCGCTGGATAAAACAGAAGGAGCAGCGTGATTAACCAAACAGGCCCATTTGTCTAGTCATTAAGGTGGGCCGTAGCGAAGCAGGACCCTGCCAGAACTAACACCAACAGGAATACTTAAGCCGTTAGCCCTGTCACTTTGCTTTCCAGTTTGCTTTTTATGCCTCAGGATCCCCTCCCTGTCCTTAAATGTTAACTACGATAGAAAAGTAAATGAAACTAATTTGATGGAATCTTAGAATATTGTCTTTCTCTGCTTTCTAAGAAGGGATAGAAGAAAGAAAAGAAATGTATGATATAGTCCTTTTTTTCCCCCCCTATGGGTCTATAATTGTTTACATAATTTAAAAAATCATTTTCTTTTCTTTTATTAATTACTGTATTTCAAGTGGCTCATACTGGCCTCCCCTTCTCTTGTGAGGGGTTCCCGCCCAATGAGAACCCCAGTTCAATCCTTCCCCACATAACTTACCAGACGTTATCATGAGGCCTGAAATCTATCAGAGGGAGTTTTCATTCACATACTTTGCCAGTCTGGCAGGGTTCCCAAGGTAGTATCACTGGAACCTTTATTTGCACTTTGCTTATGAAATTTCTAGCCCGCATTATCCTAACATTCTAGGCAAGTTACAATAAATACATATATAAGCATTCAGAAAAGAAATAAAAACCACACTTTTCAAGAAATTCCTGAAACAGCAATAACACCACGACATCTTAGTAACTCTAAAACTGACATTTGATCTACCCATTACTGCACTAATAATAACAAAAGAATCTCCACTATGACCACCTATTAACTCTTTTACAAACCACCTCACCTTCAACAACCCACAAAATGTCCATAAGATCTAAAATTTACCTCTCTAGCTAATCATTGTAACTCTGTTCTTTTTTAAATCAGGGGCGGGAAACTACGAGGTGACACCAGGAAATTCTTTTTCACTGAAAGAGTGGTTGATCGCTGGAATAGTCTTCCACTACAGGTGATTGAGGCCAGCAGCGTGCCTGATTTTAAGGCCAAATGGGATCGGCACATGGGATCTATTCACAGGGCAAAGGTAGGGGAGGGACATTAAGGTGGGCAGACTAGATGGGCCGTGGGCCCTTATCTGCCGTCTATTTCTATGTTTCTATGTTTCTATGTTTTGTAATCCGCCTTGAACCGCAAGGTAATGGCGGAATAGAAATCCCTAATGTAATGTAATGTAATGTAATAAGTCAAATAAGGCAATGTAATTTATTTATTTAATCTGTTTTCTATCCCTTTGTCCTCAAAGAGCTTAAGAACATAAGATTTGCCACTGCTGGGTCGGACCAGCGGTCCATCGTGCCCTGCAGTCTGCTGATGCGGTAGCCCTTAGGTCAAAGGCCAGTGCCCTACTTAAGTCTAACCTGCATATGTTCTGGTCCAGCAGGAACTTATCTAACCTTTTCTTGAACCCCCCTGGAGGGTGTTTTCCCCTATAAGACTCTGGAAGAGATTTCTACCACTCTCTTTGTGAAGAGGAACCCTTACGTTTGTACGGAATCTTTTCCCTTCTAACTTTAGCGAGTGCCCTCTCGTTCTCTTCACCTTGGAGAGGGTGAACGATCTCTCTTTCTCTACCAAGTCAATTCCCTTCAATATCTTGAATGATTCGGTCGTGTCCCCTCTCAGTCTCCTCTTTTCAAGGGAGAAGAGACCCAGTTTCTCCAATCTCTCACTGTACGACAACTCCTCCAGCCCCTTAACCATTTTAGTCGCTCTTCTCTGGACCCTTTCGAGTAGTACCGTGTCCTTTTTTCATGGACGGCGACCAGTGTTGGACGCAGCACTCCAGGTGGGCTCAGAATGGGTTACAGGTTGAACATACATAAAAGACAGTTGACGGGTTATGATTTAGCAGCGACTCCCGAGTTGATGCAGGGTTTTCAAAGATTGCCTTTTTTCAAAAATTTGTGCCAGGCCATAGAATTTGGTCAGCGTGTACAGCAAGACTCTTCTTTTCACCCCTGAGGAAGGCCTTTTGGCCGAAACATGGACCTTGTTGGGGTCCAGTGTACATTACAATCCGAAGGACTGGGGTCCGGTATATATTTCATTACAAAGGACTTGTTAAATGCCTTTCACAACTTGCACTGCTGCATGTGTGTATTTGTCATTTTAATTTTTAAATTAATCAATTGATTGTCCTTGCAACAGTTTGAACAGGGTCCCTTCCCCATTTCATTTGTTGTCTACGTTTACACGTGGGGTTAGACTTTTCCTTTGTATTGTTTTTGTAACAGGTTATGATTTTCCATAATTACAGTACAGTTTATGATACAAGTTTTTTTTAATCCTAATTTGTTATTTATTAGGGGTCTAATACCAATATACTTAATATACAGTTTATAGGTTACAATTTGTCATAGTTATCCTTACATTGCAAGTTTTTCAATACAAGTTATAATTCTAACTTGACATATACTAGTATAGATACTAATATACTAATACTAATATAGATAATATACAATTTACAGGTTAAATTTCCATAGTTACCATTTTTATTTTTATTTATTTATAACTTTCATATACAGTTCACAAGAATAACTCTTGCTGAGTGAAACACAGGAAAGAAAAATTATTGAAAGTAAGCATCATATAATAACCATATCTTAATATCTTTTCTTAGAACACAATAATAATAGGTGTAGTCATCATATATATAAGGAGAAATTAATTACATAGTCAGTTGGGGAAAAAGGCTTAACATGAATCAACGACTAAATTAATCTAAACAATCCCCTTTCCAATCATTCCTTGACGATTTTCTTGATATCTAGAAATTTGTACAAGCACTACCGCCAGGACAGGTCAGGACAGAAAGGAGGTAGAATAGCCCTATACATAAAAGAAAGCATACAATCGACAAGAATGGACACAGCAGAGACGACCAACACGCTGGAATCGCTATGGGTTAAAACACCGGGAAGGAAAGGGCCTGAAATAAAGATGGGCCTATACTATCGTCCACCCGGGCAAACCGGAGATATCGATGAAGAAATGGAAGCCGAGATAAAGCAAGAATGGAAAAGCGGTAACACAGTTATTATGGGGGATTTCAACTACCCCGGGATAGACTGGAGTCTTGGAAGCTCAAGATGTTCTAGGGAGACAGAATTCCTGGAGGCTACACAAGATTGCTTCATGGAGCAGCTTGTTAGAGAACCGACGAGAGGAAATGCCACTCTGGATCTAATCCTAAATGGGTTAAGGGAACCTGCAAAGGAAGTGAAAGTAGTGGGACCGTTGGGAAACAGCGATCATAATATGATCAAGTTCAAGGTTGAAGTAGGGATACCGAAAGGAAAGAGAACAATAGCGACTACTTTCAACTTCAAGAAAGGAAACTATGAAGCAATGAGGGAAATGGAAAGGAAGAAACTTAGGAACACTTCCAAGAAATGGCAGACGGTAGAACATGCCTGGTCTTTTTTCAAGGACACGGTGAGCGAGGTGCAAAATCTGTATATCCCCAGAGTCAGAAAGGGGTGCAAAAAGAGTCGAACAAAAGACCCGGCGTGGATAACTAAAATAGTGAAGGAAGCGATGGGCAATAAGAAAAATTCATGCAGGAAATGGAGATTGGAAAAACTGGGACTCTTTTCCCTGTAGAAGAGGAGACTTAGAGGGGATATGATAGAGACTTACAAGATCATGAAAGGCATAGAGAGAGTAGAGAGGGACAGATTCTTCAAACTTTTGAAAAATAAAAGAACAAGAGGGCATTCGGAAAAGTTGAAAGGGGACAGATTCAAAACGAATGCTAGGAAGTTTTTCTTTACCCAACGTGTGGTGGACACCTGGAATGCGCTTCCAGAGGGCATAATAGGGCAGAGTATGGTACTGGGGTTCAAGAAAGGATTGGACAATTTCCTGTTGGAAAAGGGGATAGAGGGGTATCGATAGAGGATTACTACACAAGGTCCTGGACCTGTTGGGCTGCCGCATGAGCGGACTGCTGGGCACGATGGACCTCAGGTCTGACCCAGCAGAGGCATTGCTTATGTTCTGGAGAATAAAATGTATATTTAACACCCAAGTACCTAACCAGGCACTTATAGGGATACGCAAGAAGAAATGTAGCTCCTAACTTAATTGTCTTTTGAATATATGGTAGGGATTAGGGGGTGAGGTGCAGCAATACAAGAGTCAGGGGGTTTCAAGAGCTACTGCTGTTTGTGGAGACTGGTATTTTCGCCGCCATCTGCTGCAAAATGCTGGATATGTGTGTGTGTGTCATTCTGTGGCCTTTTGGATTGATGGCTGGTGGTGGGCAGATGCCTTTCCCTCCACCCCGAGCCTTCCCCTGTCATCTCTTTGTTTAGAGTTCTGGAAGTTGAGGACACACAGAAGGGAGGACATTGAGGACATGATGGGGGACAGGGAGGATACTTACGTTCATCCCAGAGGAGCAGTGACTAGGTTATGGTGCACCTGAAGTGCCTGCAAGACACAAGTTGTGAGAGACTGGGGTCAAGTTATTTATTTTAACATGTATAGCCCACAACATCCTACTATTCTGCTTGGGGTACAATAGAACATACACAGTTAAATTACATACATACAAAGACTATTGCTATAGTTGGCAAAAATGTACAAAGTTATATCTCAGTTATAGACATCAAAAGAACATTGGGACACTGGATCATCTGTTGTTCTATTGTCCTTTGATGCTCAGCTTCTGGAAGTCAATATGGGGACAGATTAACCTCATCCTGGAATCAACAATCCCTTTGAGGCAATTATATGTGGAATATTGCTGCACGTCAAGCCTCCCATAGATCGCTACAAAGGCAGGCTCTTCTTGATTATGATAGGGATGCAGATGAAAGGCATGCAGATGACAACCCGCAATTGGAAGAATTGCGATCACCTCAACTTTCCATTTTGGTGGGCCAGTTTATGTTTAGGGTACAAATATGAAAAGATGCATGCGGATATGTTCGGGCATAACAAATTATTTAATTTGGTTTGGGACCCGTTGACATCCTTTGTTAATTCAACATAGTTGTCTTGGTTTACATTTTTTTGTTTATTTTTATACATGTCCAGGACAGGGAGGGTGGGTGGGGGGGATATCTTTTTGGACTATTTCTTGATTAAATTGATGGAGGGGAGGTATATTTATCTTCTACATTGTTATTAGTGGAATATAAGTGCTTATTTTGTTATTCATGTCTGTATAATTTATGGCAAACAAAACAAAACTGCAGATCTGTACAAGACGTAGGCAAAATTTATTGTGACAAAATAATTATATGCAAACCCTTTTACCAATCAAGGGACCCGACACGGTCCGTGTTTCGGACAAACCTTCGTCAGGGGTCCATGGTAAAAAAGGATAACAAAAAAAGTCACAAAAAATTGTAGAGTTTTTTTTACTGCAGTTTAGGTTGGGACCTCCCTTTTCTCTTTGTATAATTTATGGCATTGTGTATTAGCTTTGAAAATCAATAAAGATTTTTTTAAAAAAAATTGTCTTCAAAATTTTTCAAAACTGTAAAATTCCAAGCAAAGTTTTGACTTGTAAAGCTAAATCATTCCAGAGATATACACCTTGGATTGAAAATGTAGTGTGTCTGTTAATAAGGAGTTAAAATTAAAAGGTTTAATCTCCGACAATAATCTATTCTCTGAACGCAATGGCTGCAAAGGATGATATTGCTGGAACAATGAGTTAAAAATAGGTGAACTATAGCCATTGAGTATCTTATAAATAAGGCATAACACTTTGAAATCTATTCTTGCACAAATTGGCAGTCAATGTAATTCTCTAAGAATAGGTGCAATGTGTTCATTTTTTGACACATGTATGATCAGTCTTGCCGCAGCATATTGAGTTAATTGTAGAGCTTATAAAGTGATTTTTGGCCACCCAAGATTTAAAGAATTACATTCATCAAGAAGTGGAGCAATAATTGCTATTACAACAGAACAAAAGTTGTCTGAATATAGGTAATCCTTTAATCTTCTCAAACTCCTCAGGTGGAAAAAAAACTTTAGAAACTATTGCCTTGATTTGAGGCTTTAACGACAATGTTGAATCAAGAATTACTCCCAAATATCTGCATTGGTCAAGTATTGGTCAACGAACACTTCCAAGGGAAATATATCTAGTTACCTACCTCTCCCCAAACATAACATTTGAGTTTTATTGAGGTTAAGTTTCAAGCGTTTATCAAGCATCCAAACACTGACTGCATAAAAGCATTCTAATTTAATTAATGTTTGGGAGACTGAGTCTAAAATTGGAACGACAAATTATATATCATCAGCATCAATCTGGTAGCTTACATTCAGCTGTGAGAGTATTTTACAAAGCGGTGACAGGTAAATATTAAACAATACGGCTGATAAAGCTGAATCTTGAGGTACATCTCCAACAATGGGGCACCATTCAGACAAATCATCAGTTTGTTTAACTCGAAAACTTCTGTCTTGCAAAAAAAATTCAAACCAGCCCAACACTTTCCCACCAATATCTAAAGTTTTCAGCTTTAATAATGAAATCCGATGGTTAATCAAGTCAAATGCAGCAGAAAAGTCTAAAAATATCTTCCAAAATGATTCTCCACGAGAACTGACAGCAGGCATTGAGGAAGCAGCGCAGGCGCTAGGCTTGATGCTGAAAAGATCGCTCCTGCCTTGCACCGCTGGCCGCGACATTGGAGGAGGCAGCCGGCAGCCGTCCAGTGAGGGAGCTACGGTATTTTAAAAGGTATGGGGGATTCCATTAGCTCGGCGACTTATCTAAGATTTTTAGAACAAAAATAGAGGTTTCCTGCGGCCTATTCAAGGGAGTGGCCTATACAAAGGAGCAGCCTATACATGGAGAACTACAGTACTCAACATACTGCATTGCAATCACCATACAAATGATCCTACACAACTGGAAATCGGTGGATATGTTAAACATCGCATTCTGGTGGAAAGCAGTCCTTCTGATCCACCTATATGAATCAAAAGCTGCTGAATTCTCCAATAGACAAACCACAATATCCCAGATCTGGGCCTCTATAGTGAACTTCTCTACATAACCGTTGACATTTTTCACTTTTCTCCAAGGTACAATCGACTCCACCTAAGTGCATGTCGGTTAAGCGCACGCTTCGGTTATCTGCAGCCTACCACCATGGTCCCATTTTTTTTTTACATTAAAGTCAATGGAGTAAACTCTGGATATTCGCAATTCTGATAAGCACACAATCCGCTTATGCGCAATGATGTCGTAGGTCCCACCTGCATTCTTTCACGTAACGTTCACTCTGATTAAAAGCAATCACAAAGATGAGCCGCGTGTTTTGGAACAGTAGTCTAGGCCTGGCCATGTGTTCGAACTTTCGGAACTGCACCGTGGCGGCGCGTGGACAAAAATCATTGTCTTTGGCTGAACGTGTCCACCATGCTGATGTCAGACGCCAGTTAGGCGTTGTTATTACAGTACTTGTACATAAATTGGAAGGGCCTGTGGTGTACTCCAGGTCCTTCTGCAGTTGCTCACGTATAGTCTCCCAATTAAAGCGATAGAGACCTATACACCGCTTTCAAACGTAGCAAAGCTGTTGGCTTCAAGGTGCCTGCCTGTTGACTATGAAAGCAACAAAAACCAAGGGATAATCGCAAACTTCAAACATGATTACAGGTCACTCGCCCTACGATATGTGATGGCAGTGATCGATGCAAGCACGGAATCCTGCTCCCAAGGTGCTGATCTAAGAACATAAGCAGTGGGTCAGACCAGGGGTCCATCCTGCCCAGCAGTCCGCTCACGCGACGGCCCATCAGGTCCAGGACCTGTATAATGATCTCTATCTATACCCTTCTATCTCTTTTTTCTTCAGGAATTCATCCAATCCCTTCTTGAACCCTGATACCATACCCTGTCCTATTACACCCTCTGGAAGCGCATTCCAGTCATCCACCACCCTTTGGGTGAAGAAGAACTTCCTAGCATTGGTTCTGAATCTGTCCCCTCTTAATTTTTCCGAATGCCCTCTCGTTCTTGTATTTTCTGAAAGTTTGAAGAATCTGTCCCTCTCCACTTTCTCTGTGCCCTTCATGATCTTGTGAGTCTCTATCATGTCCCCTCTGAGTCTCCGTTTTTCCAGGGAAAAGAGCCCCAGCTTCTCTAATCTTTCAGCATATGGAAGGTTTTCCATACCTCTTATCAATCGCGTAGCTCTTTTCTGAACCCTCTCGAGTATCGCCATATCCTTCTTAAGGTACGGCGACCGATATTGGAAGCAGTACTCCAGATGCGGGTGCACCGTCATCCGATGCAATGGCAGGATGACCTCTTTCGTTCTGGTTGTAATACGGTGCTCGACTCTCTTCGCCTGGTGCTCCGTTTAAGCGCACGTGGCAAACCGATCCGAAGGGCTTGCTGTAAAGCGGAGTCGACTGCACTACTATTCGGCTTTATGTCATATCATTTATGCTTTCTTGACGTGAAACTCAGAACCCTTCCTCACATATCTTATCATTATTTCTTCTTAAACGCGTTCTTTGCATTTGATACTTTTCCTTTTCTCTCTCCGGGTTCCACGTTTGTTCCTTGCGGAGTCGCCTCGTATGATTACATCCTCTCATGCTATCTCATCGTTTTTCTAAGGCGCTAGCCGATTTAGCGCACGTTAACCGATTTGGCATGCGCTAAATGCAAACGCGCCCATTATATTTTACGCATTCGCATTCAGCGGACGCTAAATCGATCAGCGCGTGCTAAATAAAAGGGCCAGCGCGCCTTAGTAAAACGACCCCTGTATTTTGGAAATGTCTTATGTAATGTCGTATTCCCACGCACGGGCTTCTCTCGCATTTGTTTGTGATTGTTCTGTTCTCTTTGCCCCCCCCCCCCAAAAAAAAAAAAAAATCCTGAAATCTGAAATCCCTGTCCCTTTTTAATTTCTCTGGCATGCAGAAGGAAGAGTGAAAAGAGTGACCCGCTCCAGACAGCAGTTAAGTTGGCATTCCTGTTAGGAATATAACAGCATGCGTTCATCTTTTGAGAGCGGAACAGGACCGGTTATAGGCTATGATGGTCCCGGTAGCCACCTATGCTTAAATTCACTATTAAAGCACCGAGGTTGAGGGTCTGAGCACTTGGGGGGGTCCTTTAACGAAGGTGAGCTCGCCGTTTTAGGACGCACTAAACGTTAACGCATCCATTATATTTTATGGACGCGTTTAGCTACCGCGCCTTAGTAAATGGACCCCAAATGTAACGCATCACATTATTTATTATTTATTCAGTTTTATGTAGAAAGCACGGTATTTCTTTTGTGTTTAATTGGCATAGTGTTAATTAAGGGCTAGATTCACTAACCTATCCGTGTCCAATCCGTGTCCGTTTGCATACAGGCCGACGAATTCGCTAAAGGCCTGCATGCAAATAGGGGGCGATCGTTGGTACGCCCCCCCCCCCAACCACATGGATCGCTAGAGAGCGATCCTTGAGCATACGCAGACCCTCTTCCTTGCCTGTAGAGGGTCTGCGCATTCTCTCAACAGGAAACTATTTTCTTTTTTTGCAAGCCCACGGTTTTAACCCGCTTTAAGCCAGCAGGTTAAAACTTCGGGCTTGCAATGCAGGGAAGGGCAGGAGAGTCGGGGCGGTAGGAGAGATTGGGGCGAGAGCAGCAGATCGGGGCTGAGAGCAGAAAACCAGGGCAGCAGAAGGCAGGGCAGTCGGAATGGACCTGAACGGCTCGTCCTCAGCAGTCGCTTATTTTGGAACGGTCAGCCCAGTCGGTGTCCCTCTTTCTTTTTTTAGTGAATCGCATCCCTGCCTACTTTGCATGCCGCTTCCCCTGATTTGCATGCACGGATTGGAATCGGATCGGTACACAGGTTAGTGAATCGGGTCGGAGGGAAATCGGGTCGCAAACTGATCAGTATACAGTCGGTTTGCTTAGTGAATCTAGCCCTGAGTGAATCCTGCGTTGAATTGTGGGTTTAATATAATCACAGGAAAGTTTATCATATGTACTCCAAGCTATTACTGTTTTGATATTACAAATTACTATGCCAGTCAAACTGCTCCCTCCTCCTCTCTCTCCTCCAGTTGACAGACACACAAACAGAGGCAAAAAGATTGGAAAGAAATTCCATGAATCACGCTGTGCATGCTTTCCCTACTTAATTAACAGCTACAGCAGGAAGAGGGGGGGGGGGGTAACTGCCTCCCTGGAAAACTGTGCAACTTCAAGCAGCAAACTGGAATTGAGACATCCAGATTAGGACATCGCAAGTTCCGCTACCGTATTAGAACCGTGTCTCCCCAAGTGGTTCAGTTCTTGGGCCTGTTCTTTTTAGCACTTTTGTAAGCGATATTGCTGAAGGGCTGTCAGGTAACATTTGCCTCTTTGCGGATGATTCCAAAATCTGCAATAGAGTAGACACCCCTTATGGTGCGGATGACATGAGGAAGGACTTAGTGAAGTTCGAAGAATGGTCTGAAATTTGTCAGCTAAAGAAATGCAAGGTCAGTGCTAAGAAATGCAAGGTCGTGCATTTGGGCTGCATAAACCCACGACCAGGGCATGATGTCAGAAAGGAGCCGAGACCAGTGCAGAAGGTGGAACATGCTGCTCTTGCTGGTGAACATTTCAAGAGGTGTGCAGGGGGGGGGGGAGCAGAGAGAAGGAGATGCACCCCCAACAAGACTGCTTGAGGTAGTCTGCCCCCCTTGCTATACCACTGAGTGGAGCACTCCTTAATAGGAGGGATTTTCTGAAACCTGACATCTGAGGTAGCAGGTAGAGAATGACACAGGGACAAATTTGTCCCCATCCCCACAGGAACTCAATTTCCCTGTCCCCATGAGGTTTGTCGCTGTCCCTATCTCATTCCTGGAAGCTCTGTCTTAACCGCACAAGCCTTGAACACTTATGATGTTAAAGCGTTTGAGGCTTGTGCAGATGAGGACGGAGCTTAGGCATTGGTGGAATGAGGCATTATGACATCACAGTCTGAGCTCTAGAATGTTGCTACTTAGGATTTTAAAGTGTTTGAGGCTTGTGCAGATGATGATGGAGCTTAGGCATTGGTGGAATGAGGCATTATGACATCACACTCTGAGCTCTAGAATGTTGCTACTTATGATTTTAAAGCGTTTGAGGCTTGTGCAGATGAGGACGGAGCTTAGGCATTGGTGGAATGAGGCATTATGACATCACAGTCTGAGCTCTAGAATGTTGCTACTTAGGATTTTAAAGTGTTTGAGGCTTGTGCAGGTGAGGATGGAGCTTAGGCATTGGTGGAATGAGGCATTATGACATCACACTCTGAGCTCTAGAATGTTGCTACTTATGATTTTAAAGCGTTTGAGGCTTGTGCAGATGAGGACGGAGCTTGCAGGAATGGGGCACTGAATGCTCTGCGCTGCTCCTAATGCTCATAGTGTTGGGAGCAGCGCAGAGCATTCAGCACGCCAATCTGTGCTAAAAACCACTTTTGCAGTTTTGGAAAAGGGAGAGGGAGGATTAGTTTTACTAAAACCAGAGTGCATTGAATTGTAGAGCAATTAAATTTTTGGGTTAAAAATGTTAACTTTTACTTTTTACTCAAAATTATCCCCTCCTTTTATGAAGCCGCGTTAGTGGGTTTTTTTTTTCACTGGTCACAGGAGCAAAAGCTCCAACGCTCATAGAATTCCTATGAGCTTCGAAGCTTTTACCGCCACAGCTGGCGATAAAAAACCCTAACACAGCTTTACAAAAGGGAGGGTATATTGGGCAATATCTTTTTTTTTAATGTTCTCTTAAGTAAATTTTTTTAATGTGTTCTTCACTGTACTTTTACTGAAGTATTAAAACATACGCTTATTTTTACTGTTACATAATTACTTTGGCCTAGTACTTTGAAAAACTGCAGACTTTAGCTGCATTAAGGAAGACAAGTACAGCAGTAAGTGATACTGTTTTTTGCCCCACCCCCTTTACTAAACTGTGATAGTGGTTATTTGCGCAGGGAGCCGTGCTGAATGGTCCACGCGACTCCCAATGCTCATAGAGTTCCTATGAGCGTCGGGAGCAGCGCGGAGCATTCAGCGCAGCTCCCTGCCATAATAACATATGTGCCTCACTTTAGAAACCCACAATCATATGTTATAGACTTTATATTGTCAATTCCACTTGGGTTCGTTAAAAGTGATGTCCTCACCGCCAATCCCAAGTATTAAAAACGGTTTCAAACTTGATTAATTGTTCTTTTATATACCCAATATTTTTTCTTTTCAGTGGACCTCAGAGACACAACTCGCCGCTCAAAAGTTTGTCATAACGGTTAGCTTATAAGAACATAAGACGTGCCTCTGTCGGGTCAGACCGGAGGTCCATCGTGCCCGGCAGTCCGCTCATGCGGCGGCCCCTCAGGTCCAGGACCTGATAGTGCTCCTACCCTAAAACTCACATACGCTTTTCGCTTTTGTCCTGTAGAGTAACCTTCTATCTATACCCTGCAATCCCCTTCGTTTCCAGGAAGTCATCCAGTCCCTTTTTGAAACCCAGTATTGTACTCTGTCCTATTACCTCCTTTGGAAGCGTGTTCCAGGTGTCCACCACCCTCTGAGCTTAACGTGTTGGCTCCTCACTGGTCCTCTTATAGCCTAGATATTAGTATTAGCTTATATATTTAAAGTGCAAAATTTTTAAAGTGCTTCAAGCTTGCTTCTCCCCAGAGTCAACCAACAGAGATAACAAAGATGCTTCCAGCATTGAGTACACTTTGGAAAGAAGTCTTGGTGGAAACTTTGCTTGGGAAACGATCCTTGATAAAGCGCTGAGGCGCAAAACATGTCGGATTCACGTTTCTTCGATCATTAAAGCTAAAGATAAGTTCAAGTGTATTGAAGGGATTTGAATGACTATAGCACTTTAAAACATATTTGAAGCACTTTAAAAATTTTGCACTTTAAACATATATGCTAATATCTAGACCAGTGGTCTCAAACTTGCGGCCCGGGGACCACATGCGGCCCGCTAGGTACTATTTTGAGGCCCTCAGTATGTTTATCATAATCACAAAAATAAAATAAAACAGTTTCTTGATCATATGTCTCTCTAGCTATAAATTACAATATTATTATTAAGACTTAGCTAAAAGGAAAGATTTATAAAGAGTTTTACCTCCTGCAAAATTGTCATTTCTTTAATAAGACATTAACTATTTTTTCTGAGGCCCTCCAAGTACCTACAAATCGAAAATGTGGCCCAGCAAAGGGTTTGAGTTTGAGACCACTGATCTAGACTATAAGAGGATCAGTGAGGAGCCAACACGTTAAGCTAACCGCTATGATAAATTTTTGAGCAGCGAGTTGTGTGTCTGAGGTCCACTGAAAAGAAAAAAATATTGCTTATATAAAAGAACAATTAAACACGTTTGAAAGCAATTTTTTTTAAATATTTTTATTGAAAATTTTTTATATTACAAACATACACTCCAAACAGAAAGTACAAAGTCAACAGGACCTCCGGGTTGAAAGCATTTTTAATACTTGGGATTGGTGGTGAGGCTGTCACTTTAGAAAGCCACACTGCCTTCGTCAGCTTAGTGAAAGTTTAAGGAATACGGAATCTGGCTAGGTGCGAGGCTGTCTGTATATGGCAGGAAGCTGCAGGTTATATTGCCATTAGAGCTCCGTAGAAGGAATGATGGGGGTGCTCGAAAGAGGTGGCAAGAGACAATAAAACCTGATAGCAACTTAAGAGCAAATATCTGATAATGGCAGTAAAAAGCAGTGTCAATATAATGTCCTTTTGTGCTGCTTCCAAAGTTTTTCACCCAACTAATTT
Source organism: Geotrypetes seraphini (assembly GCF_902459505.1). Lineage (NCBI taxonomy): Eukaryota > Metazoa > Chordata > Amphibia > Gymnophiona > Dermophiidae > Geotrypetes > Geotrypetes seraphini. The sequence continues at coordinate 388,325,952 of NC_047086.1, read as the reverse complement.
CAAATGTTTTGCATTCTCTAACACTCCCTTTAAATACTGTGAAGCATGACCTTCTACGAGACACGTCCGCTTACTGAGGTGTCATTTCATTTTTATCTGTAATATTTTAGGCCTGTGAAGGTTTATTCCCTTTTTTTTAACTGTGGGCTGATTTCAATGATGGAACATTTTATTAGATTCTGTATCTTACATTTGCTTTCTATCAAATTATACATTTATAATAAGGCTATTAGCTATTATTGTATTTCATCACATTACATGCATGTGAACTGCCTGGACCTTGGTTTTCTCACCTTGTAAAAAGTAGAATATAAATTTATAATTACATTAAATTTACAAATGAACGCCAATATCAAACCCTTTATTCTGAATGTTTTTCCCATGTAGGTCTCTGTAGTGTCCCATGAAATATGGTGGAATAGTCTGAATTATAGGGTCCTTTTACTAAGAGGCGCACTAAACGCAAACATGTCTATTATAGTCTATGGACGCATTAGCGTTTCGCACACGCTAATATTTAGCATGCGCTAAAACAGCTAGTGTGCCTTTGTAAAAGGACCCGGTGTTTGGTATTTTCCAGTTTTTGTTCAAAGCTCAGTCCTTATTAATTTGGTGTCAACTTAAGCGATTGCCAGAAAATTAGAACTGGAGAAGTATGGAACATTTTTTTGCACTCATAAGAACCTAAGAATAGCCATATTGGGTCAGACCCATGGTCCATCAAGCCCAGTAGCCCGTTCTCACAGTGGCCAAAACCCAAGGAGTAGCAACATTCCAGCATCTCAAAGAATAGCAAGATTCCGGAACCCCAATGAGAGCAACATTCTAGAGCTGAGATTGTGATGTCATAATGCCTCATTCCACAGTGCCTCCGAGCCAACCTCATCAGTGATGTCACAATGGCTGCTCGTGGATTATGCATCCAACACGTTCCTTGGATATCTGTAGTGTCTCAGCAATTGTTTTAGCTATGAGGGGGGGGTCGCTAAAAAAAATGTCCTCTGCTCAACCAACAATGTTGGAGCATTCTCCATCGAGGGTTATACCCTTAGGGCTCCTTTTACTAAACTGCGCTAGTGGTTTTAGTGCACGCTTAGCACGCGCTGCATTGCCGTGCGCACTAGACGCTAACACCAGCATTGAGTTGTTGTTTAGTTCTTGGCGCGTAGCGCAGGGTTAGCGCACATAAGAGTTTGGCACACATAAGAGCATAAGAATAGTCAGACTGGGTCAGACCCATGTTCCATCAAGCCCAGTAGCCCGTTCTCACGGTGGCCAATCCAGGTCACTAGTACCTGGCCAAAACCCAAGGAGTAGTAATATTCCATGCTACCAATACAGGGCAAGCAGTGGCTTCCCCTGTGTCTTTCTCAATAACAGACTATGGACTTTTCCTCCAGGAACTTGTCCAAACCTTTCTTAAAACCAGCAACATTATACGCTCTTACCACATCCTCTGGCAACGCGTTCCAGAGCTTAACTATTCTCTGAGTGAAAAAAAATTTCCTCCAATTGGTTTTAAAAGCATTTCCCTGTAACTTCAAGTGTCCTCCAATTGTAGCGGTTGCGGGTCTTTCACGGTTTTTCTTAGGTTAACTGTTTCAAGCTGCATGCTATGGCACGAGGTATCTGCTCCATGATTCTCCTTTCCACTAACACAGCAACCAAACTATGCTGATCTAGAATTTTATAAACTATTTATCAGGGGGAGTTTTCAGTGTCAGTGGTCAGCGTATTTATTTAAATGTTGGTTGCTGCATTTAAATAAATGCATATCTTCAGTGCCACCAGATGGGGTAATTCTACAAGAAGCTGTCATAGGAACCAGCTCTATTGGTGCCAGTGGGTGGTGAGCACCCCCCAATATTGAGCAAGTTCCTTCCTTGTATCCAGGGAGAGATAATTTGTGTTGTTTGGGTCTCTCCCCCCCAAAAAAAAAAAAAAAAAATTATTTTGAAATGTTAGCACCAATGGAAGATGCCCAGTTTTAGATGGCAAGAAGACATGTAGGCGGTGGTATTCAAGTCATTTCTACGCATAAATTACTTTTGTGCATAAATGAACACTGATTTGTAGAAAGCTACATGCCATGGGCTGAAAATGTATACATCGGTGGTCAATATGCACATGAGTGGGATTTGGGCATATGAACAACCATATAGGGTCAGACCAATGGTCCATCTCTAGACCACTATTCATTTCCAACAATGGCCAATCCAAGTCACAAGTATCTGACAGAAACCCAAATATTAGCAACATTTCAGAGCTGAGATTGTGATGTCATAATGCCTTGTTCCACCAATGCCTAAGAGCCAACTTCATTAGTGATGTCACAATGGCTTGACTGTTCTACATTTGGCTCACATAAGAACATAAGAATAGCTATACTGGGTCAGAACAATGGTCAATCCAAGTTGCAAGTACCTGGCAGAAATGCCAATGGTAGCAAAATTCCAGAATCTTAAAGAGTGACAAGATTCTGGAATCTCAAAGAGTAGCAACATTCCATGCTACCGATCCCAGGGCAAGCAATGGTTTCCCCCATGTCTGTCTCAATAGCAGACTAGAAACAGTGACCATAAACACCCACACTGGGAACTAAACCCCCATCCCCAGCATTAAGGGACACAGTGTGTGGGCGGTATGCATATAGAATTCTATAATTTATGCAAGTTCTAGCACACAACTAGGCACCGGCAATGAAGTTACAAGGAGGAAATATTTTCTCACTCAAAGAATAGTTAAACTCTAGAACTCTTTGCCAGAGGATGTGGTAACAGTGGTTAGCATGTCTGGGATTAAAAAAGGTTTGGAAAAGTTCTTGGAGGAAAACTCCATAGTCTGCCATTGAGACAGGCATGGGGGAAGCCACTACTTGCCCTGGATTGGGATTCTGGAATGTTGCTACTCTCTGAGATTCCGGAATCTTGTTACTCTTTGGGATTCTGGAATGTTGCTACTCTTTGAGATTCCAGAATCTTGTTACTCTTTGGGATTCTGGAATGTTGCTACTCTCTGAGATTCCGGAATCTTGTTACTCTTTGGGATTCTGGAATGTTGCTACTCTCTGAGATTCCGGAATCTTGTTACTCTTTGGGATTCTGGAATGTTGCTACTATTTGAGTTTCTGCCAGGTACTTGTAACCTGGATTGGCCACCGTGAAGACAGGATAGTGGATCGGTAGCATGGAATGTTGCTACTCTCTGAGATTCCGGAATCTTGTTACTCTTTGGGATTCTGGAATGTTGCTACTATTTGAGTTTCTGCCAGGTACTTGTGACTTGGATTGGCCATTGTTGGAAACAGGATACTGGGTCAGATGGCTATTGGTCTGACACAGTATGGTTATTCTTGTGTTCTTATGCTCTTGGGCTGGTATAAGCACTTGCATCTTAAATTTATTTATTTAATTCGTTTTCTAACCCGTTGCACCCAAAGAGCTCAGAACAGGTTACAGGTTAAACATGCATCATTTCAGTACAAGTTTACGATACAAGTTTTTAGCCTAATCTGACACGTACTAGGGGTCTAATATTAATATACATAACTAGCTGATGCCCCGGCGTTGCACGGGTATTTAATTATAGCAATAACACTGTAAATGGATTCAAATAAAGATACTTTATAGTGGTGAATGAAATTATTGTTTTACAGCTTAATAAAAAGTACAATATTCAAATTATAATGTTAAATATTTGACAAAATGAATACAATACAACTAACGCAAAACGTGATTATAAACAACATTTTTAGTTTCACCTCCAGGAGCAAGAACATATACATTCTTGGGTGAACCCACCCTTGAGCAAGCAACATAGAGTTGTAGGCCGAGAGACCCCCAGAACATATCACCCCAGGTAGTGAGGGATCTGCATACCAAGTTTCGTTCAAATCGGTCAAGCCGTTTTTGCGTGATCGCGGCACATACACACATACACACATACATACCTCCGATTTTATATATATAGATATAGAGTTTACCGGTTACAATTTTCCAAAGCTATCCTTACAGTGCAAGGTTTTGAGTACAGTGGTACCTTGGAATCCGAACGCCCCAGAACTCAAACTATTTGGAATCCAAACCTTTTTTTTGTAGTAAATTTTGCCTCAGAATCCGAACTCTGCTTTGGAATACGAACGCCCTGCACACTGTATGTGTGTGTTTGTGCCCCAGAATCTGAATGCTGCTTTGGAACATTTGTTAATATTTTACCTTAAAATCCACTGTATTTCCTGTTACAATTTGAGTTTGTGGGACCCAGGAACGGATTAATCCAGTTTGTATTATTTTCAATGGGAAAAATTGTCTTGGAACTCAAACGCTTTGGAACTCAAACGGGGTTCTGGAACGGATTAAGTTCAGATTCCAAGGTATCACTGTACAAGTTTTATCCTAATTTGACACACAGATAGTTTACATGTTAGATTTGCCACAGTTACAGTGCAAGATTTTACAATACAAGTTTTCCTTTCGAAACAAGAATTTAAGAGCAAATGGGATGCCCATGTGGGATCCTTTAGAGGGTTAAGCTAAGGAAACCTGCCATCAGGTGTGGGATCCCTAAGATAGTAGACTTGGGGGAGGGTCAGTAGAATGGGCAGACCTGATGGGCTATGGCCCTTATCTGCCGTCATCTTCTATGTTTCTATGTAACACATCCTGGTTCTGATACCAATATACATTTCTTTGTAGGCCATCGGTCAAGGGCAGGGGTTTAGGTATGATTTTATTACTTTTACTAAAGCTAAGGAATCCTTCAAGGGATCTGATTTGTGGGGGCAAACGATTCCAGTGGCTTGGTACGAAGTGGGAGTAGGAACATCGGTTGGCGGTTTGAAGTCGAAGGGCATGACCAGGGGGCGTTTTGAGGCATATTTCATCCCAGAAGCGGAGGGACCGGTTCGACACGTATGAAGGAAGCTTAGCCGTGAGTGTATTTTGATTCTTAGAACCAGTGCTTACAGTAAACACCCTGGTACAGAATTACTCTGATAATATGGCCACTATTCGTATCATCTGTAGTGCTGTCCTCATTCTACCCCGGACCTGGCTCCAGTTTATATTGATAGTACGAGGCTGGTCAATCACATACTATCCATATAAATCTTGACAATCAACAGAGAAGAGATTAAGATGGATATCAGCAGCCAGCGTCCATACAAATCCTTTTGAAAATTGACCCCGTATATCCTACAATTTTGGACAGCAACTTTAAGACAGGGTGTCTATGTAGAGTTTTTCAAGTTTCATTTAAAATTTGATTAAATGCTTATAAATATTTCTAAGTGATATACATCGATTAAATTGGAGAACACGTACAAAATATGTCTGGACATTCATAAAAACTAGACTAACTAGAGACAAGTTAGAAATAGTCTGCTTAGAAACAGAGCGACCCAAGCAATTGGGATCGAAAGAGAGGAACAGCTGTGTAATTTCTTGATTGCAAAATGAATAGGTTGGTTTCTGATGCTAAGTGGTAGGTCTTTCCATAATTTTGGACCAATATAACAAAAGGCAGTGAGAGGATTGGGAAGAGGTTAGATGAAGTTTTGAGGAAGGCAGAAGATGAAGTAAGTTACGATCAGTGGAACGAAGGAAATGAAGGGGAATGTAAGGAATAATAAGCTTGTGAAGATAAGCAGGAGCAGAAGGTAGGTGCGACTTGTAAACAAAAGTGAGAATTTTATAAGTAATACGCGCAGAAAGAGGAAGCCAATGTTCAAATTTGAGCAAAGGTGTAACATGAGCTTGGCAAAAGTAGACTGAATAAGTTGCAGACACTTCAGGGAGGCCAACTTAAAGGGAATTGCAGTAGTCAAGATGTAGTAGTAGGAATTACAGTAGTCAAGATCAGATATTACCAAAGCCAAAGAGGTAGAAAGGAACAGACTAAGCAAATACGATGAAGAGAGAAAAAGAGAGTACAAATAACTGAGTCAATTTGTAGTTTAAATGTAAACTTGGTGTCAAAAATGATAGCTAAACATTTTACAGAATCCTTGTAGCAAGGAGGTAGATCACCAATAAGTGCGGAAGGACAACATCAGAAGAAGAATGGATCCAGGATCAAACTGCAGCAGCACCATCCCTTTGTGAAACAGTCATTGAGAGTTGAACTGGATCGGTAACAGAAAATCTGAATATCGTCTGCGTCAGCGGTAAGGGGTGCAGCCATGATCTTGAATAATAGTCAATGGTGGGGCAAGAAAATATCGAACAGCAGAGGAGCCAAGATGGAACCTTCCTGATTGAAGACTGAGAGCAGCTGTGGATGAACGATTAAAAGTCTTGTCATCTCAGTGTTTTGGATGTCTCTCAGCAATTCTCATTTTGTAGAAACAACATATTGGACTCCAGAAGGTTGTTCACAACCGAAACACAGACTGTGTCAGGTCCACACCATCAAACTTACACTGTGAAACACATTGTTTTTATCAATTGGATTCACATCACTTTTATTTGTGAAGACTTTTATTAATAAACTCTGATATCAAAATCATCGACTCCACAGCTTTGCTTCTTGCTTGGCTCCGAACGGTTTACTTGAATTTATTCAGGCTCACAAGCTATCTAAATGTACCTGGAGCAATGAGGGGCTTAAGTGACCTGCCCAGGGTCACAAGGAGCAGCGTGAGTTTGAACCCACAACCTTAGGGTACTGAGGCTGTAGCTTTAACCACTGCGCCACTCTAGAAATCAAAATGTAGCAAAAGTGATCCAAGTGTAGGACAATCCAGCCATCGTGACATCACTGATGAGGTTGGCTCTTATTGGTAGAATGAGGCATTGTGATGTCACACTACAAGCTCTGGTTATTTAGAGACTGAAACTTTTCACACTATTATTTATTCAATTTTGTATACCATTCTCCCAGGGGAGCTCAGAATGGTTTACTTGAATTTATTCAGGTACTCAAGCATTTTTCCCTGTCTGTCCCAGTGGGCTCACAATCTATCTAAATGTACCTGGGGCAATGAGGGGATTAAGTGACTTGCCCAGGGTGGATTTGAACCCACAACCTTAGGGGGCTGAGGCTGTAGCTTTAAACACAGCACCAAACTCTTAGACATAGCATGGTAGAAGGTAGCATGGTGAACATTGTCTGACAGCGATGGCAAAATATAGTTCATTAAATGAACTTGGTGAATACAGGGAGGATAAAGGCTGTGTTCTACTTGAAACTCACACTGAGCAACACTGGCGGTCTCTGACCACAAGTCCTGACCACAGTCATGTAAATACATACTTTTCCATTCTAACATACACACGTGCTGTGCTTCGCTCTTAACGCTGTCACATCATAGGCCTGCTGAGCAAGGATAATTGCAGGTAAGATTGCCAGCTCAGTTAAACTAAATACAGCTTACGTCAGGGTGAACAAACAGCAGAGCTAAGGTTTCCGCACTATAGGGTTATAATGGCAAGAATACTAGCGGCTTCATTTACTAAGCTGAGATAAAGTTCTGCAGCTTTGCAGAGCAATTGCCAAAATTAATGTAAGATAAGTGCAAAACCTTTGCAGTAAACTTTGGGAGCATCTGCAGCATTTAGAAAGCCCGGGGAATCAGCTGAGGGCCAGGTAACATCAGCCTCCCTGCTGGAGGAATAGACATTGGTCTGTGGGGAGGGGGAGAAATTTGCTTACAGTGTTAAGAAGTGGATTTGCAATAGCGGAACAAGTAGGGTTACCATATTTGGGAAGTCAAAAAATAGAACACATGCTCCCACCCCACATCCCATCAGTCTTGCTCCTGGCCCCACTCCTGCCCCGTCCCTTCATCCATTTCCTTAGTTGACTATCCTGCTGTCCACGGAGAACCTACGTTACAGGTAGGTAACTACGGTACACTTTCCACCCTCTGTACCCTTTTAGTGCTCTCTGTCTCTCTCTCCAACCCCCTCCCCTGCATGTGCTTCTCTCTCTCTCCCCCTTCCTCTCTCCAACCCCACCCCATGAGTGCTTCTCTCTCCTCTCTCTCTCTCTCTCGCCCCTTCCAAACCCCCCCTCTTTCTCAGCAGGATCCAGGTTTCTCTCTCTCTCCCTCCCCTTCCCCCCCTTCTCTCAGTAGGATCCAGAGCTCTCTCTCCAGCCATGGCTCTCCCTTGTCCCTCACCTACCTCCTCTGCTGAAATTTCAATCTTCAGGCCAGCCGGCAGTGTCAGCGAGGTGAGCCTGCTGCTCTCAGCCTGCCCCGGAAGCCTTCATTTTTCAGCTGTCCTGCATATGCAGGAACAGGAAGTCACTGCAGAATGAGGCTTCCAAGACAGGCTGACAGCAGCAGGCTCACCTCAGTGACGCTGCCGGCCTGCCCAAAGATTGAAAATTTCACCAGAGATAGGTGGGGGATGGTTGATCCATACCCGGATAGACACTTCCAAAGTTCCCAAGCTGTCTGGACACTCAAACAGTCCTCTAAAAGGAGGCCATGTTTGGGTAAGTCCGGACATCCGGTGCCCTAGGATCAAGGAATAAGGTGGTAAAAGTATGGTTAGCAGAAATCTGGATTTTCCCAGAGATGTCCTCTTTTTATAGGACTGTTCACGTGGCCAAACAGTTTCCTGGACTGGAGGGAGTTTGTCCGGTTTTGGACTCACTTTCTCCTATCCACCCCCCCCCCCCCCTGAACTCGGGTGGCAGCCAGCGGTGTTAGAAACATGATCCTGCTGCCGTCGCTCTGTCCCAGAAGCCTTCGCTCTGCAGCATCCTACCAAGGCGGGAACAGGAAGCAGTGCAAAGTGAAAGCTTCCAGGGCAGGTCGACAGCAGCAGGATCATGTTGCTAACGTTGCTGGCTGCCTGAAGTTTTGAAATTGCAGAAGAGATACTGGGGAAAGGGGAGACTCAGAGAGCCATACCTGACTCCGTGGTGGCCCGAGTGAGAGAAAGGCTGTGCTGGAGGTGGGGCAGATTAGGGATGAGAACAGCAGGATGCAAGGGCAGGGCACTGTGAGTGGGGGGGGGGGAGGGGGGCATGGGCCAGGGGGGGGGGGTCAGGTCATGTTCCTCTTTTTTGGCTTAATAAATATGGTAACCCTGGGTAAAAGGGGAGGGGGAAGATGATTAGATAATTAAAACTACAGAAGCTCAGAACGATTTACATGAATTTGTTTAAGTACTCAAGCATTTTCCCTCTCTGTCCCAGGGGGCTCACAATCTATCTAATGTACCTGGGGCAATGGGGGGATTAAGTGACTTGCCAGGGTCACAAGGAGCAGCGTGGGTTTGAACCCACAACCCCAGGGTGCCGAGGCTGTAGCTTTAACCACTGCGCCAAAAGGGGACCTGGGGTGATAGGGGCTGCCATGAGCAGGAAAATGGAAGCACCTTGTTACTGAGAGGATGAAAGAGGAGGTAGGCTTTGAGCCCTGTATAAAAATGGGAGTGAATATGAGTCACTGATTGGAGGAGCAAAAATTATAGGTGAAAGGATGAGTGATAAGAAAAACAGTAGAAGAGTTGAAGGGTTTTTGTTGTGAAGAAAATCAGGGGCAGTGGGTGGATTAAGGTGGTGTGGAAGTTTGGTACGTTTCAATGGCCATAACTTTGCAGCTTCTATTGTGCTTTGGGTGGCAGTGTCGGCAGCGTGCATTGGATCCTGGTCAGGGCATTGAGTTATATGTATAAATTATGAACTGCTGTAATAGATGACTGGTTTTATGGTGGCAATCTGGGTATGAGAATTTTCATTAGCTCTATGAGGGGCCACTGAAAAGTTTTCTGCCTAACCAACAAAGCTGAGAATGTCTCCATCATTGCCTATACATTTTTGGCCTGATTCTCTAAATGTGTATCTAAATTGCAGGTGGCGGTAGCAGCCAATCAGGATAAATGTTTAAAAAAAATTGTGTGAGGACGGACATGTAATTCGCTGTCTGTACAGTTTCTCTTCATTGTAAACCGCCTAGAAGTCGCAAGATTGTTGGCGGTATATAAGAATAAAGTTATTATTATTATTATTATTATAACATTTTCTTAATGTCCATGAATTGCGCTGCAGATAATGCGATTAGAGAATGGCACGGGGACGAATTTTTCCCCGTCACCCACACAGAGCTCAATTTCCCATCCCGTCCTCGCGAGTTCTTTTCCTGTCCCTGCCCCTTTCCTGCAAGCTTCGTCCTCATCTGCACAAGCCTCAAACACTTTAAAATCATGAGTGTTTGAGGCTTGTGTGGTTAAGGCAGAATTTACAGGAACGGGGCAGAGACTGCGACAAAACTCACGGGGACGGGACGGGGAAATTGAGTTCTTGCAGGGATTCTCTAAATGTGATGCAGTTAGCTAGACCTCTTGAGAAGATGTTAATTGCTCCGCATAATCTGTTGCATTAACAGTTGTGTTTTTTTTTTAATTCTTTATTTAACCTTTGCAAAATACAAGAATATCCAACCATATGGGAAAGCAAAAAATAAAATATATCTTTTTCAATGATACAGTCCACATTATTGGAGCCGCTCGGTGGACGCTAATAGAGAAACTATATATATATAAAAACAAATCAATCGATCAAAGTCCTATCAAGGTCAGGCATATTTAATGTGACCATACGTCCTGTTTTGAGGAAGTCTGTCCCGTTGTCCCGAACCACAGCTTCAGGACGCCGAAATGTCCCGTTTTGAGCAACCCACTGCAGTGTTCTCCCTAGTGCAAACGAAGGCAACGCCGACGCAGGAACAGATCAGGTGATGCAGCGATTGCTCAAGCCTTCCCCCCCCCCAACGTCAATTCTGATGTCGGAGAGGAAGTTCCGGGCCAGCATCTCTGTCTTGTTTCCTGAAGGATATCAGCATCTTAAACCTTTAGCATTGTCGTCTCAGAACTTTACCAAACTGGACTCCAAATTCCTTAAGCAATCTTCTTTAATACAGAACTCCAAACAAAGAAATAAATGAACTTACAGGTACAGATTTATGGCACCTGTCCACTCTTGCCCAGTTTAATTCCCTATCTCAGGGACTGGGAATTGATCTTTCAGCTGCTTGCTGACGATAATGTTGTGTTTTTAGAGAGAATAGTATTAATTGGCAGAAAGCTTTTAATAGAACAATGGTTTCTCAAGCCATGTGTTTGACTGAACATGGAGCTTGCTACTACTCAAAACAGAGAGAGAAAAAGCGTGGCAGAGAATAGCACACAGGCAACCAGCCTAGTGTGCTAGAAAGTCAGCAGCTACTAGGAAGTGTCCCATAATGCACAGGGGGAGCTGGAGGACTCATTCTTAAAAGCTTAGTTAAGGATACTATAGGTATGTCCGGATTTACCTGGACCTGCCCTCTTTTTAGAGGACCCAGCAGTTTGTCCAGGTTTTGGGCAGCCTAAATTTTTTTTTTCTATCTTCAGGCGGGCAAGGGAGGTCACCTGCTGGTGGGAGCCGAATGGATAGGGTTACCAGATTTTCCCGAAATCTGTTTGTGGCACCGTAAGCTGTGAATGCAAATTGGTGCGCACAGCAGATTGGTGGGCAAAACTTAATTAAAATGCCTAACTGGCAATGCCTATGGCCAATTAGCACCTACTAATTGACACTAATTGCCATTAATTAGAAGTTACACACACTCAGGGCCGGATTTAGATGAAAAGAGGCCCTAGGCTATTCCACTTATGAGGCCCTTTCACCTCCCATTTTTAAGTTTGTAAATTACATGAGAGATAATAAAATACATCATTACTGTGATATATATCAATATGTTAAATGAAACATGTTGTTATTGGTACTAACCTTTATAAAAAATGTGACACGGATAATAAATAAAAAAAAGGCGAGAACACTTATTTGGACATTTATTCTCAGCACCATATATAGTACTTGTAACAATAACTAATCAAACATAACACACAACATTGCCCCTTCCTATGTCCATAGTGCCCCCAGTGCGTCCTTCCTCACCTCACCCCCCCCTCCGATGCCCGCCTGCCTCCCATCCCTCTTCCACTGAACCCCCCCCCCCCCCCCGATGCCAGTCTGGGCCACCCTGTCCTGACGGATCCACGTTTTGCCTCTCTCCCCGCGGGGCTGGGCTTTGCCCAGCTGTTTCCGGACTGACGTCTTTCCCTCCCCGATCCTGTGATTCTTGTGCGCATATCTTGTATAGAATCATGCAAAGCGCTGTTCTGATCAGCGTCAATTTTTTTAGGTGTCCTATATAGAATCAGACCCAAAGGTTATAACAGTGTATCGCAAACTGTGTGCCGCGGCACACCAGCGTGCCTCCTGAGATTTCAGGTGTGCCGCAACACGCTGGCGAGGAGGAGAGTCATCCACGCCGGCTGACTGCCTACAGGACATGCCTCTCGCCGCGAGAGGCACGTTCTGTAGGCAGTCAGCCGGCGCGGATGACTCTTCTCCTGGCCGGCGTCTCTTCTCCTCTCCCCACACCTTCCGGATCCCTCCACCAAAGCGGCCAGATGGGTCTCCGCGCACGTCCAGGTGCCTTCCGGCCAGGGCACTGCATTTAGTGTGCCGCCGGCCGGAAAGTTTGCGAGACACTGGTTTAGAAAGTACATGCGTACATCATAATAGGGTTACCAGATTTTACTCCTGTACAATCCGGACCCTTGGCGAATATTTAGGGGCTCTTTTACTAAGGCACGCTAGCCGTTGTAGCACATGCTAAATATTAATGCGCGCTAAACGCTAATGTGTCCATTATATCCTATGGACGAGTTAGCGTTTAGCTCACGCTAATATTTAGCGCGCTAAATCGACTAGCGCGCCTTAGTATAAGGACCCCTTAAAGAGGTACTGGGGAAGGGAAGGCACGAGCGTGTCATGGGGAGCGCGGGAAGGAGTGGGCAGCGTGGAAGGAGCAGGGAGGCGCCATCACCCTCGTTATGCCACTGCCTCTACTGCCAACCCCCGACTGCCTTGCTGCGCCTTATGCCTGAAACATCCCGATTGACTCAGCGTGTCGGGCCCCGTCTCTTATGGTGTTCAAATCCAGGCTAAAACCCCCACTTTTTTGAAACTGCGTTTATGCCTACCCTTCCAACCTGTAAAGCCCCCATATCTGTTGCCATTTCCTCTTTCCTCTCCTACCTCTAGTCCCTTATATTTACTCACCTATGTAACATGTATAAGCCTTTGCCTTATGTTTGTCTTAATTAGACTGTAAGCTCTTTTGAGTAGGGACCGTCTCTAGTGTGTTTGTTGTAGAGCGCTGCGTGCTTCTGGTAGCACTTTATAAATAATAGTACTAGTAACTTTGAGTTACAACTCAAAAAAAAAAAAAAAGAAAGGCACGAGCTAAGTCCAAAATCTTTTCCCTTTCAAAAATAATGAAATATGTGACCCCTTTAACCTTGCTCCAAAATTGTATTAACTTTAAATTAGATTCTGGGGAACTCGTGCACATTATTAAAAAGTTGCCACAGCAAATTGTCGTCGTACAGATTGCTGGTTAAATTTTATTGTTCTAATCTCCTCTTGCTGATTTCATCTGCCGTGCATACATTAATTACACAAAATGAGAACTAGTTCAACTTTATGAAAAATTTAAATGATAAAACCCAAACAGTTATTGAAAAAAAAAAAAAGTCTCACAGACTTCCATGTCATTCTTCCAAATGTTCTGCAGTTGAGCAAACACAAACCCTTGCCTAGAGTAGTGTAAAGCACGCTCTCTCTTCTGTTCCACCTCACCATTTTCACCGAAGACCAAAGATAAGCTGTATTTTTCTTTCTCTTACCTAAGGAGTAGGCTTGTGCAGCCTTAGGAAATCTAGTCAACCCACACCCCATCTGAAAGTCAAACACACACATCTTTCAGAAAATAAGACAGCAGAACCTCTGTCAGGAATTCTGTATCCTGCGGTACTTCAAAGAGGGATGGGGGTGGAGAGGCATCTGAAGGAAGAATTTAAGGTGAACCAGATGTCCGCAATTTGGTGAAAGTATCAGTCAGGGATTTCAATATTGCTTTATTGATGGTCACCAGGATGAGCCTCCAACAGGGCCCAGGCCTCTCATGTCCTGTCTCCCAGACAGCGGCTTCAGCCACAGTCAATTGCATCAGCAGCACTGCAGGGATCAAAAGTTTTGGAAAGAAATTTGGCCGGCCTCAAAGGGAGTTTGATGATGTGAAAGCTGGCTTTGCTCTCTGTCCTCTGATCTTTATGGCAAGGGGCAGCGCAGTGTGAAGTACATATCAGCTAGTTACTAGGCCCCAAAGTGTTATGTGCATGTCAATAATGATAGAAGAAGCCTCTTGCTAACGCAGTGTGCTATAATTAGCAGCTTTTGTACTGTGCTGGGTTGTCACAAAAACCTTGTAAAAAAAAACCAAAACGTCATAGAACTTCAAGAAATTCTGTAAAGTAAGGCACTTTACACTGCCTTTAATAATACTGGCAATAATGGCTCTTTGGTAATCCCACAGTGTCCTGTGTTATAATATAAAGGCAGTCCCTGGGTTAAGAACGAGTTCCGTTTTTTAAACCACTCTTAAGTTGAATTTGTATGTAACTCGGATGCTGTACAGTACACAGTCATTAAACATTAAAAGAAACAGTCTTCAAAATAAAGTACTGTAGTTTAAATAGAAAGAAAAGATAAGTTTACACTTACTTTTGCTCTTTGGGTAGAAGATAACGTGACCATTTATTTTTTTTTTCCATCAAAACGGGACATCTACTGATTTTCAGTCCCGCATCCCACCCTAGCCCCGCCCCCAATTTCTTCCATTCATTTTTCATGTACACACAATATCTTATTAATTCATAATGGTAGCCATAAAATAAAATTTTAAAAAACACAAAGCACACTGTATGCAGAAAAAAGTTAATTATCATTTATATTCGGGGGTTTTCAAAGAGGTCAAGACAGATGACTTTAAAATATGCAATATCACCTCAGTAACAACTATAGAAAAATAGACAAATGTAGTGCAAAATAAAGACAGCAGATATAAATTATCAAAAATTACACATTTTGATCACTAAATTGAAAATAAAATCATTTTTCCTACCTTTGTTGTCTGGTGAGTCTCTGGTTGCACTTCCTTATAACTGTTCATCCTTTCTTTCTTTCTCTCTCCCTGTCCCCCTTCACTCCCTGCCCCCCTCCCAAGCCACCGCTGCCATACTCCCCTAACTTTTTCTTTCTTTCTTTCTCTCTCCCTGCCTCCCCCCACGCCACCAACAACGACAATTTCTCCCTGCTTCCCCGCTGAAAATGGGACATTTCGGCGTCCTGAAGCTGTGCGTGGGGACAACAGGACAGAGGATCTAAAAACGGGACAGTATGGTCACATTAGTAAAGGAGGAAGGGACCAGGAGGGGGGTCGGGGGGCTCATAGCTCAAGACAACTACTGCTGCTGCTGCTTCAGTGCTGGAAGGAGGGGGGATTCAGGGCTCAGGACTGCTGCCGCTGCTTCGGGGCTGGAGGGAGGACTGGAGTGAGGGGGATTCATGGTTCAGGACCACTACCGCTGTTTTAGGATTGGAGAGAGGGAGGTAGGTTCCCAGTTCAAGACCTCTGTTGCTCCAGGGATAATTTTTTTTTTGCCAGGGATTTTTTTTGCCAGTTAGGTGAGAATGCCGATTGCTTGAGTACCGGTTAATCAGCATTCTACCGTAATTTAGAGATAGCAAAATTTTTAAAGAAGCCAATTGAGGTTGCATAGATTCACCATTTGTCCTGTATGTCTGTCATAATTAGATTGTAAGCTCTTTCGAGCAGGGACCGTCTCTTGTGTGTTTAATGTACAGCACTGCGCACGTCGGGTAGTGCTACAGAAATAATAAATAGTAGTAGTAGGATGGGTCATCATCTGATCAAAGCCCTCTTGTTCTGCAGCTTACTTTCAAGAACACATAGGTAGGAGTGGAGGGGGGGGGGGGCTTGGGGTTAGAACTGCTGCCTCAGCACCCTGAGGTTGTGAGTTTCATCCCAGTCTGCTCTTTGTGATTCTGGGCAAGTCACTCCATTGCCCTAGGTACCTGCTGGGATAGAGAAATTACTTAGTACCTGAATACTATTTGGTGTATTGTAAACTGCTTTGAGTGAATCTCTTTATGATAAAGGCAACTAATAGATTCAATTCCTGGCCCCAGCCTTTGCTTTATGGGCTATACAAGGCCATGGACCTGCCAGTGGGGGGTGCTGTTTCACTATCACATTTTCAATAGTATGGGGCAGGCATGCTCTGTAGGACTGCAGGAAATCTGCCTGTCCCTAGTGATTGAAAACACAGTTTTGAAGCATCGTACCCCTTCCTCCCCCACTGGTAGCAATGCGGTTGGAGGACACCTACTCAGCTTAAAGAGGAACGGTGTCTGGAAGGCTACCAAATCCAGGAAATATCCCTGGGTAGATGTAAATGAAGGCTTATGGTGCTGATGCCCAACAGAGACCAAAGAGTCAAATTTTAAAAACCGCCATCTGACCCTGGCATCATACCCTAGGGCTCAGATGAACGGAGCAAGTTGGGGGCCTGTGTGGGAGAGTCACTACACACACACCCAACATCCAACATGGCTTTCAGGATAGCTCCACTGCCAAAGGAGCTGCCCCAGCATACCCAAGGGCCATTGGAGGAGGAGAGCAAGTCAGGGCAGGTGTAGGAGAGTCATACCGCCCCTGACGTCCTCCCAATGTGCTGCCATTTAAGGCGGTACATCGCCTAAGGTGCAAGCCAAATACAAACTTTTTAGAATACTTCTTTATGCAGTTCTTGGTGCAATTCCCAGTGCAACTCAAGACCAACTGAAACCCAATCAACAATAAGGTACCTTTCACTAATCTGCTGTCTCCTAACACAGCCTAGGAATACCTCTTCCCCACACCCTAAATCAGTGGTCTAAAACTTGCGGCCTGGGGGCCACATGCGGCCCGCCAGGTACCATTTTGAGGCCCTCAGTATGTTTATCATAATCACAAAAGTAAAATAAAATAGTTTCTTGATCATATATCTCTTTAGCTATAAATGACAATATTATTATTAAGACTTAGCCAAAAGGAAAGATTTATAAACTATAAAAAGTTTTACCTCATGCAAAAATGTTATTTCTTTAATAAGACATTAACTATTTTTTCTGTGGCCCTCCAAGTACCTACAAATCCAAAATGTGGCCCTGCAAAGGGTTTGAGTTTGAGACCACTGCCCTAAATCCTGTTTTTTTGCACAGTCTTGCTACCTGCACATTGACCTCTCCGCCATCGGAAAGTGTCTTACCAGGTAATATCAGAGAAACAAACTCGAAGAACCAAGATGAATTTCTCAATCACATATAACATAACATAAAAACGCACTTTTATACTGCAAAACCGTTAAGTTTTATGCGGTTCTATGTGATTCACAAAAGATAAAGGATCTACAAAATAAATGCAATAAATAAAATATATCTATCTTCCAAATGATTTAATCAAAGCGTGGGTTTTTGGAGCACGTCTGAATTGGTGAGAGGTGTCGGAGGATGCAATTAAATGATTCATAAGAACATAAGCAGTGCCTCTGCCGGGTCAGACCACAGGTCCATCCTGCCCAGCAGTCCGCTCCCGCGGCGGCCCAAACAGGTCAAGACCTGTCTGAATCATCAGAAGGGGCTCCCTTGCCACCTTGGTTTCCCATTTAAGACCTGCCTTCCTATCGAAGTCCTAGCCCTCCGGTCTTGCACATGCACGACCTGGTTGGTTTATACTCATTTCCTGGTTAACTTCCTATACTTGTGTTACATCCCAGCTCCTCCCTCAGTATCCCACGATCCCTTTATCCCTCAGAAATCCGTCCAATCCCTGTTTGAATCCCTGTACCGTACTCTGCCTGATCACTTCCTCCGGTAGCTCATTCCAAGTGTCCACGACCCTTTGTGTGAAAAAAAACTTCCTTGCATTTGTTTTGAACCTGTCTCCCTTCAGTTTCTCCGAATGCCCCCTCGTACTTGCTTTCCCCTTCAGTCTGAAGAATCTGTCCCTATCCACCCTCTCTATGCCCCTCATGATCTTGAAGGTCTCTATCATATCTCCCCTGAGCCTCCTTTTCTCCAGAGAGAAGAGCCCCAGCCTATCCAGCCTCTCGGCATATGAGCAGTGTTCCAGCCCTCTTACCAATTTCGTTGCTCTCCTTTGGACTCTCTCAAGTACCGCCATGTCCTTCTTGAGGTGTGGCGACCAAAACTGAACGCAGTATTCCAGATGTGGACGCACCATCGCTCGATACAATGGCATGATGACTTCCCGTGATCTGGTTACTATGCCCTTCTTTATGATTCCCAGCATCCTGTTGGCTTTTTTCGAGGCTGCTGCGCACTGTGCAGATGGCTTCAGTGATGCATCCACCAGCACACCCAAGTCTCTCTCGAGTCTGCTGTCTCCCAATAATACCCCCCCCAAGATGCTACTTGAAAGGACACAAATCTTACCTCTCCTATACCTGGTAAGCCTTATAGAAGTTCAGTCCCCATGGCGCACCACCAAACAAGGACCCAGAGCCCAAAGTTCTACCACCACATCATGAGATCGCTACCCTCATCACCAATATCCTATCCCCATTCTCAATTTCAAGCATGATACCAACAAAAAGCAGTTAAGACAACCCCTTTTCAGAAATCTTACTAACTTAAGATATATATCTAATGCCAATAAATCAAAACTCCAACCAAATCCACTGTATGCACTTCAAAGCTAGGTCAGTAGTCAACAAATTGTTTTTACACAAAGAGCTAATCCTAACCAGCAACCTGGGGCTCTTCTTCATCTGTGAAACCTGGCTAAAAGATCCTAATAGTCCTGAACCACCTCACCTCTGCCCACCAGGTACAGCATCATTCACATTCCCAGTTAGGACAGGCGAGGAGGTGGTTTACCTGTCGTTTATAGAAGCTCCTTCAATATTTTTGGATTGACTCTGCCACCCACTCCGACCTTGAATATATAACTTACAAACTTGAAGACAAGCCTAATACCATCAAGAACAGCATCTGCCTTCTACTGATATATTGCCATCCTGGCCCCCAATCAAACAATAATACAAACTTGTAAGAAATTATCTCAAGTGTAGCCTGCCAGTACACTAGACTGCTTATACTTGGAGACGTAAATCTTCCCCTTGAAGCATCTGATAATAATGCTGTTCACTGCTTCAAAATACTGCTTGAAGACTGCCAAATAGACCTCAAAACATCTGGCCCATCACTTGAAAAAGGCCATACCCTCAACTTCATTGCCTCCACATCTCCCTGTCTCATCACCAGTCTCTAAATGGTCCCCTGTTTCCTGGTCAGACCATTACCTCCTCTCATTCAATCTGTCTTCACATTGCAAACACAACCAGCAATTCCTTCTACTCTAATAAATCAGTAAGAGGTAAAATAAACCCTAACCAAAATAAACCCTATTCTGGAACAAAGTTACTGTTTCTTTAAACGTCACAACCGACTCGGCCATTGCAACTTCTAACTGTTATTTGGAACTTTTCTCCTGATACAGTACTTGTGAAAAAAGGCCCTTTGGCCAAAATCTATTGTTGAGAATCGATATGAGAAGAGATTTTCTGATTTGAAAAACTACCCGCTTGGATCTTAATCATCGTTTGAAGATATTGGAGTGCCATGAGGAGACAGCACAATTGAGCTAAGTGGTGATTTGAATAACTTCTCTTCTATATTGATGAGGTCTTCATTTTTCAATATTTGGGCTCGGTGGACTGTATGACATTGGGATAATATGTGTTTTTTTGACCAGAGATGTTTTTTTGTTCCTAACCTGGTTTTTTCTCCTAGCCTGGAGTTTGTTTGTTTCCGCAGTGGGGCCAGTGAGAATAACGACTTATTAAGAGGGACTTTTTGTCTCACTGCTTGAGTCAAAATTTCCTGTGGATTTGAGGCGCATTTCTTTAAAATTGATGATTTTCTGCATACAGCCACTGCTCACAAATTAGAATTGGACACCAATTTTAATTTAGATCTACGTTTTGTAAAGTGTCCCTTCCTCTGGTTTTGTTTTTGTTTTTTTTTGTAAGCAACTCACATTCTACATGGAACAATACTCCAGCCTACATCTTTCTCAATTTGGATTCTGACCAAAACACAGCACTGAGCTCCTTCTACTCACCCTTACCATAAAAATCAAACAGATACTAAGCACATGTCAACAAGCAGTCCTCCTTCATTTTGACTTCACAGCAGCTTTCGATTCTGTAAACCACCAACTTCTCCTAACAAAACTTACTGAAATTGTAATCATGGGCACCAAACTTAGTTGGTTTAACGACTTCCTCAAAAAGAGAGAATACCTTGTCTGGAAATATGAAGTCTTCTCTAACAGCTGGAAAACCTTCTGTTCTCCCCAATACTGTTCAATCTATTCAAGAGTTCTCTCGGTAACATCGCATTCATGAACAATGAATGCCTGTTATCACATGTGGATGACATTCTCCTTATTTCCATTATAGACAACTGACTAGATGCAACAAAAAAAAAATTGCTGATAACATTGACAAGATACAATCATGGGTCACAATCAACAAACTCAAATTGAACGCAACCAAAACCAAAATCTTCTGGTTCCACACATCACTGCAAACAGCTCCCAAGAGCACTGTCCTGCCATCTGGATCCAAAATAGACATAGAAAAATCCTCTAAAGTACTAGGTGTTATACTGGACTCCACACTATCCCTTGAACCACACATCTCAAATCTCTCGAAGAAAACCTTGTTTTTCATGAGGCAGCTGAGACTCATAAGACCCTATTCCATGAACGACACTTCACCATAACTGTACAAATGCTAATTTTGTCACAGATTGATTACTGCAACTCCCTCTACGCAGGCATCAACACAATACTAACTCACAAACTACAACTAATCAAAAATACAGCAATTAGATTTATCTTCAAGCTGAAAAAAATATGACCCAATCTCTACCTATCTCAAACAGTTGCATTGGTTACCCATCACTACTTGAATAAACTTCAAGAACTCCTGTATAATCTTCCACATCCTACATGGAAATTCTGCCATGCCACTCAAAACTTATTCACTTCCTCAAGGTCCACTTCAACCAGAAATCTCAGTAAGCTTCTGTTGAACTATTCCTCAAAAAAAGGCCTCAGATACAAACGTACTTTCAACACTATATCTACATATATCGGCACAAAGACATGGAACAACATCCCAACAACCATCAGATCTGAACTGAACTACCTCATATTCCAGCAGGAGCTAAAGACTTATCTCGTCGACACCACATCCACCACAGAAAACTGAGCCAAGAGCCTACAAAACACCTTACAACCTCTATGACACTAACGTACACAGTCAGCCACATGACACTGGACTATAAGCTACCTTCACCATCTACCTCATAGCACCACTCTTTAAACAATACTAGTTTATCTCCTTTTGTATTGTACCACCTCTCAAACTGTTTTGTAAAGTATCTCCTGTAGCATCCTTGTACTGTACTAAATTGTATCTCTTTAAATTGCACTGTAAGTTTCCTTGAACCTATTTAGACATAGTGCGACTCATAAATCTCAGATTGAATTAAACTAGATCCTAAAACAGTTTTCCTGTTCAGTCTTTTTCCATGATATATCTCTTTTTATAATTAAAAAAAAGAGTAAAATAGCAAAGCGATTTACTATCCCCTCCTCTCCCTTTTACCAAGCCGCGGTAGAGGTCCAACTCACATGCTGGAATCCTGAAGCAGGCAAGCACCAGACAGACCACTCTCACTTTCAAAATGGCGGGAGACCATACCCAAGATGTAATTTCCGACAACTTCAAACGTTACTCTTCCTTTTGGCATTAAAAGAGGCACTCTCTTGAGCAGTGGACTTTAGGAAAAACAACCCAGCAAAAGCAAATTCTCCTTTTCTCTCAGTGCAAGATGTTATCATCCAATTTGTTCATATCTTGGGTGGATGATAAACTGGTCAATTGGTCGGAGCTCGCAGAAGACAAATTTCCTGCCTAAAATAGGGTCCTAAATCTCCTTTTGTGTCAAGCCACTCCCAACTGCCCATCCCTCCAGAGAACCAGGAGCTGTCCTGGCTTCTCTTGTGCTTAGCCTCCAGGACCCCCCCCCCCCCCCCGGCCCTTGCTCAGAAGCCAACAAGTAAACTAACCTGTTTCCTTGACAACGCCTCACTTAGGTGCAGACGGCTTCCATAACCTCTTCTGATTAGTAGGTGAAAGTTCAGTGTCAGACACCGACGCTATCACAAACCCCTTAGCTGTACAGCACTGATAACTATTAAGCAGGTATGAGAAATAGATACACAGTTAAGGTAGTGAATTTTATCTCCATCCTGCTACACATAGAACATTAGAAAGCGTTCCTTTCAAAGCCTTCAAAACTCTTCTGGGAACTGTTCACAGAAGACGCTAAATAAATAAATGCTGATTTTTACAAAGCAACGGTAGATGTTTCTACCGCAGGCCGGCGAGGTGAATGCTCCGACGCTCACAGAAATCCTATGAGCGCCGGAGCATTTACCTCGCAGGCCTGCAGTAGAAACCTAAACCACGGCTTTGTAAAAGGGGACCAAAGTAATTGAGGAAGAATATTCATTTTCATAAGATTAATTTTCCTTCTTCCCTATGTGATAGGTAAATCCATCTAGAGCAATTGAAGATTTGTATGAATACAATCAAGTACAAACAAAACTGTGGAACAATGGTCTTGATGTAAAAGTGTTTAATATCATAAGTCTTCACAAATAAAAGTCTTCTCAAAAAGTGATGCACACAATAAATAAATCCGTATAGCACACAGGAAAAAAAAGTGGAATGGACCCGACACGGTCCGTTTTTTGATTATTGATAACCTTCTTCTGGGGTCCGATTCACCGCGTAGGAGCTCACAAAGCCTGCTTAGCTGTTCACCGCATCGCTGTTTTTCCAGATGTTATCCATAAGGTTTCCCTGTATATGATACGCTTTTGGACCCCTGAGGAAGGAGTGTTTCTTCGAAACACGGACCGTGTTGGGTCCCGGTTCACCAACCTTTTTGGATACAAACTCTTTTATTATTATATCTATGTTTGTTCATTAAAGACTTGGAGTCTTGTACATCACTCCTGAAGTTTTTTCTTTAGCTCTTCGGTCCGATTCAGCAATATCATACAAACGAAATATGAAGTCATCCAGATAACTGTAGGCTAGAAGCAAAATACTGACAACGCAGAATGCATCGCACTCCAAATCATTTGGTGGATTCTTTGTTTTTGTAAATACAATCAATTTTGAGGAGTCTACAGGCAGTGCCTGAGTTACAGACGCCCAACTTAAGTATGACTCATACTTAAGTACGCAGTTGCGGCTTCATTTGATTTCACTGAACAGTATTTCCAGTAGCATAGACTCCTATACTTCTCCTGTAGCAGATTCAGGAATGATGCCTGGCCACGATAAGAACAGTGTGTGGTTGTGCGTGCTGTACCTTGGAGGGAACACTGGTTAGGGACAGTCGGCCCTTTTGTCAGCTGGGAGCAGAGGAAAGCAGCAAGAATCTTAAAATCTACAAGTTCTGAGTTACATACAAATCTGACCTAAGAACAGCTTTAAAAACAACTCGTTCTTAACCCGGGGACTGCCTGTAATTGTTCTAATAAAGATTTTGCAACTGAGCTGGGACAACTATCCAAAAATATTGAAAAGTAGAGATCCTATGAATCTGACAATAGGCAATTGGCATTGCAACCCCAGGATATACAGCTCAGACTTGTCAAGATTTAGCTTGTATGGAAAGCTTATGTTCCACCTCTTCCATTACTAATCCTCAAAGAGAGGTTGAATCCTACACAAACAGTGCCAAGGGCTAAACTGTGAGCTCAATGTGGGCAACAGGGGGCGCCCCTGCCATGTACTTTAGTTAACATTCTGGACCTTCTATAAATGTCAAAATGTATAGCGCTGTATATGCCTTTCAGTGCTATATAACATAGAAACATGATGGCAGATAAAGGCCAAATGACCCATCTAGTTTGCCCATCTGCAGTAACCATTATCTCCTCCTCTCCCTATTGGCTAAAGCTCTTAACATTTGCATCTCCTCTTCCTATAGCCTAAGGCTCTGTGCACCTGCATTGTGAGGTCATAGAGCTGCCCATCCGCAGTAGCCATTATCTCTTCCTTCCACACTTTCTTGAATTCAGGCACAGTCTCTGTCTCCACCATTTCTTCCGGGAGACTATTCCATGCATCTATCACCCTTTCTGTAAAAAAGTATTTCCTTAGATAACTCCTCAGCCTATCACCTCTTAACTTCATCCTATGCCCTCTCATTCCAGAGCTTCCTTTCAAATGAAAGAGACTCGACTCATGTGCATTTACCCCACGTAGGTATTTAAACGTCTCTATCATATCTGATAAGTAGTAATAGTATTAGTATATGGTAGCCATGCTTTCTTGATTCAGATCCACGAGACTACGACGGGAACTCACGGCAGCCATTTTCGATGACGGCTCTGCACGGGGCAGGAGTGTAGGAAGATCGCCCCAGCCCTGCGTCACCGTTAGACCACCAAGTAAGGTCCAGGATGCAGAAGGGAGGCAGGGGTGGGTCAGAGTCGGCCCAAAAGTTGTTCGCAAATTTTCAATATTCACGGGCCTGCTCTGCTCTTAACCAACGCAAATACGGAGGGAGGGGGGGGGAGTGTAGTTTCATATCGCTTCTAAGCACCCTGAGAAACTCCTTAAACTTCTACTTGGCCTGTTGTCTGTTAATTTAGGTTGTAAGCTCTACTGGGTAGGGACCATCTCTTAAATATATTGTACAGCACTGCACATGCCTATCAGTACTATAGACATGTTAAATAGTAGGAGTAATAGCAAAGCCTTTATGCATCACCCTGTAAATGTGATTTAGCTTGTGAATTGAATGCTCTGACTAGGGTTACCAAACATCTGTTTTTTTCCGGACATGTCCTCTTTGTCCAGGTTTTGAAAAGCTTCTACATCGGGACTGTGTCGGGAGGGCATCTGCGCATGCAATGTGGTGACATCACACGCGTACATGTGCAGATGACCTCCCAACGCAGTCCCAAGGACGAGAACAGGTTGAGGGGGCGGGGCTGCGGGACAAGACCGGGGCAGAATGGGGCAGGGCTGGCTGGAAGTGGGCGGGGCTATGGGTCCAGATTTTACAGGAGTAAAATCTGGTAACCCTAGCTCTGACACAGCCCCACAAAAAAACGTTTTAAGCACATATTTCAGTGAATAAGCCCCGAAACTGTTAACCACCAGGCTGTCACACTAACCAGAAACATTAGCTCTCGAAATTGGGAAGTGGTGCTAGGAACTAGCAAATTCATTGTCTTAATGCTGCAAGAAAGCTAAACCTTTTGCTATCAGTGGGAGTCTGGCACTCTCATATCTGAATTAGCCATGCAAAGCAGAAGGGAAGTACAAGCAGTGACATTAGGGCTGCTTCCCTTTCTTTACTTAATGGTCAGTTCTGGTTGCTATGGACAGGATGGCAGTGTCTGTACTTAGAGAGAACATGCACACACAGAAAGCGCCTGGCTTGCAAATAAGCAATCCGGCCAAAACCAGCGCACAATTAGGAGCAGCATTTCAATGCTGGATTGAATGTTAGTTTAGCGGGGTCTTTTCTGTTTAATGTACCGAATAAATTGGTTGGGGTTTGTTTTTTTCGGGCACAAGAAATGCCAAGGAGCAAAAAAAAAAAAACCCCAAAACATCCCAGAATTATCTGGAAACAGTTTAATCTCTCTCACACATGAAATAACGAGAAAAAAAAAGGAAATTAAGACATTTCAAATGATTGTTTTCTGCTGTTTCCAAAAGAGTAAAAAAAAAAAATGCCTCCGTTACGAAGACTAGTTGTCCCCATTTTGTGCCTTTGGGAAAAAAACTAATCACGCTGGCCCTAAAGAGTGTATTAGGATGCCTTTCGACAAGACAAATAGACCAAGGTTTGATTCAAACCAGCTTTAAACCATTTTATAAGCAAAAAAAAAAAAAATCCCCAAGGAAAATGACACTGTTTACTGTAGGGTTGATGACATTTGCCATGCAGTTGTTTTCTTTACTCCTTTTTCCTCACGAACACGTAGTTATTTGGATATTTGCAGACAAAAAAAAAATAAAAAATGGAAAGCTGGCAGAATCGCTGCTTCCAGAGAGGCTGCATTCTTTACGGGAGTGCTGTGATTACCAAGGCCGCAGATCCAGTGCTGACATGGAGTGCCCACAGAACTGCAGGGCGGTGCTCGCTCTCGCAGAGCTGACAGCCAAAAATACTGCTCCCATGTCTCAACCACTAAAGCTGTGTATGCAGGACTCTTTCTCTTCTTTGCCAGGGAATGGCATGATGCAATTTGGAGCTCATAACTTTCTCATTAAAAAAAACAAATAAATAACACATTTCTTATAATGACTAAGAACAGGCTAAATAAATTCCTAATGGTCCATCTATTCTAATGTCACGAAATGCCCTGATGAGCACAGAAATGATTTCCTACTTCTCCCAATATGCTTGTTTTTATCTTCTTAAGCATGTCAATGGTTCTTCACATAGACATTCAAATATGAGGTTTGTGGATGCTAAGCTTTCCCAGCCCCAACTGTGAACTTCCTGACCCCCAAGTCAAACTGGCAGGCAGCACTTTCACTCCCCCCCCCCCCCCCCCACTTCCCAGTACCTCCAATAGCGCCAATAAACAGCAAAAGGATGCAGAGCTATTTACGACCTCAAAACTCCTGACAGTTCTCCATGGACAGGTGATCATACAGACACACAAGCGGTGATGTCACTGTTGCGGAGCCGGCCTCGGCTAGTTACAAGCTGAGAAAAGTCTAGAAAAGTCTTTAGCGCATATGCCAGCCTTTCCCGCCTAAGAATCAACTGTGCATATACTGTAACACTTATTGTACACCTTCAGTTTTTTCGTCTCCGCTTAACGCGTCGGACTTACAGTTTAGTTATAATCATGTCAGCCTTCTGACATAAAAAATTTCAAATTAACAACAAAGATTCCCGTTCCTTTTAGGAAATTTGATTTTTCCACACTAATATTCAAGATGACAGACAAGCAGTAACCGGGTTTTAAGCGCTGCTCTGCTTGTGCCTTTAAAATGCCCCTAAATGACTCACACGCCACCCGTGTTCACTGCTTGGGACTTGTGCCAGCTGTTCCCAATTTAGCAAGTGCTCTTTAAAAATCTGAGAACTCAAATTGAAGGATTACCTGGCCAAGCATGGAGGGGATCAACTGCAGCATCCGGTTCTGAATATAGACCGGTTACTTCTTCCCCTAAATACCCCTCTGCCTCAACGCAAGGTGTACGGGAGAAGACTTCGCAAAAATCGTAGCCGGGCAAGAGCCTTTCCAAACAACTGCTCTCGGGACCTTCTTCTTTGGCTCCACCCACTAAGGCGGAGCCACGTCGCACGTCGGCATCGATGCAATCAGCGAGGTCAGCCCCTAGAACAGAGCCGACGTACTCCAAACAAACGGCGGTGCCGAGGGAATCAATATACACAAGTACTATAGCACTACTGTTGACTCTTCCTTTGAAGAGAAAAGCAAAGCAAAAGTACTGTACAACATCAACATCTTCCCCTTCAACCTCTCCTCCGAGGAAGCACCGCTGTTCTATGAGGATCTCACATTGATTGCAGGATTCTTCTAACCATTCTTCTCCTTCCTGTCTGAATTCACCAGCATCCCCTACAGGAAGGAATTCTCCACCTTCTCTTCAGCAGGATGCTTTAGACACTCAGCGACAGACTGCAAGTAAGGCTACTGCCTTTGATTCAAATTCTCTATTTCATCTTTTCCAGCAGTTTCTGCAGCAACACTCTCTACCTACATTCAAGGATTCTCCTCCTCTTCTACAGTAGCACCAACTGCTCCTTGATTCCCCATTCAGTAAACGTTCATGGTCAATCTCGACTACTTCGTCAATTGCGGCTACTGTCCACTCTTCATATGCTTCAACTCCACAGTCATCACGTTCTCCAACACTAAAGTGAGCAACTCGTGACTCACCAGAGCTGTCATCTGAGACTTCACCACAGGAACCTGAGCGCCCCTCTCCTCCAGAGGACGCATCTCATTTACGCTTTCTCTCTAAGTTTGTTCAATCACTACAGCCTTCTACAACTTCAAAGCTGGACCCAAGAGAGAGATCTCAAGGTACTTAAATACTTAGACATTCCAAAGGAGATCATATCTATTGGATACTCACAAATCGGTCTGGAATATGCCTTTTACATCTAGAGTGACCAAGAGAAGTCTAGATTATAAATATAAAGTCCAGGGTGTTATGGGCTACGGCAAGCAGCAGCTTCCACACCATTCTTTGGTTGTAAAATCTGCTCTACGAAAATCTAAAAGTTTTAAAGAGTTCTTCAACTATCCCCTATGAAAGATATGAAGAACATGGACTAAATGGGTAAAATGATGTATCAAAACACCATGTTATCTGGCAGAATTGCAATTCACCAGTATCTCTACACTCAGTATTTATATGCTGTCATGGAGGAGATCAAAAAACAAGTGGAGGCCTCAGGATTCATTTCAATGTATCATCTCTGATTTTTAAGAGAGTTCCATGAACCTGATTAGAGCTGGTCATGACACTTATGACACCGCCATGTGGGGAGCAGCAACAGCTATCTGCACTAGGAGACTGATGTGGTTGCAATCTTTTGGATTACGAAATGATGTTCATAATAAAATCTTTGATGCTCCTTGCATGGGAGAGAATCTTTTTGGCGATGGAGTTAAGAATCTTATTGAGGGTATAAAGCAGGGCTGCACCACTCTTGATATCCTAGGAGGAGGGACTTAATCATTATAAACAGCCCTACAAGAAGCAACCCTATTATACAAATAAGAAACAGTACTCCTCAAAGAAGTCTTACCCCTCATACAAATCTTACCAGGGGCAGCAATACAACCGCAACCCTAGGTCTTCTTCGGGACCTAGACCTCAGAGAGACAAAAGATCTCAGAAACTAGCTCAGGTTGTGGGACCAAAAACATAGCCCTCTTTTTGATGGAGTTCTAGATCAACACATCCTAGTGGGGGGTGTTTACAATTTTTTTTGTTTTTTTACAGTGCCTAGAGTTTGGTCACTATGGACTCCTGGGTGCTCAAGATTCTCCAAGTGGGTTATCGTATCAATTTACAGTCTCTGCCTCCAAACAATCCTCTTACCTGCCATCAGCTGCAACTGGCCATTACAGATGGAGTTAAATCATCTCATTTCCATCAACACCATCAAGCCTGTTCCTACTCAAGAATATAGCCAGGGATTTTATTCAAAATATTTTCTCACTCCCAAAAAATCAGGAGATATTCAATCAAATCTGGATTTACGCAAACTCAACAGGTATGTGTTAAGGGAACAATTCCGTATGCTCTCCATTTCATCCTTCATGCCCCTTCTAGTGCACAGCATGTGGCTCTCCTCTCTGAATCTTCAGGAGGCATATATTCACATCCCGATCCACTCATCTCACTGGAAATATCTGCAGTTCATTTCCAGAATCGACACTTTCAATACAAGGCACTCCCATTTGGCCTCTCCTCTGCACCAAGAATATTCACGAAGTGTGTGCTCCCGATGGTAGCCTTCTTTCTGAGGCAGGGTCTCATGATTTTTCCATATCTAGATGACTGTCTCATGTTGGCTATGTTGCAAGACCAAATTTATGGGCATTGGAAACAACTGTGAACCTTCTTCTCCAACTAGGATTCTTAATAAACTTCCAAAAAATCTCAACTCTTTCCTACCCAACAACTTCAATTCATTGGAGTTCACATAGACACATCAAGAGTGGTGGTCTACCTGTCAGATGTCCGAGCTTCAGCCATTCGAGGCCTTATCCTCGAGCTCTCTCCGAATCAAATAGTGACTGTTCATTCTATCCTGGTGCTTCTGAGGCACATGTTGGTCTCGGTGCAGGTCCTTCCTCTAGCAAGACTTCATATGAAACCACTACAATGGTTTCTCAAGCACCACTGGAATCAGTTCAGTCTGTCTCTCTTTCTACAAGGATCAGGATCTCTGCTCAGATATTACATGCTCTTCGCTGGTGACAATCTTTCCAGAGGTCTTCCTTTCCTTCTACCTCAATGCACAATCAGCCTAATGACCAATTCATCAGAAAAGGGTTGAGGTGCCCATTTTGACTCATGGTCCAACCAGGGTCTAT
Organism: Geotrypetes seraphini; assembly: GCF_902459505.1. Classification (NCBI taxonomy): domain Eukaryota; kingdom Metazoa; phylum Chordata; class Amphibia; order Gymnophiona; family Dermophiidae; genus Geotrypetes; species Geotrypetes seraphini. The sequence goes on along the minus strand of NC_047086.1, from coordinate 388,295,813 downwards.
GGAGCCTGACCCTCGTGTCTCGAAGCATCAATTATCTCGAATTTCATGTCATCAGGTTAACGATTCACCAAACTATTCAGATCCAGGGAAAGACAATCATATTGCAAACAAGCTCAGCAGGCAGCTTGATCCTCACCAATGGTCACTCAAGATCACAATTACACAAGATCTATTTGAGTGCTGGGGCATGCCTCACATCGACCTCTTTGCATCACCACAGAACGCCAAGTGCAACAAATTTTGCTCAAAGTTCTTTGCTCCCATCAGGATTGCAGCAGACGCATTTCATATAACCTGGGGAACCTCTCTTTTGTACGCCTTTCCTCCAATTCCACTGATTGTCAGGACCATTCAGAAAGCCATATCGGACAGGTCATGCATGATCCTCATTACACCACACTGGCCCAGACAAACATGGTTTCCCGTTCTGCTGAATAGAGCTTGACATCCACCTTACATGTTACCTCTCATTCCAGATCTGATCTCCCAGCAAAACAGAAGGCTTTTACATTCCAACCTGAGATCTCTCAATCTCGTGGCCTGGTAACTCCTTCTACAGTAACCACAGAGGATATTTTTTCCACAGAGGTACTAAACATCCTCTTGTCTTCTAGAGCAGATTCCACCAAGCGCTCCTATGCCTCTAAGTGGAAATATTTTACTGTATTGTATCAGTCTCGACGACTAGACCCAGTCACTACTTCCATTTCACAGGTTCTCCAATATCTTACCTATTTGAAGTCTCTAGGTTTATCTCATAATTCCGAACTCATATGGCAGCCCTGGCAGACCTGGTTCATGACAATTATATTTTTCAGCATCTCATTGTGAAACAGTATTTCAAGGGCCTACTTAGGATTCTACCTCCATGATATTCACCTGTTCCTGCATGGGATCTTAACCTGATTTTGCACACTCTTTTGGCTACTCCCTTTCAGCCCTTGCATCAGGCCCCTTTAAATATCTTTCCCGGAAAACTTTGTTTTTGGTAGCTATCACATCCACTATACAAATTGGTGAACTCCAGGCCTTGGTGTATTACCAACCATACACTCAAGTTCTTCAAGACAAGGTGTTACTCAGAACCCATCCCAGATTTTTACCTAAGGTGGTGTCGAGATGCCACCTTAATCAATCCATCATTTTGCCTGCGTTTTATCAACCTCCTCATTCTTCAAACACGGAGCGAAAACTGCATATGATGGACTGCAAACATGCAATGTCTATATACCTTGAATGCACCAGCTGTCCAGACCAGCCAACTCAATTATTTCTCTCTCTCTCGCAGGAACTACCCATCTGAAACCAGTAACAAAGGGGACTTTATCCAGATAGCTTTCTAGCCTCATCCAATTTTGTTATTCTTCTCAACCTTCATTTGACACCTCGCCTACTTGGCCTCAGGTTACAGCACAAGACCTCAGAGCTATGTCATTTGACAGGTGTGCCTTCTCAGGATATTGGCAGAGCCGCTACGTGGACGTCCACTCATACTTTCACAAGACACTATTGTATCGATGTGGCATCCCAGGATGATTCTCAGATGGCAAGAGCAGTTCTTCAGGCGGCTTTATGAGGCAACAACAACCCTCCTCCGCATCTCTCAGGTAACAGACAATTCATCTTTATTATTATTATAATGATAATTACCTCTCTTTGGGCTCCTTTTACTAAGGCGCGCTAGCGTTTTTAGCTCATGCACAAGATTAGCGCGTGCTGTAGCGCACGCTAGCCAAAAAATTACCACCTGCTTAAAAGGAGGCAGTAGCGGCTAGCAATTTAGCGTGGGCTATTCCCTAACGCACCTTTGTAAAAGGAGCCCTTTGTCTGTTACCTTTGGTTTGGGAGGCACCACCTGTGTGGCTGTACGATCACCTGTCCATGGAGAAATGGTCCATGGAGAAATTGTAGCTCTCTGCTACGTGCACCAGGCTGCTCGGCTCCATGCAGGGATCAGCTGATGCTATTACAGTAGTAAGATTCTGTAGCTGACATTTGAGGCTTTTGGGAGACTTTGTGAGAGGCAGCTATGTGCTGGAAACTGCCTTAGTCAAAGTTATATTTTGTGGGTAAAACTTGAATTTCGAGAGTTTGTGTAGTTAAACAATACAGAGCTCGCGAGATTATTTGGCTACGAGTGTGTGATTGTAAATTTAAAAGCTTATCTACTGAACTGAGTATTGAGTTTTTGTGAAGCTGCTGGTCTGTATAGAGGTTTTGATCAATGATTTCGGTTGCCATTAAAATTGAAACCATATAATTCAACAGACCTTTAAGTTATCTTTTCATTGTCTGTTAAAGGAAGCTGATTTATGTTAAGTTCTACTTCTTCACCTGAAGTAAAAGAAACTCAGCTTATATTCAGGAGAATTTTAAGGGAGTAATCTTTGAATTGTGCCAAATATTTAAAAGGACCAAGGTGGCTTGGCTTCTCCCTTCCTTCTGTTATAAGGAAAATATATATATATATAATTTTTGTATATTTGGTGGTATATACAGAAGCCTGAAAAGCCTTTTTCAAATTAGAAATATAATAATTCATTTGAAAGGCTGACGACTTAGACCGTCTCTTGAATTAATGAGAACAGTCTTATTTTAAGAAATATTGGGATTCTTTCTGACTGATTTGTACTTGCTGAGGGTGGTTCAGTTTAGGGCTCCCTTAATTATCTGTTTATTTTAATTAGTTAGGGCCAGAAGTACAGGTTATTGAGGAAAAGAAATGCATTTAAATATTTGCATCATTAAAAAGACATGCCCCCCTCTTTTACGAAACTGCGCGTGGGGAGCTGCGCTGAATGGCCCGTGCTGCTCCCGACGCTCATAGGAACTCAATGAGCATCGGGAAAAGCGTGGTCCATTCAGCGCAGCTCCCCGCGCTAGAAACTGCTATCGCAGTTTCATAAAAGGAAGTGTTAGGGTTTTGCTTTATTGATTTATTTAAGATAGGTGAATAGGTATCAGAGGAGGACTGCAAACAAGCAGATAACAAGAAAGAATCAAAGACTTAGGATTCCTTTTACAAAGGCCCGCTAAGCATTTTAGCGCACACTAACCACGTGCTAACGCTAACACATGCATGTTAGTCTATGTTTAGCGCACCCTACAAACGGCTAACACACCTTTGTAAAAGATCCTCCCAAAAACTGAAAATCATTCCCCTTTACAAAAGGTATATCCCGCGTAGGAAAATTAGGAACAACCCTCCCTTTTAGAACCACAGAACTCTGGAATAACCTCACATCCCCGCTCAGAGTTTCAAGTTCCCTCCAATCCTTCCGCAAACACCTGAAAACTTGGCTCTTTTCAAAAATCTAACACTTCCCGCTTTTCCCTGTCCCTCTTTATCTTCCTAGCTCCTTTCCTATAACCCTTCATTGTAGCTCCTTTTCAACCTAACCCTGTAAACCGTGCCGAGCTCTACGCTTGTGGAGATGGCGCGGTATACAAACCTAAGGTTTAGTTTAGTTTAATGGGCTCAGAGTTGTAAGAACTATATTTAAAAGAAACCATTTTAGAAAAGTTACATTACATTTCTTCTCTGATTTAGATTTTCTTTACTGAGAGAATTAAATAGTTTTGTATTTTTAGGCTTCCCTGTAGAAACATAAAATCTAAGTTGAAAAATGTTATTGTAACTCCCTGAAACTGTTTGAAGCTCTTGAATTTCATTAAATTTGAATTTTACATAAGAAAACAAAATATCATATTTTAACCTCTTTCCTTAAATTCTAATTAGTTTATTTCCTCCTGCTGGAGGTTAGTTTGTTTTATTTGTACTCCACCCACGTTTAGGGTTTTACAGGGCAACGCGGGAAACTATCTTCATGTCATTCTTTAAGGAGAGAGGGAAGAATCAGAGTATGAATGGCCACAACCACTGACCCGCAAGCTTTGCTTTGAAGAATGCTGGTGTAGAAGGATTGAGGCTGAAACAGACACTACAGAATGACAGTCTCTGGTATCCAGAGCAGATATTGTGATGTCATAATGCCTCATTCCACCAGTGCCTAAGAGCCAATCACATCAGTGATGTTACAATGGCTTCATTATCCTTGGCTCACATAAGAATCAGAGTATGAATGGCTACAACCACTGACCCGCAAGCTTTGCTTTGAAGAACGCTGGTGTAGAAGGACTGAGGTTGAAACAGACACTACAGAATGACAGTCTCTGGTATCCAGAGCAGATATTGTGATGTCATAATGCCTCATTCCACCAGTGCCTAAGAGCCAATCACAGTCTATCTCAGGGGTAGGTCAGATTTTCAGGATATTCACAATAAATATGCATAAGATAGATTTGCATCTCAAGGAGGCAGTACATGCAAATCCATCTCATACATATTCATTGTGGATATCCTGAAAACCTGACCTGGCTCCAGCTTTCAAATTGCCTACCCCTGGTCTATCTAATGTACCTGCAGTAAAGCGACATGTTGGTGCCCAAATGCCATGGCATTAGGGCACCTAAATTTGTGACCCAGTTGATAGCAACATCCCCAATGTCTTTTAAATACAGTATAAGGAATAATTCCCCTCCCAAGGATTCGCAGTTTAATCTATTCCAGGTTTCACGATAAGCTCAGTTGGGCAATAATTTAGAGGCTCTTTACCACTGTCAGCACCACAAAATCAATGCCTGCAGTTTGTATCTCCCTATATCTTCTTGAAGTTCATCTGAAGTCTATTAAAATAAAAATCTTACGGCCCTTAATGATTAAATGGCAGATGTTCCAGTCACATCTTGCACAATGCAATACATGAATCAATCCTTCTTGCTTAATATTCAGACACATATGGTAACAGATGATAAATTCAAAACCCAACAAACAGAAGACGAAGCTGAATGGAAGAGGTTTGAGAAGGATTAGGTGGAAAGAATCAGTTCACTGTAAAAAAAAAAAAAAGTCTTTTTTTTTTTTTTTTTAAATTAACCCTTCTGAGAGTCCGGAAAGGAAACATTTCTTAAGTAAACCTTGCATAAACATACTCCGGTCACTCTATCATGCCTTACTCAAGAAACAGGTAGGTGAAAATGAAACAACCATATAAATATATAAAATTCAGACCGCAGTAGGAGTAAAACAATTGAAACATTACAATTGAAAAACAAGCAGATAAGATTTCAGGAACTTCCTTTCCCCCAGTTTCATTTAATCCAGTGGTCTCAAACTCGCGGCCCGGGGGCCACATGCGGCCCGCCAGGTCCTATTTTGAGGCCCTCGGTATATCTATCATAATCTCTTTAGCTATAAATGACAATATTATGATTAAGACTTAGCCAAAAGGAAAGATTTATAAATTAGAAAGAGTTTTACCTCAGGCAAAATTGTCATTTCTTTAATAAGACATTAACTATATTTTCTGAGGCCCTCCAAGTACCTCCAAATCCTAAATGTGGCCCTGCAAAGGGTTTGAGTTTGAGACCACTGATTTAACCCGTGTATGCAAACAGTTGCAGTTCCACCATTGGTGGGAAAACTCTGCCAACAATCAAGTTCGTATATATGATCAGCCTAGAACTGGAGTCTCAATTCCGTGCAGGGCTTGGCTGCCAGGGTGTGGGGAGCAGGTTTGTCTGAAGAGCAAATGCCTTGCATTGCAAGATATAGGAACAAAGGCCCAACCTACACATGTAGATACGAACGCTATGACTTTTAAATGTGCAGGAGTTAAGCTATGGAACGGCCTTGTTGGCCAGATTCGAAAATGTGGAGAGAGGAATTCTTTTAGGAAAATGTTGAAGTCTCAACTATTTGTTAATGCATTTTTCTGAGCAACTGATTTATACTACACTGAATTTATGCTATATTGAATATGTCCTTTTTATTTTCTTATTTTGTGTAGATTTTTAATATTTTATGTATGTAATCCCTTGTGAACCGTTTTGGATTAAAACGGTATAGAAATTTTAAAAATAAACAAGTAGACGACGCAGAGTTACACAGGGGAAGAAAGCAACATCTGCAGCCTCCGACTTTCTGTTGAACCATTTCAAATAAATTAGCGTTCATTAGAACATTAGCTCCCCTTAGACAACATCAACTTAAAGGTCCACAAAAGAATTCTAAGAGAGGCTGTTTTATTTGGACTAACTTCACACATGTGTGACTAGCTTTCAAGATCTGCGATTCCTTCGTTAGGTTAGGGCAAAGGCATCAATGCAAATTTACAAAGAGATTTGGGGAAACAGTTTAGTGCATCATAAAGCCCACTTGGTAATTATGGCCAGCCCTGCAGTTTACTACCACCACTGTACACTGGGGTTCAGGTGACCCAGAATTAGATCTTCTGGCCATTGATAATTACCTATACCATGAAAGAAATGCATTAAAGCTTCAAGTTAAATGCTGCTGGCTCCCTGTTTTGTGTGGTTCCTTTTCTAGATGTCAATCAGTTGAGGAGCTCCAATTGCTAATACACTCGACTCCACTTAAGTGCACGTCGGTTAAGCGCACACTGCGGTTATCCGCAGCCTGGTCCCGTTTGTTGTTTTTTTTTTACATTAAAGTCAATGGACGTAAGCTCCGGATAATTGCAATTCTGATACGCACACAATCCGCTTATGCACACTGTTGTAGGTGCCACCTGTATTCTTTCACGTAACGTTCACTCCGATTAAAAGCAATCACGTAGATGAGCTGCGTGTTTCGGAACAGTAGTCTAGGCCTGGCCATGTGTTCAAATTTTTGGAACTGCACCCTGGCATCACATGGACAAAAATCATTGTCTTTGGCTGAACGTGTCCACCATGCTGATGTCAGATGCCGCTTAGGCGTTGTTATTACAGTACTTGTACATAAATTGGAAGGGCCTATCCCTTCCAGGTCCTTCTGCAGTTGCTCACGTATAGTCTCCTAATTAAAGCGATAGAGACCTATACACCGCTTTCAAACGTAGCAAAGCTGTTGGCTTCAATGTGCCTGCCTGTTGACTATGAAAGCAACAAAAACCAAGGGATAATCACAAACTTCATAAGGGATTACAGGTCACTCATCCTAAGATATGTGATGGCAGTGATCGATGCAAGCATGGAATCCTGCCCTCAAGCTGCTGATCTCACGAGAAAAATGACAGTGCTCGACTCTCTTCACATGGTACTCCAATCAAGTGCATGCTCCATTTAAGTGCACGTGGCAAACCAGTCCGAAGGGCTTGCACTTAAGCGGAGTTGACTGTCCATCAGAGGGAAGTGAGGGATAAAATGATTGGAAGAAAAAGGGAAGTATACACTTAAGAACATAAGAACATAAGCAGTGCCTCCGCCGGGACAGACCATAGGTCCATCCTGCCCAGCAGTCCGCTCCCGCGGCGGCCCAAACTGGTCACGACCTGTCTGTATCACCAGAAGAGGCTCCCTTGCCACCTTGGTTTCTCATTTAAGTCCTGTCTTCCTATCGAAGTCCTAACCTTCCGGTCTTGCACATGCACGACCTGGTTTGGTTTCTATACTCATTACTTGGTTAGCTTTCTATACTTGTGTTACATCCCAGCTCCTCCCCCAGTATCTCACGATCCCTTTATCCCTCAGGAATCCGTCCAATCCCTGTTTGAATCCCTGTACCGTACTCTGCCTGATAACTTCCTCCGGTAGCGCATTCCAAGTGTCCACGACCCTTTGGGTGAAAAAAAAACTTCCTTGCATTTGTTTTGAACCTATCTCCCTTCAGTTTCTCCGAATGCCCCTCGTATTCGCTGTCCCTTTCAGTCTGAAGAATCTGTCCCTATCCACCCTCTCTATGCCCCTCATGATCTTGAAGGTCTCTATCATATCTCCCCTGAGCCTCCTCTTCTCCAGAGAGAAGAGCCCCAGCCTATCCAACCTCTCGGCATATGGGCAGTGTTCCAGCCCTTTTACCATTTTCGTTGCTCTCCTTTGGACTCTCTCAAGTACCGCCATGTCCTTCTTGAGGTGCGGCGACCAATACTGAACGCAGTATTCCAGATGTGGACGTACCATCGCTCGATACAATGGCATGATGACTTCCCGTGTTCTGGTTGTTATGCCCTTCTTTATGATGCCCAGCATCCTGTTGGCTTTTTCGAGGCTGCTGCGCACTGTGCAGATGGCTTCAGTGATGCATCCACCAGCACACCCAAGTCTCTCTCAAGTCTGCTGTCTCCCAACAATACCCCCCCCAATTTGTAGTTGAACAACGGGTTCTTTTTCCCTATATGCATGACTTTGCATTTGTCCACGTTAAAGCGCATTTGCCATTTGTTTGCCCAGTCTTCCAGCTTGTCCAGGTCCCTTTGTAGGTCCTCACACTCCTCCCTGGTCCTAACTCTGCCGCACAGTTTGGTATCGTCTGCAAATTTTATAACCTCGCACTTTGCCTCCTTTTCCAGGTCATTGATAAATATGTTGAAGAGTAATGGCCCCAGCACCGACCCCTGTGGCACACCGCTTGTGACTCCCCGCCAGTCAGAATATTGACCCTTTACTCCGACCCTCTGCAGTCTACCCGACAACCAGTGCTTGATCCATCTGTGCACATCCCCTCCCAGCCCGTGGTTCCACAGCTTCTTAAGCAGCCTTTCTTGTGGCACCTTGTCGAAAACCTTTTGAAAATCGAGGTAAATGATGTCTATGGGTTCCCCATTGTCCACCCGACTGCTTATTCCCTCAAAGAAGTACAGAAGGTTCGTTAGGCACGACCTTCCCTTACAGAATCCGTGCTGGCTTGTTCTCAGTAGGCCATTCCTCTCTATGTGCTCGCAAATGCCGTCCTTGATCATAGCTTCCACCATCTTCCCTATAATTGAAGTCAGGCTCACCGGCCTGTAGTTCCCGGGGTCACCCCTCGATCCCTTCTTGAAGATAGGTGTGACATTTGCCAATTTCCAGTCCTCTGGTACCTCACCAGTTTTCAAGGATAGGTTGCAAACATGTTGGATTGTGCCCGCTATTTCTTGTCTTAGTTCCTTCAGAACCCTTGGGTGGATCCCGTACGGGCCCGGTGATTTGCCGCATTTTAGCCTGTCTATCTGTTTGAGGACATCCTCCTTACTTACCTCTATGTGCTCCAATTTTTCAGCCTGTTCCCCACTCATGAGCTCCTCTGAGTCCGGTATATTAGATGTGTCTTCGCTCGTGAAAACCGACGAGAAGAACGTGTTCAACCTCTCAGCTACCTCTTTATCCTCCTTAATCACTCCCTTCCTATCCCCATCGTCCAACGGCCCCACCTCCTCTCTCGCTGGTCGCTTCCCCTTAACGTAACTGAAGAATGCCTTGAAGTTTTTCGCCTCCCTGGCCAGCCCCTCTTCGTATTCCCCCTTTGCTTTTCTAACCTCCCGATGGCATTCCTTTTGGCATTTCCTGTGCGCCTGGTGATTTTCCTCCGTTGGGTCCTTTTTCCATCTCTGGAAGGATACTTTTTTGTCCTTTATCGCCCTCTTTACTTCTGTTGACATCCAAACCGGGTCCTTTGATCGCTTGTTCTTGCAGCCTTTCCTGAAACTGGGGACATACATTCTCTGTGCTTCCTGCAGGGTGTCCCTGAATAGGGTCCAGGCGCTTCCCACAGTCTCCATCCTAAAGATGTTTCTGAGCTTCCTCCCCACCATTTCCCTCATAGCAACATAGTTCCCTTTCTTGAAGTTCAGCGCAGTTGTTGCGGTCCTCCTTACTATGGGTGTCTCTCTTTCTAATGTGAATCTGATCGTGTTGTGATCACTGTTGCCTAGTGGTCCTCCCACTTCTATCCCTCTTGCAGGCCCCCCTAATCCGTTTAGGATGAGGTCAAGAGTAGTACCCCCTCGCGTCGGTTCTTTGACTAGTTGCTCCATGAAGCATTCCTTCACAGCTTCTACAAATCCTGTCTCCCTAGTGCAGTTGGAGTGACCCATACTCCAGTCTATTCCCGGGTAGTTGAAGTCCCCCATCACTGTTACACTTCCAGTCCTGCATTCCTGTCTCAATTCCGCTTCCAAGTCATGTCCGACTCCTTCTGGTGTACCAGGTGGTCGATAGTACAGCCCCAGTTTTATGCCCGCACCCTTGTTTCCCGGTAATTTGACCCATAGCGATTCCAGCCCCTCTGCCTTCGTTGCCATATCCATCCCGACCGAGTGGATAGAGTCCTTTATATATAGTGCTATGCCTCCCCCCTTCTTGTGGGTCCTGTCCCTCCTGTAGAGCTTGTACCCCGGCAGCGCCACATCCCATTGATTTTCCTCTGTCCACCAGGTTTCTACAATTCCAATTATATCCAGGTCCTCCCCCTAGGCCACGACTTCTAGTTCACCCATCTTGGCCATGAGGCTTCTTGCGTTTGCGTATAAGCACCGCAGGTCCCGTCGTTTTTCTTCCACCTCTGCATTTACCTGGGCCACTTGCCCTTGGATTTCGGGCTGTTTTCCTGTTCCCTGTGCTTCTGCTTTGCCCTCAGCCTTTACCCTCTTAGCTTTCAGCTTCCCCACATCCCCGCCACCCCACTTCCCCGCTTTTCCTCTGGGTTTTCTAGCCCTACCGGCCCCCTCCTGGGCTATCATCCCTTGAGCCTCTGTTTGATCTCCCTCGCCTTGTGGTACCTCTATATTACCCTCGGCTTTCGCCCTCGTGCCACCCAGTCCCCCTGTGTCTCCATGCCCATTAGTTTTCTCCCAGCAAGCTCCCTTTACCTGATGTTTCCCTCGCTGTCTGATTCTAAGATCTTCCGGTCCCTCTGCTTCCTCCCTGCAGTCAGCCCGTTCAGCATCTGTTCTGGATACTGTTGTCCGAAGCGTCAACATCAGATCAGCTGTCGGCTTTCCCCCTCTCCTCAGTTTAAAGCCCTCTCCATCTCCTTCCTCACATTGGCTGCCAGTAGTCTAGTTCCCGCTGTGCTCAGGTGCAGGCCGTCCCGCCGGTAGAGCTTGCTCTTTCCCCAGAAGGACGTCCAGTTCCTCACAAAGTGGAAGCCCTCCTCCTGGCGCCATCTCCTCAACCATGCATTCACAGCTTGGAGGTCTGCCTGCCTCTTTGCATCTGCTCTCGGTACAGGCAGGATCTCCGAGAATGCTATCCTCCGTGTGCTCCGCTTCAGCTTTCGTCCCAGGACCCTGAACTGGTCAGTCAGTGTGGCCATGCTGAAGTTCCTCCGGCTCACATCATTCGTTCCGACATGGATTATTACCGCAGTCTCCTCTGTCTCTGCTCCATCCAGGATCCTCTCAATCCTGTCAGTGATGTCTCGTGTCTTGGCCCCTGGGAGACAAGTCACTAGCCGGTCCTCCCTTCCTCCAGCTACGTGACTGTCTACCTCTCTCAAGATCGAGTCTCCCACCACAATAGCAGACTTCCCTTTCCTCAGCAACCTCCTCTGCCTCAGGTCCGTGTCCTCGGTGTAGTGCGGTGTCTCTCCCTCGGGGTCCCGGTGAGTCGCGAACTCCTCCTCTTGCATGGTTCCTCCGCTAGGTCCTTTCCCGGTGTCGCCTTGTGGATCCTGGGTCTCGTCTGCCAAACATCCGTCTGTGCTGCTGCTGATCCCATTCCTCCACCTTCCTATAGGCCTCCTCGATGAATCTCTCGAGGTCCCTCACCTGGTCCACAATGGGGCCTGCTCCGTCTGTGTTCTGGGTAGACCAGCTCGTCTCCTCTGTGGTGCGCAGTCCCTCCAGTCCCTCCAGTTCCTGGACCCTGACCCTCAATCTGCTGACCTCCATCCTCAGGCTTCCCAGTTCCTGACACCGACTGCATATGTACTCCCGCCTTCCCAAAGGGAGGTAGTCGTACATATTGCACTCTGTGCAGTATACCGGAAAGTACCTCTGGGATCCTGGGTCCTCCATCGCTCTCGTAAAGTGCTGGTGTGCTCCTGCAGAGAGAAAAGAGAAAAGAAGGTGATTTCTTGGTGTTTCTGTCTTCCTCGCAAGGCTCCTTCGCAAAGGCGCTCTCGCTAAGGCGAGCGCCTTTGCCGCTCGCCTTCGCCGCGCACCGAATGGCTGCGTGCCGTTGGCTCCCTTCCTATTAAGGGGGGAGTCCGGGCGCTGACGTCGGTGGTGACGCGGTGCGGGTGGGCGGAGCTAACTCTCGCCACTACCCGCTCCTTGCTCCCACTGTCCCCTGCCTTCTCCTTCGCCTGTCTCCTCTGTCTCCTCTGACCCGCTCTCCTGCTGCTACAGCCGCCGCTTGCTCAGCTCCCCTCCTCGCGGCTGCTTCACAAATCCATCATCCAATCAAATTCTTTGGAAACCAACTATACTATGTTTATAGTCAAAATATATAGTACTAGTCTTTTAGCACGTTACATTAACGGGTGCTAGAATATATGTCTGTCTTTCTTTCTTTCTGTCTCTCTCCTTCCCACTGTCTTTCTTTTTGTTTCTATCCCTCCCGCTGTCTGTCTTTCTTTCTGTCTGTCTCTCTCCCTGGCCCCCTGTCTGTCTGTCTTTCTCCCTGTCCCTGTGGCTTTCTTTCTTTCTTTCTGTCTCCCTCCCGCTGTCTACCATTTCCCTGTGCAGCAGCATTTCCCCCACCCCACTTCTCTGTGCATCAGCAGCATTTCCCTTCCCCCCACACTTCCCTGTACAGCAGCTGCAGCAGCAGCATTCCCTCCCCCTCCATTTCCCTGTGCAGCAGCATTTCCCTCCCCCCCACCCCAGTTCCCTGTGCAGCAACAACAGCATTTCTTTCCCCCCCCACTGTTCTTATTAAGGAGTCAACAGCCTGACCACCCTTACCATCAGAAGCCAAGCAGGGTCAGGCCTAGCCAGTGGCGTAGCGAGCATGAGAGGCACCCTTCCCCCGCTATTTGCACCCCTCCCCTTCCCCCGTACCTCCTTAATGCTTGCAGCATGAGCAGCAACCCCAACCTGGTACTCACGCCAACGTCGGTTCTTCCTCTGACGTCACTTCCTAGGCGCAGGCCCAGGAAGTGATGTCAAAGGTAGAGCCGACGCGGGTGCGAACAGCAAGTTGAGATTACTGCTCACGCCACCAACATTAAAGAAGGAAGGGGCACATGTGCACGGTAGTGGGGGGGGGGCGAGGGAGGAGCGGAGAGGATGGGTTCTGGCACCCTCACCAAGATGGCATCCCAGGGCGACCGGCTCCCCCCCTTCTTATTACACCACTGAGCCTGGCCAGTACCTGGATGGGAGACCACCTGAGAACACTAGGCACCATAGGTCAAGGGGCCCCATGTTGGGCAGCATTGACCCAGTAGAGCCACACAGGAGAAGGCAATGGCAAACCACTCTTGCACTCTGCCATGAAACAGCACAGGGTGGGTTCCTCACTATGCACGATGTCATGAGTCAGTGGCATAATCCAGAAGATGCGGTAAGAGTGGGTAGCGTAGCTGGCTTTAAGAAAGGTTTGGACAAGTTCCTGGAGGAAAAGTCTATAGTCTGTTATTGAGAAATACACGGGGGAAGCCTCTGCTTGCCCTGGATGGGTAGCATGGAATGTTGCCACTCCTTGGGGTTCCAGAATCTTTTGTTACTCTTTAGGATTCCGGAATCTTGCTGTTCTTTAGGATTCTGAATGGAATGTTGCTACTCCTTGGGTTTTGGCCAGGTACTAGGGACCTGGATTGGCCACCGTGAGAATGGGCTACTGGGCTTGCTCGACCATTGGTCTGACCCAGTAAGGCTATTCTTATGTTCATTCTTCTTACGGACATGGAGTTGAATTTTTATTTTTTCTTTCCTCATAGCATTGGGCATATGTTTCTCTATCAGTCAAACCTGCATTACGACCACATTAGTGAATTCTATAACACAAGCTTTTCGATGTACGGGATGAATCCATATTCTGCTGGCTTCTTGTTTTATAACATCCAACCATGGACACTACCATCTCTGATAAATGTCAAGGGGCTCTTAGCCATGAAAAGACTTTTGTCCATCTTCAGTTTCTCATTCTAAATGCAGCCTGTGCAGCAAAGGGCAGAGTTAGTCAGCCTCAACGCTCGTCCAGCCAAAGACCCCTACAGCACAAACGCGCCACTGTGATATTTTACACAGCGTTATAAAGCATGGCAGTCATTCGACCAACAAACAGTCAATGCATTTAATGTGTGCGCCAATGACCGCATAAGCGTTTTCACGCTATTTAGAATCCAAGCCTTCCAGAACTCTGAGTAGTCATGCTAGCATTCTGAATTCTGTTTTGTCAGTAACATCCCCTAAATCGAAACAGATCTGTCAAAGACGGCTAATGGATAGTCTGTTCCACTGTTCAATTGACTCTTACGGCTTAGGTCTTGATGTATATATGAATCTGATGTACACTACAGGCCCTTTCAACTGCTTTGTTTATTCAAGGATTCTTTAAATCCTATACCAGCTGTTTTTGGTTTTAAAAAACGGCTTTTTAGTTCATCTGGATATGCTAAATTCTGCTTTTGCATTCCCAATGAATGAGGGGCTTTTTTTTTTCCTTGAGATCCTCATAACTGAGGTGTAAAGTGTGAGTTTAGAGACATAACAGTACATATAAAAATATTTATGATGTATATAGACCACAAAGTCCATCTAGACTGCGTGTTTTGCTCCCAATTGCAACACAGTGGTAATTTATTTTTATTAATTCATTTATTTAGCCCGTCCTCCAAAAGGAGCCCAGAACAGGTTACAAAGGTATATTCACAGTATAGAAGGACAAAATTATTGAAAGACATTTTTGGCAGACATAGCTTAGAAGAATTTGCGGCATTCGTAGAAGATATTACATGGCGTAGTATAGATTTAGGACAGAACATAATTGTACTAAAGTTTTAGGGCTCCTTTTACTAAGCTGCGATAGCAGTTTCACCGCTCGCTGAATTGCCGCGCACGCTAGACCTTGACGCCAGCATTGAGCTGGCGTTAGTTCTAGCCGCGCAGCGCGGGTTTAGTGCGTGCTAAAATCCTGCACACGCTAAAAACGCTATGGCAGCTTAGTACAATGAGCCCTTAGTGTTGTAAGCGAGTACATGATGGGTGGTTGGCAGTTTAGGTCCCGTGAGTAGCGTCGGACATTAAGGAAATGGAATTCATGAAGAGAAAGGTTAGGAAATAAGTGAATGGATCTCAAGGCCAAGGCTTACAAGTTCCAAGTTTCAGTCATTGATCCTCAAAACCTTCCCCTCCTTCTATAATTATAAAATCAATCCTTTATTATTTCTTTCTTGAAAATGCTTCCAACAGTGGATCCTTCTTCTTATATTCAATATAAATCATCATCCACCCAGCAGAGAAACAAAATAACTTATTTTAAATAGATGCAAATGATCCAAAGCCCGACAAGACCCGTTTCGCCCTTTATATAGGCTTTCTCAAGGGTTCAATAAATGACACTGCATCTATTTTTAACTGTGTCACTCCCGATAAAGGCTGGTGCTCAATGGGCTTTGGATCATTTGCATCTATTTCAGATAAGCTGTTTTGTTTCTCTGCTGGGTGGATGATGATGTATGGAACCACTGTTGGAAGCATTTTCAAGAAAGAAATAATAAAGAATTGATTTTATAATTATAGAAGGAGGGGGAGGTTTTGAGGATCAATGATTGAAACTTGGAACTTGTAAGTCTCGGTCTTGAGATCTATTTACTTATGTCCAAGCCTGTTTCTGAGATTCTTAACACACTCTTTGCTTCAGTCTATGGGATTGCACTTTTCCTTTGGATGGTGCCCTTCAGGGGCCCATCACATCCCATCACCAGGGGGGTAAGAGGAGAGCTGCCAGTGGCCACACCAAGTCAGCACCAGGGCAATCCTCCCCACTCCCATTGCTTCGCCACTGCTCCTAGTGGTGGCCTTAAGAAGGAAAAAGAGGAATAAGATAGCAAGTCAGTCAGCAAGGTAGAATGAGGAAGTAGGGAAAAGACAAGCACAAGACTGATTTGCCTAGTATAGCCCAGTGGTTTTCAACCCATTCCTCAGGGACCACCTAGCCAACTGGGTTTTCAGGATACCCACAATGAATATGCATGAGAGATATCTGCATGGAATTGTGGAAAAAACATGCATATTCACTGAGGTTATCCTGAAAATCCGACTGGCTAGATGGTTCCTGAGGAATGGGTTGAAACCCAGAAAGTGGTGGAGAGCTGTAATGCTCTTCCGGAGTCTGTTGTAGGGGAAAACACCCTCCATGGCTTCAAGACTAAGCTGGACAAGTTCCTGCTAAACTGGGACGTACGCAGGTGAGGCTGAACTCATTTAGAGCACTGGTCTTTGACCTGGGGGCCGCTGCATGAGCGGACTTCTGGTCAGGATGGACTACTGGTCTGCCCAGCGGCGGCAATTCTTATGTTCTTATTCGTCTAGCCAACACCTAGCACTGGCCCTAGATAGTCATACAGAGGCCTACTACAAACAGGGCCGGATTTTCCTATAGGCTAACTAGGCTTCAGCCTAGGGCCTCAAGATCAAGAGGGGCCTACATTCAAATTGTTAGCAAAATTAAAATTACACTATTCTAAAAACAATGAACACTAAAACACTGAACCGAAAATAAGGAGAAATTCTACACTTCGGGATCGGAACCAGCTCTGGCCGCAACGGGGCGCCGACTCGGCTTCTCCCTTTCTTTTTCTCGCCCTGGGAGGAGGATCGGGGAGGGAAAGACGTTAGTCCGGAAACAGCTGGGCAAAGCCCAGCCCTGCGGGGAGAGAGGCAAAACGTGGATCTGTCAGAACAGGGCGGCCCAGACTGGCATCGGGGGCTGGGGTGGGGTGGGGTGGTTTCAGTGGAAGGGGAATGGGAGGCAGACAGGCTGGCATCAGAGGGGGGGTGGGGGGGGTTAATGAAAGGCAGGCAGGCAGGATGGCATGGGGGGGTGTTCAATGGAAGGGGGATGGGAGGCAGGCGGGCATCGGAGGGGGGTGATGTGAGGAAGGACGCACTGGGGGGCACTATGGACATAGGAAGGGGCAATGTTGTGTGTTATGTTTGATTAGTTATTGTTACAAGTACTATATATGGTGTTGAGAATAAATGTCCAAATAAGTGTTCTCGACTTTTTTTTATTTATTATCCGTGTCACATTTTTTATAAAGGTTAGTACCAATAACAACATGTTTCATTTAACATATTGATATATATCACAGTAATGATGTATTTTATTATCTCTCATGTAATTTACAAACTTAAAAATGGGAGGTGAAAGGCCTAGGGCCTCTTTTCATCTAAATCCGGCCCTGACTACAAACTTTACAGTTTGAGGCTAATTTTTCCTAAAGTCATTCTAAAACCTGGTCACTTCCTGCACAAGGTAGAGTTTGTACCAAATAAAAAAGCTTGACTTGTGCCACTATGAACAAGTGTCATCACTTTTATCTTTGCAAGCGATTCCTTTCCTTGTGGCAGAAAATCATTGGTGCTCGACTTTTCCATTAGAGCTCAACTTTCCATTTTGGTGAGAAGGATTTTGCTAAACATGCAGAAATGTAATGCATATTTTGCAGTGCCGTGCTCATGTTTCCAGCCTAACAATTATTAACAGAAAACAAACCATTTTTATCCCTCAGCGTGTTGCCTAGTCAATCCTCCAGCAAAATTTAACTTGGGCCATGAAAAAAACATGCGTTAGCAATCCAAGAATACAAATCTTGGTGTCTGTAATTCACTACATACAGTAGCTCGCCAAACGTCTGCGATCCAATTGCTTGATAATCAACATTATATTTTATTGGACTTCTCTGATTCAGCAGCTCACTAACCATGTGTAGGTGTAGGTGCCTAGATGTAAGTCGAGCTGATTCTGGGTGATGGAGGTATGTTTTAATGGAACCTAAGTTCTGTTTACAGGTTCCTACTATGGAGCCTTGAGTGCCTAAGCAGAGGCGTTCACTTACAGAATTTCCCCCAAATAGTTCATTCCATGGAATCGAGGGTGAAATACTCACGTGGATTAAAAACTGGCTGGATCACAGGAAACAGAGAGTGGGGGTAAATGGACAATACTCGGACTGGAAGAGCATCCCCAGTGGGATGCCGCAGGGCTCAGTGCTTGAGCCTGTGCTCTTCAACATCTTTATAAATGATCTGGACATTAGTATGACGAGTGAGGTGATTAAATTTGCGGACGATACAAAGTTATTCAGAGTATTGAAGACACAGGGGGATTGCGAAGATCTGCAACGTGACATAATCAGGCTCGAGGAATGGGCATCGACAAGGCAGATGAGGTTCAACATGCATAAGTGTAAAGTGATGCATGTAGGCAACAAAAATCTCATGCACGAATACAGGATGTCTGGGGCGGTACTTGGAGAGACCTCCGAAGAAAGAGACTTAGGAGTTATGATCGACAAGTCGATGAAGCCGACCACGCAATGTGCGGCCGGTGGCAAAAAGGGCGAACAGAATGCTAGGAATGATAAAGAAGGGGATCACTAACAGATCGGAGAAGGTTATCATGCTGCTGTACTGGGGCCATGGTGTGCCCTCACTGGTCGCCATACATGAAGAAGGACACGGTACTACTCGAAAGGGTCCAGAGGAGAGCAACTAAGATGGTTAAGGGGCTGGAGGAGTTGCCATACAGTGAAAGATTAGAGAAACTGGGCTTTTTCTCCCTCAAACAGAGGAGATTGAGGGGGGACATGATGGAAACATTCAAGGTACTGAAGAGAATAGACTTAGTAGATAAGGCAGGTTGTTCACCCTCTCCAAGGTAGGGAGAACGAGAGGGCACTCTCTAAAATTGAAAGGGAATAGATTCCGTACGAATGTAAGGAAGTTCTTCTTCACTCAGAGAGTTGTAGAAAACTGGAACGCTCTTCCGGAGTCTGTCGTAGGGGAAAATACCCTCCAGGGATTCAAGACAAGTTTCTGCTGAACCAGAGCGTACGCAGGTAGGGCTAGTCTCAGTTAGGGCGCTGGTCTTTGACCAAGGGACTGCTGGGCCACGTGAGTGGACTGCTGGGCACAATGGACCCAAAAGCAGCAATTCTTATGTTCTTATGTTGTCTCAAGACTGGGAAGGTGTACTAAATTACCAAAGGCATTCTTTACATTGATTGTGTCTGTGTTGAATGTATCTGCTCGCTCTCCAGTCCTAGTTTATCACCCTCCTTCCCTTTTAGTCAATCCTCAGTTTTTTCTCCCAAGCTAGGGTTACCAGATGTCTTGGAAAACCCAGACATGTCTTGTTTATGGAAGACTATCCAGGTGCCCAGGGGATTTCCAAAACCCGGTAGTTTGTTCAGATTTTGGAAGGCCCCAAGCTTGGGGCCACATCTGGAGGTCCTCTGTGCATACGCGAATTAAACGTGACATCATCACATTGCATCCATGTATGCTCGGAGGCCCTCTAGACAATGGGCCTGAGCTCGGGGAAGAAGAGACAAAGTTTGTGTGGGGGAGGGGCTGAGGGCGGGGCAGAGTGGGGCAGGGCTGGGGGCGTAACAGAGCGCAGCCATGTGTTCTCTGTTTTTGCCAACAAAATCTAGTAACCCTATCCCAAGCCCAGTCAGCCTGTTGTTCTCTGTGTCTCCCAACCAAACCTCAATTGTTCTACACCCAGCAACCCTTTCAATCCCAGTTATCCTCTGCCTTAATTTGGTGCCCACTCAGAAGCTCCTTCTCGTGTCTCAATAATATGGTCAAAATTTATTCTCCCCCGCCCTCTTTCTCAATTTTTTCCAACAGCTTCCACAAGGCCTAAATTTAGGGTTACCACACGTCCAGGAAAACCTGGACATGTCCTATTTTTAAAGGCCTATCCGGGTGCCCAGACAAACTTTCCAAAACCCAGCAGTTGTCCGGGTTTTGGAAAGCTCTGGCCATGCCTAGAGGACCTCTGAGCATGAGCGGTTGACATCACACATGCCCGCGCATGCTCGGAGGCCCCTGGACACAGCCCAGAGGTCAGAAATTTAAAAAATAACCATGGCTTTTGGGGGCGGTGCTTAGGGCAGAATGGGGTAGGCTCAGGGGCAGAACAGGGCCGGGTGGAATGGGTCACGGGTGGGGCTATGCATCTGGGATTTTATCGAACAAAATATGGTAACGCTACCTAAGTTTTCTAGCTTCAATTTCCATACGTTGTGTTCATTAGAAAATGTTTCACAGAGCTAAAAACGGTGATTCTTTCAGCAACTTAAAGAGAACAAACTGAGGTTTTGAGCTGCTGGCTGGCAGCGAGGTTGCCTGGTCAGCAAACTCAAAATTGATTGGTCAATGAGTAGCTTTATGATTTCGGGTTTTCTTTACTGTTACAGTTCTGTAGAAATCTATTGCAATTTAGAAAGTTGCTTAAGACCCATTTGCTTAGGTTTTCTTAAGCTAATACACTACCTTTCTGAATGTCATCTTTTCTGTGGGTTACGAGATTTATTTTGGGGGGGGATTTTTATCTTTAGTTTGTAGGAGATAAACCTGATGGAATGACTATTAATGACTTGTTTTGCTCTATTGTAGAGTAAAGTAGATGAATGGCTGAAATGTAATCAATTTGTCAACATGGTATAAGTATATAATTTTTATTGATGTACTATGTGGTTTTTTAAAGGTGTTTAAATTTGAATTGTTTATGTGATATTGTGAGCCTCCTTGGATAAAGGCGGATTAGAAATGGTTTAAATAAATAAATACTGGAATATGACAATCAGACAGACAGGTAGAAACTAGCTTTTATTACAGAGATAATGATCCCCAAATTTTCTTGTCTCCATTAGTTCCATTAGTTCTCAAGAGAAGTTTGAACTTGATGGATCTCAGGTCTTCTCCAACTTTACCTACTTTGGAACCATGTAAGTATGCCTCAGACCTAGAAAGAAACATAGAAAGATGACGGCAGATAAGGGCTACAGCCCATCAAGTCTGCCCACACTATTTACCCACTCTCTTAAGTCTACTGACCCCCTAAAGAATAATTGTAATTATACTGTCACTCTACTGACCCGCTCATTCAAATCCATACCCTAGTGACCCTATCCCTTGGCATGACCCTCGTAGGGATCCCACATACTGCCCTCCCAGCAATTTCCTTCCTACTGAACATTAATAAAGTCATCTTACTACGAGAGACAGAGAGATTTCTGTAAATATAGCGACTTAAATTTAAAAAGACACGGAAAGAGTTGAAGGTGATTTTTTTACACTGTATTGTCTTAAAACATTCCTTTGACAATTTCTATGTCTTTCTTTATAAGCTGTTTTATTAATTTAAAATTTTATATACCACATACAACTATGCGGCTTCCATATCACATACATAAAATCTTGTTTCCATGCGATTATCACATACAACATAGACATATCTAAACAACATCATTAATCGTCCCTGTTATAAACAGGGATAGAGCGCAAATTCAGTCAATTCAGAAATACAAACAAGCTTTAAGTCATACATTGATGTAAAAAAAAAAAAAAAATTCTAAAAGGCTATTATCTAATCTAATCTAATCTAATCCTTAGGTTTGTATACCGCATCATCTCCACGTTCGTAGAGCTCGACGCGGTTTACAGTAGGAGAAATAGGAAGGAACTACAACAGAGGGTTAGAGGTAGAAGTGTGAAGAAAATTTAGAGGACTTGGGATGCCAAGATATAAGAGTTTCCGTGATTCATAAGTTGGAGGGAGACTTACATTTTTTGAGAAAAGCCAGGTTTTCAGATGTTTGCGGAAAACTTGGAGAGAGCTCAAGTTCCGAAGAGGGGAGGCAAGGTTGTTCCAGAGCTCAGTGATTTTGAAGTGGAGGGAGGTCCCTAGCTTTCCTGTGTGGGAAATGCCTTTTAGCGAGGGGAAGGATAGTTTTAATTTGTGGGAGGATCTGGTGTATTATCAACTGAAATATACCTTAGCATAAGAAGGCATTGGCAAATAATTGAGTTTTCAGCATTTCATAAGCTGTTTGAATGCATGGCAGGATTTTAGATCTCTTAGGCAAAGTCAAGCTTACTACAACTACCATTTATTTTTTCTATAGTGCTACCAGATGCATGCAGCATTGTACATTAAAAACGCAAGAGACGGTCCCTTGCACTCTCCTAGGCCCATTTGAGCTTTTAATTTATTTATAAGGCTTATATATCTTATTTCAAATAAAATCAAAGACAGTGACCAATTAAACATATACTCATATACTGTACACTTCTCCCTATGTATTTGTGGTTTCAGCATTCGCGGTTTCGATTATTCACAGTTTTTAACTTGCTGGCTGCTCCCCCCAAATTACATCAGCTTGCTTAGAGAAATCGCTGATTCCAAACGTTTACAGAGAAAATCGCTGATTCCCAGCACTTTCTTCACCGTCTGAATTGTGGTCACAGGGATGAAGCAGGAAACTACAGGCCGGTGAGCCTCACTTCAGTTGTTGGAAAAATAATGGAAGTGTTGCTTAAAAAAAGGACAGTGTACTTCCTTGAATCTAATGGGTTACAGGATCCAAGGCAACATGGCTTTACAAAAGGTAAATTGTGCCAAACAAACCTGATTGAATTTTTTGATTGGGTGACCAGAGAGCTGGATCAAGGACATATGCTAGATGTAATTTACTTAGATTTCAGCAAAGCTTTTGATAAGGTTCCTCATAGGAGGCTGTTGAACAAACTTGAAGGGCTGAAGTTAGGACCCAAAGTGGTGAACTGGGTTAGAAACTGGCTGTCGGACAGACACCAGAGGGTGGTGGTTAATGGAAGTCGCTCGGAGGAAGGAAAGGTGAATAGTGGAGTACCTCAGGATTCGGTGCTGGGGCCGATCCTGTTCATTGCTGAAGAGTGACATTGCTTGAGGAGTAGTGGCTCGTGGCCAGTAGGGGGTGATGTTTATGGGACAGTAATGGAATGGATATCAGAACATTATAGTGCAGTATTAAGTGCCTGTTTTTTGTATGATTCTGGGTAACTCTAGTTAGATACAAGCATATGTGTCAGTTAAGGCCACGCCCAAAGAGAAGCGTACGAAAAACTGGTGAATAAAAATCTGAATATGAATGAAGCTAAAGCCAGAAAAACACACTCCAAGATTAATATAAGGGAAAGTATAATAATATTCTTTTTATGTACTTTGCTATAAGGCTAGATCTTGAAAGAAATTACAGGGGCTCCATTTTGGGTTCTTTGTTTTGCTATATCTGCTGTGTCTTTGGACACCATTTTGTGTCAGTGACTAGTTTCTGTCTTCTTTGTTCTCTCTGCTTTTCTTTGTTTAGTTTTCCCGCTGCTAAGCCATGTGGTGTTAATTGATACCAGATGTGCTTTAGGCTGGCTAGGAAGACATGTCCCAAACCAAGATATAACAGGAATTAAATATGAATCAATCAAGTTATGAATGAAGGGCCCGAAAGTATGTGATTGTGTGGCTGTGTATTGAACAAAAGAATGGGTTTTGAAAAAACATATTATATATATTTGCAACCTAAAGAAATTCAAAGGGCACAACATCTGGAAATTAGCAGTCTCTAGCATAGAGAGGGGGAAACCAGCCCCTCCTCCTCCTTTTCTAGGAAGGCTTCTGTGTAAAGACAATGAAATTTGAAACTGTCAGCTTAGGGGGAAACAGCCCCTCCTTCTCGTCCTCCTTCTCTTTTAAGAATGACAAGCAGGCTGACAACTTTTCAGCACTGTAAGGTTTAGAACTTTTTAGCAGCTTGTTTGATACATAGACAAATTGTCTAAAATAAGAATGATAAAGGAATATTTGGAAATGTTATAAAATGTAAATGTATATTCAGAAATGAATGTAAGCAAACAAATGTAATTTTCTGAAACTTTTTTCTTTATCTAACTTTTAAGACCACCCATCTAATTTTATTGGTTGTCAAACTGATGATGTCATACTAAGCCAAAAGTACATAATAGAGTGACTTGAGATCTTAAACTGAGCTAGTTATCAGAAGGCCTGCATTTTGGCAACTATAACGACCTCCCACTAATGCAACTGGCCTTGGGATGTCCATGATAGCACAATAGCAACAATAAAATTGAATAGAGCTTTGCATTGGTGTCACATTTCATATTTTTTTGTTATTTACACTGAGTTTAATCTTTGCTCAAGCTGAAGGGTTAGAAGGAAAAGTGTGCCTTTTTCCAGATGATACCAAGATTTGTAACAGAGTAGACACCGAAGAGGGAGTGGAAAATATGAAAAAGGATCTGCAAAAGTTAGAGGAATGGTCTAATGCCTGACAAATAAAATTCAATGCAAAGAAATGCAGAGTAATGCATTTGGGGATTAATAATTGGAAAGAACCGTATATGCTGGGAGGTAAGAAGCTGATATGGACGGACGGGGATAGGGACCTTGGGGTGATAGTGTCTGAAGATCTAAAGGCGAAAAAACAGTGTGACAAGGCGGTGGCTGCTGCCAGAAGGATGATGGGCTATATAAAGAGAGGCATAGCCAGTAGAAGGAAGAAGGTGTTGATGCCCCTGTACAGGTCATTGGTGAGGCCCCACTTGTAGTATTGTGTTCAGTTTTGGAGACTGTATCTGGCGAAGGACATAAGAAAACTTGAAGCAGTCCAGAAGAGGGTGACGAAAATGATAGGATGCTTGCGCCAGAAGATGTATGAGAGACTGGAAACCCTGAATATGTATACCCTAGAGGAAAGGATGGACAGGGGAGATATGATTCAGACAATCAAATACTTGAAGGGTATTAATATAGAACAAAATCTTTTCCAGAGAAAGGAAAATGGTAAAACTAGAGGACATAATTTGAGGTTGAGGGGTGGTAGATTCAAGAGCAATGTTAGGAAATTCTACTTTACGAAGAGGGTAGTGTATGCCTGGTATGCGCTCTCGAGAGAGGTGGTGGAGAGGAAAACGATGACTGAGTTCAAAGAAGCGTGGGATGAACACAAAGGATCTAGAATCAGAAAATAATATTAAATATTGACCTAAGGCCAGTACTGGGCAGACTTGCACGGTCTGTGTCTGTATATGGCGGTTTGGGGGAGGATGGGCTGGAGAGGGCTTCAGTGGCTGGGAGGGTGGAGATGGGTGGAGTTTTTGACGGAGGTTTCGGCAGTTGGAACCCAAGCACAGTACGGGGTAGAGCTTTGGATTCTTGCCCAGAAATAGCTAAGAAGAAAAAATTAAAAAAATTTAAATTGAATCAGGTTGGGCAGACTGGATGGACCATTCGGGTCTTCATCTGCCGTCATCTACTATGTTACTATCACCATGTTAAAAAGATAGGCAATGCAATTGGGGAGCAAAGACATTTTTTAAAGATATGTGCAGTAAGGGATAAGAGGAAATGCCAAAATGGCATTATGAGGCTCAAGGATGAAGATGAAGAATATATAGAAATTGATAAGGATAAAGCTGAATTACTTTACAACTATTTCTGCTTTGTTTTAACAGATGAAGGGCCAGGGGTAGGACCACTGAAAACACATGCTAAAGGGAGTGGATGTGTGTTAGACCAGGACCAATGCTCAGAATGCTGTGTTCTGGAGGCGCTAAACTAATGTAGCCCCTGGCCTTGTGGCTGGTTATGTGCACAGGAGGCAAGCCAGAAGGACACTATCAGGTAAAAGGAAAGTAAATAGGACAAATAAAAAATTCCCTCTTTACCTGTATATTTTATTCATTCAATTTTCTATACCGTTCTCCCAGGGGAGCTCAGAACGGTTTACATGAATTTATTCAGGTACTCAAGCAGTTTTCCCTGTCTGTCTCGGTGGGCTCACAATCTATCTAATGTACCTGGGGCAGTAAGGGAACAAGTAACTCGCCCAGGGTCACAGGGAGCAGCGTGGATTTGAACCCACAACCTCATGGTGCTGAGGCTGTAGCTTGAACCACTGCACCACTCTAGGGATCAAAATATAGCAAAAGTGAGTCAACTATAGGACAATCAAGCCATTGTGACATCACTGATGAGGCATTGGTGGAATGAGGCCTTATGACATCACAATACTCTGGTTATCAGAGGCTCAAACTTTTCACACTATTAATTTATTCCGTTTCTATACTGTTCTCCCAGGGGAGCTCAAATCGGTTTACATGAATTTATTCAGGTACTCAAGCAGTTTTCCCTGTCTGTCTCAGTAGGCTCACAATCTATCTAATGTACCTAATTTGCATAGAGGTAACCAGCTGCTTAGATAAGTTCTCTGGCAGGTCCTACAACATTATTAGCCAGAGAGAGACAAACTGTTTCTCCCTTCTCCCAAATGCTTTCTGAGCCCTCTGTACACTGTTTATCAAGCTGTATCAAGCTGGAAAAATGACTCTTTCAAAAGAGCTAATGGTAGCTCTCTGCTCTAAGAACCAATAGTAGCTCTCTCCTCTAAGAGCCAATGATAGCTCTCTGTTCCAGGTAGTGGGAGGAGTCTTCACAGTGTGCATGACACCTTCTCCGTTGCCTTGACATCAGAGGCACATAAGCATTGCCTCTGCCGAGTCAGACCATAGGTCTATCATGCCCAGCAGTCCGCTCCCGCGGCAATAAGGAAACCTCTAAAAGAGTGTGTCTCAAACTTTTTAAGCTGCTAGCAACACTAATGTCGGGGCTGCGGCTGGAGGGCACCAGGAAATGTACAGATCTCATGTGTCATGTGTGATGTCATCACGTCGATGTTCGTGCATGCGCAGTTGTCCTCCAGCCGCGGCCCTGAGCCTCCTATTACTGCCGGTGGGTGGTGCTGCAGAAGAGGGAGCAGAGGCGCAGGCGCCGGCTGCCTGACGACAGGACGTGCCTCTCACCGCGAGAGGCACGTCCTGTAAGCAGTCAGCCGGCACCGGCGCCTCTCTTCCTCGCCGGCATCTCGGGGCACACCTGGAATCCTCCAGGGCACACTAGTGTGCTGCGGCACACAGGTTGTGATACACTGCTCTAAAAGATTCAGTGAACAGATTCATCCCCTCTCCTCGCGCTAAAAATAGACAAATTGATGGGATCTGATAGGAGAAATCTGTGGGCAGTCAAGGAACTTTGGAAAGTTCTGGCAGCTCCATTGTCTGTTCTTTTCAATGCTTCTTTAGAGTTACAGTAAAAAAAAAATAAATGTGCCACACAAAAAACTCATATAAACCCCATATTACAGATTTTCTAATTAACAACAAAAGACAATAACAATTTTCTGTAAATTTTGGAAAGGGAAAAAAACCTTCTTTAAACAGAAACTAATGCAAATATCATTATCAAGCAAGTTTGCCTGATTTAAGATAGAGAGCTAGGGGGCCTGGAAATTTGCCAGACACAGAAAGTTCCAGAGCCAAGGGATAATGAGTTTTTATGGAAGGGGAGGTCAGCAGCAGTTTCTTTCGGCTCCTTTAAGCTTCCCTTTCAGCTGGAACCATCTTATATCAAGCTATGGTGCCACCTGTAAGCTTTCCACATATTTTTATATCCCCCACACAATTTAGCCCAGCTAGTGGATATTCGATCCCTTGCCTACAGACCACAAACTGCAACTCTGGAACTCAGCTAACACCTAATCCAGCTGGCCTTAGCAATTATGAGGCCCTATGTGGACCAGTTTTGTGGGACACTTGGGATTTAAGATTTGAAAAGGATGTATTTATTATTTAAGCAGAATTATTTAATTGCTGACTATTAGTGATTTAAAAGCTGGGCCCCAGAGGTAGTATAATAGAAAAAATAGAGAACACTGAACAGAAGGAGAGAATCAACAGTGAGGCTTGCCACACAGCCTTCTTCAGTCCCTCATAAGCCCCTCCCCATCTTCCTGACTACAATACCTGACAGGCAGTCTGTGTGGGGTAGCAGACTACAGTAATTTCCAGCACCGGCACAACTTGAATCAATGAATGATTCTTCTAGTCACCTCTGCTGTACCAATGACTGTAACTTTGGTTGGCTGTAGCCCAGCTGAGGAGAGAGTGATGGTCTCCTGGGGTCCTGGCTGTCTTGTGCTTGAAAAAGTTGGTGCTTCTGCAGGGCCCACCCACATAGCACTATGGTGGGAGGAGCAGGGGGCATAGCCACAGGTGGTTTTAGGCCCGGCCACTCAGTAGCTACAGGCCACTGGCAGTGGTTTGTACACGCTGCTGGTGGCTGACCCAAATGCTTTTCCGCTAACGCATTTGAGTTTTACTTCAGAGGAAAGGCTTCTAGGTCAGCCACTGGCAGCATGTAGGAACCGCTGTCAGTGACCTGAAGATATACGGTACACAAGCTAGGGGGCTGGAAAGGGAGGGAGAGGGAAGGGTGGGAAAGGGAGAGGCTGCTGCCCAGGCTGGGGGAGTGGGAAGAGAGGAAAATAGAGAGATATGTCTGACCACTTTGGGCTCAAGCCTGCCCAAAATTGGCTGCCACTGGAGAGGAATATAGGATATCAGTGATAAGAAGCACACTTACCAAGGGGGAGGAGAGGGAGATGATATGAAGATGGAATGGGACAAGAAGCATTAACTTTTGGTCAGCTGTTAGTTGCAAAGCAAAGTCAGTTAAGCATGGGGCCCTAGAAGCACAGGACCCTGTGTGGCTGCTCCTCTTGCCCCTGCTTAAGGCTGAAACTGTCTAGACCCAGGGGTAGACAATTCCGGTCCTCGACAGCCACAGGCAGGTCAGATTTTCAGGATATCCACCATGAATATGTATGAGATGGATTTGCATGCACTGCCTCTTTGAAATGCAAATCTATCTCATGCATATTTATAGTGGATATCCTGAAAACCTGACCTGCCTGTGGTTCTCGAGGACTGGAATTGCTTAACCCTGGTCTAGACTGATTCCATCCCTACCCCCCCCCCCCCCATACACACACACCTAGGGTTACCATATTTTGAGATGCAAAAACCCAGACACATGGTCCCACCCCATTCCCGCCTTGTTCCACCTCCAGTCCCACCCCATTCCACTCCAGCCCCACCCACACAAAGCCTAGTCTCTTTTTCCCCGACCTCCGGGCCGCGTCTGGAGGGCCTTGAGCAAGCGCGGATGTGTGTGATGTCATCCGGACATGCTCAGAGGCCCTCCAGATGTGGGCGGAGCTCATTGGGGCTTTCCAAAACCCAGACAAACTACCAAGATTTGGAAAGTCCATCCGGGCACATGGCCAGTACTCTAAAAAGAGGACATGTCCGGATTTTCCCAGATATCTGGTAACCCTATACACACCCTCTTTCCAAAGGAGCAATGAAAGTTGTCCCTGCAGCATCACCAGCCCCAGCTGACCCCAGGATCAGAAGCCTGACCCAGAAATCAAATCCATATACCTCTACATTGTACTTTATAGCATGCTCACTGAGCCATCGGACCAGCCCTAGCATTCTCACACTCTGATGCTATGAGAATTTAGAACTTGACATCCTTGAGGAAGAGAAGAGGAGCTGAAATAAACAAGGAATAAATACTTATCCCACGTCAGACAATGTCAAGAGAGCAAAGGAGCCGACAATATTGTAGCATGCAGATAACCGAAAAGCTCAGCAGAGGCAGTAATGCTCAGAGCTTAATTTGTAGACAAAAAACAGAAATGAAATTGTCCAGGGAAGGGAGTCGGTGGACCAAGCAGCAAGAGAAGAGAGGCTGGATTAGAGAGCAGAGTACCTGTTCTCTGCTCTGCTCCAGGCTCATCCCCTCCCTTCCTCTTCCCTGTAGGCTTCCTGGAAGGAAATGACTGGAACAAAACACCCCTGTTGCTCTGCAGTCTGAAAAGAAGTGACAGAACTACATTCCAGTGAGAGGCAGAGAAAGAACCCAGGCACAAAGCACAAGGAGCACAAAAACGCACAAAGGGGCCTTCAAATTCCAGGCAAACAAACTTCAATTTATTGATGCTTGGGCATCAGAATGGGGGGGGGGGGAGCCACAGGTGCCATGGCACCCCTAAAAATCTCCCCACACCCCACTACCAATGCTGCTGTCGCAGAAGCAGCAAAACAAAGATAAAAGCGTCCGGAGTCTCTCTATTCATCCTCACAGCTGCCAGCTTTGCCTCGAAACTGAAAGTGATATCAAAAGGGGGCGGGACAGGCAGCCATGAATATGAATAGAGCTTCTCCACGATGCCTTTATTTTTGTTTTGCCGCCATCAGAAAGACTGATGGCGGTGAAGAGACATGCTGGCACAAGCCTCCTATCATTTTTGTTGCCCTCCTCTGGACCGCCTCAAGTCTTCTTACGTCCTTCGCCAGATACGGTCTCCAAAACTGAACACAATACTCCAAGTGGGGCCTCACCAATGACCTGTACAGGGGCATCAACACCTTCTTCCTTCTACCGACTACGCCTCTCTTTATACAGCCCAGCATCCTTCTGGCAGCAGCCACTGCCTTGTCACACTGTTTTTTCGCCTTTAAGAGTCTCCCTGTTATATAGTATGAAGGTGTGCCTGTTCAATAATTTGAGAGTATGAAGGTTTGAATGATAGAGCGAAAAATACAGTAAATGGCCAGACCACAAAGGTAGAAAAATGAATTTTATTTTTACTTTAGGATATAGTATCGTGGTAGCTGTGTTAATAAACACTAGTAAATAATTACAATGGAAATAAGGTGATATCTTTTTATTGGTCTAATTTTAATACATTTATGGTTAATGTTTGGAGACCAAACCCTCCTTCCTCATATTCTTGCCTTACATCTGTTTTCTCTTTCAGGGACAGATGTGCTAAGCATTTTGCCCTTAGACAGAGAAGATCGGATTCAGTAAATTAGGCGTCAGAAAATATCTGTTCTCAGCGCTATTCTATAAAGGACACTGTTGGCAGGGCAGGATTAATTCTTCGAGGGCCCCTAGGCACACAACACCACAGAAACACCGATGCATGTCCCCTAAAGCAAAAAAATAAATAGAAATTTTTTTTCTACCTTTGTCTTGTCTGGTTTCTGCTCTCCTCATCTTCTTGTCAATATCTTCCTTTCATCTTTTGTCCTTCTGTGCCACTTCCAGAAACTGTATGCCTCCCCCTTCCATCTTTCTCTTCACCCTCATTGGTCTGGCATCCATCTTCTTCATTATCTCCTCCAATAGTCTGACATCTCTCTCCTCTCTTCTTTCCTTCCCTCTCCTACACCCCCATGGTCTAGCATTTCACTCTCTCCTCTCCCTTCCCCCCACTTCCATCAACATCAGCCCCCTTTCTTTCCCTCCAACCCAATTCCATCCAGTATCCTTCCCTTTCCCTGTACACAATTCCATCAGCATCTGCCCCCTTTCTCTCCCTCCTTCCATACCATGCTGCCTCACCATCCTTCCCACCACCCTTCCATACCACCCTGCCCCCTTTCTCTTCCTCCACCACCCTTCCATACCATCCTTCCCACCACCCTGCCCACTTTTTCTTATTCCGCCACCCTTCCATACCATCCTTCTCACAACCCTTCCATACCACCCTGCCCCCTTTCTCTTCCTCCACCACCCTTCCATGCTCCTTTCTCCCCCTCCAAACATTGCTGCTGGCTCTGACCTCTGAGCTTCTTTGCCCAAAAGCAGCATTATAACAGTTGACGGCAACAGCCCCCCCCCTCCGCAGCAACAGCAAAGGCAACCCCCCCCAATGACAATGCCCCCCCCCCCCCGCAGCAATGGCAATGCCCCCGTTGCTCCGAATCTATAGCACTGCAAAATAACTCGGCCACGCAGTGAGAGAAATCGGTTTTAAATCGTCTCTTTTCTTATTTATTTTATTTTATTTGCATTTCATTTTCTTTATTTATCATTTGGTTTCTTTTTCTCTCACTGCATGGCCGAGTTGTTTTGCAGTGCTATAGATTCGGAGCAACGGCATGAACATTTTACTTTAGTCCATTTGTTATTTTAAAGACCATTTGATACCCAAAGACTCCTAAGACTCCTGATGCAGGCCGGATGGCCGAAACATGATCATGTCGAGTCATTGAGTTGCTTTGGATGTTTGAATTGGTTTGGATGAATAAAGATCACTGGATTTATCAGATGAGTTGAAAGACACTTTTTTGTGCACCATTCTGATTGGACATTTCCACTTTGCTCTTGTTCATTAATAGAGAATGACACGGTGACAAAATTCATCACCGTTCCCGTCCCTGCGGATAACCACGGGAAATAATCCCATGTCATTTTCTAGTGTCTATTTCAACCTCAGTCCTTCTACACCAGCATTCTTCAAAGCAAAGCTTGAGGGTCAGTGGTTGTGGCCATTCATACTCTGATTCTTATGGGAGCCAAGGATAATGAAGCCATTGTGACATCACTGATGTGATTGGCTCTTAGGCACTGGTGGAATGAGGCATTATGACATCACAATATCTGCTCTGGATACCAGAGACTGTCATTCTGTAGTGTCTGTTTCAACCTCAGTCCTCCTACACCAGCATTCTTCAAAGCAAAGCTTGCGGGTCAGTGGTTGTGGCCATTCATACTCTGATTCTTATGTGAGCCAAGGATAATGAAGCCATTGTGACATCACTGATGTGATTGGCTCTTAGGCACTGGTGGAATGAGGCATTATGACATCACAATATCTGCTCTGGATACCAGAGACTGTCATTCTGTAGTGTCTGTTTCAACCTCAGTCCTTCTACACCAGCATTCTTCAAAGCAAAGCTTGCGGGTCAGTGGTTGTGGCCATTCATACTCTGATTCTTCCCTCTCTCCTTAAAGAATGACATGAAGATGGTTTCCCGCGGATATCCGCGGAGACGGGAACGGTGTTGAATGTTGTCATCGTGTCTCTAGCCCAGGGGTGCCCAATAGGTCGATCGCGATCGACCGGTAGCTCGCCAAGGCAAAGTGAGTCGATCATCCAGGACTCACTTTGCCTTGGTGATCTATCGGGCCGATCAATCTTCCTCTCCCCGATGTCAATTCTGCCGTTGGAGAGGAAGTTCGGGCCAGCCAATCGCTGCCTGGCTGGGTGGAACTTCCTCTCCGATGGCAGAATTGACGTCGGGGAGAGGAAGATTGATTGGCTCGAAGCAGAGAGAGCATGGGGCAGCGTCGGCGTTATCCATTGGTGGCGTTTGGGTCCTGTTCCCCGATGGCAGCGGCAGTGGCAGTGGCTTGGGGAAGGGCAGGGAGAAAGAAAGAAAGGGGGCAGGCAGGGAAACAGAAGGAAAGAAGAGAAACAGAAAAAAAGAAAGGGGGCATGAAGAGAGAAAGAAAGAAAGGTCAGGGAGAGAGGAAGAAAAAGTTGGGGGAGGGAATGAGGTGTGTAGGAGAGGAAGCATACAGGCTGAAAGAAGGGAAGAAAGATTGGATGCACAGTCAGAAGAAGAAAGTGCAACCAGAAACTCATGAAATCACCAGACAAGGTAAGAAAAATGATTTTATTTTAAATTTAGTGATCAAAATGTGTCTGAATTTATATCTACTGTCTATATTTTACAATAAGGTCCCCTTTTACTAAACCGCAATAGTGGTTTTTAGCGCAGGGAGCCTATGAGCGTTGAGAGCAGCGCTGGGCATTCAGCGCAGCTCCCTGCGCTAAAAAATGCTATTGTGGTTTAGTAAAAAGGGAGGGGGTGGGTATTTGTCTATTTTTGTATGGTTGTTACTGAGGTGACAGTGCATAGAGCCATCTCCTTTGACCTCTTTGAAAAAACCCCGGAATAGGAATGATAATTAACAATTCTATGCGTACAGTGTGTGTTGTGTTTTTTTAAAATTTTATTGTTGGTAGATCATTTTGAAAGTAGCTCGCGAGTCAAAAAGGTGTGGGCACCCCTGCTCTAGCCATTAACACTCAAATAGAAAAATCAGCCATTTTACTCCTGCAGTAAAACAGTTTGAGCACGTGGGAATGACCCACGTTAGGGCCTGCTAGTGCTTCTGCCACGGCTTTGTAAAAGGGCCCCTCAGTTTCAAGAACAAGGAGGTCATTATTCTAGATCACAGTGAATGCTGGATATGTTATTAAAGTTGGCAGCTCCAAATTTATCATCAAATTCTTAACCATGAGTGTCCCGTTGTTAACCCTTTACTAGACACAAATGCTGCAGTCTTTAAGGCAGACAATCCTGTTGCTGTCGCGTGTAATTAATTGATTTATGATACTTTGACAAGTTTGATTATTACAGCTGGGTGCACAGTGAAAACACAAAGAACTTATTGTGCGCGCATCTATTGTAAACAGCTCTCGAAGGATCACTATCTCACTTTGGCACTACCCTTAAATGGCAGGAAAAAAAATTAAACCAAAATATGACACCGTGTTTTTGCTGCCGTGATTGTTGTTTATGTCAATCTTTAATGAGTCTCTCTCTCCAAATTCAACCAGATCTCCACAAGAAAAGCCTGAATTTTCTTCTCCTTTAAAATGGGGGCAGCCTACTAGCTCAGTGCTCCTTGTGACCTTGGTCAAGTCACTTAACCTTTCACTGCCTTAGGTACAAACAGATTTTGAGTCCTCTAGGGACAGAAAAATTGGTGAGGAGACAAAAGCGCGCCAACATTAGAGAGCAGACAATTGAGCACAAGACTGTACCGCCCCCCCATAAAAGTTTATTTTAAAGAGCTCCGAAAGGGGGTGTGGGGGGATCCCTCCCCCCACTTAACTTAAGAGTGTTTGTGCTGCCGTTGGGAGGGGTGGGGGGTGCAACCCCCCCCCCATTATACAGAAAACTTAATTTTTCCCCTAAAAAGTAGGGAAAAAGTTAAGTTTCCTCTATAATGGGGGTTCCAACCCCCCAAAACCTCCCTCCAAAGGCAGCGCGAACATTATTAAGTAAACTGGGGGGTGGTTCCCCCCTCACACACCCCCATCGGAGCTCTTTAAAATTAACTTTTATGGCAGCGCACTGGAGTATTGCGCTCAATTGTCTGCTCTCTAATGTCGGCGCGGCTTTGTCCTGCGCGCTTATGACTGTGAACTGAAAAATTCCTACTGTACCTGAATCTCATTTGTCTTGAGCTACAACTGTAAAAGCGTGAGCTAGTCCAAACAAATAAAAACAGGGTATCCCAAAAAGAAAATATAGATACTGAAAGGACTCGGGATGACAAACAATACGAGTTCCATAAAAAAAATTTAAAGCACATAGAACTAACCCACTACTTTTATAACCTTCAGTTACTACATATAAGCATCATTTGTGTGCCACGATTATAGTGTTCATAAGTGCTAGGCATGCGCTCAGCATTATTCTAGAATGCAAGTCACATGAAAGACAATTCTATAACTCTAAGCTGAGTGGGAGTCCTCCACCAACACATCTGCCAGTGGGGGCGCTGTATCGCATTTGTAATTGCAGGGGCAGGCAAGCTCTGCAGGACGCCAGGGAACCCGCCTGTCTCTAGAGGCTGAAAACGCAATATTGAAGCACTGCCTCCCACTGGCAGCAAAGCAATTGGAGGACTCCCATTCCGCTTAGAGGGAACAGTGTAAGTTTACAGAATACCAGCGTTTATGCACATAATTGGAGACAATATTTGGTAGTTACCCACATACGGGCCAGGTGCTATTCAATAAACAGTTTGCCTAACTTGTTTGCCCCCAGATTCTATATAGGACACTCAAATTTGTGCGCATGTACGTGACCGAGATGTGTGTGCAAATGAGTTCATTAGCAAGCTCCAAAACATCAGTAATTGTGTGCTAACAATAAATTATTGATGTTTATTGACTGCCATTAAAATTTGCATAAGGCAGGACTAGGACACCCAACTCCCATAGGCCCAGATTCTCTATATGGTGCCAATATCAGCGGCCACCTAAAAAGCAGCTGCCGATCACGTGTCAATCACACGACGGTGCCATATTGAGAACTGAACCTCTGGGAAAGTCACTGGAAATGTAGGCCAGAGTTTTCCAGGCCTAGCCTACATAGACTGCCTAATACCACAGTGAACATAAGAACATAAGCATTGCCTCTGCCAGGTCAGACCATGGGTCCATCATGCCCAGCAGTCCGCTCCCGCGGCGGCCCCCCCCAGGTCCATGACCTATAAGTGATCTTTTACTTAAAACATGTTATTCCCTAACCATTAAATATCCTGTATAGTAACCCTTTAACTATACCCTTCAATCCCCTTTTCCTTCAGGAAATCATCTAATCCCATTTTGAAACCCATAATCGTACTCTGCCCTACCACCTCCTCTGGGAGCGCATTCCAGGTGTCCACCACCCTCTGAATGAAGAAGAACTTCCTAGCATTTGTTCTGAATCTGTCTCCTTTCAATTTTTCTGAATGCCCTCTTGTTTTTGTTGCCCCCCCCCCCCTAGTCTGAAGAATCTGTCCCTCTCTACTTTCTCTATACTCTTCATGATCTTATAAGTTTCTATCATGTCCCCTCTAAGTCTCCGCTTTTCCAGGGAAAAGAGCCCCAGCTTCTGTAGCCTTTCAGCATATGAAAGGTTTTCCATGCCTATTATCATCCTTGTTGCTCTTCTCTGGACCCTCTCGAGTATCGCCATATCCTTCTTAAGGTACGGCGACCAGTATTGAACGCATTATTCCAGATGTGGGCACATTATCGCTCGATACAGTGGCAGGATAACCTCCTTCGTTCTGGTAGTGATACCTTTTTTGATAATGCCCAACATTCTGTTCACCTTCTTTGTTCTGTACGTGAGATTCCCGAGTTCAACCTCGCAGCAGAATTCATCAATTGCTGCAATGCGTTATATCTAATTTTAGTCATTCCCAAATAAAGCATATTACAGTTTACTTATAGTAAAAGCTTTGTGAAGAGGTAAAATATCCAACTTATACACAACCCCGGGTGAATATCATACAACTTCTTCTCTTGATACTTATTTCAAGGAGGTTTGACCAACTCATGCCAACTACGTCCTCTGCCATATCATGTCATATTGTGTTAGCTACTCTTCAAAAGTAATTAATTACAGCTACTGGGTTAGTGAATAGTTAAGCAATAAAAACATTCCTTTTCACCTAACGCCTCTACCTATGTCCGGTGGATTACAAAGAAATATACTGTATATTGGTACGAGATCCTCAGTATATGTTGCATTAGGATAAAAACTTGTATTGCTAAATCTTGCATTGTAACTATGGCAAATTGTAATCCATTAAATGCATATTATATGTAACCCATTCTGAGCTCGTTGGGGAGAACATATAGAAAAATTAAATAAGTAATACTTTATTGATAACTGCAAGAAAGTAATTAACTACAGTAACGAATTACTGATAGCTCAATATCGCATAACACTGAGAATACTGTCATGTATGAACTAAAGTGCATCATTTTTTTTACGTCTTCGTTTATTTATTGAAATTTTCGATACATACAAATTGTACAATAGTTGAACAGTTGTAATGATTGGAAATATACAGTAGGGTAAAGAGGGAGGAAGGGGAACAATCAGCATGAATGATTTAGCAAGATACACGAGTGATAAAGAAAATGCACTTATGTCTGCTATTGACATGCTGTAAGTGGGTGTATGTAAATGTAGGCAAACAAAAGTCGACTTGTACTAGTATTCTCCAATCAAATCTAATCTTCTATTTGTGCATCGCTCATACCTATACAGGCTCAAGGCGACTTTAAAGAGAGGAGAGAGGGGAGAGGATGGAGAGGGAGGGAGAAGAGGAGGGAGAGAAGGGAGGAGGATAGGGAGAGAGGGGAGGAGGATTGGTAGGAGGGAGAAGGAGAGGAGGGAAGAGATAAGAGGGAAAGAGGAGGTGGGAGGGGAAGGGGAGGAGGAGAGGATGCAGGAGATTAAGTGTCAAACAGATAGATGGGTTTTCAGTTTTCTTCAGAAGATGATGTGGCAAGGTTCAGTTCTGGTCATTTGTGTAAGGCCATTCCAAGTTTTTACTCCTAGAAAGGTAAGCATGGAGTGGAAAACTCGTTTGTAGTGAAGATCTTTTGTGGATGGGAGATTTAGTAGCATCTGGTTGAGGGTTGTGCGAGAAGTAGACCACGCCATTGAGAAGAGCTGGATGAGTGGGGCCTCAGAGTTTCCATAAAGTATGCGGTGAATGATGCAATGACTTAAGCATGCCAAATTACTGATATTGAATTCACACACAGCGTGCTATATTTAGGCACCTAAATTTTGGTGCAATTTATAGAATTACCACCAAGAGGATAATTTTATAACTGAGATCATGCATTAAAAAAATGCATGCAAACTTTTCCTTGTGTGGGTACCAAGAACTTCCATAACGAAGGTTTGTGCAGGTCTCTGTTTTGGAAAGCACCTCAGGAAATTTATGCACGCGCGTTTACATCCACTCTTTTGGCATGCATAAAATCCCTGGGACACTTTACGCACGTATGAGGGGGTGCTGAAATGTTCTCAGCCCACCCAATAAGGGAATGACGTGGAACCATGAAACGTACAAGTTATTCCACATATTCACCCCTAAGTTCAACACATTGGCACATTGTGTCTGAAGTTTCTGTAACACTTCCCAAAAATTCCCTGATGTCTGGTCACCGAAATACTGCTCCGCTGCTGCAATCACCTCTGAATCACTCAAAAATTGTCACCCTTTCAAACTCTTTTTAAGGTTTGGAAACAGAAAATAGTCAGATGGAGCAAGATCCGGTGAGTAGGGTAGATGGTCTATGCACCGAAACCCCCACTGCTTCAAAACATCCATTGTTTTGCCAGACTTGTGAACAGGTGTATTGTCTTACAAAAAGAGAACTCTTTTCCGCAGCTTCCTTCTCTATTTTTCTTTCAATGCTTCCTTTAATCGGCACAGAAGTTACAGAAGTATTTTGCATTAACTGTTTGGCCCCTTGGAAGATAGTCAGTCATTACAACATCTTTCTGGTCCCAAAGCACCGTGGCTTTGAACTTTCCTGCTGACTTCTGGGTCTCGAATTTCCTTGGCCTTGGAGAATCTGAGTGCCACCATGCTGCAAAATCAACTTGGAAGTGTCCACTCGACGTCATTTCTCATCACCATTCAAACATTTGGGCACCCACTTAGCTGACAGCTTCTGCATACCCAGCTGCTCGTGGATTATACACCCAGCACGTTCCCTGGATATCTGTAGTGTCTCAGCAATTGTTTTAGCCGATATTCACCGATCTGTCAAAATTAGGTCAACAATTTCAGGAGTTGACACCGTTTGAAGCCTCCAAGACCTTGCTGCAACTTCAGTCTCAAAATCTCCACCTGAAAGTTGGCACACCACTTCTTCACTGTGGAGTATGGCAGGCATTTGTCACTCGGTGTTTGCGTCATACATTCTTGGATTTCTTTTGGAGTTTTCTTCTGCAGGAATAGGAACTTCATGACAGCTCGGAGTTCCACACTTTTCGTAGACATGGCTCAGTTGATGATCTCTCAAATCCAACATCTAGTTTAACTGAGTGTTCATAATGTTTGGAAAGCACTTCTTTTTTGTTTTTTTCATAAGACCTCAGAACCACCACTCCTCCGCCCCACCAAAGTGTATATACGGGGAGTTACAAATGGTGAAATCCTCACCGGTGTCTTCAAAGTTTTAAATAACATGCATTTCTTAGTGTATTATTACTTAACTTAGTAATGGTGAAATCTTGTTTTTCATGCGGACTGAACGGTAAGACCCGACATGTTTCACTGAAGTTTCGTCAGGGGTCTACCCACTACCGCAGCCGTGCACTTCAAATCCATTTGCACGGCTGCGGTAGTGGGTAGACCCCTGACGAAACTTCAGTGAAACATGTCGGGTCTTACCGTTCAGTCCGCATGAAAAACAAGATTTCACCATTACTAAGTTAAGTAATAATACACTAAGAAATGCATGTTATTTAAAATTTTGAAGACACCGGTGAGGATTTCACCATTTGTAACTCCCCGTATATACACTTTGGTGGGACGGAGGAGTGGTGGTTCTGAGGTCTTATGAAAAAAACAAAAAAGAAGTGCTTTCCAAACATTATGAACACTCAGTTAAACTAGATGTTGGATTTGAAAGACAAACAGCCAAATACCTTAGAAACAATTCTAACTTTATTGACCAGATTTCTAAGGAAGCAATCAGCCTTTTCATATCAATTGATGATCTGACACAATGTCAAAACATAGCATTACAATTCTGCGAATTGGCACTTTGTATTATAAAATAACACTTTTTCAGCTACAGTGGCAAAATAATGCTCAGAATGTAAGAAGTTGATTGTGCACTCCCCTCCCCCAGTATGCATCTTTTTTTTTTTTTATTAAAAATGTGGATAAATACAAACTCCCAAGAATGCCTCCACTCAGACTGGAGAAAGTTACGCACATCAACCACACACTTTATAAACACCTATTTCTGGATATCATGAGGGCAATTTGTACATCAGAATTTACGGGGGGGGGGAGGGGGGGGCTGTCAATATTCAAAGTGATTTAACCCATCAGAAATGGCTCCTGGCTCATTAAATTGCTAGTTTGGGGTTAACTCTTAACCTGTTAGTGCCACTGAAAATGACTTGTTAATGCCTAAAGCAAAACTGACTATTTGTGGGGGCATTCCAGGGTTGATATTCATAAGAACATAAGAATTGCCGCAGCTGGGTCAGACCAGTGGTCCATCGTGCCCAGCAGTCTGCTCACGCGGCGGCCCTCTGGTCAAAGACCAGCGCCCTAACTGAGACTAGCCCTACCAGCGTATGTTCTTGCTCAGGAGAAACTTGTCTAACTTTGTCTTGAATCCCTGGAGGGTGTTTTACCCTATAACAGACTCCGGAAGAGCGTTCCAGTTTTCTACCACTCTCTGGGTGAAGAAGAACTTCCTTACGTTCGTACGGAATCTATCCTCTTTCAACTTTAGAGAGTGCCCTCTCGTTCTCCCTACCTTGGAGAGGGTGAACAATCTGTCCTTATCTACTGAGTCTATTCCCTTCAGTATTTTGAATGTTTCAATCATGTCCCCTCTCAATCTCCTCGGCTCGAGGGAGAAGAGGCCCAATTTCTCTAATCTTTCGCTGTGCGGCAGCTCCTCCAAGCCCTTAACCATCTTAGTTGCTCTTCTCTGGACCCTTACGAGTAGTACTGTGTACTTCTTCATGTACGGCGACCAGTGCTCTAGGTGAGGGCGCACCATGGCCCGGTTCAGGGCATAATAACCTTCTCCGATCTGTTCGTGATCCCCTTCTTTATCATTCTGTTCTCCCTTTTCAGCCCTTAACCAGCCAAAGTCACCGCATAAATAGGACCACATAAAAGTCAATCATTGCCGGTTAAGTGTTGAACAGCACACTTAATCAGCTTTGGTTTAGCTGGCTCTATAAACCCAGAAATTCATTGCTGGAACCCAGACATGACCCTGGAATTGAATTTCCAGGCATAATGCCAGCAGTGGTCAGTAAAATATTGAGTTTCGCCAGCTGAATATCAATCCCTAAGTACAAGGGTGCTTCAAAAAGCTTCTGCACTTTCATGTTTTCATAGGAAATGGCAAGAGGGCGTGTCATATAATGTCATGTGACTAGTCAGTCAGGCAAGCCAGTTCACCTTGCAGGTAGTGATGTAATTTGCTTTTTGAGATATTTAATTAATAGTGTTTAAAAAAAATAAAAGTGTAGAAACGTTTTGAAGATCCCTCTTAATATAAACTGTCTTGATCAGGTAGAACTTCATAGTCTGTTTATCTCAGGCTATTTTATGAGTTTTATGTGTATTTTTGATTGATCAGATTTGAGACATCCAGGTCAGAGCATGCTCAAATCTTGCGGTACTTTAGAAAAGGGTCTGCCAAGTTTACAAATCTACAAGTAGGAAAAATCAACAGAGGAAACAAGACTCCATAATTGAATTGTTTCAAGGAAATTCCTGATTACATTTTTTTATCTTTCACTGCTGGTTGCTCTGCCGTTCAAAGAACTCACCAGTAAATCCATTTTGTTTTCAATAGCCAAACCAGCATGCACTGGATTTATTGCTAGCTTTGCCGATCGGGATACAGTGTGAAGGGTTCTGCAAAGCCACAGTTTTGGACAATTGCTTTCTCTTCTCATCCGGGTTGGCATTTAGCAACACAGGAGAGGCAAATATGATCCACAAACGTCAAGCAGCATACAACAGAAGTGGATCGTACAGGAACAGTTGAAGTCTAAAAGAAGCCCTTTTGTTATATGTAGGATGATTGATTATAGTATCTGTATTGTGTCTGTATTGAAAACCATCTCAGAAAATTTTAACTCTGTATTGTAACACCATTACAAAAGCTCACATAGTGTAACACCATTACAGAAACTCATGTAAACCACTCTTAATTGACTCCCCCAGTCATTAGTGGCGGTTTAGAAGCTTTCAATAACAGTAATATTTGCCCAAGGTGACCACATTTCACCCACTTCTGGGCTCAACAATAGGAGAGAGTCAAAGCACAATTCTCTCTCTCTCTCTAAAAAAAGACAATGGTATATAGTTTATCCAGACGTATATCTCACAGCAATTACATCACACGCTATAGCCAGCTAGGGATAGCATTGTGCTTTGATTTCCTGCTATTGTTGGCCCCTGATGCAGCCCTGAAATGGGCAAAACATGGTCATGATGGATATATTCTTGTAGACTTCAGCTGTTCCTGCATGACTGAGCCACTTGGTTGGATATCAGTTTAGCCTCTCCTGTATTGTATACCCCAGGTTGTCATTGGCATGCGTGATGGACACAGTCATCCCCCTCCCAGACCCAGTGCTAGGAAGAAGAGGCATGTTAAAGTTACTTGTACGGGAATAAAACAGATAATGAAAGTTAAGGCCATCAGCAACTTGTCATGTACGCCTACTTTGGCAGGTCAGTTGTCTTGGTCCCCGCCCTGATTGCTTAAGATATCTTTTTCAGTAACAGTAATTGGGACAGGGAGTGGTTCTCAATTTGCTCTGCCTATTTGTCTAACCTTCACTGGCTCATTTCAGCAGCTCAGCTCAGCAGATCTCTCACTCCAAAACATCTTTGCCATGCCTAGGAGTGAAATACAGCTTCATCTTTGCCACCCTCCCACATGAGCAAGCGTGGGAGAGTGTGGTGCAGTGGTTAAAGCTATAGCCTCAGCACCCTTGGATTGTGGGTTCAAACCCGCACTGCTCCTTGTGAGCCTGGCAAGTCGCTTAATTCCCCTCCCCCCATTGCCTCAGGTACATTAGATAGATTGTGAGCCCACTGGGGCAGACAGGGAAAAATGCTTGAGTACCTAAATAAATTCATGTAAACCATTCTGAGCTCCCCTGGGAGAACAGTATAGAAAACTGAATAAATAATAGTGTGAAAAGTTTCAGCCTCTGATAACCAGAGCTGGTATTATGATGTCATAATGCCTCATTCCACCAATGCCTAAGAGCCAACCTCATCAGTGATGTCACAATGGCTTCGCTGTTCTATATTTGGCCAGAAGACGTATGAGGAGAGACTGAATATGAATACCCTAGAAGAAAGGAGGGACAGGGGAGATATGATTCAGACGATCAAATACTTGAAAGGTATTAACGTAGAACAAAATATTTTCCAGAGAAAGGAAAATGGTAAAACCAGAGGACATAATTTGAGGTTGAGGGGTGGTAGATTCAAGAGCAATGTTAGGAAATTCTACTTTACGGAGAGGGTGGATGCCTGGAATGCGCTC
Source organism: Geotrypetes seraphini (assembly GCF_902459505.1). Taxonomy (NCBI): domain Eukaryota; kingdom Metazoa; phylum Chordata; class Amphibia; order Gymnophiona; family Dermophiidae; genus Geotrypetes; species Geotrypetes seraphini. The sequence continues at coordinate 388,252,522 of NC_047086.1, read as the reverse complement.
CCGAGAGAGGTGATGGATAGGAAAACGGTGACTGAGTTCAAAGAAGCGTGGGATGAACACAAAGGATCTAGAATCAGAAAATAATATTAAAAATTGAACTAAGGCCAGTACTGGGTAGACTTGCACGGTCTGTGTCTGTATATGGCCATTTGGTGGAGGATGGGCTGGGGAGGGCTTCAATGGCTGGGAGGGTGTAGATGGGCTGGAGTAGGTTTTAACGGAGATTTCGGCAGTAGGAACCCAAGCACAGTACCAGGAAGAACTCTGGAATCTTGCCCAGAAATAGCTAAGAAGAAAAAAAAATTTAGATTGAATCAGGTTACATAAAAACATAGAACATGACGGCAGAAAAGGGCCACGGCCCATCTAGTCTGCCCACACTAATGGCCCACCCCCTAACTACCTCCATGAAGAGATCCCACATGCCAATCCCATCTTTTCTTAAAATCTGGCACGCTGCTTGCCTCAATAACCTGTTGTGGAAGATTATTCCAGCGATCAACCACCCTTTCGGTGAAGAAATATTTTCTGGTGTCGCCATGAAATTTCCCACCTCTGATTTTCAACGGATGCCCTTTTGTTGCCGTGGGTCCTTTAAGGAAAAAGAGATCCTCTTCCACCTCGATACGGCCTGTGACATATTTGAACGTCTTGATCATGTGCCCCTCTCTCTGCGTTCCTCGAGTGAGTACAGCTGGAACTTACCAAGTCGATCCTCATACGGAAGATCCTTGAGACCTGAGACCATCCTGGTGGCCATTCGCTGAAACGACTCAACTCTCCGCACATCTTTTTGATAATGCGGCCTCCAGAATTGTACACAGTATTCCAGATGGGGTCTCACCATGGATCTGTACAACGGCATTATGACCTCAGGCTTACGGCTGACGAAACTTCTACGGATACAGCCCATGATTTGTCTAGCCCTGGATGAAGCTTTCTCCACTTGATTGGCAGTCTTCATGTCTTTGCTAATGATCACCCCCAAGTCACGTTCTGCTACAGTCCTTGCTAGGATCTCACCATTTAAGGGGTAAGTCCTGCATGGATTTTTGCCGCCAAGGTGCATGACCTTGCATTTTTTGGCATTGAAACTTAGTTGCCAAGTCTTTGACCAATGCTCCAGCAGGAGTAGGTCCTGCGTCATACTGTCGGGCATTGAGCTTTTGTCGGGCACTGTGCTTTCATCTGTTGTGCGGTTGTCTACTATGTTGCATAGTTTGGCGTCATCGGCGAATAATGTAATTTTACCTCAAAGCCCCTCAGCCAAGTCTCTTATGAAGATGTTAAATAGGATCGGGCCCAAGACCGAGCCCTGCGGCACTCTGCTGATCACCTCCATCGTATCAGAGAGGGTACCGTTTACCACTACCCTCTGAAGTCTACCTCTAAGCCAGTCCCTAACCCATGCGGTTAATGTTTCACCCAGTCCCATCAAACCCATCTTGCTCAATAACCTGCTGTGTGGGACGCTATCAAACGCTTTGCTGAAGTCAAAGTACACGACATCCAGGGACTCCCCTATATCCAGCTTTCTTGTTACCCAGTCAAAGAAGCTGATCAGATTTGATTGGCAGGACCTTCCCTTCGTAAACCATGTTGATGGGGATTTCATAGATTCTCCTCGTTCAGGATGGTATCCAATTTGCGTTTGATTAGTGTTTCCGTAAGTTTACTCACTATCGACGTGAAACTCACCGGTCTATAATTCTCAGCCTCCGTCCTGCATCCCTTTTTGTGGAGTGGAATGATGTTAGCCATTTTCCAATCCAACGGGACTCTTCCTGTTCTTACGGAAAGATTGAAGAGCGCGGATAACGGTTCCACCAGGACGTCACTCAACTCCCTGAGCACCCTGGGGTGTAGTTCATCCGGTCCCATAGCTATGTTCACCTTGAGTCTTGATAGCTCCTCATAGACACTGCTGGGCGTAAACTCGAAATTTTGTGCAGACTGGATGGACCATTCGGGTTGTTATCTGCCGTCATCTACTATGTTACTATGTCACTTCTGCTACATTTTGATTTCTAAAGTGGTGCAGTGGTTAAAGCTACAGCCTGAGCTTGTGGGTTCAAACCCACCTGCTCCTTGTGACCCTGGCCAAGTCAATTCAATCTTGCCTACTCGATATAGTAACTGTAAAGTGTGTTACTCAGGTTACAGTAGTGTAGCAAGGGGGGACACCAACACCTGTTCTCCTCTCCAACCCACCCCTTCCCCACTATCGTGCACGTGTGTCCCTTCCCTTCCCCCGTACCATTTTGCTGGCCGATGCTGGTGCGAACAGTAGGCTGGGGATTCTTAGTAACTAAGCTGGTTAGTTATCGATGTGGGCGACTGTCCAGTTGGGTTATTTTACTGTTAAGAACAGCTGGATCACCCCTGGAACCCAGATTCTTAGTACCGTTAAGATGGGTTATTTTATTGTTATCCCTAATTATTAGCAACAAAGTCTCATTGCATAAACTAAACTAAACTAAACCTTAGGTTTGTATACCGCATCCTCTCCACAATCGTAGAGCTCGGCACGGTTTACTAGAGTTGGGAGAGAAAGGAACTCCAATGAAGGTTAAAGGATAAAGTGAGAAGAATATTTGGAGAGCTTAGTATGCCATAGAAGGAGTAAGTATTACATTTTTGAGAATAGCCAGGTTTTCAGATGTTTGCGGAAGAGTTGTAGAGAGCTCAGGTTCCGAAGAGGGGAGGTAAGGTTGTTCCAGAGCTCAGTGATTCTGAAGGGGAGGGAGGTCCCTAGTTTTCCTGCACGGGAAATGCCTTTTAATGGAACTTTTGCTAAATCTGCATGATTTAGTGATAAAATAACATATCTGAACAGTAGCCCATATTGGTAAGTCCCCCACCCCCACCCCTTCTGTTACTAAACCGCTAGATGGATAGCATTGCCTCACAAATAGTAGGACTGAGACTGCACAGCTATCTTATCCATTTAAACAACTATCACTGCTGGCCATCCACATAAAATAAAGCAGATAAGATCCATTTAAACCTGCTGAAAATTGACCTTTAATGCTTTTAAAACTCTGTTCTTGCTGACACTGCAAGCTTCATTTTGAACTGCCATGATCTGCTTTTAACCATGTATGCGCTTTCCAGGAGAATTGTACTAATTAACCTTTAAACATCTTATTATTCTCCAGTTTTAATTACAGATAGTTGTATGGCTAGGAAGGCATACACATGATTTATTTCACTTTAATAATTGGGAGGAGAATGGTAAAAAGAACTGACTTATTAACCTGTGCTTTTTCATGCTTTCATGTTGCAAACAGACAGCTGAGTATGAGACAACAACTACAGTTGGCCCACCGGAGGAGACGACCAATACATCATTTAGAATAATAAGCAGACCATCACAAAAATGAGAGCAGGGGATGGAAATTCTGCCCAAACAGCTCCTGCAGGAGAGAAGCAAAGAAAGAGGTCCATTTACAGCAAGCATGTCAAACTCGAGGCCCACAACAAACATCTTTGTGGCCCAGCCAACGTAATCCAATACGTCATAACTAGAGTCGCAAAATTTGTCCCGCAATCCATTGGCGCCAAGAGATCACCTATCTAAGCCAGTGGCAAACAACGATATAACGTACGAGAATAACCAGTTGCTTATTCTTATTAAGTGCTACGATGCAGACGTCTTTGGTACCCGAGACAAGTTTGAAACAAGATTTTTCAGATTTTAAATCTTTGGAAGACAAGTTTTCTTTGTTTTCTTCGATTTTCTCAATAAATATAGAATCGGCACCTAATCGTACGCAAATGGAAGTAATTGAGATCCAGTGTGATTCAGATCTGAAGACAAAATACAGTGAAGTTGGTTTGAAAATATTAAAAAATTTGCATATGAAATTATTTCCATGTTTGGAAGTACTTATCGGTGCGAGCAGTTATTTATACCTATGAAAGGAAATAAGTCTCCTATCAGATCCAGAATTGCCGACATTCACCTTGGATGAGTTTTAAAAGTAATCACTCCGGACAGGATTTCCCCCGAAATAGGAAAAATAGAAACAGAGAAGAGATGCCAAGTGTCAGGAAGAAAACATTAATTTTATCATTCCTCTTGTTCTTTTCTTATACTGTACTTTTCGGGAAAAAAAACCTAAGTTTCTATGAAAAATGACGTTTTTGCTTTTTTGCGGCCCACATAAACTTAAACCTTGTTTATTTGGCCCGTGTCAGCCTTTGAGTTTGACATGCTTGATTTACAGCCTTTCCTGGATGCTCCACCTACTTCCAAAACTTCCACTTGAAGGACCCTCGACTTCAATGGCACTCAATGTTTACTGTACCATGTCTTCCATGCTTTGCATGCTAACCTTACCATTTTTGCAAAGTCATGTCTCACTTTGTCAGTCATGCTTGAAATACTTTGACTGCTGTGCCATTCTATGCTCACCCACATTAGGTCTCACCATACCATGTTTTGTCATTTTAAGTTTTACCATGCTTTGTTACCTCTGTTTTGCCATCTCTATCGGACAACGGTTGCCTTACTATTTTCTACCATACGACGTCTGAAAGTGTAATGCAGGGATTATAACTACAGCCTCGGCACCCTGTGGTTGTAGGTTCAAGCCCACATTGTTTCCTATGACCCTGAGCAGGCCACCTGGTTCTCCATTGCCCCATCTACATTAGATAGATAAGGAAAAATGCTTGAGTACCTGAATAAATTCATGTAAACCATTTAGAGCTCCCCTCGGAGTATAGAAAATTGAATGGATAAAATTAAAGTTCAACTCATGCCACTGCCTGAAGGGAAGAGGTGGGAGGGGTTAGCTCCTCTTTTGGGCATGGCACTTTGTTAAGGAGTTTTCTTTTTGCACTGTATTAATGAAGATGTACAAGGGCTTGCTAGTGTTTGCTCTCAGGGGAGATCTGACCACTAAAAAGAGAACAACAATCAAAATAAGCCTATTCATAAACAGAAATGTATCTTCTCTATTGCTGATTTCAAATGAATGGACTTTTGTTCCAGTTCTGATAGAAATGTTATAATCTATACAGATTGTCTTTTACAGGACTAGAAGGCTCAGGGCTGAGGTCATTATTTCATTCATATATTGTCAGGGCAAAAACTGTAGAACTTGCATTCATTTCTTTATCACTGCAAGATGGTGAAGAAACTGGAAGGGGCTGGAGGAGTCGCCGTACAGCGAGAGATTAGAGAAACTGGGCCTCTTCTTCCTTGAAAAGAGGAGACTGAGAGGGGACATGATCGAAACATTCAAGTTAATGCAGGGAATAGACTTAGTAGATAAAGACAGGTTGTTCACTCTCTCCAAGGTAGGGAGAACGAGAGGGCACTCTCTAAAGGTAAAAGGGGATAGAGTCCGTACAAACATAAGGAAGTTCTTCTTCACCCAGAGAGTGGTGGAAATCTGGAACGCTCTTCCAGAGGCTGTTATAGGGGGAAACACCCTCCAGGGATTCAAGACAAAGTTAGACAAGTTCCTGCTGAACCAGAATGTACGCAGGTAAGGCTAGACTCATTCAGGGCACTGGTTTTTGACCTAAGGGCCACCGCGGGAGCGGACAGCTGGGCACGATGGACCACTGGTCTGACCCAGCAGCGGCAGTTCTTATGTTCTTAACTATATTTCCAGATACAAATGTGCCTCAGAGTCAGAGTTGACTCTTGGCGACCACACAATGAAGGACCCTCCCCCCCCTTGTGTTTTTCTTGTTATGATACAGGAGTGATTTGCCATTGGTTTCTTCCAAGGCATGAAAGGTTAAGTGATTTGCCCAATGCCCAAGGTCTCAAAGAACCATCATGAACAAGCTATATTTACATTTTCTTAAAAAGACATTCCATAAGAAACGAGTCTGAGGAGAGACACATAGGGGGTAGTTCTCTTCACGTCGGCAAAGTTAGGCACTGGGATGCTCCACACTAAATACAAATGCTACTCGTATTTTGGCAATTACGCAATGTAATTGCTATTATAGAATACTAGCGTAAGACCGCAGTTATGCAACAACATTTTTGACACAGCTGCTTCTACTATGTCAAGGGCTTGGTGTAAATGTTCCCAACTAAATGCTACAGTCACCCATTATCCAATCGATAATCAAAGCGAGCTAACTGACTGGAAACGGTCCTGACCGGTTAACTCACTGCGTCATGACTATCCAGTCATTTTCAGCGGCACTTAACCGGTCATCCTAGTTGAATGTAAAGCCGGTCACGTCGGGGGGGCGTTCCAAAGGTGGAGTCTAATTAGGTCCTGATATTCAGACCTAACCGGACAGGTTTAGCGTATAAACGGGGGCCGCAGAAGTCGCTATCCTATCTTTATGTGGTACGAGTGGTTGGTTACTGTAAGTATGAATATTATCTTAGCTGGTCATGCACTAGTCAGTTAAAAAAAATATATATATGGAAATTCGATGCCAAAGCCTGTCCGCCGCCACCTGAATATCAACCGGTATAACTTTAACATGTGAGTTCTGAGCACGCATCTTGCCCACCCATGCCCCTCCCACATCCGCAGCCCCTTGCGGTTACGTGCTATAGAATTTGGACACTAAGAGGTACATAATCGAAATGGAAATACATCTAAAAACCCGCCTAAATCGGCACTTGGACGACCTAAAAGGCAGGTTGTCCAAGTGATGATAATCGAAACAGGTTTTTGATGTATCTAGAGGCATTTTAGGCCTCTTGAATGCCGCTGTGTGTCCAGAGTGAAAAGGGGAGTTTTTCAAGTAGTGGTTAGGGTGGGAGGTGGGCAGGATGTGGGTCGATCAAACTTAGTCGTCCAGCAGCGATAATCGAAAGTGTGACAAGGCTACCTAGACGGAATTTATATGTTGTGACTTAGGCGATCTAAAAACAGGTCTAAATGCCCAGAAGATATCCAAAGTGACCATATAACCACTGCAGGGACAAAGTACAGACCCAAACACACTCCCCCAGTGTTCACTGACTCCTTCCCCCACCCCTGCTAACACCATCATAAAAATCAGAATACAATATCTGCCTCCAGAACATCAGGAAAGCCTAGTAGAGCTGCACAGAGGTGGCTTAAGTAGTCTGGGGGGTAGGCTAGTGAACCATAGAGAGGAGGACCCAGATCCATAAGCCACTCTAACCACTGCATTCATGGTGGAAATTATGAGCCCACCAACCCCCCCAACCCTACTGTACTACCATATAGGTGCCATAAGGGCTATTGCGGTGGTAGACAGGTGGGTATAGTAGGTTTTGGGGGTGTTTTGGGGGCCTCACCATGACCAGCAAGGGAGTTGTGGTGAGATATGTGGCACCCTTTTTGTGAAGTTCACAGCAGTGCCCTGTAAGGTGCCCCACTACTTTGTTGCCATGTCTGGGTGGCCAGTCTATCACTTTGCTTACACCTCCCACGTCCAAAAAGTCTTGTTCTATGTGTTTTGGACTTGGACGAATTTTGGGATGAGAATGGGGTATAAAAATAGACGACTTGGTGGTCTGGATGATCAAACAGCTGGATGTATAATTAAGATGATTCTCTGAAAAAAAAAATATTTGGACGTATTTTTCGAGAATGGACTTTAGACGCTACCAACTTTGGGCGACTAGCACCCTAGACCCAAAATGGACTTAGATGTTTTTTTATTATGCTGCTCCACGGCTATAGAATGGCAACCAAGGAGAATTTATCAAGGTGCCATACCTTGATTGACCACGGGAGTCATCAACCTGCAGTATCTCTGTACTGCAGTTTGCTGACTCACATGGCAAAAATAAATGCTGCTTGCAAACCTCGTAAGCAGCATTAGTCCATCAGGCTGGGAGCATCTGCCCATTGCTTCCAGGCCGTGTCTTAAAGGAGCAGCACTTATACAAATAGTCCCTTGTTTTATTACTTGGGATCTAGCTAGGTACTTGGGACCTTGGTTGGCTATTGTTGGAAACAGGAAACTGGGCTTGATGGACCTTTGGTCTGTCCCAGTATGGTAATTCTTATGTGAGCCAAGTACAAGATAATCAAGCCAATGTGACATCACTGATGAGGTTGGCTCTTGGGCATTGGTGGAATGAGGCATTATTACATATTACATATTACATTAGTGATTTCTATTCCGCTTGTGCCTTGCGGTTCTAAGCGGATTACAAATTAGAAGATATCTAGACATTACCGAGAGAATTATATAACAAAGATTCATGTTCAGGAATGAGCAAAATACTCACTGACCAATGGCTGAATATTGATCCCCCACCATTTTTTTTTTTAAAGGATTTATTCACGATTGTTTTGACGGAGGTCAAACTACAGTGTCACTACTTCAGTCAAAGACAGTATTTGGGAACGAAGGCTCATACTGCCAGAATGCAATGCAGGCAAGCCATGATATAACTGGAAACTCAAAAAGGAGCAGGAGGCAGCCATCAAGTCAAAAAGAGAAACATTGATTCCACCTCCACTCCAGAAGGCATGGAAACAGGACTCTTCAAGATAAGCATCATCTAACTTTGGTATTCCAGACTGTGTAAATGGTTCTCTTTGCTATGCCCTCGGAGTATCCTAAAAACCAGACATGTTGGATGGACCTGAAGGATTGTCTTTTCCCCTTAGGAGGAAAGCAGGGGAAGGGTGCTCTGTATATCGCCTCTGTCCTATGAAATAGACCCCTTATTATGCTTTTCTCAGACGTCTTCATAAGAACATAAGAATTGCTGCTGCTGGGTCAGATCAGTGGTCCATCGTGCCCAGCAGTCTGCTCACGCGGCGGCCCTCTGGTCAAAGACCAGCGCCATGAGACTAGCCCTACCTGCGTACATTCTGGTTCAGCAGGAACTTGTCGAGCTTAGTCTTGAATCCCTGGAGGGTGTTTTCCCCTATGACAGACTCCAGAAGAGCGTTCCAGATTTCTACCACTCTCTGGGTGAAGAAGAACTTCCTTATGTTCGTACGGAATCTATCCCCTTTCAATTTTAGAAAGTGCCCTCTCGCTCTCCCATCCTTGGAGAAAGTGAACAACCTGTCCTTTTCCACCAAGTCTATTCCCTTCAGTACTTTAAATGTTTCAATCATGTCCCCTCTCAATCTCCTCTGTTCGGGAGAGAAAAGGCCGAGTTTCTCTAATCTTTCGCTGTACGGCAACTCCTCCAGCCCCGTAACCATCTTAGTCGCTCAAACTTATCTCTTCCAACAGTTTTTGAATTAGGGTTGATTCTTATTATTATCCCAGGACAAGCAGGCAGGTATTCTCACTAGTGGGTGATGTCATCCGACAGAGCTCTGATGCGGACGTCTCACAAGCATACTTGCTTGAAGAAACTTCAGAAGTTTCGAGATGCCCGCACCGCGCATGCATGAGTGCCTTCCCGCCCGATGCACCGGGCGTGTCTCCTAAGTTCTTTTCTTTCCGCGGAGCTGAGAAGTTTGCTTCAACTCTCTGCGCTGAGTGAACCCGTATTCTTGCCTTCTAGTGCCGCTGTTTTGAGTTTAATTTCTCATAATCGTGTGTTTTCTTCTGTCGTTTTATTATTTTTTAAAAAAAAATTTTTTTCCAAAGATTCGACCGGGTCGGCCGCGTGGATTAAATGAGATAGCACCAGCCGCAGTGGTAACAGTTCCAACGCTCATAGGAATTCTATGAGCACGGGGAGCTGTTATTGGTGCGGCCAGCCCTAGACTCCACACAAATAGCCTTTTTACCTATTCCAAAACCTCTCAAATAGATTTATTTATTTCATTTTCTATCCTTTCATCCCCAAAGAGCCCAGAACGGGTTACAGGCTAACATACATAATATACAGTTAACAAGTTAAAATGTGCCATAGTTACAGACCTAACTCAACACATATTAGGGATCTAATACCAATATACATAATATACAGTTTACAGGTTAAATTTGTCATAGTACAGGTCAGATAAAAGGCCGAAAGGCCCATCCAGTCTGCCCTTCCCCACATCCACTATCTCCTCCTCTCCCTAAGACGAGACATGTCAAACTCTGGCCCACAGGGCAAATCTGGCTCGCAGTGAGTTAAAAATAGGCCCGCCAGACATTTTCATCTTTATACTCAATCTGGCCCGCCGGCACGAACCGCTGCCACTGCTACTCTTCACTCACGTCAGCCTTCGTCTGATCTCCTCTTCAGAGCAGCCTGCTGAGGATCGCTGGCCAGCTGTAGCAAACCTCGCAGGCCATTGTCGACCTCGATAGCATGTTCCCTCTAATGCGATCCCAGAGAAGGGGTGGGATCATAGAAACATAGAAACATAGAAGATGACGGCAGAAAAGGGCTACAGCCCATCAAGTCTGCCCACTCTGCTTACCCACCCCCTGTCTATGCCCTAATGACCCAATTTCCTTATCTTGACCCTCGTAGGGATCTCACACGGGTATCCCATTTATTCTTAAAGTCTGGCACGCTGTCTACCTCGATCATCTGCACTGGAAGCTTGTTCCAATGATCAACCACTCTCTCTGTGAAGAAATACTTTCTGGTGTCGCCATGAAATTTTCCGCCCCTGAGTTTGAGCGGGTGCCCTCTTGTGGCCGAGGGTCCCTTGAGAAAGAAAATATCATCTTCCACTTCGACACGTCCCGTGAGGTACAGCTCTACACTCCCTACGTTCCTCGAGAGTGTAGAGCTGCAATTTGTTCAGTCTCTCTTCGTACGAGAGACCCTTGAGCCCCGAGATCATCCTGGTGACCGTCCGCTGAACCGATTCAATTCTGCACACATCTTTACTGTAATGTGGCCTCCAGAATTGCACACAGTACTCCAGATGAGGTCTCACCATGGCCCTGTACAACGGGAATGTCAGAGGGAACGTGCTACCGAGGTCGACAGAGGCAACTAAGTTTCAATGCCAAAAAATGCAAGGTCATGCACCTTGGCAGCAAAAATCCATGCACGTCTTACACCCTAAATGGTGAGAACCTAGCAAGGACTGTAGCAGAACGAGACTTGGGGTGATCATTAGTAAAGACATGAAGTCTGCCAATCAAGTGGAGAAAGCTTCATCCAAAGCTAGACAAATCATAGGTTGTATCCGTAGGAGCTTCGCAGGCGTAAGCCTGAGGTCATAATGCCTTTGTACAGATCCATGGTGAGACCCCATCTGGAATACTGTGTACAATTCTGGAGGCCACATTACCACAAAGATGTGCAGAGAGTTGAGTCGGTTCAGAGAATGGCCCCCCGGATGGTCTCCGGACTCAAGGATCTCCCGTATGAGGAACGGCTGGATAAATTGCAGCTCTACTCACTTGAGGAACGCAGAGAGAGGGGAGACATGATCGAGACGTTCAAATATGTCACGAGCCATATCGAGGTGGAGGAAGATATCTTTTTTCTTAAAGGCCCCACGGCAACAAGAGTGCATCCGTTGAAACTCAGGGGTGGGAAATTTCATGGTGACACCAGAAAATATTTCTTCACCGAAAGAGTGGTTGATCACTGGAATAGTCTTCCACTAGAGGTAATTGAGGCCAGCAGCGTGCCAGATTTTAAGAAAAAATGGGATTGGCACGTGGGATCTCTTCACGGAGGGAATTAGGGGTGGGACATTGGTATGGGCAGACTAGATGGGCCGTGGCCCTTTTCTGCCGTCAGTTTCTATGTTTCTATGAGGCCTGCGAGGTTCGCTAAAGCAGGCCAGCGATCCTCAGCAGGCTGCCCTGAAGAGGAGACCAGGCAAAGGCAGACGCGCGTGAAGAGCAGCAGCAGCTGCTGCCGGCTAGCCAGAGGAGACCAGGAAGTTGGGATGGAGGGAGGGTAGGAACGGCAGGCCAAATATGAAAGTGAGACCGGGAAGAAGGGGGGAAAACATGCAGGCCTTCGGGACGGGGACAGGCCCTGGTTTCACTTAATGGTGAAACCTTAGTTAGGACCAAGGCGGAACGTGATTTGGGGGTGATCATTAGCGAAGACATGAAGACTGCCAATCAAGTGGAGAAGGCTTCATCAAAGGCAAGACAAATGATGGGTTGTATCCGAAGAAGCTTTATCAGCCGGAAGCCCGAAGTTATAATGCCGTTGTACAGATCCATGGTGAGGCCTCATCTGGAATATTGTGTACAATTCTGGAGGCCACATTATCAAAAAGATGTGCTGAGAGTTGAGTCGGTTCAAAGAATGGCCACCAGGATGGTCTCGGGACTCAAAGACCTCCCGTATGAAGAAAGGCTGAATAAATTGCAGCTATACTCACTCGAAGAACGTAGAGAGAGAGGAGACATGATAGAGACGTTTAAATATATCACCGGCCATATTGAGGTGGAAGATGATATCTTCTTTTTTAAAGGTCCCTCGGCCAGAAGAGGACATCCGCTGAAAATCAGGGGTGGGAAATTTCATGGCGACACCAGGAAGTTCTACTTCACCGAAAGGGTGGTCGATCGTTGGAATGAACTTCCACTTCAGGTGATTCAGGCCAGCAGCGTGCCGGATTTTAAAAGGAAATGGGATACACATGTAGGATCTCTAGGGGAGTAAAAAAAAAAAAAAAAAGTAAATGGGATACACATGTGGTATCTCTAGGGGGGTAAATTCAAGGGGGTAGGGTTGTTGGGGTGGGCAGACTTGATGGGCTGTGGCCCTTTTCTGCCGTCATCTTCTATGTTTCTATGTTTCTATGAAGTACCCAGAGGGAGAGAAGGAGGGGTCCAGACGTGCATTTGCCGGACTGAAGAGGAGTGGGGGAAGAATAAGGATACAGACATTTAGGGACACAAATGGGGATACTGGATACTGCAGTGGCCAAGAAAATGCTAGATCAGGGGTGGGTGAAGAATGACAAAGGGAGATCATAAGCATTGAGAGAGGGAGTAAGGACACAGAGTGGATACTGGACATGTGGGTGGGGAAAGCAGGGAGGAAAGGGGAAGATGCTCAATGGAGAGGGGCAAAAGAGGAAATGCTGAACAAAGAAAGGGAGGGATAGAAAGAAAGGCTAAAAAGAAAGGGAATATGTTTGCTTGGAGGGAGATTGGGGTGGAGTTATGAAGAAATAAAACAGGAGACAGAGAGAGATGGAGGGCAATGGGATGGAGGGAGGGAAGGAACAGAAAGAGGGAGAAGTTGGACACAAGGGATGGTGTGGAGGGGGGATAGAGATACTGGATAGGAGGATAGTTGGGAAGAGAAACAGAGAGATGGTGGACCCTGGGGTGGTGGGGAAGGAGGGAGAGATGAGAAACGGACAGATGGTGGATCTGGGATGGTGGGGCCCATTGCTGCTGTTGCGGATGTGGACATGAAAAAAAGGAAAGATGCCAGACCTCTGGGGGAGGGAAGGGAAATGGAAGGGGAGGACAGAGATGAAAGATGGATGGTTAGCACAGAGAAAGAAGAAAACAACAAATGGGCAGGAGACCCTGGCAAGCGAGTTATCAGAAGACACCCAGAGCCTGGGACCAACAAAAGGTAGAAAAAATAATTTTATTTTCTGTTTGGTGATTACAATATTTATTTTGTTTACACCACAGAGCCGGTGTGGGGTTGGAGATGTTGTAACCCTATATGTCTGCTAAGACTAAACCTTAGTCACTTGGGGGGTCCTTTTATTAAAGTGCAGCGTAGCTTAATCAAAGGACCCCTAAGTATCTTAATTAAAAATTCAGCCCGCGACTTAGGGCTCCTTTTACTAAGCTGCGTTAGGGCTTTAACGCGTGGAATAGCGCGCGCTACATTGCCCTGCGCGCTAGACCTTAACGCCAGCATTGAGCTGGCGTTAGTTCTAGAAGCGTAGCGCGTGGTAATTTCCTGCGTGCGCTAAAAACGCTAACGCACCTTAGTAAAAGGAGCCCTTAGCCTTTTTTTTTTTCAGATTTCGGCCTCTTAGAAACATAGAAAGATGACGGCAGAAAAGGGCAAAAGCCCATCAAGTCTGCCCACTCTACTGACCCACCCCAATAAGTCTGAATGCTAATGACCCAGTTCCTTAACTCGACCTTCGTAAGGATCCCACGTAGATGTCCCATTTATTCTTGAAGTCAAGCACGCTAGTGGCCTCGACCACCTGCACCGGAAGCTTGTTCCAGTGTTCCACCACTCTTTCTGTGAAGAAATACTTCCTGGTGTCACCACTAAATTTCCCCCCTCTAAGTTTAAGCGGATGCCCTCTTGTGGTCGAGGGTCCTTTGAGAAAAAGGATGTCATCTTCCACCTCGACACGTCCTGTGATGTATTTAAATGTCTCAATCATGTCCCCCCTCTCCCTGCGTTCTTCTAGAGCACAGGTGTCAAAGTCGGTCCTCGAGGGCCTGAATCCAGTCGGGTTTTCAGGATTTCCCCAATGAATCTGCATGAGATCTATTTGCATGCACTGCTTTCAATGCATATTCATTGGGGAAATCCAGAAAACCCGACTGGATTCCGGCCCTCGAGGAGGGACTTTGACACCACTGTTCTAGAGTGTAAAGCTCTTATGTGATTGAGCTTGACACCCCTGCCCTAAGAGATCCTACGTGCCTGTCCTATGCTATCTTGAATTCAGATGTGGTCTTTATCTCCATCACCTTCCTTGGGAGTCTATTCCACGCATCTACCGCCCTTTCAGATCCAATGAATGCTTTTTTATGTCGTACAAAATGGAACACAAAAAGGACAAGTGGGCAAAGATTTAAACAAGCCACGACTGAGTCAATAAATATTTGTTCTAGTCTCTTAATTACACCTCAGTTCAATCCACCTTTCACAATGTACTGTAATCAATGTTTTTGTTTTCTTTGTATAATCCTTTATTTCAATATTGACAAAGAATCATCACCAACAATAATAACGTTATTTTGCAGTAAGGGGGAACATACTGTATCTTCTCCTCTCTGAGATGCTGTCAGGCCTGCAAAACAAAGCTAAAACCGTTCACAAAATATAAAAAGCACACATGCATTTACTCATCCCCACCCCACCCCCTTTTACAAAACCATAGCGCGGTTTTTAGCACCAGCTGTAGCAGTAACAGCTCCGACGCTCATAGAATTCCTATGAGCGGCGGACCTGCTACCGTCATGGCCTGCACTATGGTTTTGTAAAAAGGGGGGGGGGGGGGAGTGTTAATGTGCTAGACCACGGTGAGCCATTCTGATAATCGGGCGGTAAAATACTGCCATAGTAAACCGGCTGGAGCCGGCTTAGTGACCACCGTTAAGGGCATGTTAAGTTTTGAGAATCCAGCCCTCAGAGTCAGTGCCTGGAAGTGTGGCAGTTAAGAACAAGTTACCATATTTTTCCCCACTCCATAAGACGCACCGGACCATAAGACGCACCCTAGATTTAGAGTAGGAAAACCAGAAAAAAAAATTCTGAACCAAACTGTGTACTAATATATACCAGCCCCCTTCACTTCCTGCCAGGCTCTGCACCCTGACTCCCCTTCCCTGCCAGGTTGTTCCTTTCATTTTTCATATACACACAATACACACAGCAGATATAAATTATCAAAACTGACACATTTTGATCACTAAATTGAAAATAAAATCATTTTTCCTACCTTTGTTGTCTGGTGATTTCATGAGTCTCCTTCCTTCCTTTCTTCACTCAGGCCCAACAATTGTCCCTTTCTATTTCTTCCCTCCCATGTCCCAAGTTCGTGCCTCCTCACTGCCTTCCAGCTTTTGTCCTTCATTCTCCCTCCCTCCCATGTCCCAAGTTCTTGCCTCTTCCCCCTCACTGCCTTCCAAGCCTTTGTCCTTCCTGCCGTGCCAGACACTGTCTTTCTCCTTCCCTGCCGCGCTGATGAAGCCTGCTTACCCTCCGATTCCTCCTCCTCTGGCCCAGGTCCGCCGCTACTGCGCCACTACTCAAAGAAGGGAAGGGATGGGCCAGCGTGCAGCCATTGTACGTCGCCGGCCCACAAACCTTTGCCCAATGTCAGAACTGACGCCAGTTCTGACATCAGGAGAAGGCTTGTGAGCTGCATGCTGGCCCTTCCTTTCTTTGAGTGGTGACGCAGCGGCGGACCCGGGCCAGAGGAGAAGGAATCAGTGGAGGGTAGGCAGGCTTCAACAGGGCAAAGAGGGAGGAAAGCAGCATCTGGCGCGGCACGCTGGCCCTTACATTCCCTTCCTGCAGTGCAGTGGCGGCTGGCAAGGATAAGCGGCGGCAGGCAGGCGGGCGGCAGGCAGCCCGTGTACCCCCGACACGTGGGACATTTTGAAGAGGTACAACTGGGTGGGGGTGTTTTAAAAAAGTTACCTTCGCTTTATAAAATGCACCCAAATTTCCACCCAATTTTGGGTGGGAAAAAAGTACGTCTTATGAAGCGAAAAATAGGGTATGTTTTTAAAGCTGCTCTTAAGTCGGATTTGTATGTAACTCAGAACTTGTAAATTTTAAGATTTTTGCTGCTTACCTCGGCTCCCAGCTGGCAAAAGGGCCAACTGTCCCTACCAGTGTTCCCTGTAAGGTGGAGCATGCACAACCACGAACTTGCAGCTCGCGTCAGCTTCGGTGCTTTCTCTCTGATGTCATTTCCTAGGCGCGGGTCCCAGAAGTGACATCAAAGAGAGCGCTGAAGTCAACACGGACAGCAAGTTTGTGGCTGCTCGTGCCAAAGTTACAAAAGTACGAGGGAAAAGAAGGGGCACACGTGCACCAGGGGGAGGAATGGGAAAGGGCGGGCGGAGAGGAGGAGGGGTGACAGCGCCTCAAGGAAGACCGTGCCCGGGGCGGACTACCCTCCCCCCCCACACACACACACCCTTACTACGCCACTGTGCATAACCACACACACTTCTTAATGTGGCCATGCATCATTCCTGAATGTGCTGCAGGAGAAGTGTGGGAGTCTATGCCACTGGAAATACTGATCAGCGAAATCAAATGAAGCCACAACCGTGTTCTTTTTTTTAAATTTATTTATAAATTTTCAATCACTACATACATCTATATATATAAAATCGGATGTATGTATGTATGTGCCGCGATCACGCAAAAACGGCTTGACCGATTTGAACGAAACTTGGTATGCAGATCCCTCACTACCCGGGATGATATGTTCTGGGGGTCTCGCGGCCCACCTGCACACGTGAGCGGAGCTACAAACAGATAATCGGATTTCACCCATTCATGTCAATGGAAAAAATGTAAAGAGCTGCCAACGCAAAAACGGCTTGCCCGATTTGAACGAAACTTGGTATGCCAATCCCTTACTACCTGGGGTGATATGTTCTGAGGGTCTCACGGCCCACCTGCACATGTGGGCGGAGCTACAAACATAAAATCAGATTTCACCCATTCATGTCAATGGAAAAAATGTTAAACAGCTGCCAACGCAAAAACGGCTTGCCCGATTTGAACGAAACTTGGTATGCAGATCCCTCACTACCTGGGGTGATATGTTCTGGGGGTATCGCGGCCAACCTGCACACCTGGGCGGAGCTACAAACAGAAAATCAGATTTCACCCATTCATGTCAATGGAAAAAATGTAAAAACTGCCTCCGCAAAACCGGCTTGCCCGATTTGAACGAAACTTGGTATGCGGATCCCTCACTACCTGGGGTGATATGTTCTGGGGGTCTCACGGCCCACCTGCACATGTGGGCGGAGCTACAAACATAAAATCAGATTTCACCCATTCATGTCAATGGAAAAAATGTAAAACAGCTGCCAACGCAAAAACGGCTTGCCCGATTTGAACGAAACTTGGTATGCAGATCCCTCACTACCTGGGGTGATATGTTCTGGGGGTATCGCGGCCAACCTGCACACCTGGGCGGAGCTACAAACAGAAAATCAGATTTCACCCATTCATGTCAATGGAAAAAATGTAAAAACTGCCTCCGCAAAACCGGCTTGCCCGATTTGAACGAAACTTGGTATGTGGATCCCTCACTACCCAGGATGATATGTTCTGGGGGTCTCGCGGCCCAACTGCACACGTGGGCGGAGCTACAAACATAACTTCAGATTTCACCCATTCAAGTCAATGGGAAAAATGTAAAAAGCTGTGGGACCGATTTGAACTAAACTTGGTATGCTGTTCCCTCACTACCTGGGGTGATATGTTCTGGGGGTCTCGCGGCCCATCTGCACACATGGGCGGAGCTACAAACAGAAAATCAGATTTCACCCATTCATGTCAATGGAAAAAATGTAAAAAACTGCCATTCTCACAGTAATTACAACTACCTGGGGTGATATGTTCTGGGGGTCTCGCGGCCCATCTGCACACGTGGGCGGAGCTACAAACAGAACATCAGATTTCACCCATTCATGTCAATGGAAAAAATGTAAAAAGCTGCCATTCTCACTGTGACCAATTTGGACGAAACTTGGTATGCAGATCCCTCACTACCTGGGTTGTTATGTTCTGGGGGTCTCGCGGCTCACCTGCACACGTGGGCGGAGCTACAAACAGAAAATCAGATTTCACCCATTCATGTCAATGGAAAAAATGTAAAAAGATGCCATTCTCACAGTAATTCAAAAACGGCTTGACCGATTTGAACGAAACTTGGTATGCAGATCCCTCACTACCTGGGGTGATATGTTCTGGGGGTCTCGCGGCCCACCTGAACACATGGGCGGAGCTACAAACAGAAAATCACATTTCACCCATTCATGTCAATGGAAAAAATGTAAAAAGATGCCATTCTCACAGTAATTCAAAAACGGCTTGACCGATTTGAACGAAACTTGGTATGCAGATCCCTCACTACCTGGGGTGATATGTTCTTGGGGTCTTGCGGCCCACCTGTACACGTTGGCCGAGCTACAAGCAGAAAATCGGATTTCACCCATTCATGTCAATGGAAAAAATGTAAAAAGATGCCATTCTCACAGTAATTCAAAAACGGCTTGACCGATTTGAACGAAACTTGGTATGCAGATCCCTCACTACCTGGGGTGATATGTTCTTGGGGTCTCGCAGCCCACCTGCACACGTGGGCGGAGCTACAAACAGAAAATCAGATTTCACCCATTCAAGTCAATGGAAAAAATGTAAAAAGCTGTGGGACCGATTTGAACGAAAATTGGTATGCAGATCCCTCACTACCGGGGGTGATATGTTCTGGGGGTCTCGCGGCCCACCTGCACACGTGGGCGGAGCTACAAACAGGAAATCAGATTTCACCCATTCAAGTCAATGGAAAAAATGTAAAAAGCTGTGGGACCGATTTGAACGAAACTTGGTATGCAGATCCCTCACTACCTGGGGTGATATGTTCTGGGGGTCTCGCGGCCCACCTGCACACGTGGGCGGAGCTACAAACAGAAAATCGGATTTCACCCATTCATGTCAATGGAAAAAATGTAAAAAGATGCCATTCTCACAGTAATTTAAAAACGGCTTGACCGATTTGAACGAAACTTGGTATGCAGATCCCTCACTACCTGGGGTGATATGTTCTGGGGGTCTCGCGGCCCACCTGCACACGTGGGCGGAGCTACAAACAGAAAATCAGATTTCACCCATTCAAGTCAATGGAAAAAATGTAAAAAGCTGTGGGACCGATTTGAACGAAAATTGGTATGCAGATCCCTCACTACCGGGGGTGATATGTTCTGGGGGTCTCGCGGCCCACCTGCACACGTGGGCGGAGCTACAAACAGAAAATCAGATTTCACCCATTCAAGTCAATGGAAAAAATGTAAAAAGCTGTGGGACCGATTTGAACGAAACTTGGTATGCAGATCCCTCACTACCTGGGGTGATATGTTCTGGGGGTCTCGCGGCCCACCTGCACACATGGGCGGAGCTACAAACAGAAAATCAGATTTCACCCATTCAAGTCAATGGAAAAAATGTAAAAAGCTGTGGGACCGATTTGAACGAAACTTGGTATGCAGATCCCTCACTACCTGGGGTGATATGTTCTGGGGGTCTCACGGCCCACCTGCACACATGGGCGGAGCTACAAACAGAAAATCACATTTCACCCATTCATGTCAATGGAAAAAATGTAAAAAGATGCCATTCTCACATTAATTCAAAAACGGCTTGACCGATTTGAACGAAACTTGGTATGCAGATCCCTCACTACCTGGGGTGATATGTTCTGGGGGTCTTCCGGCCCACCTGCACACGTTGGCCGAGCTACAAGCAGAAAATCGGATTTCACCCATTCATGTCAATGGAAAAAATGTAATAAGCTGTGGGACCGATTTGAACGAAACTTGGTATGCAGATCCCTCACTACCTGGGGTGATATGTTCTTGGGGTCTCGCGGCCCACCTGCACACGTGGGCGGAGCTACAAACAGAAAATCAGATTTCACCCATTCAAGTCAATGGAAAAAATGTAAAAAGCTGTGGGACCGATTTGAACGAAAATTGGTATGCAGATCCCTCACTACCGGGGGTGATATGTTCTTGGGGTCTCGCGGCCCACCTGCACACGTGGGCAGAGCTACAAACAGAAAATCAGATTTCACCCATTCAAGTCAATGGAAAAAATGTAAAAAGCTGTGGGACCGATTTGAACAAAACTTGGTATGCAGATCCCTCACTACCTGGGGTGATATGTTCTGGGGGTCTCGCGGCCCACCTGCACACGTGGGAAGGGTGGGTTCACCCAATAATGTATATGTTCTTGCTCCTGGAGGTGAAACTAAAAATGTTGTTTATAATCAAGTTTTGTGTTAGTTGTATTGTATTCATTTTGTCAAATATTTCACATTATAATTTGAATATTGTACTTTTTATAAAGTAAAAAAATATTTTCATTCACCACTATAAAGTATCTTTATTTGAATCCATTTACAGTGTTATTGCTATAATTAAATACGCGTGCAACGCCGGACCATCAGCTAGTAATGAATAAAGAAAAAGATAATTAATACAATAATATGAAGAAAAACACATCAATTCAAAATTTCCTTTCAAGCCCACATCAATGAAGTGCCACACCCAAGTTCAAGGAAAATAAACATACTATAGGTAAATAATTGAATGAAACTCAGTCCATAAAATGGACCTTGATTCAGTCAATAATATCTAGAGCCAAATTACATTTGTTCCTCTAATATCTGTCATAGGTAAACAATACTCATTTCATTTCTTTAGCCAGCAGAAATTGTTGCAACTGTACTGGATCCCAGAACACAAATTCCGTATCATGCAATTTAACTAAACATTTACAGGGGAATTGTAAGTAAAAAGATGCCTCCAGAGCAATCACTCTAAGCTTTAGTTTCAAAAATTCTTTTCTTTTTAA
This sequence comes from Geotrypetes seraphini, assembly GCF_902459505.1. NCBI lineage: Eukaryota > Metazoa > Chordata > Amphibia > Gymnophiona > Dermophiidae > Geotrypetes > Geotrypetes seraphini. The sequence continues at coordinate 388,231,395 of NC_047086.1, read as the reverse complement.
TTGGGTGGCTCTGGAGACATCCGAAAAAATTCTCACCAAGTCTCCACAAAATTCTGTCAGTCTATTTTTAAAATATAATTCCATTAATAATATCTTATCTATCTCTACCATGCAGATTATTACCAGAGTGGACCGAGTCTGGATCATATCTAGGGTTCTCAACTTTAAAGGCACAGACTTCAACCGCATGAGAGATTTTGTCCATCAGGAGCTATATAAACAAACAAAATCTGAAAATTTAGAGGATATGTGGATGTCTCTAAAGTCCATCCTACATGAAGCAACAAACCGATACATAAGAACAGTAAGTAAATGCAGGAGAACCAAAAGACCCCAATGGTTCACTAAAGAAATTTCAGACCTAGTTAAAAAGAAAAAAGAGGCATTCATCGCCTACAAACATTTAGGAAACCAGGGGGCGAAAGAAGACTATCTAGACGGAGCTAAAGCCGTTAAAAAGAAAGTCAGAGAGGCCAAACTCCGAATGGAGGAAAAACTGGCACGGAATATCAAGAAAGGGGATAAATCTTTCTTTAGCTATATTAGTGACAGGAAAAGAAACAAAGATGGTATAGAACGGCTGAAGAAATCGGATGGTAATTTTGCAGAATCAGACTCTGCCAAAGCAGAACTACTGAACGAATACTTCTGTTCAGTCTTCACCTGCGAATCACCGGGAGCTGGTCCGCAGCTTCAGACGGGAGATACCCAGAAAGACCCGTTTCAAGATTTCGAGTTTACGCCCAGTAACGTCTACAACGAACTATCGAAACTCAAAGTAAACAAAGCCATGGGACCGGACAACCTGCACCCCAGGGTGCTCAGGGAGCTATGTGGAGTCCTGGCCGAACCATTATCTGAGCTTTTCAATCTCTCCCTACGCTCAGGAAGAGTCCCCTTGGACTGGAAAACTGCCAACGTAATCCCACTTCACAAAAAGGGCTGCAGGACAGAGACGGCAAACTACAGACCGGTGAGTCTCACGTCTATAGTGTGTAAACTCATGGAAACACTCATCAAACGGAACCTTGACATAATCCTGGACGAAGAAAACTTACGAGACCCCCACCAGCACGGGTTCACCCAGGGTAGATCCTGCCAATCTAATCTGATTAGCTTTTTCGACTGGGTTACTAGACAACTGGATGCAGGAGAGTCACTGGACGTGGTATATTTGGACTTCAGTAAAGCATTTGATAGCGTCCCACACAGAAGGCTATTGAACAAATTGAAATCGATAGGATTAGGAAGCACTCTAACTGCATGGGTTGGAGATTGGCTAAACGATAGACTTCAGAGGGTGGTGGTGAACGGTACCCCATCCAAGGCGTCAAGAGTGACCAGTGGGGTGCCGCAGGGCTCGGTTCTGGGCCCAATTCTATTCAATTTATTCATAAGAGATATGACACAAGGACTTAAAGGAAAGGTAGCACTATTCGCTGACGACGCCAAACTTTGCAACATAATAGGCAAAAGCTTATTACCTGATAATATGACACACGATCTACGACTGCTGGAAAGATGGTCAACTACTTGGCAGCTAAGCTTCAATGCTAAAAAATGCAAGGTGATGCACCTGGGAAAGAAAAATCCGCACAAAAATTATGTACTGAATGGTGAGACCTTAGTTGAGACCAAGGCAGAACGCGATCTAGGGGTGATTATTAGTGAGGACATGAAGGCTGCCAATCAAGTGGAGAAGGCTTCCTCCAGGGCAAGACAGATGATAGGTTGTATCCGTAGAGGATTTGTCAGCAGGAGACCTGAAGTCATGATGCCGCTGTACAGATCCATGGTGAGGCCTCACTTGGAGTACTGTGTTCAGTTCTGGAGACCACACTACCGTAAGGACATACTGAGGATCGAGTCAGTCCAGCGAATGGCGACCAGGATGGTCCTGGGGCTCAAGGATCTCACGTATGAAGAAAGACTAAAAAAATTGTGGCTGTACTCACTTGAAGAAAGAAGAGAACGGGGAGACATGATTGAAACGTACAAATACATCACGGGACGTATCGAGTCAGAAGATAAAATCTTCTGTCTCATGGGACCCTCAACAACCAGAGGGCATCCGCTGAAAATCAGAGGAGGGAAATTTCATAGCGACTCCAGGAAGTACTTTTTCACCGAGAGAGTGGTGGAGAGTTGGAATGGACTCCCACTGCAGGTGATTGAGGCCAGCAGCGTGACTGATTTTAAGAAGAAATGGGATACTCATGTGGGATCTCTAAGGGAATGAACTCTGGGGGGAGGCTAATTGCAATGGGCAGACTTGGTGGGCTATAGCCCTTTTCTTCCGTCATTTTCTATGTTTCTATGTTTCTATGTTTCTATCCTCTACAAATTCTGTCAAATTTATTCCAGTTGATACCAGTTGGTCAACATCCTGCTTAGATTCACATTTTTTCTGGGGAATATAATAATAGTTATTAATAGTAAAGGTCTCCGCATTGGGTAAACCCAGTATCTCATTAAAGAATTTTTTTAATAATATTTCTGGAGAAAGCAAAGGGGTTACTGGGAAATTAACCAAGCGGAGATTCCTCGCGCTATAAAGATTCTCCATTATCTCTAACTTAGAATGCATATAACACATGAATCCTTAACTGCTGAGGTTGAAACAGTTTGCAATGTGGTAACTTGTGACTCCATTGTACTCATCCTCTTATCCAAAATACCTAAATTGGAATCTACATTCTCCAGCTTTTGAACAACTGCTTGTGAAAAGTCCACTGTTTGTTGTACCTTTGACCTCAGAAGCCCCTCCACTCTAGTTATTGCTAACCACAAGTCTTTAAGGGTAATATCTTGTAGTCCTTCTGTATCACTGTGTTCTTTAGTACGAGTCATACTTAAGTCGGGCGCCTATAACTCGGGGACTGCCTGCACTTAACTCACATAAGAGTTGCCATTCAGGGACAGACAGAAGGTCCTTTAAACCTAGTATCCTGTTTCCAAGAATGGCCAACCCAGGTCACAAGTGCCTGGCAAGATCCTAAGGAGTATCAACATTCTAGAGCTGATTTTGTGATGCCATAATGCCTCATTCCATCAATGCCTAAGAGCCAACCTCATCAGTGATGTCACAATGGCTTGATTATTCCTATACAGGCAGTACCAGGGTTAAGAATGAGTTACGTTTTTAAAGCTGTTCTTAAATCGAATTTGTATGTAACTCAGAACTTGTAGATTTTAAGATTTTTGCTGCTTACCTCTGCTCCCAGCTGACAAAAGGGCCAACTGTCCCTACCAGTGTTTCCCTCTAAGGTACGGCATGCACAACCACACACTGTTCTTAATGTGGCTGTGCATCATTCCTGAATCTGCTGCCGGAGAAGTGGAGGAGTCTGTGCCACTGGAAATACTATTCTGTGAAATCAAATGAAGCCGCAACCATGTTCTTAAGTACGAGTCGTACTTAAGTCGGGCGTCTGTAACTCAGGGACTGCCTGTAGTCCAAAGCCTAGAAGGGGCACTTGCAGGACTGAAAAGAAGTAGCAGCACAAACTTGCAACCTGTCGAAACAGAAACTCAGCAAAGATGAGCTGAATTAGTTGTTTCAAGCAGCAGATCATTACTGCCATGCCCCAGAGGAAAATGAAAATAGAACACCAAACTCCATTCTATTTATAATCACTGCAAGCAGTATTTTAAAAGCCATTATACTGTTTTCTAATACAAAGGCAGCCAGAGTTGCTTAAATGGTTCTCAGCGTGCCACGCCCATAGCTTTGTGATGAATGAAAGCTAAATTGTCTCAGAAAAAAAAAACCCACACTGATGGTAGAAAGACTTTTTCCAAAATTTCTCCCACACCTTGGCATGGTCTTCTAGATGCCCGCAGAAATTTTGATTAATATGTTTCAATGTTTCTCAAGTCATTCCTTCAATACTCCCTACGCAGGCTGGTCTTCAGGTTGTCCCCAATGAGAGGCAAATATGCACATTCATCGTAGAACGCTTGAACAGCCCAGTAGCTAGAGGGTGCTCCAGGAATGAGTCACACTGCTTTAGTTTAATAAGAATCTGATGGTTCGCCCTTCCCTTAATACATCAGAGTGGCACACTGTGAATCCAAATATCATCTCCAAAATGCAATGTTACTAACCAATCATCGCTGTCAAATGATCCAATTTTTAAATTTATAACATTTTATTGAAGGAATCAAATAAATATACAATAATAGAAGTTTCGTGGAGATGCCAGGAAGTACTTCTTCACGGAGAGAGTGATTGAGCATTGGAAGAAGCTTCCAGTGCAGGTGGTCAAGGCACGCAGCATCCCAGACTCCAAGAACAAATGGGATACCTATGTGGGATCCCTACGAGGGTCATGCCAAGGGATAGGGTCACTAGGGTATGGACTTGAATAAGCGGGTCAGTAGAGTGACAGTATAATTACAATTATACTTAGGGGGTCAGTAGACTTAAGAGGGTGGGTAAATAGTGTGGGCAGACTTGATGGGCTGTAGCCCTTATCTGCCGTCATCTTTCTATGTTTCTATGTTTTTAATATAATGCAAAAAGATACTCATTACAATTAGATTCACAATTATAATTTTCCATACATATTTCTAGCATTCCTCCAAAATATATTTCCATATGACCTATTTCATTCCTCTATACACCCCACCCACCCCGTTCCCTTCCCCCTTCCCTCCCCCATTCTTTAATTTATAACATTTTATTGAAGGAATATACAAGTATACAAAAATATAATACAAATTAAACTCAAAACAATTATATTCATAAAAATATTTGTCAAACATAGTTATATTATTCCTCCAAAATATATTTCCATATTATCTACAATAAACCTTAATACATTCTCTAGTTCAAACCTCCTTTTTCAATTCCTCAATTCCCTCCTCTCACCCCTACCCCTTTTAATTATATGTAAATCAAATTTTTTTTTTTTCAGCATCTTATTCCAACTGCCTAAAGTCATGTCTAAAAGAAGGTTCTCAACTACCAGCATTACTGAATCAATTTCTCCCTGTAAATCAGGTGGGTCAAGCATGCGACCTGCGGTAAAGTACTGTGCGGCCCGTGTTATAGTATCTAATGTGCATTCTAAATTTAACTTCCACGTAATTGTAATGGGAAAAATAGGAAGGGCGAATATTTTAGTGCAGCCCATGGATTAATGTGCGGCTGCCATAGTGTAGGGTTACCATATGGCTCCAGAAAAAGACATCCAGGTTTTACTTCCATTGAAAGCAGTGGAAGTAAAACCCGGATGTCTCAGTCCGTCCTCCTTTTTCTGGAGCCATATGGTAACCCTACTATAGTGGCCCATGAGTCAAGCCTGCTATAGACGCTCAGAAGCAACTTGTCTAATATTCCTGAACAAGCCTTTGTTTCCTCCCCTACTTTTCTGTTCCCAGTTCCCCTCTAAATAGGGTTACCATATGGCTCCAGAAAAAGGAGGATGCATTGAGACATCCGGGTTTTACTTCCACTTCCACTGAAAGCAATGGAAGTAGGACAGATAGAGATATCTGGGTTTTACTTCCATTTAAAGTAAAGCCCGGATGTCTCAATCCATCCTCCTTTTTCTGGAGCCTTATGGCAACCCTATCTCTAAATAAAAATGAAGTATGCTGTGATCAAAGCATGATACTGGCACGGACTTTACCAATTTCTCAGTAAAGACTTTTCTAGTCTTTTAACTTGAAATTTGTTCTAGAGTAATATATGCTAAACTTATGTGACCTTTAAGAACATAAGCATTGCCTCTGCCGGGTCAGACCAGGGGTCCATCGTGCCCAGCAGTCCGCTCCCGCGGCGGCCCCCCAGGTCCATGACCTGTAAGTTCTCCACCACCTACATTGTTTGTGCCCTAATCCTGAAGTACACTGTATAGTAACCCTCTAGCTATACCCTGTAATCCCTTTCTCCTTGAGGAAGTCATCCAATCCCTTTTTGAAACCCAATATTGTCCTCTGTCCTATCACCTCTCCTGGAAGCGCGTTCCAGATGTCCACCACCCTCTGAGTAAAGAAGAACTTCCCAGCATTCGTCTTGAATCTGTCTCCTCTCAGTTTTTCTGAATGCCCTCTTGTTTTTGTTGTCCCCGCTAGTCTGAAGAATCTCTCCCTCTCCACTTTCTTTATGTCTTTCATGATTTTATAAGTCTCTATCATGTCGCCTCTAAGTCTCTGCTTCTCCAGGGTAAAGAGCCCCAGCTTTGTCATGAAATATCCAGTAATTACGGGCTATAATGTATTTCCAAGGCTGAAAATTGTGCACGAATTTAGAAGCCTAACCTAGGAGCTTAAATGTAGGATCTCACTTGCCTGAGTCTGATGGAAAGGGGAGGGAGGGATTCTTCTCGTTGGCTCCCTCCGCTGGGAATGGCCAAGGGAGATCACAGTCTGGTCAATATTCAAAACAATTTAACCAGATAGAAATGGCCACTGAATGGTTAAATCACTTTTTTGGAAGTATTTGCTAATTTTGAGCAGCACTTAACCGATTATCGCCGCTGAAAATTAGCAGTTAACGTTAAAGTCAAAACCAGCTATTTTAGGGAAGTTCCAGGGGCTGAGTCAGCACTTAACCAGCCAGGGTAACTGCATAAAATACAGTACTATCTTCATGCGGAAACTCATTACCAGTTCAGTCAAAAAAGCGAGGGATAAACATAGAGGATCTCTAATTAGAAAATGAAGGATGTGAATTAAAGAACTAAGGCCAGGATTGGACAGACTTGCATGGTCTGTGTCCCATATGTGGTGATTTAGTGTAGGATTGGCTAGGGAGGGCATCAATGGGAACTCCACTAACTTGGAACATGAGGATGTTACTGGCCAGACTTTAGGGTAGATATCCTGCAAACAGGATGGTTGGATAGGCTTGAGCGAGCTTGGACGGCCACTTCAGCATTTGGAACCTAGGACAATAAGAAACAGGGCAAGTGGACCCAATATTTCACAGGAAAAGGAGCAATCCAAAGAAAACCAGACTGTAGATAACACAATGTTCTTGACTTTCCTTTTATCTCTTCAAATGCGTTTTCAAACCCAAAATAAAATGGTTTTTTTTTCATATACAGCAGTTGTTCTGTGCTCCAGCGCCCAGCTATTGACTTCATTCAACAATTTGTTTTTTTCGAGACTTGGAAAGTTACCGCCACAATTTTACACATACATCATTTTCCATCGGACCCTTGAGGAAGGCTTGTTAGCCAAAACATGGCCCGTGTCGGGTCTGTTTTACCTTTATATATGATCCATGTGGACAAGTTTTATTTTGTTCAAAAACGCATTTCAAGAAATAAAAGGAAAGTCAAGAACACTGTGCTATCCACAGTCTGTTTTTCTTTGGATTGAACCTAAGGCAATACCAGGTGGACTTTACAGCTATGGCCCAGAAATATCAAAGAAGAGACAAATTAATTTAATCATGAATTTTTAATGGGTATAAGTAATGGGCAGACTGGATGGACTGTTCAGGTCTTTATCTGCCGTCATTTACTATGTTACCTGGCAGAAACCTAGAGAGTAGCAACATTCCAGAGCTGAGATTGTGATGTCATAATGCCTCATTCCACCAATGCCTAAGAGCCAACCTCAGCAGTGATGTCACAATGGCTTGATTAGATGGCAACTTCAGCATTTGGAACTTAGGATAATACCAGGTGGACTTTACAGTCTATTACCCAGAAATACCAAAGAAGAGACAAGTTAAGTTAATCATGTATTTTTAAAGGGGATAACTAATGGGCAGACTGGATGGACTGTTCAGGTCTTTATCTGCCAACATTTACCATGTTACTATGTTAATCAGCTATCGTGTTTGCCAATGCCACCTAAACTAGATATTCAGTGCCAATGCCCGGACATGGTCCAGCATTAATTATCCAGGAATAACGCTGGCAGTGTTGAGCAAAACATTTGCCACCACTGGCTGATGATTTGGGGGGAGAGAAGGAAGCTTGTCTTCACTCTCTTTTGCCAAGCTGGCAAAAAGGAACTACACATCCCCCTCCATATTTGCGGCTTCAGAACTCATGACTTCGGTTATTCGTGATTTTTGTCTGGGTGACCCACTCCCACCTCCCAGACTGCTCCACTTACTTGCTTTTTAAAACCTGGTGGTCTAGCGGTGAAGTGGGGTAGGAGCGATCTTCCTACACTCCTGCCCTGTGCAGAACTGGGAACAAAAATGACTACCGTGAGTTCCCATAGGTCTTGCGGGAAATCACGGCCATTTTTGTTCCCAGCTCTGCATGGGACAGGAGCATAGGAAGATCACTTTTGCCCCGCTTCACCACTAGACCACCAGGTTTTAAAAAGTATGTACAGTGGACAGATCCGGGGGCAGGGTTAGAGTCGGCCCTAAAATTCTCGATTTTTCCATATTCGTGGGCTGGCTCTGCACCTATATGGAGGGAGAAGTGTATATGAAAATATGACCCCTAGCAGCCATTTTGCAAGACAACCACTAGGGGGCACCATTTTGTTAGCAACGCCGGAGATGCCAGGAGCAATGGGGCATTGCTTCTAGCCACCCCACCCCCAATCCTATCAGACACTCACTGGACCATCAAGAATTATACAGATAGCCATCAGGGTAGTTTGTGGGGGCATGGGATCCCGACAAGGGGAGTTGTGGCCAGGGGAATGGGATGGTCCCAACATGGGGGGTTGGGGCCATGGGGCTCCCTACTTGGGGGCATTAGGGCTGGGTGCTTGGAGCATTGAGGATTGAAAGCTTCTATACTGCTACTAATGACTGGAAAATCGATTCAGAGCAGTTTACATGAGCTTCTGTAATGGTGTTACAATACATGAGCTTCTGTAAAGGTGTTCCAGTACAGAATTAGTGTTTATTGAGATGGTTTCAATACAGACAAATGTATACCATAGTCAATCATCCTAGTATTATATATATATATATATATAATACTAGTATTGTGTACTATGTTCATACTAAATCCAACTTATTTGCACACATACCTGTATCATGTTCTATGTTGTGTTCTTAACGGAAGCTATCTCTTCTATGTTGCTTTATTAGTTAAAGTAGTCTGTGAAGAGGATGGTCTTTATCCCTTTCATGAACTTTCTGGTGTCCTTTTCTGGTCTGAATTCCTTCGGAAGGGAGTTCCACCACCTCAGAGCCACATGCAGTGTTATTCCTATAGGATGGGATTCAGTAATTTGCAGTACTGGAATACCAGAGGTTGTTGAATCCCATGGGTCATCAAAGTATGATAAAGAGCGAATCAGAGGAGGGAAATTTAATGGTGACACCAGGAAGTATTTCTTCACAGAAAAGGTTGTAGATCACTGGAACAAACTTCCAGTGCAGGTGGTCAAGGCCACCAGCATGCTAGACTTTAAGAATAAATGGGACATCCACGTGGGATCCCTGTGGGGGTCGAGCTAAGGATCTGGGTCATTAGCACTCAGACTTGATGGGGTGGGTCAGAAGAGTGGGCAGACTTGATGGGCTGTAGCCCTTTTCTGCCGTCATCTTTCTATGTTTCTATGTTTACCGCACCCTGATGAATTCCCCCCACCTTATTGTAAAATGAAAAGCAGAGTGACAAAAGCCATGAAAAACTCAAAGAATAAGTTGCCATGGACTCAGAATGGGCCATATTTCAGTGAGGGTACCTTGCCTTCCTCAGGAATCCATAAACAACACAAGCAAGAGCTGTAGCCGAAATACAATAATATCAAAATACCAGAGATGCCAGTACGATGATAAAAAGCATATTTGTGACAATTCCTAAAAGCTGCTAAAAATTGGTGCTTTGTGGGATCCTATTAGGTTCTTCTCTTCTTCTCACTCGTTTATGCCTACCATAGGCTTGGCATAAGTGGTGTAGTTAAATGCCTGGGTGTTGCCACCAGACCAGAATACACACGTCGGTTCGTAAGGAATAGCTAATCCCAGCTTCCAAGCCAGGAATCTTCAAGTCCATGAAATTCTTACCCTGTCTTTGTGGACCAACTAATTGCAGCAATTCAGCCAACAGGTATTTTTCTGCCTCTGGCTGGGAAAAAAACAATATTCAGCTTTGACCTCTACTCCAGTTGAAAAGCAGATGCACAGTCCTATATTTGCTGGGCTAGAGAGACTTTGGAGGTTTTGTAATGGCGAAATAGAAATCCCTAATGTAATGTAATTGTTCCAATACAGAAAAGTCTCGATTATCTGACCTTTGCTAATCCGACTATCCAGCATATCCAACCGAGCCCCCGATGATGTCATTATATTGCGGTTAAGAAGTATGCACATTCTCTTCCTGTTTTCTGGCTTCACACGCTGCACAGAAACCGTGGTTTTGACCACGCTTTTCCAATTTTCCAGTATATGCAGCAATTTTTGGACCTGGGTCCCCGCTTTTGCTGCAAGGGAACCATTTTTTTTCCATGCATATTTTAAAGGGTTACCATTGTTTTCCATGTTATCCAACTTATCTGACAACTGGTCGGTCCCATGTACGCTGGATAATCGAGACTGTAGTGCACTTTGAAACAGGAGCTGCAAGAAACAAAACCAATTTTCTTTCTGGCTTAAAGGAGTCACCCAGGAACTGTCTGCTTTAATAGAAGCTTTACTACCATTGTAAATAGAAAAAAAAAAAACCCCAAAACCAAAACAGATTTCACAATTGTATAGGTAACATCCAGTAGGCCTATAAAAGCAGGTTATGAGCTTTTTGCTGCCTCTGATGTGTTTCACCTGTAAGATTTCTGTTAATCATTTACCCTAAATCTATATTGACTTGCTTAATGTAACCCTGCCTTATTCAGCACTCTGAATCCTATCTGTGCTACATATAACAAAGAGAATGAGGGCCTAGTACCAAATTTTAAAATAACTACCACTGACAAAGTACATTGTAAGATTACTTTCTTTTTGATTTTTGTTTTGTTTTCTGGGGGGGGGGATTAGGTGGAGCACTAAATCTTTAAACATTTAAAAAAAAAAAAATAAATTATAGGTGAAACCAATCAAGTCCTCCTCAGTGAGAGAGACGTAGCGCCATGGCACTGCGCCAACAGCACAAATGTGCAAATGCATTTCTGTACTGGAGGTTACAGTCAGGCACATTCCAATTCGCCCCGTTAATACTGTCACAGTACTTGAAGCCTAAACAGGAAGTGAAGGAAAAAATACACCAGATGCTGTCTGAGTTTAGAAAGGCAGTACCAGGAAGCCTGCCATGAGAACAGCAAAGCTGCATAAGACATTAATAACTCGAACAGTGATATCCTGTCAGAACTGTTTACGGCTGGCAGATAAAGCCACATTACTTTAGGTGGGGGAGCATTTATTTCCTTTCAGCGTCTACAAATGCTGGGTGTATAAGCGTCCAGATTCTAGGGCTCCTTTATCAGCCATAATTATGCCATGCCAAGACTCACTTCCCCACCCCTCCATAAGAACAAATAATACACTCTGCAAATATCAGATACTTAACGCACTTTCCAGAAAATGAAGCTTTTTTTGCTGTCCTGAACTTGCATTTCAGTAAGACTTTCCAGTGTCTGTTTTCTGCTGAAATCGATAGGTTATTCGGCACATGCAGTTAGCATTTTGTCGGATGGTGTTCTTCCGTACTCACTTGAAACATGGTTAGAAGGAATACTTGCTGATCTGTATGGCACATGTATATGGCAAGGTTACCACGGTGGGGGAAACAGATGCCAGACATCTGGTAAGTCTGTTGGTGCTGGCACAGGTACAGTAATATCCAGCCATGAGGTTTTGCATCTGTTAGTTTCATTGAGAGCCAAAAAAATACTTCGAAAGTCACAAAAGCATCCCCTGTCTGTTTTGCCTGGTTTCTACATTTAACATGGAACTCCTCTCGTATGAGGAAAGCCTAAAACGGTTAGGGCTCTTCAGCTTGGAAAAGAGACGGCTGAGGGGAGATAGGACTGAAGTCTACCAAATCCTGAGTAGAGTAGAACGGGTACAAGTGGATCGATTTTTCATTCCATCTAAAATTACAAAGACTAAGGGACATTCGATGAAGTTACAGGGAAATACTTTTAAAACCAATAGGAGGAAAAAAAATTCACTCAGAGAATAGTTAAGCTCTGGAACACATTGCCAGAGATTGTGGTAAGAGCGGATAGCGTAGCTGGTTTTAAGAAAGGTTTGGACAATTTCCTGGAGGAAAAGTCCATTGTCTGTTATTGAGAAAGACACGGGGAAGCCACAGCTTGCCCTGGATCGGTAGCTTGGAATGCTGCTACTCCTTGGTTTTTAGGCCAGGTACTAGGGACCTGGATTGGCCACCGTGAGAACGGGCTACTGGGCTTGATAGACCATTGGTCTGACCCAGTAAGGCTGTTCTTATGCTCTTATGTGTGCCAAGCATAGGACAATTAAGCCATTGTAACATCACTGATGAGGTTGGCTCTTAGGCATTGGTGGAATGAGGCATTATGACATCACAATACCAGCTCTGGTTCTCAAAGGCTGAAACCTTTCACACTATTATTTATTCAATTTTCTATACTGTTCTCCCAGGGGAGCTCAGAATGGTTTACATGAATTTATTCAGGTTCTCAAGCATTTTTCCCTGTCTGTCCCAGTGGGCTCACAATCTATCTAATGGACCTGGGGCAATGGGGGGATTAAGTGACTTGCCCAGGGTCACAAGGAGCAGCGTGGGTTTGAACCCACAACCTCAGGGTGCTGAGGCTGTAGCTTTAACCACTGCACCACTCTAGAAATCAAAATGTAGTAGAAATGAGCCAAGTATAGGACAATTAAGCCATTGTGACATCACTGATGAGGTTGGCTCTGAGGCACTGTGGAATGAGGCATTATGACATCACAATCTCTGCTCTGGAATGTTGCTCTCATTGGGGTTCCGGAATCTTGCTATTCTTTGAGATGCTGGAATGTTGCTACTCCTTGGGTTTTGGCCACGAACTAGGGACCTGGATTGGCCACCATGAGAACAGGCTACTGGGCTTGATGCACCATTGGTCTGACCCAGTAAGGCTATTCTTAGGTTTTGTCTTTCCAGTGAAGAGTCAAGAGAGAGGCAGAAGACCCAGTTCCAGGCTTGGAGTTGGACAAGCTGCAGCCCAGGGCAGAAACTAAGGAGGAACCCTAATCGGTGCTAGATGCTCTGAAGTTCTGATCCAATAACATTGTTCAGTTTCACCAGGGACCCCCTTGTAATGAAGGGACTCCTGCTTATGACCCCGCTATCCCTCCTTTTCCGTAGTGCTGTCGCTGTGCACAAATCAGCATTTTTTTTTTTGCAAACCTATTAGGTATATTTTCAAAGCACTTAGACACGCACAAAGTTCCATAGTTACTGTGGTACTTTGTATATTTAAGTGCTTTGAAAATGAGCCCTTATGTATTTAATTTACATACCAGACTTAGGGTTCCTTTTACGTTTTTAGCGCATGCACCATATTAGCGCATGTTATAGCGGGTGCTAGCCGAAAAACTACCGCCTACTCACGAAGAGGCGGTAGCGGCTAGCGCGCGGCATTTTAGCGTGCGCTAAGGCCCTAGTGCACTTTTGTAAAAGGAGCCTTTAGTGAGTTCTGCACTCTGCATTCCATGTCACCCTCGGACACTAATGTCTGTTCGTAAGAAACAAGATGTGGGAATGGGATGGAGCCAGAAGGTAAAATGGAAAAAGAAAACATACTCTCTGCATACAAAGACAGAGAGAGGGTGATGGGGAGAACGATAACGAGAGAAATTGACTCCCCCCCCCCAAGATCTATTTCTCAATTGTGGCTTTACCCAAATAGAAAAATGTCACAGGGACCCTTTTACTAAAATCAGGTGGAGGGGTGGGGTGTCAGACCATCCCAGACTCTCTCCGTCCCCCCCACTCCTTCTCACTCCTCCCCCGCCGCACACGCCTTCAATTCTCCGCCACCGTGTCTCTAGCTCTTTTTAGAAAGTGCACCTACTTTTATTCTTCTGGTAAGATATACGCCACCTTTTACGAAACTACGATAGCGGTTTCTAGCGCGGGGAGCGGCGCTGAATGGCCCACGCTGCTCCCGACGCTCACTGTGTTCCTATGAGCGTCGGGAGCAGCACGGGCCATTCAGCGTGGCTCCCCGCGCTAGAAACTGCTATCGTAGTTTCATAAAAGAGGGGGATAGTGCCATAGACTATCTGGGTTTTAACTTTTTACAGTTTTATTGCTAAACGTTGTATTGATACGATGTTTGTCTATTGTTTGTTCATATTTATGCAACTAAAGGGTGATCAGTTTATTATGTGTGCAACCAATATGTGAACCGCCTCATTTTATGCGGTATATAAATATCTGTAGATCCCACGCTACTAATTTTCCCATGAGTGTGCGAGACCTGAAAAACAGTTAACAAGGGAGCACTTACCGCCTCCTGAGTGCTCACACGTTAACTCGTGTGTTAACCAGTTATCGCGTACTAATCAGAAAGCACAAGCTGGTGAATGCAGACACACACATCCCCCACCCATGGCACACCCCCCTTCCAAAAAAATGCAGACACACACATCCCCCACCCATGGCACACCCCCTTCCAAAAAAATACTTAAAAAAAAAAAAAAATTCATTAATGCACACCACGCACATGGAAAATACAAAATTAACGCAAAATGCTTTAATGTTTTGGGGTTTGTTTTTTTTTTTTTTTTTGGGTGGGGGGTTTGCAGTAAGCATTTTCTACACTCTAAGCACATGTTAGGAAGATGAGAGTTGTCCAGAATACAGCAGTTCGTCTGATCTATAACTTGAAGAAATCTGAACACATAATACCTTATCTTAGGAAATTCCATTGGCTCCCTGTTGAAGCGAGAAATACTTTTCAAATTTGCTTGTATCCGTTATAAGACTCGGTTTGGAAGCGCACCGTGTTACATGTTGAAACCTTTCAGACTTTCAGGTAACGAATGCCACGTGGCTGTTCTCTTTTCTCTTTCCCATCCTTAAACGGATGCGTCGTACAAGAGTTCTTGAAAGAACTCTATCTTTCCAAGCTGGCAAATGGAGTAAAACGTCACGTGGCATGATTGCGGCTTCTAGTTCCTACCAAACTTTTAGGAAAAATGTCAAAACTTTTCTTTTTGATAAATTCATCTGTTGTCCAGTTTTTCGTGATTGGAAACCGCATAGAACTGAGAGGTACTGCGGTATAAAAATAAAATGTATTATTATTATTAACAACCTCTAGTAGCTGGTTTTAAGAAAGGTTTGGAAACGTTCCTGGAGGAAAAGTCCATAGTCTGTTATTGAGAAAGACAAGGGGGAAGCCACTGCTTGCTCTGGATCGGTAGCATGGAATGTTGCTACTGTTTGGGGTTCCGGAATCTTTGGTGATTTAGACAGGTCATGACCTGTCCGCGGGAGCGGACTGCTGGGCAGGATGGACCTATGGTCTGACCCGGCGGAGGCACTGCTTATGTTCTTATGTTCTTATGTCACTTTGGGATTCCAGAATCTTGCTATTCTTTAGGATTCTGAATGGAATGTTGCTACTCCTTCAGTTTTGGCCACGTACTAGGGACTTGAGTTGGCCACCGTGAGAACAGGCTACTGGGCTTGATGGACCATTGGTCTGACCCAGTAAGGCTATTCTTATGTTCTAAAGTTAGTTAATTGAAAAATAATTATTGAAGGGGTACAATATGCATACAGGGTTCTCTGGAGAGGAAGATCAGGCTGTCTCTGCTCTACTGGGAGTTTCAGTCCATGGTGTTTCTTGCTGTCTTAGGTTCTATTAAAGGACTGTTTTAAGCATCGGGTGGCAGATTTATACCATCTAGCTGCCTTAGGCACGGTCTCAACAGGGTGGGGGATATCTTCTCTAAAAGTCCTGGCTAGCTGTTTGGGGAAGGGGTGGGGAGGCCCCTGTAATAACATGGGCACCGACTAAGAAAGCAGAAGTGCCAGTACAAGCAGTAACCTCCATGAGCACATCACCAACAGCACTGACAGAAACAGAATGACTGTCCCCTAGGGGGCCCTAGTGTAGACAGTTTCACCTATTGGGAAATCTGCCCCCAACTTAAAGACTGTCCATGTGTGCTATAAAAAGTGGTTGGCAATGGGATTTATGTGCCAAAGATAATGTCCAGTGCTTGTTCTTGTGGAATGCGTAACCTTTCTGCTTATATTTCAATAAATGAATTTTCAGCCTTTTATGCTTGGGCAAATGTTTTTCTGTGTATAAATTTCTATTTTATGCATGTTTCGTTCACCTCAGATTTTCACTTTTACATATAGGGAAGATAACTTTTAGTATAGGGTGCCTCTGCAAATAGGCACATATATACATACGAGAGGCTGCTGAAAAGTTCTCAGCCCAACCAAAGAAGAGAATGATATGGAGCCATAAAACTTACAAGTTATGCCACACTTTTCTTGACAGTTTTCATTTCATTTCTTGTCATTGAAATGAAAAGTGTGGCATAACTTGTAAGTTTTATGGTTCCACATCATTCTCTTCTTGGTTGTGCTGAGAAATTTTCAGTGGTCCCTCATATTATGATGTCATAATGCCTCATTCCACCAATGCCTAAGAGCCAACCTCATCGGTGATGTCACAATGGCTTGGTTTCTCTATACTGTACTTGTGCCCATTAACTAGATGTATTTGCCTCATGGAAATGAAAAGTGTCAAGAGAAGTGTGGAATAACTTGTAAGTTTCATGGTTCCACATCATTCTCTTGGTTGGGCTGGGAACTTTTCAGTGGCCCCTCATATAGACTTAAGATATTTTTGTGCCAGTTATATATACAAGTTTGCTTAGACTTTTATGTTTTGAGACTGTATTTGATGCTTTTAATAAATACATTTTTAAATAAGGATAAAAACACATATAGACCTTTATTTTGGAAACATTGCCTCAAAAGTAGTAGCTGAGAAGATAAGGAATAATAGGTTATCTTTCATAAGCTACAAAAAAAATCGCAGAAAGAGGAGGGCAGGCAAAAATATCTGGAAAAGTTAAGAGAGGCTGGTCGAGTAGCCAGGAAAGCAAAGATGCAAATGGAAGAAAAAGACAGGGAGAAAAGACATTTTTAGATATATCAGTGATAGGAAGAGTGCAAAAGTGGCATTGTGAGGCTCAAAGGTGAAGGGGAAAAATATGTAGAAGCTGATAAAGAAAAGGCTGAATTGCTTAACAAATATTTCTGTTCTGTGTTCACGGCTAAAACACCGGGATTGGGACCACAGAAGACAAACGCGAATAGGGATGGAGGAGTGGTAGACCTGATCGATTTTCAGAGGGTTGTGTTCATGAAGAACTAGCTAAATTAAAGGCAGATAAAGCAATGCGGCCGGATGGTGTACATCTGAGGGTGCTGAAGGAACTTAGGGAAGTTCTGGTGGCTCTGCTGACTGACCTTTCCAATGCTTCTCTAGAGTCGAGAGTGGTACCAGAAGACTGGAGAAGGGCGGATGTGGTCCCTCTCTACAAAAGTGGAAGTAAGGAAGAAATAGGGAATTACAGGCCGGTAAGTCTGACTTCTGTGTTAAGCAAATGAATGGAAACACTTTTAAATCACAGAATGGTGAAGTTTCTGGAATCCAGTGGATTACAGGACCGGAGACAACATGCATTCACTAGAGATAGGTCTTGTCAGACAAATTTGATCAATTTCTTTGACTGGATGACCAGAGAATTGGATAGAGGATGTACGCTAGACGTGGTTTATTTAGATTTTAGCAAAGCCTTTGACAATGTTCCACATAGGCATCTAATAAATAAACTGAGTGCCCTCAGGATGAGTCCCAAAGTGATGGGTTAGGTCTGGAATGGGGTGAGTGGAAGGCGACAGAGGGTAGTGATCAATGTAGATCGCCCTGAGGAAAGGGAGGTTACCAGTTGTGTATCTCAAGGTTCTGTTCTTAGGCCTGTTCTTTTTAACATTTTTATAAGCGATATTGCTGAAGGGTTGTCAGGTAAGATTTGCCTCTTTGCATATGATACCAAAATTTGCAATAGAATAGACACCCCAGAAGGTGTGAATAACATGAAGAAAGACCTAGTGAAGCTTGAAGAATGGTCTAAAATTTGAAAGCTAAAATTTAATGCTAAGAAATGCAAGGTCATGCATTTGGGCTGCAAAAACCCAAGGGGACAGTACAGTTTAGGGGGTGAAGAACTTATGTGCACGACAGAAGAGCGGGACTTGGGTGTGATTGTATGGATGATTTTAAGGTGGCCAAACAGGTTGAAAAAGTGACAGCAAATGTTAGAAAGATGCTAGAGTGCATATGAAGAGGTATGGCCGGTAGGAAAAAGGAGGTAGTGATGTCCCTGTACTATTCTGGAGGCCAAACCTTCAAAAAGATATGAAAAGGATGGAGTTGGTCCGGAGGAAGGCTACTAAAATGGTGAGTGGTCTTCGTGATAAGGTGTATGAGAACAGAGTTAAAGATCTCAATCTGTATACTTTGGAGGAAAGGCGAGAGAGGGGAGATATGATAGAGACATTTAAGTACTTACATTGCATAAAAGTGCTTGAGTCGAGTTTCTTTCATTTGAAAGGAAGCTCTGGAATGAGAGGGCATAGGATGAAGTTAAGAGGTTCTGGAGTAATCTGAGGAAATACTTTTTTACAGAAAGGGTGGTAGATGCGTAGGACAATCTCCTAGAAGAGGTAGTGGAAACACAGACTGTGTTTAATTTCAAGAAAGCCTGGGATAGGCACATGAGATCTCTTATAGAGAGGAAGAGATATTGGTTACTGCGGATGGGCAAGACTGGATGGGCCATTTGGCCTTTGTCTGTCATCATGTTTCTATATTTATACCTGTATAACATGTACACATAAAAACAAAAGTATTTCCATCCTGGGATAGACTGAAGGTCCATAAAGTCCAGTATCCAGGTTCTAACAATGGCCAGTCCAGGTCACAAGTCCAGGCAAGACCCCATAAGAGCAAAATAGATTTTAGGTTGCTTATTTAGTCCATCTGAATAAAGGTTTATGGATTTTTTGGGGGGAAGGTTATCAAAACCATTTTTAAACCCTGCTAAGCTAATTGCTTTTACCATATTCCCAGAGTTTAATTACATGTTGAGTGAAGAAATATTTTCTATGGTTTCCTTTAAATTTACTTCTTTTAGTACCTCAGCATTTTTCAAATGCTGCCATTACTGTGCTCTGCTGATTATCATCTTCGACTCCATAGGGCTGTACAGCGCTTTCTGTGGGCGGGCAAATGTGCTCATATTTCTTATGCGACTCTTACAATGCCTCGGGTTAAGGGAGGATTGGGATTGCTTAATATGCATAATTTTGCTATTGCCTGCCAATTGCGTCATTTAAATGATTGGTATCGAGGGGCATCCTATTTTTCTTATACTCCTGTGGAGTTGGAACTCCTTGCTCCTTATACTGTCATTCTCTTTTGCATGCTTCTGATCAGTGTTTGCAATTTGTGTTGTCTAGTTACCCTGTTTACTATTCGGTTCATACAGCTTGGCAATGGACTTGTGCATATTTGAATCTTTCTTCAGTTAGCTCCCCTTTATTGACGATCTGGGGTAATCCACAATTCCGTTCTGGGATGGAGATGTCCCTGTTTGACTCTTGGTCAGATAAAGGGTTAGTCTACTTACACACAGTGTTCTTCAACCACCGGTCCATGGACCAGTGCCGGTCCACAGAAATTTCCTGCCGGTCCACAGGGCTAGCACATGCATCAGGCCCACAACAGTGTTCTTCAACCGCCGGTCAACGGTGCGATCGATGCGGCGTTATATTCGAGCCAGTTCTCTCTTCCTAACTGATTCAGTGCACAAAGCCACGGGAAGCGGCTCCTACGGGCATCCTGCGCCTGAACCGGAAGCCTTCTCTCTGACGTTGCAACGTCAGAGGGAAGGCTTCCAGATGAGGCATGGGACGTGCAAGGAGCAATTAGTACTATTATGGGGGCATGGTTTGGGGGTGGAGATTGGGTAGAGATGGGCGGGGTCTGGCCCACGACTTAGCCCCGTGTTCTTCAATCGCTGGTCCACAGAATAATTCTTTTATTTCTGCAGGTCCATAGGTGTAAAAAGGTTGAAAAACACTGACTTACACCATATACTCACCTCAGCTGGACAGATGCGTTCATACCAAAATTTGGACCAGAAGTTTGGGCTTCTGCCTAATGATGTATTCCCTTATTTGCAGTTGCAACATTATGCACACACCTTACCACCTGTTACCTTGACTAAGACCGTTTTTGACTCCTTGAAAGAAAGCTTATTGTTTGGAAGCACAGTCTATGATTCCATCATAAATTTTTGTTGGAAGAGACCCCTGGTTTTGATTTTGCTTCTTTGAGTGAGCATTGGTCTGTTGATTTGGGGACCCCTATTTCAGTAGAATTGCTACAAGGCACTTTGAAGTCTTTTAAGCAGTCTCGGGCTTCAATTCCCTCGATTGAATTGCAATATAAACTGCTTATGCATTATATATTGCATTTATATCTTAAGCCTTTAATTCTTTGCCCTCCCTTTTGTCTTTCCCCCTTTGTGTTTATTCTCTCTAAGAAAAAATTGTAACTTTTCCCTTTTCTCCTCCTGACTCATGTTGGTCCAACCTGTAAGTCTGATGTTATTTTTATTAGATGTTATGACTATGCTTTTTTAGAAATTGTACATCGCTTAGAAAATAGAATAAGCGATTCATCAAATACCAATAAACTTGAACTTTTACATTTCCCCTGCCAGGTCGTATCGTGCTGCTCTTCATCCAGACTCCTGTTGTTCTAAATGTGTGTGTGGGGGGGGGGGGGAGGGCTGAATGCAACTTTGGGGCATATGTTTTATTCTTGTCCAGTTGTTTTGCAATTTTGGAAGATTCTTCATCATCACATTGCTCAGCTTTGGAATACTCGTTGTTTGCCTCATCCAAATATGCTTTCCACTACTTCAACCTTGGCCCATCCTGCTCCGAGAGGCCTACGTACTTTTTTGAAGCGTGCATGATTGTTTGGAAAGAAATCTATTCTAGTAACACTGGCTGGATGCGCATCCTCCTACCTTGTGGCGATCTTTGATGATTTATCAATTGAAGATGGAACGTTGTGACATTCCTGAGACGGACTCCGTTAAGGGCCATCAATTACAACTTACTTGGGAGCCGTTATGGGCTTCTTTGACCGAGTATGCTCGTAGCCATGTATTGAATATTTGATTGTGCAGTTGTTATTTTCTGGTACTGTCTGTGACATTTGCTCTCCTGCTGCTCCATGCCTTTTTTTTTTTTCTTTTGGGGTGTGGGGAGGGGATGGTTTTTGAAAATGTGGTCATTGCTGTATTATTGTTCTTGTAGTTTTCGCTTGTGCTTTTGACCAATAAACAGTTTTGCACATAAATTTACTTCTTTGTAGCTTCATTGTGTGGTCCTAGTTCTTGTATTTTTTGAAAGCGTGAACAAGTGATTTAGGTCTGTCGATTCCACTCCACTCAATATTTTATAGACCTCTATATATCTCCTTTCATCCCTTTCTTTGCTAAGCCTCTTCAGCCTTTTCTCATAAGGAGATCCACACAGTGCCATAGCGAGGGAGGATAGCGCTGTGCCGTTCACCCCCCCCCCCCCCCACACACACACACCACTCTTCCCCACTGCTTGAGCGTCCCCACGTACCTCTTGTGTGAAGAAATATTTTCTACGGTTTGCTTTAAATCTACTACTTAGTAGATTCATCACATGCCTCCTAGTGCTAGTATTTTTGGAAAGAGTGAACAAGCGATTCACATCTACCCTTTCCGCTCCACTCATTATTTTATAGACCTCTATCATATCACCCCTGAGCCGTCTCTTTTCCAAGCTCTCCTCGTAGGGAAGTCATCCCAAACCTTTTGTCATTTTCGTCGCCCTTCTCTGTACCTTTCCTAATTCCGCTATATCTTGTTTGAGATACTACAACCAGAACTGAATACAGTATTCGAGATGTGGCCGTACCATAGATCACAGATACAAGGGCATTATAACATTTTCATCTTTGTTTTCCATTCCTCTCCTGATAATTGCTAACATTATTTGCTTTCTTAGTGGCCATTGCACATTGAGCTGAGGGTTTCAATGACACCTAGATCCTTTTCCTGGGCAGTGACTCCTAACTTAGAACCCAGCATCACATAGCTATAGTTCGGGTTCCTCTTTCCCACATGCATCACTTTGCACTTGCTCACATTAAACGTCATCTGCCATTTTCACGCCCAGTCTCACTAGGTCCTCTGGCAATTTTTCACAATCCTCTTGCTATTTAACAACTTTGTGTCATCAACAAATTTAATTATCTCATTAGTTATTCCCATCTCTAGATCATTGATAAATATTTAAAAAGCAGTGGTCTCAGCCAGGGCCGCCATCAGAAATTTCTGGGCCCCTTACTGAGCAATCCTATTGGGCCCCCCACGCACCCCTTCCCCCCCCCGACGCCCCTCCCCTTCTTCCATGGGCCGAATACACACATACTTTTCTGCTAATGCTCCACCTAAGCCAGTCCCGTAAAATCTTCTCACGTCCATTGGGTGATTTGGCATAGAGGAGATATTCATAAAAAGAACATCCGTCAAGATCTATACTCATAGACTGTGCCATTTGCTTTAAATCATATTCCATCATTAATCCAAATTGCACAATTCTTTCTCTGTCTTTGTCCTGAATGGCATCTGGCCACATTGCTGGATCCTTCCAGTCAACAAATTTATGAGCAGGCGCGGAGAACGCATTTTTAAACAAATGTAGTTTATCCTTGTACTCCTTATGTAATTTTAATCATCTATGGATATGTTTGTATGTTTATTGTTCAAATGGTTTTATTTATTTCCCCAAATTTATTTTTGTTATACGCATTGAAAATATTTGATATTGCGTTTAAATCAAAATCTCAATAAACTTGAAACTTGAAACGAGTGCCCGTGAGATTGTGGGAGGGTTAAATACTCAAAACTTAGAAGAATAACAATTTACTTAAAGTTTTTGCTACGCCAGTTTTCTGGTATCTTTACATACAGTGGCGTACGTAGCATATGTAACACCCGGGGCCCATCATTATTTGGCACCCCCCCCCCATCTGAAAGAAAAAACATGATTTTTAGTAACAAACCACACGTCACACATGAGTACCTAGGAAAAGGCAGCATCTTACATATTGTAGTGAACAGTACATCAATACACCCATTGTAAAACTAAACAAGCCAGACCAGCACAGATCAATCCTACACCGTCAATCCTAACAGAAAACCATGTCTTTCGAACACACAGAACACAGAAAACACCTTCGCCTAGTATGGAATATGTCATCACAAACTAACCCCTCACTCTTTTACAAAACTGTAGTGTGGATTTTAGCCATAGTGGTAACAGAATTCTGAACATCAGAGCTGCTACCACCACGGCTGGCGCTAAAAAATGCTCCACAGTTTTGTAAAAGGGGGGATAAAATAGAAATACACAGTTTCAACGCTGTAGCTCAGAGATGCCCAAACTTTTTGAGCTTGTGAGCTACTTTAAAATGACCAAGTCAAAATAATCTACCAACAATAAAATTAAAAAACACAAAGCACACTATACGCTGAGAAAATGTTAATTATCATTCCTATTCTGGGTTTTTTTCAAAGAGGTCAAGGCAGATGACTCTATGCATTGTCACCTCAGTAACAACCATACAAAAATAGACAAATATACCCTCCATCCTTTTTATTAAACCACAATAGCAGTTTTTAGCGCAGGGAGCTGCGCTGAATGCCCAGCGCTGCTCTTGACGCTCATAGGCTCCCTGCGCTAAAAACCACTATTGCGGTTTAGTAAAAGGGGACCATATTGTAAAATATAGACAGCAGATATAAATTCAGAACTGTGCATAGTAAGTGAAGGGAAGTTTTTATCTCTGGGAATTTACCCAGTTAACTATTAAGTTATTTGGGCAAATTCCTTTGAAAACTGTGGCCTCCACTTTGCTAAATTTAAAATAAAATCATTTTTCCTACCTTGTCTGGTGATTTCATGAGTCTCTGGTTGCACTTTCTTCTTCTGACTGTGCATCCAATCTTTCTTCCCTTCTATCAGCCTGTATGCTTTCTCTCCTCCACACCTCATTCCCTCCCCCAACTTTTTCTTCCTCTCTCCCTGGCCTTTCTTTCTTTTTTTCTGTTTCTCTTCTTTCCTTCTGTTTCCCTGCCTGCCCCCTTTCTTTCTTTCTCCCTGCCGTTCCCCAAGCCACTGCCACTGCCGCTGCCATCGGGGAACAGGACCCACCAATGGATAACAGGCCCCAAAGCTGACGCCAATGCATGCTCTCCCTGCTTCGGGCCGATCAGTCTTCCTCTCCCCGACGTCAATTCTGCCGTCGGAGAGGAAGTTCCGCCCAGCCAGGCAGCGATTGGCTGGCCCGAACTTCCTCTCTGACTGCAGAATTGACGTCGGGGAGAGGAAGACTGATCGGCCCGATAGATTAGATCGCCAAGACAAAGTGAGTCCTGGGTGATCGACTCACTTTGCCTTGGCGAGCTACTGGCGCCCCTGCCTTAGAACACTGCCTAGGACCCTGGGGGAGCCCGGGCCCCCTGTCAGCTCCGGGCCCCTGAATGCAGGACTGGTAGTACTGCCCTGATGGCGGCCCTGGTCTCAGCACAGACCCCTGAGGAACCCCACTATTTACTCTTCTCCATTGAGAATATTGACCATTTAAACCTACTCTGTTTTCTGTCTTTCAACCAGCTCTTAATCCATAAAAGGACATTATCTCCTATCTTATGACTGTCTAATTTCCTCAGAAGTCTTTCATAAGGTACTTTGTCAAATGCCTTTTGAAAATCCAAATACACAATATCAAGCAGCTCACTTTTATCCACATGCTCATTTGCCCCTTCAAAGAAATGCAGATTGGTAAGGCAAAATTTCTTTTGACTAAATCCATGTTGGCTTTCTTTCATTAATCTATGCTTATATATATGTTCTGCATGCTGGTTTGATATATACTCTCTTTCATACTCGCATTATATATTTGAAGTGCAAGACATTAATTTAATATTGATATATATATGTTCTGTCATTTTGCCTGGCACCAACATCAGACTCACCAGTTTATAATTTCGTGGATCACCTCTGGAACTCTTTTTAAAAATCAGTGTCACGTTGGCCACCCTCCAGTTTTCTAGTACTATGCTGGATTTTTAAGAAAAATTACTAAGCAATGGATGTAAAACCCAGCTATCTCAATCTGTCCTTTTTCTGGAGCCATATGGTAACCCTATCTAGAGAGCATGTCACATGGGGCACGTTTCTGAAAAGATGACAAATTACTTAGTTCCATGCTGGAGATTTTGGGACAGTCCTTGAATTTCTGACCACTAGATCCTGGTGCATCATGGGACTTGAAGTCCTGATTTCAATGGGCAGGATCAGGCACTACAAACCTCATATTGCTTTGTAAGGTAGATTCAAAACCAGGACTGTCCCAAAATCTCCAGCCTCAAACTGGGTAACTAGGCATCGCTGATTTACGACTCGAGATGATCCTAACAATGCTTATGTTCCTATGTTCTCTTAAAAGCAGCACAGAGCAAGGTCTACAATATCTTTTTCACCTGTTTTCGGAGCAGGGGAACCTGGTCACATTTGCCGAGCTGCAACGGACTTTTGACCTACAGGCTAATGATCTCTTCGTCTATTACCAGATCCGTCACTATGTTCAGTCCCTCCCAGTGGCTGCCCTTACTGAAGTCTGCAGGGAGGCGCTTTCAGAACTCTTCAGCCTTTCAGCCCAACAGAGGATTCCTCTACGATTTCATATTGTGGGGATCAGGGATTGCCAACCAAGTACGAATCTGGATATATTAGCGACAGCGTGGGCTGAGGACTTGCATTGCCAGTTGACTGCTCAACAGTTACAACGGGTCCTGAAGAACATTCAGAAGGTGTCACCCAATATTACTCACTGGGAAATGCAATTGAAAATTGTTCTTAGACTTTACATTCCACCGGAACGTGCAGCCCGGATGGGAATTACTGCGTCGCATTCTTGCCCGAAATGCAATCAGGCTCACGCATCTTTGAGTCACATGTTTTGGGCCTGCCCCACAATCCAACAGTTTTGGAGACATCTTGGCCTATATACCACATCGCTTTGGGGAAGGCGATGGCTTCCGCAACCGAGGGCGTTATTTGGATCTTATAATATAGCCTCGCCCAAACCCAGGGGAATGTCAGCATTTATCTCCAGAGCCCTTTTGATGGGAAAAAAAGCCATCCTCACCAACTGGCTCTCCCGTGATCCCCTGTCATATGCACAATGGAGATCCCTAATGATAGTGTACGCAAAACTGGAGAGACGCATGGTAGGAGACTTGACTCTTGGCCCGGGTCGCTAATTTTGTCAGGTGTGGGAGCACTTCTGGCAGGACCTCACACCGCGTGCTCGCAGTAGACTTTTGAATCTTTAAGATTTTAATCCCACTCTCAGCTGTTGGACTGGCCATGGATTCTTGGGGAGGGGGGGGGGAGGAGGGGGATGGGAGGGGAACTGATTATATTGTTGAAAATGTTATTTCCTGACTGGTACTACTGTTTGTATTTGCTTCTTACTGCTGGAATAATAAAAATCATTTAAACATAAAAAGAAGCACAGAGACGTAAAAAAAAAAAAAAAAACAAGAACAAGAGGTTCAACCACTATACTGGTTTCCCTTGTGGGTAAACTGAAAGTTTTGCCTAAGAGCGCAACCTTATGGGCCTCACAAAGCATGCAGTTCCCCTTATCACTTGGCATGAGGCTGCATTTTGATTCAAAAGAAAAATGTTGCGCTCCAAGGAGCAGCTATGTTTTCTCAACAGCTCACATCATTTAGAGGATTTTAGTCCACTATAGGGTGTTTGAGTTTTGTAGAATTCAAGTAGCTCAGTAGAAAGCGTCCTTAAAGAGCCAGCTTTTTAAGAGACCTTTGAACTTACTAAGTGATTTTTCTTCCCTAATATGAATTGGAAGCGAGTAAATGAATCTTAGTGAGGGGACTGAGAGGAGAGATTTCTCCTCAGATCTTAAAGATCTTGCTGGAACGTAAGGGATTAGAAGTCTTTCTAAAAATGCAGGAGCTTTATTAACGTTTTGTATGTAAGTAATGCTATTTTGTACGTAATTCTATAGTTTACGGGTAACCAATATGCTTCTTTTAATAGGAGAGTGACGATCAAATTTTTTCTTTTTGGTAATTATTTTTATTGTGGTATTTTGTAGTATTTGTAATCTGCTTATTTTTTTTAAGAACATAAGAATCGCCTCTGCCGAGTCAGACCACAGGTCCATCATGCCCAGCAGTCCGCTCCCGCGGCGGCTCCCTAGGTCAATGACCTGTAAGTGATCTATTACTCTAAAGCATTTGTACTGTGTAGTACCCTTCTAATTATACCCTTCAATCCCCTTTTCCTTCAGGAATTTGTCCAGTCCCATTTTTAAACCTAACATCGTACTCTGCTTTACTACCTCCTCCGGAAGTGCATTCCAGGTGTCCACCACCCTCTGAGTGAAGAAGAACTTCCTGGCATTTGTTCTGAATCTGTCTCCCTTCAATTTTTCCGAATGCCCTCTAGTTTTTGTTGCCCCTGCCAGTCTGAAGAATCTGTCCCTCTCTACCTTCTCTATACCTTTCATGATCTTGTAAGTTTTTGTAATGTTATTCCCTTGTACAAGGCATTACAGTAGTCTATTTTTGATATGACTAACATGCATGAAGTTGACAGTGTTGCTCAAAGTACTTAAGTAAAAATTAATGTATTTTTTAATAAGTAAAAGTACAATGAAGAATATTGTACATTAAAAAATTTATTTAAGTAAAAAAATATTGTCAGATATACCCCCAACTCCTTTTTAGTAAGCCATGGGAGAGGTCTGTACCATACTGTTGCCCATGGCACTAAATGCTCCGACGCTGCTCCCATGCTCTTAAGAATTCTATGAGTGTCAGAACAGTGTCAGAGCATTTAGCGCTCCGGGCCACTGTAGAAACCTCTACGGTAGCCTAGAAAAAGGACAGATAAGAACATAAGAATAGCCTTACTGGGTCAGACCAATGGCCTATCAAGCCCAATAGCCCGTTCTCACAGTGGCCAATGCAGGTCCCTAGTACCTGGCCAAAACCTAAGGAGTAGCAAGATTCCAGCATCTCAAAGAATAGCAAGATTCCGGAACCACAATGAGAGCAACATTCCAGAGCTGACATTGTGATGTCATAATGCCTCATTCCACAGTGCCTCAGAGCCAACCTCATCAGTGATGTTACAATGGCTTGATTGCCCTATACTTGGCACACATAAGAGCATAAGGACAGCTATACAGGGTCAGACCAATGGTCCATCAAGCCCAGTAGCCCGTTCTCACAGTGGCCAGTCCAGGTCACTTGTACCTGGACCATACTTTCAATTTCCCTTTAAGAAAGTCTTCTAACTGGACTGGTTCAAAAAGATATACTTATCACTTCCATACCAGCCTAAGCATTTGAATGGAAATTTAAGAAAGAATGTAGCTCCAGCTGCTACCACCTTAGGTTTCAGCTGGAGAAATTGCTTTCTTTTATACTGAGTTTGTCTAGAGACATCTGGAAAATTGTCACACGTTGACCACAAAACAGGTCTTGTTTTTTCAAAAAATATAATTTCAAAATAGCCTGTTTTTCCATCTCTGTTTTGAAAACTACTAATAAAGTTGATCGTTTATCAATTATATCCTTAGAGGATTCAAGAAATTGTGATAAATTCAAACTATCAGGTGAGACAAGTTTATCCATCTCACCTTCTTCAAGTATTTTTTTAGACACTCTTGGAATGTAATAGAGGTTATCTAATTCAAGGTTATCCACTTTAGTATAATGCAATATATCCCTCAAATACATTTTCAAGAGTTCCAAAGAAGACAAATAATGTGTCAAGGGAAAATTTAGTAAACGAAGGTTTTTAGCTCTTAGAGAATTCTCTAATTTTTCTAACTTAGTATGAATCAACATACCATCTTTAATGTTAGAAACAGCATTTACTTGTAAAGTGTTCACAGCTTGATCTAATTTTTTTCCTGTTTCACTCTGATTAACATCAAATTTTTTAATTTTAACTGTAACATCTAAAGAAAATTGACATAATTTCAAAACAGTTTTTTGTAATGTTGACTCTATTCTGTTAATGCTTAGCCATACATCGTTTAGAGTGATCTCTTTGTCCTTAAGAAGGACTTCAGAGCAATGCCCCATGTCCATCTGCACAGGGGTTAGCTCTTTGTGTCCTTCTAAGGATAAGTCCTCCAGTCCAGAAGATAATAATATTTGTTGGGAAGAAGATATTCCCTCCTCCACTGGTGGGAGTCTTCCTTCCCTAAAGAATATGGTGGTTGAAGGGGTGGTGTAGGTTCTTCAGAGGATAGTGAAGCTGTTAGAGTATCTAAATTTACCTGATCTTCCCCTTGCAGCAACACAGGGGCCATAAGATGGCGATCCATCGGACCCTTCATCAAAACTAGTGGAACTACTTTGGTCTTTCTCTTGCCCATATTGATAAATTTCGATACTCCCTGTTCCCTGCTCCCCTTAGGCTCCGAAGGGGCGCAAAGGGGCAGGCCCCTTTGGCCACGCTCCTTTGGCTCACGACCCAAGGCTCGCGCCCGCGGCTAACTGGCAATTTAAAGATCCTTGCAGGACCCTCTCAGCTGGCTGGATTATAAGCTGCGGGACTGCCTGTCCTGATGTTGAAAAGTGCTTCTCAGTACTGGCGGCAAGTTCCCTCCGCGGCTAGCTGGCAATTTAAAGATCCTTGCAGGACCCTCTCAGCTGGCTGGATGGTAAGCTGCAGGACTGCCTGTCCCGATGTTGAAAAGTGCTTCTCAGCACTGGCGGCCATATGAGTTATTATTAAACCAGCATGGCTAAAAAAAGTGTTCAACAACTGCACTGGGAAAAAGTGGATTGCTCAGTCTGAGTCAAATGTTTCTTCAAAACAGGCCAGGCTTCAGTATTACTGATGTCTTTTGACTCACTCTGCAGATATTGATCAAGGGAATCTCTGACTTCCATATAACGAAGAATACTTTATCATCACCATTATCATTATCATCTACATTAGAAGCAGTCTTTGAGAACTGATGCAAGAATTTCAAACGTGTGGGAACCCTTCAGTCTTGGGGCCAGACATGCAGGCTTCCTCTCTAAAGGCTATCAATACAGTAGACAGTCACCCCAATGCAAAATGTTCTTTGGGATGACCAGCATCTGTCGTGGTAGAGACATGTCTGATCAAAAAGAATTGCCACCAGTTTCAGCTTCATTTCCACTTCAAAGCGACCCAACTCATCAGTGTTCTGTTTGGCTGGAGACCAATAACCAGTCCAGCCTTCACAGGCAACTCCACTGTGCTTATTGGCTATATTCACTGAACTGCAAAATTTAAGACAAAACGATCCATTGTTTTGCATGACAAGGTTTGCAATAGCAAATTCATGTTACGGATTTTGCTGTTTACTGAGGCATCGTCATTTACATCTTGCTTCTGCTTTTACGGTTAACTGCAAGAATTGGATGCATCTAGGTAA
Source organism: Geotrypetes seraphini (assembly GCF_902459505.1). NCBI lineage: Eukaryota > Metazoa > Chordata > Amphibia > Gymnophiona > Dermophiidae > Geotrypetes > Geotrypetes seraphini. The sequence continues at coordinate 388,200,873 of NC_047086.1, read as the reverse complement.
AAGTAGTGAAAACTGGTGAATATATTACTTCAGTAAAAGTAAAAACATTATCCTTAATGATAACGTTTGTTATGGGTCATACAGTGCTGATTTCATGAGGTAGCCTCAGGGACTGCTTTGAGAGGTTAAGTTCAAGACTAGCACTAGCCAAAAAAGTCTCCTCCTCCCCCCCCCCCCCCCCCCCCTGGAACTGAGTAACTCAGAAATTCTAGTCTTAGCGGATTCAGTTCTCTACATCACATAAAATCTTTTGTTCTTGCAAAATCACATTAGCAAGATTTCTTTTCCCCCTGCAGCTCACATAAATTTGCCTTTGCCTTCCCTAAAACACGCCTTTTCTGTAGAGCAGAAAAATGCTGATTTAGTAGTTTTGATTGATCTCAACCAAGAAAAGGTGAACTAAAAAAAAAAAAAGAGCATTCTCATTTATGACTGGGAGATAATTTACCTTTAAATCAGCAAACCTTTGGGCAGCTTCTTAAGCATGAACTGAGTTTCAAAGAATGTTGAAATCAGCCATCAATGCCTCTTTCACAAGCTTGCATCCCTCAGGGCAGAAGGGATAATGCCACGATGGGTAGTAATTCTTTAAGCAGCTGGCCACAGACTGAGGCTTGTCTGTTTCTTCATTTCTTTGCAAACAGCAGGTCAATTAACCCCTTGTGAGCTCTGGATTTTCATATTTTTTTCCTCTGGAGTTGGAAAACAGTAATATAGAATCCCTCTAAACCAGGGGTCCCCAAAGTCCCTCCTTGAAGGCCGAATCCAGTCGGGTTTTCAGGATTTCCCCAATGAATATGCATTGAAAGCAGTGCATGCACAAAGATCTCATGCATATTCATTGGGGAAATCCTGAAAACCCGACTGGATTCGGCCCTCAAGGAGGGACTTTGGGGACCCCTGCTCTAAACTATGTACCTAGAGCAGGGGTGTCAAAGTCCCTCTTCAAGGGCCGCAATCCATTTGGGTTTTCAGGATTTCCCCAATGAATATGTATGAGATGGATTTGCATGCACTGTCTCCTTGAGATGCAAATCTATCTCATGCATATTCATGGTGGATATCCTGAAAGCCTGACTCCGTCTCTCGAGGACCGGAATTGCCTACCCCTGACCTAGTAAAAGGGGCCCTATATCAGGGATCTCAAAGTCCCTCCTTGAGGGCCGCAATCCAGTCGGGTTTTCAGGATTTCCCCAATGAATATGCCTGAGATCTATGTGCATGCACTGCTTTCAATGCATATTCATGGGGGAAATCCTGAAAACCCAACTGGATTGCGGCCCTCGAGGAGGGACTTTGACACCCCTGACCTACAGTGTAGAATATTAATCTCTCTCTTACCCTCCATGAAATTACATAGGGCTCCTTTTACTAAGCTGCGATAGCGTTTTTAGCACGCGCAGAATTGCTGCGTGCGCTAAACCCGCGCTACACGGCTAGAACTTAACGCTAGCTCAATGCTGACGTTAGCCTCTAGCATACGGGGCAATTTAGCGCATGTAAAGCGCGCGCTAAAACCGCTATTGCAGCTTAGTAAAAGGAGCCCATAGTGTCACACTAAAAAACAAATAGAAGAAAATATTTTTCACTCAATATATACCCCCCCCCCCCTTTTACTAAACTGCAATAGCGGTTTTTAGCATAGGCCAATGTGCTGAATGCTCTGCTCAGAGTGTTCCGGTTGGGAGCAGCACAGAGAATTCTGCGCTAAAAAACGCTATCACGGGTTTTTTTTTTAAAAGTGTGTGTGTGTGGGGGGGGGGGGGATAGTTAAGCTCTGAAATTGCCACAGCAAGTGGTAAAAGCAATTAATGCAGCTGGGTTTAAACAAGGTTTGGACAAGACTAGTTCCTAGAGAAAAAGTTCATCAACTGTGATTAAGTTAGACCCGGAGAAAGCCACTGCTTATTCCTGGGATTTCTGGCATGGAATCTTCTCATTTTTTAGAACTCTGCCAGGTACTTGGGACCTGGACTGGTCACCGTTGGAAACAGAATCCTGAGCTAGATGGACCTTTAGTCTGACCCAGCAGGCCAACTCTTATGAGAACACATCACCCCTTTCTATCATAAACTCCATTGGCTGCCATTTGAATCCAGAGTTCTTGCTTCTGTTGTAAAATAACATTCGATATGCTTCCGAGTTACCTAAACTCTCATTTTAATCTGAGTTATACAAACAAGAGTTCTCGAAGATTGCATCTGTTCGCCTATCCCTCAGTTAAATTTTGCCAGTATAAAAGGTTTTGTGACCAAATCTTTGCCTTTCATAAGAACATAAGCAATGCCTCTGCTGGGTCAGACCAGAGGTCCATCACGCCCAGCAGTCCGCTCACGCGGCGGCCCATCAGGTCCAGGACCTGTGTAGTAGTTCTCTATCTATACCCTTCAATCTCCTTTTCCTTCAGAAAATCATCCAATCCCTTCTTGAACCCCAATACCGTACTCTGTCCTATCACACCCTCTGGAAGCGCGTTCCAGGTGTCCACCACCCTTTGGGTGAAGAAGAACTTCCTAGCATTGGTTCTGAATCTGTCCCCTCTCGTTCTTGTAGTTTTTGAAAGTATGAAGAATCTGTCCCTCTCCACTTTCTCTATACCCTTCAATCCCCTTTTCCTTCAGAAAATCATCCAATCCCTTCTTGAACCCCAATATCGTACTCTGTCCTATCACACTCTCTGGAAGCGCGTTCCAGGTGTCCACCACCCTTTGGGTGAAGAAGAACTTCCTAGCATTGGTTCTGAATCTGTCCCCTCTTGTTCTTGTAGTTTTTGAAAGTATGAAGAATCTGTCCCTCTCTACTTTCTCTATACCCTTCAATCCCCTTTTCCTTCAGAAAATCATCCAATCCCTTCTTGAACCCCAATATCGTACTCTGTCCTATCACACTCTCTGGAAGCGCGTTCCAGGTGTCCACCACCCTTTGGGTGAAGAAGAACTTCCTAGCATTGGTTCTGAATCTGTCCCCTCTCGTTCTTGTAGTTTTCAAAAGTATGAAGAATCTGTCCCTCTCCACTTTCTCTATACCCTTCAATCCCCTTTTCCTTCAGAAAATCATCCAATCTCTTGAACCCCAATATCGTACTTTATCCTATCACACTCTCTGGAAGCGCGTTCCAGGTGTCTACCACCTTTTGGGTGAAGAAGAACTTCCTAGCATTGGTTCTGAATCTGTCCCCTCTCGTTCTTGTAGTTTTCGAAAGTATGAAGAATCTGTCCCTCTCCACTTTCTCTATGCCCTTCATGATCTTGTAAGTCTCTATCATGTCCCCTCTAAATATTTGGCTTGACCGGTGTGTGTTAGAGGCCTCTTCTTATCTGGATTTTAGAAAACAGATAAAAACCCTACTATATAACAGGCTATGGCCTTAATACTTTTTTTATATCTTTTGCTATTTAAAATTCTCCGCATTCTTTTATATTGCATTTTATAATTTATGCATTTCTTTTTAGTGGCTTTTAATTGCTGTTTTTTAAAATAATTTTACTGCTTGTATCTTATCCAATTGTTGTGAACCGCTTAGAACTCCTGGGTTTGGTGGTATATACAATTAAATTTATTATTATGTTCCTCCCAAAACTTCTCTTAGTCTCATTTTGGAGCTTTACTTATTTTTCAAAGACTCCAGATAAAGGACAGAACATGAAAGTGACTTCAAAAATTCAGGGGGCTTGGTACTATTAGTAACTATCTCTGAGACAAGGTGATTAAAGTCACCAGAAACAAAAAAAAAAAAATGAGGCTTTAATGGATTATGTTAGAGCAAACAATTTCTAATAACAGCAGTCCAAAACCCATCCTTATATGTGAAAAATTTTAAAAGTTACAACATAACTTTTTGCGGACTTGGCATGAAAAATCACCCAGTCTCGAAACATTTTGGATCTCCTACTTTACCCCTTCTTTTGCGAACGCGTGTAGCGTTGGTTTTAGTGCCGGCAGCTGCAGTAAAACCTGCGCTATGCTTTCGTAAAAGAGGGGGTTAGTCACCTTTTCCCCAAAATGATCACCTTTTAACTTTACAAAAACACAATATGACAAATTATAGACTCAGTTTATTACCTCACAGCAGTACTTGGATATCTACTCAGATAACTTATTGTCACTTACCTTAATAACTAGGGATGGACAGTCATTTACAACAGAAGAAATATCAACATTTTTTATGCTGTTGTCTGTCATTGGCAAATGAAAGTGGGATTGTTTTGTTTGCCAACAACATGTTGGCAAATTAAAGCCACTCCTTCATACATGCATAATTCCTGGTTCTACCTTCTGGCCCCACCTCTTCGTAGCCCCTTGTCGCAATTTTGGCATCCCCCCCCCTTTCAGGCCTATCTTAAGAATTGGGGGACCAGCAGCCAAAGTTAGGGTAAGAGTGATGCCCACTTGCTCCTGCTTATAATCTTGACAACCTTCAATATGGAGTCAGTCCCAAGGAAGGCTACTAAAATGTTGAGTGGTCTTCATCATAAGGCATATGGAGACAAACTTAAAGATCTCAATTACCACAATCATATCAGCTCATTGACCAAAAACTGTTTCTATAAACTCCATCTAATTCATTCTAGAACCTCTGTTCTAGAACCTGCTTCTATTCAAACTTTAATTCATTTGCTGATCATCTCACACATAGACTACTGCAATTCTCTATACCATGGAATAACTCAAAATGAAATTCATCGACTGCAACTGATTCAAAATACCGCAATTAAACTCATCTAGAAAACCCAAAAATATGACCGTGTCACCCTGCTTCTTCGAGAATCACATTGGTTGCCAGTCTCACATAGAACTTACAAAATTCCCCTACTTGTTTTCTTTTTTTTTTTTTTTTTTTAATTCTTTATTAATTTTCAAACCAAATACAAAGTGCCAAGAGTATACAATCAATTAATACATTAAACAGCATTTTTATCTAAACAAATAGTAATACAAAGTATATTTCCCCTCCCTCTCCCTCCCACCCTCCCTGGATGTGTGTAAAAAAATCAATTAGGAATTAAAGGTGTGTTCTATTAATCAATTTTAACAAATTATGCTAATGGACCCCCAAGTTTCTTTAAAATTTTTTATTATACCCCCGTCATAAGAAGGAGTCTGTTTTTTGGGTTTTTTTCATCAATTGGACTCTTAGGTTGCAATAAAAGTCCCAAATAACACAATGTCATACGACGTTGGGATAGAGGCTTCCAATATCCTATTAATTTTACCCCAAATAGACTTCCAAATGTTGAGTATCAAGAGACAATAAAACAACATATGATCCAGTGTCCCTACTTCAAGATGACAGTGCCAGCATTTATTTGATTTTGAACTGTCCAACTTTTGTAAACGAACAGGGGTCCAAAAAATTCTATATAAGAAAATAAAAACAAGTTTGTCTCATAGATGCTGATGCTGTAATCTCATCCTCCAAGTCCAAATCCGTGGCCATTGAGTAGTAGAAATCTGCTGCTTTATCTCAATGCTCCAAATGTCTTTTAAGCTTGTTTTTGGCTTTTTATTTCAAGTTTCAAGTTTATTCAATCTTTTGATGGATCGCCTATAAAAATTTAAATATTCAGATATTAATTTGTACCACTTGGCAGCCTGATGCTCTTGCAAATCTGTCTGGAAACATAGGCCCGGCAAGCTATACTGATTTTTTAAGGTGCGCCACTCAGGGAACCCTTTCTGAATGGCCTGTTTCAATTGCAACCATTTATATCCTTAAAATTTTGAAATGCCAAATGATTGTTGCAATTGTAATAAATTCACCATTTTCCCATTTTGAATTACACCATCTAGCGTTCGTATGCCTGCCTACAACCAATGTTTCCAGAGGATTTTAGACTTGCTGATTTTTATCTTGGAGTTTAACCGTAGGGATTGACACGTGGATTGTTGCATTGGAGTAGAAGTAAATTATTAATAAATTTTAATGTATTCCAGGTGGAAAGAAGAATGCTACTTGTTTTCAAAATTAAATTCTCCCACTCACCTGCCTTCTTAGATAAATATCTTATCTCACATACTCCTTCCAGGGCCCTCAGATCTTTCAATCAGAACTTACTGACGGTCAAAGACCTCTGTTATACCAGAAAAATTATCTTTTCTGCCACAGCCCCTTCCCTCTGGAATGCAATGCCATCACATCTCCGCCGTGAAAACTCTCTAACCAAATTTAAAACTAACCGCAAAACATTTCTGTTCAAAGACGCATACCAAAATTGCAGTTAAGAATCCTTTTCCAGGAAAAAGATTTGTATTCCTTTCCGCCTGTATTTTTCTCCCCCTCTTCCTTTCCTCTTATTTTTATTTTTTGATGTAATTAAAATCTCCCCCCAGCTCCTTCTGTATCTAACATGTTCAAACTTTGTCCCTGTCTAGGCTACAACCTGCCCTATTTTTTTTTTTTATAAATTTTTAATATTGTAAAACAGCCAGACACCTGTGATGGTAGGTATACCAAATTATGAATAAACTTGATATGATAGAAATATTAAAATACCTATATGGCGTAAATGCGCATGAGTCGAGTTTCTTTCATTTGAAAGGATGCTCTGGAATGAGAGGACACAGGATGAAGAGGCGACAGGCACATGGGCAGCAGGTTCGTAATGCTGCTCACGCCAGGGAAAATGAAAGAGGTGCGATGTAAGGAAGGGTCAGGAAGGAGCAGGGAGACGGAGAGGAGGATGTGTCCCTGCGCCCCTTACAAAGACCACACCTGGGGCACCCCTCCCTTACTACGCCACTGGTTACAAGTCCTGGATGGGTTTCAGGTGGCTACTAGTCCACCAGGCATTTTTCTATAAGCTCTGCCTCCCTCAGTAGCAGGGAATCCAGAACTGGTATTCCTCACCCAGCACAAAGACAGAAGATTGCAGTGAAAAAATCCAAACGCATCACCCCATATTACAGAAAACTCCACTGGCTACCCATTGAGGCCACAATAATCTTCAAATTCGGCTGCCTCTGCTACAAGACACTCTTAAGCACTGCTCCCATCTACCTCCTGAAACACGTCATCCTACAGCAGTGGTTCCCAACCCTGTCCTGGAGGAACACCAGGCCAATTGGGTTTTCAGGCTAGCCCTAATGAATATGCATGAAGCAAATTTGCATGCCTATCACTTCCATCATATGCAAATCTCTCTCATGCATATTCATTAGGGCTAGCCTGAAAACCCGATTGGCCTGGTGTTCCTCCAGGACAGGGTTGGGAATCACTGTCCTACAGGACAAACTCCGCTTCCCACGCAGAATCCTCCTGTTTACATTCCCCTCCCCCAAAGGACGCCAATTCAAAATATTTCCTCAACAGGACTCTCGCTTTCCAAGCAGGGATACAGAACAACAACCTAAGCCAGGGGTGGGCAACTCCGGTCCTCAAGGGCTGGAATCCAGTCGGGTTTTCAGGATTTCCGCCATGAATATGCATTGAAAGCAGTGCATGCAAATAGATCTCATGCATATTCTTTGGGGAAATCCTGAAAACCCGACTGGATTCCGGCCCTCGAGGACCGGAATTGCCCACCCCTGCCCTAAGCGACCTAATCCTGAACTCACTAACATACCACACATTCAATAAAAACACACTTATTCGACAAATTTATCTGAACCTCCAAAATAGCTCAACACCTACCTCTTCCTACACATTCTCCTCCCCCCCACTCCCTATGCTGCCCAACCACATAACCGCACAATTACCCCTTCCCAATTCCAACCAATGTTAACTCACTGTTATCAGCGCCTCTTGTTGTACACCGTCTTGAACTGAAAGATATGACGGGATATAAATAAAACTATTATTATTATTCTGCTACACCGGAATACAATGGCTTTTGATATTTACTGCAAGGCCATTATTCAGTTTCCATAATAATGAATTGTATCGCATGCATTTGTATGCAATGCAACTCATTATTTTCACCTTACCTTGCATCTAATTACCGCCAATTAATATGCATTACCAGCAAATAACATGTCGAAACTGGTGGATACCAGCTATTGTAGTCACACTGCTTAGTAAACAGACTCCATAGAAATAAAGAAGAATGAACCATTTCATGGCCTTTTGTCAGGGGCGGGTGGGTCAGGACACACCCAGCCAGTTGGGTTTCCAGGATATCCATAATTAGTGGGTATGCAGATCTGGCTCATGCATATTCATGGTGGGTATCCTGATAACCTGACTGCCTGGTTGCTGTCTCGAGAGCTAGAAGTGCTGCTGCTGCGGGCATGTCACGAGAAAAAAGTCTAAGCGCATTTCGTGATCATTTGCCTGTCACACATTATTTACTTTTTGTAATTTTTTTCTAGGGCTGAATTTCAATTAAAATTTTAATCACAACCCCCCCTCCCCCCTTTTTTATCAAGCAGCGCTGCCGAGTCCTGGCCAAAAGCCTCTGCGCATTAGCTGCGCATTGATGTGTAATTTATACTGGCTAAAACCAGTCTCTTTTATTTTATTTTTTTATTTTAATAACTTCTATACCATTTTAAACCAAAATGGTTTACGGAACTGTTACATATATAAAATTTTAAAATAAATTAAGACAAATTTTAAAGCAAATAAAAAAGAAGTATTCAATTCTTTTAGAAAATCAGCAAGCAAAGGTCACATACTTAAAGGAACGCGTTTACAAATAATTGTGTTTTAAGTAACTTTCTAAATGCCCCCCCCCCCCATTTCAAATTGGCCCTACAAGAGACTTCCTAAATTTTACTCCAGCACATGAGGTCATTGCATTGGTTTCTACATATTTTGGGTTGACATTTGTCTTCAACAGCGCAGTTTTCAGAACGCAATGATCTTACTGGTTGATAACTAGACATTTTGGGGTCCTTTTAATAAGGCGTGCTGGCCGTTTTAGCGCGCGCTAAACGCTAACACATCCATTATATCCTATGGACGCGTTAGCGTTTAGCACGCGCTAATATATAGCGTGCGCTAAAACAGCTAGCGCGCCTTAGTAAAAGAACCCCTTTATTCTTAAAGAATTCAGGGATTGTACCGTATAGAAATTGATGACAAATAATAACTGCTTTATATTGAATTCTAAAAGCTGTCGGAGATAAGATGTGATATGCTCATATCTCGACGTTGCAAGCAGTGGTATAGTAAGGGGGGGCAGGGGGCAGTCCACCCTGGGCACCTTCTTGATGGGGGCACCAGCACCTGTTCTCCTTCCTGCCACCCTCACTCCTTCCTCGCCCCCTTCTACTGAGCACGCACCCCGTCCCCCGTACTTCCAACCTGCTGTTTGCACTCTTCCTATGATATCACTTCCTAGACCCGGAAGTGATGTCAGAAGAAGAGCCGATGCTGGCGCGAGCAGCAGGTTGGGGGTTGCTGCTTGCGCCGGGAACATTAAAGAGATACGGGGGAAGGGAGCAGCAGGAGGGGCGGGGAAGGAGCGGATAGGGTAGGGTGGGCAGAGAAGGCGGGGAGGGGCGCCACCGCCCCAGATGCCTCTCACCCTCGCCATGCCACTGGTTGCAAGTCTGATTTGCTTTGAACAATCAGGCCCTTGGTGTCAAGGCAGCACTGATTGGTTTCTTCTGAGAGGAAAACTGCTGTCATTTTCACTGACACATGGGAAATAATTACAACTACTACTATTAATTATTTCTATAGCGCTACCAGACGCACGCAGTGCTGCACAGAGTCACAAAGAATAAGAAAGCAGTCCCTGCTCCAAAGAGCTTACAATTTAAACAGGCAAGAAAGACAAACAGGATGTCATGGATACAGTTAAGGGGAACAGTTAATCTGCCGGCTGGGTTGGAGGGCAGAGGGGAGCCATTGTGACATCACTGATGAGGTTGGCTCTTAAGGGTGGAATGAGGCATTATGACATCACAATCTCAGCTCTGCTTCCCAAAGACTGAAACTCTTCACACTACTACTACTACTACTATGAATTATTTCTATAGCGCTACCAGACACACGCAGCGCTGCACAGAGTCACAAAAAAGACAGTCCCTGCTCGAAAGAGCTTACAATCTAAACAGGCAAGACATCAAGGGGAATTGCAAGATATCCCTGTTAGCAGCCATGGAAATCAGCCATCAGGCCCACTTTTCAAGAAAATTAGCACCTGCAAGAAACGTACAGGCTTTGAATATGCCTAAAGCATGTGCTGCATAACTTTTGAACAGATGCGAAACTCTGTGCAGTTCTTCGAGATGGCAATGAGTCTGGTTTTAGAACGCTGCTTCTTAGCTATGTTTAGGAAACAGCAGTGCAGCCATTGTTCTGGTAACTTTCCACTCACACCCTACTGCTGGGTGTGAATCTCATTAATTCCAGAAGCCTCTTGAGTTCAGACGGTCATAACCTCCCACTTAACTCCATCAGAGGCCTAGCCCTTCATATCCAGAGTTTTATCCTCCTGCTTAGTCAATACAAACTATGGGACGAAAAAAACATTCCCAAAACACTTACCGTAAGAGCTGAAAATGGCTTGATGTGTCTCTGATTTTCTGGAGAATAAGTTGCATGGCATATAGCAATCCTGAAAATATAAAACATTCTACAGATCAGGAGTCCTGTGGGTTTATGTATGTATATTATAATATATAGCATCAGTGGAGACTCAGAATACTGCACAATGTAATGAGACTGGTCAGTGTATTATTTCATGCTATCATATTTTATTTTTGAATATAGATTCTTTGCAGGCTGTGTATTTATTGCATCAGTGAACCCATTATTAAAACTTCTTTTGCATGTACCTTTAGGGTTGTCCCGAGAAACTTAGGGCTCCTTTTATTAAGCTGTGCTAGCGGTTTTAGCGCACGCGCTAGACGCTAACGTCTCCATTGAACTGGCATTAATTTTTCGGCATAGCAAGGGGGTTAGCGCACGCTAATCTGCAGCGCGCGCTAAAAACGCTACCGCAGCTTTAGTTAAGGAGCCCTTAAAGTTAGAAAAATTGTGCCAATTGATATTTTTTTCCCCATGAATTTGATTGTGCTTGATCTGCAAATTATTTTTTATTTAAAGATTCCTTCAAGAGCCTTTTTAAGAGTGTCAGTTCTCTAATATCAATCAAAGGTATTGCTAATTTCACCTTACAACAACCTAATGTAGGGTTACTAGATTTTCGCAGTTTTGTAAAAAAGGGGGGGGGGGGAGGGGAGAGTTCTCTATCGTCACCACACAAGATGTCTCTGACCCGCTAAGGCAGGGGTGTCCAATGTCGGTCCTCGAGGGCCGCAATCCAGTCGGGTTTTCAGGATTTCCCCAATGAATATGCATGAGATCTATTTGCATGCACTGCTTTCAATGCATATTCATTGGGGAAATCCTGAAAACCCGACTGGATTGCGGCCCTCGAGGACCAACATTGGACACCCCTGCGCTAAGGAGACTCTCAAAGAAATTCTGCTACTTCGATATCTGCCCATCTAACAGGTTGGAGCACACTCTTCCTGTATGTTTAGAAAAGGGTGCATATCCACAACCAATATTGACCATTACCTTGACCCCTATACGCAAAGCATTTAGTCTAGATTTAACCAAATTCAAAAACTTTTGACTGATGGCAGGAATATCTTGGCCTGATAAACTGCTGGAATTCAGCTATCAGACTTTCTTTTTTTTTAATATCTTTATTCATTTTAAAGCCAAAATAAGTGCAACATAATATACAAACATTTTACACTTTAACAGCACTTAATTCTATCAAATTACTGTATATTTTATGACAAATACATATATCATCCCCCCTTTCTACATATCCAACAATTGCACTCAAATTAAAAGAATACTTGAGGGTTTGGAATGCCATTGGTAGATGACTACCCCAAATTGTACGTGTTTAGCTATAAGCGAAGTATGTTCAATTTCTGTTATTTTCCACAATAAAATGCAGATATTGAAGGTTCATTTAATAAAATGCTGCTAGATTTTTTCACATAAAATGCCTTTTTATCAATGTATCATTGCTGAGTGTGAAAACATAAAAGTTAGATATATACAGGTGTGAATTAACAATTAATTTATGTGATAACTGGAATAGACCTAGTAAAATGCAATATAACTACTCATGCACTGCCTGTTGGAGAGTTTGTCCATGCACAGTGCCGCGCTCTGCCTTTAGTCGTGCGGCAGCCACGAGGTCAGAAACTTGGACGCTCCACTGCAAGATTGCACCATTGAAGAACAACGAGCGGGAGTGTGCTTTCTTTGGGCAGAGGGAGTGAAACCTGTGGAAATTCACCATCGGATATTGACTCAGTATGGACATAGCACCACGAATCAATCAAAGGTTTATGAGTAGGTAAAAGCGGGAAGAACAGGTGTAACAGACGACGGTCGTTCTGGTCGCCCATCAACGGTGTACACACAAGAGCACATCGACAGGGCAGATGCATTGATTAGAGAAGACCGGCGGATAACGGTTTCTCGATTGGTTCCAAATTTGGATATCAGCTATGGATCTGCATTTGCCATAAGGCATGATGGCTTGGGTTACAGGAAAGTCTGCAAACGACGGGTTCCCAAACAGCTGACTGATCCGCACAAGCAACAGCGTGTGGAGGTTGCGAACCAGTTCCTGAGACGGTATGAAGAAGATCCGAGTATTCTGGAGAGAACTTTCACCGGCGACAAGACATGGGTGTGTCACTACAACTTGGAGAGCAAATGACAAAACACGGAGTGGAGACATCCGTCTTCTCCAGCGAAGAAGAAATTCAAACATCAGCCCTCCTCCAAGAAAATCATGTTAACCTTCTTTTGGATCATGAAGGGACCTATTCTGGCACATTTCCAAGTGCATGGGCAAACAGTGAACAGTGAAAATTCTGTGCATTGCTGAGAAATAAACTTAAACCTGCAAGTCACAGCAAAAGAAGAAGAATGTTGTCCAAAACCAGTCTTGCTGCACCATGACAATGGACATCATCATACAGCAGCAGCGACAGAAGAGACAGTGCCACAGCTTGGGTTCAAACGTCTTCCTCCTTATAGCCCGGATCTGGCACCTAGCGATTATCACATCTTTAGTCCACTGAAGGAGATGCTGCAAAGTCACAAATTCCCCTCTGATGATGAAGTAAAGGAAGCAGTGCTCACCCGGCTTTGGGAGCAGCTAACATAGTAACATAGTAGATGACGGCAGATAAAGACCCAAATGGTCCATCCAGTCTGCCCAACCTTACTGACTCTTTAAATTACTGATTCAATTTAAATTTTTCTTCTTCTTAGCTATTTCTGGGCAAGAACCCAAAGCTCTGCCCGGTACTGTGCTTAGGTTCCATCTAAACAATCCCAGCCATCGAAGCCCTCCCCAGCCCATCCTCCACCAAACAGCCATATACGGACACAGCCCATGCAAGTTTGCCCAGTACTGGCCATAGTTCTTCAATATTTACTATTATTTTCTGATTCTAGATCCTCTGTGTTCATCCCATGCTTTTTTGAACTCTGTCACCGTTTTCCTCTCCACCACCTCCCTCGGGAGCACATTCCAGGCATCCACCACCCTCTCCGCAAAGAGTCTACCACACCTCAACCTCAAATTATGTCTTCTGGTTTTACCATTTTCCTTTCTCTGGAGAAGATTTTGTTATACGTTAATACCTTTTTAAGTATTTGGACTTCTGCATCATATCTCCCCTGTCCCTCCTTTCCTCTAAGGCAGTGGTTCCCAACCCTGTCCTGGAGGACCTCCAGGCCAATCGGGTTTTCAGGCTAGCCCAAATGAATATGCATGATAGAGATTTGCATATAATGGAAATGAAAGGCATGCAAATCTGCTCCATGCATATTCATTAGAGCTAGCCTGAAAACCCGATTGGCCTGGTGGTCCTCCAGGACAGGGTTGGGAACCACTGCTCTAAGGTATACATATTCAGGGCTCCCAGTCTCTCCTCATACATTTTTTTGAGCAAACCTCCTATCATTTTCATTGCCCTCCTCTGGACCACTTCAAGTCTTCTTATGTCCTTCGCCAGATAAGGTTTCCAAAACTGAATACAGTACTCCAAGTGGAGCCTCACCAACGACCTGTACAGGGGCATCAACACGGTGTCAGGTCAAAAGCACGCCGGGACAAAGGCGCGCCCAGACAATTGAGCGCAGCGCGCGCCGCCGCACCACTCTAAATTACTGTTTTTAGGGCTCCGATGGGGGGGGCAGTGGGGGGGAACCCCCCCACTTTACTTAATAGACATCGCACCGCGTTGTGGGGGCATTGTGGGGGGCTTGGGGGGTTGTAACCCCCCACATTTTACTGAAAACTTCACTTTTTCCCTGTTTTTAGGGAAAAAGTTAAGTTTACAGTAAAATGTGGAGGGTTACAACCCCCCAAACCCCCCATAACGCCGGCGCGATGTCTATTAAGTAAACTGGGGGGGTTCCCCAACATAACCCCCCGTCGGAGCCCCTAAAAACTGTAATTTAGAGCGGTGTGGCGGTGCGCTCAATTGTCGGCGCGCGCTTTTGTCTTTTGCGCCGTTGTCTATGAACCCATCAACACCTTCGCTCTTTTACTGGTAACGCCTCTCTTTATACAGCCCAGCATCCCTCTGGCAGCCACCGTCTTGTCGCACTGTTTTTTTGCCTTTAGATCTTCGGACACTATCACCCCAAGGTCCCTCTCCCTGTCCGTGCATATCAGCCTCTCACCTCCCAGCACATATGGCTCCTTCTGGTTATTACTCTGCATTTCTTTGCATTAAATTTTAGTTGCCAGATATTAGGCCATTCCTCTAAGTTTTGGAGATCCTTTTTCATGTTTTCCACTCACTCCCCGGTGTCTACTCTGTTACAAATCTTGGTATCATCCGCAAAAAGGCAAACCTTTCCTTCTGCAGGAATGCAAAAGCTAGTTGAACAAATGCGTCATCTTGCATGGGAACTATGTGGAAAAGAGATATGTTCAATTGCTCACAGTTAAATCTATGAAATGTATTTTGCCTTTAGTTTTTTTTTTTTAATTTACCCTCACAATGCCAAGAAATTTGCTCCATTATGCAAAAATATAGCAAATTTCACACACACACTACCTGTATCAAGCTGTGCTAAATGTTTTTAGCATTTGCCAGCGAGGTAAGTGCCCCAACGCTCACAGGAATTCTATGAGCGTTAGAGCATTTATCACGTCGGCCTGTGCTATAAACCTCTAGCGTGGCATGAGGTTGTGGGTTCAAACCCACATTGCTCCTTGTGACCCTGGGCAACTTAATCCCCCCATTGCCCCAGGGACATTAGATAGATTGTGAAGTAAAGAATGACACGGTGACAAAATTCATCACCGTTCCCGTCCCCGCGGATATCCGCAGGAAATAATCCCATGTCATTTTCTATTTCAACCTCAGTCCTTCTACACCAGCATTCTTCAAAGCAAAGCTTGCGGGTCAGTGGTTGTGGCCATTCATACTCTGATTCTTATGTGAGCCAAGGATAATGAAGCCATTGTGACATCACTGATGTGATTGGCTCTTAGGCACTATGAGGCATTATGACATCACAATATCTGCTCTGGATACCAGAGACTGTCATTCTGTAGTGTCTGTTTCAACCTCAGTCCTTCTACACCAGCATTCTTCAAAGCAAAGCTTGCGGGTCAGTGGTTGTGGCCATTCATACTCTGATTCTTATGGGAGCCAAGGATAATGAAGCCATTGTGACATCACTGATGTGATTGGCTCTTAGGCACTGGTGGAATGAGGCATTATGACATCACAATATCTGCTCTGGATACCAGAGACTGTCATTCTGTAGTGTCTGTTTCAACCTCAGTCCTTCTACACCAGCATTCTTCAAAGCAAAGCTTGCGGGTCAGTGGTTGTGGCCATTCATACTCTGATTCTTCCCTCTCTCCTTAAAGAATGACATGAAGATGGTTTCCCACGGTTATCCGCGGGGACGGGAACGGTGATGAATTTTGTCACCGCGTCATTCTCTATTGTGAAGCCACCAGGACAGGCAGGGAAAAATGCTTGATTACCTGAATAAATTCATGTAAACCGTTCTGAGCTCCCCTGGGAGAACAGTATAGAAAATTAAATCAATATTTAAGAAACACTGAGCTTTATGTTATCAGTGGCTTTGAGGGCCTTAAAAATTTATTAAAAAATATTTTCTGATCAAGCACAATCCAATTCATGGGAAAAACTTCAATTCGCTGTTTTTTCAACTTTAGGTTTTTCTGAACAACCCTAATGTACCTTCGCGACCCCATAGAAGAAAGAGGAAACTGCTAGGTCAATAAGAAATGTATCACAACTTGAAACGACTCCAGCTTTTTTGAGTTACCAAAACAGTTACATAACTCAAGAAAGCATAAGATAAACACAGAGAATCCCCAGCTGCAGCGCAGACGTAAAAGGAAAGGCAGAGGGTATCTATTTCATACCACAATGAGAAACAAACTGAGCCGACCAGATGAACCTTATATCGCTCCTTTCCTGCCATTATATTCTCTGCGTGGCTATTATCTATTCCTAGAACTGCTGAACGTGAAAAACACACTTTAGTTCAAGCATTTGTATTATAGCAAAAATCCTCATTATACACAGAACATTACTGTCCCCTTATTCTGCATGGACCACATCTTTGGATGGTGCTCTATCATGGGCAAAGAAAAGGTTAACAAGATCACAGAAACAACAAAGAAAAGCACATCATTTGAACCAAAAATATATGCATTCCAGTACACTTTGATATCCTAAGTCCTGAAAGAGACCTAATGAAAATTAACAGCTGCTACACAAGAGGTCAAGCAAAGATTGTTCACAAGATGATTTGCTTGTATTTTCTATGGTTTCCAGTGTTGCAATAAAGATGATATTGTTCTACAGGCAGTTCCCGGTTTAAGAATGCTCGACTTATGTCAAGACTTGTACTTACGAACCGGGGTCCTGCTTCTCCCTTCATGTGCCAACACCACCCTATTTCTCCCTTCCTGTCCCAATGCACCCCTTGTCCTGCTTCTCACTTGCCTTCCTCCCATGAGTGTTACCTCCTGTAGCCAGCTCCCTCTTCCCTACCATACTTCTCATCTCAAAGCCATGGCCATGGTTCATATATGTGGCTTGCAGATGACTCGGGAGCCTTCTTTTCCTGTCCCACAGCGCCCCTTGTCCTCCTTTGCCTCCCTCCTGCGGGTGTTACCTCCTGTGGCTGGCTTCTTCCTCCCTACCATATTTCTCTTCTCAAAGCCGCAACTGTGGGACCTGCACGCAGTCTGCAGCTGACCCAGAAGCCTTCCCAGCAGAAAGGGAAGGCTTCCAGGTCAGCTGTGGGCCTCATGTAGGAACCACGGCTTTGAGAAGAGAAGTATGGCAGGGAGGAAGGAGCTGGCCACAAGAGGGAAGCAAGTGAGGAGTATGAAGGTCGCATTGGGACACAGAAGGGAGGAAACTTTAGACAAAGGATGGAAGGAAGAAGGGAGGGGAGCATGGACTTAGGACATAGGATGGAAGGATGGAGGGAGTGAAGGAAAGAAATGCTGAGGTGGGAGAGGGAATAGAAAAGGAAAATTGTTGGGCATGGGCATCTGAGTCAAAGGGAAAGAGAGATGGCGCACATGGGGAAATGAAGACAGAGGTGAATTGTTGGGCATAGGGAGGGAGAGAGAAATATTGGACATGATGGTGGGAGTGGTGCGAGGTACAGATGCATGAGAGACTGACACGGGGACAGAATTTGTCCCTGTGGGAAACCATCCCCATGTCATTCTTTAAAGAGAGAGAGGGAAGAATCAGAGTCTGAATAGGCTCGGCCACTGACCCTCAAACATTGCATTGAAGAATACATGTGTAGAAGGACTGAGTTTGAGATACACCAAAGAATGACACTGGATGGTTTCTCACTGTTATCCACGGGGATGGGACAAATTCTGTCCCCGTATCATTCTCTGATGGCGAAGAGAGAGATGGGAGGGAAAAATGTTTGATGTGGTGGTGGAGAGGAAACAGTGGGACAGATGTTTTATAAGGATGGAGTCGGTCCAGAGGAAGGCTACTAAAATGATATGTGGTCTTCATCATAAGAATTATGGGGCAGACTTAAAGATCTCAATCTGTATACTTTGGAGGAAAGGCGGGCGAGGGGAGATACGATAGAGACGTTTAAATACCGACGTAATGTAAATGTGCATGAGTCGAGTCTCTTTTATTTGAAAGGAAACTCTGCAATGAGAGGGCATAGGATGAAGTTAAGAGGTGATAGGCTCCGGAGTAATCTGAAGAAATACTTTTTTGCAGAAAGGGTGGTAGATGTGTGGAAAAGTCTACCGGTAGAGGTGGTAGAGACACTGTGTCTGATTTCAAGAAAGTCTGGGATAGGCACATGGAATCTCTTAGAGAG
Source organism: Geotrypetes seraphini (assembly GCF_902459505.1). Classification (NCBI taxonomy): domain Eukaryota; kingdom Metazoa; phylum Chordata; class Amphibia; order Gymnophiona; family Dermophiidae; genus Geotrypetes; species Geotrypetes seraphini. Next base: position 388,182,560 of record NC_047086.1, on the reverse strand, counting down.
AGGAAGAGAAAAGGGCCATTTGGCCTTTATCTGCTATTATGTTTCCATGAAAGTAAGTATAAATCTATATTTTCTTTCTATTTAAACAATGGTACTTTGTTATGAGGACTGTTTCTTTAATGTTTTTATAGACTGTGTACTGTACAGGATCTGAATGGTTTAAAAAGCGGAAGCTGTTCTTAACCCGGAGACTGCCTGTATATATATATATATTTTTTTTTTTTAAAGCTGCTTCATCTTAAATCTGTAAAGAAAATAGTTTAATACATCTTGAGGCCTGAAAGGGTTAAGTTGATAGAAGCCAGGATTGAATATTTGATGTCAAACACTGTAATGCTAGGGATAGGAACGGGGAAGTGCTTGTATAATAGTGTTTACATTCTTTTCTCTGACCGCTGGCCAAGGCAATATTACTGGTTGCTTCTTGTGGTCTGGCGCCTGCATTTTGCTTGCCTGCTCTCTCTTCTTACACAAGATGGACTGACACAACACCAAAACCCAAGAACTGTTATTATATATATATTTTTTTAACCTCACCTTGGACAGACATCACAAAAGCTTGTGGTCAAAGATTAATGCTTTCAAGTGGCTGCAGTTTCTGCAGGGCCTGCCCCGAGTTCTTCGTGCTGTGCATTGCATGCTGTTTGGTCAGGGCCGTGAAAATTTGCAGCCCGACAGAGGCTTCATCTGTCACTTCAGCGGGTTTGACTGCAGGCAGTTCCCAGGTAAACCTTGCTGGCATCGTCCTTTCTGGGAGCTCCCTTGCTAGTTTAATAAGGAGAAAGGCACCTCAGCCAAGTTAGGAGAGCAGGGCAGGATTTACCCTTTGGTGGAGGCCAAGCAAACACACGCTCATTCTCATTGTTAAAATACACTCATACGCGTGCTTTTCAGCCACATGCATGCTCACTCTCGTTCTTCACACAAAGACACGCCCACTCTTCAGTCACATGAAAGCAGTAGCGTAGTAAGGGGGAGGGCGATCTGCCCCAGGTGCCAGGTTGGTGGGGGCACCGACACCCCTCCTCCTCCCCTGCCTCTTTCCACTCCTCACTTCGCCAGGCGCACACCCCCCTTTCCCTCCCCCCATGTCTCTAGTTATTCACCGTCGCCAGCAACAACTTCAACGTGCTCCTCGCGTCCGCGACATCTCTCCCGCTGACGTCACTTCCGGGTGCCGCGCATAGGATGTGATGTCAGAGGGAGAGCCGACGGGGGTCGCGAGGAGCACGTTGAAGTTCTTTGTTGCCCAGATCAGGTTGTGTTGTAGAAGTTTTCATCTGCCTAAGAGGCTCATAGAGAAACCACAGAGTCCCCAGTGTTTAAATCTACACTTGCATAAGAGCAATAATAGTGATAGTATTGTGCCTACATGGAACCTCAGGGAACCGGAAGCATGCGGCCCGATCCAGCACCCCAGAGGTAACAGTACTGCAGGCAGAACTATGAAGCGCAAACACTGCAAAGTGGGTCACTAATCCAAGCGGTTGTTAATATACTCGACTCCACCTAAGTGCACGTCGGTTAAGCGCACATTTCGGTTATCTGCAGCCTACCACCACGGTCCCGTTTTTTTTTTTTACATTAAAGTCAATGGACGTAAGCTCTGGATATTTGCAATTCAGATAAGCACACAATCCGCTTATGCGCACCGATGTCATAGCCCAACCTCTGTTCTTTCACGTTACGTTCACTCCGGTTAAATGCAATCACGTTCTGACTGGGAATTGCTGGGCTTCACACAGCAGCTTAAGCGCTGGGACAGCTGGGAAAGAACTGTAGGGCAGAGCTTTCCTGTACTTTAGGCTCCAGCAGCCATATTTAAACTGAGCCGGTTTAACTACAGCCTCCCCCTCCCCTCCACTCCTATTAAGCGCACATGGAGACCCGGTCCGAAGGGTGTGCACTTAAGCGAAATCGACTGTATTCTAATTATGGCTATTATTGACACCTATCCATGCTTCTTCTTATTTCTACAGCGCATGGTAGGCTGTCTTTACTAATGATGCACCCTGTCCAGAAAGATAACATAAGAACAGCCTTACTAGATCAAACCAATGGTCCATCTAGCCCAATATCCCGTCTTCACGGTGGCCAATCCAAGTCACAAGTACCTGGCAAAAATACAAATAGCAGCAGCATTCCAGAGTTGAGATTGTGATGCCATAATGCCTCATTCCACAAGTGCTCCTATTTCCATCCAAGGGGTTACTCTTAAGCAGATAAATAAGATTCGAATTTTAGGTGTGATTTTAGATGAAAATCTAACCTACCATGACCACGTTAGTTATGTGGTTAAAGCTACCTTTTACAGACTTCGCCAAATACGGGCCATTTCGAAATTTCTATGTCCAAAATCATTGAATATATTAATTCACTCAATGATTATCTCAAAAATTGATTACTGTAATGCATTATTCAAGGGAATGGCTCAAAAAGAAATTAGAAGATTGCAGATAATCCAGAATGCCTCTATCAAATTAATTATGGAGCAAAGAAGTTCGACCATGTAACTCCTTTACTTCAAAATGCGCATTGGCTTCCGGTGTCCCATCGTATTCTATACAAATTATCTTTACTTACATTTAAATCTCTATTATATAAAACTCCAGCTTTTATTTATAAAGCATTGATATCTTATAATTCTCCCAAATTTTTGAGATCAAATGACCAACTCTTGTTGGTCATCCCCACTCTCAAAATTATCAATACTCGAAGGCAATTTATTTTTACTGTTGCGGCTCCTCAGACCTGGAATTCACTCCCGCTATACTTAAGAGAGGAGAAGAATTTGGAAAAATTTAAGAGCCAACTTAAGAGCTTTCTTTTTAAAGATGCGTTCAATACTTAATTGAAATGTTAATTTGCTCTTTTGTTAATTGCTCTTTTGTCTACTTTTATTTTACCTATTTATTTGTCCTTCGATTCCTGTTGTGTTTTACTTTTAATTGTTGATTCTTTCCTATCTAAGATTGTATTTCTATCCCACCTGTCCTATTGTATTCTTGTCTTATCTTAATTAGTTTGTTTTGTGACTTATCCCCTTGTTAATTATATGGTCTATTTTATGTATATTTTAGACAATTTATTTTACCAATTTGTACATCGCTTAGAATTTGGAATAGGCGATTAATCAAATAATAAATAAACTTGAACTTGAAACTTGAAACTTGCCTAAGAGCCAACCTCATCAGTGATGTCACAATGGCTTAATTGTCCTATAGTTGGCTCACATAAGAACATAGGAATAGCCTTACTGGGTCAGAGTAATGGTCCATCTTGCCCAGTATCCTGTCTTCGCAGAGACCAATCCAAGTCACAGGTACCTGGCAAAAACCCAAACAGTAGCAGCATTCCATGCCACCGATCCAGGGCAAGCAGTGGCTTCTCCCATGTCTGTCTCAACAGCAGTTTATGGACTTCTCCTCCAGGAACTTGTCCAAACTTTTTTTTTTAAACCAGCTACTCTCTGTTTCAGCAAAGCACAACACTTTCTGGGTCAAAAGCTGATGCAACTTTCCAACCAGTTTCCCAGTGAACATAAATGCTAATTAACTGAGCAAGATTTCCTTGTACCTTTAACCAAACTGGAAATCAGTTCACGGATGATGTATTGCTTGATTTATTAAAAACCTCACAGCTCTGCAAACAACGCAGTGGTAGCTGATCCTAGAGGCCAAGCACAGGAAGAGGTATGGCTTATCTGTCCTATTTCACAGCTGGAGAGCACTGCAGCCTCCACATAGGATGCGCCCTTGCATATTGGAGTGATAGCATGTGAGTGTTGTCTGTCACAGCCCTCAGCTTTCACTTTTACTGCTGCTCAAAAATGATTTTATGTACATCTGTTGCTTCTTTGCAGTCAACACTATCTACAGTGTATAGTACGGGTTTGCTCTATGGGCAATCACAGTAGATATGAAGTAAGCTCAACTCCTAAGCTGCTGTTGCACCTTTGCTGATGCCACTTCTTCCTTGGTACTCCCTGTATCGCTGCTCTCCACTCAGTCCTGCTTTAAAATCTCTGGGATTCCCTCTCATTGATCACGAGATGAAGCTTTCTCTCTAGTGCAGTGGTCTTCATTCATTTTTTTAAGTTGGGCCCACTTTGGATGCAAAGGAGCTGAAGGAGAGCTGCTAGATATCACCCCTTGAGAGGCCTTGACACTGCTGATCATTGTGTGTTAATGACATCCAGTAGCCCATAAGGCCAAGTGTAGGATTACATCAACATTACACATACGGTGCAATCATTAGAACTGAGGGGGAATTCTATAAGAGGCACCTAAAGATATGAGCTAGAGAATGACACGGGGAAAAAATCTGTCCTCGTCACTGCCCCATCCCCGGCCCACCGCCCCGTCACCGCCATTCCCTTCACCGCCATCCCCTTCACCGCCCCCGCAGCATCCATATAAGCCTTAGTACTGCAATATTTAGCTTATTCCTTTCTTATAAATCAAAGTTCTGGCTGCTGAACTAGAGAAAGAGATGTTCAGCTGGCAGGGCTTTGTTTATAAATTTTTATCAACACAACTAATATACTACTTTATCATAAAGCAAAAAATAAATAAATAAATGGAATTTTTTTTCTACCTTTGTTGTCTGGTTTCTGCTTTCCACATCTTCTCATTCAATTCCTTCCATCCACTGTGTGTCTTCTCTCTCCATCTTCCATTTGCTGTTACTGTGCCACTCCCTTCACCCCCCCCCCCCCAATTGGTCTAGCACCCATCTTCTTCCCTCCGCTCCCCCATAGTCTGGCATCTTTCTTCTTCCCTTCCAGCATCTTCTCCCCACTCTGTCTTCCACATTTCCCTTCGGGGTCTGTTCCTCTCTACCCTCTTTCAATGTCTGTTCTATTCCTTTCCATCACCACCCTTCCCTCCCTCCTTTACCATCTGTTCTTTTCTACCACCCTTCAGCTCCTCTCGCGTGGCCTATCTATCTACCTTCCTCTTATTTTTGTGGCACGTTACAATGTAATTTGTGCAAGCCACTGGAGCCTGCGAGCTCGGTCCCTGTCCCATCCCCACAAACCATCTAGCTTCTGTGCTCCTATTTTCCCCATTTCTAATATCTCCCCTATGTATCTGCCATTGCCCCCCCCTGTGTCCATATACCATCCCCATGGCATGTCCCCTTTATGTCTCTGTCCCTATGCCCCATGCACATAATTTCCCCTCTTTCTATTACCTTCCTGTGTCCAGATTTCCCCTATCTTCCTCTTCCATACCAGTGTGTCTCTTCTTTTCAACCCCATCTAGCTTCTTTCCCTCTTTCTGGAAGGGAAGAAGACAGATGCCAGACTATGGGGGAGCGGAGGGAAGAAGATGGGTGCTAGACCAATTGGGGAACGGTGACGGGGCGGTGAAGGGAATGGCGATGATGGGGCGGTGCAGAGCATGGTGTGCCGTGGACGGGGCGGTGACGGGGACAGATTTTTTTCCCTGTGTCATTCTCTACGAGAGGGCACTCTCTAAAATTGAAAGGGGATAGATTCTGTATGAATATAAGAAAGTTCTTCTTCACCCAGAGAGTGGTAGAAAACTGGAACGCTCTTCCGGAGTCTGTTATAGGGGAAAACACCCTCCAGGGATTCAAGACAAAGTTAGACAAGTTCCTGCTGAACCAGAATGTACGCAGGTAGGGCTAGTCTCAGGGCGCTGGTCTTTGATCAGAGGGCCGCCGCTTGAGCGGACTGCTGGACACGATGGACCACTGGTCTGACCCAGCAGCAGCAATTCTTATGTTCTTATGAACGGTCCACCCCGGGCACTGTCGTGCATGCTGCTTCCCCCTCCCTGTACCTTTGTAACGTTCCTGGCATGAGCAGCAACCCCCAACCAGCTGTCACACCAGCGTCGGCTCTTCCTCTGATGCCACTTCCTGGATCGCACCTAGGAAGTGACATCAGAGGAAGAGCTGACACCGGCGCGACAGCAGCTTGGGGGTCGCTGCTCACTACCAGGAACGTTACAGAGTTATGGGGGAAGGGAAGCGGCGTGCGCGAGGTGGGGAAAGAGCATATGGAGGTGAGGGGGGAGGCGGAGAAGAGGGGCAGGGTGGGGTGCCACCGCCCCGGGCATCTCTCACCCTCACTATGCCATTGATGCCATCCACCCCACCAGTCTACATTCACACTTTTTATTATGTGTATCCTGAAGGAGGAGAACAAAAACTACAGTGATGGTGTACAAGACACCAAGTCTTTATTGAATAAACATAAAAATAAAATTATAAAACAGTTTGTATCCAAAAGGACAGATAAGGTCAGACCCGACACGGTCCGTGTTTCGAATAAACACTCCTTCCTCAGGGGTCCTAATCTATGATGTATCAATGCAAGGAAACCTAATGGATAAAACAGTGAGTAACTCCACTTTTTGCCCTGCACCACGTAGGAGCGATTACGGTTATTGAGTTACTCACTGTTTTTATCCAGTTGTTATCCATTAGGTTTCCATGCATTGATACATCACAGATTAGGACCCCTGAGGAAGGAGTGGGTTTTTAAAATTTTTTTTATTTATCGATTTTAAACATTATCATTTATACAAATAATAAAAAAAGAGATTAGAAAATTACAAAATTTTACAGACATTAAGGGATATTCCCTACAACAGTAACCACTATCTCCTGTAGTCCACATAACGAGAGAATGTATCCTGATATTTACTTGAAGATACAGTTAAATATAATCATGATCAAAGATCAAATATTTATGGTGCGAAATACATCTAAGCTCCAATTATAATTAATTAAAATGGGAACTAATTAAGTTTCATGGAGTTGCAGAAGCTGTTCCAGCTGCATAGAATCCCAAAATACATATTCACATTTGTTAAATTTCACAAGACATTTACCTGGAAACTTTAAATAAAATGTGGCTCCCAAGACCAACACCCTTGATTTCAGGAGTGTTTATTCGAAACACGGACCGTGTTGGGTCCTACCTTATCTGTCCTTTTGTATACAAAATGTTTTATAATTTTATTTTTATGTTTATTCAATAAAGACTTGGCATCCTGTACACCAGTGGTTCCCAACCCTGTCTTGGAGGTCCACCAGGCCAATCGGGTTTTCAGGATAGCCCTAATAAATATGCATGGAGCAGATTTGCATTCCTGTCATTTCCACTATATGCAAATTTCTCTCATGCATATTCATTAGGGCTAGCCTAAAAACCCAATTGGCCTGGTGGACCTCCAAGATAGGGTTGGGAACCACTGCTGTACACCATCACTGCAGTTTTTTGTTTTTGTTCTTTGACTTGTTACTTCACTGCAGTTTCGTTGGGTATTTTTTTGCTTTTTGCCTCCTGTAGGAGGAGAGCATTTACAAACACATTCTCTTTGTCTATTGAGAAATGCTTTGTCCTCCCATCCACTTCCCCATTTCTGCCATGAACTTGGGTAGAGAGGCATAATGGTAATAAAAATATTTTTAAAAAGCCAGAAAGATGATGATGGTTGCCACAGATATCTCCAGGGGCTGTTTTTGGCACCTGCATTGAAGAACACTGCTCTGATGACTACTGTATATCCTGCCTCTGCCTCTAGATAAGCCACAGGGATTTTTTTCCCCAAGTTTTTTTAGTGTTTGTTATACCGCACATCATGGAGATACCTGAGCGGCATACAATGGATAGCATGAGCGAGAGAAAGAGGGGGAGAGGTTCTCAACCAAGTCACCTCCCTCAGACACCCCTTCCAGCTGACCCCTCTGTCAACCTCCCTTCAACCCCTGCCACCTTTTCCTCCTTTGCTGAAATCACTGAAGAGGAAACTGCAAATCTTCTCTCCTCCTCCAAACCCAATACCTGCTCCTCTGACCTAATTCCCACACCCCTATTCGTCACTATCTCTCCTACTGTCAGCCCTCTTATATGTCACGTCCTCACCCTATCACTCTCCACTGTAACTGTTCTCGATGTCCTCAAACATGCTGTAGTTACACCTCTCCTCAAAAAACCCTCACTAGACCCACATCCCCCTCTATCACCCCATATCCCTCCTCCCTTTCTTATCCAAGCTACTTGAATGTGCTGTTCACCATCGTTGCCTGGACTTCCTTTCATCTCAAGCTATTGTCCCACTTCAATTGGGCTTTTGCTCACTCCATTCCACAGAAACTGACCTTGATAAAAACTCTAGTGACCTATACCTAGCCAGATCTAATGGCCTCTACTTTATCATCATCCTTCTTGATCCTTTGATACTGTTGATCACCACCTACCCCTCGATATGCTGTCCTCACTGGGATTCCAGGGCTCTTTTCTCTCTTGGTTTTCTTCCTCTCTCTTCCATTGCACTTTCAACGTATACAATGGTGGATCCTCCTCCACTGTTATCCCACTGTCAATTGGTGTACCTCAAGGCTCTGTCTTGGGCCCTCTCCTTTTCTCCATATATACCCGCTCCCTAGGTACACTGATATCCTCCCATGGCTTTCAGTATCACCTCTATGCTGATAACTCCCAGATCTACCTCTCCACACCAGATATCTCTACAGGAATCCAGGCCCATCTGTCATTGCATGAACTGGGAGAGGCTTAAGGTCCTGACTGGGAACAGAAATAAGGAATGCCGACCTGGATGTGGTGGCGATATCTGAGACCTGGCTCACAGACTCCCATGGGTGGGACATGGTCATACCGGGTTACAACTTGCTTCGCCAGGACAGAGAAGGCAGATTGGGAGGAGGTGTAGCATTATATACTAAAGATGACATTAAGGTCACAAGAATCTCAGATGTCCAATACACTGGAGAATCCCTTTGGGTTAATTTGGCCAGAGGGAAGGACAAATGCTTGTATCTTGGCGTAATTTACAGACCCCCAAGACAACAGGTTGACCTGGATATGGAAATAATCGGGGATATAGAAAATATCACCTTGCGTGGGGACACAGTATTGTTAGGTGACTTCAACATGCCTGATGTGGATTGGGATACACTAACCTCCGATTCTGGCAGCAACAGGAGGCTATTAAACTCTATGAAAGGAGCTGGTCTGAAGCAACTGGTGTTAGACCCAACAAGGGATCAGGCAATACTGGACTTATTACTTACCAACGGAGAAAGTGTCACAGAGGTCTCGGTGGGCGACACATTGGCCTCCAGTGACCACAACATGGTATGGTTCAATCTTAGGAAAGGTTTCACTAAATCTAACACGCTGACCAAGGTCCTCAAATTCAAGGACACAAACTTCCAAGACATGGGTTCCTTTGTTCACCAGGCGCTACAAAGCCAAGCAAAAACCGATAGCGTGGAAGAAATGTGGTCGACTTTGAAAGCCACCATACAAGAAGCGACAAACCGCTATGTTAAATTAGTAAGTAAGCGGCGAAGAAACAACAAGCCACAATGGTTCCCTGCGGAGATCTCGGACCTCATCAAGGAAAAGAAAAAAGCTTTCATCTCTTACAAACAATCGGGGAAACAAGACTCTAGGGCAGACTACCTGACCAAGTCAAAAGCAGTCAAAACAGCAGTCAGGGAGGCTAAATTTCACATGGAGGAGTCTCTGGCAAAGAACATCCAGAAGAGAGATAAATCCTTCTTCAGGTATATCAGTGATAGAAGTAAAAACTCTGGCGGGATTGTACGTCTAAGGAAACCAAACGGAGACTATGTGGAAAAGGATTCCGAAAAAGCCCAGCTATTAAATGAATACTTCAGCTCAGTCTTCACCCGTGAAGCGCCGGGGCTTGGCCCTCAACTACAGACAAGGGCAGACTCAGTTGACCCATTTAGTAACTTCGAATTCACGCCCAGCAGTGTCTACGATGAGCTGTCAAAACTCAAGGTTAACAAGGCAATGGGGCCTGACAACCTACACCCCAGGGTGCTTAGGGAGTTGAGTGATGTCTTGGCAGAGCCACTGTCGGCACTCTTCAACCTCTCCCTTAGTACGGGAAGCGTCCCGTTGGACTGGAGGACGGCTAACGTCATTCCACTCCACAAGAAAGGCTCAAAGATGGAGACAGCAAACTACAGACCAGTGAGTCTAACATCTATAGTGAACAAACTTATGGAAACTCTGATCAAACGACAATTGGATAAGATCCTGGATGAGGAAAATCTACGGGACCCCCGTCAACATGGATTTACTAAGGGAAGATCATGTCAATCCAACCTGATCAGCTTCTTTGACTGGGTGACGGGGAAGCTGGATGTTGGGGAGTCCCTGGACATCGTGTACCTGGACTTTAGCAAAGCATTTGATAGCGTACCACACCGCAGGTTGCTGAACAAGATGAGTTCTATAGGATTAGGTGACACATTGACGAAATGGGTTAGGAACTGGCTTGGTGGTAGGCTTCAAAGGGTAGTGGTGAACGGCACCCCCTCAGAAATGACAGAGGTGATCAGTGGAGTGCCACAGGGTTCGGTCTTGGGACCGACCCTATTCAACATCTTTATAAGAGACTTGGCAGAAGGGCTTCGAGGTAAAATAGCATTATTCGCCGATGACGCCAAACTAAGTAATGTAGTGGGAAAATGCACAACGGACGAAGATTCAATGCCCGACAACATGATGCACGACCTACTCCTACTGGAGCGCTGGTCTAGGACCTGGCAACTCAGCTTCAATGCCAAAAAATGCAAAGTCATGCACCTAGGCAACCACAATCCATACAAGACTTATACTCTTAATGGTGAGATCCTAACAAGAACGGTTGCAGAACGGGACTTGGGGGTGATCGTCAGTGAGGACATGAAGGCTGCCAGCCAGGTAGAGCAGGCCTCATCCAAGGCAAGACAGATCCTAGGTTGCATTCGCAGGGGTTTCGTCAGCCGTAAGCCGGAAGTCATTATGCCATTGTATAGATCCATGGTGAGGCCCCACCTGGAATACTGTGTGCAATTCTGGAGACCACATTATTGCAAAGATGTGCTGAGATTGGAGTCGGTTCAGAGACTGGCCACCCGGATGGTCTCGGGACTCAAAGATCTCCCGTACGAAGAGAGGTTAGACAAACTGCGGCTATACTCGCTTGAGGAGCGCAGAGAGAGGGGGGACATGATCGAGACGTTCAAGTATCTCACGGGCCGCATCGTAGCGGAAGAAGATATCTTATTTTTCAAGGGACCCACGGCAACAAGAGGGCATCCGTGGAAAATCAGAGGCGGGAAACTACGAGGTGACACCAGGAAATTCTTTTTCACTGAAAGGGTGGTTGATCGCTGGAATAGTCTTCCACTGCAGGTGATTGAGGCCAGCAGCGTGCCTGATTTTAAGGCCAAATGGGATCGACAAGTGGGCTCTATTCACTAGGCAAAGGTAGGGGAGGGTCATTAGGGTGGGCAGACTAGATGGGCCGTGGCCCTTATCTGCCGTCTATTTCTATGTTTCTATGGCCACCATTTTGATGAGGCCGCCTTTCAAAGCAGGAGGAAGTGGGCATCCAGACCCACAAGAATATTGGGACCAGCCATTTTGGATATAAACTTTTTATGCAGTCTGTGCAATTTGATTTTAGATTTTTGTGATTTTAATAAATTCCTGTACCCTGTACATTTTCTTGCAGTATTGTTCTTGTTTGCAGAAAGGAGTTCCTGCACATTTAAAAGTTACTGCTGTTGTCTCTTGTTACAACAAAATGCTGAGAACAGAAAAGGTGGATTGCCCTATCAGGAATGCAGGTATTGCCTCGGTAGGATGATCGCTAGTGATGCCATGGTGAGAGAGAGCTTCTGCACTGACTCACCGTGACTTTGAGTCCAATCCAGCAGCAGCTTGCTCACAAATTTGCGTGGCTCTCTATCTTCTCTGTATCTCCAGCCTTTAATTTGCTGCTACTGCGTGCAGATCTATTTGTGTAGCTGTGCGGTCAGAGACTTCGAAGAAGAGATCAGCAAAGATTTTTAACTAAACTGGTCCACTGGTTGTACATGCCAGCTAGCGAATGGCAGCTGAACTGGACTTAAGTTAATCACACTGAGTTAATTAAGCAGAGTGCCTCTCTCTCTCACTCCAAAGAGCTGCTTTTTGACGACCATTTTGACTTTGACAAAACCCTCTGAGACAGAGGGGGAGTAATTAAGATCATTATTAATCAATAAGAATTTTTATATCAAAAATGCTAGGATAGAAAAATGGTTTCTGCAGCTGAGTTATGCAATATAAATGTATTGCTTTGTACTTTATATTATTTTGCTTTTTTCAACTGTGCTTGAATAAAGGGTGGCTACAGAATATTTTAGACACAGCCCCGTGGCTGCCAATACATTACATTGCATTTGTGATTCTATTCCGCCATTACCTTGCGGTTCAAGGCGGATTACAAAAGGAATTATCTGGCCATTTCCAGAGGAATTGAAGAGTAGAGCGGGTTGCTTCAGAGAGTTGGGACGAGTCTTGCGGTGTTAATTTGTCTTCAAGGATTTCTTGACCAGCATGGTTTTTGTAAGATGTAATACGATAGGTGAAATAATACAGGAAAAATTAGAATATTCTAAACAGAAATAAAAATCCCATCTCACATCTCTCCCAAGTATGAAAAGTGCCCTTACCTCATCAATTTGCTTCATTTCTTTGAAGGGATGAATAAACATGTGGATAAAGGTGAGCCGATTGATAATGTGGGGCTCATAATCAAAAAATAAAGACATCTGAAAACCGTCATAAGTTGGCACTTGGGGCTAGCGTTTTTAGCGTACGCAGGAAATTTCCACGCGCTACGCTTCTAGAGCTAACGCCAGCAAGGTCTAGCGCGCGGGGCAATGTAGCGCATGCTATTCCACACGTTAAAGCAATAACACGGCTTAGTAAAAGGAGCCCTTGGATGTCTTAATCGCCGGGACGTCCAAATGTTGATTTATGAAATTATCTGTACGTCTTGTGTGGCGCTTTGCCTGCTGTGTGTCCAGAGTTCGGGGGGGGGGGGGGAGGGGGGTTTTGGATGTTAAAAGATAGAAAATAGAAAGTAGAGTTGAAGGGTCAATATTATCAACAGAGAAAGGTAAATATTGGAGTTCCCCAGGGGTCTGTGCTGCTACAGCTGCTTTTTATAATACATTTGCAAATGATCTGGAAATGGGAATACGTGAGTGATCAAATTTGCTGACGACACAAAGCTCTGTAAAGTTCTTAAATCACCAGAGGACTGTGAAAAATTACAAGGGGGCCTTACAATACTGCAAAGCTGGGCAACCAAATAGCAGAAGACATATAATGTGAGCAAGTGCAAAGTGATGCATGTAGGAAAGAGAAACTCAAGCTTATATGATGTAAGGTTCCACATTAGGAGACACTGGCCAGGGAAAGGATTTAGGTGTCATTGTTGATGATAAATTGAAACCTCTGCTCAGTTTGCAGTGGCAGCTAAGAAAGAAAATAGAATCTTAAGAATTATTAGGAAAGGAACAGAGCACAAAATGGATATTTTAATGCCCTTGTATCGCTCCGTGGTGTTGCCATTCTTTGAATATTGTCTGTAACTCTGGTTACTATCAAAATATAGAAGGACGTCGATTACCGAACTCTGATTATCTGGATGTCCAATTATCCATTCTTCCACCCCCCCCCCCCCACCCCCACACCTGAAGCTGTGCTAGAGGTTTTTATTGTGGGACAGCACAGTAAATGCTCCAATATGTATACTTTGGAGGAAAGGCAGGAGAGGGGAGATAGGATAGATACATTTAAATACCTACATGATGTAAATGCGTGTGTCACGCCTCTTTCATTTGAAAGGAAGCTCTGAATTGAGAGGATATAGGATGAAGTTAAGAGGCTCAGGAGTAATCAAAGGAAATATAGTGGAACCTTGGTTTTCGAGCATAATTTGTTCCAGAAGCATGCTCATAAACCAAATTGCTCGTATATCAAAGCTTGATTTGTTCCCCTCCCACTGAGGCCACTGATGCTGCTCTACCCCCCCACCCTCCGATAACCCATATCGCTCCCCCCTCCAGCCTGCGAACACCCCCCCCAAGAACTGGCATCTCCCCCCCCCTGGCATCCCCCGCCAACCCAAACAGAAGCCTTACCCTATCTGGCACCGGCACGCAGCCCAAAGGACGTGCCGGTGGATGAAGATCCTGCCTCTTGCCTGGGCCTTGAGCATCTGTGCATGTTCAAGGCATTCTGGCTCTCGCTCTCTCTGAGATTCTCAGAGATCTCCGAGAATCTCAGAGAGAGCGAGAGCCAGAAGGCCTTGACCATGCACAAATGCTCAAGGCCCAGGCAAGAGGCAGTATCTTCGTTCACCGGCACATCCTGTGGGCTGTGTGCCGGTGCCAGATGGGGTAAGGCTTCTGTTTGGGCGGGCGGGGGATGCCGGTTCGTGAGCAGGGGAAGGATGGACGTTCGCAGGCAGGCGGGGGGAGTGATGCTCGCAAATCGAGTCAATGCTCAGTTTGCGAGTCACGATTTGCGAGAATGTTTTGCTTGTCTTGCAAAACACTTGCAAACTGCGTTACTCGCAAACCGAGGTTTGTACTTTTTTACAGAATGGGTGGTAGATGCGTGGAACAGCCTCCTGGAGGAAGTGTTGGAGACGTAGACTGTGTCTGAATTCAAGAGAGTATGGGATAGGCACGTGGAGTCTCTTAGAGAGAGGAAGAGATAATGGGCACTGCGGATGGGCAGATTAGATGGGCCATTTGGCCTTTATCTGCCATCATGTTTCTAACCCCTCGTATATGAAGCTCCCCTAATCTTTTTTATGTCTTGTTTGTCTATCTTGAATACTCTGTCGAGCAGGAACTGTCTCATTTGTGTTTGTGTGCAGCACTGCATACCTCTAATACAGGCTTGTCCAACCTATGGACCATGGGCCAGGACTCAGCCCACCAAGTGCTTTTATCTGGCCCTTGGAAGCCTGGCACTTCTTGTGTTTACAGCAGGATTCCTGCTTTCTGGCTGAAGCTTAGAGGGTCAAGTTGTGGTGGGGAAGCAGAAATCCTGGGTGAAGACTGGGGGGGGGGGGGGGGGAGGAGGAGTCCATGAGTGAGAGGGGTTGGGGGTTTACATGAGTGAGTGAGATGGGTGAAAGCTGGGGAGGGAAAATACACCATCATATTTTGCCACTATTTGACAAAACATGCGTGTTTTGGTCCTTCAAGTATTACAGAATATAAAATGTGGCCCCTGTTAGAAAAAGGTTGGAGAAGGCTGATTTAGTAGCATTATAGAAATAACAGGTAGTAGTAGCAGCATTAATTAGGGGCTCTTTGAGGATACAAAAACAATGGTGGTTTCAAGCCACAGGTCCTATTGCTTAGTATCTTTTTCCAGGAGAATCAAATATGTTTAGGTCTGTCACTTAGGAGTGGGCAGCATCCGCGACCACATTACCCCTGCATTAGCTTCCATGCACTGGCTGCCCATTCGAGACCCTGGTCCTCGCTTTCAAATCCTTCCGGGAAGCGATTCTGCACTACATAAAAACTAAACTACAAATCTACTTCCCAAAGCAACCACTGCGGTCCCAAGGAGAAAGACCACTGACCATACCTCCCGGCCACTCCCTTAAAACTGAAACAGCCCGCAAACACTCCTACTCACATTTCATACCCAGGCTATGACACACCATCCCCCCATCTGTTAAAACACTAGATGGACTTTGGAGCTTCTGGAAGGCCGTGAAAACTTTCCTCTTCACAAACCCAGCGCCTTAAGGACAAAGGGGCTGAGAGGGACTTTTTGGACAAAGGGACTGGGAGGGAACTTTTGGACAAAGGGGCTGAGTGGGAACCTTCAGAAAAGGGACCCACAGATGGGACTGAGAGGAAAATCTTGGACAAAGGCACTGAGAGGAAACTTTTGGACAAAGGGACTGGGAGGGAACTTTTGGACAAAGGGACTGAGTGGAAATCTTCAGAAAAAGGGCCCACAGATACAATGCAGGGGCCCAGTGCCCAAATGAATCTAACAGGCAGGGTCGAGAGAGTACAATGGGAGCCAAGGGACCATCCAAAAAAGGGGATACTGGCTGGGGGCAAAATGGACACGCCACGGGAGGTGGATGACCGAGTAAAGGCAAGCCAGGTGGGAGCGCCGAGCCATGGAAAGAAAACAGCAGGGCGGGCGACAAATCAGGACCTATATTGCCTCTACACAAATGCGAGGAGCCTCAGGGCCAAAATGGGAGAGTTGGAAATTATAGCCAGTCAAAAAGCCCTAGACATAATTGGAATCACAGAAACGTGGTGGGCTGATGACAATAAATGGGATGTAGTCAAACCAGGGTACAAACTTTACAGGAGAGACAGGACACACAAGAAGGGTGGAGGAATAGCGCTATACATAAAAGACTCCATACCTTCAACCAAAATGGAAACAGCAGTAAGGGCGGACGGCTTGGAATCAATATGGGTTAAGCTACCAGGAGGATCTGGAGCAGACATCAAATTGGGTCTATACTATCGTCCGCCTGGCCAATCGGAAGAAATCGACCGGGACCTCTAGACTGAACTGCGGCAGGTATGCAAGAATGGAAGTGTGGTGGTGATGGGGGACTTCAACTACCCTGGGATAGACTGGAGTATCGGGCACTCAAGTTGCGTGAGAGAGACCAAATTCCTGGAAGCCATGAGGGACTGTTTCCTGGAGCAGCTGGTCACAAAACCTACACGAGGAGAAGCTACTCTTGATCTAATCTTCAGTGGACTGGGGGGACCTGCAAAGGAAGTAGCAGTATTAGACCCACTGGGGAACAGCGATCATAACATGATCCAGTGCAGACTAGAACTGGGATCATCCAGGGTGAAAAGAACCACAACAGCAGCGCTCAACTTCAGAAAAGGGAATTATGATGCAATGAGGAAAATGGTGGGGAAGAAACTCAACGGCAGCACAAGGAAGATAGAGTCCGTAGAAAGCGCCTGGACCCTGCTCAAGCATACGGTGCACGAAGCACAGAACCTGTACGTCCCCAGGTTCAGAAAAGAGTGCAAGAAAAATCGAATAAAGAACCCAGCATGGATAACGGCTGCTGTAAAAAAGGCGATCAGTGACAAGAAAGCATCGTTCAAAAAATGGAAACAGGATCAAACGCAGGCCAACCAAAAGGATCAGAAGGAAAGACAGAAGGAGTGCCATCGAGTGGTTAGGAGAGCAAAGAGGGAATATGAAGAGAGACTAGCGGGAGAGGCAAAAAATTTCAAATCATTCTTCAGGTACGTAAAGGGAAAGCAACCAGCGAGGGAGGAAGTGGGGCCCTTGGATGATGGGGATAGAAAGGGAGTAGTGAGGGAGGAAAAAGAAATAGCTGACAAGTTAAACGACTTCTTTACGTCGGTCTTCACATCCAATATTCCGGAACCAGAGGAAATAGAAAATGGAGATCAAGATAGCAAGCTGGTCCAACTAGAGGTGAGCCAGGAGGATGTCCTCAGGCAGATAGACAAGCTAAAGAGCGACAAGTCGCCAGGTCCAGACAGCATTCACCCAAGGGTGCTCAAGGAATTAAGGAATGAAATAGCAGAGACACTTCAGCAAATATGCAACCTATCCCTAAAAACTGGAGAGATCCCGGAGGACTGGAAATTAGCTAATGTCACGCCCATCTTCAAGAAGGGTTCAAGGGGCGACCCGGGAAACTATAGGCCGGTGAGCCTCACATCGGTCCCGGGAAAGATGATGGAGGCACTGATTAAGGACGGCATCTGTGATCATATCGAAAAAAATGGACAGCTAAGGTCGAGCCAGCATGGGTTCTGCAAGGGTAGGTCGTGCCTCACAAACTTGTTGTACTTCTTTGAGGGGGTAAATAGCCAGGTGGACAAAGGTGAACCCATAGACATAATTTACCTAGACTTCCAGAAAGCCTTCGATAAGGTACCACATGAGCGGTTGCTCAGGAAACTATGGAATCACAGGGTGCGAGGGGAGGTCCACCGATGGATCAAAAACTGGCTGGCAGACAGGAAGCAGAGGGTTGGTGTAAAGGGCCACTACTCGGACTGGCAAGGGGTCACGAGTGGGGTTCCTCAAGGGTCAGTGCTGGGACCGCTCCTGTTTAACATATTCATTGACGACCTGGAGGCGGGAACAAAATGTGAGGTCATCAAATTCGCAGATGACACCAAACTATTCAGCAAGGTTGAAACCACGGTAGATTGCGAGGATCTCCAAAGGGATCTTACGACACTGGAAGAATGGGCGAAAAAGTGGCAAATGAGCTTCACGTGGGGAAATGCAAGGTCATGCATATAGGGAGAAGGAACCCGATGTTCACTTACAAAATGGGGGGATCAATGCTAGGGGTCAGTAAGCTGGAAAGAGACCTGGGAGTGATGGTAGACACATTGAAGGCGTCGGCACAGTGCGCCACAGCCTCGAGGAAAGCAAACCAAATGTTAGGTATCATTAAGAAGGGTATCTCAACCAGAACGAAGGAAGTCATCCTGCCACTGTACCGGGCTATGGTGCGCCCGCATCTAGAATACTGTGTACAGTACTGGTCACCGTACCTCAAAAAGGACATGGCAATGCTTGAGGGAGTCCAGAGAAGAGCAACTAAACTGATTAAGGTATGGAAAACCTTACATACACTGACAGACTGAAGAAGCTGGGGCTGTTCTCCCTGGAAAAGCGGAGACTCAGAGGAGATATGATAGAGACCTTCAAGATCCTGAGGGGCATCGAAAAGGTTGACAAGGACAGATTTTTCAATTGAAAGAAACCACAAGAACAAGGGGTCACTCGATGAAATTGAAGGGGGACAGGTTTAGAACAAACGCAAGGAAATTCTTTTTCACACAGAGGGTGGTGGACACATGGAACACCCTTCCAGAGGCTGTGATAGAAAATAGCACAGTACAGGGTTTCAAGGAAGACCTGGATAGGTTCCTGGAGGACAAAGGGATTGAGGGGTACAGATAAGAGCAGTGGAAGGTTTAGAGATAAGTGTAGAGGTAGGTATAAAATTAGTCAGGGACCGCTGCTCAGGCAATATGCCTGATGGACCGCCGCGTGAGCGGACCGCTGGGCGGGATGGACCTCTGGTCTGCCCCGGCGGATGCGACTACTTATGTTCTTATGTGCCCAGAAATGCCATTCAGAGTCAACGCACCTTTGCCACCTACTTTCACTGGATGCTGCTTAGTGTGTATGTTTTATTGTCATGTCTATATTGTAAATTATGTCATCTATGTCCTGTCTTGATTATATTGTGAATGTACCTTGTAACCCGTTCTGGGCTCCTTTGGGAGGATGGGCTAAATAATTGAATAAAGAAATAAAAAAGACAAAATCTGAGTAGAAGATGCAGAAGAGACAAGCCAGGGAAAGGGTAGCAGTGTCTTTTCAGTGTTTATTCAATACTTTTCTTTTTGTTTGGGGGTATTAGAAGCCCTACTTGCACTACACACAGTGGCAAGGGGCTGGACCGCCCCATGCGCTGTCTTGGTGGGGGTGGGGGAGGCAGTACCTCTCTGTCCCTTCCCCAAGCCACGTTCGCACCCTCCCATCTCCCCCCTTACTTCTTTAACTCTTTGCCAGCGTGAGCAACTTCTCCGGCCTACTGCTTGTGCTGGCCTGGCTCCCCTATGAAATCACTTCCTGTTCACGGGGCCTGGAAGTGATGTCAGAGGGAAAACAAACACCGGTGCGAGCAGCATGCCGGAGAAGCTGCTTGTCCTGGGGAAGATTTAAAGAGGTTCGGGGGGAAGGGAGGGTTCGAGTGTGGCATGGGGGGGGGGGAGGGACAGAGGGTGCGGGGGGTTCCAAACCGATGACACAGTTTAACTATTCTATAGGTACGCAGGGGTAAATTCCGTAAATTGCTTCTAAAAAGATAGCCACCTATCTCTTGTCAATCACACTTAGGTTCCTATTACATACACGCTTAACTTAAAACTCAGGCTTTTAAAGGCCTACATTATAGGTATCTAAGTCCTTTAGAAGTTTAGAGAATCATGCCTAGTGGTGCCAAGTCCTTTTCTGCCCCTAATCCTTGGAGTTAGATGCCTATGTTTTGTAGAATTATGCCTAAGATAGGCTCCTGTCACCCAATTAATTTGTATTTTTTTTTTTTTCAATTATGAGCTTGTTAATGCTCATAATTGAAGTCAATGTACTAATTAGGTTAAGCGCCTAACTTTAGGCACCTATTTAGCTAGGCTCATATCTCTCATAGAATCCACCCCTCCCCCCAACTGCATAGTCAGGAACTCTTATCAGTTCTGGTTGCACCGTATGTGTAATGTCGCTGCAATCCTACACTTGGCCTTATGGGATGGAAAAAGCAAGAACTTTGTGGCTATGCAGTCTTCAAACATATGTTCAGAGGATGTCTTTGGTCTCACGAGAAGCCAACCAGCTCCAGTAAAAGGGCCAAGAGAGTTCTGCAAGAATGTGGTTAAACCTGGTTTCTCTGTGCTTGAAATTAAAAGATGGTAAGCAAACTGCAACAAATGAGCCAGGTAATTGGAGAGATTGCAAAGCAGCTGGCTGCATAGATCTGGTTTATTTAGGATGTCACCAGAAACTTGCTTGTTTCTTTTATTATTATTATATATTTAATAAAATTCTGAAATAATTACAAGTGTCCACGTGTTAAGAGCTTGCTAATTTCTTTTGAGCTGGATTGCTTCCATTGTGTTACCCCATACTTCCCCAAGCATCCTAGTAGCAACACTTTCTCCTCCTCAGGGCTGACACAATTGTGCTGCTGTTTCATTGCCTGTTGCAAATTGAGAGCCTTATATTGCCTCCGGGGCTGACTATATCACTGTTTTCTAACAGCTACACAAGTAATTAATGTAGATGGGTTGGAGCTAGCTTTAACCATGACCTATACATTTCCTAGTGCCCAACCGTGCTTAAATATCAACTGGAGTCTCCATTTGCGGCCCGTCTCTTCCGTGAAACTTGTTAGAAAAGCTATTCTTTAATTCTTAGCTCCAGCAATAAATTTTTTTCACTGTTCTCTTAAGCTTCTGCAGCTGGTGTCGTGATTGTTGCTGTTTTCCGGGTCTCGCTGTGAAAGTGTAGGTAGAACCAATGTTTCAGCCATCATGCTGTGGCATACCCTGAAGAAAGCCACAGTGTAGATGGCTGAAATGTTGGTTCTACCTACACAGATGCGGCGAGACCCGGAAAACAGCAATAATTGTATTTTGTCACTGTCTTCCAGATGTAATTCAATGTGCAAACCCTCTGACTGCTTTCTTATGACTTATTAGCAAACCCCAGATCCTTGGTAGAGTCCAGAGAGATCTGAGGAGAGTTGAGGTAAAACAAGTGCCCCTGTGGCTCTCAATAGATCTCAAATTATAGAGATGCTGACTTTTGTCACCCAAGAATAGAGAACACTATATTTAACTTTATAACTACAGCATATTCACGTAATAAAAATTTCAGGAACTAATTAGCCCTACCAGTAATGGTGCGTTTCAGTTAAACAATACACATGATGAACAGGGATGGAGGGTGGGACACTTGAAGTGTGGGCATTGTTCAATTTGTTCTGTGACTTTAGACTGTGGGTCATTCATAAATCCATCTGATCAGCAAGAATATACTTTGAAAACCTTTGACTTCATGTGACACTAGAGGTGTTATCTTTGCAGTACAATTTCCCTGTAAATTGTTATATATTGGACAAACTTCAAGATCTTTCTAAAACAAGGATAATCGAACATAGATCATGTTTGACTTGTCATAAATTGGAGGCTCCTATGGTTCAACATAGTATGGACTTCAACCATTCTTTTGAAGAGATGCGATGCTGGATAATTGAAAAGCTAGTTCCATCACAAAAAGGAGGCGACTTTAAGCAGCTTCTGAGACAAGGAGAGCAAAAATGGATTTTTAGATTACAAACCTGTATTCCGAAGGGCTTGAATGCCCGCATTGAGTGGCGTGCTTTCTTTTGAAGATCGCTTTTATTTTTGTTCTCATTAGCTTACCGTCCCCCCTGTTTTTGTGATTGACGTGAGCACGCATCAATTTAAATCTCTGGTCAGACGCCGGGGGTGCCATTTTCCCGCGGAAGATTTTGAAGCTGCTGCTCATTTTTCTAAGGTAACCTAGATTTTTGATGCAATATAGATTTATATGTTTCATCACGACTAAGTATATAAAAAAAATTATTTTCTCAGATATTCCCCTGAAGCAGCCAATCGGCGAAACAGGGCCTGTCGGGAATACTGAGACGTACTTTGAAGCATGATTTGAAAATTGAATTGGTTTCTTCTACGGAGCAGTGGAGATCTTACCTAACTGCTTTTTGGGAGATGTATTGAAGATAAGTGCAAGTTTATTTATGCATGTTGCTATTTGCAGTTTGAACTGTGTATTTTGAACTGTGTTATTATAGCTTTCTAATATTTATTCACAGAGTTTTTTGACCAAGGATGTGTTTTTCTATGACAGTTTATTACTTGTCATAGTAGTTTCTTGGATGTTTTTCCTTGAAACACTGAGGTCTTTTTCTCCGTGTTAATTAACTTGCCTTTCTGCCTTCCGATATTAGCAGTTCTATTTTGAATATCTACTAGAGTTTTTGTTTTTCATTTTTTGATATTCAGCTTGTATATATGTAAGGAAGTTTTTCTTCCCCCAGAGAGTGGTAGAAAACTGGAATGCTCTTCCAGAGGCTGTTATAGGGGAAAACACCCTCCAGGGATTCACGAGAAAGTTAGACAAGTTCCTGCTGAACCAGAACATACGCAGGTAAGGCTAGACTCAGTTAGGGCACTGGTCAGTGACCTAACGGCCACCGCTTGAGGAGCCTGCTGGGCACGATGGACCACTGGTCTGACCCAGCAGCAGCAATTCTTATGTTCTTATGATGCAGCTGTGAGGCAAAATGCTTGGCCATCATCAGTGGAGCTAGGAGCTTGGCTGCCTTTCTAAACAGTTCAAGACAAGTTTATTGTTATTTCTTTAATGTTTGGCACAATGACTGCCTTGAATGAGTAGTGCCTGTGAGGTATTTAACTGTTTTATTAACTGTTTGTGTACCTATTTCACTTGTCCTTGTGGTCAAACGGAGGTTTAAATGCCTAATGGGGCTCTAAGGCATTTCCTTCTGAACACCTATAAATTTGCTTTTTCACCATCAAGATTTTTTCACAGCTTTATGTTTATATATTTGATTGAATCCCACTATTTATCCTTCTCCATTTATTTATTTAAAACATTTATATTTCACAGATCCAAATTCTATGCAGGTTACAATGGTAATACACATACAAATCTACTAAAATCCATTTTAACCAGTTTTTAATCCATACCTAGGACATTATCTCCTACCCCATATGTGCCAAAAATATCAACATATGTATAAGATTCAACACTCATGATTAATATTCTAAAAAATTTTGAAGATTTGACTGATATACTACTTGTCACCTTTGATATTGATTCTCTTTATACAAACATTCCTCAGTTAGATGCTTTAGCGATTGTGGAGAAAACTTTGGTGGGCTGCGAATTTGATCGTAGAACCCAACCACTTAATTTTGACTTTTGCTACTTTAGCTATACCCATGGCCTTGGTGTCTCCCCCCTACACACACAGATTCATATCTTGTCTCATACCCTTCAAGGCCTTTTTCCATTTTTATGTCTCCCCCCCCAAATAATGCAAAATTTTTTTTTCTGTCTCCCACCTATGCAGCATCTCTTCTGTCCCTCTTCCCCTCATCCAGCATTGCCCCATCACACTCCCTCTCCTCCCTACCACCACTGCCCCATCCAGGGCCACCATCAGAAATTTATGGGCCCCTTACTGAGCAATCCTATTGGGCCCCCCCACGCACCCCTTCCCCCCCACTTTTGTCCGGGGGGGGTGCTATCAGGAAATCAGCAGGGGACAAAAAAAAGTATTACAGCAGTGTTTATTGTTGTGCACAGCAGAAGCATAATACAGGAATTTGTGCTATGGTGGCCTAGGACCAATGTTCCCTCTAAGGATTGATGAGGTGTGTGCAAAAAAAAATATGCATGAGCGACAAGTTACATACTCCACAAATTTATGAGCAGGCGCGGAGGACGCATTTTTAAACAAATGTAGTTTATCCTTGTACTCCTTATGTAATTTTAATCATCTATGGATATTGTTCAAATGGTTTTATTTATTTCCCCAAATTTATTTTTGTTATACGCATTGAAAATATTTGATATTGCGTTTAAATCAAAATCTCAATAAACTTGAAACTTGAAACGAGTGCCCGTGAGATTGTGGGAGGTTAAATACTCAAAACTTAGAAGAATAACAATTTACTTAAAGTTTTTGGTACGCCTGCTTTCTGGTATCTTTACATACAGTGGCGTACCTAGCATATGTAAATCAACACTTTCAATTGGTGACTACTATATTTGTAGGACAAAATAGTAATGAAGTTTTTGCAGAAAAATATATATATATGTGAGACTAGTATCAACTCTAAATATGCTCAAAAAGAAGGAGAAAAGCCTCAGAAAGAGGTCCTCCCACCGCCACAAAGGTGGATATCAAGGTGGTTAGACGGTAACCTCACAGGCAAAACCTTCATTGATGTAAGTAATTTGAGCAGAAAACTTGTGCTTCACATATATAAGTTAATAGATAGAGGAAAAACCACTTATCTTAAACTGATCGGCAGTTTAAGATAAGTGGTTTTTCCTCTATCTATTAACTTATATATGTGAAGCACAAGTTTTCTGCTCAAATTACTTACATCAATGAAGGTTTTGCCTGTGAGGTTACCGTCTAACCACCTTGATATCCACCTTTGTGGCGGTGGGAGGACCTCTTTCTGAGGCTTTTCTCCTTCTTTTTGAGCATATTTAGAGTTGATACTAGTCTCACATATATATATTTTTCTGCAAAAACTTCATTACTATTTTGTCCTACAAATATAGTAGTCACCAATTGAAAGTGTTGATTTACATACATTGGTTTTCAATATATCTGTGTTTTTATAGCTAGTACCTAGCATATGTAACACCCGGGGCCCATCATTTTTTGGCACCCCCCCCATCTGTAAGAAAAACATGATTTTTAGTAATAAGCCACACGTCACACATGAGTACCTAGGAAAAGGCAGCATCTTACATATTGTAGTGAGCAGTACATCAATACACCCATTGTAAAACTAAACAAGCCAGACCAGCACAGATCAATCCTACATCGTCAATCCTAACAGAAAACCATGTCTTTCGAACACACAGAACACAGAAAACACCTTCGCCTATTATGGAATATGTCATCACAAACTAACCCCTCCCCCTTTTACAAAACTGTAGTGTGGATTTTAGCCACGATGGTAACAGCCCTGATGCTCATAGAATTCTGAGCATCAGAGCTGCTACCACCACGGCTGGCGCTAAAAAACGCTCCACAGTTTTGTAAAAGGGGGGATAAAATAGAAATACACAGTTTCAACGCTCTAGCTCAGAGATGCCCAAACTTTTTGAGCTTGTGAGCTACTTTAAAATGACCAAGTCAAAATAATCTACCAACAATAAAATTAAAAAACACAAAGCACACTATACGCTGAGAAAATGTTAATTATCATTCCTATTCTGGGTTTTTTTTCAAAGAGGTCAAGGCAGATGACTCTATGCATTGTCACCTCAGTAACAACCATACAAAAATAGACAAATATACCCCCCTTCCTTTTTAATAAACCACAATAGCAGTTTTTAGCGCAGGGAACTGCACTAAATGCCCAGCGCTGCTCTCAACGCTCATAGGTTCCTTGCGCTAAAAAACACTATTGCGGTTTAGTAAAAGGGGGCCATAGTGCAAAATATAGACAGACACATTTTGATCACTAAATTGAAAATAAAATCATTTTCCTACCTTTGTTTGCTAATTTCATCTGGTTGCACTTTATTCTGACTGTGCATCCAATATTTCTTCCCTTTCAGCCTCCTGTATGCTTCCTCTCCTCCAGACCTCATTCCCTCCCCCAACTTTTTCTTTCTTTCTCTATGTCTGTCTTTCTCTGATTCTGTGCCCCATTTTTTTGCTTTGATTCTGGGTCCCTGTCCCCCCCCCTTCTTTCTTTCTTCCTTCCTCCGTGCCCCATTTTTTGCTTTCTTTTCTGGCTCCCCCCCCACACCTTCTTTCTTCCTTCCTGCCTCCCCCATACCACCACCGCCACTGAATAGGCTGCTGCCGCTGCCGCAATCGGGAATAGGCCGAGATCTCCTTGCTTCTCTTCTGCACGGGGCCGATCAACTCTCGCCACCCGACGTCAATTCTAACGTCGGAAAGGACGTTCCGGGCAGCCAGGCAGCGATTGGCTAGCCAGAACGTCCTCTTGACGTCGGGCCGCGAGAGTTGGTCGGCCCTGTAGGGAAGAGAAGCAGGGAGATCAAAGAAAAATGGTGCCGGCCTGATCCCCGATGGCAGCAGTGAGAAGGGAAGGGAAGCAGGTTGGGCACCACTGCTCTAGACGAGCCGCACGCTAAGGAGAACAGTTGACCGCCCCCCCCCCCCTTGGTACGCCACTGGAGCAGCAGCGTGTCTGGCCGGCTCATTTGTTCAAAGCCGCGGGTGGCGGCTCCTTGCGAGATCCGCGCCTGCGTCTGAAGCCTCTCTGATGTTGTGACATCAGAGAGGCTTCCGATGCAGGAGTGGATAGCGCAAGGAGCCGCCAACCCGCGGCTTTGAATGAACGAGCCGGCTGCTGCTCCAAAAGGAAGGGAATGATCGCCTCCAGATCCCGGGCCACAAATAAAACCTGGAGAGCCATACGCGGGCCCCGTGTTTGAGACCGCTGCCTTAGAGGGAACACTGCCTAGGACCCTGGGGGAACCCGGGCCCCTGAATGCAGGACTGGTAGTACTGCCCTGATGGCGGCCCTGGCCCCATCTCTCTCTCCCCCTTCCTCCCTCCCAGCATTGCCCCATTTCTCTCTCACCCCTTCCTCCCTCCCAACATTGCCCCATCTCTCTCTCCCCCTTCCTCTCTCCCTCCCAGCATTGCCCCATTTCTCTCTCTCTCTCCCCCTTCCTCACTCCCAACATCACCTCCTTTTTTTAATATCATCTTTATTGGAAAAGCAGTACAGACATAACACAACCAGAAATACAATAACAGTAAAGCAAAACACACCAGCAGTGCAGGTACAGAAGCAAGAAATAAACAACTTCAAAGACCAGGCTTGCCATGGCAGGCCGCCCGTCCATTTTCAATATACAAAATACATCCCACTAATCAAATCCCCCAACATAAACCTAAATCTAAAAAAGAAAACAATGAATACAAGAACAGACACAAGTCGTTCCCCCCCCTCCAATACAACCTACCCCTTAGTATGCGATCAATAGTCCTAGATTGAGACCTAGAAAGTGGTACTGAGAGAAACCCCCCAACTCCCAGTGCACCACAGGACCCTCAGATATTCAGACATTGCTGCCACAACCAGATAGCACAGTTACTTTCCGTAATAGGTGTTATCCAGGGACAGCAGGCAGCTATTCTCACATATGGGTGACATCATCCGACGGAGCCTGGATGTGGACGCCTCAGAAGCAGACTTGCTTGAAGAAATTCAAAGTTTAGAGTTGCCCGCACCGCACATGCGCGAGTGCCTTCCCACCCAGCACAGGGCGCGTCTCCTCAGTTCACATAGCTAGCAGAGAAGCCAACCAGGGGAGGTGGGTGGGTTGTGAGAATAGCTGCCTGCTGTCCCTGGATAACACTGTTATGGTAAGTAACTGTGCTTTATCCCAGGACAAGCAGGCAGGTATTCTCACATATGGGTGACCTCCAAGCTAACCAGAATGGGATGGTGGGAGTGTTGGCAATTTAAGAGAATAAATTTTGCAATACTGTTTGGCCAAACTGTCCATCCCGTCTGGAGAAAGTGTCCAGACAATAGTGAGAAGTGAAGGTATGAACTGAGGACCCAGTAGCAGCCTTACAAATTTCCTCAATAGGTGTAGATCTGAGGAAAGCAACTGAAGCTGCCATTGCTCTGACTTTAAGGGCTGTGACTTTACTGTGAAGGGGTAATCCAGCCTGGGCATAGCAGAATGAGATACAAGCTGCCATCCAGTTGGAGATGGTATGCTTAGAAATAGGATGTCCCAACTTATTTGGATCAAAGGAGACAAAAAGTTGAGGAGCAGTTCTGTGTGGTTTGGTGCGTTCCAAGTAGAAGGCCAAAGCACGTTTGCAGTCCAGAGTATGAAGAGCTGATTCTCCAGGGTGAGAATGAGGCTTTGGAAAAAACACTGGAAGTATGATGGATTGGTTGAGATGAAATTCTGAGACCACTTTAGGTAGGAATTTCGGATGAGTACGGAGAACCACTTTTGTCATGATGGAACACCGTGAATGGTGGGTCAGTAACTAAGACTTGCAGCTCACTGACTCGTTGAGCAGAAGTGAGGGCAATGAGAAACACCACTTTCCAAGTGAGATACTTCAGATGAGTCTTATCAATTGGTTCAAATGGAGGCTTCATGACAACATTGAGGTCCCAAACCACAGGAGGCGGTTTGAGAGGAGGTTTGACATTGAAATGTCCTTTCATGAATCTGGAAACCACCGGATGAGCAGAGAGGGATTTCCCTTCAATAGGCTGATGGAAAGCCACAATTGCACTGAGATGGACTCGTATAGATGTAGACTTGAGGCCAGAATTGGATAAGTGTAAAAGATAGTCCAAAACAGAAGATAAGGAGGAATGCTGAGGCTCCTTATGATGAGAAAAACACCATGTAGAAAATCTAGTCCATTTTTAGTGATAGCATTGTCTAGTTTTAAGCTTTCGAGATTTAAGCTCTTACAGATTGAGAAAACTGAAGAGGGGTTATGTTGAGAGGTACCAGGCTGTCAGATGTAGAGACTACAGGTTGGGATGAAGCAGAGATCCCTGACTCTGTGTAAGCAGAGAAGGAAAAACTGGTAGAAGGTATGGCTCCCTGCGGCTGAGTTGAAGTAGAAGGGAGTACCAGGGTTGTCTCGGCCACCGAGGAGCGATTAGAATCATGGTGGCATGATCGTTCTTCAACTTGACCAGAGTCTTGAGAATGAGAGGGAATGGAAGAACTGCGTAGAGGAAAAGATTTATCCAGTCCAGAAGAAAAGCATCTGCCTCGAGGTGGTGAGGAGAGTATATCCTGGAGCAGAACTGAGCCAGTTTGTAGTTGTGGGGAGCTGCAAAGAGGTCTATCTGTGGCGTTCCCCACTGAGAAAAAATGTGATGAAGAGGCGAGGAATGGAGAGTCCATTCGTGAGGTTGCAGGAGACGACTCAAGTTGTCCGCCAAGCCCCTTGAATGTAGACAGCTTTGAGGAAGGTGTTGTGGCGGATTGTCCAGTTCTAAACCTCCAGAGCTTCTTGACAAAGGGAGGCAGACCCTGTCCCTCCCTGTTTGTTGACATAATACATGGCGACTTGGTTGTCCGTGCGAATAAGGACTACTGTGTCGTGAAGGAGATGTTGAAAAGCATGGAGAGCTTTGAGGATCGCTCTGAATTCCAACTGATTGATATGACACTGACGATCTGTACTGGTCCTGAGGCCTTGAGTACGGAGACCATCGAGATGAGCGCCCCAAGCGTAGGTCGAAGAGTTTGTCGTGAGGACCTTCCGATGAGGGGGTTAGTTGAAAAGCAAGCCTCTGGAAAGATTGGAAGAGAGCTTCCAATGGAGAGACTGCTTCAAAGAAGGAGTGACTGTGATGTGTCGAGAAAGAGGATTGCAAACCTGCATCCATTGAGATGCCAGCGTCCACTGAGGAATTCTGAGATGAAGTCTGGCAAAAAGGAGTCACGTGTACTGTGGAAGCCATGTAACCCAGAAGTACCATCATGTGTCTCGCTGAGATGGAAGAGCGGGAAGACACTGTGTGACAGAGTTGAAGAGCTTCCAGACGTTGTTGTGGAAGAAATGCTCTGAGTTGGACAGTGTCCAGAACAGCTCCAATGAATTGTAGATTCTGTGAGGGCTGAAGTTGAGATTTGGGAAAGTTGATTTCGAATCCCAAACTTTGTAGGAACCAGGTAGTCCGTTGAGACGCTACCATAACCCCTTGAGATGTGGAATCTTTGATGAGCCAGTCGTCGAGGTAAGGAAATACCTGAAGACCATGATTTCTTAGAGCTGCTGCTACCATTACCAGGCACTTGGTGAACACTCTGGGAGACGAGGCCAGGCCGAAGGATAGAACTCTGTATTGATAATGCAGATTCCTTAGAATATTTGGAGCCAGTATCCAATTGTACATCCAAGTCTACAGCCATCTGTCACAGGAAAGACGAGAAAGATAGCTGATCTGGCAATGCTTTGCCTCGAGAAGGACTCGAGGACGTCGAGGAAGCTTGTGTCGTAGAAGAAGCTTCAGCATGGAAAAAAGCATCAAAGGAACCTGGTGACTTGGACGAGGCAATCGAGACCGGAATATCCTTGAGGTCCGGCATCGGAGACCTCGAATGAGGAGTCGGTGGTCTGGTCGAGCGAGGCTTCGAGGAAGATGGTTTATCCTGCGAAGAACGATGCCTGGAAGAATGCCTCGATGAAGGCCTCGAACGGTGGTGAGAACTGTGTCTGGAACTAGATCTCGAGGATTGAGGAGATTTTGCCTCGGAGACGTAAGCAGTCGATGCCGATGTATGAATAGGGCTAGAGGCTGTAGATCGAAGCTCCAGAGGCTTGGTGGAGGAACCTCGATGCACTCTCAAAGACTCTGCTCCTTGCGTAGAGTGTGAGGATTCTCGTCGATGCACTCGCAAAGAATCTGCTCCTTGCTTTTCGTGCTTGGATGGCAGACCAGACACTCACAGAGACTCTGCTCCCTGCAAACAGTGTGGAAGCTCCAACTGGGGCATAGGAGGCAGCTCGACCTCACGGGAGTCTGCTGAATGCCCAGGCTGGATAAGAGGAAGCAGTTTAGGTCCCATGTTAGTAAGGAACTGAATAAACTGCTTCTCTAACATGGTCTGGAAAGAAGCTGGCAAGGATGGATCCGCGTCTGAAACCGGACCACCTGCCTTGGCTGGAGGTTCCTTCGAGGTAGTGAGTGTGCTTCGACTTAGTAGTCTTGGACACTTTAATCACCACCGGTGGAACCGACTGCTGAGCTATCTGACCTGAGGAAACAGGGGAAGATACAGCAGATGACGTCTAAGCAAGAGCTGCTGCAAACGATGAAGGTCTGATGAGGCTCGAGGTGGAAGCAGTAGGCGCTGAAGGAGCCTCGATGGAAGTCGAGGCCAAAGACGCCTTCGAAGTCGAGGGATCAGTAGGAGACTCCATCTCGAAAAGCTTGTCCACCAGAATGCAACAATGCATGAAGGCACGAAGCTGAAGTGTTTGGCAAGGCAGGCATGACCTAGGATGATGTTTCAGCCCAAGGCACTTGAGGTAGCGTCTGTGAGGGTCCGTGAGAGAGATCGCGCGCTGACACTTGCTACACCTCTTAAAGCCTGTAGCAGGCCGAGACATAGAAAGAAAAATAGCCGCCGCAAAGTTGAAGCTTACGGGCTGCGGCCGTGCGGCCTGTCCCGGAAAACAAACGGAAGAAGACATTTTTTTTTTTTTTAAACTAAAAGAAAAGAAACAAAATAAAACAGCAATTTGTGAAGAAAAAACACCAACCGCGGTTGAGAGAAGGCAAAAAGTGAACGAAGTTGAACGTAGAGAGTCAAAGATGGACTTCTCGGCTCCGCAGAAAACTGAGATCTGAGGAGACGCGCCCTGTGCTGGGCGGGAAGGCACTCGTGCATGCGTGGTGTGGGCGACTCGAAACTTCGAGTTTCTTCAATCAAGTCTGCTTGTGAGGCGTCCGCAACCGGGCTCCGTCAGATGACATCACCCATATGTGAGAATACCTGCCTGCTTGTCCTGGGATAAATATAGCAATGGCGTTCTGGGGTCTTCCTTTTCCCCTTCACCACCATGAGCTCACATCAGTGGTATCATAGAGATCTTTTGCAGCCTTTCCGAGCAGCCTGGGCCTGGTGGAGACAGGACAGGTTGCTTCCCTGCTAGGGCTAGTGGACAATCCGGAGTTTATCCCTAGGGTAGGGATCTCCCCCTTTACTTCCTTATTTCTCTCTCTCTCTCTTCCTCCCTACACACTCACTCTCCTGCTGCCCTCCAGGATAGTTGGTGGTAACAGAAGCAGTAAAAGTAACAGGAAGACATGAGGGGCCATCAACCTAAACACGTTGCTACTAGGTTGTCGGTTCGGTCCCTCTAAAACAGGAAGTTTAAATCAGAGGGGGAAAGGACTAAAATAACTAGTAGCATTGCATATAGGGAGATGGTCTGGTGCCCCAGGAAGACAGTGGGTCTAGGAAGAAGGGGAAGGTCATGGTTTGGTCATACTATGCTAATGGTTTGCAACTCCAAGCAACTCATGACTCGAGAACCATTGCTGTAGGGCAGTGGTTCCCAACCCTGTCCTGGAGGACCACCAGGCCAATCGGGTTTTCAGGCTAGCCCTAATGAATATGCATGAGAGAGATTTGCATATAATGGAAATGACAGGCATGCAAATCTGCTTCATGCATATTCATTAGGGCTAGCCTGAAAACCCGATTGGCCTGGTGGTCCTCCAGGACAGGGTTGGGAACCATTGCTGTAGGGCAGGGGTGTCCAATGTCGGTCCTCGAGGGCCGCAGTCCAGTCGGGTTTTCAGGATTTCCCCAATGAATATACATGAGGTCTATTTGCATGCACTGCTTTCATTGTATGCTAATAGATCTCATGTATATTCATTGGGGAAATCCTGAAAACCCGACTGGATTGTGGCCCTCGAGGACCGACATTGGACACCCCTGATGTAGGGAATCTAGACAAGGTATAGAGGAGGTAACCAAAATAATACAAAAGATAAAAGAACTGTAAGCAAATGCTAAACAGGTTTGGACGCTTTTGCTTGGAAAAAAAGATGACAGAGGAG
The DNA here is from genome assembly GCF_902459505.1 of Geotrypetes seraphini. Lineage (NCBI taxonomy): Eukaryota > Metazoa > Chordata > Amphibia > Gymnophiona > Dermophiidae > Geotrypetes > Geotrypetes seraphini. Next base: position 388,149,743 of record NC_047086.1, on the reverse strand, counting down.
ATCTGACAGATGTCTATAAAATCAGGCATATGGTGGAACAAGTAAATAGGAAATGACTGTTTACCCTTTCAAATACTATTAAGAGGTAGGGGACATAACAGGAAACTCAGATAGCACATTTAAAACAAATCAGAGAGGAGGAGATTTTTGTTTTTAACTTAAAACACAATTAAGCTGAGGAATTATCTGCTGGAGGATGTGGTCAAAGCAGTTAGCAAAGTTCGGTTTATAAGAGATTTAGTTAAATTCCTAGATGAACTTCCATAAGCTATATAAACTTAGGAAACCCAGAGCTGATCTCTTGGAATGAACAGTAAGAAATTAATTGACAGTTCAGGAGCCTATCAGATATTTGTAACCTGGCTTGACCACTATCAGAAAGAGGATGTTATGCTCAATGGACCTCAACTGATCCAGCATGATACATCTTGTGTTCATTTATTGTCCATTTAGTCAATGTACACTTTTCGCTACAACTATGGCAGCAGCCGTTAGCTTTCACAGTAACATGGTCACATTGTAGATGACAATGGTTCATATCCAGGCTGGCTAAGTCACACTCAATATCCATCCACGATTAAATCAACAATGAATATGGGTATAAAATATATATACTTAATCATAAAACACAGATACAATTAGGGCATGTTCAAAGTCCATCTCTTCCAGTACAATAAATTTATCTGTGGGTACCAGTTCAAGGTCCATGTCTTAATCCTGTCTAGAACTCACTTCCAGAGAACTTGGTGGATGTAAATTCCTAAAACAATGTTTTTTTAACTTAGGGATTCTGAATCTGTCCTCAAGACATATCCAATCAATCAGGTTGAATGTATATCAGATCAGTTTGCATCTAATAGAGGCAATGTATATAATTTGATCTCACACACACTCATCCTGAAAACTTGACTGGCTTGATGCATCGTGTTGAGAAACTCTGCTTAATTCTAATAAAGGGAGTCTTAATTCCCAAAAGCTAATCAAAAACTTTATTTAGTCCAACAAAAAGATATTTTTTTAAATTCTCCTTTACTTTCACAAAATAAATATAGGGGTGCAGCTTCTTAAGCTTTGTCTAAAATGAAGACACATTTGTGTTTAATGGAGGTTCTTTGCAGTAGTTTAAGAATGGTTTATATGTGCTAAAATCCTTAAACTTATTAAGTTTATATTAGCAATTCCTTCTGACAGTTTCTGTTGTCACCTACTAACTGGTTCCCACTGGGTTTTTTTTGTGCGATATCATCTTGTGGGGGTGACTCTCCTGTTGGCAATCTCCCTAAAATATGCATCTGCTTCTTCATCCTGGAGATATGTATAAATGTACAGTATATGAAATCTGATCTACCTCAGTGGTTCTCAACCCAGTCCTTGGAACACATGCTGGCAGTTGGGTATTCAATATATTCATAATTGATATACATGAGAGAAATTTCATACCCTAGAGGCAGGGCATCCTGAAAATGCAACTGGTTGGGTGTGCCCTGTGGACTAGGTTGAGATTAAAAACCAGAATAGGCCGTCACACAGAGAAAGACAGGAGATAAGACAGACAACAGGGCAATTTTTGAAAGCTATGGCAGTCAAGTCACCAGTCATCAGGCTCACAGGTGCTACAGTGGCCTTAGCAAGGGCATCTGTACCCTTGCCATATATGAGTGATATGCCAAAAGTAATGCAAAAGAGGACATAAATGTTTTTATTAACTGACATGGGTCATTCTAATTGCACATGTTGGTAGAGTAACTTTTCCTCTATACAAGTGTTTCAGAATCTTTTTCTTCATTGCAGGTGAATAATGGATTCTAAGGAGACGCAACGTGCTGTCATTGAATTCTTGACAAAGGTGGGGTGCAGGCTGTCCCCCATCCAGAGAAGGCTACAGGTTTACAGAGATGGTACCATTGACAAAAGCAATGTGCATAGATGGATGAAGAAGTTTAAAGAAGGGGAAATCAGCATTGAGGACAAACCACACAGTGGGAAACCATCAACTGCGATCCCTGACCTGAATTGTCAGCAAGTGGACAAATTGATTTCCATAGACATAGGCTTAATCCGCAAGCTTGCAGCACAACTAGACTGTGGTCACAATGCTATACAAAAGAAGGTATTGGAAAGTATGTGCTAAGTGGGTACTTCAGCAGTTGACATTTGATTTGAAGGAAAGGGTGGAAGCCTGCTCCAATCTGCTGGAAGCATTTGAAGCCACTGAAGACATATTTGTTTCCAATCTGGTGAAAGGGGATTAAATAGGGGCATTTCTTTATGATCCAGAAAAAAGAATAAGTCCATGGAATTGTGTCACACCTCTTCTCCAAGGCCTAAGAAGTTCAAAAGCCAGCAACCAGCACAAGGGCATCATGCTCCTTGATTTTCTGGAACATGGTCTTACCCTGACCAGCGAGTGGTACATTGAGACACTCAAGAAGCTTAGAGAAGCCATGACGAGGAAGAGACCAAACAAAATCTGGAAACAAGCCACCTGCACCATGACAATGTACAACCACACATCTTTGGCAACAAATCAGATGATTGGCAAATTTATTTATTTATTTAGATTTTTATCCCGTCCTCCCAGTAGCTCAGAACGGTTTACAAGTAAACATTTACAATGGAGTGAATTGGACATACAAGATTATACAGTAGATTTAAATACTTGGACATACAAGACTGTGCATACAAATTGGACTGGTCAGTAGTCCCCCCCCCCCCCCCCCCCATCCACTGTACAGCCCGGATCTGGTACCCGCTGACTTCCACTTGTTTGATCCAATTTGATGACACTTATCGAGGTGAAACTGGCTGTGACGTGGATATGACAGTGTACATCTGAATTTTTTCAGAGGATGCGAGAGTTGGGTTCAACAAGGGCGCAAATGCATTGCTTGTGATGGAGACTATGTTGAGTAGCACCTTTGTACAGAGGAAGAGTTACTCTACCAACATGTGCAATTTGAATAATCTATGTCAGTAAATACAAAAAAAAAAAAAAAATTATGCCCACCTTTGCATTGCTCTTGGTACAGCCCTCGTCCATTCCGGTGCAGTCAATCCTTAGCAGCTGTAGTACAATCATCCACACAGAACTATAAATGCATCCCAAACCATGCTTGAAACTTCACCTTGAGCAATGTGTGCATTTCTGGTCACTGCATCTCAAAAAAGATGCAGTGGACCCAAAATGATGCTGAGTAAGCCAACAAATATAGTACAGGGAACAGACCACCTTCCTTATGACTAACTGGTTAAGAATCTTGAACAGTAACCCTTATTGTTGCTCTGGCTTCAGAAGGAAATAAAAGAAATTTAAGAACAGAGGTTTCTTTCTGTGATCAGAAGATGGCTGTTTCCTGATGTGGCTGGCTAAGGCCACTCAAGTTAGGAAAAATTTGTTTCTCCAACTTACACTTTTAATAGTTCCCCTGTAAATATTCTAGTTGGGTATCAGAAACATAATTATACCTTGATGGAGTCAATGCAGTTAGAATTGCTACTTTGAAGTAAAAATGGATAATGCATTTTTATTATTAATATTAACCTAGTCTTCTGTCACATGGGGTTTATTGTAGTTCATGAAGATGATATGAAGGATTTCATTTTGCTTCATTCTTTAATAAATTCTGTTTTTTGGTCTCTCCTCTCTTGATGTGAACTGGAGAAAGTTTATTGAAAAGTGCAACCTGATCAATTTTTTCCTTTGCTTTGTTTCTTTTATGGGTAATTGCACTTTGAAAAAAAATGATATTTGCAAAAACACTATGGCCCTTTTGCGCTTGCACACACTAATGCAGTAGCCTGAGGGTCACGTGGCCCATATGTGTAAGATATATACACAGCATTTAATGCATGCTGAGCTTTAATAAAAAAAAGGCCCCCTTATATGAAAATACCCACAAAAGCTGGCATGAGATACATATACTACTTTGCAGAAAATTTAATTATAAAAAAAGTTAGATGAATTGGCTCACCACTATGCTCATTTACCTATGAATTAATAGAAAACTTATGCACATAAAATCACTATTTTCCCAGGACAGACCTGGTCAAAGGCCTATCACAACTAAGCCTCCTGCAAATTGATTAACTGTCGTGGACTAGGTTTTACACCACATTCAAGCTTTGCCAAACTCCAGTTTCACAGCTTTGTCTTTTTTCTCTGGCATTTGTATTCTACTGCATGAGGGCCAAGACATGATGTCAGTTGTGCCATTTTCCAATCTGCTCAAGAAGTTAAAACTGTTCATAGCCTGTTTTTGACCAGCCAAACACCTATCTCGTATCACCTTTCCCATTTTGTATTGCTTTGATTTTTTTTATAAGCACAATAAGCCATAGAAAGGATGACAGCTCCTTGAATGTGCATGCTACATCTAGAACAGGGGTCTCAAAGTCCCTCTTTGAGGGCCGCAATCCAGTCGGGTTTTCTGGATTTCCCCAATGAATATGCATGAGATCTGTGTGCATGCACTGCTTTCAATGCATATTCATGGGGGAAATCCTGAAAACCCGACTGGATTGCGGCCCTCAAGGAGGGACTTTGAGATCCCTGATCTAGAATAATGGCCCAGGAGAAGACACCCCACGTCGGTCACCAAGAGCCACACTGCAGGCAGGTGTTCATGACTTTGCACAATGACCGTGCATGAGTGATTTGCATTTACCACTTCCATTTTATGCAAATAGATCTTAGGGATCATTAGGGAAACCTGAAAAACCCAAGTGCATTGTGGTCATCAAAGACCACAGTTACCCACCCCTAAACTAGCTGGTGCTAGTCTAACTTTTTAGTACAAGCTAAAATTAGCCTGTCAAATACTTGAATTGTAATTACATCCAATTAAATTGGTACTGTACAAATAGGGCGAGTTGTCTACCTTTAAACAATAACAATGCCAGTTGATGTCCTAACAGCAATTGAAGTGCAGATTTTTTACAGCACAGTATGGGCTAAGTGCAGCATTACAGGTATAGGCTTTGATTTAAAAAAAGGAAAATTGAGCCGCCCTTACATGGACTAATTGGCAGAGCCTTCCAAGGCTGCAGTTAGATGTTCCAAAGGTCTGAAATTCATATCTGAGAACAGGCACCAGGCCTTCAGTGCCAGATATCAAGGTGCAGCCTGGGACATAAAACAGTCAGAAGGGCAGCAGAGAACCTTGGCTATGTGACACAAAACCTTGACTGCCTAAGGACAATTAATAAATAATAGAGGCAAGAGTTGCATTGTGCAGAGGAAAAAAAAAAAGAGGCCAAGATTTCATCATGTTTAGTTAAAAGTGCATCGAATAGAGGCAACACCCATTTAATCTCTTAAAATAAAAAAGGGGGGGGGGAAGCATGGCTATCATTAAAAAAAAACCAACTTACCCCAGAAAAATACACATGCAGCAGCACATCTTTTGTAAAAAAAACAAAAAAAAAAACTGAAGGGGTCATTTTAAAAAGTACTTTCAGGTAGTTCTAGAATCTAGGTTAGCAAATGCCACTGGGAAAAAATTTGTCCTCGTGAACACTGTTCCTGCAGCATCCATATAAACCTCAGTACGGCAATATTTAGCTTATTCCTTCCTTATAAATCAAAGTTCTGGCTGCTGAACTAGAGAAAGATGTTCAGCTGGCAGGGTTTTGTTTTATAAATTTTTATCAACACAACTAATATACTACTTTATCCTAAAGCAAAACAAAAAGAAAATATAATTTTTTTTTCTACCTTTGTTGCCTGGTTTCTGCTTTCCTCATCTTCTCATTCAATTCCTTCCATATCTTCTGTGTCTTCTCTCTGCATCTTCCATTTGCTCTGTTACTGTGCCTCTCCCTTCAAACCCCCCACCCCCCAGTGGATCTGGCACCCATCTTCTTCCCTCCACTCCCCCCATAGTCTGCCATCTTTGTCTTCTCCCCACTCTGTTCCCCATTTCCCTTCAGCATCTTCTCCCCATTCTCTCTGTTCCCCATTTCCCTTCAGCATCTTCTCCCCATTCTCTCTGTTTCCCATTTCCCTTCAGCATCTTCTCCCCATTTCCCTTCAGCATCTGTTCCATTCCTTTCCAACACCACCCTTCCCTCTCGCACCCCCTTCAGCATCTATTCCCTTCTACCATCCCCCTCCCTCTTACCTTCATGGTGCATTACAATGTAATTTGTGCAAGCCGCCGGAGCTTGCGAGCTCGGTCCCTGTCCCCACAAACCATCTCACTTTTGTGTTCCTATTTTCCACCATTTCTAATCTACTATAATAAAATGCTAAGCGCACTCTTACCTGCATGATCCGTAGGTCCCTGGCCACTAGGAGTGCACATGCGCACTTAGCTGTGCCAGTGGACGCCAGACAAATTGAAAAGCGATGGCCTCCCTGCTCTCCACCTCATGCAGTCCTCCATCCCGGAAATACAGACACACCGGCTGAAGTTTCTTTTTTAACTTAAGACGCTGCGACGGCTCCTCTCACAAGCCGCTCCTGCGTCGGAGAAGGCTTCCGACACAGGCGGTGATTGTGACAGGAGCCGCCAGAAAATTAAACAAGCAGAGGGGACCAAGGGAAGGGGGGGTGGCAAGTGACTAAGGGAGCCACAGCGCTATCCTGTCGGCTCCCAGACAAAATCTACTTCTCTCGCGGCCCAGAAGACCTACCTGACAACCCCGGACACCGAGCTCAACCAGCTCCCCGCAGCCCAGCAGAGGCCCTGCACCATAGTGCGTCGGCACCCGATGCACAAGTCAGCTGCCCCGGAGCCCAAATACCACCAACGCAAGACGAAATTAGGGAAGGTAAAAGGGGAAATGGGAGCCTGAATATGGGTAGGTAAAAGGAAGGGAGAAGGGCTACTGCTTGATAGGGGGAGCAGGGAAAGGGTACTAGTGGACAGTGGGGAGGTAAAAGCAAGGAAAAAGGGCTACTGCTGGACAGGGGGAGCAGAGAAGGGGTGGTGCTGGACAGGGGGGGAGAGACAGAAAGAGAAAGAGTCTACACCCGTTAATGTAACGGGCTAAAAAACTAGTATAATAATAACAATTTATATACCGCAGGACCGTGAAGTTCTATGCGATTTACAATGATTAGAAATGTTACAGATTGAGTGAATAAACAAAGTACAGATTTAGCAACAGGTGGTTCTTGCGCTCGGTTGTTAAGGACTAAGATTGAATAGGTTGGTTTCCTAAGTATTTCAGGAATAGAAGTGTTTTCAGGCGTTTTCTGAATTCTCCATAGGTAGTAGGCACAAGCAATTATTCAAGGTCTTTACCCCATAATGCTGCTTGATGTGCGAGAAGATGTTGATGATGACTTTTAAATTTATAACCTCTAACCGGTGGAGAAACGAAGTTCAGGTGTGAGCTTCGCTTGTGTCTGTTGGTTGAGAAAGAGAAAAGATCTGTTATGTATTTAGAGGCTAAGCCATAAAGTACCTTGAAGCAAAAGCAACCAAACTTGAATTTCACACGTGCCTCCATCGTTAGCCAGTGTAAAAGTCGATAGGAAGGTGTCACATGATCAAACTTCTTCAATCCACAAAATAGTCTAAATCGCTGTATTTTGAACCAGTTGCAATCGACGCATGTATTTCTGGGTTGTGCCAAGTAGGCGATGTTACAATAATCGAGTTGACTCAGAATAAGGGATTGTACTAAAATTCGAAATGATGAGGCATCGATGGACCGAAGTTTCCAGAGGGTATAAAAGATTTTTCTGATCAAGAAGTCCACCTAGTCTTTCATGGTCAGGTTTTGGTCCAGTGTTACACCCAATATCTTCATAGTAGGTTGAATTGGATAGCTGAGGTTGTTGATGCACATTGGTGCTTTAGTGTCGAGTGGGTATGGTGCTGCTATGAAAAATTTTGTTTTCTCTGAGTTGAGTTTTAGTCTGAATTCAGTCATCCATTGCTCCATCCGATTTAATACTTCTGTTGCTTTGGGGGTGACTTCTGAGACAGAGTTGGTGAATGGGATGATTATCGTAAAGTCGTCAGCGGAGCTAAATAGTTTTATCCCCAGCTGGGATCGTTGTGCACCCAGTGAGGACATGTAAACATTGAAGAGCAAAGGGGATAGCGATGATCCTTGTGGCACGTGTCCATATACCATCCCCTTGTATGTTCCCTTTATGTCTCTATCCCTATACCCCCATGCCCATAATTTCCCCTCTGTTTCTGTTACCTTCCTGTGCCCAGATTTCCCCTCTCTTCCTCTTCCACATCAATGTCTCTTCTCTCTAACCCCATCTAGCTTCTTTCCTTCTTTCTCCTCCCCCACCCCTCCTGCTTCCAGCATCTGGCTCCCCTTTCTTGCCTGTCTGTGGGTTTAATATTTCTCTCCCTCTTCATCCCCTTGGGCCAGCATGTCTTTCCCTTTCATTCCCTCCTTCCTAGTGTGAGGAAGCATGCACGATCACGGATTGCGCGGTCCAACAGCCTCCTCCTGCCATCTCCCTCCCTCCACCTCACCTTAGGTGCAGACTTTAATTCTTCTGCTCCCAGCGGCACACTTTCAATAAGCCGGGGGTGCGCCCTGCTTGCATTGTTGAATCTTCTCCTCTGACCGGAAACAGGAAGTTGCATCAGAGGAGAAGATTCAACAACTTTGTGATTTTTGGGAAAAGGGGAAAAACCCATAGTTTAGCCTTCCTCCCGGTGTCCCGGCCTTACCTGGTAGTCTAGCAGGCTTTTGGGGCAGGAGCGATCTTCCTATGCTCCTGCCCTGTGCAGATCGCCAATAGGAAATGGCTGCCGCGAGTTCCCGTAGTCTCTCGAGACTACGACGGGAACTCCCCACAGCCATTTCCTATTGGTGATCTACACGGGGCAGGAGTGCAGGAAGATCGCTCCTGCCCCGAAAGCCCACTAGACTACCAGGTAAGGCCGGGACACCGGGAGGAAGGCTAAACTATGGGTTTTTCCCCTCTCCCCAAAAATCACAAATATGTGAAATCGCATTGCTGAAACCACAAATGGGGAGGGGAGGGGGGAAGTGTACAGCCCAGGGTAGCTCCACTGGCTGACCTTTTCAATGCTGCTTTAGAGTCAGGAGTGGTACTGGAGAAGGGCAATGTGGCGGTCCCTCTCCACTAACTGTGGAAGTAAAGAAGTAGGGAACTTGCCAGTAAGTCTGACTTCTCTGGCAAGTAAATTAATGGAAACATTTTAAAAACAGAACAGTGACATTTCCAGAATCCAGTGCGTTACAGGACCAGAGGTAGGTCTCGTCGGATAAATCTGATCAATTTCTTTGACTGGGTGACCAGAGAATTAGATAGAGGAAGTATGCTACATGTGGTGCATTTAGATTTTAGCAAAGCCTTCCACACAGGCATCTAATAAATAAGCCAAGTGACCCCGATATGCGCCCCAAAGTGACAGACTTGGTCATGGACTGGTTGAGTGAAGGTAGAGGGTAGTGGTCAAGGGAGGAGATTACACCGATGAGAGGAAATGTTACCAGTGGTGTAGCTCAAGGTTCAGTTTTTGGGCCTGTTCCTTTCAGCATTTTTGTAATCAATATTACTGAAGGGCTGACAGGTAATATTTGCCTTTTTATGGATAACAGCAAAACCTGAAAGAGTACCCCTGATGGTGAGGAAGGCTAGGGAAGCTTGAAACATGGGTCTGAAATTTGGCAGCTAAGATTTAATACTAAGAAATGCAAGGTAATGCATTTGAGCTTCAAAAAAATAAGGGAACAGTACAGTTTGAGGGATGAAGATCTTTTGTGAAAAAGAGGAGTGAAACTTGGGTGTGATAGTATGCAATGATCTTAAGGTGGTCAAACAGGTTAAAAAGGAGACAGCAAAAGCAAGAAGGATGCTAGGATGTATAGGGAGAGGTATAGCCATTAGGCAAAAGGACGTATTAATGCCATTGTATAACTCTGGTGAGAACTCATTTAGAATATTATGTACAATTCTGGAGATCGTCCCTTCAAAAAGATATAAACAGGATGGAGTCAGCTCAGAGGAAGGCTAATAAAGTGGTCTTCATCATAAGGCATATAGGGACAAAGTTTAAAGACCTCAATCTGCATACTTTGGAGGAAAGGTGGAAGAGAGGGGAAATACGAAGATTTAAATATCTAGTTGGCATAAATGCACATGAAGCAAGTCTCTTTCATTTGAAAGAAAGCTCCAGAATGAGAGGGCCGAGGATGAAATTAAGAGGCAATAGGCTCAGGAGAAATCTAAGGAATTTTTTTTTAAACCAAATAGGGTGGTAAGATGCATGGAATAATCTGGTCGAGGTGGAGGAGACAAAGTCTGACTGAATTTAAGAAAGCATGGGACAGGCACATGGGATCTCTTAGGGAGAAGAGGACTTAGTAGATGCTGCAGAGAGGCAGACTGGATAGGGCATTTGGCTTTTACCCGCTGTCATGTTTCGATCCAGTATCAAACCCAGTTCTTGCATGCATATCGTGCTACAAGCAGCTGGCATTCTACTACTACTAAAATCTCTATAGCACTACCAGACACACGTAGCACTGGACATTAAAATGCAAGACACTGTAAGCTCTCTCAAGCAAGGACTATCCAATTGTGACAGATTCATTTCTAGAACAGCCAGAAATCCATTTGGCTTTTGTTCCAGTCCATTACCAAATTATTTAGAAGAGTTATCGTCATCTTTTCTTACATCACCGATGTATCCTGTCCCAAATCCATAAGCTTCTGTTTATGCCTTGACAATCCATTCAATGAAAGTAACGGAGAGATTTCTTTTTTCTTTTGAGCAACATTTAGCTTTTTTTTTTTTTTTTTGAGTTGGCCATTAGATGAGAAGTGTAAGGATAGCTGCTAACCTGTTGTGTTATTTCTTCGTTAGTCATCTCAGTTCTATCTAGTTTTTCAAATGTTATTAAAATAATTCAAACATTTAACATAAGGCAATGTACTGAGTTATTTGCATGGAAAGGTAGTTGAGCCAAAACAATCTACCCCTGCCCACAGTCTCTTGTCTAGTTCAGCCAACTGGTTTCTACTTGTCTTCCCCTCCAAAATTCACCTATGGCCTACAAAATAGCTAATCAAGGCAAAGGTGTGTTCAATTTCTTGAAAAAAAACAAAAAAACCCAAAATAAAACAAAACAAAAAAAACACCACACAAAAAAAAAACCACCACAAAAAACCCCAAGACAAAACAAAACCCCCCACCAACCAAAAAAAACAAACAAACCTCCCTCCCCCAACCCACACAATCTACCTATTTAATACTCCAAGAATCAAATCTACTTAACCGAGCTAAGCTCCCTAGCACACTTTTTTACATTAACATATTTAAAGTTGTAGGAATTAGACATTATACTATTCCATTAATTCATAAAAATTCTTCAAAAGATTGCCAAATTTTAGACTCCAGAGTAGAGAATGACACGGTGAGAAAATTCATCACTGTTCCCGTCATTCTTTAAGGAGAGAGGAAAGAATCAAAATATGAATGGCCACAACCACTGACCTGCAAGCTTTGCTTTGAAGAATGCTGATGTAGAAGGATTGAGATTGAAATAGACACTAGAAAATGACATGGGATAATTTCCCGCGGTTATCCGCGGGGACGGGAACGGTGATGAATTTTCTCATCGTGTCATTTTCTACTCCAGAGCAATGAACACCAAGCAGGAATTCTATATCTGGCAATTACACGGGTGTTTTATGATGACAGGTAGGTAGGTGCCTAAATGCTATCTTTTACACACAACTTAAGGCAACTTATGTCACCTCAATGGCTAAATCTCTAGGCCAAATTGAAGGAAGTTAGGTACATAAGTTCCAGCACTTTATAAACCACACCTGTAACTCTCTGTCTATAACCCTCCTAGGTCCACACTCTTCCCCCCTCCTTAAAGTCGCTGCCATGGAATCTGAGTGTGCAACTTATACACCATGAAGGGTAGGCAGTTACACACAAACTGCTAATTGTTATCAAGTAGCACTAATTAAGGTCAATTATAGCCTGAATTTATTCTAAAAAAAATAAATAAATTTTATATACCGTATATCAGGCATTCCCCCTATCACATTTGCATGTATACTACCATATACTCATCTATTTTTAGCCTAAATATCTGAGAAACCCAATATATGTAAAATACAGTATGTAAAGTTTATGATTAACCCAGCACCTATATAAAAAGACAAAAGAAAAAAAAAATCCTTAAGATTTTCAAACAGTGAAATCCCCTTGTCTAGTTAGATTTACATGTATATTCCAATCCCAAGAACCATTTGACTTTTTCAAAAATTTCCCACTAGGAAGCAGCTAATACCAGATATACACAAAATGTTATGGTGGCACAGCTGCACAGACCTTCTCAGATCCCCAGTCCAGCCTCAGATAACCATTACACCTCTTTTTCAACGAGGCACATTACATATCACAAGATATGAAAGTGGTATTACAACATATACTGGTTCTTAGATATTCAACACGCCCACCACAATTCTTAGATTTAACCTAATTATTCAAGAATGACACCTAATTATTCAAGAATGTATCCAGAATAATTACTCAAGGCTAGAATCATAGATGGGGCTATAGCAAAGCTGTACAAGAACACACAGACTGTCAGTAACTCGCTTATAGCATTCTAGCTTAAAAGCACATTCCAGTATCAGTTTGCCTTCTGTAGCATTTTCTCTCCCTATTTGTACGAGACGGTTACAGCCTTCAGATATTTAGTTTTCCATTAAGGAAAGCCACTGCAACCTATAACAGGAGGTAGTATTGCTCTTGTATAGCTAACTACCATGTTCCCCAAAAATAATACCATGTTCCCCAAAAATAAGCCCTAGCATTTTTGTGGGTAGGTCTTTAATATGTCTTACCCCAAAAATAAGCCCTAATTAGATCACCCCCGAAGCCCATCCAAAATGTCCCCGACTCCATCCTATCCCTGGATTCACTGGCAGCAGCAGCGCTCACCCCCCCTCCTGTGGTCAAACCCCGCTGACGCTCCCACCCATCCCCCTGCACAGCATCTTTCCATCTCTCCCACCTATCCAAACTGACATACCTCCCTCCAAACAGCAGCGGCGGCAGTACTTTAAACAGGCTGCTTCGCAATTTTCTCCCACTGGTCCTACCCTCTGCCACTTCACTGATGTAATCAGCGATGCAGCACGAAGAAGGCCCAGGCGGGGAAGGCCACGAAGCAGCCTGCTTAAAGTGCTGCCGATGCTGCTGTTTGGAGGGAGGTATGTCGGTCTCGTGGTTGGTGGGTTGCTGTGGTTCTGCTATAGGGGGGATGGGAGGAACAGAAAGATAATGCTGCATGGGGGGGGAAAGGAAAGAGTAAGAATTGATGTGGAGGAAGGGAAAGAATCATTGAACACGGAAAAGACAAGTCATCCCCTGAAAATAAGCTCCAGTGCATTTTTTTGGATCCAAAATTAATGACACCTTCTTATTGTCTGGGAAACACGGTAGTAAGGCTATACCTTGTGTAGTGTGTTCAATTTGAAGTCATGCCTATGCCCAATGTCTTTTCAAAAGGTAGTTCAGAATAAGCTTGGTTAAATGGAAAGCTTGCAAGAGCCACAGTATAAGTGCGTGCTTAAGACACTCAAAATATACCGGCTGAAGGAAAGGAGGAATAAACGGTAACAGAAATATTTAAATATGACAGGCTCCAATAATAAAAGTGTAGAACAATGGAATTCAATAGGCAGAAGGCAAGGGGTTGTGATATACAGTTACAGAGAGAAAGGTTCCGATGCCAGATGAGCGCACACTCCCCTCCCCTCCCCCCTCCAAGGAGGGTAGTAAGTACAAAAAGTAGCCTACCATCACAAATGGTGGAAACTAAATACAGAATGCAAGCAGTTTAGGTAAAGATGCAAGTCTAGCATAATAGGTCAAACACCATGTACACACTTGGTGTAAATGCTTGCATCTCTGAAATGTTTGGTACATACAGTAATTACAAAATAGAACACAGATGAAATCTGCTCAGTTATGCACATGTTCATGACTAGAATAGCAGGCATTTGCATGCATACTTGCTATTTAAAATCCAGGTGATTCCTTACAAAATTACCTCCATAATGAAGTAAAAATAAATAAATAAATAAATAAAAAAAACCCAAAAAACAAAACAATGTGGTAGAGGAGTATATATAACAGACTAGAGTAGAAAATACTAAGCAAAAAAACGGTCTGACTAGCATTAGACTAAGACAACCAGTCTGACTGTAGTAACAGCCCTCTCAAAGCTGCGGTTCATCCAGTTTTCAAAGTAACCAAGCAAGCAACATGAATAACCATCAATGAATTAAGGGTAGGGAGATGAAACATTCACATGATTTGTTTAGATTAGTACTGTAGGCATAAGACAGATGGGGCATGGGTGCTGTAAAGAACAGAACAGATCTTTAGTTCTGAGGCCTGTAACATCAGTTCAGCATTGTGGCATTGACCATTTGAGTTTGCAAATAAGACATATTCCAAGGTGGTACAGTAGATCCAATGCCTTATCACTCCTTAATAGGGCTTAAGCAAACTTACAAAAGCCCACTGGTTCTCAACCCTGTCCTGGAGGACCACCAGTCAGTCGGGCTTTGGGATAGACCTAATGAATATGCATGAGATATTTGCATGTAATAGAAGTGACAGGCATGCAAATCTGCTTCATGCATATTCATTAGGGCTATCCTGAAAACATGACTGGCTGGTGGTCCGCCAGGACCGGGTTATAAGCCGAGTTTCTATAAATTTGTTTTTGATCTGCTGCTCATTAGTTTCAAGTATCCTCATTTTAGTGACTTAATGGTTAAACTACTCCAGGATATTATGAAGTTTGAGTGGGATAAAATAGTAATGTTTTTTTACCCCTTAACTGAAGAGCTTTAACTTGTTTTTAAGCTATCATAAAAGATGTTTGATAGCAAGAGGCATATAGTAAAAGAAAATCAAATCAAAACCCTTCTTTTCAAAAAAATGTATCCAGATATCTTAACCCAACCCTTCCCCCTCCTCCTAGATAAATTCTCCCCCAAAACCTCCACTTAAATAATCTCTTCCTCCCCAAAACACCAACCAAGTATTCAGATCCCTGAAATGTAACGTAATCTTATTTGTACTCTAACTGTAATCTATTTGTTATATCACACAGCAACGTACAGTCAATTTAATATCCAATTTGCAAGTTCTTCCGGAATTAATCCAGGTACCTCTCCTCCCTTGTAACCAAAAAAAAACACAACAACCCCAAAACTGTTGTAACTTCACTGGAAATGTCCAGTTAGTTCTTTTGTAATCCGCCTTGGCGGAATAGAAGTCCCTAATATAATGTAATAGTATGACAAGATCCAAAAGCAGAAATAGATCGTGTTAAGTTCCTCTATTACAGGGATGTCAAAGTCCCTCCTCGAGGGCCACAATCCAGTCAGGTTTTCAGGATTTCCCCCCAATGCATATGCATGAGATCTATTTGCATGCACTGCTTTCATTGTATGCTAATAGATCTCATGCATATTCATTGGGGAAAACCCAACTGGATTGCGGCTCTCGAGGAGGGACTTTGACACCCCTGCTCTATTATCTTAGCTCAGGATCTGCCCACGTAGAACCTGCTCTAAAATACAGGAATGAACATGTTTAACCGATGCATCCATTTACAAGTAATTATTGATGTGGTCAACACAACATTCATAACACAGCATATTCATTGTGTTTTTTTCACAGCAGCTTCTCTTTTGCCCAATATCACTTTCAAGGAAGAGCAAGGGGGAAGATCACCCCCTAATGCCGCCAGCTGCAGCAGATGTGAATCCTGATAGTCATAAACATGCATTTGCTGTCCCCTCCCCCAACACACCCAGATTACTACCACGTGCATGTCTTCCCACACCTGCAGTATAACCTAGATTTTTACCACTAGGAGTTAGAAACATTACCACATCTATGTCACTTGTCCCTCTGAGTATTTTCTAGTTTTATTCTTTTTTCATTAGAGCAAGGTACCTGGCATAGCACGCACTGTTATAGTACAATAGTAGACCAAGGAAGTGTCATGACATTCAGCTTTTAACAGCTATTTGCTTTTTTTGGCAACTACAGCCCACAAGATGCCATATAAACACACTGTCCATGTTGACACTGAGATCTTTCTTGGGTGGCGACTTCTAACTCAGCAATGTTTACAGAGTTGGGTTTCCTCACCATGTGCACCACTTTGCATTTGAACACATTAAAATTTCAAATGCCATTCAGACATCCAAAGCTCCTCCTGCAATTCTTTTTGTGCTACTCTTTCAAAATTGGTACTATCTACAAGAACATTTTTTTTAGTGGGTTGGAGACCTCAGCTATTGACTTTCTTCCACAAAGAGTGTGGTCCTGCTTCCTTAACCCTTTAATTGGCAGATGGTGAAATGGCTGCGGCTGCTTTACTTAACTTGATGTTGAACAAGAGCAACAGTGCCAAGGAACAGGCGTTTGGCGATGCAGATTTCCCATAAGAAGCACAGAAAACACATGTTGCTTCTGAGCAATCATGCCAAATAAAGGGTTAAACATTTGCAGTTCACAGTAAGGCCTTGTTTCCCATCTCAATCTAAGTCTTGTGACAGACCTGCCCTAGTTAAATGCATGCCAATTCATCCGTTTAAAAAACACATCTACCTAAACTAGGGTCAAAATAGCTTTATAATTTTGCTTGGCAGATAGCTTGAGACTATACCTCAGGGTTGTCCAATGTCGGTCCTTGAGGGCCGCAATCCAGTCAGGTTTTTAGGATTTCCCCAATGAATATGCATGAGATCTATTAGCATATATAGAGATCTTATGCATATTTATTGGGGAAATCCTGAAAACCCGACTGGATTGCGGCCCTCGAGGACCGACATTGGACACCCCTGCTATACCTAGTGCCCTTAAAAGACTATGTTTCAGTCCTCAAATACTATGGCAGTTCTCAACCCCGTCCTCGAGAACCCCTCAGTCGGGTTTTCAAGATATCCCTAATGAATATGCATGAGAGATTTGCATACCTGTCACTCCCTTTATATGCAAATCTCTCTCAGGCATATTCATTAAGGATATCTTGAGAACCAGACTGGCTGGGGGGGTCCCCTAGGACAGGGTTGAGAACCATTGCACTATGACCATATTAACTGGTTGTTAATCTGTAACCTACAAGAAGTTAACAATTTTAGACTTGGTAGGGAATAAACAGGGCTAAGAGATTTGATAAAAACATTATTCAGCAGAAGAGAGAGAACAAAGAGGCCCCTTAGACTTGTTACCAAATAAAGTCAATTATAATAGTGGTCGGATTTTCTATATCTTTCATGGAAGTCGTGCTGTTACTTGTAGTATAATTTTCAAGAAGGGAACTAGGCAGCAATCTTACAGGATGCATCTTATTTAAAAATAGGACAGCCAGGCAGCTACCTCATTGTTAATTTGATGAAATATCATTACTAGTAGAATACTACTCCACACTAGAGAGTTGCACGGGGACAGAAATCCCACCCATCCCCGCCAGGATCCTCTCTATCCCCACCCATCCTAATTCCACAGTTTCTTTTGTGTTTGTGCTCCTGTTTTCCTTGTGGAATCTCTTTGGTGGAACCCTTTTTTTTGTTTTCTGTTCAGGTAGTTAACTTATAAACCCCCCTCTTTTACTAAGGCTGACGTGTCCATTAAATTATATGGACGAACCCTGCTTCCAAAGCCTTCCATCCCCGTGGGAGTCCCGTGGGCCAGAGGGGGGTCCCCGTGGGTTAGGGGGGGGGGGGATTCCCACGATCCCTGTTCCCATGCAGACCTCTACTCCACACACACTCTGGTCTCACCTACAGAAGCCAACACTAAAAATTTTATAAACAGCACTGAAGGAAAAAAAATTGAGGTAGTATAGGAGGGAATATACTCTTTTCAGATGTCACATTTAGTACCAAGATTTTATGGCAGACAGAAGACCTAAGGTAATGGTCCATTCCCTATAATGGAAGAGGGGTATCCATAAGTACGATTACTGCTTAGTTTCTCCAAATACCTGACCTAGCTATCTGTAAGAGCAAACTGCTACTAGAGCAATTTAATAAATTGCATTGTGAAGGGGGGAGGATGAATCTACAGCTTATTTATTTAATGGTTCTATACAGTTCTCCCAGGGGAGTGCAGAACAGTTTACACAAATGCATTCAGGTACTTGATCATTTTTCCCTGTCTGTCCTCGTGGACTCACAATTAGAAAACAACACGGTGGTTGTTACCCACGGCTAACCCGCCGAAATGGGGAGAGAAAAACTTAGTGGTCGCTGTGGGGATGGGACAAGGCCATTCACCGCCCCGTGGAGCGGTGGGCGGTCTTGTCTCCGCAGTGAAGCCAGCACGGATCTCGGGGTCCAACATCCCCACCCAATCGCCATGTCCTGCCGTCTCCCTCCCTCCATCTCACCTTAGGTGCCGAGCCCAATTTAATTTTTCTTCTCCCAGCCGCAAGCTTTCAATAAGCCGCACGTGCGTAGCTGCTTGAATTGTTGAATCTTCTCCTCCGACGCAACTGGAATCAGTGTTTGGTCAGAAGAGAAGATTCAACAGCTCAAGCAGCCGCACGTGCACGGCTTATTAAAGCGTGCGGCTGGAAGACAAATTAAAGTCAGGCTCAGCACCTAAAGGTGAGGTGGAGGGAGATGGCAAGACGTGGCACTCAGAAGGGGGCTTCTGGACCGCATGATCCATGACCGCGCATGTTCCCTCACACTAGGAATGAGGGAGAGAAATACTAATCCCACAGGCAGGAAAGAAAGGGGAGGACAGGCAGGTGAGCCAGATGCTGGAAGCAGGGGGAGGGGGGAAGAGAAAGAAGCTAGATGGGGTTGGAGAGAAGAGACACATTGGTGTGGAAGAGGGGAAATTTGGACACAGGAAGGTAACAGAGGGGAAATTATGTGCATGGGGGCACAGGGACCGAGACATAAAGGGAACATACATTGGGATGGTATATGGACATGATGGGGGGGGGCAATGCCAGATACAGAGGGGAGATATTAGAAATGGGGAAAATAGGAACACAGAAGCGAGATGATTTGTGGGGACGGGGACGTACTCAGACTCTGGAGGCTTGCACAAATTACATTGTAATGTGCCACGAAGGTAAGAGGGAGAGAGATGGTCAGACCGCGCGAGAGGTGCTGAAGGTGGTAGAAAGGAACAGATGCTGATGGGAAGTGGGGAAGACAGAGTGGAGAGAAGACGCTGGAAGGGAAGACAGACTATGGGGGGAGCGGAGGGAAGATGGGTGCCAGACCAATTGGGGGGGGGGGGGAAGGGAGAGGCACAGTAACAGAGCAAATGGAAGATGCAGAGGGGAAACAGGGGATGAAAGGAATTCAATGAGAAGATGAGGAAAGCAGAAACCAGACAACAAAAGGTAGAAAAAAAGTTTTCTATTCATTTTTGCCTTAGGATATGGTATATTAGTTGTGTTGATAAAAATTTATAAACAAATCACTGCCAGCTGAACATCTTTCTCTAGTTCAGCAGCCAGCCAGAACTTTGATTTAAGGAAGGAATAAGCTAAATATTGCAGTACTGAGGCTTGTATGGATGCTGTGTGGACAGTAGTCACGGGGACAGGGCAGGGACAATTTTTTCCCCGTGTCATTCTCTACTCACAATCTATCTAATGTACCTAGGCCTATGGGGTGAATTAAGCGACTTTTCCAGAGTCAAAAGTAGCAGCATGGGTTTGAATCCACAAGCTCAGGGTGCTGAGGTTGTAGCTTTAACCACTTTACCACTCTCCCCTAAAGAGCTGAGCTGAACATCCAGCTTTGGCACCATTCTGCCCCTCTAGAAATAGAGGATAAAAATCTGGAATAAAATGTAGACTAATATAGATTTAACCCTCCCCCACAGACATGCCTAGAGCAGCCAAGTCTCCAAGACTACTACTGATTATAAAAATAAGTGATGCTAAAGCATTGTTACAGTGATCACACAACTAAAGATTTTGGCCAGGGGCTCGACCTATAGTACCAACCAAGGGGTGCAGCAGGGTTTTACAATCTGAAGCAATTTATTGAAACTTTCTAGACAGCAGCAACAGTTATGTAGCTGGCAGTAGGCACTAGTGTAGGATGGGCATCAGTGGGAACTCCACTAACTTGGAACATGAGGATGTTACTGGCCAGATTTTATGGTAGATATCCTGCAAACAACAGGATGGTTGGATAGGCTGGAGTGAGCTTTGACGGCAACTTTAGTTGGAACCTAGAATACCAGGTGGACTTTTGCCGTCTATGGCCCAGATATATCAAAGGACAAGTTAATTTAATCATGCATTTTTAATGGATATAGCTAATGGGCAGACAGGTCTTTATCTGCCATCATTTACTATGTTACATGATAGAGAGCAGGTGCAAAGGTTTCACTGATCAAAGGTGTAGGGGTGGGGAGGTCAAGAACCCCTGTCTTAAGCCATGCAGAAGAAGTACAGCAACATAGCTACAAAGCTGCATCATCTTTAAGGAGATATAGTACATGGATATTCTATACTAGTTATAAAAGCACATGGAAAGTTTAAGGTACCTGGACAAGGAGGAATGATCAGGCATCAGGAAAAACAAACAAAAAAAAACCCCCCACACTCACACAAACCACTACTATTCAAATGGCAGCTTCAACATAGTACAGCATTTTGAGGATGCCACCCTTGTGACAGTTTTAAGTATCTGAAATACTAGGTAGAGGAACTATGTACTCGTGTAGAAGACTCATACTATTAAAAAACAAAAAAAAACAACCACACACACACACTCCTCAGTGGCAGCTCAATAGGAGTGATCAAAAGATATCCTGTTAAAAAAAAAGAGCCTGAGCCACAAAAGATCAAGAAAGAGCTTAAAACAAGCTCTAAATATTTGATAAGTTCATTGCACAGATTTTGGATTGGAATTTAAACACTTTATATACAATTAGCCATGCCACTTGGTGTATGTCATCTTAATCACTCCTTAAAAAGCTGATGCTTAGCTGAAGCTTTGCAGTCCGACATGCATTTTTTTTTTAAATTTAAATATATATATTTTTTAGCATGCCAATATTGTAGTGGCAAAAACTGCAGCCAATGAAGAGTCAGGAATAGTCTACCTACAAAATAACTTGTCACTAGTTTTAGACAAGACCTTCCTGAGGACTACATATTGAATTTAAGGTTAAAAGCCAATTTGAAGTAGTCTCTTAACTTGGTCCACAAAAACAAAAAACACCTTGCCTCCCTTGAAACCACCTTCATTCAAAATGAACAGTTCTTAAATATACAGAAGTACATTGGTTCCACCTATTCTTATTGCAGTGTTAGACCTTCAAAAAAAAAAATTAAAATGCAAAGAGTAGCTAGGGCCCACAGTCCAAAGGCTAGTCTTAGTTCTAAGAAGAATGTAAGGTGCAATGTTATAAGTTATAGCAAACTACTTCACTTTGAGTCCTGCCTTGCTATTTAAAGTTGTGCTGTACTGAGCATTTCCAGTGCTCTCTGAATATCTTTCCAAGACCTTGTTCACAGATAAGGCCTAGTTTTGCTACATTACCCTTATACTCTCCTACCTTACTCTATAAATAAAGTGAAAACAAGCTGGTTTAGGAGGGTTAAGAACTAAGCATAGGATTCTGAATGCCAATACATGTTGCAAAAAGAACCATTGTATATAACCCACTGCCAACAAACATTTGTTCACTTCAAAAGTCAGAACATCGCATTTGTAAAAATTAGCTTGGATTAACAGAAGTATAGTGTATCATACATATTCTAGTTTAAGACTGTGCTGTTTCAACAGAGTGGAAAAGAAGGCTGCAGGAGTGGAATGACAGGCTGGGACCACTTGTTGCTCTGATCAGAAAATTCTTCCCACTCCACTCTTCCATCTCCAAGCTCTCCTCTCATGGCCTTCAACATGTTATAAACACTAGAGAAGCGAGAAACCTGTGAAACAGCCACGAATATTTGTATTTCCAGTAATATCCACAATATGGCTCCACTGAAAATAAGTACCCCTGTTGCAGGATCTGCAACTGTTAATTGCAGCAGTGTGTCAATTTCTGCAGGAAAGTCATTTTGCAAAAGTCAAACCTTTAGTAGTTTGTACAAGGAAAGAAGGAGACCCATCAGGATGCAGACCATGTTCTTTTTTTGCATTTTCTTCAAAAATTATTTTATTTGACAACTACAAAACATTTACAGTACAAATTTTACAGTCACACGCTCAATTTGTAGTGAACGGACTTCCCCAAAAATATATTACAACTCAAGTTGACTTATCCTTTAGTTACATTCAAAATAAAATAAAAAAAAAATCCAAAACAATGTCTGTTAAGTAGTCCAAAGAGAGTACATAGTGCTCATCTGGTACCTACTATGTACAAACAACTAAAGCTATGTCTCAATCTTCCACTGTTCAGGAACTCCTAACACAAGTAAGAAATATCTCAGTTTGGAATTGTATTAAACATATGTTTCATGTACTATATAAAGTTTCAGATCAAAAAGGTGGCCTCCTTAGTTAGAAAAGTGGTAAACATTTAGATAAAATCCCCTACATTCAGATTATCAAGCATTCAGAAAAAATACTTATTTGGTTGAGGAAGTTTAAGGCAAGCATGGACCCTGAAAAAGGCACTGTGAAACAATATGGGGCTCCCCCTTCTACCCCCTCCCCCCTCCCCACATTATTGCTACATATTCAGTTATATCACAGTGGATTTGTGGAACTACACACCCAAAATACTTTTTTGGTTAAATTTAGACATCAGCTTTTGAATTAGGATGCCACTTTATAATCTGATTGCAAAACTATAAGCTTTTGGACAGGCAACAACCATTTTACATTCTTTAAAAGAAGAAAAAAAAAATCCAACCATAGTACTTCCTCCTACTTCCACAGCATTGAGATTGATTTCTGTAAGAAACCATGCAAATTTTCCATTTACGTAAACAAGGAAAGAAATTAATGAAATAAATATTACATACAATCTCTTAAATTAAGATTTACTCATTTACAATAAAATAACCAAGTGAAGTTACAAAAAGGCATATATTACTGTGAAAAGAATATACACTCCACATTTTGCAGATTAATAATGACAATCATAATTTAAACATAATAAAAGAATATATATCTATTGCTTTTTCATCATACCTGATAAATACAGTATGAACAAATTACCAATGTATACTTTTCACAAGATAATAAATAAGTTAAATAGTTTTCATACTGAGCTGTGTGCAGCAAAATGCACCAGCAACTCAGAACAGCTAAAAAAAAAAAAAAAATAATAATAATTAAAAAAAAAAAAAAAAAGTCAGCAGTTATTCTCCAACAATTAAACTAAACTCACTTGAGTGCTTCCAAATAAAGCAAACAAACTTGTTCTAAGCCAAACATCCACTAAGTGGTGGCAATGGAACCAATGTTAAACTTTGGAATGGAAGTTATAGCATTTGTCGCATAATTTAACAAAACCCTCAGGATTGTTGTAAAGGCATATTCTTGGCAGGATATCGAGATATATATTTAAAAAAAAAAAAAAAATCCACGCACCTTATGCCAGGTGCTTAACTGGATTAAAGAAACACTATAAAAACTCAGCTTGGAGAAGGCTAAACTGCAGTTCACAAAATTGTTGCTTTCTGGCATAATGCTTCATCGCTGTCAAGAGATGGAATGCCTGCTGGTGCATTATATACGTATATATTTTCTCACAAAGTAAAAAAAAAAACAAAAAACCAAACCCAAAACCTTCCCCCGCTCACGAGTTCTATAAAAATAAGTTTGTTCTATTCATATTATGGTTTTTGCCCTTTTGCAAATAAACTTTTTTTTCCCTCTCGTTTTTGTTCAACTCTCGGTATTGAGGAGTCGTTCCTCCTCCCCCCACCCCCCCTTCACACAGCTGGGCTCGCGCGAGCCCTCCATTCCACCCCAGTGCCGGAGCTCGCGCACCTCCCCCTCCCGCCTTCTTGCCTCAGTCGTCGGAGATGGAAAGCCTGCTGAAGATAGGCAGCCGCCTGCCCGAGTCCAAGCCGGGCGACTCGGAGCCGCTGAGGCTGCCCGAGCTGAGGGAGCCGCTCAGGTAACTCTCGCGGTCGGAGAGCGAGTCCGGGGGGCTGGGGGGCGCGTCGAAGACGGGCGACTCGGAGAGGCGCCGCAGGGGCTGGAAGGTGAAGGCGGCGGCGGGGGGCGGCGGCGGCGAGGAGGGCGCTTGGCGGGGGTAGTAGGCGGAGGCGGCGTTGGCCTGGAAGTTCTGCGTCTGGATGGCGAGCGGCGCGATGAGGCCTCCCAGCTCCTGGCCCGAGAAGGCGAAGGCGTTGTTGGCGCAGCACGAGGACGACGTGAGCAGCTCGTCGCAGTAGAGGGAGGAGGGGGGCGGCGGGGTGCGCGAGGTGGGGCTCTCGAGCAGCAGCGGCGAGTCCAGCCCCTGG
Organism: Geotrypetes seraphini; assembly: GCF_902459505.1. Classification (NCBI taxonomy): domain Eukaryota; kingdom Metazoa; phylum Chordata; class Amphibia; order Gymnophiona; family Dermophiidae; genus Geotrypetes; species Geotrypetes seraphini. Next base: position 388,125,326 of record NC_047086.1, on the reverse strand, counting down.
TGCTGGCTCGAGAAGCCCGAGAAGCTCAGGCTGTGGTGCAGCTTGGGCCGCTCGCGCGCGCCGCCGCCAAAGTTCAGTTGCAGGCCCTCGCGCCCCACGCCGAAGGCGGCGCAGTTGCCGTGGCCGCCGCCGGGGGGCGCGGCGGCCGGCGCCGGCCGCCTCTCCTCCGCGTTGTGGATGAAGTGGCAGCGCGGTCCGTAGGGGCAGAAGCCGATGGTGTGGAAGGTGCGGCACAGCTCCGTCTTGTACTTGGGGTGGCGGGTCAGGCTGCGCAGCTCGTGGAAGCCGTGCGCGAACTGGCACTTCTCGCCGTACTTGCAGGCGCCGCTCTCCTCGAAGGGCCGGCACAGCTCCGTCTTGTAGCGGGTCGAGTTGATCTGCGCGCCCGACTTCTGCTGCTGCTGCTGGAGCTGCAGGAGGTGCTGGCTGCGCTCGCCGTTCTCGCTGAACGAGCGGTCGCGGAACTTGTTCTCTTTGTTCAGCAGGGCCGTGCTGCCCTCCTTCAGGTTGCAGAAGTTGGCGCCCGGGAACTTGGAGGGGGAGGGCGAGCTCGAGACGGCGGCGGCGGTGGTGGTGTTGGCCAGGGCCGGCAAGTTGCTGGTCGAGTGTCTTCGCAGGAACGCCGGCACGAAGTTCGAGTTGGGGGAAGTAACAGGAGTCCCCACTGCTTTCTTATCCAGCATGTTAAGGTTTAGGTTGTTGAAAGATTTCTCCGTTTGCTAAAGAGAAAGAGAGGTCGGGGGGAGGGGGTGGAAGAGAAAGAGAGAAAAAAAAAGTGGAATTGTAACTTCTGAGCAGTCACAACAGCGTGCAAAACTCACATGCTTAGTTAGTCCCTTGATTACAGTAAAGACCCGTCTCAAGGCTTCAGGCCAGAGTCTCAAAACTCACAATCAAAGCAGCAATGAACAAAAAAATTAGCTTACTTATAAAAACTAGCAAATAACTAGTTTGAAAAAAAAAATGGAGATACTAAACTAGACAGTCTCGACGTTAGAGAAGTAAAAAAAAAAAAAAAAAGCAGCCTCTCAAAAGGGATGAGCCAGATACGTACCTTACACAAGAACTCAAAGTCGTAGAAAGCAGATAAGAGCGTCGTAGACATTTCCAGGTCCTGTTGGGATCGGACAGACAGGCGGACTCGGCGATCCGGCGGTCGTGGGGAGGCTTTGGCAAAGCCACGACTAGGTCTGAGGCGCGTGTGCCGCGTGAGGTCCGCGAACGCTCTCCGTGCGGCGGCGAGCGTGGAACTTGCAAGGCGAGAGAGAGGACTGCTGGAACTCGCGGAGGCGCCAGCGCGAGCATATAAACGCTAGAAGGGCGCGCGGGGGGAGGGATCGAACGCGGACCGGGCCTGAGCGACACTCCCCTCCCCCGGCTCGCCGCGAGCCCGGGCCTCGCCGCCGTCCGATTGGCCGCCGCCAATTTTTTCTCGGGTGACGTAACCGAGCGAAAGCCTGGGCAGTGCGTGCAACAGGAAGGACCCTGCTGTACGCTCTTGTGTTTTTTTAGGGGAGGGGGGGAGCTATACAGTTTGGCTTGCAGGCAAAACGAACTCCCCTCCCTCCATCGTGAAAGTTGCGTAGCTATGTGACCAGTATAAAAGGATTGGAGTGAGGCGCTGGAAGTTTATTGTCATTGAATTGAGGAAGCGAGACGGTTTAGGCCCAGCCTTGAGGTTACAGTCAAGCGCGTAGGAAGGGGAAGGAAAATAACTTTTGCTGTCACGTGGGAAGTGAACAGTGTCAGTGGGCGGTGGCGGTTTTGCTGTTAACTGGGGCGTTCTCAGTCTGCAACCTCAGATTGCTGACCGCAATTTTTGTTTATTTCAACGGTTTTACAAGTCTGTTTTTTTTGTTGGGGGGGGGGGGGGAAGTACCCGAATGTTATACAATATGTACATTTACTTTATATACTGTATTCCCATGCCCAACATTCAGAACCGTAGGCCTTCAAGTCTAGTTTTTAACTCCCCCAACCCTGACAGGTCCTGTCTTTCCGTCCAAATTATATTGTAAGCTCTTCTGGGCAGGGAACTAAAAGTGAAATGTCTACAGCACAATAGAAGTGATAAATAGTAGTTTCTTCGCTGGGGGGGGGGAGGGAGTGTGGCTCAGTGGTTCAACCACCCTGGGGCTGTGGGTTCCAAACACACGCTGCTCCTTGTGACCCTGGGCAAAGTCACCTAAATCCCCCGTTTGCCCCAGGTCCACGAGATAACTGTGAGCCGGCCGGGACCAACAGGGAAAACCTGCTTGAGTGCCTGAATAAATTCATGTAAACCGTTCTGAGCCCCCCCGGGAGAAAGATACAGAAAATTTTAATAGATAAATATCTTGCCACGTTTTCTGTGCAAGGGAGTGATCGCGCCAGCGGTAGGAAACAAGGGTAATGCTGCTTTTTTTGTATTGCATACGATTTTTTTTGGAAAAATCATTTTTTTTTTATTATGCCGGGCTGTGATTTATTTACTTTAATAAATTTAATAACATTTCAAGGATTTAAAAAAAAAAAAAAAAAAAGAGGCATCGCAAGAGCCTCGACCAACCGGCCCCGGTTTCTCGCACTGTCCCCCACGCCTTCCCGGGGACGCCGAGCGCCGCTCCCCAGGCCCGGCTGCGGCTTTCGGCGAAAACACTCGCGCTCCCTCTCGCAGCCCAGATCCGATTGCAGCGTTCGGCACTTTCCCTGAGCCTTCTCGGCGATCGGGGCTGGGCGGAGACCCTCCTCCCGCCCCTTTGAGCTAAGCTCCGTCCCATCCCACCCTGGCTCGCATCCCCCTTGTCATCTGCTTAAAAAAGCCGAGGCATACCGCGCGCTAGCGAGCGATAAAACACCGCAGCAAAACGATGGCTTTTCTTGCGCTGCAGGGGCTATAACTTTGGAATCGGATAACTGGGTATTTTTAGACTCTTTAAACGGCTTGAGCCGGGACCAGCACATGCCTCCATCGTGCTCACACGTTTCCCTTTGCATTGCAAGGAAGATGCTGCCCCCAAGTGGCCATTTCTTACTTTCCTAGGAGGGGGAGGGGACCGACTTCTCTCGCCCGTCTGATATATTATGCAAGTTGTAGAAAAGATAACCCCCATGATTAACCTATATATTAAGCGTTTATCTACTCAGCCTGCTGGGAAAGTAAACGATTCCAAGCAGTTTTTCCATATATAAGCAACAGAGTGGAAAAATAAAACACGTTATATACATATATTTTTTGCCTAATGCTTAAACTAAAGGAGGTCGTTCACAAATGTTCAGTCGTGCATTATAAAGAGAGTTAGAAAACTGAGCGGTAAAGTGTAAAAAATTATATGACGTTTGTGAGCAAATTTACATAGCTTCTACTAGGTGCTGTAACACTACCAAAATAAAAGGTATGACTGTAGACTTACTCTCTCGACCTGTCTACTCCCTTTAGTCCTTTTTCTCCACTAGGAGTAAAAACAAAGGTGCTGCCTATGAATGACATTCATATATTTTTTTAAATGTCAGCCTAGGTGCAGAAGTATGTTTTATGTGCATATAATTACATGAACCTGATGGAAATGCATAAAGAGTGCACATTTTAATTGAATCTTTTTTAAAGGCTGATAAAAGGGTATTTATTGCACACCCCTGCAGATCTTTCAGCCATACATCTTTCCCTTTCTCCTTACTCCAAAAACATTCTCTCTTCTTATGCGCCAGGTTCAACGATCCAGGAAGGGACAAAGAGGAAAATTCTCAAAACTCACAGGTAATATCCAGCAAATCGATGTAGTGGGGTGATTTTTATTTTAAGGGCGATTCTCAGCATAATAGCATGCAAATCACATGCACGCTATTTGTGCGGATAATCGCCTGTGAAGAGCAGGAGAACTGTGCCTGGTACTTGCTCAGAAGAGCAATTGCAAAGCACAGCTTCCCCTTTCTGTCAAAGCTGCCCCCCATTCTGTCAAAGCTGCCCCAAGCAGTTAAGGCTCCTCCTTTGGGGGTAGGATCGTAGAAAACAAATGCAAATGGGCATAGATGTTTAGCAGATTGTCTATTTTTAACTAGTTCCTCTTAAACACAAAGCAATGGGGCCTGACGGGACACTCAAAAGTTCTCGAAGAACTCAGAGATTCTTGCGTCTTCATTGTCTCATCTTTTCAATGCTTCCTTAGAGTCTTTTGTGGACGCCGAGGACTGGAGAAGGGCAGATGGGATCACTCTGCACGAGAGTGGAAGTAAAAGGAGGCTGGAAATTACAGGCTGGTTAGTCTGACCTTGGTAGTGAGTAACTAATGAAACGCTTCTTAAGCGGAAGATAGTGAGATTTCTAGAACTGAATGGATTTGCAGGACCTGAGACAGCAAGGTTTTGCGAGAGATAGGTCTTGTCAGATGAATCTGATTGATTGATTCGAAAAGCCAAAAGAAAGTATGAAGAGAGGCTAGCCAGGGAAGCACGAAATTTCAAACCGCTCTTTAGATATGTTAAAGGGAAGCAACCGGCTAGGGAGGAGGTGGGACCGGCGACGGAGACAGGAAGGGAGTGGTGAAGGAGGAGAAAGAAGTGGCAGAAAGACTTAACATGTTCATTTCGTCTGTATTCACAAACGAAGACACATCCAACATACCGGAACCTGAGCAATTCTTCAATGGAAATCAAGCAGAAAAATTAACATCCATGGAAGTGAGCCTTGAAGATGTACGCAGGCAAATAGAAAAACTAAAATCTGACAAATCCCCGGGTCCGGACGGAATCCATCCAAGGGTTCTGAAGGAATTAAAGGAGGAGATAGCGGAACTACTGCAGCAAATTTGCAATCTATCCCTGAAAACAGGCATGATCCTGGAGGATTGGAAGATAGCCAACGTTATGCCCATCTTTAAAAAGGGATCAAGAGGTGACCCGGGAAACTACAGACCAGTGAGTCTGACCTCGGTCTTGGGGAAAATGGCAGAAGCACTGATAAAAGAAAACATCGATGAACATTTTGAAAGAAACAAACTTCTGATAACCAGCCAACATGGTTTCTGCAAGGGGAGATTGTGCCTAACGAACTTATTGCACTTCTTCGAAGGAATTAACAAACGGATGGACAGAGAAGACCCCATAGACATCATATATCTAGATTTCCAAAAAGCCTTTGACAAGGTGCCCCGTGAACGTCTACTCCGGAAACTGAAGAACCATGGGGTGGAAGGAGACATACATAGATGGATCAGAAACTGGTTGGCGGGTAGGAAACAGAGGGTAAGAGTGAAGGGCCACTACTCGGACTGGAGGAGGGTAACGAGTGGGGTCCCGCAGGGCTCGGTACTCGGGCCGCTGATATTTAATATATTCATAAATGATCTAGAAACAGGGACGAAGTGTGAGCTAATAAAATTTGCGGACGACACCAAACTATTTAGCTCGGACTAAAGAGGACTGCAAAGGACTGCAAAGGGACTTGAACAAACTAGGGGAATGGGCGACGAGATGGCAGATGAAGTTCAATGTTGAGAAATGTAAAGTATTACATGTGGGAAACAGAAACCCGAGGAATGTTATTGAATGAGAGTACCCAAGAAAGGGACTTGGGGGTAATGGTGGACATGACAATGAAGCCGACGGCACAGTGCGCAGCGGCCGCTAAGAAGGCAAATAGAATGCTAGGTATAATCAAGAAGGGTATTACAACCAGAACAAAAGAAGTTATCCTGCCGTTGTATCAGGCGATGGTGCGTCCACATCTGGAGTACTGCGACCAATATTGGTCACCGTACCTTAAGAAGGATATAGCGATACTCGAGAGGGTTCAGAGGAGAGCGACATGTCTGATAAAAGGTATGGAAAACCTTTCATACACTGAGAGATTGGAAAAACTGGGACTCTTTTCCCTGGAGAAGAGGAGACTTAGAGGGGATATGATAGAGACTTACAAGATCATGAAGGACATAGAGAGAGTAGTTAGGGACAGATTCTTCAAACTTTCGAAAAATAAAAGAACAAGAGGGCATTCGGAAAAGTTGAAAGGGGACAAATTCAAAACGAATGCTAGGAAATTCTTCTTTACCCAACATGTGGCGGACACCTGGAATGCGCTTCCAGAGGGCGTAATAGGGCAGAGTACAGTACTAGGGTTCAAGAAAGGATTGGACAATTTCCTGCTGGAAAAGGGGATAGAGGGGTATAGATAGAGGATTACTACACAGGTCCTGGACCTGTTGGGCTGCCGCGTGAGCGGACTGCTGGGCACGATGGACCTCAGGTCTGACCCAGCAGAGGCATTGCTTATGTTCTTATTTCTTTGACTGGGTGACCAAACAATTGGATATGTGAGGGGCTGTCGACATGGTTCTGCATAGGTGATTGATAAATAAACTGAATTCATGTGGCCCTAAAGTGACAAACTGGTGTAAAAGCTGGTTAAGTGAAAGGAGACAAAGGGTAGTGGTAAATGGAGTTTGCTCGGAAAATAAGGATGCTGTTAGTGGAATGCCACAAGGATCTGTCCTTGGGCCGGCTCTATTTAACATCTTTGTGAGTGATATTGTGGAAGGACTGTCCGGCAAAGTTTGTCTTTCTGCAGAAGATACCAAATTCTGTAATGGGGTAGACACTCCAGAGAGGGTATGGATAATATGAGGCAGGATCTGGTGAAGCTTGAAGAATGGTCAAGTCATTGGCAACTAAGATTTAATGATAAAAAATGCAGGGTCATGTACTTGGGCTACAAAAATCCAGGAGAAAGGTATAGAGACTTGTGTCTGATGATATCAGGTTGGCAAAACAGGTAGAAAAGGCGACAGTCAAAGCCAGGAAGATGCTTGGGTGTATAAGAAGAGAGATGGCCAGTAGGAAAAGGGAGGTGATAATGCCGTTGTATACGTCTCTGGTGAGGCCACATTTGGAATACTGTGTGCAATTTTGGAGACCACACCTTCAAAAAGATATAAATAGGATGGAGTAGGTCCAGAGGGCTCCTACAAAATTGGTTAGTGGTCTTTGTCACATATCATTTGGGGACAGACGAGAATGTAATATGTATACTCTGGAAAAAAGACAGGAGAGAGGGGATATGATAGAGACATTTAAATATCTCCGTGGCGGTAATGTACATGAAGTAAGTTTCAAATGTAGGAGAACTCCAGAAAGAGAGGGCATAGGATGAAGTCAAGAGGTGATAGGCTCAGGAGTAATGTAAGTGGTAGATACGTGGAATAGTCTCCCGATCAAGGTGATGGAGATGAAGACCGTATCTGAATTCAAGATAGTGTGGGACAGGCATATGGGATCTCTTAGGGAGAAGAGGAGATAGTGGATGGTATGGAAGGGCAAACTGGATGGGGCATTTGGCCTTTATCTGCTGTCATGTTTCTATATCCCCCTCCACCCCAGACTATCAGGTATTCCCACCTATCCTGCCCCTTCCCCACACCCAAGAACATTCTCACCTCTTTCTCCTCACCCCTCCTAACCCCAAATGCTTGTAGATGCCCCCAAATGAGGCTAATATCCTCCACACTCCAATGACACTAGGATAATTCAACTGCCACACCCCCACCAGGGATGCTGTATCCTTCCTCTTTCATCTGAGTGCTGGTCTGGGCTATTAGTATCAGCAGCTAAAGTGGTGGGAGGAGCTGCTTTTTGTGGCGCTGCTTCTTCAGCAGAAGCATGGCACCCATTTAACTCCCATGCTATTGTCTCCTTTTTCCTAATTCTGGGAATTACAAGCTGACAGCATGATACAGGAGACAGAGAGATGGAGATTGATGAACTGATGCAGATGCTGCCCGTGACCTCTCTACATTGGTTCTGGCCAGGACTCAGCAAAAGTGCTGGTGGAAGCAATAGGCTGCCACTGTGGCCCCCAAAACTGTGGTGCTCTAGATGGATGCCTAAATTGTCTAATGCTGCCTTCTACTAGCCCTGCGAAAATACACTCTAAAAGAAGCACTAATGGTCTGAAAGAACAGCATCATTATGTATTTTTGAGCACAACTGGCAAATTGCTTGCCATAAATTTTTGATTACACATTATTTTTAAATATATATTCCATAGTTTTAATGTTTATTTTATTTGTTTATTTTATGTCACTTCCTTTTCTTCCTTTGTGTTTGCTATTATGCTTATCTCTCATCTATTGTCTTTTCTTATATCTCTCTATGCAATATTTTCTTTCTCCGAGGACAAGCGAGCATAATATTCTCACATATGGGTGACGTCATCCACGGAATCCGGTACAAACACTTTAAATCTAGGCAGTGCCCATTGCACGCATGTGCCAGTGTCTACATGCATGATGTTGGCTCATGGGACAATCAGTTCTTAGTTTTTTTGTGAAGCTGAGAAATTATGTCTTCAGTTTTTCCTCAACCTGTCAAACAGATATCTTTTGGTGCTTTCCTGGTTTCATTTTATTGCACCTTTCTTCATTTTTCTCGTCTTTAGTCATTCCCTTGAATTTGCTTCAGTTTTTTTTTCATTTTTTAGCCTTTGGACCGCTTTGAGACCCTTTTCACTTGAGCTCCCCAGGCCATTGAGTCTTTTGACTTCATGTTGGGCATTTTCCCTCCATGTCAAAGAGGGTATCAAGCGGCTTCAATAAATGTACTTGATGTAATCGGACCATTTCAGGCAATGACCCCCATAACTGGTGTGATCAGTGTCTGGGTCCTGACCATTGAGACAATTTGCTTTGACCACTGCGTATGCAAAAGAGGATACTTAAAGCCCATCAACGTTAATGTGAATGACATTTTAGTTCAGCATCGACACTGAGCATGGTGGGAGATTCAGGAGCCAACACATAGCTGCATCGACACTGCGTGTTCTGACATTACATACAGAGCGTTGAGCGTTGGGCTCTCTTCAAAGGAAGACTCAATATCGGCTTCCTCCATGCTTCACCCATCTGGGGAGGTAGCATGTAAGAAAGCTACAAAACAAACATTCTTCCCTTCTAGGCATGGTATGGCATCATCTCAGGCATCCACCTCTTTGTTGTGTAGACACAATGTACATCTCCACTGCTGATCATATCTCCTTCCAGGCATGCCTCTGCATCGAGGTCTTCCATGCCTCGCAAACATGCACCGCAGTCTGCTTCTGTGCCAATGTCACTTCCAGTGCAGATGTCATCTCTTCAAGAGGAGATCCAGGCTGTGGGCCTTCGGGTCAACTGCAGTTGCAGTGTACATAAGGCTTTAAGGGCATCCATGGCTACTTCAGCCCAGCCCAGGATACGTTGAGGTACCGATTGAGGATGAGCTCGCGCACCCTTTCAGGACAGTCCCATTCACCGCATGAGTCACCAGCAGAGGAGTTATCTCCAGGGTCAGAGCATTGTCCCTTGCCTTGACGCTAGATTCTCCTAGGAGAGAGTATTTTGAAGAGTGATTCAGATATCTCACATCACTCTGAAGAGAAGAGGATCTGCCAAATTTGTCAAAAGAAGAATACTATAGTATACTTTCTGATCTTTCTCCTCCACCTCAAAGGTGTAAGTCTCCACCACAGAGCATACCTTTACTGGCTTTATAAGGCAAATGGGTCAAGCTTTTCCATTGAAATGGAGACAGAGAAAGAACCTTGTTCAGAGCTTTTTGACTATGAATCACCACCAACAGACCGATTCAAGGTACCTTTACCTAGGGTCATGAAAGATACTTTAAGAACTGAGAGACCCCTCTTATCAGTTTAGGTAGGTCCTAAAATAAATTGACACGTACAGAATTCAAAAGTGTCCCTCGAACAGAGGAGATTGAGAGGGGACATGATCGAAACATTCAAGTACTGAAGGGAATAGACTTGGTAGATAAGGACAGGTTATTCACCCTCTCCAAGATACGAAGAACGAGAGGGCACTCCCTAAAATTGAAAGGGGATAGATTCTGTACAAACGTAAGGAAGTTCTTCACCCAGAGAGTGGTAGAAAACTGGAATGCTCTTCCGGAGTCTGTCATAGGGGAGAATACCCTCCATGGAATCAAGACAAAGTTAGACAAGTTCTTGCTGAACCGGAATGTACGCAGGTAGGGCTAGTCTCAGGGCACTGGTCTTTGACCAGAGGGCCGCCGCGTGAGCGGATTGCTGGGCACGATGGACCACTGGTCTGACCCAGCAGCGGCAATTCTTATGTTCTTAATTTGAGAGAACACAACTTCAAGATCACTCTCTAGTTGTGGAATCTGCTCTGAAACACTCACACAGTTCAAGGTCTTGCTCTTCTGCTCCTCCAGGAAGGGACGCCAGAACACTAGAATCTTTTGGTAATCTTTTTCAATTATCCTTGCTCATAAATAGAATTATAGACTTCAAATTCTATTCATCTATTTAAAATCCTTTCTAAAACAACTTTGAGATTATGAGGAATTCCTCCCTCTGGACAAATGTAAAGACTTCCAACAATTCTCCAAGAAAGTGCCTAGCTAGAGGCATCTTTGATGCATTTGTTTCTTCTAAAATATCAGCAGTGGCAATTGCTATGCACCATTTATCTTGGCTCAGTGGCACCTTTGCAGGTGGTACCAAAATCTGTAATACAGTAGACACCCCTGATGGTGTGGATAAAATGAGGAAGGACCTAGCAAAGCTCGAGGAATGGTCCAAATTTGGCAGCCAAGGTTTTTAATGCTAAGAAATGCAAGGTCATGCATTTGGGCTGCAAAAAATGGGAAATGACACAGTTTAGGGGGTGAAGATCTTATGTGCACAAAAGAAGAAAGGGACTTGGATGTGATAGTATACGATTACCTTAAGGTGGCCAAACAGGTTGAAAAAGTGATAGCGAGGAATGGCTGGTAGGAAAAAGGAGGTTTTGATGCCCCCATATATAACTCTGGTTAGAATATTGTATACAATTTTGGAGACCATACCTTCAAAAAGATATAAACAGGATGGAGTTGGTCCAGAGGAAGGCTACTAAAATGGTCGGTGTTCTTCGCCATAAGATATATGGGGACAGACTCAAAAGATCTCAATAAGTATACTTTGAAGGAAATGTGGAAGAGGGGAGATACGATAGAGTTATTTAAATCTTCGGAGTTCGACCTCCCTCCAACACTTCAGAAAACATCTGAAAACCTGGCTTTTCTCCAAAATGTAACCACCCCCCTATCCCCCATTATTCAAAGCCCTCTTTCCTTCCTATCTATCAGCCCTTCTTCCTCCCATTGGAGTTCCTTTCTCTATTTTAATTCCTGTAAACCGTGTCGAGCTCCACTTCCGTGGAGATGACGCGGTATATAAACCTAAGGTTTAGTTTAGTTTAGTTTAAATACCTATGAGACAAAAATGTGCATGAGGCAAGTCTCAATTGAAAAGAAACTCTGGAATGAGAGAGAATAGGATGAAGATACGAGGTGATAGATTCAAGAGTAATCTAAGGAAATACATTTTTATGTAAAGTTTGGTAAATGTATGGACTAGTGTCCTAGTATAGGTAGTGGAGAAAAAGCACAGTTACTTACCGTAACAGGTGTTATCCAGGGACAGCAGGCAGATATTCTTAACACATGGGTGACGTCACCGACGGAGCCCTCGGTACGGACCTTTTTAACTAGAAGTTTCTAGTTGGCCGCACCGCGCGTGCGCGAGTGCCTTCCCGCCCGACGGAGGAGTGCGTGGTCCCCAGTTAGGATAAGCCAGCTAAGAAGCCAACCCGGGGAGGTGGGTGGGACGTAAGAATATCTGCCTGCTGTCCCTGGATAACACCTGTTACGGTAAGTAACTGTGCTTTATCCCAGGACAAGCAGGCAGCATATTCTTAACACATGGGTGACCTCCAAGCTAACAAAGAGGGAGGGGGGATGGTTGGCCATTATGAAAATAAATTTTGTAACACAGATTGGCCGAAGTGTCCATCCCGTCTGGAGAAAGCATCCAGACAGTAGTGAGTAGTGAACGTGTGAACTGAGGACCAAGTGGCTGCCTTGCAAATTTCCTCGATGGGCGTGGAACGGAGGAAAGCTACAGAAGCAGCCATAGCTCGGACTCTGTGGGCCGTGACAGCTCCTTCCAGTGAGAGACCGGCCCGAGCATAGCAGAATGCGATACAGGCAGCAAGCCAATTAGAAAGAGTCCGTTTGGAGACAGGGCGACCCAAACGGTTAGGATCGAAAGACAAAAATAGCTGAGGGGATGTTCGGTGAGCTCTGGTACGATCAAGGTAGTAAGCAAGGGCACGCTTACAATCCAGCGTGTGCAACGCCTGTTCCCCAGGATGCGAGTGAGGTTTAGGGAAGAAGACTGGCAACACAATGGACTGGTTGAGGTGAAAAGCCGAGACCACCTTGGGGAGGAATTTAGGGTGGGTACGCAGAACAACCTTGTCATGGTAAAAGACAGTGAACGGTGGGTCAGCCACCAGTGCATGCAGTTCGCTAACCCTCCTGGCAGAGGTGATGGCAATTAGGAAGAGCACCTTCCAGGTAAGAAGCCTGAGCGAAGTTGTGGCAAGAGGCTCAAACGGAGGTTTCATGAGTGCTGATAAAACCACATTCAGGTCCCAGACGACAGGAGGAGGCTTGAGAGGCGGTTTGATATTGAAGAGACCTCTCATAAATCTGGAAACCAGAGGATGAGCCGTGAGGGGTTTTCCGAGGATAGGCTCGTGAAACGCAGTGATGGCACTGAGGTGGACTCGGATGGAGGTAGATTCGAGGCCAGCATTGGATAGCGAGAGTAAATAATCCAGCACAGTTTCCACCGCTAAAGAGGTGGGTTCATGATGATGCCGTAGACACCAGGAGGAGAACCTGGTCCACTTCTGATGGTAACATTGGAGGGTGGCCGGTTTTCTGGAGGCGTCCAATATGAGGCGGACAGGCTGAGATAGATTCTCTGGAGAGGTCAGCCCGAGAGAAACCAAGCTGTCAGGTGGAGCGAGGACAGATTGGGATGCAGTAGAGACTGATGCTGCTGTGTAAGTAGAGTAGGAAACACAGGAAGAGGAATGGGCTCCCTGGAGCTGAGTTGGAGCAGGAGGGAGAACCAGTGTTGACGAGGCCACCGAGGGGCGATGAGAATCATGGTGGCTTTGTCCCTGCGGAGCTTGGACAAGGTCCGCAACATCAGAGGAAGTGGAGGGAAGGCATACAGGAATCGATCCCTCCAATCGAGTAGGAATGCATCCGGGGCCAGACGGTGAGGAGAGAAGAGTCTGGAGCAGAATTGGGGCAGCTGATGATTGTGAGGTGCTGCAAAGAGGTCCACCTGCGGAGTGCCCCAGCGAGCAAAGATGGAGAGTAGAGTCGGAGGGTCCAACGTCCACTCGTGAGGTTGAAGGATGCGGCTGAGATTGTCGGGCAGGGAGTTCTGTTCGCCCTGGATATAGACCGCCCTGAGGAAGAGATTGCGGTTCGTGGCCCAGGTCCAGATGCGTAGAGCCTCCAGACAAAGGGGGCGAGATCCGGTGCCGCCTTGCTTGTTTATGTAGTACATGGCGACTTGATTGTCTGTGCACAGGAGGAGAACCTGAGGGCAGAGAAGATGTTGGAAAGCCTTGAGGGCGTAGAACATGGCTCTGAGTTCCAGGAAATTGATGTGATGTCGACGCTCCTGTGGGGTCCAAAGTCCCTGGGTGCGGAGAACTCCTAGGTGAGCTCCCCATGCATAGGGGGACGCATCCGTGGTGATGACCATAGAGTGAGGGGGCAGATGAAAGAGCAGACCCCTGGAAAGATTTGAGGAGTTCAACCACCATTGGAGAGATTGCTGAAGAGATGATGTCACAGAGATGGGATGAGAAAGAAGATCCGTCGTCTGTGACCATTGGTTGGCGAGAGTCCATTGAGGCGTGCGGAGGTGGAGACGTGCCAGAGGAAGGACATGTACTGTCGAGGCCATGTGTCCCAGGAGGACCATCATCTGTCGAGCAGAAATGGAGGGGTGTTGGAGCACCTGACGACAGAGATGGAGCAGAGTCCACTGACGATCGGAGGGAAGAAAAGCCCTCATTAGAGTGGTGTCCAGAACAGCTCCGATGAATTGAAGTCGCTGGGTGGGAAGTAAATGCGACTTGGGGTAGTTGATCTCGAACCCCAGGAGGTGGAGGAGAGAGATGGTGTGATGAGTAGCCTGTAGTACAAGTGGAGATGAAGGTGCTTTCACCAACCAGTCGTCCAAGTAGGGGAACACCTGGAGGTTGTGAGACCTGAGGAAGGCCGCAACTACTATGAGGCATTTGGTGAAGACTCTGGGTGAGGAAGCGAGGCCAAACGGTAGCACCTTGTACTGATAGTGGCGGTGCAGTACTTGGAACCGCAGATAGCGGCGAGAAGTCGGATTGATGGAGATGTGAGTGTAGGCCTCTTTGAGGTCCAGGGAACATAGCCAGTCGTGTTGAGAAAGAAGAGGGTAGAGCGTGGCAAGGGAGAGCATTCTGAACTTCTCCTTTACCAGACACTTGTTGAGGTCCCTGAGATCGAGAATGGGACGGAGGTCTCCCGTCTTTTTGGGTACCAGGAAGTAGCGGGAGTAGAATCCCTGACCCCTTTGGTCTGGAGGTACTTCTTCGATGGCATTGAGAAGAAGGAGGGATTGAACCTCCCTCAGGAGGAGGGGGGTTTGAGATGAGTGAGAAGCAGACTCTACGGGAGGGTTGTCCGGTGGAAGAGTCTGGAAGTTGAGAGAGTAGCCGTGGTGGATGATGTTGAGGACCCACTGGTCCGATGTGATGACCTCCCAACGGCTGGAGAATATGGTGAGACGACCTCCGATTGGTTGTGGAAGAGGTAGCGAAGGTGGAAGACTGGCTATGCCCTGGAGAGAAGATTCAAAAGGGCTGAGACTGCTTTGTAGGCTGAAGAGGCTTGGAGGGTTGAGTGGCCTGAGAACGAGCCTGGGCATGGTGCTGTTGTTGACGGGGTCGCCGAGGTTGCTGAGGAGGCGGATTGAGTGGCCTGGCTGAGAACCTGCGTTGATAAGACGACTGAGGTCGATAAGGTCGGGCAGGTGGAGCCTTCTTCTTTGGCTTGATCAGGGTGTCCCACCTGGTTTCGTGGGCGGAGAGTTTCTGGGTGGTGGAATCCAGTGACTCTCCAAAAAGTTCATCCCCGAGACAGGGGGCGTTGGCTAGACGATCCTGGTGATTGATGTCCAGGTCGGAGACTCTCAGTCAGGCCAGGCGGCGCATGGCTACGGCCATGGCAGAGGCACGGGAGGTGAGCTCGAATGAATCGTATATCGAGCGGACCATAAACTTGCGCAATTGAAGAAGGCCAGAGATGTGCTGTTGGAACAGTGGGACCTTGCGTTCCGGCAGGTATTTTTGGAGGGCGGACAGCTGTTGGACCAAATGTTTCATATAAAAAGAAAAATGGAATGAATAGTTGTTCGCCCTGTTGGCCAGCATGGCATTCTGGTAGAGCCTCTTGCCAAACTTGTCCATGGTCTTATCCTCTCTGCCAGGGGGGGTAGAGGCATAGACACTGGAGCCCTGAGTCTTTTTTAAGGTGGATTCAACAAGAAGGGACTCATGGGGCAATTGAGACTTGTCGAACCCTGGGATAGGGATGACACGATAGAGGTTGTCCAGTTTACGGGGGGCCCCCGGTACCGTAAGGGGGTTTTCCCAATTTTTGTAAAAAGTCTCCCGTAGGATGTCATGCACGGGAAGCTTGAGGAACTCCTTGGGAGGTTGTTCAAAATCTAAAGCCTCCAGGAAGGCTTGAGATTTTTTTGAGTCAGATTCTAGAGGAAGGGATAGTGCTGCAGACATCTCCCTGAGAAATTTCGAAAAGGAGGACTGCTCTGGTTTGGAGGTGGCATCGGGTGCCGACGGGTCCTCATCAGATGAGGAGGGATCCTCCTCGGTACCGGGAGGGGACTCCTCCCATAAATCAGGGTCCCGGACCTCTGGTGCATGCCGAGACACCGGGGTGGAAGGTGCGGTATGGCGAGTCTTAGATAAAGATTTTCCAGAGCGCACCGAAACGGTACCAGGAGAAGAGGACCGGCGTCGATCCCGGTCCCGGGAAGTATGACGCTCTGCCTGGTGCCGAGGGGGATCCGTCGTGGTATGGGAGTGGACCACCGGATGGGTATGAAGTTGCTCAGCCGAAAGAATCGGCATGGAGGTGTTAATAGGTACCGATGGGGTGGATACCGGGGGCTCGGTACGGGGCTCGGGCCGGTCTGGTACCGGAAGGAGCGGTGCCAGGATAGTGGGCAACAGTTGCTCGAGCTGACGCTGTAACTGTTCCTGGAGTTGAACTTTTAAGATGGCCGAAATACGGTCATCTAGGGGTGGCATCGGAACCGCTTTCTTTTGCTTCGGTTCCTTAGATGCCGCTCCACGCCCCGGCGATGAGGAGGCCGATGATGAGGCGCTCACCGAGATCGGGGCGGAGCGCTTGCGGGGTCGGCGCGAGGCCGGCAAGGTCGGTGTCGCCACCGTAGTTGGAGGGCGCTCGAGGGAAGAGGGAGGCTTCTTAGCCGGCTTACCTGGCGCCAGAGACGCCGATGCGGGGTCGGGCGGTGTCGAAGTAGACGGTGCCGATTTCTGTGGGACCGCTGTCGATGTCGAGGAGTCCATCGCCGACCCGGTGCCGAACAAAAGAGTTTGTTGAATTTTTCGGTTTTTGAGAGTTCTCTTTTTAAGAGTGGCACAGCGGGTGCAGGAGTCCGCCTGATGCTCCGGCCCCAAACACTGCAAACACCAATTGTGTGGGTCAGTGAGGGAGATCGGGCGTGCACACCGCTGGCACTTCTTAAAACCGACCTGCGGGGGCATGAAGGGGAAAACAGCCTCCGCAAAATCGAACCCCGAGGCCTGTATAATGGCAACAGGCCCCGCCGGGGCAAAATCGAAAAAAGGGGAAAAAATGCAAAGTTTTTTTTTTTTTTTTTTTTACAAATCAAACGAAAAATAAACCCGAAGGCAAAAAAAGAAAAAATAGGGAAAAAAGCGCGAGCGGGAAGGCAAAAAAGTGGTTTCAACGGCCGTTGAAAAAACACACGCGTCTTCTTCGCTCCGTGGAAACGAAGAAACTGGGGACCACGCACTCCTCCGTCGGGCGGGAAGGCACTCGCGCACGCGCGGTGCGGCCAACTAGAAACTTCTAGTTAAAAAGGTCCGTACCGAGGGCTCCGTCGGTGACGTCACCCATGTGTTAAGAATATGCTGCCTGCTTGTCCTGGGATAACGACTGTGTCCAAATTCAAGAAAACGTGAGATAGGCAACTTGGATCTCTTAGGGAAAGGAGGAGATAGTGGATGCTGCAGATGGGCAGACTGGATGGGCCATTTGTCTTTATCTGCTGTCATGTTTCTAATTTTTCAGATGCTCCTTTCAAGGGTGATGATCTTTTTTGGAGACAAGCGGCAGCTGATAAAAAAACCCCCAACAAAAACTACATAGACACCATGTGAACTTTGTCTATGCCTCAGATTTCTCAGTCTTCTTTTTTAGAAGAAACTCTGCTCCATCTAGATGTTTATTCTACTACAACACAAAACATCATTCATCCTTTAAATAAGAGAGCCATAGTTGATTGAGCATTGTCTTAACTAGACGGCATACTTTGAGTAGTAGGGACAGTCCTTTAATCTTATAAAGGGGTGCCTACTTGTCTTTATAATATACTAGTGCAAGTGGCAGAAATTCTGATTACAATGCATGCATGGATATTTACACCTGCGTTGGAGCAGGACTAACTGCCCACGCATATAATTTTTTACATGTACCCATACATTAGTATATTTTTTAATCTACCTAATCTACTTTGCCCAGACTCCACCCCTGTACATGCGTGCATGCAAATTACATATTTGTACAGCAGTTGTTTTATAAGACACAACATATGTGTGAAAATTACTCCCTACATGTCTCAGTACAGTACTGTCTATATTTGATATGTGATAATAATGGAAGAAAATAATGCGGAGCACCAGTAAGTACAATCTTAGCATCTTAACTGTTAGTTATTCTTAAAAAACAAACAAACAACAACCCCAAAACAAAACCTCAAAAAGTCTACTAAAGAACAAGCTATAAACTTTCTACTTGAATATTTTGACATCCAGAAGATGAAGACACATTTTTTTATTCAGTATCTCTGAGTGGATGGAGTCAGAGCTTAACTATTCTTTGAATGAACAAATATTTCCTATTGGTTTCAAAAAGTATTTCCATGTAACTTCACTGAGAATCTCCGGTCTTTGTAATTTTTAATAAGAGGTAAAAAAAAAAAAAAGCAATTTACTTGTACCCACTCTGTACCACTCAGCATTTTGTAACCCTTAATCCTATCTCCCCTCAGCTGATTCTTTTCCAAAATGAAAAGCCCTAACCTCTTTAGCCTCTCCTCATACAAGAAGAGTTCCATCCCCTTTATCTGCTCTTCTTTGAATCTTTCCAAGTTTTATTAAAAATTTGATAAGGCTTATTAAAAATTTCTAAGCGATTACATAATTAAAGTTGGGGGTAAGAAACATAAAGACAGACATCGACTATAACTTACTTGAATCTCAGGGAAGTAGGGGTAGAACTACAAATTAATACAGAAAAGAAGAACACAGAGGGATAATAACAATAGGGTAAAGGGTTTAAAAAGCTGCCAGATTGAGGCTTAGTTATTGCAATATTTTGACTTGTGCAACTTAAGAAATTGAGGGGGGTCTCGTATCTAAGTTATGTACAATCTCAAATGCATCTTTGAAAAGAAAACTCTTCAGTGAGCTTTTAAATCTTTCTAGCACTCTGAAATGGGCTGGAAGGTTATTCCATATCTGAGGGGCAGTGATAGAAAAGATGTCTGTGCATCTTAATAGTTTTTAAAGAGGATATTGACAGAAGATGTTGGTCTGTTGATCTCAATGTCCTGGGGGGAGCATATGAGATAAGAAGTTTATGCAGAAATGTGGGTTGATTTGTTTGACAAATTTTAAAGGTTAAAAGAGTTAACTTGTAGGTAATTCTATGCGGGACTGGAAGCCAGTGCACATTTTTAAAGAGCAGCGTACCGTGGCCATATTTCCTTGAATTTGTGATAATTTTAACTGCTGTATTTTGTATAGTTTGTAGCCGTCTGGTTTCTTTTAGCGAAATACCTTTGTACAGAGAATTGCAGTAATCTAATTTTGAGATTATTAGCGAATGTATTACTATATTCAGGGAAGCTGGTTCTAGCACCTTTGCCAATTATCTTATAATTCGTAATATGAAGAAGCAGTTTTTGACCACTGCACTTATCTGTTCATGGTAGGAAAATTTCTGGTCTATAACCACTCCTAGGATTCTAATGGATGTCACCATTATTAATGGGAAATTGTTTAAGTATAGGGGTACAGTTTGAGGTAAACCATCTTTCCAAGGAAATAGCATTGTTTGTGTTTTCGAGATATTGAGGGCCAACATATTTTCATTCAGCCAATTATGGATTTGCTGTTTATATTGATTATAATCATTGTGATTATCAGCATCAAATGGGTTCAAGAGTTGTATGTCATCTGCATATGCATACATTGTGAATCCAAGGGATTGCCTGAGTGTCATTAATGGTGCCAGGAAGATGTTAAATAAGTGGTGATAGAATCAAACCCTGTGGTATTCCAAAGGTGTTCGAGAATGAATTGGACACCGAGGCAAGATTCTCAAAAGTTTAACACCGTCACTTAACTGCTTTCCGGCGGTTTAGCCTGTATGCAGTTTAGCGGTGGATTATCAAAATGGATTATCTCCGTCTTTAGCGAGGTTTCTAGCAGTTTCTGACATTGACATGCAAATGGCCTCTTCAACATTGAAATGAGCCCTCTGGTGGATTCTTAAAAAAATGCTGAGCCATTTTCAAAAAGCGGCGTCGGCTTTTGGCAAAAAAAAAAAAAAAAAAGTGACTGGTCCAGTCAGAGACTGCTAGAAAGCCCTGTGTTGTGATGCAGCGGGAGAGATGCCCATTCTCTCTGCTGCATCACAACACTCCTTCCGTAAACTCCTGGCCGCAACCCCCCTGCAGCAGGAGTGCAGCCTACTCTTGTCTGCTGCACTAAATAAAATAATCTTGCCGCAACCTGACCTGACTGCCCCCAACCCGCAGCAGGAGAGATGCCTACTCTCTCCTGCTGCACTAAATTTTAAAAATCCTGCCGCGACCTGACCAAAATGTGCTTTCCCCCCAGCAGCAGGAGAGATGCCCACTTGCTCCTGCTGTACTATACTATCCTCCATGACCCAACTGCTCCCCCAATAGTAGTGACCCCTGTCTACGCAACCCCCCGCCCCCTAACCTGAACAGAGGATCCTGACAGAGGTGGACATCCTCATCGCAGCTACTGCTGCGTCTAAAATGGGTATTCCCCTTCTTGATGCATCTTGGGATGCACCGGGGAGGGGCCTGAGGCTCTGACTGGCCCAGGGTGTTTAAAGCACCTCCTATGGGAGGGACCTTAAACAACTTGGGCCAATCAGAGCCTCAGGCCCCTCTCTGGATGCATCAGGAAGGGCCCTAGGACTCTGATTGGCCCAGACATCCCATACTTCAATAGTGGATCTTTGTTTCTCATACAGTATATTAATTATCATCCACCCAACTAAGTAATGAAATAACTTATGTTGAATAGATGATGCAAATAATCCAAAGCCCGACAGGATCCGTTTCGCCCTTTATATTGGCTTTCTCAAGGGTTCAATATTGACGCTGCATCTATTTCTAGCTGGGTCACTCCTGATAAAGACTGGGTACTCTATTGAAGTATTTTTTTAAGAAAGAAGCAATAAAGAATTAAGAGTTTTAAGCAGGAGGGGAAGGTTTTAAGGATCAATAACGGAAACTCGGAACCTGTAAGTCTTGGCTTAAAGATTTATTCACTTATTTTCAAGCTGGTTTCTGAGATCCTCAACCACCCTGTATCGACACTCTATGCTCAAGTCTATGGGATTGTGCTTTTCCTGCGGGTGTTGAAAAATTCTCAGCCCAATTTCCTAAATTTTGAGCATTATTTTGCCACTGTAGCTGAAAAGAGTGTTATTTTATTTTGCAGAATAGTAATGCTATGTTTTGACATTGTTTCAGATCATTGATTGAAAACCATGTCTAGGAAAAGTGTGGAATTTTCAAGTATGGAACTCCGAGCCATCATGAAGTTCCTATTCCTGCAGAACAAAACTCCAAAGGAAATCCATGAATGAATGGTGCAAACACTGAGTGACAAATGCTCATCATACTCCACAGTGAAAAAGTGGTGTGCAACCTTTCAGTTTGGAGATTTTGAGACCGAAGATGCAGCAAGGTCTAGGAGGCCTCAACTTCTGGTTGTATCTTTTTAAAGGTGTGGTCGTGATAACATATACCATATCTTATTGTTATCATCTATCTAGGGCTGGTATTAGGGGGAGAGTAAACAGGGCAGCTGCCCTGGGCCACAAGGCTCTGGGGGCCCCCCGTGGGCCAGCATGTTTTTTTCCCTTTTCTCCATGCAGTTCCAATGTTGTCCTCACCTTCTGTCTTGCTGAAAAATCTGCCGGCCTTGGCAGCGATTCAGAAACATTGCCCGCATCTCCTCTTCTTGCTTTCCATCTGCCACAGTCCACCCTGGCAGAAACAGGAAGTTGCGTCATTGTGGAACGGACCGTGGCAGACGGAACGCAGGGATGAGAGCCACGGGCAATGTTTCTGACTCATTGCCGAGGCTGGTGGATTTTTCAGTGAGACAAAAAGTGAGGACCAGCGTGGAAAGAAGAGGTAGAACATGCTGGGCCAAGAAAGCCCTCTGAGAGAACAGTGGTAGAAATGTGGTAATGGGGAGTAGGAGGCTGGGAAAGAAGTGAGATGGGAAATAGGAGAGCTAAGGACTGAGGGGAAATGGAGAATTTGAGAGGTAGCTCAAAATTTAAAAAGAAGAAGGTTGAGAAAGAGGGCAAGATTTGAGTGGACAGGCAGAAAAGAAAAAGGAAAGCTGAAAGACAAAATCAATATGTTGGAGACAGGCATAAGGAGGGAATGGAACAAGAGAGAAGAGGAGAATAAAAACTGACAGCAGACACTGGAAAGAGAATTAGTAGAAGATAGACAAAAAGCAGAAAGAGAAACTGGGACCAAGATAATGGAAAAACAAAATGTCCAGACAAGGCAGAACAAATTGTTTTATTTTGAATTTATTAACTGGAATAGCTTTGGGATATGCAATGTATGCAAGTACAAATATGTAATATTTATACTTGCATAAATTTTAACTGCTTTTAAGGATCTTCGGAAATAGTGCAGTAGTCTTCAGTAATAGATTTTATGAAGCGCTGCTAAATCGTCATTGATCCTTCAGCGAGTCAAATATTTTAGGCTGATTGCATATGGGTTAGCCTTTGAAATTTTATGAGCGTGATGACATCATGGTTTACATTCAGGAAGAGGAGAT
This sequence comes from Geotrypetes seraphini, assembly GCF_902459505.1. Taxonomy (NCBI): domain Eukaryota; kingdom Metazoa; phylum Chordata; class Amphibia; order Gymnophiona; family Dermophiidae; genus Geotrypetes; species Geotrypetes seraphini. Next base: position 388,103,019 of record NC_047086.1, on the reverse strand, counting down.
TAAAAAACACCGCCGCCATCTTTACCCTTAAACAACACTGGGTTCAAATGAGAAGGTGAAAACATGTATGGTAAGTGCTTTTAATTTATTTTAAAGTTAGCTATCTGTACTGTATCGATAAACTGAGAGCAGCAGAGTAATGATAAATTTTATTATCATTATTATTTACACTAGGGGGGTTGCCTTGAAAAAACTAGTGCGATGAAACATGTTGGCATCTACCCCCAGCTGACGAAGTTGATATAACAGCTGAAGTCATAAAAAGCTAAGCGATACAGTTTAAATAATATTTATTGAGCACATAATTTATTATTTATTTAAGAGTGAAAGCACAAAACATAAAAAACTTTAAAAAGCACAAAAAATGAGTTATATAACTCACTGAAGGGTCAATGACGATTTAGCAGTGCTTCATAAAATCTGTTACTGAAGACTACTGCATTATTTCTGAAGATCCTTAAAAGCAGTTAAAATTTATGCAAGTATAAATATTAAAAACACGTACATTGCATGGACTATACATTGAGGGTATATACTCTATATACCATTGCAATTTAAGCTTTGGGATATGTGCATCACAATTATTTTTGTATTGTGTTCAGTGGCATAGTCATACAGCTGATTTGGGGGAGGGACTGGAGCCCAAAATTAGTGGATGGCCACCAAAGTTTCTCCTGGCCTGAGTGCAATATATAAATACTTAAGCTAGTAGGGATCCCCAAGCCCTGCCAACCGAAGAGATCTTCCTCCAGTCCGGCAACCCAAAATCTTCAAGCTTTGCAGCTAATGGGAATGTCCTCAAGCTGCCACTGCTTTCACGCATACATGAAAGCCAAGTGGGGGCAGGAATGAGGGAAGGCAGCAGCAACAGCTTTGTAATATTGCTGCCAGTTGCAGAACATGGAAAGTTCTGGTCACTGGACCTGAAAAAGGGGGAGAGGCGGTCCTCAGTTGATGAGGCTTGGGGATCCCCACCAGCTACAGCAGAGGAGATGCTCATTTTGAGAAGGCCTAAACTCAAAAGTGGGAGGTCCAGCTCCCCCTCATTGCCAGTGATTGTGTTCAAAATGAAGTACAGTACTTGTCGAGTTTAATTTGGAGGGATTTCCAGTTCAGCTTTGGTATTCATATTTCTATTTCTAATTTGTGATCCATTGTTTTATATTTGTTGAATGTTTGTCTGTCTGTTTTGTGTGTGAAGAAGTCATTTAAATGTGGGTGGGAAAATTGGGAGACGGGTAGGTAGAAGAGGGCCCCTCTACTTAATTTCTGCCCTGGGCCCCAGCATGTCTAAAACCAGCCCTTTCATCTATCGCAGATTATGTAACAGGGCTAGCTCTAGATTATTTATAAATCTGTTGTGATCTGTTTTCCTAGATCTCTTTTACTTTAGAGAAATAATGAAATGCATGTTTAGGAAATCTTCCTTGTTTCATGCTATCTGTTGTTTTCATGGTTCCTTCTTGTCCTTTTTCTCATGTTTATTAAAATCTGATGCAAACGCTTATAACATACGGCCTCTTTTACAAAGCCGCGCTAGTGGCTGCGTTGTGCTAATGGCCCCGAAGCCCATAGAGATTTAAAGGGCTTCGGGGCGGTTGCTGCTCGGCTTTGTAAAAGAGGCCGATAGTTTCAAAGTGAATTACAAATATAAAAAGGGGGTAATAAGAACATTTCACACATATGTTAACAAAAAATAGACAGACTTACAGACAGCATGAGAAAGGGGCTGGAACTCCAAATGTTTTCGAAAAAGATAACAACGAAGGGTCAAACATTGTGGAGGGGCTAAAAGTAGAAGCAAAAATGTTAAATAAAAAAGAAAAAAGACCTACAAAAATAAGTTTGATTGGTGAGTTTTAATTTCCGAAAGCATCTTTTATTTATTTATTTTTTTTATTTTATATTTATCAAATTTTACATTTTATAAATCAAGTATCCACTTGTACAGAAAGTTGAAGAAAAGCAGGAAAATAATACTCATAGGTAAAATACATAATAATCAACTAAATAAAAATAAATGTTTAGCTTAAATTCAGCTCAAGTCCTCTAAATTAGATCCAAGAAGGATGAGGCGGACATATTAACAGATACTAACAAATATCAATTCTGAAAGCATCTTTTAAAAAGAAACGTTTTTAAAAAAAACTTTTAAACTTGTCTCGAGCGGATTCTCCTCTAATATATCCAGGCAAAGAATTCCATCATCGAGGCGCAGCTGTTGAAAATATTTCTGCTCGTCTCGTGCCGATAACTTTAAGAGACGATACTGAAAAAAGGTTTTGGTCAGGGGACCGCAGAGTTCTGGATGGAGTATGAGAGATCAGTAACCTGCCCAAAAAAGGTAGGCAGATTAGATTGGCGGATCTTAAATGAGAGCAATGCTATTTTATAGGTAATACGATGGGGTATTGGCGACCAATGAGCATTTTTTCAAGAGAGGTGTTACATGATGAGTGAAAAGTTGTTTCCCTAGTGTTCTGTAGTACCTGAGAATGGCATTTTTTTTTTCTCTGAACCTCAAGTAGCTTTTCCCCTGCACGCCGAAGCAAGAGTTTGGAAGAAAGACTAAAAAGAACCAACAACGTGAAAGGTTATTATACAGCTGAGAACTGGAGTTGTCATTTATTATTACAAGGGCTGTTCATGGAATTACAAACTTTTAAAAAAATAAAAGTTTTAAATGGTGATAATCACAGTAGTCTTGGCCTCGACAGCTCATGAAAATGGTTGTTACTGCAAGAAAATTGTTCTTGCAATATTTCAAAGAATGCATATAAAGTACTATTCCTATCTAGATTCAAAGCATCCTATTACATTCAGATAAGTTGACACCAAGCACTAATTGTTTAACATGAAATTTTCTGCTTTTGTTCACTGTTCCGTTACTTTTGTTAAACATTTATCAAATAAAGATTGATATGAACTTAAAGAAATGAAAGATTAGTTTCTTACCTTGATAAAATCTTCTTTCTAGTAGACATACACTCTATTCCTGAACCTGTGGGTAGTCGACCCCTTCTCGCGAGAACTCTTGTAAGGAGCTTCATTTGCATTCTTTTCGCCCCTCCTCCCTTACCTCTGGGCTGTCCTTCAACTCCTGAAGTTACTACCAAAACAGCCAGTCCTGAAGAGGAAACAGAAGAGGTAGGGGTACGGGAAGTCTCCCTGAGAAACATGTTTGTTCTCATATCATCAAACATTATCAGCAAATATATAAGATAACCAAATTCAAACATTTGCAATACATAACAAGGGGGAAAACAAGTCACCAACTTAAGCGCAACCTGGAGGGTGGCCAATGTTACGCCGATTTTTAAAAAGGGTTCCAGGGAAGATCCAGGAAATTACAGACTGGTAAGTCTGACTTCAATGCTGGACAAAATGGTGGAAACAATTATAAAAAATAAAATAGTGGAACACGTAGACAAACATGATTTAAGGAGACAGTCAGCATGGGTTCAGCCGAGGAAGATCTTGCTTCACTAACTTGTTTGATGTCTTTGAAGGTGTGGATAAAGGTGAGCCGGTTGCTATGGTGTATCTAGATTTTCAGAAAGCTTTTGATAAAGTTCCTCATGAGAGGCTCCTGAGAAAATTAAAGAGTCATGGGATAGGTGGCAAAGTTCAGTTGTGGATTAGGAATTGGTTACCGGATAGAAAACAGAGGGTAGTGTTCAATAGTCATTTTGGAGGAGGAGAGTAAACAGAGGAGTGCCTCAGGGGTCTGTACTGGGACCGGTGCTATTTAACTTATTTATAAATGATCTGGAAATTGGAACGACGAGTGAGGTGATTAAATTTGCAGATGACACTAAACTGTTCAAAGTTGTTAAAACGCATGCGGATTGTGAAAAATTGCAGGTGGACCTTAGGAAATTGGAAGACTGGGCGTCCAAGTGGCAGATGAAATTTAATGTTTGTTTGTTTCTCACCCGCCCTTATCCAGAGCGAGTTACATATTAACATATAAATTAAAACATTTGCATTTGTCGTACAAAACACTTCAAGGACACACTATGGGCTCCTTTTACAAAGACGCGCTAGCGCACGGTAAGCCGCCGGACGCGCTAGCCGCTACCGCCTCCTCTTGAGCAGGCGGTAGTTTTTGGCCATTGCGGGGGTTAGCGCGTGATGAAAAGTCGCGCACGTTAACCCCGCTAGTGCAGCTTTGTAAAAGGAGCCCTATAACAAATTACATACCTACATATCAAATCAAATTACATATAACATACACGTCACATCAGCAACAAATATAATTTAAGGCCACAACTGGTCAAACCCACACACATCAAAATATAAAATTCCATAAGTCATGCAAGATGCCTCAATAACAGACATCATTAAATCAAATAAAACAAACCAGGCCATCGAAAGTCTCTGTGACCAGCGCTCAGCACTCAAGAGCCATCACTCCTTCTCCCTCAGCCAAACTCAGACCCTATATTTCATTTCACAGAACAGATGTCTTTTCAGCAGTTTCTTAAAGTCTTGAACATTTTGCTGCTGGCGAGTATAACCTGGAAGGTTTTTCCACTCCCAGGGGCCAATGCTGTGAAAGACACTATTTTGGGAAGAGGTAAGCCTTAAGCCTTAACTCCCGCACAGATGGTACAGGCAGATCACAATGCTCAATTGAGCGAAGCAGTCGAGCTGGCTCACGTGGCAAGATGCTCTGGACCAGGTGGCAATGTATTATGTAAACAAACAGGGCGGAACAGGCTCTTGGGTCTCTGGGAATGGGCGGTCTCCCAGAACATATTCCTGCGTGCGGTTTACATTCAGGGAGAGAGGAACTGTCTGGCAGACAAACTCAGTCGTCTTCTCCAGCCGCACGAGTGGTCGCTGAACTCCCGGGTTCTACGCGAGGTCTTCGACCGCTGGGGGACTCCTCAGGTGGATCTGTTTGCCTCCCCGGAGACTCACAAACTACCCCTCTATTGTTCTCGGATGTACTCCCGGGACCGTCTCGAGGCCGATGCCTTCCTTCTCGACTGGGAGGGGAGGTTCCTTTATGCGTTCCCTCCTTTTCCTCTGATCTTGAGAACGTTGGTACATCTCAAATCGACCAGGGCCACTATGATTCTCATTGCGCCTCGTTGGCCCAGGCAGCACTGGTTCTCCCTGCTCCTTTAACTCAGTGTACGGGAACCTCTGCTTCTGCCTGTTTTTCCCTCTCTGCTGTCTCAGAGTCGGGGTTCGCTGTTACATCCCAATCTTCAGTCTTTACATCTGACCGCTTGGTTCCTTTCCCCTTGACTTCGGTTCCTGTTTCTCAGTCGGTGAGGGAGATTTTGGAAGCCTCACGCAAGGTCTCGACTAGGCTTTGTTATTCCCAGAAGTGGACCAGATTTTCATCCTGGTGTTTCTCGAACCATCTGGACCCGAGTTCGGTTCCAGTGTCTTCGGTGCTGGAATATTTGTTGCATCTGTCTAAGTCTGGGCTGAAGACGACTTCCATTCGGGTGCATCTCAGTGCCATTGCGGCGTTCCATCGGCATATCGAGGGTCGGTCTCTTTCTCTTCATCCTCTGGTAACTCGTTTCATGAGGGGTCTCGTGAATGTTCATCCTCCTCTGAAACCTCCTCCTGTAGTTTGGGATCTTAATGTGGTATTAGCTCAACTGATGAAGCCTCCTTTTGAGCCTATCGACAAATCTCATCTTAAGTTTCTCACTTGGAAGGTGGTCTTTTTGCTTGCGCTCACATCCGCTCGTCGGATTAGTGAGCTGCAGGCTTTGGTTGCAGATCCACCTTTTACTGTGTTTCATCATGACAAGGTGGTTCTTCGCACCCATCCTAAATTTTTACCTAAGGTTGTGTCTGATTTCCACCTCAATCAGTCCATTGTTCTTCCGGTGTTCTTCCCGTAGCCCCACTCTCATCCTGGGGAGGCGGCGCTTCACACGCTTGACTGTAAGAGGGCGTTGGCCTTTTATCTCCAACGTACCAAGTTTCATCGGAAGGTTCCTCAATTGTTTTTGTCCTTTGATCCTAATCGGTTGGGACGTCCTATTTCCAAGCGCACCTTGTCCAACTGGTTGGCTGCTTGTATTTCTTTTTGCTACACTCAGGCTGGTCTCACGCTCCATGGTCGAGTCACGGGGCATAAGGTCCGGGCTATGGCAGCTTCTGTTGCTTTCCTCCGGTCTACTCCTGTGGAGGACATATGTAAAGCTGCCACTTGGTCTTCGGTTCATACGTTCACCTCCCACTACTGTCTGGACACTCTGTCCAGAAGCGACGGCCGGTTTGGCCAGTCGGTGTTACGTAACCTGTTTTCCTGAATTGCCATCCTCCCACCTGCCCTTTTTTGGTTGGCTTGGAGGTCACCCACATGTGAGAATATCATGCCTGCTTGTCCTGGGATAAAGCACAGTTACTTACCGTAACAGGTGTTATCCAGGGACAGCAGGCATATATTCTCACAACCCGCCCACCTCCCCGGGGATGGCTTCTTTGCTGGTTATGGAACTGAGGACCACGAGATGGGGATGCGCCCTCTAGTGGGCAAGAAGGCATGCACATGCGTGGTGCAGTGTAGCAAACTTGAAACTTCAATCAAGTTTGCTTGAAAAGCTGTCCGCGCTGGGGCTCCGTAGATGACGTCACCCACATGTGAGAATATCATGCCTGCTTGTCCTGGGATAAAGACATTCACCAGTAGCTTGTACTGGATCTTATGTGGACAAATGCAAAGTGATGCACAGTGGGAAGAATAACCCAAATCACAGTTGCCCACCTTGGGGGTTAGTGCCCAAGAAAAGGATTTGGGTGTCATCAGAGACAATATGATGACACCTTCCACCCAATGTGCGACGGCGGCCAAAAAAGCAAAAAGGATGCTAGGAATTATTTAAAAAGGAATGGTTAACAAGACTAAGAATGTTATAATGCCCCTGTATCGCTCCATGGTGCAACCTCATCTGGAATATTGTGTTCAAATCTGCCGCATCACTGATGATGTCATCAGCAATGTGGGAGAAGGCCCGAAGAAGCCTGTCTAGATTGCTGCTGACGCTGCCGTTTGCAAGAAGGTATTTCAGTCTCGCAGTCGGCGGGGTTAAGATGGGAGGGAGAGATGGAAGAGCCAGTGGGGGAGTGCCGGGCTCTGGAAGAAAGGAACAAGGGGATGATTGAATACCTCTGATATAAATGCACAAGAGTGAGGCATCCTTCAGTTAAAAGGAAGTTGTGGAATGAGGGGTATTAGAATAAGGTGAAAGGGGAGAGACTCAGGAGTAAATTGGATACCGTGTTTCTCCGAAATAAGACCTAGTGCATTTTTTGGGCCCAAAATTAATATATGACAGTGTCTTATTTTCAGGGAAACACGGTATCACACATTGTAGAAAGGAATATAAAACCAGATATGTAATAGGGAGAAAACTGAGTAATGTTAAGGAATGGCCTACGCTCAATCAGTAATACTGTTGAGTTCTATATAGAAGTAAAGGTTTCATGACCCTTGTTTCATCACATTTAAATGATCTAACCCAGCAACTACTGTATATTTTTAGAGCTTAGTCACAAAAGATATGCTGTGCTGCCACCTACTGGGCGTCAGTAAGAGTATTTGTCTTGGCAGTGTTCATTGTAGAAATTGCTACGCACAAAGACATCAGCTCGAACCTCCACTCACATCACAAAAAAAGCACCCTTGATCAGCTCACCAGCATAGAAAGGCTCTCAATCAGGCGGGTCCCCAAATCTCTGGCAGTCTCTATTCATGGATTAATATTTACTGGTCCCAGGGATGTGCCCTCTGGTGTCCCCTTCGTCTGTCGCTATCTTGAAATATGGCAGTGGTCCAGCTGATATCTAACTACAATCAAATCACAAACCAATGACCACATAGCATGAGGATGAGGGTTTTTTTTTTTAAATTTGTAAATATAAGGTTAAAGTAAAATATGTCTGTCCAGCCCAGCTGAAGATCTCTGAAGAACCATTGACTGAGCCTGAGGAAATTATCTACTCATCTGTCCTCACTTCATATAGAAACTAAAATTAAAAATAATTTATTATGTCATGCATATTTGTCTTTACTATATAAGACTATTGACCAATTAATTCTTTCCCTTTGTAAAGGAGGACTTAAAAAAAAGAAAAAGAAGAAGAAAGTTGATTTCTTCATCAGACTTAACCCAGAAATTAAACCGTGCTTAGCTAGATTAAGCTGAATGGGCATGCAAAACTGAAAAAAATAACATTTTTCCTTTTCTAAAAATATTTATCCAAATACTAAAACAGAACTTTATTATTATCCCATTCTTGCAATATAAGCACAAGTTGAAGTGAATAGAAAATGAAAAAAAGCTGGATTTTGCTTACTGGAAATGAAGTGGAGCATGCCTGGTGTGAATAAACTTCGCACAGCCCAGGAGTGCAGGCTGGTTATATGGAAAACATTACAGTTCAGTTTAGCTTCCTCACTACAGTAGCTGTAATAAAATACATTGACCCAAATATAATCATTAAATATATTTCAAAGCAGTCTTGCATAGCAAGTCCAATAGAGTTGGAGAAGATTTATGTCAAGGACATAACATTTTCTTACATTCAAAAAATGTGTCATGACATTAGCCTGAGAAAATACAGCCCTGCTCGTGTTGCAGGAACGTTTGTTGGGAAAAATGTACCAAGGATTCAATTCTTAGGTTTCCTCGGCTTTCTTGTTAGCATTGTGTCCCAGCGAGTTAAGTAGCTTAAGACAAGCCGATATCCTTTTCTTCTGAATTTGCAGCCTCGTAAACTCCAGAGTTTTGGAAAATTCTGGGGTAAGAGGAAGATCTTTAAGGAGCTGTTCAACCAGTTGGGCTTGATCAGTCACAATTCCAGACAATTGATGGAGTTCGGCTTGATCAGGAAAACATGAGTCCATTGAAGTGATAAGTCTGTGCAGGTGTTTACTAAGCAGTCTGACGTAGGTTAATTTTTCTGCCCAAAAGTTCACTTCTCCCTTATCAAAGAGGTACTCATCGCCTACCTAGGGAAGGCAGAAGAAAGATACTGAGTTAAACAAGAGAACACCTTTAAATCCAACACAATAACAAGAAACTAAATACAAGTTTTCCCAACTTGGAACTTCACAGAATATAATGTACCATATATTTCGCTCCATAAGACACACTTTTTTACCCCAAAAAAGTGAATGGAAATGTCTATGCGTCTTATGGAGCAAATATAAATTCCCCCGCCCCTCGTACCTTTTTAAATCCTGGTGGTCCAGCATTGTATTGGCAGAAGCAAGCTTTCTGCACTCCTGCCCCTCCCTCACTGGACAGCTGCCTCACTATGTCAGGGCCAGTGGCGGGATTTGCGAGAACTGACGGCAGCCATTCAGGGAGCGGCGCAGGGCCAGGCTGGAACACGAAAAGCTCGCTCCTGCCTTGTGTGCCGCTGGCCCCGACATAATGAGGCAGCCGTCCAGCGAGGGACGAGCAGGATCGCTGAAAGCTCACTCCTGCCGATACACCACTGAACCACCAGGATTTAAGGGAGATTTCAAAAAGTATGATGGGGGTGGGGTGGGATTTCAAAAGGTATGGGGGGAGGTGTAAAAAATTGGTAGTGGGCTGGGACAGATCCCTCCTGTCCTGGCCTACCACTAGACCACCAGTAGGGGGACAGGGTACAGAGCCTGGCAGGGAGGGGAGATAGGGTGCAGAGCCTGGTATATTTTATGAAATATATTAGTATACCATTTGGCTCACAATATTTTTTTCTCATTTTCCTCCTCTAAACCTAGGTGCGTCTTATGGTCATGTGCATCTTATAGTGTGAAAAATATGGTAAGTTAGAAAATGCTGCAACTTTCTTATTGCAAATCATGGCAGGATGGTGATTACTGTCACCAAAAGCATAGGTCATACATGGCTGGGGAAACTATTGATGAAAGAATGGAACAACAACAACAAAAAAAGGCCCTACAGGAATATACAATTTATCTTAAATTACCATTCCTACTTCTTTTTTGCTCCAGTATTTAATAACTATTTTCATTTTAACAATCTATGGGGCCTTTTAATTAAGCTGCCTGAAGACTATCTGAATTCAAGAGGGCCTGCGATAGGCACGTGGGATCTCTCAGAGAGAGAAAGAGATAATGGTTACTGTGGATGGGCAGACTAGATGGGCCATTTGGCCTTTATCTGCCATCATGTTTCTATGAAGCAGTTAGCACAGGTTTTGCTGTGCATTAAAATATTAGTGTGGAACGGCACGTCTAAAGCAGTAGAACAGCCAGCACATAAGATGCTTAAGATGGGAATGGGCAGTGTACGACCAGAGCAGCGTAGAGGAGCGGCTGCCATGACAGCTAGGATGCAAGCTTTGACCATATACTAACTACCATGACTACCGACAGTGCAGCTACATTTACCGCCACCTAGAGAGGAGGTTTTACGTGCAGCCAAACTATCTGCAGTCCAATAGTGTGGTTGCTATCATAATAAGTTTTGTGGTGTTTCCCCTTGTTATCTGACACTCTCCCCCACAGGTACCTCTCAACATCATCTTCCTGGCAGTCCAGTAGGTGACCCCTGATACTCCTTCCGTAGCCTTCCCCTGCCTTCAACTATGTCCTCAGTGGTGCTGGGTAGGATAAAAATGGCCGTCACGACAAAAGTTTGAAAGTAGGTGCTAATATTTATGCACCAGTTATTTATGTGTGATCAAATGTGTGTATATGCCAGATACATGCTTATGTGCTATGGGCCAAATTCAGTAAATGGTGCTGAAAAATTATCGGTACTCTGTGCTATTTTATAAAGGTCACTCTAAGCCAGTGGTGTCAAACTCAAACCCTTTGCGGGGCCACATTTTGGATTTGTAGGTACTTGGAGGGCCGCAGAAAAAAAATAGTTAATGTCTTATTAAAGAAATGACAATTTTGCATGAGGTTAAACTCTTTATAGTTTATAAAACTTCCCTTTAACAGTTTTACCTTATGCAAAATTGTCATTTCTTTAATAAGACATTAACTATTTTTTCTGCGGCCCTCCAAGTACTCTATTTTTTCTGCAGCACTCACATTTAAAGTTTAATATCTTTTCTTTCTCAAAACTGGCACATTTCTATTACTAAATTGAAAATAAAATCATTTTCCTACCTTTGTTTGGTAATTTCATCAGTCTCTGGTTGCACTTTATTCTTCTGACTGTGCATCCAATATTTCTTCTCTTCTTTCAGCCTCCTGTATGCTTCCTCTCCTCCAGACCTCATTCCCTCCCCCAACTTTTTCTATGTCTGTCTTTCTCTGATTCCTTGTCCCATTTTTTGCTTTGTTTCTGGCTCCTTGTCCCCCCCCTTCTTTCTTTTTTCCTTCTGGCTCCCTCCCCCCCTTCTTTCTTTCTTCCTTCCTGCCCTCCCCCATGCCACCGCCGCCGGGGAATAGGCTGCTGCTGCTGCTGCCGCCATCGGGAACAGGCCGAGATCTCCATGGGGCCAACCAACTCTCGCCGCCCAACGTCAATTCTAATGTCGGAAAGGACGTTCCGGGCAGCCAGGCAGCGATTGGCTAGCCAGAACATCCTCTCGACGTCGGAATTGAGGTCGGGCGGCGAGAGAAGCAGGAAGATCAAAGAGCATGGTGCCGGCGGTGAGAAGGGAAGGGAAGCAGTTGGGCACCCCTGCTCTAGACGAGCCGCGAGCCGCACTCTAGGAAGAACAGTGGAGGGTGACCAGCTGTGCGGACCGCCCCCCCTTGGTACGCCATTGGAGCAGCAGCGTGTCTGGCCGGCTCATTCCATTCAAAGCCGCGGGTGGCGGCTTCTTGCGAAATCCGCGCCTGCGTCTGAAGCCTCTCTGATGTTGTGATGTCAGAGAGGCTTCCGATGCAGGAGTGAATAGCGCAAGGAGCCGCCAACCCGCGGCTTTGAACGGAACAAACCGGCCAGACCCGCTGCTGCTCCAAAAGGAAGGGAATGATCCAGTCCAGACCGCGGGCCGCAAATAAAACTTGGACAGCCACATGTGGCCCGTGGGCCGCGTGTTTGAGACCGCTGCTCTAAGCTGACTCCCCTTTGTAGGACAGCTTTTAGTGCCGATTCCCATGCCCACAACACTGCATGCAAATTTCCAGAAAGTCATTGCCCAGGGCCACGCCCTCTTTTGGGATGTGTGCTGTAGGATTTGGGCACCCAGTACATGCAGATGTCACTGATTGTTAAGTGTCCAATTATGGCTGTTATTTAGCCTGTTATCTAGTTAAGTTGCATCTTAGGATCACACCCAAGTTTTGCAACACAAATTTCGGTGCCCTTTATAGAATCTGGGGTTACGTGCATCTCTTGCCTAATGGGTATTTTGCAGCTGGGCATTCCACACATCACCTATTGCCTAGACTACTGCAACCTGCTTCTCACTAGCCTTCCGCTAAACCATCTCTCTCCCCTTTGATCTGTTCAGAACTCTGCTGTACACCTCATATTCTGCTAATGTCGCTATGGCCACACGACCCCTCTCCTCATGTCACTTAATTGGCTCCCTATCCTCTTCCGCATACAGTTCACACTTCTCTTACTGACCTGGGTATTCATTCTGCAGCAACTCAATACCTCTCCTCTCTCCCTATACTCCCCCCCCAGGGAACTCCGCTGATTGGGTAAGTCTCTTCCTCTGTGGCCAACTCCAGACTCTGTCCCTTCTACTTTGCGACACTGTATGCCTGGAACAAACTGCCTGACATTGGTACGTCAAGCTCCATCCCTGACAGTATTCAAATCCAAACTCAAAGCCCACTTCTTTGAAGCTGCTTTCAATTCCAAATTCTTACCTACCAGCTAAACACCCATACCTAGCTTCTCACTCCCTCTGTAATTCCCCCAACCTGAGCACTGTTTATAGATGCACCTTTTTGTCCAGTTTGTCTGTCTCAACTATAAACATGGAAACACGATGGCAGATAAAGGTCAAATGGCCCATCCGCAGTAACCCTTATCTCTTTCGCTCTCCGAGAGATCCCACGTGCCTATCCCAGGCCCTTTTGAATTCAGACAAGCTTGTAAGCTCATTCGAGCAGGGACCATCTAATCTAATCTAATTCTTAGGTTTGTATACCGCATCATCTCCACGTTCGTAGAGCTCGACGCGGTTTACAATAAGAGAAATAGGAAGGAACTACAACAGAGGGTTAGAGGTAGAAGTGTGAAGAAAATTTAGAGGGCTTGGGATGCCATGTTTTGGTGTACAGAGCTGAATAAGACTGGTAGCACAATTTTTAAATCGGGACCATTTTGGATCCAAAATGAGCTGAAGGAGAGCCACCAAATATCATCCCCTATGGAGACACCACCAACCAGTGTGCGTTTGTTTATTTATAACCGGCTTTTTACAGAGCGGCTCACAATTTAAAACATAAACAGACTCTGAGACATTCATCTCCACCAGCCCATTTTCAAATGTTTAATTGAGGATATCCTCAAGGAGGTGGGCATTTCAAAATATATTTCTGTTTCTATGTCTGTTGAAAAGAAGAAGAAACAAACAAAACTGCAGACTGTGTACAAGATACGGGCAAAAATTTATTGTAGCAAAATTAAAATGCAAATAAGTAAAATAAAACCCTTTTACCAATCAAGGGTCCCGACACGGTCCGTGTTTCGGACAAACCTTCGTCAGGGGTCCTAATGAATACAAATACAATACAGAAAACATTATTGTACACAGTCTGCAGTTTTGTTTGTTTCTCCTGCTTGGTTTTTTCTGCAGACAAAGTTGGACTTTCTCCTTTGTTTTGTTGCTCTATGTCTGTTGAGAAATGTCTTGTCCTTCAAGCACGTAGCTCTACCTCCCCCATCCAATTTCCCCTTTCTTTGGAGAGCTTGGATAGAGAACATAAGAATTAATATACTGGGACAGACTGAAGGTCCATCAAGCCCAGTATCCTGTTTCTAAAAGTGGCTAACCCAGGTTCCAAGTACTTAACTAGATCCCAAGTAGTAAAACAGATTTTATGCAAATTGTAGCAAAAAAAAAAAAGTGATTTTAGGGGGCTATCTTTGGCTCCTGGGTTTGCACTGAGAGGAGGCAGGGAGGATATTAATACAACTTATAAAATATTATAAGTTACATATATGTTGATTACTGACACTTAAGAGTTCATACTCAGGTATATACCCACTTATGCTGGTATTCTATACAGGAAAGTAGACATCTAGGGGCTGATTCTGTATAGGACGCTGGCCGCCAAAGAAGTGGCTGAGAATCGTGAACCAGCGTCCTATAAAGAATTGTGTCTGTCTTAAAAAACATACACCTTACCCCCCCCCCCCCGATTCTCTAACCAATGACCATGTCACTGGCACAGAATACAGAATTGCACCTCAAATGTTAAAAGTAGACACGGCCAGCTGAGCTGATCGTGGCAAGGGAATCCCTGATCAGCTGAGCCGGCATGACTCCCCAAAGCTGTGGCTTTGGAGAGTCCTGCTGGCTCAGCTGATTGGGGGAAAATACCCCTGCTGCAATCGGCTCAGCCGGCTGCGACAGGGGACCCCCTGAAAGTACCCCCAAAATCAACAGGAGGGATGCTCACTCCCTCCTGTCGCTGACCCAAACAGCCGACACCCCCCCAAATCCAAGAATGGCAGCAGGAATGCCCACACCCTCCTGCCACCGGCCCCTTTGATCCCCTGAACACCTCCCCCCATTGAAAACTAGCAGGAGGGATACCCACTCCCTCCTGCTGACACCCCGAGAACCCTCAAAATGCCCCCAACCGCTGACACCTTCGAACTTCTAGATCCCACAAACATCCCCCAACATCCAGACCCCTACTCCGGCACCACCTCAAACCTCCAGAAACCCCATCCCTAAGCCCACCCCAACACCCTTGTACCTTTGTCAAAGAAAGGCTGGTCAGAGTGATGCTTATTCCCTCCAGCTGGCAGGCCCACCTCTTCAAAATGGCGGGCCTTTCCCTTTCTGGTGCATCCCAGGATGCACAGGGAAGAAGGCCTAAGGCCCCACCTATGGGAGGGCCTTAGGCATCTGAGCCAAACAGGGCCTTAGGTTCCTCTGGGATGCACCGGGAAGGGTAAGGCTCGCCATTCTGAAGAGTCAAAAAATATATGTTCTACCCTGTTAGTCTTCTGTTCTTGATTTTATAAAACTGTACATCACGTAGTAAATTTTAAATAAGCGATTTATCAAACAAAATAAAAAACTTGAAACTTGAAGAGGCAGACCTGCCAGCCGGAATAAACATCCCTCTGTCCAGCCTTTCTTTGACAAAGGTATGGAGGTGTCAGGGTGGGCTTAGGAGTACGGAGTGGGGGGTCTGGAGGGTGATGGGGTGGGGTCTGGCAGAAGGGAGTGGGCATCCCTCCTGCCAGTCTTCAAAGGGGGGGGGTCAGGGGATTAAAGGGGCAAGAGAGAGTGGGCATCCCTCCTGCCATTCTCAGATTTGGAGGGGGTGTAGGCTGTTCAAGAGGGTTGGCGGCAGGAGGGAGTGGGCATCCCTCCTGCCAATTTTGGTGGTACTTGTGTGGTCCTCTGCCATAGCCAGCAAAGATAACCCGTGTGGGTACCCACAGAAACCTTTTCCTCCTTGAATTTGAATGTTCATAATAACTTTCATTTTGGATTCTATTGTTGTGGGACTTTACATATATTGAATTGGAATATTTTGTGGAGTAAAGTCAGCCTATAGGTATATCTACACAGTATATGGGAAAATATACACAGCTATAAAACAAATACTGCTGAAAGAAATGTTTTTGATATAGCCAGATTATTGCACCAACATGGATCTCTACAGCAAGGAAATAAAGGGAAGCACTAAAAAAAAATGCAGTAGAGTATAATTCTTGACACGGAGGGGTGTCAGCGGTTCCATTATTCACACCAACTTGTCTTGTGATGTCTTATCGGAAGGAGGGCGAGTGTGTTATGTTACCTATGTCTCAGCATGCCGGAATGCTAAAACAGAGGTGTTGAAATATTTGCTCTAAAAACAGGATAAAAAGTTCAGAGCACGTCAAAGGTCATTTTGTTTCTCATATCAGCTGTCACCCAATGCTTTAAAATGGTCTGTGGCAGCTGTTTAAGTCTGTGCTGACTTTTCAAGACACTCAACAGGATCAGGCTATTTCTTCACAATGAAGGACTATGTCAGCCTAGTGCCGGGCTACCATCCCACAGACATCATTTGAAGGAACTAAGTTAACAGGACACTTCTGAAATACACGATGAATCCGTGCAATCAACCTCGGCACAGAAGTAGCTGATTAAGTTACCGATTTTGAAGTCTCTAAGTCTCTCTTCGGGTCATCTTCTCCCAGCTGCCACTGTATCAAGATTACGACACCGGCAGTTGCTTGATCCCAGGCCTGTAGCAGCTCACAAAGCAGACCAAAGGCTAAATCCATGGCCATCGGTGCATTAACCACACAAAAGGAAAAGTCTGTAGAGACAAAAGTATAGAGGGAGAATAAATTCAACCAACAACAAAGCTCATCATATGGCTGATAATAATAATAATAATTTTATTCTTATACTAGTCTTTAAGCCTGTTATATTAACGGGTGCTAGAGTAGATGTCTGTCTGTCTGTTTTGGTTTTTTTTTCATTTCTTTTTCTCTCTCTCCTTGCACGCTGCCTGTCTGTCATTTTTTCTGTCTGTGTCTCTCCCTATGTCCTTAGTGCCCTCAGTGCCTCCTTCCCATGTCCTTAGTACCCCCTCCTATGTCCTTAGTGCCCCCATTACCTCCTTCCTGTGTCCATAATGCCCCCAGCGCCTTCTTCCCATGTCCTTAGTGCCCCCAGTGCCTCTGTACTGTGTCCTTAGTGCCCCAGTGCCAGCGTACTGTGTCCTTAATGCCCCAGTGCCTCCTTCCCGTGTCCTTAGTGCCCCCAGTGCCTCTGTCCTGCTTAGTGCCCTCAGTGCATCCTATGTCCTTAGTACCCCCAGTGCCTCCTTCTTATGTCCCCATCATTATCTTCCAGACTTTGTCCCACCCCCACCCCCGATGGCAGCCTGTCTGCCTGCCTTCCATTGAAACCCCCCCCACCCCCCTTCCGATGCCAGCCTGCCTGCCTGCTTCCCATCCCCCTTCCATTGACCCCCCCCCCGATGCCAGTCTGCCTGCCTGCCTCCCATCCCCCTGAGCAGCATGTTTTTAAACACCCCCCCGCGCCGACCCTACCCGGCACACCAGAAACCCCCATTGACCCCCCCAGCCGACCCTCCCACCGCTAGACGGCCGAAAAACCTCGCAGCTCCAGCAGCGTCCCAGGCACAGTAAACACGCTGATTCTGGTCTTCTACTGGCCTAATTTACTCTGCTGTGTCCCTGATGACCCGAAGCAGTGTGTTTACTGTGCCTGGGACGCCCCTGGAGCTTCGAGGTTTGTCGGCTGTGTAGTGGTGGGAGGGTCGGTTGGGGGGGGTGTCAAAGGGGGTTTCTGGTGTGCCGGGTAGGGTCGGCAGCAGGAGGGGAGGGGGGAGTCGTGGCGTGTTACCTGGCTGGTCCTTAGACACGTGCATGTGCACTCTTACCGCCACAGCCCGACAGATCAGGACTCAGGGAACACGGGGTAAGAGTGCGCATGTGCGCTTAGCATTTTATTATTATAGATACTGCCATACCAAAAAAGTTCTAGGCGGTTCACAACAAGGTGAGCTAATACATGGGATCCAGATAAAATACAAATTAGAATAATGGACTTAAAAACAGATAAAGACAGAAAGCATTTACAATATAATGCAGAAAATACCGGCATGGCAGGGAAAGAAGTAATACATAGAACAGGTCAAATACATCAAGTTGAATATAAGGAACTTGATTGAAAAAATGAAGCAGAACGCATAAAGATACCAGCCTATCAAAGAGTTGAGTCTTTAACAATTGTCTAAAATCAAGATAGGAAGAGACCTCTAACATAATTTTTCCAAGCCATACATTCAATTTAGCAGCTTGAAATGAGAGGGTTCTCTCAAGGAACTTCTTATAACGACAGGATTTTAAGGAGGGATATGAAAACAAGTGCACTCTATGTGTGGTCTTTTTGGCATGACTCAAAGAAAAATGAGACACAAGATAACTTCTAACAAACCCGAAACTGATTTATAACAAATTCAAGAAAATTTGAACAGAATTCTCGACTCTATCGGCAACCAATGGAGTTTCAAATAAGAAGGAGTGATATGCTCCCATTTTTAAAAACAAAAATGAGGCGAACGGCAGTATTCTGAATCACTCTCAATTTTTTGAAAATTTTCTTGTAAGCACCTAGGTATATAATGTTACAGTAATCGAGAATATTTAAGACAACTGAAACAACTGGGCATCCAAAGTTCCAAACTGACATTCCACCTAGTTGTTCCATATAATGAAATAATTTGTTGCATGGGAAAGAGTTAGGTTCCAGCAGTACATGTTGTGCCTCAAAATCTTGGAAAGTGGATCCTATTGAGAAAATAGGGTTAGGTTCCTGCATGGGGACAGCATTGTAGATGCTTGTAATTCACTCTCTGGACACTTGGGGGGCCATATCTGGAAGTGAACATCAGATGCAAAGTGAAAATGAAAGCAAAGAAAGCTGTGATTTTTTAATTTTTTTACAGCAAATTTGCGAACACAGCGGTGTGAATGGGAAATATTGGTCACAATTGATGCAACTGTGGATATGCAAAATTGTACCATCGAGAACACACAAATAATGAGAACGGTCTATATCATTCTAATGCTTTTTACTTATAAGAATCCTTCATTACAACAAACTAAAGCCATGATTTTCAAGGATTAAAATAGTATACAGTGAGGTTATTTTAGAGTCATCTCCAAAAATAGAGCCATTTATACTCAAGGCAGGATTAATTCTTCGAGGGCACCTAGGCACACAAGCACACTGGGCCCCCCTGCCCACGCCCAAAACTGAACTGGAAACCCCAAAACAAACTCAGCAAGTACAGTCAAACCTCGGTTTGCGAGTAACACGGTTTGCGAGTGTTTTGTAAGACGAGCAAATCATTCTTGCACATCATGACTCGCAAACCAAGCATCACTACCCCCCCCCGCCCGCCCATGAACGCCCCCCCTCGCGAACTGGCATCCTCCGCCCGCCCAAACAGAAGCCATACCCCATCTGGCACCGGCACACAGCCCACAGGACATGCCGGTGAACGAAGATCCTTCCTGTTGCCTGGGCCTTGAGCATCTGCGCATGCTCAAGGCCTTCTGGCGCAGTGTTCCCGCTAAGCTGCGCTGGGGTGCGCTGGCGCTCAAAATATTACCTCGCAGCGCACAAGTTTCTCGTCACAGCGCACACAGTGTAGAGCACAGTTCTTCAACCGCCGGTCCGCAAACAAAATCTTGCCGGTCCGCGAAGGATTCGGTCCCCGCCGCAACGAAAGGCCGGCGTCAGCTGACTTGCAACTTCCTGTTGCAGTCGCTGTGCCGGGACTCCTGCCTTCCACCGCGTTTGCCTCCTGCCTTGTCTCCGCACCTCCAGACCAGCAGCGGCAGCTGTGTATGCTTTTAACTTCGGCACAGAGCTGCCCCTAATCAATAGTTTAGCGCGGTTTCATAAGGCAGCCTCGGGGCCTTTGCTAGGCCGGCCCACATCGCATCATCGAAGCGGGCCGGCTATCAAAGGCCCCGAGGCTGCCTCATGAAACCGCGCTAAACTATTGATTAGGGGCAGCTCTGTGCCGAAGTTAAAAGCATACAGAGCTGCCGCTGCTGGTCTGAACTCTTGGGCCGCTGAAGGAGGGCAAAAAGCAGCTGTCCTGGAGGTTTCCCTTCCTCTCGCCTTTACAGGTTCCTTTTTTCCACCTTTTTTTTTTTCCTTCAAACGGCAACGGGCCCCAGCATCGACATCAATCAAGTAAGTTCCACTGTCAATCAAGCGGTTCTGCTCGGCCAAAGCTTCCCCTGTGACATGAGCCACCCTCAGGGGAAAGAAAGTGACCCACAAAGGTGAGGGGAAGGGGGGCAGATGATGGAAGTTGGGGGGGGGGAGAGAGAGAGAGAGAGAGAGAAGGGGCAGATGATGGAATGGAGGAGATGAGAGAGAGAGAGAAGGGGACAGATGATGGAAGTGAGAAGAAGGGAGAGAGAGCAGAAGGCAGATGGATGTCAGTTGAGAAGGGAGAGCAGATGCTGAATGGAAGTGGGGAAAGAACACATACTGGATGGAAGGAGGAGATAAATAAAGGGGGAAGAAAATAGTAAGATAATGGAGGGGTGAGGGAAAGGGGTGACTGACAAGCTGTGTGTAGACACAGTGAAAAGAGGGAAACGGGACTAAATAGTAAGAAAGAATTTAATTTAGATGGAGGCAGAAAATAGAGAAGGAAGACCAGAGAAGAAAAGGGAAGAGAGAGCAGAGAATGATCAGATCTGAGTGGAGGAAATGAGAAGAGAGATATGCTAAAAACCACAGGGGGGAGGGAAGGATAGAGATGCCAGACCATGAGGGGAACAGAAGGAAGATGATGGATGCTAGACCAAATTGGGGGGTGGGGGGGGGGGCAGGAGGAGGGATGGCAGGGAAAGACAGACAGTGAATGGAAGGGGCAGATGCTGGACTGAAGAGACAGAGAAGGTTATCATGCTGCTGTACCGGGCCATGGTACGCCCTCACCTGGAGTACTGCGTCCAGCACTGGTACTTTAAGAAGGACACGGTACTACTCGAAAGGATCCAGAGAAGAGCAACTAAAATGGTTAAGGGGCTGGAGGAGTTGCCGTACAGCGAAAGATTAGAGAAACTGGGCCTCTTCTCCCTTGAGCAGAGGAGATTGAGAGGGGACATGATAGAAACATTCAAGGTACTGAAGGGAATAGACTTAGTAGCTAAGGCAGGGAGAACGAGAGGGCACTCTCTAAAGTTGAAAGGGGATAGATTCCATACAAACGTAAGGAAGTTCTGTGGTAGAAAGCAACATATTTATTTGGCTCATAACTTGCTGGCGCCCGATATTTTTAGCTCACAGTGAAAAAAAGTTTGCTCACAACACCCGCCCGCTTAGAGGGAACACTGCGTCAAGACCCAGTCCAGCAATAGGCAGGAACTTCGGGCACCGGCACCTCCTGTGTGTTGGTGCTGCATGCCTGCGCCAGAATGAGGGTAAGCACTCAGTTTGGGCGGGGGATGCCGAATCGCAAGGGGAGGCGATGCCGGTTCATGGGTGGGGGGACTCACAAATCGAGTCAATGCTCGGTTTGTGAGTCACGATTTGCAAAAATCTTGCTCGTCTTGCAAAACACTCACAAACCATGTTACTCGCAAACCGAGGTTTGACTGTATATTATTTTCAGTTCATTGTATTGCTTCCTATTTTTGATGGATGTTATTGTCAAAAGTTGAAAATGCATAAATAAAGAAAGAATTTAAAAAAAAGTTTATATTGTGTGTATATATGAAAAATGAATGGAAAAAATGGTGTTACAATTAGTACTATTATGGGGGCGGGGTCTGGGGTGGAGATTGGGTGGGGTCTGGCCCGCAACTTAGCCTGTGTTTTAGATTTCGGCCCCTTAATGTGACTGAGTTTGACACCCCTGTGCTAGGAATTATTAAAAAAGGGATGGTTAACAAGACTAAGAATGTTATACTGCTTCTGTATTGCTCCATGGTGCGACCTCATATGGAGTATTGCATTCAATTCTGGTATTATCTCAAGAAAGATATAGAGGTACTAGAAAAGGTTCAAAGAAGAGTAACAAAAATGTTAAAGGGGATGGAACTCCTCTCGTATGAGGAAAGACTAAAAAGGTTGGGGCTCTTCAGCTTGGAAAAGAGACAGCTGAGGGGAGATATGATTGAAGTCTACAAAATCCTGAGTGGAGTGGAACGGGTACAAGTGGATCGATTTTTCACCCATCAAAAACTACAAAGACTAGGGGACACTCAAAGAAGTTACAGGGAAATACTTTTAAAACCAATAGGAGGAAATATTTTTTCACTCAAAGAATAGTTAAGCTCTGGAATGCATTGTCAGAGGTTTTGGTAAGAGTGGATAGCGTAGCTGGTTTTAAGAAAGGTTTGGACAATTTCCTGGAGGAAAAATCCATAGTCTGTTATTGAGAAAGACATGGGGGAAGCCACTGCTTGCCTGGATCGGTAGCATGGAATGTTGCTACTCCTTGGATTTTGGCCAGGTACTAGTGACCTGAATTGGCCACCGTGAGGATGAGCTACTGGGCTGGATGGACCATTAGTCTGACTCAGTAAAGCTATTCTTCTTTTTTGTTTTAATTCTTTATTTAATAATTTGATTTT
Source organism: Geotrypetes seraphini (assembly GCF_902459505.1). Taxonomy (NCBI): domain Eukaryota; kingdom Metazoa; phylum Chordata; class Amphibia; order Gymnophiona; family Dermophiidae; genus Geotrypetes; species Geotrypetes seraphini. The sequence continues at coordinate 388,080,787 of NC_047086.1, read as the reverse complement.
AATACAATGATCTCAGTACAACACAGTATAATTCATGAGCTTAGTAAACTAATAAAAAATAATGCATCTTATAAATACTACAAATAAATCAGCCCCATTCCCTATCTCTTCCCCCCCCCCCTCCCAGAAGACCTGGTTCCATAACCAAAGGAATAAGATAATTCTTTCATAAAGCTTTTTTTTCAAATTCAATATAACTCTCCCATATGTTCTTAAATTTTGCTCACTGATTAGTTAAAAGGGCCGAAAGTCTATATTTATCACACAATATTCCTAAACGTTCTCTCACATCTCTTAAGGTAGGTAGTGAGGTACATTTAGCGTACACCATTGCTGAGCTAGTGTGAGTCTAGCAGCTACGAATGTCAAGTCCATAAGTTTAGATTGAGAAGAGTTAGACCTTCTATTCTTACTCCCAACAATGCCGGTTCAGCATTCAGCTTAAGTGGAGTCTGAATTAATCTGCTTACATATTCAAAAACTTGCTCCCAAAACTTCTGGACCCTTTGACATTCCCACCACATATGATAGAATGTACCTCTTTCACCACATCCTTTCCAACAAGTAGGATCGCTCTGTTTGGTACATTTACTAATTAAAACCGTACTAGGAGTTTAATAGCATTTTCCACCAAAGTGGCAGCCCTAGCTGTCTGAAAGAGATGTGATACAATTACCCCCCACTCGTCTATAGACCAATCCTTCCCCAGATCTTTTACCCATGCTTTCACATACGATGTTTTGGTTACCGTATTTTCACGCATATAACGCGTGCGTTATACGTGTTTTTACAAACCGTGCATAACCTTGCGCGGTATATAAATTTTTTTTTACATAGTTCCCACCTCGCTTGACGCCCGATTCATCATCCGGAAGGACCGCTCGCACCCCCACCGCTCGCACTCCCACCCGAAGAACCGCTCGCACCCCCATAGTCTCCCCCCCTCCCCCATGGAGAAGCTGTCTACCTTGTTTCCGGATGCCAGTGAGCCCAGCTGTTTCCTCTGCCGGCGGTCCTGCCCCTTCTCTGAGCCCTGCTGCGCTGCTTCCTCTTCCGGCGGTCCCGCCCTTTCTCTGACGTCAGAGAAAGGGCGGGACCGCCGGAAGAGGAAGCAGCGTAGCGCAGGGCTCAGAGAAGGGGCAGCCAGAGGAGAGTCGGGGCAGTGAACGGAAAGTCGGGGCAGGTGAATGGAGAGTCGGGGCAGGTGAACGGAGAGTCGGGGCAGCGAACGGAGAGTCGGGGCAGCGAACGGAGAGTCGGGGCAGCCAGAGGAGAGTCGGGGCAGCGAACGGAAAGTTGGGGCAGATGAACGGAGAGTCGGGGCAGCCAGAGGAGAGTCGGGGCAGCGAACGGAGAGTCGGGGCAGCGAACGGAAAGTCAGGGCAGCCAGAGGAGAGTCGGGGCAGCCAGAGGAGAGTCGGGGCAGTGAACGGAAAGTCGGGGCAGGTGAACGGAGAGTCGGGGCAGCCAGAGGAGAGTCGGGGCAGCGAACGGAGAGTCGGGGCAGCGAACGGAAAGTCAGGGCAGCCAGAGGAGAGTCAGGGCAGCCAGAGGAGAGTCGGGGCGGCATGCGCGGTATACCCGTGAGCGCGGTATATAAAAATTTCTTTACATAAATTTGTGTTTTCCGCGCGCTATACCCGTGTGCGCGTTTTACACGGGTGCGCGTTATCTACGTGAAAATACGGTACTTTATTTTCATTTATAATTTTATATAACCAGGAAACGCACCCTTTTGCTACTGGTTCTTCTAACCTTTTTTCAAGTTCAGATTTCTTTAAAATTCCATTGCTCTTCAGCTTATATGTTAATATATAATTTTTTATCTGTAGGTAAGGAAAAAGATCTCTCGTTTCCAGTTGAAATTGATCCTGAATATCTATAAAGGCTTTAACCTCACCTTCTTCAATTAGTTGACCAAAACATGCTAATCCTTTTGCCTCCCACTTCTTAAAGATTCCCCCCTCCCTATCTGGTATAAAGTCTTCAGTAAGGCTAGTCTTATGTTTTAAAAATAAGGCTAATATATGCTGGTTACCTTACAAATCAGGACTGTTTAAAGCCCTTGAAGACCAATGTTCTGAATCCCTGTTATAGGACGTCTATAAGAGTTCTGTCCTATTATTTCAAACTAGTGTTTTAGCCCGTTACATTAACGGGTGCTAGAGTAGATGTCTGTCTGTCTGTCTGTTTTGGGTTTTTTTTAAATTTGTCTCTCTCTCCTTGGACGCTGTCATTCTTTCTGTCTGTGTCTTTCCCTGGTCCCCTGTCTGTCTATCTTTATTTCTAACTCTATCCTCTTCCCTCAATCCTGCATGTGCCCTTTTTTCTTTCTCCTCCCCACTTCCTTCCAACGTCTGCTCCCCCTGTCCTCCACACTTCCATTCAGTGTCTGTCTCCCTCTCTCTACCCCTTCCATCTACTATTCACCCTCTGTCTTGCCCCTTCCATTCACTGCCCTCTCTTCTCTTTCCATCCAGTGTCTGCCCTCTCTCTCTCTGTTCCATATGGCCTCTTTCCATCTCCTTCTTTCTTTTCCCTTGGTCTGGCATACCTTCCTCCTTCCCTCCATGCCCTGCCATCTCTTCTTCCCTCCAAGCCATTCTCTTCCCCTCTGTTCCCTTTCTTCCTTGAACTACTTCATCGGGCAGCAGCAGCATTCACAATTCATTGCTATTGCTGGCTTCAGGTCTTCCTCTCTGGCGGGTCCTGTCTTCATAAAAACAGGAAGTAGGCAGGACCGGCCAGAGAGGAAGGCCTGAAGACGGCAACAGCAGCGAATTGTAAACGCTGCTGCTGCCTGAAGCACCCGAGGCAGACGCTTTTCTCCCCTCCCAGCCCAACCCTCGCTGACTCTACGACCCTCCCAGCGAGATGACTTTAATAACAAACCTCCCTCCAGCGTTGGCAGCCGCAGCACGCTAAACAGGCTGCTTCGCGGCTTTCTTCTGCCGTTGAGTCCCTCTGTCGTGTCATTGATGACGTCATCAGTGACGGGGCAGAGGGACTCAACTGCAGGAGAAAGCCGCCAAGCAGCCTGTTTAGCGTGCTGCGGCTGCCAACGCTGGAGGGAGGTTTGTGCTGATATGTGCAGAAACAGTATGTCCCTCCCCCTCCAGTACCTCTGCAGCACTTTACGCGGCGCATCCTCCCACGATCCTGAGTCGGCCATAGCGCTTGAGTGTGGGCCCTAACCGCGCATCCGCTCTCCTGCCTGCCGCGGACCTACGGAACACGCAGGCGGGAGTGTGCATGTGCGGCTAGCGTTTTATTATATAGGATACTTCAGCTGTATGCACATAATACATGATATCACCAGCAGAAGCAATCATTTCAAATATCTAGTGTTGCAGGCCAGTGACTTTCCATGGTTAACTATAGTTAATATTAAATATTGCTAAGGTTTTATTAACTACTCATGTTGCACAGATCATAATTCGTTCCGAAAACATGCTTGTAATCCAAAACACTCGTATATCAAAGCGAATTTCCCCATTAGAAATGATGGAAACTCAGACGATTCTTTCCACAACCCAAAAGCTTTAATATTGCAAGACCTCGCTCATTTAGAACAGTCGCTACACTCTCACAGCATCAGAGAGAGAAGAACCATCGGCTCAGTTGTGATGATGTGACGCGTGTATACTATGTGTACTCGTATTGCAAGACTTTGCTTGTTTAAAACAATCACTACACTCTTGCAGCGTCAGAGAGAGAAGAACCATCGGCTCAGTTGTGATGTATGTATACTGTATGTATTCGTATTGCAAGACATTGCTTGTACATCAAGTTAAAATTTAATAAAATGTTTTGTCTTGCAAAACACTTGCAAACCAAGTTAATTGTAATCCAAGGTTTTACTGTACTTGTAAAATACAAAAAACATAAGAAGAGATCATGAGAGGGCACGTGACCATAACAGAAGGCACAGAATAGTTTATTTTAAAGGTGTAAATACTTGAAAATTAAAGTCTATAAAGAGATCAATTACGACCAAATAAGGAAGCAAAATCACTTTTGCTAGGCATGTTGATAGTTTGAGCATTCTGAATTGAACTATGTGGCGGCAGCAGCTAAGAAAGAAAATAAAATGTTAGGAATTATCAGGACAGGATTGGAAAACATAGATGAAAATGTTATAATGCCCTTGAATGCTGTGTACAATTCTGGCTGCCGTATTTCAAAAAAGATATAGCGGAATTAGAAAAGGTAGAGAGAAGGGCGGCAGAAATGATAAGAGGAATGGGATGACTTCCCTATGAGGAAAGGCTAAAGTGGCTAGAGCTCTTCAGCTTGCAGAAGAGACGGCTCAGGGGTGATATGATAGAGGTCTATAAAATACTGAGTGGAGTGGAAATTGTAGATGTGAATCGCTTGTTTACTCTTTCCAAAAATACTAGGGGGCATGTGATGAAGCTACTAAGTAGTAGATTTAAAACAAACCGGAGAAAATATTTCTTCACACAATGTGTAATTAAACTCTGGAATTCATTGCAGAAGAATGTGGTGAAATTGGTTAGCTTAGCAGGGTTTAAAAAAAGTTTGGATAATTTCCTAAAAGAGAAGTCCATAGGCCATTATTGAGATGGCTTGGGGAAATCCACTACTTATGCTTAGGATAAGCAGCAAAAAATCTGTTTTACTACTTGGGATCTAGCTAGGTACTTGGGACCAGGGTTGGCCACTGTTGGTCTTCTAGACCTTTGGGATGTCCCAGTATGGCAATTCTTATGTTCTTATATTTACATCTGAAAAAAATAACATAGTAATATAATAAATGATGGCAGATAAAGACCTGCATAGTCCATCCAGTCTGCCCAAGAGTTTACAGAACATTAATATGATGATATAAATGTTGTTAAATAAATCATCTCAATAATACACTTGGAAATTTTACTCTTGAAACCTTATATTATCATACATTTATGCAGGGTTTAGTTTCTAATTTGCTAAGCTTTTTTCCCATAGACATAGAATGAGAGAAAAGCCTAAATAAATTGGGTCTTTGAAGTTAGATTCTTAAGATGTTGTTAGGAAACCAAGGAGAGGTGAGGGAACCAGTTTGCTTTAGTCATTCAGCAGAAATGTCTTCGCCCATATAGAGAATGGCACGGTGACAAAATTTATCACCGTCCCCGTGGATAACCGCGGTAAACCATCTTCATGTCATTCTTTAAGGAGAGAGGGAAGAATCAGAGTATGAATGGCCACAACCACTGACCCGCAAGCTTTGCTTTGAAGAATGCTGGTGTAGAAGGACTGAGGTTGAAACAGACACTACAGAATGACAGTCTCTGGTATCCAGAGCAGATATTGTGATGTCATAATGCCTCATTCCACCTGTGCCTAAGAGCCAATCACATCAGTGATGTCACAATGGCTTCATTATCCTTGGCTCCCATAAGAATCAGAGTATGAATGGCCACAACCACTGACCCTCAAGCTTTGCTTTGAAGAATGCTGGTGTAGAAGGACTGAGGTTGAAACAGACACTAAAAAATGACATGGAATTATTTCCCGCGGTTAACCGCGGGGACGGGGACGGTGATGAATTTTGTCACCGTGTCATTCTTTGCGGCCCATATATACAAACCGATCATCTGATTTCCAGGTGATAGCCCCATAGCTGCATTTATTTAACAGTAACTGCTAAGGAGGCCATCACAAAAACAAATAAAACCTCAAAATAATATAGCAGCCTTAATCTCTTCAAAAGCTATTGGCAGTTTCTGATCATGCTTTTTAAAAAAAATGCTTTGCTGCATGCAGCACAGCAATTTGTGGCCTTCATTTTAAGTATCTCAGATTACTTTAATTAAAGCCGCTTACGAGCCGGCAATCGCCATGTAGAAACCCAGACTGCATAACACTAAGCCCGTAAACCAACCTCAAATACTTTCCAGAACAGCATGAAGTCGTAAAATTTGTTTGCCGACGAACTCAAAGAATTAATTTGAAACGTGTGAGGCGCGCAACACAAAACCCAGTGATCCTGTCAACTTGGTTCTCAGGCTTTACTGTTTTCTCTCTAAATTCATTTGTTCCAAAGGCGCAGCAATTAAAATGGCATGTAATATGGGCTTAATAATTACACATGGCAGCAATTCCATAGAGAATGGATGCAAGACATTTACCATTCATAACGTTTTACACCTTCCAGACAAGAAATATTTTTGAGAAACCAGACAGGAAGGATTGATTTTCTGCTGAATCGAGGCATGAATGCAATAAAGAAACCTGTAGAGTACTACAGCTAACTAAATTACCTGTTCTTTCCAAAACGCTGACGTGGCATTCATTAGCTGACATGGGACTTTTGAATGTTGTAAAAAAAATCATGAAGTACTTTGCAATATTCCCGATTCCTAAATAACTATGGTGAAAAACCTTCATGTAGCAGTTACAAGAAAAGTAAGATGTTACTTTTTGTGTGTGTGTCTTTATGCCACCTCAGCTTACTTTCTTATGTGGTCTACTGCTTAAGTGTTTTATTCTGTAGCTCATTAGTTTTATAATTTCCACCATAAGTAATTTCCTAATCCCTTATTTACATAGCACCATAGTAAAGGATTACAGTAGGCAACATAGACTTTCCACAAGAACTACAATCCCGAATCTTAGGAGTAGAAATTGATAACCACCTATCCATGAAGAGCCACGTACAATCAATAATAAAATCTTTCCATTAGAAAATACTTAGAAACAGAGGCTTTCTGAATCTTAGTGGAATCCCTAATCTTATCTTGAATAGACTACTGTAATGTGACACTAGTTCTTTGCTCTAAAACGTTGCTATTGTGTCTACAATTACACTTCTCCCTCCGGATTCGCGGGGGATAGGGGCAGAGCCGGACCGCGAATGGCGAAAAACCGCAAATATTCGGCTCTGAGCCACCCCCGCCTCCCTCCCGCCTTACCTGGTGGTCTAGCGGGATTTCAGGGCAGGAGCGATCTTCCTACACTCCTGCCCCGTGCAGATCGCCATTAGGAAATGGCTGCTGTGAGTTCCCATAGTCTCTCGAGACTACGACGTGAACTCCCTACAGCTATTTCCTAATGGCGATCTGCATGGAGCAGGAGCTAAGGAAGATCGCTCCTGCCCCGAAAGCCCGCTAGACCACCAGGTAAGGCCGGGATGCCAGGGGGAAGACTTAACGATGGTGTTTTTTTTCTTTTTTCCCCCTCCCCCAAAAATCGCGATATGTGAAATCGCGATTACCGAAACCGCGAATGGGGAGGGGGAAGTGTAGTTCAAAATGCAGCAGTAAGACTTATTTACAGGCTATGGAAATCGGAACACCTACAATCCTACTATATCAGTGGTCTCAAACCCAAAACTCTTTGAAGGACCACATTTTGGATTTGTAGGTACTTGGGAGGGTCGCAGAAAAAATAGTTAAGGCCTTATTAAAGAAATGACAATTTTGCATGAGGTAAAACTCTTTATAGTTTATAAATCTTCCCCCCCCCCCCGAAGGCCTGCATCTTCCCCCTGGCCTCCCGGTCTTAGTTTCAGCTAATTACCGCAGCCTGCAGAGAGGATCACCGGTGCTGTAGCATTCCTTGCAGGCTGCCATAGGCCTCCACAGCACATTTCCTATGCCATGGCCCGCTCCTCCTCTGACGTCAGGAGCAGGATTGCGGCAGAGAGAACATGCTGCTGAGGATGACGGCAGCCTGAAAAGATCGCTATAGCACCGGCAATCCTCTCTGCAGGCTACGGTAATTATCTGAAGGTAAGAGTGGGAGGCCAGGGGGGAAGCCAGAGGACGCTGCAAATAGCAGGCAGCACTCGTACAGACCGTGAGCCACAAAATAGTATCTGGTGGGCAGCATGTGGCCCCCAGGCCGCCAGTTTGAGACCACTGTACTATATGAAACTACATTGCCTGCCCATATGTAAACCTTTTCCTACCCTTTCTCATTTTTAAGTTCTTGTAAACCGTGCCGAGCTCTACTTCCGTGGAGATGATGCGGTATATAAACTTAAGGTTTAGTTTAGTTTGGTTTAGTTTAGATAACTGTAAGAATCAAGTTTAAATTAGGCATTATTGCCTTCAATGCCTCCAACTACCTAAAAGAGTTGGCCAAAGTGGCCATCCTATTCCAGGGTGCCTCCAACAAATATTCCACCAGAAATCTTTTCCACTTAAAAATCCCAGCAAGAAATAATATAAAGTCTACCAGACATATTACCTTATCCATCCAATATTAATTAGCAAAATGCTGGAACCAACTACCACTTACACTACGTTCTTGTGACCACTATCTCAGATTCAGAAAACTTTTAAAAGCATTTTCCATACCAAGACAGGGAGCCAACCCTGAAGTAACTGAAATGGTAATTGTAAAAGCCCATTTCTATATTGTTTAATGCAACTGCTGGGACATAATGATGAGCCAATGATGATCTACTTGACTTGTAACTCTGTATTTCTAACTATGACCTAACTCTATTAGTAACCGCACAGATCTACCTGTACTAGCAATTCTATTGAATTTCTATGTCAAACTGTCCATTTTAACTTCCTGGGTAACTGAGCCAACCTCCTGTAATGTAATCCGACCTTGAATTGAATACGTAAAGGCTGAATAGAAAACCTGATTAACATAACATAACAAATGACAGCAGATATATGATTAGCAGTAGTACTAGTATCATACAAACTATGCCTATATGGCTACCAAACTTCTACCCTATGCCCCGATTTGATCGCTTAGCTCACAAGAAGAAATCAATTACACACACTCTTGGGAAGCACCCACCCGGAAAAGATCTTACTCGCAATATCTATCACGCCTCTGGAACAAACTGCGTTCATTAGAAGAAAGCAATCCCACCTCTTCCCTTGGCCCTTTATGAAAGTGCACCAATCCAAATTCCCCAGATCTTACGAAATGGGCACTGACCTTCCGCTGTCACGAGTCTCAAACCCTGATGTGCTTCATCCTACCTGCCGCATTTTATATTGGGTGGCAAGTCAAATGCGTGCAAGACAAAAGCGCGCAGACAAGTGAGCGCAAGACAATTAAGCGCAAAGACAACTGAGTGCAAGACAACTTAGCTCAGGACAATTGCACGCAGCGAACTACAACACATGCGCGCATGTGCAGGAAATGTTAACAACACAATCACGCGCAAGACGTTCACGTAAGGATGTAAGGTACGTCACTGTCATACGTGACTGTGTTTTGCAAGTGGATTTTTAACACTGTGGTTACCTAGCCTCTTTGTGCTGAGAAGACGTTGACGTAAGGATGTAAGGTCATTGTCATACGTGACTGTGTTTTGCAAGTGCATTTTTAATCACTATGGTTACGTAGCCTCTTGTCTTGCACGCTATTATCTTGTGATATAAAGTCCTGCACACTATTGTCTTGCGCTCAGATGTCTTCCATGCTAGATGTCTTCGCGCTCAGATGTCTTGTGCTCAGTTGTCCTACGCTCAGATGTCTTCGCGCTCAAATGTCTTCGTGCTCACTTGTCTTCGCGCAATTGTCCGCACGCATTTGACTACGAACATTATATTGTCCATCATGTTTTGTTATTTTTTGATTGTGTGTTTGGTTGTAATCCGCCTTGTTATTTTTTATTTTATTTTATTTTTTTTATTTATAAATTTTATACTTATAATATCAGATGATACAAATAAAAAAAGGATCTTCCTTAAATATTAACAATATTTAGTCATTCATACAAAATTCCTTTCTAAGCCCACAATAATGGGAAGACACGACACAATTTCAAATAAAGAAATTATAAGGAAAGAGAAAAAAAAAAGGAAATATTTCACGATTCGTCCACACGAATCCTAAATCATTCCTTACTCTAATAGGGATTCTTGATTTAACTCTCTTATTCCTCAGTAGTGAAACTTAAACCTCTTAAATATTTATTCATTTCTGTCTCGAGCAATTAAAAATTGCTGCAATTGAATGGGATCCCAAAAAACATATTCAAAGACATTTACATGGAAATTTTAGGTAAAATGCCTCTAGAGCTAAAACTCTTAACTTTTAATTTAGAGAGTTGCGCGGGGACAGAAATCCCACCCGTCCCCACCCGTCCCCGCCAAAATCCCACCCATCCCCACCCGTCCCCGTGAGGAATCCCTCCGTCCCCACCCGTCCCCGTGAGGAATCCCTCCGTCCCCACCCGTCCCCGCGAGGAATCCCCTCCGTCCCCACCCGTCCCCGCGAGGAATCCCCTCCGTCCCCACCCGTCCCCGCGAGGAATCCCCTCCGTCACCATCCTTCCCTATAAACTTCAGAAATAGTTATTTTATTTAATTATGCTACTGAATTAAAGGCTCTGGTAGAGACCCATTTACAAATAAGCAAAGAGACTATTAATTTGGAAATATTAATTGGGAAGAATACATACTTTGTAAATGGGTTTCTACCAGAACCTCTAATGTAAATATAAAATATAAATACTCAGCTGATGAGAACCCACAAACTGTCAGCTGAGGACTTCCTTTGCAGTTGGCCTGGGGTCCCTTTTGCCAAGCTTGGCAGGCAGCAGTAGCGTCCCTGAGTCACAGATGCTGGCACCTCAGTGGCTCATGGATGCTGCCAGCAACTGCTGCGCTTGGTGGAGGGGAGTTCTGACCATCTCTAGAGGAGGTCCTCTGCTGGCGGTGCTTGGGGATCCCCACCAGTCACAGCAAGGGCCAACAAGTACTTCAACACTGTAGAAATAAAACCAGAAATGCATTTCCTTTTCTTTTGAACACAAAACAAAGATATCTGCCATATACATTTCCCAAGGCAGATGACTCTATGCAATGTCACCTCGGTAACAAAATACAAAAATAGACAAATACACCCCCTCCCTTTTTACTAAACCACAATAGTAGGTTTTAGCACAGGGAGTTACGCTGAATGCCTCGCGCTGCTCTCAATGCTCATAGGCTCCCTGCGCTAAAAAACAATATTGCGGTTTAGTAAAAGGGAGCCATAGTGCAAAATATAGACAGCAGATATAAATTCTCAAAACAGACACATTTTGATCACTAAATTGAAAATAAAATCATTTTTCCTATCTTTGCTGTTTGGTGATTTCATGAGTCTCTGGTTGCACTTTCTTCTTCTGACTGTGCATCCAATCTTTCTTCCTTTCTTTCAGCCTCCTGTATGTTTCCTCTCCTCCAGACCTCATTCTCTCCCCCAACTTTTTCTTTCTGTCTCCCTGTTCCCCCTTCTTTCTGTCTCTCTGTCTGCCCCCTTTCTTTCTTTCTCCGTGCCCTCCCCCAAGCCACTCGGTTTGCTGCCACCGCCATCGGGGAATAGTCCCCAAGCCACCGCTGTCCCAAGCTTTCCCTGCAGAAGCGTCGCGCTGACCAGCATTCCGCTCCCTGACGTCAATTCTGACGTAGGAGAGGAAGTTCCGGGCCAACAAGGCATTTCTCCTCATTCCATCCAGCCTGAGCCCCATCTCTCCTTGATCCAGCATTTCCCTTCTGTGTCTGTCAGAATTACCATTCCACCTATTTTCCAGCATCACCCTTCTTTGTGTCCATCTCACCTATATCCCTATCTCACCACTTTTTCAGAATCTTCATTTGTCTCTGTCCTTGTCTTTACCCCATATTCACCATTTGCCCTTTCAATGTCTTTATCTCCCCCCCCCCCACTTTTTCAGCATTACTTCTATGTCTCTTTTTCACCTCCTCTTCATGTCCCCTCTGTATCTCTATCCTTATTCAGTAGGTCCTGCTTACCCTTTCTCTTCTTTGTGTCACTATCTCCATTTTCAGTTTTCCCCCCTTTTCCTTTGTTACTGCCAGAATCTTTCCACCCTCCCTCCACTCCGGCCCAGCCCAGTATGAAATATTTCCTTTTGTTTCCCTCCCCTCTCTCTTTCTCTCTCTCTTCTGCTCCCTCACTCACGAGTCCTGCATCTGGCCCTCTCCCTTCTACCTGCACCTGGCAACACCCCCCTGCTCCGCGGCTCTCTTAAGCAACTCGTCAGCAGCGGTGATCAAGACAAGCTGCCGACATCGAGGCCTTCCCTCTACGAGTCCCACCTTTGTGGAAAAAGGAAGTTGAAACAAGCGGGACTCGCAGAGGGTAGGCCCCGACGCCAGAAGCTTGTGTCGATCGTTGCCGAAGAGAGCCGCAGGTAGAAGGGAGAGGGAGATAGGAAGGCTGTAGAAGCTCCGGAGCATGACACCGAACCCGGCCAGGATGATTTCTTTTTCAGGCTGCTGCTGCCGCTGCCGCTGCCATCCCCCACCCGAAATGACAAAAAACAGCCTAATGCCCGCGTCGGGAAATAGCCATGCTGAGCAGTGAGCTCAGCACGTACACAGATGAAAGCCTTGCTTGCTGATTGGTCCGGCGGCACGGTGGGACGGGGCCGCCGGACCAATCAGCAAGCAAGGCTTTCATCTGTGTACGTGCTGAGCTCACTGCTCAACATGGCTATTTCCCGACCCGACGCCAGACTTGCATCGCCAGAATTTAGGTAGGTTGTTTTCATCCCCGTGGGAGTCCCGTGGGCAAGGGGGCGTCCCCGTGGGAGTCCCGTGGGTCAGGGGGGCATCCCCGTGGGAGTCCCGTGGGCCCGGGGGCGTCCCCGTGGGAGTCCCGTGGGCCAGGGGGGGAACCCGCGGGATCCCCGCGGGACCCGCGGGATCCCCGCGATCCCCGTTCCCGTGCAGACCTCTATTTTAATTTCAGAAACTCTTTCCTTCTTAATTGTGTTGCTCTAGAGACATCTGGAAAAATTCTAACCAAATCCCCACAAAATTTTGTTAACCTATTTTTAAAATAAAGTTTCATTATTAACATTTTATCTATCTCACTCATGCATGTTATCACCAGAGTAGACCGACTCTGGATCACATCTTGGCTATCTTCCAGAAATTCTGTCAAATTAATTTCAGTTGTAACCAAATGGTCTACTTCCTGGGCGGGTTCTATTTTTTTTTTAGGAACATAATAATAATTATTTATTGGAAAATTTTCTGCATTGGACAACCCCAATATTTCTTTAAAAAATGTTCTTAATAATATTTCAAAGGATAATAAATGAGCTACTGGGAAGTTGACCAAGCGAAGATTTCTCGCTCTATACATATTTTCCATTAATTCCATTTTAGAATGTATCACTGTAGAATCCTTAACAGCAGATACTGAGACAGCTTGAAGTGTATTACATTGAGTTTTCACCACATTTAACGTTTATCCAAACTACCTAAATTGGAATCTACATTTTCAAATTTATGAGACACAGAATGTGAAAAATCTACTGTTTGTTTCACAGTTGACCTGAAAAACCCTTCTACTCTAGAAATACCTAACCACAAATCTTTAAGGGTAATATCTTGTGTTTCCACTGTTAGTGGTTGATCTTCTACTTCACCTGAAAATTCAAGTGATTTAGGTATTTCAGTAAAAACTAGTTTATTCTTCTGAGTGGAGGATACCACATATTCAGTGGAAATAGTAGGATTTATATTCCCACTATTACTCGATACTAGATGAAGGGGAGGAGTCCTTTCGAGGGGACTCATTGAAGCTCCCGAGATGGAAGAATTCATGCTGAGTGGTACTGTTGATGGATTATCAGTTATTAATGTCAAGTGCCTGTCCATAGGACCACATACAGCTGGTGTTGAACTTTTAGGTTTAGTTTTTCTTTTCCCCATGTTGAAGCTATTAAAAATTATAGAGGAAATAATACCTCCTTACATACCAATTCCTCAGCTCCTCGTGGCTCCAAGGGGCTCCCAAGGGGCAAAATGTGCCCCTTTGGGCATGCCCCTTTGGCCACGCCTTGCAGCTGCAACCGCAGCAGCGGCTTCAATTTTAAGATGTTGGCGGAGACGGACCAAATGACGTCATGGATCCGTCTCTTCCTGTGCCTGCCCGATGGGCTGCCGAAGAAACAGCTGCCGCTGCTGCGAGAGACACGGGGCAGCAAACAAGTCACCTCTAGTCTTAATCCCTCGTGAGTATCAGCTCCCGAGAATCCGCGGCAGCAGCTTCAATTTTAAGATGTTGGTGGAGACGGACCCAATGACGTCAGGGGTCTGTCTCTTCCTGTGCCTGCCTGATGGGCCTCCGAAGAAACAGCTGCCGCTGCTGCAAGAGACACGGGGCAGCAAACAAGTCATCTCTAGTCTTAATGTAAATTTATTTATTTTATTATTTATATATCACTTATAGCCTAAGTGGTTTACATTTAGGTACTGAAACATTTTTCCCTGCCTGTCCTGGCAGGCTCACTATCTATCTAATGTACCTGGGGCAATGGATGGGGGGAGGGGGGAGATTAAGTGACTTGTCCAGGGTCACAAGGAGCAGCAAGGTATTTGAACTCACAACCTCAGGGTACTGAGGCTGTAGCTCTAACCACTCTGTCACCCACTCCCCCAATAAACTATATAATGCTCTACCCTACCATGTCCTCTCCGGTGATTATAGATATAGCCTCTACTGTTCAAGATCCTTCCATTCTATGTATTATGTCCACCCATGCCATGTTTTGTCATACAATGCTTTACCACACTTTGTCATACTGTCACCTTTTCTCTCTCACTCCACTCTTCTATACGTCATATCTTCCACACTATACTACCTTACTATGTCTACCATGCTAAGATTTCTCAAACTATGTGTGCTACACAGTGTTTGCCATTCCATGTCTACCGTGCTAGGTTCTATCATGCTACATAATAATAATAATAATTTGTTTTCTTATATACTGCCCAACCGGAAGTTCCGGGCGGTTCATAGCGAGAGAACTGAGATATATCAGTGAAGACACAAAATACAGTAGAATTCAGTGGAATACAATACAATGAAATACAATATGATGCAGTACAATGTAATATAATATATCATTGCATAAATTTACCAAACAGATAGGTTTTTATCCATTTTCTAAACTCATGGTAAGATTGGGCTTGGCCAATTAGAGGACACAGCCAAGAGTTCATTTTCCCCGCTTGAAAAGCCAGAGTTTTGTCTAAAAATCTTATAAAATGACAGGCTTTCAGAGCAGGGTACATAAACATACCCGAGTTTCTTGTGTTCTTATTTGATGAGAATAATTTTAGTTGGGTGGATAAGTATGATGGTAGAAGTCCGAAGAATGCTTTATAACAAATGCAGCTGAATTTAAAAATAACTCGATCCAAGATGGCGATTCGTACCGGTGTCTGGTGAGACGCTGAGGGAATTTCCGCTTCTCACTCTCTACAGCAATTAGACTTTTTGTCGGTCGCGATGCCGAAGAGATGGGGTAAGAGCGCCGCTGCAGCCTCGCGGCGTCTTGAACACCCCCCTCTCGCTTCAATTGAACATTTTCTTCAGCGACTTCAGAGGGAGTCAGTGGCGTCGGGGAGTCGCCCGCTGGACTCTGCGACGTGGAGTGACGCCGGACCGGAAGTCCTGGGGCTGGATACTACGCTGAGCCCCGACCAGAGGAATCTACCTCCCCCACCGCTGAGTGCGAGTTCCCCACGCGAAAGGATTGGGCCAGAAGCTGCAGCACTCCCTGACCGAGAGGCTGTAACACCGGGGAGCCAGCAAGGGGAAGTCTCTATGGCTTTGTTAAGCCCAGAGATAGTTCCAGCGGATAGAGCAGAAGGAGGAGAAAATCCAGACCAACAGACAGAAGGCAGTCAAGGTGAGCCTTTTCAAACTTTACATGAGACTTTCTTTAAACATGAAAAACCAGCTGAAGTGACTCTTGACTCAATTTGGGACTTAGTTTCTAAACTGGGAGACTCACTAACTAAACAAATTAAAGAAGGCGAAAAGAATATAAAAATTCAAAAACAGACAATAGAGGAAAATAAACAGGAAATTTCTAATATTAAAGAAAAAGTGGGAGAAATTGAAAATGAAGTAAAAATGATTAAACAAGTTCAATCTACAATAATAAAAGATAATCAAATTATTAGAAGAAAATTGGAAACTATGGAAAACAACTATCGGACTAATAACCTACGATTGCTGAATTTTCCTAAAATTTTATCTATAAACCCGAGAGAGATGATAAAAAGGTATTTTATGGAGATACTCAATATTCCAGAGGAATCATTGCCTCCTCTCACTCGAGTATATTATTTGCCTACTAAAGCAAGGGATCAACACTCGGAGGATAAGAAACAGGAAATACAAGACCTTCAACAAGATTTGACAGCAATCCTGGAAACATCAGATAAAGATTTGGTTAAACCAGCAACTCTTTTGCTATCTGTGGCGTTGTTGCCGGACAAGAATTGGATTCTAAAAATGTTTTTTAGGAACAAGAATAAAGAGTTTTTGGGTTTGAAAATTCAAATGTTTCCAGACATTAGTAGAGAAACTCAGAACCGCAGGCGTCAATTTCTTATGATGAAAGCAGGAGTTACACAGCTGGGTGGTATTTTCTTTTTACGTTTCCCATGTAAATGCATAATAAGGTATCGAGATAATAAATATGTGTTTTTTGAACCAGCTCAACTTACAGCTTTTCTGACACTGAACGTTTGGAAAAAGAAGGAACAACAACAACTACAACAACAACAATACAATAGTAACAACAAATTGGATTTGATAATAGAATAAACTCCTCAAGCCAGTCACACGATACCGTTTCTTTTGTATAGATTTATTAATAAATTGATTTCCTTAAGTTCACTCATATAAATCTTGGATCACATTATAGAGGACTTGAGATTGTTCGATTAGAATTTTTCAATATCATGTAAACGATTTCTTGTTATTTTGTGTCTGATCTGACAATCTTTATGTACAAAATGTTTTGATTTTGTTAAATATTTTAAAATGATAAATAAAGAATTAAAAATAACTCTAGTTTCGAAAGGGAGCCAATGAAGTTACACGTAAAAAGGGCTTACATGGTCAAACTTTTTTAATCCAAAGATCAGATGAACAGCTGCATTTTGAACCAGGCGAAGTCTTAGCAATATTTTCTTGGTTGACCCTAGGTATTCCTCTAACCCACTCTCCTCTAGATCCTCCCAAAAACTGAAACTATCTTTCCCATCTACAAAAGGTATATCCCGCGCAGGAAAACTTGGAACATCCCTCCCTTTTAGAACCACAGAACTCTGGAACAACCTCTCATCCCCGCTCAGAAATGTTAGCTCCTTCCAATCCTTCCGTAAACACCTGAAAACTTGGCTCTTTTCAAAAATCTAATCACCCCCGTTCTCTAGTACCCTGTTCCCTCCCTATCTTCTTTTTCCCTCTCCTATATCCATCCTTGTAGTTCCTCTCCTCTCAACCTCTGTAAACCGTGCCGAGCTCTGCGCTTGCGGAGATGATGCGGTATACAAACCTAAGGTTTAGTTTAGTTTAGTTTAGTATGTGATATTAGAATAGTGGTAGATAGGATGGTGAACTCCATGTGAAAATATTTTTTTATGGTTCTTAGTTTCTATAAAATAGCGAAGCATTTTTTAGTCAGTTGGTCAGTGTGTTTCTTGAACATTAGGTGTCGGTCTGAAGTAATTCCCAAGATTTTGATGTGACTTGCTATCTCAAAATTTTGACCATTGAGTTGAATGGAGGTCTCCCTGAGTTGTCGTTGGGGCTAGCAAGAAAGATCTTAGTTTTCTCAGGGTTGAGTTTCAATTTTGACTGCAACATCCACTGTTCTATTTTTGCCAGAATATTTGAGATTAGGATACTTAGCTTTTACTAAGCTGCGATAGCGGTTTTAGCTCGTGCTTGGCGCGCGCAGAATTGCTGCGCGCACTAGACGCTCACGCCAGCATTGAGCTGGCGTTAGTTCTAGCTGCGCAGCGTGGGTTTAGCGTGCGCTAAAATTCTGCTCGTGCTAAAAACGCTATTGCATCTTGGTAAAAGAGGGGGTTAGTTCTGTTGAGAATGATTGTAATGGTATTAGTATAGTGATATCATCAGCATAGATGTAGAATATCACATTGAAACTTTGTAGTAAATTAGCCAAAGGGACATGCCATACTAGATTGCCACGCTTGTAATAATATACTTTATCGTGCTATATTTTGCCATACCATGCTTGTCATATTATGTTCTACCATGCTTTGTTAACTATGATTTGCCATCTTTGTCAGACAATGTCCTGCCATGCCATGTCTGCCATCACTGTGTATAAATACACTTTATTATGTATGTAAACTTATAACCCGTTTTGGGCTCTTCTAGGAGGATGGGATATAGAACCAAATAAATAAAGACTTGAATAGTCCATCCAGTCTGCCTAATAGATACATGCAATATAAATTCATGATTGTCTTTTTTCTTTGATATTTCTGGGCCACAGACTGTAAAGTCCACCCGGTACTGTCCTTTGGATCAAGCTACTGTAGTTACTGTCGAAGCTCACTCCAGCCTATCCAAACCATCTTCTCATTTGAGGGATACAGACCCAGCACCATCCTCATGTTCCAAATTACTGGAGTTCCTATCAAAGTCCTCCCCAGCCCATCCCAAACCAAACTGCTATAGATGGGACACAGACTGTGCAAGTTTGCCCAGTACCAGCCTTAGTTCTTTAATTTATACCATTCATTTTCCGACTAGAGATCCTCTGTGTTCATACCATGCTTTCTTGTATTCCTTCGTTGTTTTCCTCTCCAACACCCTCAGGAGGGTGTTTCAGGCATCAACCGTGAAAAATAATTTCCTAAAATTATCCTAAGTATGCCACCCAGTAAAACCTCAATTTATGTTCTCTAGTTTTACCATTTTCCCTTCTCTGGAAAAGATTTGGTTCTGTACTAATAACTTTCAATTAGTTAAATGTCTGTATCATATCTCCCCTGTCCCGCCTCTCCTCTAGAGTATGCATATTCAGGTCTTCCAGCCTCTTCTCATTTGTCTTTTGGCGCAAACTCCCTACCATTTTCGTCGCCTTCCCATGGACCGTTTCAAGTCTTCTTATATCCTTCTCCAGATACGGCCTCCAAAACTGAACACAATACTCCAAGTGGGGCTTCAGCAGCGACCAGTACAGGGGTATCAACACCTTCTTTCTTCTGCTGGTTACTCCTCTCTCTATAGAGCTTAGCATCCTTCAGGCTACAGCCACCTCCTTGTCGCACTGTTTTTTGCCTTCGGATCTTGTTTGTCTGTCTTGATTAGATTGTAATCTCTGTCGGGCACAGTCAGTCTCTTATATGTTTAGTGTACAGTAACGTAGTAAGGGGGGGGAACTGCCCCGGGGGCCATCTTGGTGGAGGTACTGGCACCTCTCCACCCCCAGCCCCGCTCCTCCCCCACCGCATGCCTTCAATTACACCCCCCCATATCTCTAACTATTTGGGGCGCGAGCTACAGCTCTAACCTGCTTCTCGTGCCGGCCTCGGCACCCCCCTCTGATGTCACTTCCGGGTCCCAGGACAAATGGCGTCAGAAGAAGAGCCAACGCCAGCACGGGCAGAAAGTTAGAGACGCTGCTCGCGCCGGGGAAGCTAAACAGGTAAGGGGGGTGGGAAGGAAAGGGAGCACGTATGGTGGGGGTGGGGAAGAAGGTGAGGTTTGGTGCTGTCGCCACGGGCGCCTCCCACTCTTGCTACGCCACTGGCTGCATATGTCTAGTAGCGCTATAGAAATAGTAAGTAGCGGTAGTTTCTATATAAACTTAAATTGTACAATAAAAGTAATACAGAAACGAAAATAAGATAGGAAAAAAATAAGAGAAAAGCAGAAGAAAGACACTAGGACTAAAGCATGGGAAATAATATTTTGAGAACATCTTTTCGAAGTCAAGAGACTTCAAATTAAATCCTATTATTGCAAAATGCTTCTTTAACAAATACTTTTACCCGATTTCAAGGACATTCTTACAAAATCACATATACAAAAAAAAAAAAGATACCCCTATTTTTTGGTTTCAACTGGATCCATTTAGTACACAGGCTCAGTAGTACACACAACCATGCAGGTGACTTAAGTGTAACTTCCAGGGATGAAGGAATATCAACGGTTGTTTTACTGTAACATCTTCTGGTCGACGGGATTGAGGCTGCATCTGTATCACAGTATGGAGAGAGTTTGGGTTCCCCTGCTTCTGTCATCATTGCATAGGCTAAAGGACATAAAAGCACCATCAGCTTAGCCTCTAAATCGAACCTTTTCCATTAACTTAAAAGCTATGTAGAACAAGGGCAGTTTATGCCGGATCAAAGGCAGAAAGAAGGAGGTGGAAAATTGCTTATTCAAACCCACCAACAATATTCTGTGCTGCCATCAACGTTATTAAGACCCTTTGTAGTTTTGGGTCACATAGTGCAATGGTGCATAGAAGAGGTTCCCAGCCCATGGTACACATACCTCAAGGGGTACACATGACATTACCAAGAGGTACATGGTGCCTCCAACACACTCTAGGCTCGCATCTCTTCTCCCCTCCTCCTTTCTTCCCCTAGTTCCAGCGGCAACCTTCCCTCTCCTTCTTCCCCCCCCCCCCGGGGTACATCATCTCTCTTTTTCTGGACGGGGGGAGAAAGACAGGTGTTGCTGGACTTGGGAAGGGAGAAAGAAAGGTGCTACTGGATGTGAGTCAGGGAAGGGAGAGGAAAAGGTACTGTTGGATGTGGTGGGGTGGAAAAAGAAGGAAGGGGAAAGGAATTTGGGCTTGTAGACCGCCTTTTGCAGTTATACAACCACACTCAAAGCAGTTTACATACAGGTACTTCAAGCATTTTCCCTATCTCGTGGTGGGCTCAGAATCTATCTAATATAGGCAGTGGAGGATTAAGTGACTTGCCCAAGGTCACAGGGAGCAGCACAGGGTTTAAACCTACCTCAGGGTGCCGAGGCTATAGCTCTAACCATTATGCCACCTGAAATTTCACCTAAAGTCCAAGAAAAAGTCTCAGCCTGTTTGGCTGACATTGCTGCCTGGGTGTCTTGCCGTCATCTGAAACTAAATATGTCCAAGACTGAGCTGCTCTTCTTTCCTCCTAAACCCTCCATTCTCCATCTCTGTAAATAATGCTGTCATCATTCCAGACTCCTCTGCCCACAACCTTGGAGTCATCTTTGATTCTGATCTCTCATTTTCTACGCACATCCATCAAACTGCTAAGGCCTGTCGCTTCTATCTCTACAACATCACCAAAATTCACCCCTTCGTCTTTGAGCACACTACCCGGACCCACACTCTCGTAACCTCATGCTTTGATTACTGCAATCTACTTCTAACTGGTCTCCCGCAGTGCCGTCTCTCCCCCCTGAAATCTGTGCAAAACTCTGCTGCATGACTCATCTTCTACCAACCCCGCTACACTCATGCCACCCCTCTCCTTAAATCACTTCACTGGCTCCCTATCCACCTTCGCATACAGTTCAAGCTCCTATTGCTGACCTACAAGTGTGTTCATTCTGCTGCTCAATATCTCTCCTCTCGTCTCTCTCCTTATACATCTCCCAGAGAACTCCGTTCCTCAGATAAGCCACTCTTAGCTTTACCCTTGTCCTCCACTGCCAATTCCAGACTTCATTCCTTTCATCTAGCTGCCCCCTATGCCTGGAATAAGTTACCCGAGTTTGTTCACCAAGCCTCTCCCCTTATCTTGTTTAAAAGCAGACTGAAGACTTATCTTTTTGATACAGCCTTCAATCCATAACCCCCTTCCCCACTGCCCACCAACCTAGCCAGCGATTAACCATTCCCTTTACTGTATCCACGGCATCCTGTTTAGATTGTAAGCTCATTTGAGCAGGGACCGTCTTCTTCATGACTCTGTACAGTGCTGTGTTATGTCTGGTAGCATTATAGAAATAATAATAATAATAATTAGTAGTAGTAGTAGCAGCAGATTCTAGGGCAGGTGTCAAAGAAAACAGAGAGGGGAAGGAGAGAGGAGAGATATTGGGTATGGAGGGAGCATAAGGATATGGAAAACAGAGGGGCAATGCTAGACAGAGAGGGGATAGGGACACAGAAGACAGATACTGAATACGGGGGGAGAACAGAGATAAGAACATAGAGAAGATGCTGGAAAGGACAGATAGGGTGACACAGAAGGACAGTGAGAGAAGAAATCCCCAATGGAAAGGAGGTTCTGTAAAAGATAGGAAAAAAATAAGAGAAAAGCAGAAGAGAGACACTAGGACTAAAGGAAATAAAAGAAAATGCTCAGACAACAAAAGTACTTTATTCTGAATTTAGTAATTGGTATGTCACCTTTTGGAACTGCATATCAGTTTCTATTTCTCTAGTATTGCTGTATATGCAGAGTCTATTTCATATTTGTTGAGGGTCTTCTGTACTTTGCATGTATGACTGCGTCGTGGTGTTCTGTCAGCATGTAGTTTCTGTGTAGAGATCTTGTAGCAGTTCTATTTGTTTTGTTTTCTCTTTAAACAGTGGTATATTGGTGTTTTAGGGCCTGGTGTAATATTAACAATGCTGCCTTTACACGCATAATATGGTTGCTCTTTGAGTCCTGGGAGTTAGTGCTATTATGGTATGGTAAGGTTCTGACTGTATTTTTGCAGAAGTGACATCAAAACTTAATTTTTCTACAATCTGGTCTAATGTTATGACAATTTTGTAGTACCTGATGCGTGTTAAGGTACAGAAAAGAATGTTAATCTTGCAACTCCCAATCTCATGAGATAGCAAAATCAACAAGCTCTCTGATAGGGAAGACTGGCTGAGGGCAAATGGGATGTGTGTGTGACAGAGAGAGAGTCACGCTTTATTGTAGATATATATATATCTCAGCTATTTTAAACCTGGATTTAAATGTGTTATAGAACAGGTACAAGTGAACCGATTTTTCACTTCATAAAAATAACAATGACTAGGAGACACTCAAAATTACAGAGTAATACTTTTGAAACCAATAGGAGGAAATATTTTTTCACTCAGAGAAGTTAAGCTCCGGAACGCGTTGACAGAGGTTGTGGTAAAAACGGATAGCGTAGTTGGTTTTAAGAAAGGTTTGGACAAATTCCTGGAGGAAAAGTCCATAGTCTGTTATTAAGAAATGGGGGAAGCCACTGCTTGCCCTGGATTGGTAGCATGGAATGTTGCTACTCTTTGGGTTTTAGCCAGGTACTAGTGACCTGGATTGGCCACCGTGAGAACGAGCTACTGGTCTTGATGGACCACTAATCTGACCCAGTATGGCTATTCTTATGTTTTTAGTGAGCCAATGATAGGACAATTAAGCCATTGTACCATCACTGATGAGGCTGGCTCTGAGGCACTGTGGAATGAGGCATTATGACATCACAATCTCAGCTCTGGAATGTTGCTCTCATTGGGGTTCCGGAATCTTGCTATTCTTCGAGATGCTGGAATGTTCCTACTCCTTGGATTTTGTCCAGGTACTAGTGACCTGGATTGGCCACCGTGAGAACGGGCTACTGGGCTTGATGGACCATGGGTCTGACCCAGTAAGGCTAGTATTATGTTCTTCGTATGTTTTAATTGTATGTTAAATATTTGTTTGACATTAGTTATTATGAATGTTATGTAACTGGCTATACATTTTTTTAAATAAATAAATAAATGAGGATACAAATAGCTTTTTTTTCAGTTTGACCTGCAATACTGATATTTTTAATGGAATTTGGTAATTTGATATATATTTTGTGGGGCTGCAATTTTCACTTTTTGTGGATATCTTTTGTTTTATGAGTAAATCAAGGAACTTTTTTGTTGTTTACCTGCAATTACATCACTTTCTTTTCCAGAGATAAATAAAAAAAAATATTTGATATCAATATGTGAACATTTCTTAAGAAACAACTGAATATTTCATAGGGTATCCTAATTTTTTCACATGACTGTATGTGTATAAGAAGGTATAATATGAATATAAGATATATTTTATACAGGTATGTATAAGCAAGTAAATTGATCATACATTATAGGTGGAAATAAGAAAGAGGACTGATTATGATTTAAGAGGGTTGTATTGAGAACCAATTCAGAAAACGCTAACTCTGTATTGTAACACCATTACAAAGCTCATGCAAACCGCTCTGAATTGACTCCCCCCCCCTCATCATTCGCAGCGGTAAAGAAGCTTCAATAACCAATGTAAAGGAAAGCCGGAATAAAGTACTTAATGAACAAGGAGCAAAACTTTGTATTGGATATGCAACCAATGTTGTTCACGTGGTGAGCGCTTTCTCTTCAAAGCGTTGAGACATGACCATGTTTCACCACTTCTCAGTTAGGACACTGGTCTTTGGCCAAAGGGCCGCCGCGTGAGCGCACTGCTGGGCACGATGGACCACGGGTCTGACCCAGCAGCAGCAATTCTTATGTTCTTTCGCATCTACATTGGTTGCCAGTTCAAGTAAGATTTTTATTTTTTCACACAAAGCTTTTCACTCGGGCGCTTCTCCATACCTTTTGCCATCTACACTTCTCCCTCTGAATCCACGGGTTTAATACCCACGAATTCGGTTATTCGCGGTTTTTAGCCCCGAACCTCCCCCTAGTTTGTATGGGTGAATCACTGCCTCCCGAACCTCCCCAGACCTTACCTGGTGGTCTAGTGGTGACACGGGGCAGGAGCGATCTTCCTATGCTCCTGCCCCGTGCAGAGCCGTCATCAAAAATGGCTGCCGTGAGTTCCCGTGGTCTCACGAGACAACAATAGGAACGCACGGCAGCCATTTTTTATGACGGCTCTGCACGAGGCAGGCGTGTAGGAAGATCGCTCCTGCCTCGTGTCACTGCTAGACCACCAGGTAAGGTCTGGGGAGGTCCGGGACGCAGGATGGAGGCAGGGGTGTGTAAGAGTCGGCCCTAAAAGTTATTCACGTTTTTTTCAATATTTACGGGCCGGCTCTATCCCTAACCCCCGTGTATGCAGAGGGAGAAGTGTACTGTGCCTTAAACTCCTTCCCACGTCTTATGCTCTTTAGATTCTAATAGGATGTTTCTCCCAGGCCCGCAACAGGCGCACCTGGAGTCTACTAGGAATACGGACTTTTATTTTTTGGCGCCTTCTCTTTGGAATTCCCTCCTTGACTTCATCCGTTCAGAAAAGCCATTGTCTCATTTCAAAATCTTGCTGAAGTTTCTAGTGTTACGTCAATCTGTACTGGGGTTAGGAGCTACCTTTCAGCTGCGCTTTCCATGTAAATGCTGTATTAATTATCAAGCAAATAGATATGTTTTTTATGAACCCGATCAACTACAATTTTTCTTGGAGGGTAAAGTGGCTTCCGTATCCCCTCAGATGCCCACTGAAGTCACCAACCAGACCCGTATAGTTAATATACAATCGATGTGCTCTGTATTTATGTTATGAAATATTGCTTGCTTCTTGCTATAATCAGCTATCCCTGATATATGCTTGATTCTCGCTCCTTAGTTGTGGACTGCTATCAAGGTATTGTATAAGTAATATTTAATATCTTATTACCTATTGGATATTGTTATGTTTCTTTATCAAAGAATTTCTTTTGATGTAAAATAAAGGTAAATAAATACATTTTTTTTAAAAACACACACAAAAAAAACACCTTGCTGAAGACGCATTTTTTTCGCTATTTTTTCCAGTGGGGCCAGCTGAGGTTTAGGACTGGTTGACCTGGGGCCAAAGGCAGTCAATTCGTGTGGCTTTTTATATTGTGTGTTTGTGTCTGGTGTTCTATTCCTTTTTCTATTTTCTTTAATGTATACCACTTAGATACTTGTGGCGCAATGGTTAAAGCTACAGCCTCAGCACCCTGGGGTTCTGGGTTCAAACCCACGCTGCTCCTTGTGACCCTGGGCAAGTCACTTAATCCCCCCATTGCCCCAGGTACATTAGATAGATTGTGAGCCCACCAGGACAGACAGGGAAAAATGCTTGAGAACCTGAATAAATTCATGTAAATGTTCTTAGCTCTCCTAGGAGAATGGTATAGAAAATTGAATAAATAACCCCCCCCATAATTCTTTATTTATACACTGTGCAAATGCATTTCGGTTCAAGGCGGTATACAAAAGAACATAAGGAGAAACAAATAACATTGAAATTGGTTAAACCATGTGGAAGTACGGCACACAGAAACTCCCTATCTGTCCCAGACAGGGATCACAATCTATGCTAAGGTGCCTGGAAAGTAATGATGAGAACTATGTACAATATTAAGATCAAATTGAGAAAAATAAAAAAAATAGCACTCAAGAGGGCAATATTAGATGTTGTTATCATTGCTGTTTTGTTGTTTTTTTATTAAAATGATGTCATTTTAATATTTGATGTCTTTTTATTAGTCTGTCTTAATTGTCTTTACCCCACCCAAATGTTTTATGAATGTTAGCCGCTTTGAAACTTTGAAAAGGCGGGATAGCAAAATTTAAATAAACTTGATAATGACAAATAATCACATCAGAAGCAAAGGAAAGAGACAAACACAACCTGCACTACATCATATGGGGCTCCTTTTACTAAGCTGCGAAAGTGTTTTTAGCGCGCGCAGAATTGCCGCGCGTGCTAAACCCACGCTACGCGGCTAGAACCAACGCCAGCTCAAGGCTGGCGTTAGCGTCTAGCGCACGGGGGCAATTTAGCGCGTGCTGAAACCGCTATCGCAGCTTAGTAAAAGGAGCCCGTAATCATACAACTTCGGGGAGGAGGGGGGGAAGACATCATACGAAATTTAAATAGTCAGATCATTCTTCTTTTAACTTAGAGGGAACATGATAGAGACTTACAAGATCATGAAGGGCATAGAGAAAGTGGAGAGGGACAGATTCTTCAAACGTTCGAAAACTACAAGAACGAGAGGGCATTCAGAAAATTTAAAGGGGACAGATTCAGAACCAGTGCTAGGAAGTTCTTCTTCACCCAAAGGGTGGCGGACACCTGGAATGTGCTTCCAGAGGGCGTGATAGGACAGAGTACGGTACTGGGGTTCAAGAAGGGATTGGATGATTTCCTGAAGGAAAAAGGTATAGAAGGGTATAGAAGATTACTATACAGGTCCTGGACCTGATGGGCCACCGCGTGAGCGGACTGCTGGGCGTGATGGACCTCTGGTCTGACCCAGCAGAGGCACTGCTTATGTTCTTATGACCTCCCTGTTTTCCTAGACAAATATCTCATTCCACAAACCCCCTCCTAGGGTCCTTAGATCTACGAATCAAAACTTATTGACAGTACCTTCAATCAAAGTCCTATACGACACTAGAAATTCCATTTTTCCTGTAGTCGCACCCTCGCTCTGGAATTCAATGCCACTTTATCTCCGCAACGAAAATTCCCTAAATAAATTTAAAACGAATCTTAAAACATTTCTTTTTAAAGATGCCTATCAATAAATGGGAAAAAAAAAGTTTTTAAGAAGCGCCATCCCTGTCTTCCTCTCGTTATTCCCTATCCCTCTAGCCTTCCTTTTTATTTTTATTTACATATTGTAATTACAACTTCCCTATCCCCCAGTACCTTTCATTTCTAATAAGCCTTAATTTGTCATAGTTTTAGTTTTACCCTCTTCTTATTTTATTTCAATTAAATCTTAAATTTTATTAGATTTTTCTAATTTTTAATATTGTAAACCGTCCAGATACATGTGATTGTCGGTATATCAAGCCATAAATAAACTTGAAAACTTGAAACTTGGGGCTCCTTTTATCAAGCCGCGCTAGCGGTTTAACGTGCGTAATAGCGCGCGCTAAACCGCGGGACGCGCACGCCGCTACCGCCTCCTCTTGGGCAAGCGGTAGTTTTTGGCCAGCGCGGGGGTTACCGCGTGATGAAAAGTCGTGCGCGTTAACCCCGCTAGCGCGGCTTGATAAAAGGAGCCCTTGATCTCGTATAATGAACAGTTATTCAAGATCCCCATCTTGAGAATCATCAATGCAATCGGCTGTCCAACCCCACCTCTAACGAATAAGCTAATGACTTTAAACAAAATCTCTAAATAGGGCAGTTTCCTCAGATCAGTCAATTCTCTGTCTAGAACAGTGGTCTCAAACATGCGGCCCGGGGGGGGGGGGGGGACACATGCGGCCCGCCAGGTACTATTTTGAGGCCCTCGGTATGTGTATCGTAATCACAAAAGTAAAATAAAACAGTTTCTTGATCATATGTCTCTTTAGCTATAAATTATAATATTATTATTAAGACTTAGCCAAAAGGAAAGATTTACAAACTATAAAGAGAGTTTTACCTCATGCAAAATTGTTATTTCTTTAATAAAACATTAACTATTTTTTCTGAGGCCCTCCAAGTACCTACAAATCCAAAATGTGGCCCTGCAAAGGGTTTGAGTTGGAGACCACTGGTCTAGAACAAATCAACCTAGATGTAGTGACAACACTTAGGCGCTGCATCTTCTACGTTAGTAATTTTGAGAAGAGCTTTTTGACCAACGCTCCATTTTCTTCTAGGATTTTGTTTCAGAAAAGATTCATCAACAATGTTTTTCTTTTGTGGCAGGGCTCTGTTGAGGAATTAAATTTTTTTTTTTTTTTTGCTTGGCTTAATCGGCGTGATACAGGTGGTATAATAACAATAACCCTTCTTGTGGAATTCTCTTTTTTGTGTGTGGTATTGCCATGGGAGACTGGGAGCTGAAGCTCTAGTAATGGAGGCACCAGTGGCTGCTCTGTGTCCATCCCAAACGCGGTGCATCGTGGTTTTCAAAGCATGACAATCCGACCTGAAAGCAGAGGGGTAAAGATGTGGCCTTAGGGGATAACTTGCTGACAGTCTCCTCTTTATGCTGCAGCCAGAAGGGTAAGGGTGCATGAGAGCTTGTTTGAGGATTGGGGGGGGGAGAGGTAAGGGAGTAAGCTAGTGAGTGGATGGACAGTAACAAGAATAAACAAGTGGATGGGGGACCAGGAGAGTGAGGGAGAAAGGGGATGGGAGACAAGCGAGGGAGCATTACAGTGGTATATAACACATTTATTCTTGCGACCTTTTTTGATAGCTTAGTCTTTGTTCTGGCTGCCTACCTACTGTACCATGAACCGCGACTTCTTGCATCACAATGAACCATTCATTGTTTCAACAGAATATAGTAATATTTTTTGTCTTCTGGCAAGTCCCCAAGATACAATTAACAAGGAACATCAACTGCCACACATTCCTTGATGCCATGTTTCCCTATACTGAGCATTCATTTACATTACTATGGGGCTTATAATCGAAAGAGGAAAACGTCCAAAAACCGGCCTAAGTCGGCACTTGGACAAACATTGTCAAAATACGTCCAAGTGCCGATAATAAAACCGAGTTTTGGACATATTTCTAAATGAACCAGGCCTTCATAGTGCCACTGAATGACCATAGTTAAACGGGGCGTTTCAGGAAGAGTGTTGAGGGCGGGATTTGGGCGGGACGTGGACTTAGTCGTACTGCATGTATAACTGAAAGTTATACAGCACAGGATTGATGGAACTTGGACGTTGTGACTTAGACCATTTAAAACATGGTCTAAGTCACAAAAACCCACCTAAAGTCACCAGATAAGCACTGCAAACACATAATACAGACCCCACACACTACCCCAGTGATCACCGACCCCACCCCCATAAAAATATTAATCACAACTTGAAAGTTGTGCCTCCAGAACATCATGACCTGGCCGCCTGGCATAGGAAAGCCTAGTCGTGCTGCACAGAGACATCTTAAGCCGTCTTGGGGGTGGGTTAGGGACCCATGGAGAGGAGGACCCATACCCATAAGCCCCTGTAATTACTGCATTGATACTTAAACATGTGCACTCCCTTATACACCCCCAAAACCCTTTTTTACTTGCATATAAGTGGCTCCTGCAGCCATAAGGGCTATTGGGGTGGTAGATAAGTGAGTCTAGGGCAGGGGTGTCCAATGTTGGTCCTCGAGGGCTGCAGTCCAGTCGGATTTTCAGGATTTCCCCAATGAATATACATGAGGTCTATTTGCATGCACTGCTTTCATTGTATGCTAATAGATCTCATGCATATTCATTGGGGAAATCCTGAAAACCAGACTGGATTGCGGCCCTCGAGGACCGACATTGGACACCCCTGGTCTAGGGGATTCTGGAGGTGGTTTGGGGGGATCAGCATGACCTATAAGGGAGCTATAGTGAGGAGAAGACATGGCATCCTTTTTGAGAAATTCACAGCAGTGCCCTGTAAGGTACCCCACTATTTAGGTGGCATGTCTGGGTGTTCAGTCCATCACTTTGCAGACCCCTCCCACGTCCAACAGGGCTTGTTCTAGGCGTTTTGGACTTGGACGAAAAGTTGGACGGAAATGTGGTATAAAGATGGACGATTTAACGACTTGGACGATCAGATCGACAGGACGTATACTTAGGCAATTTTTGAAATGAAAAAAAAATGTGGACGTATTTTTCGAAAATGTGTCTTAAGCTGTTTACTTTGGACGACTTGCGACTTAGACGAAAACGGACTTAGACGTTCCTTTCGATTATGCCCCTCCAAGTGTTTTGTCTGCCTTTCACCAAGTCACTATTGGAGTGTGTATGACACAGAGGTTTCGGACAGACAGTTTGAGGAGCAGGACAGCCCAGTGGCTCAATGGTGAAAGAGTATCTGCTACGAAGGCTCCCAACTCAATTCTTGGATTGGGTCACTTGCAGTCACAGCTGGCTGGAGGCAGTATTCATTGCCCCTGGTGGGAAGGCTTATGTTTGTCATTAGGGGTTGCAACTAGTGCCTGAATTGAGAGCCCATGATAAAGGTGCATGACTTATGTCCTCAGGGCTGATGCTAATAAGAACATAAGAATAGCCTTACTGGGTCAGACCAACGGTCTATCAAGCCCTGTAGTACATTCTCATGGTAGCCAATCCAGGTCACTAGTACTTGGCCAAAACCCAAGGAGTAGCAATATTCCATGCTACTGATACAGGGCAAGCAGTAGCTTCCCTCATGTCTTTCTCAATAACAGACTATGGACTTTTCCTCCAGGAACTTGTCAAAACCTTTCTTAAAACCAGGTATGCAATCCGTTCTTACCTCATCCTCTGGCAACGCGTTCCAGAGCTTAACTATTCTCTGAGTGAAAAAATATTTCCTCCTATTGGTTTTAAAAATATTTTCCTGTAACTTCATCAAATGTCCCCTAGTCTTTGTAATTTTTGACGAAATGAAAAATCGATCCACTTGTACCCGTTCTACTCCAGTCAGGATTTTGTAGACTTCAATCATGTCCCCTCAGTTGAAGAGCCCTAATCTTTTTAGTCTTTCCAGACTATCAACAGTGAGAGAGTGGGTCTGTTATAATATAGGGAAAATTCCTCAAGTAGCTGCAAATGAAGGAACCAGAATACTAACACTTATTCTGAATTAGCTGGAAGAAAAACAAGACAGGAGGTAACTGAGATCCCCCTTCAAAAAAAAAATAATAAATAAATGGAGGTGAGCCTCAGAAAAATTTAAATCAGGGTTCACAATCCAAAATGGTGTACTCTGGGTTATTTCTGGTTTGTTGGATCAGTTATATCCTACACAGCATCCTCCCTCCCCTAATTCCACTATCTTGGAACTCCCCGAGTCCTGACACCACCAGGCCTTACCAAAAACTTAAACTATCCTTCCCCTCACTAAAAGGTATCCTCTATGTGGGAAAATTGGGAAAATCTCTCTTCTTCAAAATCACAGGGCTTTGGAATAATCTTACTGCCCCAATCAGGGCTCCTTACAACTATTCCGTAAGCACCTGAAAACTAGACTTTTCACAAAAATGTAATGCTCTCCTCCCCCCTGTTCTCAACCTCCAAACCCATTATGTTATTCCTTCCTATATTAAGCTCTTGTAAACCGTGCCAAGCTCTATAATTATGGAGAGGATGCGGTATATAAACTTAAGGTTTAGTTTAGTTTATATCAGGGGATGGCTGCATTTCATCACAAGCTTCTGGACTATTACACCACAATATTTAGTACCAAATAACCTTTTCCCCTTGCCAACAAAATCAGAGTTTTATATCACGATTTCTAATTTTGATTCCACCCTATTCTTTTTTATTCCTGTTTCTGGATCTTCCTCGCCCAAGGTAGCTTGCATGGACGGGCTGAGTCACAAGTACAGTGGTACCTCGGTTTACGAGTGCACCGGTTTGCGAGTGTTTTGCAAGTCGAGCAAAACATTCGCAAAATTGTCGCCTTGGAAACCGAGGTTTTAAGAAAGGTTTGTGCCAATTTCCTGGAAGAAAAGTCCATACCCTGGGTCAGTAGCATGTAATGTTGCTACTCCTTGGGTTTTGGCCAGGTACTAGTGACCTGGATTGGCCTCCGTGAGAACGGGCTACTGGGCTTGATGGACCATTGGTCTGACCTAGTAAGGCTATTCTTAAGTTCTTAGAGTTTGTATCAGTGGCAAATAATTCAGAATGCTGTAGTACGATTGATAGAAGGCTGCAAGAGGTGTGACCACATCACACCCTTCTTAAACAAACTATACTGGCTACCAATACCTTACAGAGTTAAATTTAAATCTCTATGTTTGATTTTCAAGGTCATCAGACAGAATGGACCAGAATACTTAAAAGGACAAGTTAGGACCATTGAGACCTCTGAGGTCTTTTCAAGGAGCATCAATATTTGTACCCTCATCTAGTGTATCGGCCGCTGGAAGAAGATGACGAAGGGAACCTCGTCTTTCGGTAAACGCCGCAACAAGACGCACACTTTGTGCCGTCGGTGTGGATCCAAGGCTTACCATCTCCAGAAGTCTACCTGTGGTAAATGTGGATATCCAGCCAAGCGCAAAAGAAAGTATAATTGGAGTGCTAAAGCCAAAAGGCGCAATACCACGGGTACTGGCCGCATGAGGCACCTGAAAGTTGTCTACCGCAGATTCAGGAATGGATTCCGTGAGGGAACAACACCCAAACCTAAGAGAGCAGCTGTAGCAGCATCCAGTTCTTCTTAAAGAATGTGTTTTTTGGGGGTCAAAATAAATAAAATAAAATAACTTCGGTTGTCTCTGGGAATTTTTTTTTTTTTTTAAATGTCAGTTCTGAAGTGAATTGTGCTTTCAAAAGCATATTTATGATTCGATTACTTTTTTTTTTCCCTGTAGTTATATATAGTTTTAATTAAATTTTATTACACAGTGTTACTCTAGTTAATTATTTTTTACCCATTTTTTAATCTCCTTATGTGTTTTCCCTGTAAGTTCTTTCTTTACTATAAAAAAATGTATTTCTTTCCCTCTTACCCTTTGTTTACGTTATAATTGAAATTGTATGTATTGTTGTTGTTTCCTTATATGTATATTTTATTGTACATCGCTTAGAATTCTGATTAAGCGATTTAACAAGCAACCTAATAAACTTGAAACTTGAAATTGTATGATGTGATACTTGCCAGCGAGTCTTCTCAGAAGTAGCCTCCATGCTCTGGAATTTACTCCCAAATGGACTAAGTCTAACTCCAAACTAGCTCTACTTCAGGAAGCAGGTGAAAGCCTAGCTCTTCACCCAAGCCTTTAATATATAGGGTGATTGACTATACACTCTTCTGCATCAGGACTAGCTTTCCACACACACTAACTAAATCAGTTCCTTATATCTTGTTTAATATAAACAACTTGCCTTGAGTTTAGCTTCCCATCTGTTTATCCCAACGCACTCCGTACCGCTTATCTTGTCCCCATCTAATATCAACATTAAACCCCTTGGCTAGAAGTTGTTTCCTCGCAGCTTACTTGAGTGGGGACCTCTGAGCCTGCATTTCCAGCTATCTTGGCATTTGTTGAGCTTGCTCCGAGTTTTCGACGCTACCAGGCAAAACTAAGGTCGCCCCCCAGTGACATCACAGGGGCCTCACGGTTCCCTACAAAAGACCCACACTCCTGTGGCACATGGCCAGAGGCGCATGGCTGCAGCGTATGGTCAGAGAGGCGTGCCCTGAGGGGCACACCCTACCCCTTGGGAGCCCCTTGGAGCTCCAGGAAGCAAGGTGGGGTAAAGATATTCTTTATTTAAGTAGATTGATAACAGGAAAACACAAGGCCAAGACCAAAGTACCCACCCCTGTCCCAGCTGGCTCCATGGACCGTCACTTTGCACCAGAAGGTAATTTGAACTTTAGTCAAAATCAAGGTTCTTCACCAACAGAGATCTCACTGTCCCCTCCGGAGCATCTTCCTTCCCTCTTCCTTTTAGACCTTGCGATAAGAAGACCTTATTAGAAGGCTCTCTATCAGAAATTGGATCTTAGGACTCACAAAGTGTAACAAAATTAACTTTTACTTAAATGCCTCAAATGGTGTCTTTGTTAGATCCTCTACTGAGTGAGCCAGTATCTGAAGAAAAGCAAGATGTTACTCTTAAAGATTTGTGGGTTATTACCATAATCAAAGGTTAGAAGGGATATTAAGATCAATTAAGAATAAGGTGTTTTCACAAGAAGTGGTCGACAAATTTGTTAATGTGAATTCAAATGTTACTTTATTGGATAAACGATGCAGTATGGTTGAATCTTAGGTCTCAGCTCTACAGACTGTTTCAGCCTCAGCAATAAAAGACTCTTGTAATATACATTTTAAAATGGAAATGCTTGAGAATGCAGATAGAGCTAGAAACCTAAGATTTATTAATTTTCCTATTACATATTTACTTTCACCTGAGATCCTATTGAGTAAATACCTCAAAGAGATTCTAGGTATGGAAAATGCTGCTATTATGACTTCCTTGAAATGATATTATACTCCTGATAAAGAAAAAGCTCCCAGTTGATCATGGAGTTGATCGTCTAGTATCTTCATAATTAGATCTGACTGCTTTCTTAGAGGATTCTCAAGATAAGATACAGACAAGATCTACCCTTTTCATAACTTGTATTAATGAAGTTAAACTTTAAAAAGAAAGACGAGAATTTCTGTGGAGCTAAGGTAATGATATTTCCGGATGTAGCCAGAGCAACACAATTAAGACGGAAGGCCTTTTTGGCTTTGAAGCCTAGAGTGGTTGCTCTGAGTGCTACTTTTTTATTTCCTTGTAAATGTTTTAATTAATTTTCAAAATAATAACTATATTTTTGGGGATCCACTGCAATTAGAACAGTTCTTGAAAGAGGCTGAGAATAAAATATCTTGACAAATGAATATTTAAGCAAATGCAATGCTGATAAATAATGTTAGGAAGAAATATCCTAAATTCTTTTTCCTTAAATTGATTTCTTTAAAGTTTTTGGAAGCAATTTCTCCATTGATGGGGGCCGTTTGGTATTTCTTTGAGTTGTTTTTTTTCTTTTCCTTTGTATAATTGAAATGATTACCATTTTTCCTATAAGTCATCGGTGATCTCCTTGATTTGTAGGGCAGCTACCAGGTCCTCTTTGCATACCTTCACCAGGTTTTACCAGATTGATGTGGCGACCAAGCAGGATTCTGCTTCTGGTTCCCCCGTTTTGGTGGCTGACTCATCAGCCCCACCCTGGTTTTTGGGACTGCTCTTTTACGTCCCACTGGTTCCTGGAATAAAATGGGATTGTACAAGAACGAAAGATTAGGTTCTTACCTATGCTAATCTTATTTCTTTTAAATCCACACTCTATTCCTGGAACCCGCCGTGGAACCTGCTGATTCACCAATCGTCTGCCTTGACCAGCCCTTTGAAGATTACCACCTGAATGTATTTTATACTTTCCATGGAGTTTGTAGTTCTAGTGCCCCCTTTTGTAGGTGCAGGCTATTTCTCCTACTAGCACTGTTTTGTTCAGGTACCTCTTTGCAATTATTCATGATCGTTTAATGTTGATGTTCTGAGAAGAATAGACTAATGTGCCGGGGAGTTTCCCCATTCCCCTCCTTTTGTTCTTTTCTTTCAGATGTTGCTGTCTGCTTTCCTACTAAACTGATTTTCTGGGAGGAGATGCTGAGATGAGAGGGGGAGAAGCTGAAGATTCTGAATATTTATATCTCCCTATAAGCCTGTCTGGCGAGGATAGGTTTACAATCTACTTGTCCAGGAATAGAGTGGGACTGTACAGGAATTATGGTTTATACCAGGAGTGCCCAAAAGGTCGATCGTGATCGACCGGTAGATCGCAAAGGCAACACGAGTCGATATCGTTGCCTTCGCGTTCTACTTGCTTCCCGACTCAGAAGCGCCAAGCTGACCAACTTCCCTCACCCGACGTCTATTCTGACATCGGAGAGGAAGTTCCGGGCCGGCCAATCGCTGCCTGGCTAGACCAAAACTTCCTCTCTGACTTCAGAAATGACATCGGGGAGAGGAAATCTGGTTGGCCCGCCGTTTCTGTGTGGGGAAGCAGGGAGAGCTTGGGGCAGCGGTGGTAGGGAGGCCTGTTCCCCGATGGCAGCAGCAGTGGCTTGG
This sequence comes from Geotrypetes seraphini, assembly GCF_902459505.1. Lineage (NCBI taxonomy): Eukaryota > Metazoa > Chordata > Amphibia > Gymnophiona > Dermophiidae > Geotrypetes > Geotrypetes seraphini. The sequence continues at coordinate 388,044,565 of NC_047086.1, read as the reverse complement.
GAGCAGGCAGGAAGACAGAAAGAAAGAAGGAAAAAAGAAAGAAAGAAAGGGGGGACAGGAAGACAGAAAGAAAGGGGGCATGGAGAGAGAAAGACAGAAAGAAAGGGGAGCAAGGAGACAGAAAGACAGAAAGAAAGGGGAAGGGGGCAGGGAGAGAGGAAGAAAAAGTTGGCGGAGGGAATGAGGCCTGGAAGCATACAACAGGCTGAAAGAAGGGAAGAAATATTGGATGCACAGTCAGAAGAATAAAGTGCAACCAGAGACTCATGAAATCAGCGGACAAAGGTAGGAGAAATGATTTTATTTTCAATTTAGTGATCAAAATGTATCCATTTTGAGAATTTATATTTGCTACCTATATTTTGCAATATGGCCCTCTTTTACTAAACCACAATAGCGTTTTTTTAGCGCAGGGAGCCTATGATCATCGAGAGAAGCACAGGGCAGCTCCCTGCACTAAAAACCATTATCGCAGTTTAGTAAAAAGGGAGGGGGTATATTTGTCTATTTTTGTATAGTTGTTCCTGAAGTGACATTGCATAAAGTCATCTGCCTTGACCTCTTTGAAAACCAGTGGAATATAAATGATAATTAACATTTTCTCTGCGTAGTGTGTTTTGTGTTTTTTTAAAATTTTATTGTTGGTAAATCATTTTTGACATGGTCATTTAAAAAATAGCTCGCAAGCCCATAAAGTGTGGGCACCCCTGGTTTAAGCGGTGGTTAAAAAAACCAAAAAAAACCCCCAAAAACAAAAAAACCCCCAAGAAAAAAGATTTGACCACTTTATTTTCACTACAGGTCTTCCGACCCATAACAATACCCTTAAACACTGAAATTGGTGTTTTTCAATGGTTAGACACTGGGGGGTTATGAGGTTTTTTCCTCTGTGTATAAAGTGTCACCATTGTGGATCAATATTGTGTTTGGATTGTGTCATTTTGGAGTTCACATATACTTCTCCCTCCATACTCGCGGTTTCGATTATTCACGTTTTTTAGCTTGCTGGCTTCTCCCCCCCCCCATTACATCATCTTGCATAGAGAAATCGCTGATTCCAAACATTTACAGAGAAAATTGCTGATTCCCAGCATTTTCTTCACCGTGTTTTGCCTCTCCTTCAGGAACAGGCCAAATCTCCCACCATGTTATTCATGGTTTCACCTTATTCACGATGGTTAGAAAACCGCGAATAACATATGAAAAAGTTATTCGCGGTTTTTCTGTATTCACGGGTCTGTTAATCCCCTATCACAGCGAATACGGAGGGAGAAGTGTATATGTATATGCCATTTTATAATCATGTATGTGCATAATAAACACATATATTTTACAGAATTATTCCCACAAAGGAGGGTCATCTTCACACAGGTCAATTTACCCACATAACTCATATATAGCTTACAAAGTTCACCTTGCTATAAAATTTTATGTCGCTGGTAATGAGATTTCATTCTTCTTATCGCCTCTTTCTTATATTCCATGTAGACATGGCTCAGCACTTTCAGGACGTGCATTACGGTTTTCATTGAAAATAAAGGCAGTAAAACTTGAGACAAAAGCGATTTGAATTCTGGCATCCAGGGTAAGCTGGAGTGTCAGAGCAAGATTCGATATCGGTAGAATTATATATAAACTCTCAGTTCATTATAGAATTTTCCTATTTGGGCTTTCTGTTAATTTAACAAACCTACAAAAAAAATGTATCTTTGTGCGATGCAAACTGAAAGCCCTGAAACATCAGATTAAAAACACATTTCACTGTGCGTATGCCTTTGTTTATGTGAGAGAATGCAATTAGCATACTAAATGAGAAAAAAAATGAATGGGGCTTCTTGGCGCTGGTAACACGATACAGAGAAGCCTAGCTCCCCCTGCCCTGATTTTAGCCAAGTGTTTCACTAAATTCAGACCTCCAGTCAAGCATTTCTGTTATCACTTTCATCTTACCACTGGGAAATATTTATGAAAAAAAACTTTTTTTCCAAGGCTACCATGTCAAGGCGATCGTTAACATAAATCAGATCCTACAAAAACAGCGAAATTGAAAACATGCACAGGTGGTACCGCAATGCTGGAACGAGGAACAACCATCTGAATAAACCTGTTCTTCAAGTGTTTCTAACATTTAACTCTTTCTCATCTGTGCGACTGCCAAAAGCCCTTTCTCAAGCTACTTTTAAGGTTAGTGTTCCAGTTCTTTGTGGTAAAAGATTCGTCTTTATCTCCTTATAAATGAAAAATCGATTCACGATGGATACCATATGGGACAGATTCTGTAAATAAGAATGTTTTTAAAAGTTTTCTAAAAATAGCATATTGACCTACTAATCTTATTAAAATAGGGAGATCATTCCAAATGAAAGGAGCCCGAAAAAAGAAGGATGCCTTCCATTGAACAAATGATCTAATTGTCTTTGGTGAGGGAAATTGACGATAGAATTGCTTCTGAACAATATATCCTGTTAGTAATGAAATCAATTCCACTAAATAATATGGCACCTGGCCATATAGAATATTACAAATCATAATACAGAGCTTCAAATAAATCCTTGCATTTACTGGCAACCAATGTAATTGAATAAAATATGGTGTAAAATGTAATCCGACCTTGAACTGAATAGGTAAAGGCGGAATAGAAAACCTGATTAACATAACATATTTAGAGATGGAAAAAATTACTCTCACCGCAGTATTCTGCACAGTTTGTAATCTTTTCAACAATCCTTTAGCACATCCTAAATAAACAATATTACAGTAGTTTATCTGGGAAAGAATAAGTGATTGAACCACAAGTGCAAAAACTGAATTATCAAAATATTTCTAAACTACCTGTAATTTTCTTAAAAGAAAAAATTATTTTTTTTACTAACCAGATTAACTTGATGCTCCATGCTCAATGAATTACATTGGCCAACACTCATTTTGGTGCCTCAAATGTTAGACCTGTTTCTGGGTATATTTGATTTGCTGATTCCAAAAATTGCACCAGTTTTCTCCTATGGGCTCTAGTTTTTGAGATACGGAACATGTGCCATACATAACGTGGCCATTTATTTTTTTCCCTCAAAACGGGATATCTACTAATTTTCAGTCCCGCCCCCCAATCCCGCCCTAGCCCCGTCCCCAATTTCTTCCATTCATTTTTCATGTACACACAATCTCTTATTAATTCATAATGGTAACCATAAAATTAAAAAAACAAAAAAAAACCACACTGTATGCGGAGAAAATGTTAATCATCATTTATATTGGGGGGTTTTCAAAGATGTCAAGACAGATGACTTTAAAATATGCAACGACACCTCAGTAAGAACTATAGAAAAATAGACAAATATAGTGCAAAATATAGACAGCAGATATAAATTCTCAAAACTGACACATTTTGATCATTAAGGGCTCCTTTTACAAAGCTGTGCTAGTGGTTTTAGCACACTAAATTGCCCTGCGCGCTAGACGCTAACGCCAGCATTGAGCTGGCATTAGTTCTAGCCGGGTAGCGTGGGTTTAACGTGCGCTAAAATTCTGCGCACGCTAAAAATACTATCGCAGCTTAATAAGAGGAGCCCTACATTGAAAATAAAATCATTTTTCCTACCTTTGTTGTCTGGTGAGTCTCTGGTTGCACTTCCTTCTGACTGTGCATCTGTTCATTTCTTTCTCTTTCTTTCTGTCTTTCTCTCTCCCTGCTCCCTTTCTTTCTTTCTCTCTCCCTGTCCCCTTTCTTTCTGTCTTTCTCTCTCCCTGCCCCCCCCAAGCCGCCGCCGCAGATTTCTCCAAGCCACCGCCGCCACAGCAACAGGCCAGGTGAATGCAATGACTGCACAAGCCTTCCCTCCCCCCGATGTCAATTCTGGAATCCCCCCACCCGGACCCCCCCCTAACCCCACCCTGGCCAGATAGCTCCTTTGCTGGAATGGCGGGCCTGCCCTTTCCCGGTGTATCTTGGGATGCAACAGGGAGAGGCCTAAGGCCCTGACTGGCCAGGCGCTTAAGGCCCCTCCTGTAGGAGGGGCCTTAGGCACCTGAGTCAACCAGAATCTTAGGCCCATCTCCCAGTGCATTCTGGGATGCACTGGGAGTGGCCTAAGATTCCGATTGGCCAGATCCCTTAGGCCACCCCCCATTATCGCTGGGATAAGAACACATCTAATCAATTCAAAACTTTGCCCTGTGCATCCCAATTTTGAAATACTTGTAATACTTGAAAGGTCAAATTGTATAAGTATGGCATTCTGACCCTGACACAATATGGATCTGCCTTTAGCCACTAAAGAACAGAGCAGGGTCTCCGTACCGTAACCTACTCTAAACCCTGATTGAATTGGGTGTAATAAATCAAACTGGTTCAGATAATCTGTCATTTTAATTGTAACCCATCTTTCCACTATTTTAGTAAATAGTGGAATGGATGCCAGTGGTTTATAGTTCGTAACTTCCTGAATTCCCAATTGCCGCTCAAATGGTCTACATTTGGACGTTTTGAACTTGGATGTTTTGTGGTCGAAAATGATGAACAAAGTTAGGCATCCTAAGGATGGATGTCCTGACGTCCAAATAGGTAATTAAAAACAAAATTTTAGACGTCTGATGAAGCCTCCATTTTAACCATTCTCAACTTCCTCTCTCAAACCACTCATATCCCTTATCTCTGCATGCCGGGTCTGTGAACTTCAACTGCTCATACCAGATCCACCCTATGCAACATTCTATCATGACAGAGTGGTTCTTCGCATGCATCTGAAGTTCCTCCCAAAGGTCATCACAGAATCTCATCTAAACCAGTTTATAGTTCTCTCTATCTTCTTTCCAAGACCACATTCTCACCTAGGTGAAGCAGGACTGTAAACATGCTCTTGCTTATTATTTAGATTGGACCAAACCTTAAAGAACTTCCACTCAGCTGTTCCTCTCATTCGATCCTAACAGACTTTGAGCTCGTGTCACCAAGAGAACCATCTCCATGTAGCTGGTGGACTGTATCTCTTTTTGAAATGCTCAGGCAGGGCTGACGCTTGAAGGCCATGTCACTGCACATAAAGTTTGAGCAAAAGTTTGAGCAAAGGCAACTTAAGTAGCTCATCCATTGTCACAAACACTCCTCAGCGCAGAGCTATCGTGTGACAAACACCGGGATTCTGGCGTGTCCCCTCTAACCAGGGGTACCTTCAGGACTTTTCAGTTGGTCCTAGGCAACTGCCTAGGCTTCCTTCATTCAATGTCCATACATTCTGTCTGGCTCTCTAACATAGGACCAGCAACTTGTACCTCCATGCTTTCCACACAATCCGGAATCTGGAAGTTTGAGGTGGGGAGGATTTCTTCCACCTCCTGCATGGGCCAATCTGGAACTGTTGGCTCTGCTGCTTGGCTCCTCGGCTCCTCACCTGCCTTGGGCTGTGGGAGTGACTCACCCTGGTCACTCGCTCCTCCCCCTCCTGCTTGTCTCAGCCTGCTTTTAAACAGCTCAGAGCCAATCCCCTTCAGCCTGTAGAGGGGGATGGGCTTTGGTTCCAAAGCAGCCTTCCCTGCCTGGGTTTTCTAGGTGCAGCTAGTTTCTCTGTGGCTTTTCTAGCTACATTATAGACTGGAGGCTGCTGTTGCCAGTCTGCCTGCCTCTGCTCCGGATCACTACTACTCTTATCAAAGGGGCAAGGGAGGTCAGCCTCAAGTTGACTGCCAGAATCAATCTGATCAGCTCTTCTGCACCGGATCCTATTAGGAGCAAAACTAGTGCTGGTGCTGGGTTTGTCACATTATGCTCCATTCCCATAGAGGACATCTGTAAAAAAAGCCACCTGGTCCTCAATTCATACCTTCACATCCCACTATTGTTTGGAGAATCATTCCAGGCGAGATAGTCGGTTCAGCCAAGCAGTTCTACAAAATGTATTCTCCATTTAGATGCCAACTTCCCTCCACCCCTTTTGGTTTCTCAAGGCTCATGGAAGTTGTTCAATAACCCTCTTCTCAGAGGCATGATCCTGGCAGCTTGGGAGTCCCACATATTAGAACATAATGCCTGCTTGACCTTAGAGAAAGCACAGTTACTCACCTGTAGCACGTATTCTCTGAGGACAGCAGGCATATATTCTCACAACCTTCCCATCTCCCCTAGTTGGTTTATTAGCTTTGTTACTGAACTGATTGTCCCACGAGGCAATGCCAGGCAGGAAGGTACTATACATGCGCGTGATATGGGCGGTCTTAAAGTGACAGTACAGTGACATTTTTTAATTGTCTTAAAGTGACAGTACAGTGACATTTTTTAACTGTCCATGCTGGGGTCTCATAGATGATTTCACCCACATGTAAGACTATATGCCTGCTGTCCTCAGAGAACACCTGCTACAGGTGAGCAACTATGCTTACTGGACGTATGTTTTTTCTTCTATCATGTTCAATATTTCTTACTTTACTTTGGGATAGAAAAAGACTTATTAATTTTACTGGTTTTCTCATCAATTACCACACAGAGTCCCCCTCGCCCAAAAAGTAGAATGCTACACTCTGTCTCTCTTCTATTAAAATCTACCCAGACTTTTTACAAAGCTATATTTGCAATGCAACTTGCAACTTTTAAACATATGCAGGCAACCTCATGAAGTTCTGTACTGTGTTGCTTGTTTCTTTAAGAACATAAAAATTGCTGCTGCTGGGTCAGACCAATGGTCCATCGTGCCCAGCAGTTCGCTCCCGCAGCGGCCCCTAGGTCAAAGATCAGCCCTACCTGTGTACGTTCCGGTTTAGCAGGAACTTGTCTAACTTTGTCTTGAATCCCTGGAGGGTGTTTTTCCCTATAACAGCCTCCGAAAGAGCGTTCCAGTTTTCTACCACTCTCTGGGTGAAGAAGAACTTCCTTACGTTTGTACGGAATCTATCCCCTTTTAACTTTAGAGAGTGTCCTCTCGTTCTCTTCACCTCGGAGAGGGTGAACAATCTCTCTTTCTCTACGAAGTCAATTCCCTTCAATATCCTGAATGTTTCGATCATGTCCCCTCTCAGTCTCCTCTTTTCAAGGGAGAAGAGGCCCAGTTTCTCTAATCTCTTGCTGTACGGCAACTTCTCCAGCCCCTTAACCATTTCAGTCGCTCTTCTCTGGACCCTTTCGAGTAGTACCGTGTCCTTTTTCATGTACAGTGAGCAACGCTGGATGCAGTATTCCAGGTGAGGGCATACCATGACCTGGTACAGTGGCATGATAACTTTCTCCAATCTGTTTGTGATCCCCTTCTTAATCATTCCTAGCATTCTGACCCGAGGAAGACAGCATAATTCTTAGAAGCTGGTCACAGATGTATTGAGTTAGTCCAATGAAAAGGTTATCACCTTATAACTTGTTTGTTAACCCTTATTTCCACATATTCAATGCTTTCAAGAACACTAGTTATCTCACTGTTTTTTCATTTTTTTAAAATTTTATTTAAAAACATTAAGAGACAAACAGGATAGATTTACTGAAATACACGTGACAGCTTCAACCTTATGCTCCAAACATTTCTGCATGGTTCTGAAATTCAGATTGTCCATGCGATGCCCTTACTTATGTTAAGCCCCATTCTTAGGCAGTTTTCTGTTTACTTTCCTTTTACTTAGCACATTGTTTGTCTTCAAAAACAACATTTTTCCATGTCTCTCTCCTTCTCCCCCATTGATTCCTAAACTTTAGGGCTTTTGAGTATAGAAATGAGGAAGTGTGGTAACTGAAGCGTGAGCGTTTCAGTCTTCTTAACTGAGTTGCAACATAGAGCATGTTTATTTTGTTTTGGCAGCCCTAGGGGACATCAGGAAAGTGACTCCATACTGGGAAAATAATAAGGAAGGTTACAAAGATAATGAAGCTCAAAGTATTAATTCGGAGCAAGAGACTATAACCATGGAAAAAAAGGTGGTTTATTTTTCCTCAGACACGTGGTCCCTAAGCGGTGTTATTTATAAAAGCAGAATATGCATTCCCTTTATTTACCAAGCATCTTCTGTCTTTAGGCATCATTATAGTTTAAGGTGAATTAAGTCCAAAGTGAAAAGCGCCTACCTTTGGCATCCTATATCTGCTCTTCTGATGCCGTTGAGCAAGAAAAAGATGCTGCTGCTAATAAGACTTGTAAGATCATCAAATCGATATTATTTATGAAAAACTGAGGAGTTACAAGAGACATCGTTCATCCAATCCTACAAATAAACCCATGGCAGAAATTGAACTAAGGAAAGATTTAGCGGAAAACCTTCGCTGGCGTTCCATAAGGCTCATCCATGCCAGTTCTGCCAGGACAGGTGCTTTTCGCCAATTCGCAAGATCCTCTTAGGTACTGCTATGTTGCTGAAGCAGTGTGTGTCAAAGATCTTACTGTCAAACTCCCTGAGACAATGGATACAGAGGTAAATACAAGAGGTAATCGAGTTAGTGAACTGTGGGCGACAAAGCCACTATCACACCATCTAAAAGTAACGAGGCACCTTAATGACCTCAAAAAGGGAGCAGAGCTAAGAAAAGACAAATTGATATTTTGAAAAATGCGTTAATCTCCAGATCTCATGCACTTGTGCACCACTTTGTTGGAACTTCAAAAATGCAATTTTCTACCCCTCCATAACACTATCCAGTACACCTAAATTTTAATTTAAAACGGGGAACCTACCTTTCTAGACACTATACCGTTCATCGTTTGTACAACATTCAGCCTCTTCAAAGGATTCCAATTTCATGTTCTGAGCTAGCCCAGCACCATCAAATTGCTCAACTTTTGCTGAGCTACATGATAAGAGTGATCCAGTACTATTATGGACGTTCAAGGGCACAGTAGGGTTCAGTTGTTCAAGGAAGAAATAAAAAACAGAGATTGCCTTTGTAGAGGTCAAAAGGAGCTTTTCTTCTACAGCTGCCAATTTGGCAAAAACAAATGCTCAGCTAATTTTATTTCCTCTGGAACAACAAACTAATCAAAGTGCATTAACTACTATTTTTATTTACCTAGTCCATTCCATTCCTTACCTATCGACTGTTGAGTGAAATGTTAAAAGAACATTGTTCAGACTGACTGATTCTATTCTCAGCAGGGCATGAGAAAGCAAGATAAACATATTTCTCCAGGGTTCGTTCACTTATTAAGCTGATGAACCATGGTGGTGAATGAAAATATAAAGTTTGTAACTGGGACCACTGGGCAACCATGATTGTTGGAGGAGTCCATACTGGTGGACCAAAGTTCAAGAATGGCAAAGCATGAGAGCTGGAGACTTCATTGGGTTGATCGGTTATAGCAGTGGTTCCCAATGGTGGTGCTACCGCCCACCGGTGGGCACTGAGAAGTCTAAGGGGGCATTTTGTGTCCAAGTCATATTGAAGGGGCGTTGAGGACCAGCCGCCGCCCCCTTGAGCAATTGGTGAATCCAGTGGCCACTGATGGCAGCACTGTCATCTTTGTTTTGATTCTTCAACTTTTGACCACCACGGCAATGTTCTCACCAAGTCCCACGCGACTGCCCCAAAGCTTCTCCTCTGACGCAAGCCGCCCAGGCGGAAACAGGCAGTGCGTCAGAGGAGAAGCTTTAGGGCAGTCGTGTGGGACTTGGTGAGAACATTGCCATGTCTGGACACCTCAGAAAGTGAAAACTATGAAGAACGCCCGCGGAGGTGAGGGGAAGGGAGGAAGGTGGCCCATTGAGGGGAAGAGGTTGAGTGGCGCTGAAGGGAAGTGGAGAGAGAGGAGGGAAAGATAACAGACGCTGAAGGGAAGTGAGGAGGGGAAAGAGAGGGAAGCAGACACTGAAGGGGAGAGAGAGAGAGGAAGGAACAGATGTTGGATGGCAGTTTCATCACATCAAGCTCAGCTCTCTCACTAATAATATTATATTCATTTTTTTAATCACACTATAAGCAATACATCAATATCTTCTAATAAAATAATTTTAAAAATTTGCCCTTTATTTCAATATAAAGTATGCACAACATAGTTTACTCAAAGGGGGCACTATCGAATCATTCACTGAAAAGTGGGCTTTGATTCAAATAAGGTTGGGAACCTATGGGTTACAGTGACTAAGGAAAAGCAGTGAAATTAAGCCATTCTGAATGGTTTTCATTAGGATGCTCTGTTGAGTTTCTATGAATGGTGTACAGCAGTGAAGCTTTTGTTGGAGGTTAGACACTGATTAATACACGTTACATGTAATCTTATATCCCACCAAAATCTCGCCAAGTAGAGTCTGAGGCGGGTATGAGGCAGACCTGTCAATTAACATGGTAAACAGGACTAAGAATGTTATAATGCCTCTATATTGCTCAATGGTGCGACCTCATCTCGAATATTGCATTCAGTTCTGGTCTCATCTCAAAAAAAGATATAGTGGCACTGGAAAAGGTTCGAAGAAGAGCGACCAAGATGATAAAGTGGATGGAACTCCTCTCGTATGAGGAAAGACTAAGATGGTTAGGGCTCTTCAGCTTGGAAAAGAGATGGCTGAGGGGAGATATGATTGAAGTCTACAAAATCTTGAGTGGTGTAGAACGGGTACAAGTGGATCGATTTTTTTACTGCATCAAGATTTACAAAAACTAGGGGGTCACTCGATAAAGTTACAGCGTAATACTTGTAAAACCAATAGGAGGAAATATTTTTTTCACTCAGAGAATAATTAAGCTCTGGAACGCGTTGCCAGAGGATGTGGTAAGAGCGGCTAATGTTGCTAGTTTTTGGGGGGGTTTTGCCATTTCAAAATTTTTATTTTATTTTAACAAAGACATATACAAAACTTGTTCAAAACTAAAGATAAGAGAGTCATCTGCGGGGTTGTTGCACGGAGACTAAAGAACTCAACAAGACAATTCAAAAACCATCTCCCCCATCCCAATCCCACCCTTTATCCTCCCCAGCACTCCAGTGTCAAAACGCCAAAAAAATAAAATAAAATAAAATTCAAAGCTAGTTTTAATAAAGGTTTAGACAAGTTCGTAGAGGAAAAGTCTGCTGTTGAGACCGACATGGGAGAAGCCACTGCTTGCCCTGGATCGGAGGCATGGAATGCTACTACTATTTGTTTTTTTCACCAGGTACTAGTGACTTGGATTGGCCTCCATGGAGACGGGATACTGGGATGGACCATTGGTCTGACCCAGTAAGGCTGTTCTTATGTTCTCTTCTCCTGTGGTATGCTGAAAGCATTAAACTCCTGAGCTTACAATGATTATTTTAAAGCCACAAGCATCTAGGAGCTCTCAGAAACCTGAAGGTTTGGATTAAGAACATGAAAACTGTAACATCTGAGATATGCAACCTTCCCATAGGAAAAGATCTCCTCTTTCTATGCTAAATGTTACCACTTTCCCACTGTAAAAATTCCCTTTGCTCAATGTGGTTAATAAAAAAATTAAGACATCTGTTGGGTTATTTTTCCTCATCACATCTTCCTTTCACAAGTCTTCAAATGGTTCTGTGTATAATAAGACCTTCTTATGGAATTAATGGCAGGAAATACCAGATGTTCCTCTGCATACTTCCAGGGGCCTTACACACATTGCCCCAGAAGCATAACACAGGGTCAGAATCTTTGGACAAAGAAATCCCAGTAAAGCATGAACACCTGGCATCTTTCAACAGAAGGATCTGAGCCGTCCGATTTGCTGTGGGCAAAAGGAAACGGTCAAAACGTGTGCAAATCGACAGCCGGAAATTATGACATCATAATCCCATTTTTCATGCCTACGAAATAGCTGGTGTGAAGAAAAGAGAAAGTTTGGAAGTGAAAACCTGGCACAGCAAAACCCAAGCAGAAAACAAGCCAGCAAGAGATCATTCTTAAAGTCATCTATGCGCAGCAAGCAGTATTTTTCAGGTAATCAGTTTACTGGAAGTGTGAAAATAGCAAGAAGTTTAATCCTCATTTCTTGGCAACAGCTGTTACACAATCATGTCCCTAGTGATGTCATGGGACAGCCATAAAATGGAGACAGTTCATGCAAACAGATCTCATGCATGTTCACTGAGAAAATCCTGAAAACCCAACTGAGCTGCATTCTGCTTTCGGGAACTGAGCAGGACCACAGTTGCACCCCTTGTTCCAAATAGCTTGAGATCTAAGTTGTGTTTACACAGTGTCCGGTAAAAAAAGGAACCCCCCCTTATGTAATTTCAAAATACTTCGTAATTGTTTAAATATTTAATATGATCATGTGAAATAGGAAGAAAGTGGGACCCAGGATTTTTATATCGTATTTGTACAATATTATGCTCTTATGACATGTTTATTTTCTGGTAGGTGCCTCAGACTAGATCAGTGGTCTCCAACTCAAACCCTTTGCAGGGCCACATTTTGGATTTGTAGGTACTTGGAGGGCCTCAGAAAAAATAGTTAATGTCTTATTAATGAAATGACAATTTTGCATGAGGTAAAACTCTTTATACTTTATAAATCTTTCCTTTTGGCTAAGCCTTAATAATAATAATAATATTGTAATTTATAGCTAAAGAGACATATGATCAATAAACTGTTTTATTTTACTTTTGTGATTATGATAAACATACAGAGGGCCTCAAAATAGTACCTGGCGGGCCGCGAGTTTGAGACCACTGTACTAGATGGCTTCTGATTTAGGAATCTAACTAGGGGAGTGTGTGGTATAATGGTTATAGCTACAGCCTCGGCAACCTGAGGTTGTGGGTTCAAATCCCACACTGCTCCTTGTGACCCTGGGCAAGTCACTTAATTCCCCCCCATTGCACCAGGTACATTAGATAGAATGTGAGCCCACAGGGACAGACGGGGAAAAATGCTTCAGTACCTGAATAAATTCATGTAAAACATTCTGAGTTCCCATGGGAGAATGGCATAGAAAATTGAACAGTGTGAAAAGTTTCTGTCTGGTAATCAGAACTGATATGGTGATGTCATAATCCACCAATGCCTAAGAGCCAACTTCATTAGTGATTCCTTGAACTTTCCATCAGTGATGTCACAATGGCTTGATTATTCTATACTTGGCTCACGTTTACCACATTATGATTTCTAGAATGGTGCAGTGGTTAAAGCGGTGTCAGGTCAAAAGCACGCCGGGACAAAGGCGCGCGCAGACAATTGAGCGCAGCGCGGAGGCGCACGTCGCAGAAAATTACTGATTTTAGGGCTCCAATGGGGGAGGCTTGGGGGGGAACCCCCCCACTTTACTTAATAGAGATCGCGCGCATTGGGGGGGCGTTGTGGGGGGTTTGGGGGGTTGTAACCCCCCACATTTTACTGAAAACTTCACTTTTTCCCTGTTTTTAGGGAAAAAGTTAAGTTTACAGAAAATGTGGAGGGTTACAACCCCCCAGACCCCCCACAACGCCGGCGCGATCTCTATTAAGTAAACTGGGGGGGGCTCCCCAACAAAACCCCCCATCGGAGCCCCTAAAAACTGTAATTTTCTTCGGCGCACGCCCCTGTCTTGCGCTCAGTTGTCGGCGCGCGCCTTTGTCTTTCACGGGGTTGTCTATGAACCGGTTAAAGCTATAGCCTCAGCATCTTGAGGTTGTGGGTTCAAATCCATGCTGCTCCTTGTGACCCTGAGCAAGTCATTTAATCCCCCCATTGCCCCAGGTACATTAGATAGATTGTGAGCCCACCAGGACAGGCAGGGAAAAATGCTTGATTATCAAAATGTATACCACTTGGACTATAAGTAGTATATAAATACTAAAAAAAAAAAAGAAGTAAATAAAAAATAAAATTTATACCAATTAAGCTAATTAAAAAATGAAAGGCTTATTTTACAAAGCCATGATAGAGGTTTCTACCGTAGCCTGGAGCGCTAAATATTCCGGCGCTCATAAGAATTCTATTGGTGTTGGAACAGCGTTGCAACATTTGGCACTCTGGGCCGCGGTAGAAACCGCTTCCACAGCTGAGTAAAACCCAGCGTAAATTAGGCACCTAGCTTTAAGCGTCTTTTTTAAAACTTGGTCCACAGTGTAAGTAATTTGAATAGCTGGGTTAAGCTGAAAACCAGATCCGTTTGAAGTTTTGGAGGATCAGAGATGAGAATTCTGGGTTTAAGAGAATAGTCTAAGTCAGGGGTGCCCACACTTTTTTGGCTTGCGAGCTACTTTTAAAATAACCAAGTCAAAATGATCTACCAACAATAAAATTTTAAAAAACACAAAGCACACTGCACGCAGAGAAAATGTTAATTATCATTTGTATTCGGGTTTTTTTTTTCAGAGGTCAAGACAGATGACTTTAAAATATGCAATGTCACCTCAGTAACAACTATACAAAAAAAGACAAATATACCCCCTCCCCTTTTACTAAACCGCGATAGTGTTTTTTAGTGCAGGGAGCTGCGCTGAATGCCCCTCGCAGCTCCCGACGCTCACAGGCTCCCTGTAATAAAAACCACTATCGCGGTTTAGTAAAAAAGGGCCATAATGCAAAATATAGACAGCAGATATAAATTCTAAAAAATTTTGATCACTAAATTAAATATAAAATCATTTTTCCTACCTTTTTGCCTGCTGATTTCATGAGCCTCTAGTTGCACTTCTTTCTTCTGTAAATTCAATATTTCTCTCTTTCTGCCCCCTCCCCTTTTCTTTCTGTCTCTCTTTCTTTCTCTCTCCCCCTGCCCCCCTCTTTATTTCTGTCTTTCTCTTTCCCCCTGCCTGCCTGTTTTTCTTTCTCTCTCCCCCTGCCCCCCTCTTTATTTCTGTCTTTCTTTCATAGTAACAGTAACGTTTTCTCTCTCCCCCTGCCCACCCAAGCCATCGTGCAATTTCTCCACTTCCCCAATTCTTTCTCTCTCCCTGCTCCCCCCCTGCCAAGCCACCACGCCGATTTTTCCCTGCTTCCCCAAGCCAGGCCTGGCACATACAAGCATACAAGCATACAAGAATTGACGTCGGAGGTGAAGGCTTGTGGGTCTGGCGCTTGTACGCGCCAGGCCTGGCTCGGGGAGGCAGGAAGAACAAGATCGCAAAGGCAACATGATCGACTTGCGTTGCCTTTGCGATCTACTGGTTGATCACGATCGACCATTTGGGCACCCCTGGTCTATGTATATAAAATTCTATCACAAAGTATTTTTGGACCAAAATCCTGTAGCCATAATTTTTTTGTCAGCCCATTAGGTGCATCTTTTTTTGGTTAACAAAAAATTGCAGTAAACTTCCCCCTTATCCCCACCCCCCTTCCTTTACTCAACAACTTTAGAGTCATCATCAGATATTTACTTATGCAATTTTGCTCTAGGGCTTCGGTGAAATATAAAACAATGTTTACCTTTTTATTGTTCTGGGGTAGAAAATGAAAGGAACAGATTAACGTCCTGTGAATTACTCATCTGATGCTACACAAAAGTCCTTCTACAAGCACAGCCGCCCAAAGGAACAGGAAATTGTGAAACTGCATAACTGGATTGGTGACAAAACCGCAAGCAGCTCAACCTGAGTGCGGTGTAAAGGTGGACACGTCTAGACTTTTTCTAGATAAGAAATCATCTATTTATTTTGGTCTTTGTAGAAACTTCACCCAGGTAATAGAATCCAATTAAGTTAATTCTACAAGTATCTGTAACTAATGAGAAATCAGCAGCCCAAATGCATTCACCACCTTCAATGGAGAATAGCTGACCGGGGAGTTACAAGGAACGGATAGCGTAGCTGGTTTTAAGAAAGGTTTGGGCAAGTTTCTGGAGGAAAAGTCCATAGTCTGTTTTTGAGAAAGACATGGGGGAAGCCACTGCTTGCCCTGGATCGGTAGCATGGAATGTTGCAACCCCTTGGGTGTTGGCCAGGGACTAGTGACTTGGATTGGCCACTGTGAGAATGGGCTACTGGGCTTGATGGACCATTGGTCTGACCCAGTAAGGCTATTCTTATGTTCTTATGTTGCAGTTATTAATGTTCTGCACGAACCTCAATTTAAACATTAACACAGAAGAATATGCCAAGCGGAAGTTTGTGTGTGCTACCGGTGTCCTTAATCCGCCTCCAGTTTTGCACGGCATTTTATTTATTTTGCAATTTGCCACATCAAAAACATTTATTCATCTGTGTGCAATGTACACTTAAAACTGCTTTCTTCAAATGCAGCAAAATTATCCTAATTTTTTTTCCTGCACGTAAGACATAAACATCGGTTCTTAATCCAGTCCTCAGGACACACCTTACAAACTGTTTCATGACATGACACCAGCCTATATGGCCTCCAAACTTCTGCCCTATGCCACGAACCAACCTCTTCGATCACAAGAAGAAAAGCGATTACCCATGCCCTTGGTGACGCACCCTCCGCCTTGAAAATGCCTGAAAAAGATCTTACTTGCACTGTCTACCATGCCTCTGGAACAAACTACCTACCCACCCAAGGTCGTTAGAAGGTCTACTAAACTTCAGGAAGGCAATAAAACTCACCTCTTCCCCTGACCCTCTATGAGAATGCACCAATCTTAATTCCCCAGACCTTCCGACAAAAGGGCTCGTGTCTCAAACGCTGATGTGTTTCATCCTATGTCTTACCATGCCATGTCTCCCATATGAGGAACGACTGGGTAAGTTGCGGCTGTACTCACTCGAGGAATGCAGAGAAAGGGGAGACACGATCGAGATGTTCAAATATGTCACGGGCCGTATCGAGGTGGAAGAGGATCTCTTTTTCCTTAAAGGACCCACGGCAACAAGAGGGCATCCGTTGAAAATCAGGGGTGGGAAATTTCATGGCGACACCAGAAAATATTTCTTCACCGAAAGGGTGGTTGACCGCTGGAATAATCTTCCACAACAGGTAATTGAGGTTTTTCGCCTGTCAAAAGGCAGGGGAGGCAGGAGAGGGCAGCTGGAGCGTCAGCGGGTGAAGAAAATCACTCGCAGTCTGCTCCGACCACCTCTTCCTGTAGTAAAGTCGGGCTACACCATTCAGGAGCTGCTTTGACCCGCAGCTCCTGATTGGTGTAGCCAGACTTTACTACAGGAAGAGGCGGTTGGAGCAGACCGCGAATGAGTGAGTCCGCGATTTGCAAACTCGTGGGGGAACACTGTAATACAATCACCTGCATCCAGTGGCGTAGAGGGGATGTGGTATGCCCCGGGCGCGGTCTTGGTAGGGACACTGGCACCCATCCTCCTTTCCGCTACCTTCCCTCGTACCTCATTAATTTTCCCAGCACTATGAACCGTTGTTGGTGTTGCTGCTTCTGACGTCACTTCTGGGCCCCGCGCCTAGGAAATAATGTCAGAGGGATAGCCGACATGATGCGGGCAGCAAATTCGTAATTGTATGGTGGAAGGGAAAGGGGCGGGGGGGGCACTCACCCTTGCTATGCCACTGTCTGCATCAGCAAGAAAACACTACAAAGTACAACTGTACTTAAAATCTCAGAAAGGATGTCATTATTCCTTCCATTTCCTGCACACTGATCTTGTTACTGTTATAAACACTTTTTCAACTTGAGTCGGAAAAGTGCTTGTGTGGCGATTGAATCTGTCTGTCTGTCTATCAAGCAGAATAATCTTTCTCTCTGTGGACCAATTGATCAAATGTGGCACGGAGGCCAGTCATGGGCCTGGAATTCACCCCACAGAAAATGAGCTCAGCGTGAGTCTGAGGTCATTTTTTATACGGTAAGGCTGAAAAGTCCAGTGAAAACTCACACACAAGCAGGTCTTTTGTTTTCTTTCTTGTTAGGCTTGTGGCCATTGCGTTTTCTGTGTCAATATTCCTGTAAACTCTGCAGATGGTGACCATATATTTAAAAATATCTTTTCCTGCTTTTGCTTTATAATACACTTTTACTTATATACTGGTATATTAATGCTCTTATGCAGGGCGATCCTTGCTGTTTCCAGGGTTGTACAAACATATTTTTGCTATTTAAAGAGCGACGTTAAATAACTTAGGAATCCTTTCATAAGCTGCAGCAGAAAGTGGCCTTAGCGTGACCTTCCGTGGGTCTTTCTCACGCTCTAAGACAGTGGTTAGAGCCACAGCTTCAGCACCTTGAGGTTGTGGGTTCAAATCCTATGCTGCTCCTTGTGACCCTGGGCAAGTCACTCAATCCCCCATTGCCCCAGGTACATTAGATAAGAGTTTGAGCCTACCAGGAGAGAGAGGAAAAATGCTTGAGTACCTAAATGTAAACCACTATAAGTGGTATATAAATACTACATATAAATACATTTTTACTGCAACCGTAAAATGGCCGATTTATTTTTCCTATTAATGGCCATGCAGTAATGTTTACCGTATATACTCAAATATAGAACAAGATTTTTGGGCCAAAAAAATGGCCCAAAAATGGGTCTCTCTTCCTATTTTTGAGTCATCACCCGGTGACCATCCGACACCTTCCCAGACTTGCTGCAAGGCTGCTGTAGGGCCGGGACAGGAGGGATTCCTCCCATCTCCCATCCGATACTAACAATTTTTTAACCCCCCCCCCCCCCACACACACACACACACATACCTTTTCCCTGGTGGTCCAACAGTGTATGGGCAGGAATGAGCTTTCCACCTTCCTGCCCCTCCTTCCAATCTAGCGGCAGCAGTGCACCCAGACCAGCATACAGGAGCAAGCTTTCGAAGCTCCTGCCCAACCCTGCACCGCTCCATGAATGCTGCCGCACTCGCGATTCCTCCCGTCCCGGCCTACCACTAGACGTGGAAGAGGGTACAGGGAAGGAAGGTGGGACAGGGTGCAGAGCCTGGCAGGGAGTGAGGGGGACTGAGTTCAGAGCTTGGCAGGGCAGGAGAGGGAAGGGGGCTGGGTGCAGAGCCTGATAGGGAACGGGGCTGAATTCAGAGCCTTGCAGGGCAGGGAGGGAAGGGAGCTGGGTGCAGAACTTGGCAGTGAGAGGGTCTGAGTGCAGAGACTGGCAGGGGAGGGCGTGAGGGAAGGGACACTGGGTGCAGATCCTGGCAGGGCATGGCACTTGAATATTAAGCCTATGTCTTATATTCGAGTCAACCATTTCTCCTGCTTTTTGGGGGGAGAAATGGGGGTCTTGACTTATATTCGGATCGACTTATATTCAAGTATATACAGTATTCTAGAACAGTGGTTCCCATCCCTGTCCTGGAGGACCAGCAGGCCAATCGGGTTTTCAGGATAGCCCTAATGAATATGCATGGAGTAGATTTGCATGTCTGTCACTTCCATTATATGCAAATCTCTCTCATGCAAATTCATTAGGGCTAACCTGAAAACCCGATTGGCCTGCTGGTCCTCCAGGACAGGATTAGAACCACTGCTCTAGAATACTGAACAATGCATAATTAAGTAATTTGTCTTTCTTCGGAACACTCACTTGATCAATAGATATCCTAATATAGAAGCATGTCCCTAAACCAGTGTTTATTTGAATTTTTAGATAATCAGGAGGTTTCCAAGGTGAGCCTCATATAAAATTTTGATGAGGACTAATTCACCATCACATCTTCATTGATCAAGTTTTTTGTCTATTTTTGTGTGTTTTACTTAGTGGAAAAAATGTATCATTTAAATCATAATTCTTAAGCACACTGAGCAATACAATAAATTCATGAACTTATCTCTTGTGAGGAGGAGCCATCAGTGCACAGCCATTTTCAAATATTTCTGGGTGTATCCATTTGACTCATTTGAGCTTTGGTGCTGGAGAAGGATTTTAGGCATACCGTGGACCGCTAGAACTAAGAAATCGATTCTGGAAGAGATCAAACCCGGCTATGTCGCTCGAAGCCCAAATGATGAAGTTACTACTGCCTTATTTTGGTCACACCATCAAAAAAGAGAGATCGCTGGAGGAACACATCATGTTTGGGAAGATCGAAAGAACCAGGCACAGAGGGCGGCCTGCAATCAAGTGGCTGGCCACGTTGAAAACAACCACGGGGATGACGCTGGAGGACCTTTCCGGACTAGCAGAAAACCGATTTCTTTTTAGATCTGCAATGCATCAAGCACGATAATAACAATAATAAAGGGCTCATGCGGTACCCATGCTGTATAATGTAGATGCGTTTATTGGTTAGTACAGGAATTCCAACTCTCTGCCCATGACACACCCGCTCAGAAAAGAAAATTAGAAAAATATTATAGTGCAGAGTTGCACGCACATATTTTTGGTGCATCCTCACCTGGAGTACTGCATCCAGCACTGGTCGCCGTACATGAAGAAGGACACGGTACTATTTGAAAGGGTCTAGAGAAGAGCGACTAAAATGATTAAGGGGCTGGAGAAGTTGCCATACAGTGAGAGATTGGAGAAACTGGGCCTTGTCTTCCTTGAAAAGAGGAGACTGAGAGGAGACATGATCGAAACATTCAAAATACTGACGGGAATAGACTTAGTAGATAAAGACAGACTGTTCACACTCTCCAAGGTAGGGATAGATTCCGTACAAATGTAAGGAAGTTCTTCTTCATCCGGATAGTGGTGGAGAGCTGGAACGCTCTTCCGGAGTCTGTTGAAGAGGAAAACACCCTCCAAGGTTTCAAGACTAAGCTGGACAAGTTCCTCCTAAACTGGGACGTACACAGGTGAGGCTGGACTCATTTAGAGCACTGGTCTTTGACCTGGGGGCCACCGCATGAGCGGACTGCCGGGCAGGATGGACCACTGATCTGACCCAACAGCGGCAATTCTTATGTACCAGGGAAGTCCGAGTGTGTCCCATGGTACATGTTATCACCTAACACAGCTTAGTAAAAGGGTCCCTTATCTTGGTGGGGTTTTTTTTTTCAGTTCTGTCCTTCAAGTCTTGTGGCAAGCCCTGTTTGTGATGGGCTGGAGGTGAAGTCCTTGATGTGAAGTGGTGCTGTCTGGATGGCGTTGAGGGTACCAGCTCATGGCCTGCATGCATAAATGGAAGACACAAACCTACCAGGCAGACAAGAATCCTGAAGTAACCTGAAGTGGAAGATTTAAGCCTTGTGAACAGTGACTTTAAAACTGATTTTTAATTTTAATTTAATATTACTTTCCTTAAATTTTTACCTTTTGGTTTAGTTAGAAACGTGGAAACATGATGGTAGATAAAGGCCAAATGGCCCATCCAGTCTGCCCATCCACAGTAACCATTATCTCTTCCTCTCTCTAAGAGATCCCACATGCCTATCCCAGGCTTTTTTGAAATCAGACACCATTCTCGGTCTCTACCATCTCTACCGGAAGACTGTTCCACGCATCTACCATCCTTTCTGTAAAATAAGTATTTCCTTAGATTACTTCAGAGCCTATCACCTCTTAACTTCATCCTATGCCCTCTCATTCCAGAGCTTCCTTTCAAATGAGACTTATTTTGCTGTTATATTATTTTCTTTTAGTTTAACTTTCTTCCACCGCCGCCACGCAGCGGCGGCGCGCCGGACCCTCCCTCTTCAGGTCAGCTGATGTCCTATTTAATCGGGCTCCCTGCGGCGCATGCCGCAGCGGCGCGCGCCTTTGGCGCGCGCCGAAGGAGCGCACATAAGGAGCAGGTCCTGCTCCTTGGTGCGCTCCTTCGTGCGCTAACTGAGGGTGCGACTAGTTTCAAGAATACAGCCCTAATTTATGCTCTTAGGTGGATTATTTATCTTCAGCACATCAAATTTTTAGCCGTTTTTAGTTTTTGCCTTTTTATTAGTCTATTATTTTCGTATTTTATCGTTGACTCAACTTTTAATATGTCTGTGATTTCATCTAACAATAATATTCCTACCATTTGGGGGCCTCGTCCTCCTAAACATAGATCCTTAATGCAACACCAGCCTTGTCTTTTAGAAATTCCCATTACTTCCCCTCTTAGTGAATCACCAAAGAACAGTAACTTAAAAATTGGTCTCATCAATGCTCGATCGATCAAGAGTAAATATCATTTATTAAAAGACTCTATTACCACTCAACGAATACACATACTTTTTATTACTGAAACTTGGCTCTCTGAGGGTGAGGAAGCATATTTATCATACTGCTGCCCTCCAAATTACAATTATTTTTATAACCATCGCTTAAATCGTAAAGGAGGAGGCCTTGCAGTTATTTTTCAATCAAACCTACTTAATCTCAATGATCAATCCAATGGAAACTCTGCTATCGAATATCTTGAGCTTAAACTTAATTCAAATATCAATTTCAATTTTTTGCTGTTATATGTTCCTCCACCAGTATGTCAAAATAAAATTACATTACTTCAAGATATAATTTTTGATTTTTGTTCATCCTCATTATTTCCTTTAGTTCTGGGAGATTTTAACATTCATTTTGACAATGCCTCAGATATCAATAGCCAAGAAATATTAAATATGTTTTGTTCATTAAACTTAGTTCCAAAAATTGATGGCCCAACTCATTCAGCAAATCATACTTTGGATATGATTTTTGCCCCCAATTCTCATTATATTAATTGCTCCACTCCATTAATTAACCCAGTACCCTGGTCTGACCACTATTTCATTTCTATTACCATAGCTTTTTCTAGTTTAAAATCTCATAAAAAACACATTGAACCTAAAATAATTTCATATCGTGACCTTACTAACATAGACGATACAGACATAACACCTGTTTTTGACATTTCGACTATTGAAGACATGCCTACCTTGATTGATGATCACCTTTTACATTGGAATTCCTCCCTTACCTCCTTTCTAGATACTAAGGCTCCAAAAATCTCAAAATCTATATCAGCACGAAAATTATCTAACCCATGGTTTACGCCTGAATTACATCTTTTAAAAAAACAACTTCGAGCCCTAGAACGAAAATGGCGCCATTCTAAGACTCAAAAGAATCTCCTAAATTTTAAGGAACAAGCGGCCATATACAAATTAAAAATTAATCAGTCCAAACAAAAATTTTATTCCGACAAAATTCATAAAGCTAAAAATTCTGCTGCTCTATTTAACATTCTAAAATCTATTACATCTCACAATACAAATAATTTTACTAATCAGACACCGCTTCTAAAAGCGCAAGATTTAGCAGATGCTTTTAAACAAAAAATCAACAATATTCGAAATACTTTTATTTCCAATATAAACAATAATCACTCTATAGAACATCCAGGCGACCATCTTTTTACTGCTAGATGTTCAAATTTTAAACTCCCTACACTTAATGATATTAAATCACTCATGTCACAAATAAATCTAAAGAGTTCTGGATTCGAAATTCTGCACCCATTTTACTTAAAAAAATTCTTTCATCTCTTTGGCCCATTCATTCATTCCATTATTTTAAAAAGTTTACAATCTGCTACAGTTCCTATTCTTTGGAAAACTGCTACTATCATTCCATTAATTAAAGATCACAAAATCAGTAGAAATGACCCTTTAAACTATCGCCCGATTGCTAATATCTCCTTCTTAGCAAAACTGACTGAAAAATTTATATTTAATCAGGTTTCCGATTTTGTTGAATCAACCAATGTATTACATCCCAATCAGACAGGTTTCCGCAAGTACCATAACACAGAACACTCCCTAATTGGCTTAACAAACAACATTCACTATTTTCTGGATCATCACAGATCCGTAGTCTTGTTTTCCCTAGATATTTCCGCAGCATTTGATACAATAGATCACGATTTACTTCTTAGGAGATTAGAATCAATAGGCTTTAGTGACCAAGTCCTTAATTGGTTTGCTTCTTATCTTACTAATCGAACTTATCTTGTGAAATTTAACAAGGGATTTTCAGAAGAATATACGACAACCTTTGGTATCCCTCAAGGATCTATCCTATCGCCTCTGTTATTCAACATTTATCTTGCTCCATTACTGAATCTGTGCCAGTCTGTTGGTTTCACTGCTTTTTCATACGCAGACGATATACAATTAATTCATCCATTTAATCCTGAAAATCATGAAGAAATCAAAACTTTAAATGCAAAACTTGAACAAGTTCATAATTGGCTTAATAATAATAAATTATCATTAAATATAAATAAAACAAAAGCTATGATTTTTAACTGGAAAAGAGACATTAGACTTAATTCTCCTTTCCTTCTTAATAATAAACCAATCGAAATCGTTCCTAAAACGAAAATCTTGGGTGTTATAATTGATGAAAGATTAGAATTTAAAGATCACATTAACAACATAGTTAAAGTCTGCTTTTACAAATTACGTCTAATTCGATCTATTTCT
This sequence comes from Geotrypetes seraphini, assembly GCF_902459505.1. Lineage (NCBI taxonomy): Eukaryota > Metazoa > Chordata > Amphibia > Gymnophiona > Dermophiidae > Geotrypetes > Geotrypetes seraphini. Next base: position 388,020,492 of record NC_047086.1, on the reverse strand, counting down.
AAATTTCTTGAATCCAAATCCCGCAATATCTTAATTCATTCATTGGTAATATCAAAACTGGACTATTGCAACTCTTTGTTGCTTAATATTACTCAAAAGGAAAAACGACAACTGCAAATTGTTCAAAACACGGCAATAAAACTAATCTATGATGCTCGGAAATTTGATCACGTCACTCCACTCTTCAAAGACGCACACTGGCTTCCTATTTGCCAGCGTATACAATATAAAGTTTTACTACTTATTTTTAAAAACTTGATTTTCAAAGAACCTCAGTGCATTTCTAAAATGCTAATTCCCTATAGCTCCGCACGCGCACTTAGGTCATCTTCCCAAAACTTATTAGTTATTCCATCTTTAAAAATTATAGGCACCCGTAGATTAGACATGTTTTCAGTCGTGGGCCCCCAATGGTGGAATTTATTGCCCCAATATATAAAAAATGAAAAAGACATTCCCTCTTTTAAGAAATCTTTAAAAACATTTCTTTTTAAAAAGATTTTTAATACATAAAAATTTTGCTTTTTAATAAAATTTTTTCCGTTTCAAGAATTTTACTACCTCCTCAATGTTTTACCCTTAAATGTGTTTCTGATTATAAGATATGTAACTTTAACCTCCCTTTCCTCCCAATTGTTGTCTGTCTTGTCCAATATCTAATGTTTATATATTTATTGTATGTTTTTATCTTAATTAATTGTATTTTAATGTACATCGCTTTGTATAAAGATATAGCGATTTATCAAATATTTAATAAACCTTGAAACCTTGAAACCTTTACTCATGCATATTTATACCACGTAGGTATTTAAACGTCTCTATCATATCTCCCCTCTCCTGCCTTTCCTCCAAAGTATACAGATTGAGATCTTTCAGTCTGTCCCCATATGCCTCGTGACGAAGACCACCATGCACCATTTTAGTAGCCTTCCTCTGGACCGACTCAATCCTTTTTATATCTTTTTGAAGGTGCGGACTCCAGAATTGTGCACAATATTCTAAATGAGGTCTCACCAAAGTCTTATACAGAGGCATCAATGGCTCCTTTTTCCTACTAGCCATACCTCCCCCTAGGCACCCTAGCATCCTTCTAGCTTTCGCCGTCACCTTTTCAGCCTGTTTGGTCACCTTAAGATCATCAAATACAATCACACCCAAGTCCTGCTCTTCTGTCATCGTGATTTAATTTGCTATATTGGGTTAGCTTTTATTTTGGAGGCATATTTAATATTTATATTATTTTTTATATTTTATGTTTATATTCTATATTTATAGTTACATTTTAGTTTGGTTTATATATGGTTTGAGAGGGGCTGTGTGGATGTGATACGAGATTCGTTCAGGAGGATGCATTGTAACACCACGTCAACTGCCCATGTAATTAGCTCTGTTTAGTTACACCACTACAGAAGCCCGTGCTTTGCGACACCATTGAAAACCGCTCAGATTTGACGGTTCCAGTCATTAATAGCGGTATAGAAGCCTGAATAAAAAATAAACAATATGGCGCCTTGTGCCATCTTTAGCAGTAGCGCTACCTCCCGTGCCCGCCATACAGCTTCTACCCCCCGTTGACCTCATACTCCAACTCACCCTGAGGGCAACAGGGACAGGAGCAATCTTCACTTGCTTTACCAAAAATTATTCCCTTAGGACAACCCACTACCGGATTACCCCATAAAAAACCTAAAAATAATAGGATGGCAGACCAAAATGATTTGATTAAAGGACATAACCAAAAAGCATGAGATAATGTGCCAGGATCTTTATCACATTTAATACAAATAGGAGTATTAATTAAACCCGCATGAAAAGCTTGAATTTGGGAAAAATAAGCCCTATGTAAAATTCTATAAAAACAGCCCTTATATGGCAGCTTGAACCCCTAGAAGTAGTACTGTGAAACTACTACAAAAAGTCAAATGGTACCATTTTGAGGAAACAAAAGGATCAGTGGAGATGGTGATGTTCAAGATGCAGGCTTTATTCAAAAATGTACAATTGGATAATCCACATAAAATATATTTAGGCCCTAAACCAGGGGTGGGCAACTCCGGTCTTCGAGAGCCGGAATCCAGTCAGGTTTTCCCCAATGAATATGCATGAGATCTATTTGCTTACACTGCTTTCAATGCATATTCATTGGGGAAATCCTGAAAACCCAACTGGATTCCGGCCCTCGAGGACCGGAGTTACCCACCCCTGACCTAAACCAGAGAGGTGTGGACCCAACACAGTCCGTATTTCAACAATGATGTCTTTCTCAGGGGTCCCTAAAAGTCCCGATATCAAAGTACGTGGATTAAACACTGAAAACAATACCAAGTGTAACTCCGCGCGGATGAGAATTCCTCAAAAGCAAAAAAAGACTTTTATGGGGGAAGAGGATGGAATCAAGGGGGGGGTGTAGAATGGAATGGATTAGCTCATATGGAAATTTAATTTTGAGGTATGATATAAATATGTTTGGAAATATTATTATTGTGAATCTAATTGTAATGAATATCTCTTTGTATTAAAAACATATTTTTTTTTTACCAGAGAGTTCAGATGGTCATTAAAGGAAAGTGTAGAGTCAATAATGATGCCCAAAACTTTGCTTGAGAATTCGATCTGCAGTGAGGGACCAGAAGGTAGTGGAATGAGCGTGGGTAACTGATCTAATTTTGGGCCAAGCCAGAATAGTTTTGTTTTGGACTCATTCAGCTTCATTTGTACAGAGAAGGCCCAGGATTGGGGTTTCGTTATGCAAGCTGTTATATTTTCGGTGAGGTTAGTGAGGTTCGAGTCAATCTCGAGAAGGACAAGGATGTCATCTGCATATGTAAATAGAATTTCAAAGGGAGAAAGATGGAAGAGTTTCAAAGAAGACATATAAATGTTGAAAAGAATAGGGGACAGGGGTGATCCCTGGGGAACACCACATAGCAGTCTCCAAGTTAAAAAATTCATGAATGTGTGGTGGCAGTCCCAAAAAAATCCCAAACAGATTATTAGGAATTATTAGGAAAGGAATGGAAAATAAATCAAAGAATATTATGTTTTTATAGCATGCCATGATACAACCTTAACCTTAAGTATTGTGTACAATTTTGGTTGCCACATCTTACAAAAGATTAGTGGAATTAGAAAAGATTCAAAGGAGGACGGCCAAAATGATTAAGGGAATGAAACTCCAGTCTTGAGGAAAGGCTAAAGAGCTCAAGGCTGAGGGGGGATGTGATAGATGTTTACAAAACGCTAAATGGAGGGAATGGATAAAAGCAAATCAATTGGTTATTCCTTCAAAAAATACAAAGATTAGGAGACACGTCATGAAGTTAGAAAATAGAAGAAAACATTTTTTAAAATTTAATGTTATCATTAAGCTTTGAAGCTGTTTGCTGGAGGATGTGGTCATAATAGCTTTTATTTATTCATTCAATTTTCCCAGGAGAGCTCAGAACGGTTTGCATGAGTTTATTCGGGTACTCAAGCATTTTCCCTGTCTGTCCTGCTGGGCTCGCAATCTGTTGGGGCAATGGGGGGGATTAAGTGACTTGTCCAGGGTCACAAGGAGCAGCGTGGTTTTGAACCCACAACCCCAGGATGCTGAGGCTGTAGCTTTAACCACTGCGCCACACTCTCCCCTCAGTCAGAATGGCTGTTTAAAGAAGATTTTGATTAAGTTCTAGGAGGTAAAGTTCAGAAACTGATATTAAGGTAGACCTGGAGAAAGCCACTGTTATCTCTGGCATTGGTACAATGGAAACTTATTTCTTAGGATTCCGTCAGATTATTGTGATCTGTCTTGCCCATTGTTGGAAGCAGGATACTGGGCTGCATGGACTTGGATTTGATTTTGATAGGGCAATTCAAAATGGTTGTTTCCATTTTATCTTGCCCACTAGACCTTGGCTTGCAGTCATCTCTGTGCCCCACAAAGATGTGGAACCATGAAACTTACAAGTTATTCCACAGTTTTCTTGACACTTTTTGTTTCAATGATATGAAATGAAAAGTGTCAAGAGAAGTGTGGAATAACTTGTAAGTTTCATAGCTCCACATCATTGGTTGGGCTGAGAACTTTTCAGCTGCCCCTCATATTGTGATGTCATAATGCCTCATTCCACCAATGCCTAAGAGCTAACCTCATCGGTGATGTCACAATGGCTTGTTTTTCCTCTACTTGTGCCCATTTTTACTAGTTGCATTTACCTCATTGAAACGAAAAGTGTCAAGAGAAGTGTGGAATAACTTGTAAGTTTCATGGTTCCACATCATTTTGGGCTGAGAACTTTTCAGGGCCCCTCATATATTGCCCCCAGCAGCTACTCTTTCTTCCACCTACTCTTTCTTCCACCTATCACCTCTTCTTCCTCATCCCGTCGACCTCCAACCCTCATCCTCTCTACCCAGGGAGTGCAAACTCTTAACCCCAAACTATTTCTACTTGTGCCTATATAGAAACAAGGAAAGTTGTAAACAATATCTTTTTACCATGTTAATGTTTCTTTAATAAGCTTTTCAACCACTGCACCCAACAACAACAATTTATTATTTCTATAGCACTGTACATTGTACATGCAAGAGACGGTTCTTGCTCAGAAGAGCTTACAATCTAATTGAGACAGACACACAGAGGGGGCTAGAAGGTGGTAGTGGACTATTAAGGGAATGACAGACAGATATATTGGTTGGGTCAGTGTTTAAACGCAGCTTCAAATAAGTAGATTTTTAGACTGGCTTTGAATACCGCTAGAGATGGAGCCTGAAGTAGCGAGCCAGGCAGGTTGTTCCAAGCATGCGGTGCAGCAAAGGGACGGAGATGGGAGTTGGCAATCTAGGAGAAGGGTACACACCAATTTTAACCTTCTGTCTACCACCTAACTTGAAAGATAACCTTACAAAACCCCTCGATGCTAGTACATATCCAGGACCCTATAGCTACCCATAGGGGAAAGACATTCAAACTAAAAGGCTCACATTCACGCTTCTCTGTGAACATAGTACACTGGAGAAATGTATCAGTCTTCACAGTGACGGGACTAAATCGCGCGAGACAACGGCGCGCCGACAACTGAGCACAAGGTTGACGGCGCGCCGAAGAAGAGCACTATTTTAAAGGGCTCCGACGGGGGGTGTGGGGGGGAACCCCCCCACTTTACTTAACAGACATTGCGCTGCCGTTGTGGTGGGTTGGGGGGGTTGTAACCCCCCACATTATACTTAAAACTGAACTTTTTCCCTAAAAAACAGGCAAAAAGTTCGGTTTCAAGTATAATGAGGGGGGTTACAACCCCCCCAAACCCCCCACAACGGCAGCGCGATGTCTGTTAAGTAAAATAGGGGGGGTTCCCCACCCACCCACCCCCCCGTCGGAACCCTTTAAAATAGTGCTTTTCTTCGGCGCGCCGTCAACCTTGCGCTCAGTTGTCGGCACGCCTTTGTCTCGCGCGATTTTGTCTATGAACCGTCTTCACAGAGGTAACAAACTATTCCATTAAAAACCCAAACAGACTGGCAGCTCAGTAGGTGAATATTTCTCAAAGACAGATTACTCTCTTAATGACCTTATAATAAAGGTCCTTCAACGGAACTGCAGGAGCGCAAAGGAACGAAAAACTCTTGAAATTTAAATAATCAAACACTTTATTTATTTTAAAAGTTTATGCACTGCCTACAACCAAGGTGGTTTCCAAATAACCACAGACAACCACATGACAAACATAAGAAATCACAAAATGACTCAGATGCAGAGCCTTTGAACTGCAAAGTGTTACCATCTCATCACCTCCGTCTAACCCTTACTCCCTTTTTCTGAGCTTGAATTACACAAGTACAGGGCCTAAACTCTACAGTAGATTACTATTTCCAGTGCAATAGGTGAGTCATTCTAGGAAAGTGGGTTATCTCCCAATGGCTGTGAGCCATCTGCAGAAGGAATCCACTCCAGATATTTTCTCTGATCCTCCTGTACTTTACTGGGAGGGTTCATAGACAACGGCGCGAAAGACAAAGGCTCGCGCCGACAACTGAGCGCAAGACGGAGGCGCGCGCCAAAGAAAATTACAGTTTTTAGGGGCTCCGACGGGGGGGTTTGTTGGGGAACCCCCCCCCACTTTACTTAATAGACATCGCGCCGGCGTTATGGGGGGTTTGGGGGGTTGTAACCCTCCACATTTTACTGTAACTTAACTTTTTCCCTAAAAACAGATAAAAAGTTAAGTTTTCAGTAAAATGTAACCCCCCACACCCCCCACAACGCCCCCAGAACGCGGTGCGATGTGGGGGGGTTTGGGGGGTTGTAACCCTCCACATTTTACTGTAAACTTAACTTTTTCCCTAAAAACAGGTTCCCCCCAAGCCTCCCCCATTGGAGCCCTAAAAACAGTAATTTTGAGCGGCGCGCGCCTCCGTGCTGCGCTCAATTGTCTGGGCGCGCCTTTATCCCGGCGCGCTTTTGACCTGACACCTACAGGGAGCTCTACTGCCACCTGTAATTTACCCCTTCTGCACACGAACCTCAAGGAGTGTTCCTGTTCTGCTCTCCCCTTTCTCTTATTTTCTTTGCTGTTTTTCGACTTTTTCGGGGTTTCCTTTGTGCTCGGAGCATTTTCTTCAGCTCTGCCTGCAAAAGCGAAGCAGACTCCGGTCTGCAGCTGACAGGCCGATCCCTGGTGGTACCTGTTAGCCTGCATTTGTTTCTTTGAAGCTCAGGCCAGTCCCTGTGTTTTCCTCACCCACAGCTTAGCAGGCTGTTAGGCACCCTTAGGAGGCTCAGCGGTGTCTTGCAAGGGATATGCCTGCGTTTTTGTCTCCACCCTTCCCTTAGCACGTTCGTTGGTCCACGATGGTGGGTGTGTGGTCAGACACTGTGTGTCTGGCTAGCAGCCCAAAGATCATCATTGAAGAGGCATTTCCAGCATGAGGCAGTGAAACTCTGATTCCAGCTACTGTGAGAGAGCTGATGCAGGCTGCAGCACATTTCCAGCACAGGTCACAGTGAGTAAAGGCAGCCACAGCATATGAGGTGAATTGGGGAGGGATCTGAATTTCAATGTTCTAAGGGTTTCTGCATGTCCCCCTGGGTTCCCCCACCTGAAAAATCTTAAAATCACCATTTTTGTACTTTCTGTGAAAAATATCACAATTTGGATACAAATTTCTTAGCGGTGACCATTTTAGATTGTAGCAATCTTTTTTTTTCAAAAGCTCCCTGCTCTTCCAAAACTGCAGTTTTTACCTCAAAACATGTTGGGCCAGAGTCCTTGGGCTTTTCTACTTCAAATCCTTGCTAGGATTGTGCTAATTTAGTGCCTCTAGAGCAACCTTGCACCACATGCCGTGTGGCGTGGCTGGGAGAGGTGGCAGCACCATGCTTAACCTCTCCCCTGCGGCTAGCCCGTTGGGGGGTGGCCATTTCTTTTTCCGAGGCTCAGTAAGGCTGAAGGTTCCGCCCGAAAAAATGCGGATGCCCCGCAGCCCAAGAAATGCAAGGTCAAGTCATCTAGAGCAGTGTTTTTCAACCGCTGTTCCGCAGCACACTAGTGTGCCGCGAGATGTTGCCTGGTGTGCCGTACGGTGCAGACACTGATTAGGCCTCAGGCCGGGTCCCGCACGCGCTCCCATGAGACTCCCCCGGTCCCCGCTGCTGTTCAGTTTCGATCTTCTGCTCTGACGCAACCGGAAACAGGAAGTTGCAGCAGAGCAGAAGATTGAACACTGAGCAGCCGCGTGTGTGCGGCTCTTTGGGAAAGCGTGCATGTCGCCGAAAAACAAAACCTACAAACTAAGGTGAGGCGAAGGGAGAGAGCTGGCTAAACAGTAGGATCGATTGGGCAGGCGAGTGGTGGCTGCGGGGCCGTGCGATCGCTCGTGTTCCCGGCTCAAATTGGAAGGAGGGAGTGAAAGGGAAAAGGATTCTGGGCCAAGGGGATGAAGACGGAAAGAAAAACCCACAGCAGGAAAGAAAGGGAAGGAGAGGCAGGTGAGCCAGATGCTAGAAGCAGGGGGGGGGGAAGAAAGAGGGAAAAAAGCTAGATGGGGTTGAAAAGAAGAGACACACTGGTATGGAAGAGGAAGATAGGGGAAATCTGGACACAGGAAGGTAACAGAAAGAGGGGAAATTATGTGCATGGGGCATAGGGACAGACATAAAGGGGACATGCCATGGGGATGGTATATGGACACAGGGAGGGGGGCAATGACAGATACATAGGGGAGATATTAGAAATGGAGAAAATAGGAGCACAGAAGCGAGATGGTTTGTGGGGATGGGACAGGGACCGAGCTCGCAGGCTCCAGTGGCTTGCACAAATTACATTGTAACGTGCCATGAAAATAAGAGGGAGGAAGGTAGATAGATAAGCTACGTGAGAGGAGCTGAAGGGTAGTAGAAAGGAACAGATGGTAAAGGAGGGAGGGAAGGGTGGTGGTGGAAAGGAATAGGACAGACATTGAAGGAGGGTGGAGAGGAACAGACCCCGAAGGGAAATGTGGAAGACAGAGTGGGAAGAAGACAGATGCCAGACTATGGGGGAGCGGAGGGAAGAAGATGGGTGCTAGACCAATTGGGGGGGGGGGGTGAAGGGAGAGGCACAGTAACAGCAAATGGAAGACGTAGAGCACAGGTGTCAAAGTCGGTCCTCGAGGGCCAGAATCCAGTCGGGTTTTCAGGATTTCCCCAATGAATCTGCATGAGATCTATTTGCATGCACTGCTTTCAATGCATATTCATTGGGGAAATCTAGAAAACCCGACTGGATTCCGGCCCTCGAGGAGGGACTTTGACACCCCTGACGTAGAGAGAAGACACACAGTGGATGGAAGGAATTGAATGAGAAGATGTGGCAAGCAGAAACCAGACAACAAAGGTAGAAAAAAAAATTATATTTATTTATTTATTTATTTTTTGCTTTAGGATAAAATAGTATATTAGTTGTGTTGATAAAAATTTATAAACAAAGCCCTGCCAGCTGAACATCTCTTTCTCTAGTTCAGCAGCAGGAACTTTGATTTATAAGAAAGGAATAAGCTAAATATTACAGTACTAAGGCTTATATGGATGCAGCGGGGACAGTGACGGGGCGGTGAATGGGATGGCGGTGACGGTGACAGGGCGGTGAAGGGAACGGCTGTTGACGAAGAGCTACGTGTGTGTCTTTCTTCGATTCCAGCCAGAATATCAGCTTTGTGTTCAGCCAAACAGGCCCAGGTTACGCACTGAATAAAGTATTTTATAATTTTTCACTATTCCGTTTACTTAATATTTCATAATAAAGTAATTATAAAATACTTTCTTTGTGTTTATTTGATTCCTATTCAAGAGAATTACTTTATATATAGTCAATATAGGCACAGAGTTAAATTTTTTAACATTTTCTAATGGTGGTGTGCCTCGTGATTTTTTTCATGAAACAAGTGTGCCTTTGCCCAAAAAAGGTTGAAAAACACTGATCTAGAGGTGACTCTACTCCCCAGGGAATGGAGGCCTTCTCAGAATTTATGAAATATTTATGGAATTCATTTCAGGATAGCCATGCTTCCCCTGCACAGTCCCGCTCTGCCTCAGACCTATCTCGCAGCGGTTTTGCCTCTTTAGGCACATCCTCTTCTCAATCAGATGCTGTTCCTGAGTTAGCTGACACTGATTTGGGAGATACTTATGATGATGATCAGCTGGCAGACCCCTTGTATTCTGGGGATGCTTTTCCCATGGTGGGGGACATGGGACAGTATGGCTTTTGAACCTGGGGACGATCCCACGGTTCTGCATTTATTTAAGCCTGCTGCTTTGCCAAATCTCATATCAGAGACTCTGCAGGAGTTGAATTTAATCACCCAGCCAGCTCCTTCTGCCTCCTCCTTTCTCCTTTGTGGAGTGTGAACTCAATCCTGCAATCCTGAAGGCAGGAAGGAGCAGCAGCCCATCTGGAAGGAGGTAACTGGGATCCCCTGCCGACCCAGAGGGTTTCCTAAGATGTCAGAGCTGCCATCATGGGAAAGCCTTCCGGGTCAGTGAAGGATCCCAGTTACCTCCTTCCAGATGGGCTGCTGCTCCTTCCTGCCTTCAGGGGCACATGTTGCAGAGACGCAGGCAGCCACTCCAAGTGGCTGACCTGGAAGCCTTCCCTCCGATGTCAGAGCTTCCATAGTAACATAGTAGATGACAGCAGATAAAGAGCCGAATGGTCCATCCAGTCTGCCCAATCTGATTCAATTTAAATTTTTAAATTTTTTCTTCTTAGCTATTTTTGTTGCTGGTGGAAGGCCATAGTTTCCACTTGATTTCTGGTTTTCCTTTCATTTGTTTTGGCAACTAAAAATCATCTGTGCTTATTTTCTCAAACTTTTTTGTTCTTATTTTCACCATCTCTGCTGGGAGGTCATTCCAAGTTTCTACCACTTTTTTCCAAGAAAAAGTAATGTTTAATGTTGCTCTTGAAGCCACCCTATTGGAGTCTCATAGGTATGGCTCCTAAGTCAATACTGACCTCCACAGGAGAGGAAGTTCCATCAAGGCATCATTCAACACTGTGGACTATACCACAGTGGGCGAGGGAGACCCTTACAGAGGACTTGCCTCTGTAACCTCACAGTCTCCCGGAAGAGGTGGTGGAGACGGAGACTGTGTCTAAATTCAAGAAAGCCTGGTATAGGCGTGGGATCTCTTAGAGAGAGGAAAAGATAATGGTTACTGTGGATGGGCAAACTGGATGGGCCATTTGGCCTTTACGTGCCATCATGTTTCTATAACAATAATGCTATATGACCTCAGAATGCAGGTGTAAAAAACCTTAGCCTATAGAAAGAGGAGATGCAAATGTAAAGAGCCTTAGCCAATAGAGAGAGGAGGAGATAGTAGATGCTGCGGATGGGCAGACTGGATGGGCCATTTGGCCTTTATCTGCCATCATGTTTCTATATTCAGTAAGGAAACATGTGGTCTCTTAATAGGTATAGCATAGCCTCCTGGTATTCACTACCAGTCCCCAAGAGCTTCCAGCAGGCCAGGTTTTCAAGATATCCTTAATAAATAAGCATGACAGAGAACGGCATATATGGAACTGCTAAACATGCAAATCTTCTTTCATGCATGAAAACCTGTGTGATAAGTGGCTCTTGAAGACTGGAGTGAATACAAGAGCATAGCCTGTTACTGTAGCTACATCAGTGCTTCCCAATTTTTTTTTTCCAATTTGACCTCATTTTAGCTGTTGAAAATTCACGTGATCTCAGATGGAAAACAAAGCAAAGCATTCAAACGTAATAAACAGCACATTCATTGTGCTTCTTAAAGATTCAGTAACGTATAAATCTGGCAATGTGTGAAGTGTGAGGCAGATGTTTACAATAGAGCTGCATTTCGATTAACATGATTAATCACACGATTACCAAAAAATGAATTGTGATTAATCGTACAAGTAAAGGTATTTTATTTATTTCCTGCCGCAGTTCCTTGTGACTCTGGGCAAGTCACGTAACCTTCCATTGCCCCAAGTATAATATAAATACAGTAAAACCTTGGTTTGCAAGCATAATTTGTTCCAGAAGCATGCTTGTAATCCAAAGCACTCGTATAGCAAAGTGAATTTTCCCATAGGAAATAATGGAAACTCATACGATTCCGTTCCACAACCCAAAAACTTTAATACAAAATACTATATGTACTTGTTTTGCAAGACCTCGCTCATTTAGAACAGTCACTACACTCCCGCAGTGTCAGAGAGAGAAGAACCATTGGCTCAGTTGTGATGATGTGTGTATACTGTATGTACTTGTATTGTAAGACATTGCTTGTATATCAAGTTAAACATAAGAACATAAGCAGTGCCTCCGCCGGGTCAGACCATAGGTCCATCCTGCCCGGCAGTCCGCTCCCGCGGCGGCCCAAACAGGTCACGACCTGTCTGAATCACCAGAAGGGGCCCCCTTGCCACCTTGGTTTCTCATTAAAGTCCTATCTTCCCATCAAAGTCCTAACCCTCCGGTCTTGCACATGCACGACCTGGTTGGCTTTCTATACTTATTACCTGGTTAGCTTTCTATACTTGTGTTACATCCCAGCACCTCTCTCAGTATCCCACGATCCCTTTATCCCTCAGGAATCCGTCCAATCCCTGTTTGAATCCCTGTACCGTACTCTGCCTGATCACTTCCTCCGGTAGCGCATTCCAAGTGTCCACGACCCTTTGGGTGAAGAAAAACTTCCTTGCATTTGTTTTGAACCTATCTCCCTTCAGTTTCTCCGAATGCCCCCTCGTACCTGTTGTCCCCCTCAGTCTGAAGAATCTGTCCCTATCCACCCTCTCTATGCCCCTCATGATCTTGAAGGTCTCTATCATATCTCCCCTGAGCCTCCTTTTTTCCAGAGAGAAGAGCCCCAGCCTATCCAACCTCTCGGCGTATGGCAGTGTTCCAGCCCTCTTACCAGTTTCGTTGCTCTCCTTTGGACTCTCTCAAGTACCGCCATGTCTTTCTTGAGGTGCGGCGACCAATACTGAACGCAGTATTCCAGATGTGGACGCACCATCGCTCGATACAATGGCATGATGACTTCCCGCATCCTGGTTGTTATGCCCCTCTTTATGATGCCCAGCATCCTGTTGGCTTTTTTCGAGGCTGCTGCGCACTGTGCAGATGGTTTCAGTGATGCATCCACCAGCACACCCAAGTCTCTCTCAAGTCTGCTGTCTCCCAACAATGCCCCCCCCAATTTGTAGTTGAACAACGGGTTCTTTTTCCCTATATGCATGACCTTGCATTTTTCCACGTTAAAGCGCATTTGCCATTTGTTTGCCCAGTCTTCCAGCTTGTCCAGGTCCCTTTGCAGGTCCTCACACTCCTCCCTGGACCTAACTCTGCTGCACAGTTTGGTATCGTATGCAAATTTTATAACCTCGCACTTTGCCTCCTTTTCCATGTCATTGATAAATATGTTGAAGAGTAACGGCCCCAGCACCGATCCCTGTGGCACACCGCTCGTGACTCCCCGCCAGTCAGAATATTGGCCCTTTACTCCGTCCCTCTGCAGTCTACCCGACAACCAGTGCTTGATCCATCTGTGCTTGATCCACCCTCCCACCCCGTGGTTCCACAGCTTCCTAAGCAGCCTTTCATGTGGCACCTTGTCGAAAGCCTTTTGAAAATCAAGGTAAATGATGTCTATGGGTTCCCCATTGTCCACCCGACTGCTTATTCCCTCAAAGAAGTACAGAAGGTTTGTTAGGCACGACCTTCCCTTACAGAATCCGTGCTGGCTTGTTCTCAGTAGGCCATTCCTCTCGATGTGCTCGCAAATGCCGTCCTTGATCATAGCTTCCACCATCTTCCCTATAATTGAAGTCAGGCTCACTTGCAATCCAAGGTTTTACTGTACCTGTATATAATATGTAATCCATTTTAACTGTAGCCACAGAAAGGTGGGTATAACAAACCCCATCCCCCATCCATCTCGGCCACAGATTCTACTGGTGGCACCTCCAGGTCTGCTCGAGTGTCCGTAGCTCACTCCCCTCTGTCTATGCACAGTTCAGTGTCTGCCTTACCTTAAAGGTAGTCTTCTTTAATGGCAATTTTGCATATATGCTGTCTGCGGCCTGCTCCAAAACTTTCCTTCTGGCCCATCTCCGACACCAGTTCCTGTTCTGCATGGGCAGGACCAGGCTTCAGACAGAAAATATGCGATACTGCTGCTGCCATGGAGCAACAGAAGACCATCTTTAAGGTAGACTTATGCAAAGGGACTGATAAGGTTGACTTGCAGGTGAGGGGAAAGATGCTGGATCGTGCCAAGAACGGGGATTCTTCCCCACTGCAGTTCTTCTCCTCTCCGACCATCATCTGATAGCTTTCATGACTCATCACCATCCCCTCCATAAGCAGACCTGGATAATCTCCAGCCTATTGACCCTTGCACTCTCTCCACCACTGTTTCACCCCTTCTCACAACCACTATGCTACACAAATCTGTTAACGAGGTTGTCTTCTCCTATAATACCATTCTCTCCTCTGCTCTAGAAACCCTCGCAGCCCCCACTCCACATCCCATAAAGCACGGCAAACCTCAGCCCTAGCTGAGCCCTAGAAACCGCTACTTACCTTCATGTGCCTAGATCTGCTGAATGTCTTTGGCTCAAATCCCGCCCTGATGCTGACTTCATCCACTTTAATAATAATAATAACAGCTTATATACCGCAATACCGTGAAGTTCTATGTAGTTTACAAAGATTAAGCAAAGGTACAAATTGATTGACTTTAAGAGGGGAGGAAGAAAGAGGGTTAATAGGACAGGAAATCCATTTTTGAGGAGAGAGTGATCAATAGAACAAGTTAATCGCTATAGAGGGGAGAGAGAAGAGAGGATCAGTTGTCTAGATACTTTAGGAACAGGTGTGTTTTCAGATGTTTCCTAAATTCCTCATAAGTAGTGGGCGAAAGCAATTGTTCTAGGTTTTTACCCCATGATGCTGCTTGGTGCGAGAGAAGATGTTCATGGTGTTTTTTCAGTTTACAACCTCTCACTGGGGGGGAAACGAAGTTGGAATGTGAGCTTCTCTTGTGTCTGTTGGCTGAGAAGACGAAAAGGTCAGTTATATATTTAGGGGCAAGTCCGTGTAGTGCTTTGAAGCAGAAGCAGGCAAATTTAAACTTTACGCGCGCCTCCATTGGCAGCCAATGCAGCTGCCGGTAGTAGGGTGTCACATGGTCAAACTTCCTCAGCCCAAAGATCAGTTTGACCACTGCATTTTGCATCAATTGTAAACGCTGCATGTTCTTTTGGGAAATTGCTAAATAGGTGATGTTACAGTAGTCAAGTAGACTCAGTATGAGGGATTGGACTAGGGTTCTGAATGCCGCTGTATCGAAATAAGCTTTAATGGATCTGAGTTTCCAGAGAGTGAAGAATCCCTTTCTGATCAAGGAGTCCACCTGGTCTCTCATGGTTAGGCACTGATCCAAAGTTACACCTAGTATCTTTATGATAGGTTGGATAGGGTAATTAAGATTATTGATACATAGTGGTGATTTGGTGTCAAGCGGATGTGGCGAAGCAACGAAGAAAGTTGTCTTTTCTGAATTAAGTTTGAGTCTAAAGGTTGTCATCCAGTGCTCCATCACGTTTATGGCTTCTGAAGCTTTAGGAATAGTTTCAGAGATAGAATTAACGAATGGGATGATGATCGTAAAATCATCTGCATAACTAAATAGTTTTATCCCTAACTGGGTTAGCTGCGTGCCTAGTGAGGACATGTAGACGTTGAAGAGCAATGGAGATAGCGGAGACCCTTGTGGCACACCGGATGGATTGCTCCAGGTATCTGAAAGTTCATAATTAAAACATACTTGATAAGTGCGGGACATAAGGAAGCCACGGAACCAATTCAGCACCTTGTCCCTGATACCAATGGCGTCTAGGCATTGCAGCAGTTTACCGTGAGCTACTAGATCAAAGGCAGAACTCATATCAAATTGCATAACCAGGGCATTAAGGCCCTTACTAAACAGTAGGCGCAGATTGTCTAAAATAGCCGCAATTACTGTCTCAGTACTGAATAATGGTCTAAAACCGGATTGAGTTTCATATAGGAGAGAAAACTGATCCAGATAATCCATCAGTTGGGTGTGTACCAATCCCTCCATAATTTTTACAATAAACGGAAATGCCTTTAAATGCCTCCTGACCTCCTTCTAATCTGCTCTTTCACTTGCCAAACAAGACTAATTCACCCATTTGACTGACTTTTGGCTCCAACCCTCGCTGACTCTACTCAAAGTGCCCTCACCTCCGACCCCTCCATTCTATGGCTGACCACTTCTATGACAAGGTTCACAACCCTAAGTTCTCAACTAACCACCTCCACCTCTCCCTTCTCCAGCCTACTCTGTCAACCCCTCTTCAACCCCTGCCGCTTTTTCTTCCTTTCCCAAAATCACTGAAGAGGAAACTGCACACTTTGTTTCCGCCTATAAACTTACCACCTGCTCCTCTGATCCAATTCCCACCCATCTACTCAGCACTATCTTTCCTACTATTACCCCTTCCATCTGTCACATCCTCAACCTATCACTTTCCAGGCAACTGTCCCGGATGGCTTCAAACATATTGTAATTACATCTCTCCTCAAAAAAACCATAACTGGACCTTACCTGCCCTCCCAACTCTCACCCCATCTTTCTCCTCCCCATTTTATTCAAGCTACTTGAATGTGCTGTTTACTGCTATTGCCTTGATTTCTTGTCAACCCTGAGTGTTTCTGACCTACTCCAATCAGGCTTTTGCCCTTACTCGCCACAAAACTGCCCTTGCTCAAGTTTCTAATGACCTGTCCCTGGCCAGATCCTCATCCTTGATCCACCCACTGCTTTTGACACTGTAGACTACCACCTTCTCCTTGATACGCTGTATTTCAGGGCTCTGTTCTTTCTTGGTTCTACACTTATCTCTCATGCCTCACTTTTAGTGTATATAGTGGTAGATTCTCCCCCACTACTATCCTGCTATCAGTCGGGGTACTCCAGGGCTCTGTCGGGGGACCTCTTCACTTCTACATCTATACTCCCTTGGCGCTCTGATCTCTTCTCATAGTTTTCAATATCACCTCTATGCTGATGACTCCCAGGTCTACCTCTCTACAGGTATCCAGGCCCGTGTCTCAGCCTGCCTGTCCGACATCGCTTCCTGGATGTCTCACTGCCACCTAAAGCTGAATATGACCAAGACTGAGCTACTTATCTTTCCGCCTAAACCCACCTCTTCTCTCTCCCCACTCTCTGTTCCAGTGAACGGTGCTCTCATCCTCCCTGTCTCGTCAGCTCGCAACTTTGGGGGTCATCTTTGACTGCTCTCTCTCCTTCTCTGCACAAATCCAGCAGATTGCCAAAACCTGTGGCTTCTTTCTCTATATCACCAAGATCCGACCCTTCCTCTCAAAGCACACCACCAACACCTTTATCCACACCCTTATCACCTCTCACCTCACCTACTGCAACTTGCTTCTCACTGGTTTTTCTCGTAACCACCTCTCTCCCCTCCAATTCATCCAAAATTCTGCTGAATGACTTGTATTCTGCCAGAGTCACTATACCAATATCACTCCCCTCCTCAAATCACTCCATTGACTCCCTATCCATTGCCACACACAAATCAAATTCCTCTTACTGGCTTACAAATTAATGGTGTCAGGTCAAAAGCGCGCCGGGACAAAGGCGCGCCCAGACAATTGAGCGCAGCGCGGAGGCGCGCGCCGCTCTAAATTACTGATTTTAGGGCTCTGACAGGGGTGTGTGGGGGGGAACCCCCCCACTTTACTTAATAGACATCGCGCCGCATTGTGGGGGCGTTGTGGGGGGTTGTAACCCACCACATTTTAATGAAAACTTCACTTTTTCCCTGTTTTTAGGGAAAAAGTTAAGTTTACAGTAAAATGTGGAGGGTTACAACCCCCCAAACCCCCCATAACGCCGGCGCGATGTCTATTAAGTAAAGTGGGGGGGGTTCCCCAACAAAACCCCCCGTTGGAGTCCCTAAAAACTGTAATTTTCTTCGGCGCGCACCTTCGTCTTGCGCTCAGTTGTCGGCGCGCGCCTTTGTCTTTCGCGCTGTTGTCTATGAACCAAATTAATTTACTCTGCAGCTCCTCAATATCTCTCCTCTATCATCTCTCTCTATACTCCTCCCCGGGAACTCCGTTCATCAGGTAAGTCTCCCTTCTCCACTAATGCCAACTCCAGAGTCCGTTCCTTCTGTCCTGCTGCACCTTAAACCTGGAACAGATTCCCCGAATCACTACATCAAGCTCAGTTCCTGGCTGTATTCAAATCCAGACTCGAGGCCTGCTTCTTCAAAGTTGCTGTAAACTCTTAACCCCCTCTCGCTGTAAGGCATTCACGCATGACGTGCTCTCAAACCCCCTACTTATCATATTTGTCCGTTGATTAGATTGCAAGCTCTTTTGAGCAGAGACCATGTCTTGAATGTTCTAATGTACTCGTACAGTACTGCATACGTCTAGAAGCACTATAGGAATTATAAGTAGTAGTGGCTGGGAGTGGAAGAGAGCAGAATACATATTTGGATGAGACAGGAGATGCTGCAATGTCATTAATTTTCTTAACCACAATTAATTTTTTTAATCACGATTAATGCATTAATTGCAGAGTTAACTGCGATTAACTTGCAGCCCTAGTTTACAAGTATGTTGTTGGGATCTGTGCGAGAGGATGGGGGTGGGGGGTGTTAGACGATCCAAGTGTGTGACTGCAAGGGTGGTGAGTTACTGTGCATTGGTAAAGAATCTACAAGTATATAGTTGGGGTTTCTTTATAGATATATGCGCATTCATAAATGGGAGTGGGTGTGTTGCTAAGTGAGTGGATTTGAGTGGGTGGGAGGATAGTGGGTAATATGTGTCTGCATGGGTAGTGGGTTCACTCCCTCAGGCTCAGCCCCTCTTCTCAAGCTTTACCTGTTCAATCTGTCTTTCTCCTCTCTACCCCACCCCCTCCCCCGAACCTTGGCTCACTTCTCCACTCTCTGTCAACAACATCAAAATATCCACTCTCAACCCCCAGATTATATCCCCAGGTTCACCCACTCTTAAAACCATCCCTTCCCCATCTCATCCTTGATGTGGGAAAGAGTTTGCAACACCTGGGGCAAGGGCATTACCTAAGAACATAAGAATAGCCTTACTGGGTCAGACCAATGGTCCATCAAGTCCAGCAGCCCATTCTCACGGTGGCCAATCCAGGTCCCTAATACCTGGCCAAAACCCAAAAAGTAGCAACATTCCATGCTACCGATCTAGGGCAAGCAGTGGTTTCCCCCATGTCTTCCTCAATAACAGACTATGGACTTTTCCTCTAGGAACTTGTCCAAACCTTTCTTAAAACCAGCAACACTATCCACTCTTACCACAACCTCTGGCAATGCGTTCCAGAGCTTAACTATTCTCTGAGTGGAAAAAAAAAAATTCCTCCTATAGATTTTAAAAGTATTTCCTTGCCATTTCAAGTGTCCCCCTAGTCTCTGTAATTTTTGATGGAGTGAAAAATCGATCCACTTGTACCCGTTCTACTCCACTCAGGGTTTTGTAGACTTCAATCATATCTCTCCTCAGCTGACTCTTTTCCAAGCTGAAGAGCCCTAACCGTTTTAGTCTTTCCTCATACGAGAGGAGTTCTATCCCCTTTATCATCTTGGCCTTATAAACAAATATCGCACAAAAGAGCAGGCTCAAATTTGTCTGGATGCTTTTCCTTAGGCAACCATCAAAACTAATTTCCCGTATAATTTTGCTTTGATTATAGAAACAAATCCCATGAGTAAAAGCTCCACATTGGCTTCAAATGGACCAAAAATCATTTTATCTACTCCAAAAGGCGCAAGTAAAAAAGCTGATCGCTGTCGCTCGATTCAAATGACCGTTTTCTTAAGGAAGCCCTGGGAAACATAAAACTAGACTTTAAGAAGAAAATTCAGAACAGGGCTTTGAACAGCCCTGGGGGTCATTAGTTCAATTACACATTTCAAAGGAAGGAATCCAAATTTACATCAGATGAATACAATACCTTCCTGTGTCCTCTCCCCCATAAAACAATCTCCCAGGAGTTTACACCTCAATGCATGGAGGAGCAACAACAAAGCGGAGGCGTACACAATGAACCACCGAGTTGGTTAGCACCGAACACAAGTCATTAGTAACAGGTAACTAGTTGACAGAGCTCCTTTTCAGCAAAACAAGACAATTAATCTTGTTCTTAACTGGACAATTTTGTTATTGTGTACAGTTAAGACTTTGGCTTCAGTTCACAGTTGCTCCAAGGGGAATTGCTCTCTCTGAGCAACACACAGGAGCAGGGTATAAAAACCACCCTGCGGATGTGAGATTTCACTGGCAGCTAGGCCAGGCACAGCCCAAGAGTAGATCAGAGGTACAGAATGCCATTTTAGAAGATTCGCTTGTCCTCTGTAATGACATATTCCCTTGATCTTTATAGTAAAGATGCCTGATGTGTACAAATTATTTATTTCATTTGTTTTAAATCCTGTTCTCCCCAGCGAGCTCCACATGGGTTACAGATTAACAGACATAATATATAGTTAAAACAGGTTATAATTTGCCATGCTTATAAAACAATACAGTGTGTTCATCCTAACTTGACTTACAGAGGATCTAGTTCAACATACATTTAGTATACATAACCTGACCATACATCTCGTTTTGAACGGAACCATCCCATTTTTAGGTACCCTGTCCCGTTGTCTCCAAGCACAGCTTCGGGATGCTGAAATGTCCCGTTTTCAGAAACAGAGCAACTAGAGTCTAGTTGCCCTCTTTCTGAAAACAGGATATTTCGTCATCCCGAAGCTGTGTTTGGGGACAATGTGCCAGGGGTGCTCAAAAGGAGCCCGAGATTTCTTCCTGCTGGCACGAGCGGCTGGCTGTGAGGGCCGAGAGAGAATGCGCGGGGAACACCCCGGGGACCTCGGCTCACGTGCTCTCCTGACAGGACAGCCCGCTCCCTCTCTCCCTATGGCTCTGGCCTAGTGTTTGTCCCAGGGGCTTAGGCCACAGTGTGAGGAGAGCCCTTCCCATCTGCGCATTGGATGTGAGCGGCCCGGGCTTCGGCGGCGGCCCTCATCCCCCTCTGGCGCTGCAACCGGCATGTGGAGTCAGTGGACAAACGGCACCGCTCCCTGCAGGCTGTGCTCGACGAGATCTACAGCTACAGCCGCAACCTGGAGGAGCTGATGTTCGATGCCAACCATCTGCGGGAGGTGCCCAAGCCCGCTGCAAATAGGAAAGATTGCCCTGAATGCCAGTGGCAGCCCTGCTCTGGGCAAAGATGCAACAGGGGAGAGATTTGTGGTTTGAAAGAAAGTGGGGGCAGGGAGAGAGAAAGAAAGAGAGGGGACAGGGAGAGGGAGAGAGAGAGAGAGAAAGAAAGAAAGGGAGGCAGGGAGAGAGAAAAAAATACAGAAAGAAATAAAGGGGGCATGGAGACAGAAAGAAAGAAAGGAGGGCAGGAAGAGAGAAAGAAAGACAGAAAGAAAGAAGGGGTTCATGGAGAGAGAAAGAAAGAAAGACAGAAAGAAAGAAAGAAAGAATAGATGCACAGTTAGAAGAAGTGCAACCAGAGACTCACCAGACAACAAAAAGGTAGGAAAAATTATTTTATTTTCAATTTAGTGATCAAAATGTGTCAGTTTTGAGAATTTCTATCTGCGGTCTATATTTTGTACTATATTTGTCTATTTTTGTACAGTTGTTTCTGACATTGCATATTTTAAAGTCATCTGTCTTGCCCTCTTTGAAAAAACCCCAAATTTAAATTATAATTAGCATTTTCTCTGCATAGTGTGTTTTGTGAGAAAAAAATTTGCACGTACCTGGCCAATCCTTAGAGGGAGCACTGCCTGGGAGTTCTCTGGAAGTCTTTTGCTGCGAGTGGTGTTCCCAGATCACATCGGCAGCGGTATTCCTCACTGCAGATTCTTCGCTTTGCAGCAGCACAAACACACAATTCCAAAGAATCAATGTATCTGACAGACCTGAAAATATACAGGGAAGAATGACTATAATTGTATTATTATTTTAAAAAATGACGCTACATGCAAATCCCACAAATTATATTGTATATATTTTCTGCTGCATATCTCAGAGCAGTGTGTGGGGGGAGTGTGTGGCGCAGTGGTTAGAGCTACAGACTCAGCACCCTGAGGTTGTGGGTTTAATTCCCATGCTGCTCCTTGTGACCCTGAGCAAGTCACTTAATTCCCGCAATGCCCCAGGTACATTAGATACAGTGTGAGCCTGCCAGGATACAGGGAAAAATACTTGAGTACTTGAATGTACACCACTTAGGTTATAAGTAGTACAGTGTTCCCCTGGTCGTTTAAAGTCGGCGGTTCGCGGTCCCAGTCATTCATGGTATTTTCCGACAAGGAGAGGGCAGCGGGAGAGACAGGAGAGAGCAGCCGGAGCACCGGCGAGTGCAGGAAATCACTCGCTGTATGCTCCGACCACCTCTTCCTGCACTAAGTCAGGCCTTATCCAATCAGGAGCTGTTTTGACATGCAGCTCCTGATTGGTGAGGCCCGACTTAGTGCAGGAAGAGGCGGTTGGAGCATATAGCGAGTGATTTCCTGAACTCGCTGGTGCTCCGGCTACTCTCTCCTGCCTCTCCCGTCTCCCCCATTGAAAAACCGTATTCGCGGTGTTTTACAATTTGCGGGGGTTCCTAGAACGGAACCCCCACGAATATCAGGGGAGTGCTGTATATAAATGCTAAAAATAAATAAAAGAGCTAGAACTTTAATAACTGGGCATAGCAGATGGAGTTCTCTTGCTAGGCACCATCTTGAGTGAATTCCTTCACAAAGGCGGTAAATAAATTCTAATAAATATGTATTTAGGTGCATTTCACCTAAGCAATAGCGCCCACTGCGGCATTTACTTTCTTAAGTGGACTTGGTGACATCTGGGATATCCAAATTTTCTGACTGCCAAACAATATACGAGCATTTTTTTTAAAACATAGCCTTAACTCTATATTTAAGTCCTGCTCAAAAAATATAAGGCTACTAACAGTGTGGCTCTTTCAAGTGTATCAGATATCAATTGCTCCAAAATAGCAGATATATTAACATCAATCTGTATCTTAGAAACATAGAAATATGATGGCAGATAAAGGCCAAAAGGCCCATCCACAGCATCCACTATCTCTTCCTCTCCCTATTGGCTAAGGCTCTTAACATTTGCATCTTCTCTTCCTATAGGCTAAGGCTCTTTACACCTGCATTGTGAGGTCATAGAGCTCTATGGTTATAGAAACATGATGGCAGATAAAGGCCAAATGGCCCATCCACAGCATACACTATCTCCTCCTCTCCCTATTGGCTAAGGCTCTTAACATTTGCATCTCCTCTCCCTATTGGCTGAGGCTCTTTACACCTGCATTGTGAGGTCAAAGAGCTTTATGGTTATACAATCATAGAAACATGAAGGCATATAAAGGCCAAATGGCCCATCCACAGCATCCACTATCTCCTCCTCGCCTTACAAGATCCCATATGCCTGTCCCATGCTTTCTTGAATTCAGATACAGTCTTTGTCTCCACCACCTCTACCGGGAGCTTATTCCATGCATCTATCACCCTTTCTGTAAAAAAGTATTTTCTTAGATTACTCCTGAGCCTAACACTTTTTAGCATCATCCTATGCCCTTTCGTTCTGGAGCTTCCTTTCAAATGACAAAGATTTGCCTCATGTAGGTATTTAAATGTTTATAACATATCTCCCCTCTCCCGCCTTTCCTCCAAAGTATACATATTGAGATCTTTAAGTCTGTCTGCATACGCCTTATGACGAAGACAACTGACCATTTTAGCAGCCTTCCTCTGGACCAACTCCATCCTGTTTATATCTTTTTGAAGGTGTGGAGGGGCATAATCGAAAGGGACGTCTAAGTCCATTTACGTCCAACTCGCAAGTCGTCCAAACTAAAAAACAGCCTAAGACACATTTTCAAAAAATACATCCAAAATTTTTTTTGTTTCGAAAATCGTCTAATTATATGTCCTGGCAATCTGATCGTCCAAGTCGCTAAATCGTCCATCTTTATACCACATTATTGTCCAACTTTTCGTCCAAGCCCAAAATGCCTAAAACAAGCCCTGTTGGACGTGGGAGGGGTCTGCAAAGTGAAGGACTGCACACCCAGACATGCCACCTAAATAGTGGGGTACCTTACAGGGCACCTGAAAACCTGGCTCTTTTCAAAAATCTAACACCTCCCGCTCTCTGGTACCCTTGTCCCTCTCTATCTTCTTAGCTCATTTCCTTTAACCCTTCATTGGAGTTCCTTTCTATCCTAACTCTGTAAACCGTGCCGAGCTCTTCGCTTGTGGAGATGGCGCAGTATACAAACCTAAGGTTTAGTTTAGTTTAGGCACTGCTGTGAACTTCACAAAAAGGGTGCCATGTCTTCTCCTCCCTACAGCTCCCTTATAGGTTACGGTGAGCCCCTCAAACCACCTCCAGAATCCCCTAGACCCACTTATCTACCACCCCAATAGCCCTTATGGCTGCAGGAGCCACTTAAATGCCAGTAAAAAAAGGGTTTTAGGGGTGCATAGGGGAGTGCACATGTTTATGTATCAATGCAGTGATTACAGGGGCTTATGGGCATGGGTCCTCCTCTCTATGGGTTCCTAACCCACCCCCAAGACGACTTAAGCTGCCTCTGTGCTGGACGACTAGGCTTTCCTATGCAAGGCGGCCAGGTGATGATGGTCTGGAGGCTGAATTTTAAAGGTGTGATTAATATTTTTATGGGGGTGGGGGGTTGGGGATCCCCGGGGTAGTGTGTGGGGGGGTCTGTTTTATGTGTTTGCAGTTCTTATCTGGTGACTTTAGGTGGGTTTTTGTGACTTAGACCATGTTTTACATGATCTAAGTCACAACGTCCAAATTCCGTCGATCGTGGGCTGTATAACTTCTGGTTATACATGCTGTACGACTAAGTCTAAGCCGGCCCACGTCCCGCCCAACTCCTGCCCTCGACACTCCTCCCGAAACGCCCCGTTTAGCTTTGGTCGTTCAGCGGCACTATGAAGGCCTAGGCCAGGGGTAGGGAACTCCGGTCCTCGAGAGCCATATACCAGTCGGGTTTTCAGGATTTCCGCAATTAATATGCAATGCATGCAAATAGATCTTATGCATATTCAATGGGGAAATCCTGAAAACCCGACTGGAATACAGCTCTCGAGGACCGGAGTTCCCTACCCCTGGCCTAGGTTGTTTAGAAATATGTCCAAAACACGTTTTTGGTATCAGCACTTGGACGTTTTGAGAAATGTTAGTCCAAGTGACGACTTAGGCCGGTTTTTGGAAGTATTTCTCTTTCGATTATGAGCCCCATTATGAGCCCCATAGTCTCCAGAATTGTACACAATATTCTAAACAAGGTCACACCAGGGTCTTATATAGGGACATCAATACCTCCTTTTTCCTATTGGCCATACCTCTCCCTATGCACCCTAACATCTTTCTAGCTTTTACTGTTGCCTTTTCAACTTGTTTGGCCACCTTAAGGCCATCACATACTATCACACCCAAGTCCGGCTCATCTTTCATGCACAAAAGTTTTTCACTCCCCTAAACTGTACTGTTCCCTCGGATTTTTGCAGCCCAATTGCATGACCTTTAGTATAATCCGCAAAGAGGCAAATCTTATCTGACAGCCCTTCAGCAAAATCAATTACAAAATTGTTAAAAAGAACAGGCCCACGAACCAAACCTTGAGGTACACCACTGGTAACATTCCTTTCCTCAGAGCGATCTCCATTGATCACTACCCTCTGACGCCTTCCTCTCAACTAGTTTTTGATGCAGCCCGTCACTTTGGGACCCATCCAGAGCGCTCTCAGTTTATTTATTAGACGTCTGTGTGGAACAATGTCAAAGGCTTTGCTAAAATCTAAATACACCACACCTAGCACACATCCTCTATCCAATTCTCTGGTCACCCAGTCAAATAAATTGATCAGATTTGTCTGACAAGACCTACCTCTAGTGAATCCATGTTGCCTCCAGTCCTGTAATCCACTGGATTCCAGAAACTTCACTATTCTCTGTTTTAAAAGCGCTTCCATTAATTTGATTACCACAGAAGTCAGACTTACCGACCTGTAATTCCCTACTTCTTCCTTACTTCCACTTTTGTGGAGAGGGACCACATCCGCCCTTCTCCTGTCCTCCGGTACCACTCATTGAAAAGGTCAGTCAGCAGAGCTACCAGAACTTCCCTAAGTTCCTTCAACACCCGTCGGATGTACATCATCCAGCCCCACTGCTATGTCTACCTTCAATTTAGCTAGCTCCTCACAGACACAATCCTTTGAAAATCGATCAGGGTCTACCACACCTCTACATTATTTGCATTTGTTTTCTGCGGTCCTGTTCCCAGCACTTCAGCTGTGAACACAAAACAGAAATATTTGTAAGCAATTCAGCCTTATCTTTATCAGTTTCTATATATTTCTCCCCTCCATCTTCCTCCTGCTACCTTCTTCCTCCTTTCACTGAGGATTTTTCTTAGTTGGCAAATAGTATATTTTATTAAGTGGGGGAATAGCTTCAGTGGTCAATTTCAAATTTTCAATCAAATACCTCTTTAAAAAGATCTAAAGGCATCACCCCAGGAGTTCCAGAGAAATATAGCAGGTGTACATTCAAATGTCTATTCTAATTTTCCATCTGTTCAGTTTTTATATGCAAAACAGCACTATCTTTTATTGATGTAGTCTTAAATTGTTGTAATTTTTTTTAACTTACTCCTGAATCTGTCCAATCTGACCAGAGAGGTCCATTTTAACTGACTCCATAGTTCTAACTAAGTCCTCAAATATGGCTACTGTGGAGTAAAACTTCTGAAGCATGGCTCAAATTGAAGCAAACGTAATCTTTGCGGGTGCTGAAAATCTTGCTGCTCCTATGGTCTGTTCCTCTGCGTGCCTTCACGGGAGACCCCATTCTCAGTTGATCGTGTTCCTCCACTAACCACCGCCAACATCACCGGACATGGAGGAATGTTGGCACACAGAATACAGTCAGTAGATTAATCTTCACATTGAAGAAAAGTGATAAGATTACACCTTACCTACGTGAACTGCACTGGCTACCTACAGGAGGGTAAATATTTTATAAATTCTATTATATACTATTTAAGAACATAAGCAATGCCTCTGCTGGGTCAGACCAGAGGTCCATCATGCCCAGCAGTCCGCTCACGCGGCGGTCCATCAGGTCCAGGAGCTGTATGGTAATTCTCTATCTATATACCCTTCTATCCCCTTTTCCTTCAGGAAATCATCCAATCCCTTCTTGAATCCCAAAACTGTACTCTGTCCTATCACACCCTCTGGAAGCACATTCAAGATGTCCACCATCCTTTGGGTGAAGAAGAACTTCCTAGCATTGGTTCTGAATCTCTCCCATCTCGTTCTTGTAGTTTTTGAAAGTTTGAAGAATCTGTCCCTCTCCACTTTCTCTATACCCTTCATGATCTTGTAAGTCTGTATCATATCCCCTCTAAGTCTCCGCTTTTCCAGGGAAAAGAGCCCCAGTTTCTCTAATCTTTCAGCATATGGAAGGTTTTCCAAACCTTTTATCAATCGCGTCGCTCTTTTCTGAACCCTCTCGAGTAACGGCATATCCTTTTTAAGGTACGGCGACCAATATTGGACGCAGTACTTCAGATGCGGGCGCTCCACATTATGGGGTCCTTTTACTAAGGCGCGTTAGCCGTTTTAGCACGCACTAAAATTTAGCGTGCGCTAAAACGGCTAGCGCGCCTTAGTAAAAGGACCCCTATATGCCTCAACCCTTTAATTTTTCCAATAATCCATCTTTGAATCTGAAAAATGACACTTTTCAGTATCCAGTCATTAAAAATATAAGATACAATAGTTCTTTTAACTCCACA
The DNA here is from genome assembly GCF_902459505.1 of Geotrypetes seraphini. NCBI lineage: Eukaryota > Metazoa > Chordata > Amphibia > Gymnophiona > Dermophiidae > Geotrypetes > Geotrypetes seraphini. The sequence goes on along the minus strand of NC_047086.1, from coordinate 387,993,017 downwards.
TGGGCTTATCAAGCGGCAACACTTTAGAAAACTTGGCTAATATTAACTAGCAATCTAATTTTAAGATTTTGAGAAAAGACCTAAATACCTATCTATTTCAAGAATTTGTTATTAATAATTCCTAAATATTGTAATACTGTACTATTTAATAATTTGTATCTTCATAATTATTTATGTAAACCGCTGTGAACTTCAGGGAGGTATTGGCGGTATATACAGTCGACTCCACCTAAGTGCATATCGGTTAAGCGCATGCTTCGGTTATCCACAGCCTACCACCATGGTCCCGTTTTTTTTTTTTTTTCCATTAAAGTCAATGGACGTAAACTCTGGATAACTGCAATTCTAATAAGCACACAATCCGCTTATGCACACTGATGTTTTAGGTCCCACCTCTATTTGTTCATGTTACGTTCATTCTGGTTAAAAACAATCATGTTCTCACATGGATGAGCCACGTGTTTCAGATCAGCAGTCTAGGCCTGGCCAGGTATTCGAACTTTTGGAACTGCACCATGGCATCGCGTGGAGAAAAATCTTTGTGTTTGGCTGAATGTGTCCAACATGCTGGTCAAAAGTCATTGTCTTTGGCTGAATGTGTCGATGTCTTAAAGAGACTTGACCAACGGGAGAGTCAGGTATCTACTGCAAAACATTACAGCGTTCATCCTAACCAGATTTCTCGGATTCACAAAAAAAAGCAACCCTACCAGGAAACGGAAAAGAGTTTGGAAGGCTGGAGACGTTGAACAGACATTGCTGCGATGGTTTGCTGAAGCTAGAAGTCGTCAACTGTCAATCAGTGGGCCTCTGCTGATGGAGAAAGCAGCACAGCTATCCAAAGAACTGGGCATAGAAGACTTCAAAGCAACAAATAGGTGGCTAGAGAAGTGGAAAGTTTGTAACGGCATAAAATTTAAGAAGCAGCATGGCGAAAAACAAGACGCGGATGAGTTTGGTGCAGAAAGATGGGTCATGGAAGTGTTGACATCAGTCATTGATGGATATTAACTATGTGACGTTTTCAACATCGATGAGATGGGCCTGTACTGGTGTGCCATCCCTGTTGGAACATTGGCTTTCAAATGTAGCGAAACTGTTGGAGGTAAATGGATGTCATGACTATGGCCAGTTTTACAGCATCAGTAGTCAGATACACAACCTGAATCATGCAATCTGTGTGCAGAAAACAATGACTGATTATTTCAGTAGAATGTTGGTTTAAAAAAAATGTGTTTTGCATTAGGCTGAACAGTGCTGATTCTAAAACTGAGCCATGTAGAATTGTTTTATGTGTGTTTTTTTGCTGTACTGTGATTTTTCATGACTAAAAAGTGGAACACCGGAAGTGCATGTCATGGTCTGGTCCGGAGGGCTTGCACTTAAGTGAAGTCGACTGTAAATAAAAATTGTATTGTATTGTATATTTCATGGCCCAGGGAGGATGACGCGGTGTCAGGTCAAAAGCGCGCCGCGACAAAGGCGCGCCCAGACAATTGAGCGCAGCGCGGAGGCGTGCGCCGCTCTAAATTACTGTTTTTAGGGCTCCGATGGGGGGGCGTGGGGGGGACCCCCCCCCACTTTACTTAATAGACATCACGCCGCGTTGTGGGGGGTGTGGGGGGTTGTAACCCCCCACATTTTACTAAAAACTTAACTTTTTCCCTGATTTTAGGGAAAAAGTTCAGTTTACAGTAAAATGTGGAGGGTTACAACCCCCCAAACCCCTCATAACGCTGGCGCTATGTCTATTAAGTAAACTGGGGAGGTTCCCCAACAAAACCCCCCGTCGGAGCCCCTAAAAACTGTAATTTTGTGCGGTGCGCACCTCCACGCTGTGCTCAATTGTCGGCACGCGCTTTTGTCTTTCGCGCCGTTGTCTATGAACCGGACGACGCTCCTTTGTCTGCCCTCACAGCAGGGCTCTACTCCCTGACTTCAGTCAAATGGGTCTACGATAAGAAGCGTGCACCCATTTGACTGCTGCGCCAGGGTTGAAGCAGAGGCGGCCAAGGGCATCCACCTCACTATCTCCTTCTTTTTCAATGTGCATGTCCTTCAAGAGGTAAGATTAAAAGTAGCAACCGAACTCCACAATCGCAAACTCCTCAGAGCTCACGCCGCAGACAGCTTGGCCACTCCCTGTCCCCTTAAAGGTTTTAAATCAACACTAAAAAATATGACTTTTGTCAGCAGGCCTAAGGCACTTGACTAGTTGAACTCTGCTTGCCACGCCAAAGGGAAACAGTGAAATCCGTGAATCTGTTTTATTGTTTTTCTTGTAATTATTTACGATGCATCTTGGTGTTGTTTGGATGACTTTCCTATCAAAATATTGCAGTTCCTTTCTTTTGGTGAACTCATCTGTAAACCGCTTTGTTCTGACAGATAAAAGCAGTATATTAAGTTTTCCCTAAATAAATACATTGCACGGTGCTCTCCCAGAGCTCGGAACTAATGTAAAGTCCTGAGCATGTGGGGCCCTTCCTCCATGCAGCAATCCATTCAGTTCTTTCATTTTGTTCTTTCTGCTCTGCTGAACAAGAAATGAAGAAATAGCTCTCATTGTTTTCCCGATATTGTCTTTTGTCACATTTAATAGTAAAAGAAAAAATATTTTTTTAGTTTACCGGGATTTTTTTTTTTTTAAACTTCCACATCATGGCTCAAAAGAAGCTCCGCTTCAAACCATGCCTGAATTGCGGAAAAACATCAGAATTTCAACACCCATAATAGATTTCTCATATTTTTAGGTTCTGAGCACAAACAGGCTGAATGCAAACATTGCAGATGTCTCCATGTGTACCAGTAAATATCATCTGACATGGTCTACAAAACTCTACGCCAGTGTCTCGCAAATTTTGCCAAGCCGCCGCGCATTGTGTTGGCTTCGGCTCGAGGCATCTGGAAGTGAGCGGCCGTCGACGTCTGCACGAGCGTGAAGGCCCTCTAACAGGACCCTGAGCCGCCAGTAGGGGGTCCTGGAAGGGAATACGCACAGAGAGGAGGAGAGGCGCTGGCATCAGCTGACTGTTGCGAGAGGCACATCCTGTAGGCAGTCAGCCAGCGCCTCTCCTCCTCCTCGGCGTCTCGTGACACACCTGGAATCTTGGCGGCACACGTAACTTCAAAAGTCTTCACCAAATTGTAACTTCAAAAGTCTAATCACCAAATTGTGGCACTAGGGTTCTTCTGGCTGAGCATAGCTTTTAAAAAAGGAACGAGAAGCACAAGGATGTTTCTAGACTGGTGGGAGAATGTGGCGCAGTGGTTAAAGCTACAGCCTCAGCACCCTGAGGTTGTGGGTTCAAACCCATGCTGTTCCCTGTGACCCTGGGCAAGTCACTTAATCCCCTCCATTGCCCCAGGTACATTAGATAGATTGTGAGCCCGCTGGGACAGGCAGGGAAAAATGCTTGACTACCTGAATACATTCATGTAAACTATTCTGAGCTCCCTTGGATAACAGTATAGAAAACTGAATAAATAATAGTGTGAAAAGTTTCAGCCTCTGATATCCAGAGCTGGTATTGTGACATCATAATGCCTCATTCCACCAATGCCTAAGAGCCAACCTCATCAATGATGTCACAATGGCCTCCCTGTCCTTTACTTGGCTCACTTCTACTACATCTTGATTTCTAGAGTGGTGCAGTGGTTAAAGCGACAGCCTCAGCACCCTGGGGTTGTGGGTTCAAACTCACGCTGTTCCTTGTGACCCTGGGCATGTCACTTAATCCCCCCCCATTGCCCCAGGTACATTAGATAGACTGTGAGCCCACCGAGACAGACAGGGAAAGTGCTTGAGTACTTGAATAAATTGATGTAGGCGGTTCTGAGCTCTCTTGAGAGAACAGTATAGAAAATTACATAAATAAATAAATAAAAGGGGTGGAGCAGAGGTCTCATCCAAATGCAAGATTCAGCATATCACTGCAGCACAGTTTATGGTGAGTCTAAACACCCCTTCTGGAGGATCTGGTGTTCTTCAACCTCAAGGGCTTCTGCAGAAATTGAGGATCATACTCTGCTTATAAGCCTCAGTCTACATCCTATTCTTCACCAGTCAACAACAACCAAAAAGTAAGGCTCCAAATACATTAATTGCTATAGTGATGGAATCTTCCCTGACAGCTTCATTACCTGAACTTGATAGAGAGAGGGGAGACATGATATAAACGTTTAAATATGTTACTGGCCGTATGGAGATGGAAGAAGACATCTTTTTCCTTACAGGACCTACGGCGACAAGAGGGCATCCGCTAAAAAATCAGGGGTGGGAGATTTCATGGGGACATTAGGAAGTATTTCTTCACCGAAAGGGTGGTTGATCGTTGGAATAATCTTCCACTCCAGGTAGTAGAGGCCAGCAACGTGCTCGATTTTAAGAATAAATGGGATTAAACATGTGGGTTCACTTCGAGGAAGTGCTTAGAGGGGAGGGTTCTCCAAGTGGGCAGACTTGTTGGGCCGTCGGCCCTTTTCTGCCGTCATACTCTTCAGGTGATTGAGGCCAGCTGCGTGCCTGATTTTAAGGCCAAATGGGATCGACACGTGGGATCTATTCACAAGGTAATGGTAGGGGAGGGTCATTAGGGTGGGCAGACTGGATGGGCCGTGGCCCTTATCTGCCGTCAATTTCTATGTTTCTATGTTTCCTAAAAGTCAAATATCATGAGCTGGAAACATCACAGACCTCTCTGTCCGCAGGGTGCATCCTCCATAAGAATAGCCAGACTGACTCCGACCAATGATCCATCTAGCCCAGTTTCCTGTTTCAGGTCGTAAGTACCCAGCAAAATCCAAATAGTAGCAACATTCCATGCTACCTATCCCAGGGTAAGAACTGGCTTCCCCCATGTCTGTTTCAATAGCAGACTATGAATTTTTCCTCCAGGAACTTGTCTAAACCCAGCCATGTTAACCGCTTTTGCTACACGTCTATTGGTTTTAAAATTGGCCGGGAAACTCAGTCAATTCTTTCGCCTATAAACTGGTAGCAATGTGGAATGGGCTTCCTGACTCTGTCAGTTACAACAATTTTGTAAAGTTCTAAAAACTTTATTATTTACACAATACTTGAATAGTTTACCTAAAGATTCAACGAATTGATTGCTCTACAACACTTATTTTTCCTTATGCTCTTGTTTGCTTTTTTTGCTGGTCTTTAATTACTTGTAAACTGAGTCGAGCTCCGTTGGCAGATTACCTGGTATATAAATCGAAGATTAGATTAGATTTCCATGTAACTTCATCGAGTGTCCCTGTGTCTTTGTAATTTTTAATGGAGTAAAAAATCAACTCATTTGTTCCCGGTCTATATATTTATACACTACTTGTATTTATAGACTTCACTCATATCTCCCCTCAGCCATCTTTTTTTCAAACCTGAAGTGCCCTAACCTCTCTAGTCTCCATCCCCTTTATCATCTTGGTCGCTCTTCTTTGAACCTTTTCTAATTCTCTATTTAATTATTAGGATTTATTTACAACTGTAATGGCCAGGATAGCCATGCAAATGGTAACCCATAATTGGAAGAATTACGATCGCCTAAATTTTCCTTTCTGGTGGGCAAATCCGTGCTCCAGCTATACGTATGAAAGAATGAATGCCGAGAGTTTTGGGCACAGCAATTTATTTAAATTGGTTTGGGGCCCGTTGACATCTTATGTTACTTCATTATAGTAGGTCTTTGATTATGAGTCAATTTTTGTTTATTTTCATACACATCCAGGGAAGGGGGGATATTTCTGTCCTAATTTTGACCTTTGGGTATGGACACCTGGGGAGGATGGGAGGATACTATTAATCTGAATAGGGTAAGGTTATTGGGGAAATCTAAGTTTCTGTGTTTTATTGATTAAGAATTGGGTGAGGGGGGATAAAATGGTTGGTTATGTATATTTGTAAGTTAAATGTGTCTTGCACTATTGACGTTTGGAAAGTCAATAAAGAATTAAAAAAAAAGAATTTATTTACCACCTTTTTGAAGGAATTCACTCAAAGTGATTTACAGCAAAATAAGTGAAACAGACAATTACAGCAATGAAACTATTCAAATAACACATAGTCAACACAATTTACACAATAAAACAATTTATTAGACAGCAGTGTGTGTAAACAAAGATGGAACATATAGATAGATAAGATAGAGTAACAAGTGTTAGAAAATAAAGGACTAATTTAAAGTAAGTTGTATATGGAGTCAGAAAGAAAAAGGCCAAATGGCCCATCCAGTCTGTCCATCCACAGTAACCACTATCTCTTCCTCTCTCTAAGACAGGGGTGCCCAATATGTCGATCGCGATCGACTGGTAGATCGGGAAAGCAACGCGAGTCGATCACGGAGCCCATCCTGGGCTCCGTGATAGACTCGTGATGCCGGGCCGATCAGCCTTCTTCTCCCCAACGTCCCCCACCGCCGCCCCAAGCGTCGGACCGACCAGCATTCCTCTCCCCGACATAAATTCTGATGTTGGTGAGGAAGTTCTGGGCCAGCCAATTGCTGCCTGGCTGGCCCGGAACTTTCTCTCCAACGTCAGAATTGACATCGGGGAGTGGAATGGTGGTCAGCGCAATACTTCTGCAGGGAGAGCTTGGGGCGGCGGTGACTTAGAAGCCTGTTCCCCGATGGCGGCGGCAAACCTAGTGGCTTGGGGAGGGCAGGGAGAAAGAAAGAAAGGGGGCAGGCACGGAGACAGAAAGAAGGGGGGCAGGGAGACAAAGAAAGAAGAGAAACAGAAAGAAAGGGGGAACAGGGAGACAGAAAGAAAGGGGGCCTGTAGAGAGGGAGAGAGAAAGAAAGGGAGGCAGGGAGACAAAAAGAAAGGGGGAACAGGGAGACAGAAAGAAAGGGGGCATGGAGAGAGAAATAAAGGGAGGCAGGGAGACAGAAAGAAAGGGGGGCAGGGAAAGAAAGAAAAAGTTGGGGGAGAGAATGAGGTCTGGAGAAGAGGAAGCATACAGAAGGCTGAAAGAAGGAAAGAAATATTGGATGCACAGTCAGAAGAAGAAAGTGCAACCAGAGACTCATGAAATCACCAAACAAAGGTAGGAAAAATTATTTTATTTTCAATTTAGTGATCAAAATGTGTCCATTTTGAGAATTTATATCTGCTGTCTATATTTTGCACTATGGCTCCCTTTTACTAAACCGCAATACAGTGGTACCTTGGATTACGAGCATAATCCGTTCCAGGAGCATGCTCGTAATCCAAAATGCTCGTTTATCAAAGCAAAGTTCCCCATAGACAACAGTGGCAACAGCAACGATTGGTTCCAGAACCTGGGGTCTGTACCTGTCGGGGCCGGGTGCTGCAGCGCTGTCTCCTCCGTCTGCCTCCTCCGTCCGTCATCGGAAGAAGAACCCCACAGTGCCGCTTCGGTGGGGGATGTGTGTAATGTCCCCCAGCCGCCGGAGAACCCTGCAGTGCCTTCAGAGGGATGCCGCCTCCATCCGCCGGCCAGCCCTCCACTTCGAATGCCCCTCTCATGCTGGAGAGCCTCCACCCGAGCCCACGCAGCTGAGCGCCGCCCCACCCGCATAACACGCACAACGCCGATGATTGACGCTGTGCGCGTCACATGCAACGTGCAGGCGGGACGGCACCTGGCTGTGCAGGCCCAGACAGAGGTCCTCCAACCTGCGGAAGGCACCTGATGTGGAAGGCTGGCCGGAAGACGGAAGAAGAATCCCCCGAAGCGGCACTTCCTGGACTGTAAGTGCTCGTTTATCAGGGCAGTGCTCGGTTTGCGAGTCAAAAGTTTGCTGAGTGTTTTGCTCGTCTTGTAAAACACTCGCAAACCGAGGTTCCACTGTAGCAGTTTTTTAGTGCAGGGAGCTTATGAAAGTCAAGAGCAGCGCGGGGCATTCAGCACCGCTCCCTGTGCTAAAAATTGCTATCACGGTTTAGTAAAAAGGAAGGGGGTATATTTGTGTATTTTTGTATGGTTGTTACTGAGGTGACTTTGCATAGAGTCATCTGCCTTGACCTCTTTGAAAAAAACCCAGAATATGAATGATAATTAACATTTTTTCTGCCTTTCAGTGTGCTTTGCGTTTTTAAAAAAATTTTATTGTTGGTCATTTTAAAAGTAGCTCGCAAGCCCAAAAAGTTTGGGCACCCCTGCTCTAAGAGATCCCATGTGTTTATCCCATGCCTTCTTGAATTCAGACAGTCTCTGTCTCCACCACCTCTTCCTGGAGACTCTTCCATGCATCTCCCACCCTTTCTGTAAAAAAGTATTTTCTTAGATTACTCCTGAGCCTATCACCTCTTAACTTCATCCTATACACTCTCATTCCAGAGCTTCCTTTCAAATGAAAGAGACTCGACTCATGCGCATTTACATTACGTAGGTATTTAAACGTCTCTATCATATCTCCTCTCTCCTGCCTTTCCACCAAAGTATACAGATTGAGATCTTTAAGTCTGTCCCCATACGCCTTATGACGAAGACCATTTTAGGTGACTGAATATCATCTCAGCTAGGGTAGGCGTAGATATTAAACAAGTCCTGCTATACTATATGCAGTCAGTGTCACTACTTATGTGTGAGACTCCCAAGTTACGTAGTTCCTTCTTCCATTAAAGGCTAATCTTTCACCTGCTTCCTGAAGTAGAGATAGTTTTGTGAAGTGAAGCCTTTCAGGGGTGCAATTCAGAGTGTGGGGGTCTACTTTGGAGAAGGTGTAATTAAGGATATTTCTTAGAAGGACCTCAGTAACCCCAGAGATGAGGTTCAAGTCCTCTGGGACATTGTCTTTAAGGGCCAGATCAGACAGGATACTGTACTGGTAGCCAGTGAAGTTTCTGCAAAAATGGTGTGGTGTGGTCATGGGTTCATAGACAACCCCGCGAAAGACAAAGGCGCGCGCCGACAACTGAGCGCAAGACGGAGGCGCGCGTCGAAGAAAATTACAGTTTTTAAGGTATCCAACGGGGGGGGGGTTGTTGGGGAGCCCCCCCAGTTTACTTAATAGAGATCGCGCCGGCGTTATGGGGGGCTTGGGGGGTTGTAACCGTCCACATTTTACTGTAAACTTAACTTTTTCCCTAAAAACAGGGAAAAAGTGAAGTTTTCAATAAAATGTGGGGGGTTACAACCCTCAAACCCCCCACAACGCGGCGCGATCTCTATTAAGTAAAGTGGGGGGGTTCCCCCCCAAACCCCCCCCTGTCGGAGCCCTAAAAACAGTAATTTTCTGCGGCGCATGCCCCCGCGCTGCGCTCAATTGTCTGGGCGCGCCTTTGTCCCGGCGCGCTTTTGACCTGACACCGTGGTCATGTTGCTTACAACCTTCTATTAGTCTTGCTGTAGCCCTCTGAATCAACTGGAATTTATGCAAGCCCTCTGTAGCCAGACCAGCGTAGAGTGCATTATAGTAATCCAGTCAATGTTATCATGGCATTAAGATGATCATCAACTACTATGTGGTTAAGTGCAAGCACAGATCACCCCAGCACTAGCCAGATAGCGTTAGAGCAGAGCATGACCCTCCACCCAACTCTTCGGGTAAGTGGCGATACTCACTTGCCATCTGTATGGGATTTAATTTAGGACTGCAAAAAAGCTGTCAGGAAATGAAAGCAAAGCAACTGCTCAAATGTGGTCAACGATACGTTACTGGGGAATATCAGAGAGGGGGGAGAAGCTTACATTCATTATTTACGGCTGTATTCTAGGTTTCTAAGTGGTAGTCACAAGACAGGGGATGGCACTAAGTTACCCAAGCAGTAACAAAGCCCTTTTTTATTCTACTCCCATGCAGGGAATTATTCAGACATATTTGGCCTGAAGATAAGTTTTGGTTAACATGGGCTGCTGCTTTAAATTATTTTTGTACTTACTTTCCAGACGTATGATCAGTCTATCCCAGGGCCGTTAATAAACAATAGACACTTGTCTACATAAAGGACCTCATATGCCCATCCAGGTTGCCTGCAATATATGTATATGTGTGTGTGTGTGCATGTGTGTGTCTCTGTGTGCATGTGCGTGCGTGTATGTGCATGTGTGTGCATGTGCGTGTTTGCATGTGTGTGTGCTTCTATTTCTCTAAGAAACAGAAGCATATGCACAGAAACATACACAGAAGCTATCGTCATTGGAATCAGCTTGTATACATAAGTAAAATTCAGTTCCCTTAACCGCTGGCAAAAGTTGATGCCATTTTGTAATGACTCACTCAGTACGAGATTCTGGCTGATCAGGAACACAGAGGCGGTGCCAATCAGGACTTCTGCGGCTGCCAGTCTGAGCTCTGGCTGCTGCTCATCTGTACAGCAAGCAGCTATTAGTGAAATCCACTGTTTCAATTCAGAGTCCAGTGATTGCAAATCCTGAAAACACAAAAATATATGAGAGTTACCTACTATGTAGTTCAGGGCCAGTGTTCTACATAAGATTAAAAACAGATCAACCAAACTGATTGCTATTTTACTAGAAAAGAAAGAGTCTACTCATCCACCGAATGGTAATAAAGGATTTCACTAAAAATAGATGCTTTACATAATGGTGTGATATCACTGTTCCTCTGAATTAAATGCAGAACTTCCCTACAATTCAGTCCTAAATCCATCTTGATTAGCACAGATGATATGGAAATCACAGCTACATGGCCAGCCCCATATGTGGCAGTGATGAAATGCAACAGTATAAAACAATTACTTGGGCTGGTAGCGGGCCTGAGCTCGACTAGCTACAAGGCGGAAAAGAAAGAATGGCATTATTAATATAAATTGCATTACAATGCCTCTTGACTAGTCCATTGTGAGGCAGGGAGTTGCATCCAGCACATCTCATTTCAGAGAACGAACTTGTCTCCTTGCAGATGTACCATAACAAGAACATTCTACAGGCAAATCAGATGCTTGTGATTCAACACTGCAAAATCAGAGCACCACTTTTAGTCGATATATTCTCAAAAGCTTCTCAAAGAAACAGTAGAAGTTCTCACAGAAACATGATAGCATATAAAGCCCAAACGGCCTATCCAGTCTGCCCATCTGCAGTAACCATTATCTCCTCCTCTCCCTATTGGCTAATGTTCTTAACATTTGCATCTCCTCTTCCTATAGGCTAAGGCTCTGTGCACCTGCATTGTGAGGTCATAGAGCTGCCCATCCGCAGTAACCATTATCTCTTTCTCTCTCCGAGAGATCCCACGTGCCTATCCCAGGCCCTTTTGAATTCAGACACAGTCTCTGTTTCCACCACCTCTTCCACGCATCTACCAACCTTTCTGTAAAAAAGTATTTCCTTAGATTACTCCTAAAACTATCACCTCTTAACTTTATCCTATGCCCTCTCAATCAAGTGACTCGACTCACGTGCATTTACACCATATAGGTATTTAAACGTCTCTTATCATATCTCCTCTCTCCTGTAATTTTTCCAAAGTATACAGTACATATTGAGATCTTTAAGTCTGTCCCCATACGTCTCATGACGAAGACCACACACCATTTTAGTAGCCTTCCTCTGGACCGACTCCATCCTTTTTATATCTTTTTGAAGGTGCGGCCTCCAGAATTGTACACAATATTCTAAATGAGGTCTCACCAAAGTCTTATACAGGGGCATCAATACCTCCTTTTTCCTACTGGCCATACCTCTCCCTATGCAACCTAGCATCCTTCTAGCTTTCGCCGTCACCTTTTCAACCTGTTTGGCCCTTTTCGTATTTCTCTCCGTCAAGGGTAGTAAAAGTAAGAAACATCATGATTCATACTCTCTCATTTCAAGCAGCTTGTCTTCCGACACTTGTTATTTATATCTTATTCTTATGTACATTTCAGAAAACAAATAAAAGCTTAACTTTTTTCGAAAATTTTAGTTGATTAGATCCCCATGGTTCACTTCATTCATTTGTTATTATCTAACTTTTTGTAAACCACATTGAATTTCAAGGTTATGCGGACTAGAAATCCAATTTTATGTTATGTTATTATTGAAAACTTGGAGTATGAAAAACAATTCCTTATTCCTTCCCCTCACCACATACATATATTCTCCCTGTAATCCTCAATATCAGGTGGTGAAATAGCTCTGTTGGTGGTCTTGGGATATCTGCTGGACAATAAGAACATAAGAATAGCCTTAATGGGACAGACCGAAAGTCCATCAAGCCCAGTATCCTGTTTCCAACAGTGGACATCCCAGATCCCAAATACCTAGTTAGATCCCAAGTAGTAAAACAGATTTTATCCCTAAGAATAAGCAGTGGATTTCCCCAAGCCATCTCAATAATGGCCTATGGACTTTCCTTTTAGGAATTTATCCAAACCTTTTAAAAACCCTGCTAAGCTAACTGATCTCACCGGTGACGGGATAATCATGCGCCAGATGCCAGCACGCCGACAATCCAGCGCAGACAATTCGGCGGAAGACAGAAGTGCACGGGGGAAAAAATAATTTTTAAAGAGCTCTGACTGGGGGTTTGGGGTGGCAACCCCACCACTTTATTGGTTAGTGTTCGCGCTGCCATTGCGGGGGGGGGAGGTGTGGGGGGGTGAAACCCCCCACATTATAGAGGAAACGGAACTTTTCCTGAAAAAAATCAGAAAAAGTTCCATTTTCGCTATAATGGAGGTTTCCAACCCCCCGAACCCCCCTCCAACAGCAGCGCAAACACTAAACAATAAAGTGGAGGGGGGTTGCCACCCCAAACCCCCCATCGGAGCTCTTTAAAAATTACTTTTTCCCCCGCGCGCTTCTGTTTTGCGCCGAATTGTTGGCGCTGGATTGTCAGCGCGCTGACGTCTTGCGCTCCACTGTCTATGAACCGATCTCACCACATTCTCCGGCAATGAATCCCAGAGTTTAATTACCCATTATTGATTCATACTGTCTGTCTTTTTCAGCATTCATATGAACATATTTACCCTGAATTATCTTGAAAGAAACGCCGAAACATGCTCATATATTAACATAATAGATAATGGCAGATAAACACCTGTTCAGTCCATCCAGTCTGCCCAACAAGATAAACTTTTAGGGCCTGATTCTCTAACCATGCATCCAGATTTTAGGTGGCGGCAGGCATCCTACCACTGTCTGGCAGCCAATCAGGACGCACATTTTCTAAACAAACTCGGGCGAGGAAGTACACCTACATTGTAGACATCTGTTGCGGGTCTACAGACACACTTAAGCATGCCCAAGGTGAAGCGTGAGTGTGTTTTTGCCCAGAAGTGGCCTTGGGCATGTTTAAGCATCTCTACATGTCTCCATAGACCCACGACAGATGCATGAAATGTAGGTCTGCAAAATGCTGACTTATATTTCACAATCATAAAAGTAGACGCCGCAGCCGGCTAAGGGCAGCACGGGAATCCCCGATCAGCTGAGCCTGGCAGGAGTCCCTGAAACCACGGTTTCGGGGAGTCCTGTCGACTCATCTGATTGGGGGGGAATTCCCCTGCTGCAATTAGCTCAGCTGGCTGCGGCGGGCAGAGGACCTCCCGACACCCACCCCTGAGATCGGCAGGAGGGATGCCTACTCCCTCCTACCTAACACCCATTTTCACCCCCTCCCCGAGATTGGCAGGAGGGATGCCTACTCCCTCCTGCTGCCAGGTCCTTTTGAACCCCCAACACCCCACCCTGACACACCCTGAACCTCCAACACCACTCTGACACCCCTCCCCCCCAAATACATGAAGAGGAATTCCGGCAAGAGGGATGAGCAGCTCCTCCTGCCGGCAGACCTGTCTCTTTAAAAAGGCGGGCCTTCCCCTTCCCAGTGCATTCTGGGAAGCACCAGGGAGGGGCCTAAGGCCCTGATTAGCTGAAATATCTGGCAGGTGTGATTCTTTAACCTGCACTAGTTGACATGGGTAAGGCGTCTGTGCCTTAAGGTAGACACGATTCTCAGCCACTTCTTAGGCAACCACCGAGACCAGCATCCTATACAGAATAAGGCCCATAATATGCGATGTGATACTACACACAGTATGCACACTCAGTTTGTCCTTACCATGGCACAGACCACAGAAGTCTGCCTGTCTGCTCAGCCACGATCAGGGCACAAAACATAGAAGTCTGTCCAGCACCGGCTTTGTTTCTCAATTACTAGTGTTGCCATCTAATCCCCACTAAACTTGATTAGTTCCATGTCTTCCATACAGGATTCCTTTCTGTTTATCCCATGCATTTTTTAATTCCGTTACTGTTTTCGTCTCCATCACCTCCCAAGGGAGGGCATTCCATCGTCCACCACTCTCTCTGTGAAAAAGTACTTCTTGACGTTATTTCTGAATCGGTCTCCCTGTCTTCATGTAATCTAGTTCCCTCCTCTGGAAAAGGTTTGTTTGTATATTAATACCCTCTAAAAATATTTGAATGTCTATATCACCTTTCCCCCTCTTATACAAAGTCATGCTAGCGGCTGCCACGAAGCCCTTTAAATCTCTATGGGCTTCAGGGCCGTTACCGTGTGTCAGCCGCTAGCGTGGCTTTGTAGAAGAGGGAGTTTGTTTTTCCTTTCCTCCAGTGTGTAACATATAGTAGGTTCCAAGAACCCCCCCCTAAAATTTGCCAAATTAACTATAACAATCCAAACAAAAAATTGGCAATTAAATTTCAATCCTACTCAAGACAAACACCGGTGCCTATGATAACATAGTAACAAAGTAGATGACGGCGGATAAAGACCCGAATGGTCCATCTAGTCTGCCCAACCTGATTCAATCTAAAAATCTGTTGGTTTTTCTTCTTATCTATTTCTGGGCAAGAATCCAAAGCTCTGCCCGGTACTGTTCTTAGGTTCCAACTAGAGAATGACACGGTGACAAAATTCATCACCGTTCCCGTCCCCGCGGATAACTGTGGGAAACCATCCCCATGTCATTCTTTAAGGAGAGAGGGAAGAATCAGAGTATGAATGGCCACAGCCACTGACCCGCAAGCTTTGCTTTGAAGAATGCTGGTGTAGAAGGATTGAGGTTGAAATAGACACTAGAAAATGACATGGGATTATTTCTCGCGGTTATCCGCGGGGACGGGGACGGTGATGAATTTTGTCACCGTGTCATTCTCTAGTTCCAACTACTGAAGTCTCCGTCAAAGCTCACTCCAGTCCATCTACACCCTCCCAGCCATTGAAGCTCTCCCCAGCCCATCCTCCACCAAACGGCCATATACAGACACAGACCGTGCAAGTCTGCCCAGTACTGGCCTTAGTTCTTCAATATTTACTATTATTTTCTGATTCTAGATCCTCTGTGTTCATCCCATGATAAGCCACTATCAAAATTAAGACTTCAGTACTGGGTAAACTGAGACTGCACAGGTGATAGGCCTGATGGGCCGCCGTGGGAGCGGACCGCTGGGCGGGATGGACCTCTGGTCTGACCCAGCGGAGGCAACTTCTTATGTTACTCTGGGCAGAGAACTCATAGATGACAAGCACCAAGCAGTAATCCTAAATAAATGCTGCCCCGTACATCATCAAGTCTTATTTATTTGAAATTATTATAAATATGTGGGGAAAACTTTTTCTCAAAAGGCACACAGTGTTGCTTTTAGTAGGGAGGAAACAAAGTTATAAATCCCCAAATCATCCAAAAGAACTGACACCCCAAAAATGTTTTGTTTAACGTGAAAAAATCAATACATTGAATGCAATCTACTAAAAAGTTGAAGCCATGAAGCCAGCTTATCTGAGTCCAAAGGGAAACTATCGC
This sequence comes from Geotrypetes seraphini, assembly GCF_902459505.1. NCBI lineage: Eukaryota > Metazoa > Chordata > Amphibia > Gymnophiona > Dermophiidae > Geotrypetes > Geotrypetes seraphini. The sequence continues at coordinate 387,977,327 of NC_047086.1, read as the reverse complement.
CGCTCACAGAGCTCCGTTTCGAATCCTTCATCAGGAGCAGAGACAAATCAGTCCTTTTAATTGAACCATAAACAAAGATGATCCTCTTTATTCTTTTCGAACTTTGCAATGAATCGCAAAATATGTCCAGAACTTGGCTTAATCAACGCCAAACTGGGTGTGATTGAGACAAGTTCTGGACTTAATTTCGGGATTCATTGCTTGTCACCTATGAGTGGTCTGCCCAGGCTAAATAAACTGAAAATGAAGTCTCGGTTACCCAGTACTGAAGTCTTAATTTTGATAGTGGCTTATCATAGGCACCAGTGTTTGTCTCGAGTAGGATTGAAATTTAATTGCCAATTTTTTGTTTGGATTGTAACATATAAGTAATATAGTAAATGACGTCAGATAAAGACCCGAATGGTCCATCCAGTTTGCCCAACCACACATGCTCCATAAATTAATTCTTTAGTTTAAATGGTCCTTTTTCTTAGATATTTCTGAGCCAGAAACCCACAGCCGTGCCCGGTAGTGTGCTTAGGTTCCATCTACTGAAGTCTCCATCAAAGCTCACTCCAGCCCATCTTTAACCATCCCAGGTCATCAAGTCTCTTCACATACAGGTTGTTCACCCTCTCCAAGGAAGGGAGAATGAGAGGGCACTCTCTAAAGGTAAAAGGGGATCGATTCCGTACAAACGTAAGGAAGTTCTTTTTCACCCAGAGAGTGGTGGAAAACTGGAACGCTCTTCCGTAGGCTGTCGTAGGAGAAAACACCCTCCAGGGATTCAAGACAAAGTTAGACGAGTTCCTGTGGAACTGGAACATACGCAGGTAGGGCTGGTCTCGATTAGGGCACTGGACTTTGACTTAGGGGCCACCGCGGGAGCGGACTGCTGGGCACGATGGACCACTGGTCTGACCCAGCAGCAGCAATTCTTATTTTCTTGTGGTGCTTACCCCATACCATTTTTTGTCACTTTTCTCTGAAATTATTCAAGTCTTATGTCCTTAGCGAGGTATGGCCTCCAAAACTGAACACAATACTCCAAGTGGGGCCTTGCCAATGACTTGTACAGGGGCATCAACACTTCCCCTCTCTATGCAGCCCAGCATTCTTCTGGCTGTAGCCACAGCCTTGTCACTTTTTTTTTTGACACCTTGAGATCCTCATAAACCATCATCCCAAGGTCCTTCTCCTGAGCTGGGCTTATCAATCTCTTTCCTCCAACCTCATACACGTCAAGGCAGTAATAAAAGATATACATAAAATAAGAAAATTAAAAACATTTAACAAACACACTGCCCCATTCTTATCCCTAATCTCACCTCCTCCCCCCCCAGCACTGTTCACCATTGGCCATACAATCTACCTCCCCTCCTTTCTTTCAGTCTAACTCAGGGACAAGATAATGTGATAATCCATCTCTATCCTATTTCCCTTAGAGGCTCTTTCCATCAGTTAAGGCTATAAGAGAAAACATCCTCTGCCCGATATTTACAAGAGTTTAACCAGGCTGGAGAGGCTCCTGCCTGGTTAAACCCCACTAAGCAACCCAGCACCTGATATTCAGCTGAATATCGCCACCAACTGGCCATCTCCTAATCAGTTAGGTTAGGGACAGACTGGAGTGGAGCACTTATTTATGAATATAGTATGCAAACCACTTTGATTGTAACCACAGAAAGGCGGTTAATAAAGACACTGATAGTTAATGTCTTTTTCTGTTTGTCTTGTTGAAACATGTCTAGCATTTCTTAAATATGTATGCATGTAATTTTGTAAACCGCATAGTTTTTATGCGGTATACAGTGTTTCCCCGGTTGTTCGTGGCCGGCGGTTCACGGCCCCTTTCATTCACGGTATTTTCGGACCGTGAACCGCCGACAAGGAGAGGGCAGCAGGAGAGGCAGGAGAGAGCATCCAGAGCGCCGCGAGTGCAGGAAATCACTCGCGGTTCGCTCTGACCGCCTCTTCCTGCATGAAGTCGGGCCTTATCCGATCAGGAGCTGCTTTGACACGCAACTCCTGATTGGACAAGACCCGACTTTGTGCAGGAAGAGGCGGTCGGAGCGCACCGCGAGTGATTTCCTGCACTCGCGGCGCTCCAGTTGCTCTCCTGCTGTCTTCAGGCTCCCCCATGAAAAACCGTATTCGCGGTTTTTCGAGATTCGCGGGGGTTCCTGCAACGGAACCCCCGTGAATCTCGGGGGAGCATTGTTTACATTTTTAAATAAAATAAATAAACAGACTACTGCAATCTACTTCTAACAGGTTTCCTGCTGAACCACCTATTCCCCCCACCCCCCTCTTTCCCTTACTTAGTCGTAATTTTCAGCCTGGTAACCACATACGAGAAGTCAGGACAGCAAAAAAGCTGTCTTAGCTTTCCCCCTCTTTCATGAACACATAGCACATGTTTTTAGCGCCGGCAGCGCCGGTAACTGCTCCGACCCGTGCTATATGTTTGTGAAAGAGGGGGGTTTATGCGCTAAAGTTAATTAGGCACTGGTATGAATATTAGCCAATGCCCGGTTAACTTCCTGGTGATTGTCAATACCCACCCTATTCAACGCCAGGAGCAGTGCATGCCTCAGCATTGCACTTCCAGGATCAGCTCAGCACATGACTTTTGAGTGGCTCCGATGCCACTTACTGCGGGCTGAATATCGGGTCCTCTGTGCCTAAGCCTGGCATGATAGTACTTACAGCATGAAATCAGATGATGATCGCAAATTCCTGCCTTGATTATATCTTTGAAGACAAAGGAAGACACTGTAGACAGATGCACAAGATCAGCTGTTTTGCAGCATATCATTACTAAGTACTAAGCTCACACCGACTTGCTAGTCAGAAAAAGCTTCTCAACATTGTGGAAATTAAGAACTGTCAGAAAATACTTCGATGCTGTCTCATTCCGCTTACTGGTGTAATCCTCCATTCTAAGCTCACTCGACTACTGTAACATCATTTATCTGGGGTCTTTCAAAAAAATCACTCGAAAACTCCAAATCATCCAATCCGATTGATCTTTAGGTTAAAAAACTGGGAACACCTAACTCCCTACTACCAAAAACTCCACTGGCTGCCCCTCGAAGCGAGAGTGCTGTTCATATTTACCTGTCTCTGTTTCAAATCCATTCTAGGTTCGGCCCCCTTGTACTTGGTTCCCCACTTCAACCTAGAATGTCCATCCAGACCCACAAGCAGAGTCCATCTATTCAACCACCCAACACTAAAGGCCTGCCGTTACAAAAGATACCTGAACAGAACACTTGCCTTCCAAGCAGGTCAATGGAATGATTGGTTGGGTAGCATTATCACGCACTCCTCTTCCTACTTAAAGTTTCAGAAAACTTATAAAAACAAACTTGTTCAACCAATTTGTAACCAAGTCCTCTTAAGCCCTACTTCTCCATCTCCAACCGAATTATTCCCAAGTTCTCTCATGCCTCACCTCTATATCATGCTCTCCTGTATTTTGATGATCTTACATTGTACCTATATTCGCTGATTGTCCAGCTCTTCTTTGTTGTAAACCGCCTCGAACTACCACAGCTTTGGCGGTACATAAGAATAAAATTATTAAGTACACAACAGGCATTTGTTACGCGTCCTTTATTACCACCACTTTTTGGGACCCCTGAGGAAGACTGTTTGCTCGAAACACGAACCGTGTTGGGTCCCGTATTTTATATAAAGTGGTTCATTTACGCGCAACAAACTGTTTGTCTAAAATAAACTTTGCCTATATCTTGTGCATCTGTCTGCAGTACCGTCCTTTGTCTTCAGTTCACCGTATTTTTACTACAGATTTGTTGGATTTTCCTCGATTATATCTTTCCAGCTTCAGCAACAAATCCTTTGGTTTCCCATCGTAAACAAATATGATCTCCTTAAATACAGTGATCTTAAGCGGAAATATATGCAGTTAAGATTTTCAAGAATTATCAGCATCAATTGTTACCCAGCTATTTACTTAAAAAATACACAACCTCAATTAGTCTTACCTCTTGGCAACTTTGAACAAGATAGACAACCAACTTGGAAGACAACTTAACAGCTATACTTTGAATTTCCACGCTGGAAAAAAAAAATAACATAAGAAAGAGAACAAGTTTCGATGCTGTTCTGAATATTGTACTTATTAATCATTACTGATAGTAAATATGAACTTTTCTTCTTGTTCTCTGAACGTACTGTACACCAGGGGTCTCAAAGTCCCTCCTTGAGGGCCGCAATCCAGTCGGGTTTTCAGGATTTCCCCAATGAATAGGCACTGAAAGCGTCGCATGCACATAGATGTCATGCATATTCATTGGGGAAATCCTGAAAACCCGTCTGGATTGCGGCCCTCGAGGAGGGACTTTGAGACCCCTGGCTGTACACCATTACCTGCTGCAAATCTGTTACGCAATCCAAACAGCACTTGACTATCCCCTCTTTTACTAAGGCGTGCTAATCGATTTAGCACACGCTAAATGCTAACGCGCCCATTATATTCTATGGATGCGTTAGCATTTAGCACATGCTAATCATTAGCGCACGCTAAATCGATTAGCGTGCGTTAAATCGGTTAGGGCGCCTTAGTAAAAGGACCCCTATGCCTTCAGAGGAGAGAAAACACACTTATTTTTGGTGATTCAGTCTTCTGAATTTCATGTTTTTTGAAGGTAAGCTTTGAGAGTACTTGGAAGTTTTATTAAACCCTTTACTCTCCATAAAACATCAGGTCAATACTTTAATCAAAAAAGTCTTCCAGAAGTTAAGACAGTGTCACAGGATTAGATGCCATTTTCAGCAGGATTGGTTTAGAATTTTAGTTCCCTGTTTTCAAGCTTTTGCAGTTTTTCTCACGAGTCCTGCATATGTTATAAGTCATTATTTTTAAAGTTTGTATTCCCAGCACCAGAGTGACACCTAGTGGGCAGGTCCAATAATATCCGTTACCGACAACCACACCCCTGAGGCAGGCCTCCTTCTGGAGGCCGAAACACGGACCGTGTTGGGTCATCAACTGGATCATTCCATAATAAGGACATTATGTTTATATATTTGCATAATAGGATTTTTAAAATTTGAGTTCATAGAAATAAATATTGTTTGTTTCAAGGTTGAATAAATAGTGTTTATTTCAAGGTTGTTTCAAGGGTGTTCTATCTCACTCTCCACTTGCTTTCCTTTCTGTCGGATTTTACGTGGGGTTTCCATTCCCTTTCTTTTGGTTTACACCAGCATATACTGTATCTTAACATAGCGAGATGATTGTAATAGCCTGTATATGGGTTACACTAAACAAGCTTTTCTAAACACCTCAGCTAGACTGACATGTTACGCTAAAAAGTTTGTTAAGGCCACTATTATTAATAAAATTATACTGCAGAAAACAATACTACTTTTAAATTAATCTGTCTGATTTTAAGGTATTTCAAAGTCAATTTCTTTTTTATCTTACCCACTTATTATTTTCAAACTATGCTAAACATTTAAGGCAGGAAAAACAGGAATGGAGGTGTGGCCTAGTGGTTAGGACTGCAGCCTCAGCACCCCAAAGTTTCAGGTTCAATCCCAGCACTGCTCCTTGTGACCCTGGGCAAGTCCCTTAACACTCCATTGTCCCAGGCACATTAGTCAGACTGTGAGCCCCCCAGGACAGATAGGGAGGAATACTTGAGTACCTGAAACTATTCCCCTCTTCTACGAAAGCTCGCTGGCGGTTTTTAGCACAGGGAGCCGCTCTGGATGACCTGTGCTGCTCCCGACACTCATAAAGTTCCTATGAGCATCGGGAGCAGTGCGGGCCATTCAGCGCGGCTCTCTGCGCTAAAAAACGTTAGCGTGGTTTCGTACAATAGGGGGTATGCTTGGGCTACAGGATGACAATTTCCCACTCCAGGATTGGCGAAGCTATGCTGTCAGTGGGGGGTGCAAAGCTTTGGAATGCTTTGCCAGGAGTTCTGTGCTTCTGCGCCGTCAGATTGGGTTTCAAGAAAATGTTGAAAATGCAATTGTTTATAAATGCTTTCTTATGATGGGATATTATGCAATGTAATTACCTGCAAATGCTTTAGTAGATTGATATTTTGGATCTTATAGCGAAGTTCCTTTTAAATATTGAACATGTATGTACCGTCTAATATTTATGATTGTTGTCATGTAAACCGTATAGGAATTATACGGTATACATTTCCCCCTCCCTATTCGTGGTTTCTGCACTCGCGGTTTCACATAATCGCGATTTTTTTCTGGGGAGGGGGAAAATTTTAAAAAACATATTTTTGACCTCCCTGCCGCCTTCCCGGCCTTACCTGGTGGTCTAGAGGGCTTTCAGGGCAGGAACGATCTTCCTACGCTCCTGTCCCGTGCAGATCGCCATGAGGAAATGGCTGCTGTGAGTTCCTGTAGTCTCTCGAGACTACGACGGGAAATCCCACAGCCATTTCCTAATGGTGATCTGCACGGGGCAGGAGCGTAGGAAGATCGCTCCTGCCCCGAAAGCCCTCTAGACCACCAGGTAAGGCCGAGAAGGCGGCAGGGAGGTGGGGTGGGTCAGAGCCGGATATTTGCGGATTTTCGCCATTTGCGGTCCGGCTCTGCCCATATCCCCCGCGAATAACGAGGGAGAAGTGTACACTTCTCCCTCTGTATTCGCTGTGATAGGGGATTAACAGAACTGCACATACAGAAAAATCTCAAATAACTTTTTCATATGTTATTCGCTGTTTTCTATTAAAAACCATCGTGAATATAGTGAAACCGCGAATAACATGGTGGGAGACCTGGACTGTTCCTGAAGGAGAGGCAAAACACGGTCAAGTTTCAAGTTTTAATAAAATTTGATGGATCACTTAATCATAATACAAAGCGATGAACAGGTTTAAAAACATGTAGTACATTTCTCATTACAGGGAGACAACCTTTTTAATGAGGGAAGAAATACAATATTTTGACAGTAAAGGAGATGAGTAAGGAGACGAGTAAGATGATAGGAGGGGAAAGACAGCGCTAAAAATCTGGTAAAAATTAATTAAATTAGTGATAGAGTTCTTAAAAAAAATATAAAAAATTAGAAGTTAAAAAGCTTCTTTAAAAAAGAAAGTGCTGGGAATCAGCGATTTTCTCTGTAAACGCTTGGAATCAGCAATTTCTCTATGCAAGCTGATGTAATTTGGGAAGAGGAGCCAGCAAGCTAAAAAACGTGAATAATCGCAACCGCGAATATGGAGGGAGAAGTGTATACATTTCTAAAATAAATAAATAAATATTGGACATTACACCACCGACGCTAAAGGATAAAATCTAAAAGAATGTTTAGTCAAACCTTAGCCTATCAGGCAGAATTAACCTGGAATACTTTACCTTTTGAAATCAGACTGTAACATGAGTACATGACTTTCACAGAAAACTAAAACTATTTGCCTCCATCAAAATCATTATGAAAGCAAAGCACACTGGCTCCTGGTGTCTCATTGCATTACCTATAAAATATGTCTGTTAACTCTCAAGTCTCTCCTTTGCAAAGCCCAGCCTTCATAGATAGACTTTTGATACCTTATGCTCCCACTAGACGCTAAGATTAGAGAATGACACGGTGACAAAATTCATCACCGTCCCCGTCCCCGCGGATAACCACGGTAAACCATCTTCATGTCATTCTTTAAGGAGAGAGGGAAGAATCAGAGTATGAATGGCCACAACCACTGACCCGCAAGCTTTGCTTTGAAGAATGCTGGTGTAGAAGGACTGAGGTTGAAACAGACACTACAGAATGACAGTCTCTGGTATCCAGAGCAGATATTGTGATGTCATAATGCCTCATTCCACCAGTGCCTAAGAGCCAATCACATCAGTGATGTCACAATGGCTTCATTATCCTTGGCTCACATAAGAATCAGAGTATGAATGGCCACAACCACTGACCCGCAAGCTTTGCTTTGAAGAATGCTGGTGTAGAAGGACCGAGGTTGAAATAGACACTAGAAAATGACATGGGATTATTTCCCGCGGTTATCCGCGGGGATGGGAACGGTAATAAATTTTGTCACCAGTGTTCCCGCTAAGCTGCGCTGGCGTGCGCTGGCGCACAAAATATTAGGTCGCAGCGCACAAGTTTCTCGTCACAGCGCAGGACCGGCAAGATTGACTCATTTGAACTTCTGCAAGATCAGCATCGGAAGCGTGCGCTGGGCCGGAGAGATCTTGGGGAGCCTCCGACAGTGGCTTTCTCCCCTCTCTGCAGCTCTCCTTTACTTCCCAGCGCAGCGATTCACAAAGGCAGCCTCGGGGCTTTTGCTGAGTTGCGGCTGCCTCTGATGATGCAACTTCCTCTTTCCTCAGAGGCGGCGCGACACAACAAAGGACCCGAGGCTGCCTTCGTGAATCGCTGCGCTGGGAAGTAAGAAGAGCTGCTGGGAGGGGAGAAAACCACTATCAGTCTGGGAAGCTGCTGGGCAGGGGAAAAAAGGGACAGCTGCTACTGGAAAGGGAGAAGGAGAGATGCTTCTGGGAGGGGAGGAGGGAAAGGAATCTGGGAAGCTGCTGGGCCAGGAAAAAAAAGGGACAGCTGCTACTGGAGAGGGAGAAGGAGAAGGAGAGATGCATCTGGGAGGGGAGGAGGGAAAGGAATCTGGGAAGCTGCTGGGCCAGGAAAAAAAAGGACAGCTGCTACTGGAGAGGGAGAAGAAGGAGAGATGCTTCTGGGAGGGGAGGAGGGAAAGGAATCTGGGAAGCTGCTGGGCAAGGAAAAAAAGGGACAGCTGCTACTGGATAAGGAGAAGAAGGAGAGATGCTTCTGGGAGGGGAGGAGGGAAAGGAATCTGGGAAGCTGCTGGGCTAGGAAAAAAAGGGACAGCTGCTACTGGAGAGGGAGAAGGAGACGGAGAGATGCTTCTGGGAGGGGAGGAGGGAAAGGAATCTGGGAAGCTGCTGGGCCAGGAAAAAAAAGGACAGCTGCTACTGGAGAGGGAGAAGGAGACGGAGAGATGCTTCTGGGAGGGGAGGAGGGAAAGGAATCTGGGAAGCTGCTGGGCCAGGAAAAAAAAGGACAGCTGCTACTGGAGAGGGAGAAGAAGGAGAGATGCTTCTGGGAGGGGAGGAGGGAAAGGAATCTGGGAAGCTGCTGGGCAAGGAAAAAAAAAGGGACAGCTGCTACTGGAGAGGGAGACGGAGAGATGCTGCTGGGAGGGGAGGAAGGGAAGAGAGTTACTGCTGGACAGGAGGCTGGGAGAAAGAAAGAAAGGGGGCAGGCAGGGAAACAGAAGGAAAGAAGAGAAACAGAAAAAAAGAAAGAAAGGTCAGGGAGAGAGGAAGAAAAAGTTGGGGGAGGGAATGAGGTGTGGAGGAGAGAAAGCATACAGGCTGATAGAAGGGAAGAAAGATTGGATGCACAGTCAGAAGAAGAAAGTGCAACCAGAAATCACCAGACAAGGTAGGAAAAATGATTTTATTTTAAATTTAGCAAAGTGGAGGCAGTATTACCACAGTTTTCAAAGGAATTTGCCCAAATAACTTAATAGTTAACTGGGTAAACTTCCCTTCACTTACTATGCACAGTTCTGAATTTATATCTGCTGTCTATATTTTACAATATGGTCCCCTTTTACTAAACCGCAATAGTGGTTTTTAGCGCAGGGAGCCTATGAGCGTCAAGAGCAGTGCTGGGCATTCAGCGCAGCTCCCTGCGCTAAAAACTGCTATTGTGGTTTAATAAAAAGGATGGAGGGTATATTTGTCTATTTTTGTATGCTATAAAAACCAAATACAGAGAGAGACTGAGAGCTGTTGACGAAGAGCTACGTGTGTGTCTTTCTTCCATTCCAGCCAGAATATCAGCTTTGTGTTCAGCCAAACAGGCCCAGGTTTCGCACTGAATAAAGTATTTTATAATTTTTATTTCATAATAAAGTAATTATAAAATACTTTCTTTGTGTTTATTTGATTCCTATTCAAGAGAATTACTTTATATATAGTCAATATAGGCAGAGAGTTAAATTTTTTAACATTTTCTAATGGTGGTGTGCCTCGTGATTTTTTTCATGAAACAAGTGTGCCTTTGCCCAAAAAAGGTTGAAAAACACTGGTCTAGAAATTGAAAGCATCAAACGTATTGTCTTCTGGACTGTTTTTAATTTACAGTTTACACATATGGATGTAACAGACATAACTACATTTGTTGTAAAACATTTATTAAGATATCATTTCATCCCTACAATTTCTGTGTTCTTAAAAATATTATTTAACGTTATTTAATTTAGCGTGTAGGCCTAAAATTCCTTTGAATACCTCGTCCTCATGTATCAGCAACTTTGACAACATATTTATTTGGCTCATAACTTGCTGGCGCCCGATATTTTTAGCTCACAGTGAAAAAAGTTTGCTCACAACACCCGCCCGCTTAGAGGGAACACTGTTTGTCACCATGTCATTCTCTAGCTCAGATCTAAACGACCAACACTTACCGACTGTCCCCTCTCTTAAATTCATTAACACAAGTCGACAATTCATTTTCTCTGTCACGGCACCTCAAACGTGGAATTCCTCCCCCTCCCATTCACTTACGGGAAGAGCGTCTTTTAGACAGATTTAAGAGTAAGTTAAAATACTTTCTTTTTAAAGATGCTTTTGACTGATAACTCTCTAGATTAGAATCATTCCCTTAAACCTAGGCCTAAGATCTCTTCTAACTCTTCTACTTAACCCCCCGCTATTATTTTATCCCTTATTTGTCTCATTTGCTATCAATTATTGTAGTTCTCCCCTTTTTTCCCTTTTGCTTCGTTTGTCCTTGTTTCATGCTCCCCTGAAAGTTGTAATGTTTTTAGCGATGTGCATCGCTTAGAACTATGATTAAGCGATTCATCAAATTTTAAATAAAACTCGAAACTTGAAGAAATCATTTGATATTTGAATTTCATTATGCTTACTAGCAATTAATCATGCTGTTTTGTAAATCCTAGAATTAAATGCCTAGAGAACTCTTTTCTGGTCCACTTCAGACCTAATTTGGACTTTCATTTATGGTTGGTTTTATCTTTCGGTGGAATCTGGACATCATTAGTGGTTCGTTTTTATTACTTGGGACTCCTGATGCAGGCGCTATAGCCGAAACACAGGCCGTGTCGAGTCCATGATTTCAAATTATTATTCGCCATATTTATGTGAGTTTTTTAGACTATTTGCACAAATTTTAATTGCTACCAATAAAGAAGGGTTTTGAAGACCAGGCACGCAATGCATTTGATAAGCCATCTTTCTGGGTACAACCAAGGTGGTGTACATATTAAATACAAGCACCGCACCTTCTTTCTTCCTAATAGGCTCATACTCTAAGTTTTTGTAACCGTGAGGCACTACAAAGGGAAAGGACCCTAGCCCACTGCACTAACCATCAGGCTAAGTTTAATTTATTTTGTATTGTGTATTATACTACTTTATCTATTGATCGCATGCTGAATGGATGTTAAAAATCAAATCTCATTGTTGATTATTAAGTGATATATTTATGGTTATTTGTATGGATATGTTATCACACTTATTATAAATTTAAAAATGAATAAAGATTTAAAAAACAAACAAACAAAAAATCAAATCTCACACTCAGCATATAGGGGTCAACGCAGAAGTCTACATTAGAGCCTCAAAGCAGTAACCAAATAGCATGCAAACAGACCCTGTGTGTTAACATAGGGCTAGAGTCACCAAGGACGCTGATCATGTCCCAACCACTTTGCGACCCCGACCCGATTCACTAACTTTGCGACCCCGACCCGATTCACTAACCTTACTCCCGATCCAATCCGTGCATGCAAATGAGGGGGAATGGCATGCAAATGTAGGAAGGTAGCGATTCACGAAAAAATCTCAGGAACACCGACTGGGCTGGCAGATCAAAAAATAAGGACCAGTCGCTCACGTCCTTTCCGACTGCCCTGCTCTGCCCCACCCCGACTCTCCTCTTGCTGCCCTGCTCTCTGCCCCGACTCTCCTGCTCTCCCTTCCCCGCAGTGCGAGCCCGTGGGTTTAAAGTGGGTTAAAACCACGGGCTCGCGAAGTAAAAGTTAAAAAAATTAAAAAGTTTCCAGCTCTGTAAGCATGCGCAGACCATCTACAGGCAAAGAAGATGGTCTGCACATACGTCGGATTCGCTCTCCAGCGATCCATTCAATCAGTTGGGGACGTGACTCCAATCGCCTCCATTTGCATGAGGACGCATCGTGAATCAGGTGTCCGGCAACCTCACAGATCGGATCGCTAATGGATCAGATCCGTGAGATTAGTGAATATAGCCCATAGAAGAGCACATCAGCAGAAGCATAGCCAGCTTTTCACGCCTGGGGGAGCAAACCTTTTCTAAAAATAAATAAATTAATTAAAAAAAGAGAGAGGGTGAGGCTGCAGGTCTAATTCAAATAGGCACCATTTAATCTAGGCCTGCACAACTTTGGCCCTGCCAGGCCAGGTTTTAAAGATTTCCCCAATGAATATGCATGAGATCTATTTGCATGCACTGCTTTCAATGCATATTCATTGGGGAAATCCCAAAAACCCGACTGGATTCGGCCCTCAAGGACCGGAGTTGTGCAGGCCTGATTTAATCCAAAGTCAATTTCCTTGCACCTCATTTAGCTATGCTTGTGCACTTCAGCCACATCCACATGTGGGTCTAGACTAGTCTCAGCTAGAGATCTTGCAATAAACTCCAGCTGACATGGACCCAACGCTCCTGTATTGCAGGAGGATGAGGAATACTGCGGAATACAGATATATAACAGCTTTACTGTTGTTTTATTTTTACGTAGGGTCTTTGGCAGATGCTTACAATCTAGGGTGGGTTCCAAAGATACAAAATTTCAAATTAAACAATGCCATAAACATAAAACCATACAAAAATAAATCAAACATAACAATATACAATAACCACAAATAACAAACAAAAAATATAGAGTGGGAGGGTAATTTTGTGTGTCATTTTACATGGGTATATTGGCACATGTACACATGAAAAATCATTTTATAAAATTCCCACTCACTGCTCCATCAAATCAGGGGTTCTCAAACCAATCCTCAGGACACATCCAGCCAATCAGGTTTTCAGGATATCTACAATGAATATGCATGAAATAAACTGCAAAAACGACTGTGTCTAAATTCAAGAGGTCCTGGGATAGGCATGTGGGATCTCTCAGAGAGAGAAAGAGATAATGGTTACTGCGGATGGGCAGCATTTGGCCTTTATCTGCCATCATGTTACAATGTTTCTATACCCATAAAGTTCTATGACATCACAATGCAGGTGTAAAGAGCCTTAGCCTATAGGAAGAGGAGATGCAAATGTTGAGAGCCTTAGCCAATAGGGAGAGGAGGAGATAGTGGATGTTACAGATGGGCCATTTGGCATTTATCTGCCATCATGTTACAATGTTTCTATACCCATAAAGTTCTATGACATCACAATGCAGGTGTAAAGAGCCTTAGCCTATAGGAAGAGGAGATGCAAATGTTAAGAGCCTTAGCCAACAGGGAGAGAAGGAGATAGTGGATGTTGCAGATGGGCCATTTGGCCTTTATCTACCATCACGTTTCTATGCATGTTCTACCTTCATAGCAGGCAAATCTAACTCATGCATATTTTTTCTGGGCATCCAATAAACCTGCCTGGCTAGGTGACTGTGTCCTGAGTACTGGGTTGAAAAACAGTGCTGTAAATGGTACGGCAATCTAATTTCGTAAACCAGGTAGTTGGCTTGTGTCTCAAGATTACCTCTAGTGGGCAGTCTATCATAATTCAGCTGGCTTCATTATTTCCCGAGAGGCTGATCTCGCTTCAAGGCACTGCATGCACAGGCTGGTAGCAAAGACTTTCTAAGTCAACACCAGCACTGGAGGTGAAACCAAGCCTGGATTGTACCGCCAAATTTATACGCTGACAAACTTGCTTCTATTTCACACCTAACAGCTTAACTAAGCATTTCCTCTCAATAAAGGCAGAAGCACTGCAACTATTTATTTGAAGTTGTTACAAATGCAGGGATTTTCTCCTGGATCCTTGAATGCAGTATCATCCTTCCGCCATGACGACTGCACTGCAACGAGGCTCAAAGTCACTTCCTTATGTGTTTTGAATTACAGAGTGAATTGAACTGGAAAGATGATCAGAGGAAGATTATTACATTGCAATTTTAAAATGGTCCTTTGAACTTTTCTAGCAAACAGGGCAATTTATTATTTTAAGAGGATTAAAAGCCATGAAATAGCATCTCTGGTAATCTATGGCCTGCCTACATGTCCAGGGACATTATCATTTGTACAGTAAAACACTAGTAACTGCATTGACCGAGAAGAAACTCTGTAAATAGTGATACCATTGAAACAATCTACAAAGCACGCGATGAGCTTTGGAAGGCACATCATATCTGAAGACCTGTCAGGTCTTAATAGCTCATGTAGTAGAATACCAGTCGTTATTGGTCCCCTTAGAAGGTATCACAAAGATTCCAAGATACACAAAATGGGACATAAGCTAGTGAGGAACTGGGATAGTTCTCCAAGATTAGAGATTGTAACTAAGGTAGAATAAGCCAGATATCGTACATGCAGAGGCCTTTATTAATCTGCAATCAGCAGAAGGGAAAAATACTGAAAATAGCTCTTCAGAACTATTAAGAATTCCTTTCATTTATGAAAGATTTATTTATTTTAGGTATTTGCCTATCAAAGTTATCTAATCAGATACTCAAGCGTTTCCCCTATCTGTCCTGGGGGGCTCACAAGCTATCTAATGTACCTGGGGGCAAAGGAGGATTAGGTGACTTGCTCAGGATCACAAGGAGCAGCGTGGGATTTGAACCCACAACCTCAGGGTGCCGAGGCTGTTGCTCTAACCCCTCCGCCACGCCTTCCTGAATTTAATGCACAGGTCTCCCTCCATATTTGTGAGTTTGTCATTCGAGACTTTGGTTATTCGACATTGCCCCCAATCTTTTGGCCGCCCTCTTCGCTCATCATTCCACAACTGACAAAAACTGCCATTGTTTTAAAGGGGTGCCACCTTAGTGCATGCGCACTACTATCCAATTACTGATTGGATCTTTTAACTCTCATCAAAGTGTGAGCTGCAACCTGGGAACCAATTGCCCCCTCCCCCCCCCCAAGCAAGAACTGAGGAGAGTATCTCTCCTAAATCAGGAGCCCGATCCGGGGATCCACTTTGCCATCGGGAGCTGGAACTGTCGCGATCTAGAGCTCGCGATCCAGATTGGTAGAGCCGGGCAAGGCATGCCAGCAGGATCCCGTTGGTAATCGTCACAGATCTCAAGGCGCAGCAGAATGGGCTAGAGGACACCCGAAAAAGCTCTCGTCCTAGGATGAGTCCAAGGAGGAGATCTCCAGCGACCCCCAAGAGTCTCATCGACTCTACCCTTGCCATTGAGCCCCCCCCCCACCCCATATGGTGAGTCACACTTCCTTCCTTTCTGATACCGGGGTTGCAACCATCTATTTGCAAATTTATGGTATTCACGAGGGGGGCTGCATCCCTAAGCCCTGTAGATAAGGAGGGAGGCCTGTACTGCTCATTCAGACAAGACTTTTCTCAGGGTTTTACAATAAGTTATTCACAATAAAACACCGAAACACAATAAAAAAACAAAACACTCCAATTTCTTCTACTAAAACCTAGTGGTTGACATTCAATCACCACCCCAGGAATGAAAATTTATAGGAAACTGAAATGTTGGCCAGTGAGTAAAGGCTCGTTATGAACTGGGATGTCTAAAGAGTTTTATACCTTTTTCTGTCATTCTCCCAGAGACCATGGCCAAAAAAAAAAAAAAAAAGATGAAACCATCAAAGCTATGAGTGTCTTATAATTATAAGAACATAAGAATTGCCTTACTGGGCCAGACCAATGGTCCAACTAGTCCAGCATCCTGTCTTCATGGAGGCCAATCCAAGTCATAAGTACCTGGCAAAAACCCAAATTGTAGCAGCATTCCATGCCACCGATCCAGAGCATGGTGTGGTTTCTACATGTCTGTCTCAACAGTAGACTATGGACTTTTCCTCCAGGAACTTGTCCAAACATTTTTTTTTAAGTGAAATCTGTTTTTATTAAGCAACAACCATAACAAAGGTAAACAGCAGGACAAAGATATTTCAAATATGGAAAACAAAGCTCCCTACCCCCAAGAGGACTGGACTCTGATGTCCTCTCAGGTTACAAAGTATCCCAACCCCCCAATGTCCCCCCAACCCCCCCCACCAAACCCCGCCCAGAACCCCACTCCCCCCAACCCCCCCAAATCAGACAGGCGGGATGGAATACGCTTGTAGTCTATTCAAGATACGACTACGAACCCGGGGAGGCAAACTGTCCAAATAAGGAGTCCAAATATGAACAAAGTTTCTACTCCGTCGGCGGGAGGAAGAAGCCAGAAGGGCCTCCCAACCGAGAAGGGCATGTAATTTATTCCTCCAGTACCAGAAGGAGGGAGGAACCTCCGCCAGCCAGAAATTCAATATACATTTTTTCCCCAAAATATAACATTTGCTCAAAAAACAATTTCTCCGCAGAGGTGTACACAGAAAACAAGGAAAAATGAGCGAACAACATATGATATACAGAAACAGGAACAGAAACTCGCAAGAGACCCTGAAGAAAGGAAGCTAGGGCCCCCCAAAAGCTCTGAATACTCTCACAACCCCAAAGACCATGAAAGTAAGAATTCACCTCCGTATGGCAGGTGAGACAGTAGGGGGTATCGACACATCCCATATGGTAGGCCCGGCTCTGGGAAGCATAGGCTCTCAACAAGGTCCTGAAGTGGCATTCTCGAAGCAGGAACACCGCGAAGAGCCCGAAGCAAAAAACCCGCCCCGAGCTCCCGCCCCAAATCCCTCTGCCAAGCCATCAGTACCAAGGAAAAATCCCGCGGTGGACCAAGCGCCCCAAGTTGCTTATGATATAAGGAGACCGAGATCCCAGAAGCTGAGTCTTCCCCCCCCTTCCAAAAAGTCTCGAAAACGAATCCCAAAATCCAAAGAAAGAGAGCTCCGAGGAAGAGACCGCACGTAATGCCGCAGTTGACAATGAGCAAATGGAAGACCCAAATGTCCAAACATTTTTTTAAACCAGCTACATTAACCTCTCTCACCACATCCTCTGGCAATGCGTTCCAGAGCTTAACTATTCTCTGTGTGAAAAAATATTTCTTCCTATTGGTTTTAAAAGTATTTCTCTATAACTTCATCGAGTGTCGCCTAGTCTTTTGTAATTCTTTGATGCAGTAAAAAAAATCGATCCACTTGTGCCCGTTCTACACCACTCAGTATTTTGTAGACTTCGATTGTATTTCCCCTTAGCTGTCTCTTTTCCAAGCTGATGAGTGGACTGAAAATCGCTGCTAACCAGGTAAGTCCTGGCTCTGCCTCAACTCAGACACAGCAATAACCAGAGTGGTCTCAGCAGATACTCAATGGCACTAGCCAGTAAGTTGCATTGAATATGCATTCTGGGGCTGACCAGCGGGATTTAACTGGGTAGGATCCTTCTTACCCAATTAAACTCTCTTCAGTATCTACCCCATACTAAATAAGTGCTTCATATATGTACCTTTCAAGTATTTAAAAAAGTTATTTTCTTCCACTCAAAATTAAGTAAATAATTCTTGTTCCTTAGGTTTTCCTCATACAACGAATATTCTGTTCTTTTAATCTTAAGTTATTAAGGTCCCTGTTTACTAAAACTAAGAGAGTAATTTTAAGACAGCAATAACAGAATCCCGGCTCACAGAAAACAGTGGGGTCATAATAAGTGAGGCATGCACACCAGACTATCACATCATGCTCCAAAATAGAAAAGGTAAGTGTGTGTGTGGGAGGGGGAGAGGGGGGGGGGGGTTGGTTACAAATCCAACCTGGGTTTCCAGCAAATGAAAATCACCCAACCTACAAGAGCAGAATGTCTACTCCTTTGAATAGAAAACTCAAACGCAATGGGCATAATGGTGTTATACGCCATCCCTGACCTAGACACGGAAGAGTGTCAGGACACTGCGAATCTCATCGCAGAAACTAACCTAAAATTCTACAAAATCCTGAGTGGAGTAGAACGGTTACAAGTGGAATGATTTTATACTCCATCAAAAATGACAAAGACTAGGGGACACTCGATGAAGTTACAGGAGGAAATATTTTTTCACTCAGAGAATAGTTAAGAGGCTGTGGTAAGAAGGATAGCGTAGCTGGTTTTAAGAAAGGTTTGGACAAGTTCCTGGAGGAAAAGTCCATAGTCTGTTATTGAGAAAGACACGGGGGAAGCCACTGCTTGCCCTGGATCGGTAGCATAGAATGTTGCTACTCCTTGGGGTTCCAGAATATTTTGTTACTCTTTGGGATTCCAGAATCTTGCTATTGTTTAGGATTCTGAATGGAATGTTGCTACTCCTTGGGTGTTCTCCTCATTCTACGTATATGTAGATGACCCAACATGCCAAAAAGCCCAACAGGTAATCCAACAACTCGAGGGATTAGGACTACACCAAACAGTGAAAGAACAAACCCACAGCAAAGGACACACCTTAGAGCAGTGTTTCTCGACTTCTTCAAGTCAAGTACCTCCTAAGCCTAACAAATACCAACCGAGTACCCCTAAGCTCCACCCCAGACCTTCACCCCCATAATAATAGTACTAATTGTAATACAATTTCTTCCATCCATTTTTCATATACACACAATATAATCTTATTAATACATAATGGTAACCACAAAATTAAAAAAAAACACAAATCACACTATATGCAGAGAAAATGTTAATTATCATTTATATTTGAGGGTTTTCAAAGAGGTCAAGGCAGACTTTAAAATATGCAATCAGTAACAACTAAAGAAAAATAGACACATATTGAGCAAAATATAGACAACAGATATAAATTCATAAAACTGACACATTTTGATCACTAAATTGAAAATGAAATTATTTTTCCTACCTTTGTTGTCTGGTGATTTCATGAGTCTCTAATTGCATTTCCTTCTGATTGTGCATCCAGTATTTTTTTCTTTCTGCCTCCTGCACCTTCCTTTCCTCTGGAGCCCATTCCCTTCTCCAACCAACATCTCTCTCTCTCTCTCTGTCCCTCCATGAGTCCAACTTTTCTTCCTCTATCCTCCACCTCTATTGGCAATCTATCTCCCTTTCTCTCTTTCACTGCCTATCTGTCTTGAGAGATCCAGGCATCTCTACCACTCCCTCTACTGCCACATCCAACATTTCTCCCTCTCTCATTCACCGGATCATGTGCAGCATCTTTCTCCACGGCCCACCAGCCCCATGCCCATTTCTCCTTCTATCACCCCTCTCCAACATCATGCCACATCTCTCCCTCCACCACCATGTCCAACATTCCTCCCCCTTGCATCCCCTTCAATCTGTCCCTCTGTTCCCTCTCCACCACCATATCCAACATTTCTCCCTCTCATCCTTCTATTCTCCATGCATCTCTAACGTAAATCTACCATATAAACTGAGATTTTTGGGCCAAACAATTGGTCCCAAAATGGGGGTCTTGGTTTATATTCAAGTCCTCTGGCCTGCGCCCCCTTCCCAGACCTGTTGCAGGCCTCCGGCAGGCCTGACTGAAGCCCTGGTGGTCCAGCGGTGAACCGTGACAGCAGCGATACTTCCCATGTCCTGACCCAGCCGACTAAACAATCCACCTCCCTCATTTATATTTGATAGTTAAACCTTATTTACAAATGCATTAACTCATTTATATTTTCTTCAGAATTAAGCCTAAACATTTGAGCAGAAATACCTATAATTGGGGCTACCAGCAATCTTCATAATCCAGTGTAAGAATTTTGCTGGACTTTTGGCTGATCGCAGAAGAACTTCATTAGAATCCATATGATAAACAACCTTCAGCACCTGCAGATACAAACCGTGTTGCTGATCAGTACATGCAATAAAAGCACTGCAAATACACACTACGGCATTAACCATGTTGATGACAGAAGCATCTACCTATTGCAAGGGGGAAATTATTGCCTCTTACAGCTCTCTCCCTCCATTGATTGCCTTTTTTGAATTAGGTATAAATGAATTACTAGCTCAATCAACATTCACTGATTTGGAGTTACTTTGGTTTTTTAAAGCTAAGTTATGATTAGATCAAATGGGTTGCATGTGAATGAGTTCTTTAATACTCCCTAGTTATTTCATTTCACTACGTAATTATATATACATATATATATATTTATTTTTTTTTAAAATTCCTGGGTAATAAGTGTTCTTTCTTAATTGTCTATGCCAGGGGTTCAATCTCTATCTAGTGTATCTGGGACAATGAGGGGATTAAGTGACTTGCCCAGGGTCACAAGGAGCAGTGAGGGATTTGAACCCCTGTGCCACACACTCCCACTTTTGAGACAATTTCCCACTGGAGCCCCAAAATAACAAGGATGGATCAACCCAACATTTTTGGCCTACCAGAACTTTTTATACATTCCAGATTTAAAAAAAAAAAAATAAATAAAATAAAAAAAAAAAAAAAATATATATATATATTTATTTATTTACAGCATCTACAGACCCAATGGTGCCTTGACAAATGTTACTGTAACACAAAGGTTAAATTCTTACCCCACAAAAACATTCAAGGTTTTTTTCCTTTTCGGTCATCTGAAGTAGAATCTCTTCTGTTCCAGACAAAATGCCCAGCACGTGGCTCCCTTCCTTGGGCATTGGCTGGGAATTTAGCTGTTTCATCCATGCTAGAATTGCTTCCAGGATCAGTAGACGCACCTCGTGAAAGTCCGACTGCAACAGCTGTATCACTATCGACGTCGGAGTCCCTGTTTTTAAGTTATCCACTGTTAAATCAGAATGAGCTCTCACTGATAAAGCAGATATGATAAGTTTGGTGAAATTCTGCAAATACTGTGTCAGTCCAGGTACAATGGCGGAGTGGCAAGAATCTTTCATCAGGTCAGAGTCGGTGATCACGGAGCTAATATCGTCCCAGAACCCTTCTGCCACAGTGTCTACAATAAAGCACAGAAAAGAGAAATGTAGCATACAACATGACTCTTTTAAATTCAAATTCTGGTAAAGAAATACATTAAACGGAAATGAACTACTTTCAAAGCCACGGTAAAGGCACTGAAGCTCACAGGAATTGAACGGTTCATAGACAACGGCGGGAAAGACAAAAGCGCGCGCCGCTGCGCCGCTCTAAATTACAGTTTTTAGGTGCTCCGACGGGGGGTTTTGTTGGGGAACCCCCCCCAGTTTACTTAATAGACATCGCGCCGGCGTTATGGGGGGTTTGGGAGGTTGTAACCCTCCACATTTTACTGTAAACTGAACTTTTTCCCTAAAAACAGGGAAAAAGTTCAGTTTTCAGTAAAATGTGGGGGGTTACAACCCCTCCCCCACTCCCCAGAACGCCCCCACAACGCGGCGCAATGTCTATTAAGTAAAGTGGGGGGGTTCCCCCCATGCCCCCCCCCGTCGAAGCCCTAAAAACAGTAATTTAGAGTGACGCGCGCGGCGCTCAATTGTCTGGGCGCGCCTTTGTCCCGGCGCGCTTTTGACCTGACACCGAATTGAATGGGCTTTGGTGAATTTACCCCGGCAGCCTTCACTACTGTGGCTTTGTAAAAGAGGCTCGTAAAGCCCAATATCAGTAGGAGTTGGACAGAAGAAAAATAGAGGAATTGGAGCTGGAGATTTGGAATACCAACTCTACAACTCTGATCAGCACAAGTTAGCTAAGCCCTTTGAAAAGTGTAATCACAGTTCAGAGAAGGTTCAAAGAAGAGCGACCAAGATGGTAAAGGGGATGGAACTCCTCTCGTATGAGGAAAGACTAAAACGGTTAGGGCTCTTCAGCTTGGAAAAGAGACGGATGAGGGGAGATAGGATTGACATCTACAAAATCCTGAGTGGATCGATTTTTCGCTCCGTCAAAAATTACAAGACTAAGGGACACTCGATGAAATTACAGGGAAATACTTTTAAAACCAATAGGAGGAAACAGTTTTCCACGCAGAGAATAGTTAAGCTCTGGAACGCTTTGCCAGAAGATGTGGTAAGAGCAGATAGCGTAGCTGGTCTTAAGAAAGGTTTGGAGAAAGACATGGAGGAAGCCACTGCTTGCCCTGGATTGGTAGCATGGAATGTTGCTACTCCTTGGGTGTTGGCCAGGGACTAGAGTGACCTGGATTGGCCACCATGAGAACAGGCTACTGAGCTTGATGGACCATTGGTCTGACCCAGTGAGGCTATTCTTATGTTCTTAATCCAGAAGCACCAGTACTTTACAAAATTAATAAAGTGCAAATTATCCCCCCTCCTTTTACTAAATCGCGATAGTGTTTTTTTTTTAGCGCAGGGAGCCATGCTGATTGCTGTGCGCTGCTCCCAACACTCATAGAGTTCCTATGAGCATCGGGAGCATTGCTCAGTATTCAGTGCGACTCCCTGCGCTAAAAACTGCTATTGCGGTTTAGTAAAAGGGGAGGGGGGTATGTTTGCTAAAAACCACAAAATTAATAAAGTACAAAACCATTTGCTAAAAAACTGCATAAAACAGTCACACATATTCTACATATGGATTATTTTCTTTCTATTTTTGAGGTCGACTAAGCTGCTCACCCAATATTTAAAAACAAACACACTTCCTTTTCATCTACTGCTCTCTTGACAGCTGGCTTAATTTGATGACATGTACTAAAGAACTTCACAAGACAGTACACTACCAAGAGCAGAATTCAAAGTAGGAAGTACCTTGGACAGTATTCACAGGGAGATGATATCTGGAAAAAGGATGTTTCAGAATGCATTGCTTTATTAATTAGATTTTCCTAGCAAGCTCCTTTCAACTTTCTGCCACAGTATCTTTTCCTGAAAGAGTCACGGAACATGACCAAGTACAAAAAAAAGGACCAGCAATGCAAGTAAAACTATTCTGGATGGTTTAACAGGCTTCCACTTAACAACAAATCAGGCACAGATGTCAGGAAACCACCTCAATAGATCCTTATGTGTCTCTTGATTTTTTTTTTTCCCCTCCATGCTCCTCTTGCATACTTAAACCAGCTGCAGCTGTAAGATGATGTTCATACAACAGATGCTTCCAATTCTATTTTTTGGTTGACCCTTTGGTTGTTTATTGGTTGAACTTTATTTTAGAACAAAATACCTAAGTGAGAAGTTCAGACAAGGTACCTATTTTAATCCTAACTTTATATTAAAAAAATAAGATCCCAGAACCAGATCCAGTAAAGCACAAATTTATACTTGTTCAGAAGAAAATGTAAATGTGTGCGTGTATTCTCTGCATGTATAATTAGTATTTTTAAAAATATGCATGCATATTACAACCCCACCACCACTCTGTACAAACTACACTCCTGGGAATGCCTATTTGCACACTGGGCCTGATTTTATTAAATGTTGACTAGCCAATTTCCAAGTGGAACTTAATCTTTTTTTTAATTGGCTGGGATGCACTAGGGTGGGACCTAAAGCCGTGATTGGCTCAGGTTCCTAAGGCCCCTCCCAAAGGAGGAGACTTTAAGCACCTGGGCCAACCAGAGTCTTAAGCCTCCTTCCCAGTACATTCTGAGATGCACTGGAAGTGGCCTAAGACTCCGATTAGCCAGATACCTAAAGCCACTCCATAGGAGTGGCCTTAGGGGCTTATTCACATATACAATTATGCTATGTAATTTCATAAAAGCCCCATTAAGACTTTACATGTGGAAAAAAGCTTTATATCCTCTACATCTTACCATAAGTATAATGCCTGGTTCAGCAATAAGAACCTGTGGCAAGAATTGTATTCAGGTTTGTTGTTGGTAGGTGCCATTGCCTCATGTTTGAGTCCTAGCGACATCATCAAGTTTTCATGGCAGAATACGGAAGTAGATTGCCAGGCCTTTCTTCTTCACAGTATCAATTCAATGCTGTTGCTATTGTCACATCAAACGTGATCCTCCGCCTCCAACACTGCCCGTCTGCTGCAGCCCAGATGGCTGGTACATCGTTAGGCCGATATCTCCACTGAAACCCGTCCGCCTTGGGAGGCCCTGCTGGTAGTGAAACTACCGAAGGCATAGCTTTCAGCTTCTTAGATGCATGTAAACCCCAGTGGAAGGACAAGCCCATGTACCATGACTGGACATAAATTCACTAGGCTATCAGGCTGACCACACTCACCAGGCTGCATTTTCTGAATTTCAGGGAGTGAGAAATGCCATTTCAATCTGGGCACCAATGGATCAGAAACATCCAAGGATCATTCCTACCCCCTACCACCCGAGAGACTCTTGGTAAGAGCTGGGCTTGGGGATTATGTAAGTGGGATAGTCATCTGCTGCCACGGTGGGAGAAGATCAGGGGTTGGAATGAGGCAGGTTTTTCCCCCATAGTCCCTTTAAGAGACAGCAGCCTGATTTGAGGCCTGCTGTTTGCATTACTGCAACCAGGAATCTACAGCGTTCTTGGCTGCAGCAATGCAAATCTGTGGGATCTGGAAACTTTTATTTCTATATGGAAGCCTTGGAAATGGTTGCTTCTACTGGACCTGCTGGCACATATCTATGTATCTGTCAGTATCCTTCTACTTATTTTATGGAAGTTCCTGCATTTGGCAGAGCCTTTCGTCAGGTCCAGGAAAAACTGAGCACATCCTAACCTGCACGCTTCAATTCCCAACCTATCTAAAGCGGGCCTTCGCGTGTTTATTTGATCATGCTTTCAAGGAGTAATACGCTTTCAAATGACATTCTAAAGAAGTGTTGAAAAGGTCAGACAGCAGAGCTGCCAGAACTTCCATAAGAGTCTTTAATATCTTTGGATCTATGCTCTGCAGCCCCACGGCCTTGTCTACTTTTAAGTTGAGCTAGTTACTCGTGAAAACAATTTTCTGAAAATCATTTCAAGCCTATCTTGCTTCAGCTCTTACGTATTTGTGTCTGGTTTTTTTTTTTTCCAGTCCTATTCCCAGCTCTTCCTCAGTAACAGTAAACACTGAACAGAAATACTTGTTAAGCAATTTCCTTTTCTTCATCGACCTCTACATAATTTCTGAGACTCAAAATGCCACTTTTGCACTTCTTCCTCTTATACGTATGCATCTTTTAAAAAAATCTTATCTTCCCGTTTTACCATATTAGGCATTTTTATTTGCAGCCGTACCTATGCTCTCAACACTTTCTCAGTTTCTCTTAACTTTTCCACATCTTCCTCTCTTCGAGATATTGAGAATATGAACCTTGTCTTCCATTCTTTTTCATCTAATTGAAAACTATAGTGACATCTCTTTCCTTTTATTTACTTTTCTAACACATAGGGCTCCTTTTACTAAGCTACGATAGCGTTTTTAGCGCGTGCAGAATTTAATCACGCGTTAAACCCACGCTACGTGGCTAGAACTAACGCCAGCTCAGTGCTGGCGTTAGCGTCTAGCGCGCGGCAATTCTGTGCGCGCTAAAACCGCTATCGCAGCTTAGTAAAAGGAGCCCATAGAGTTATCTCCATTCAGTTTTTCCTACTTATCTTCTACTTCTCTTGGATTTTCCCAACTAGCCAATGATTCTCTGAGGTATTTCCACATTTAAACAAAGTTTAGCTTTCCTGAAAAGCTGGGATTGTCATCTTTGAATGAACCATCACCAGCTGTGTTCTAAAACTGAGCACCATCAGCCAATGACCACTGGATCCCAGATGATCACCCATTACACCTCAGGAACATTTTCCCTTTTGTAAGCAGTTGAGCTGCCTGATTCCTGATTTGAATTGATTCACTGATTTAATTAGGCTGAATCGATTCGTTCTCGGGAAAAACCAGACTCACTGATTCAGTGCAGGTCCATAAGGGGGGTGCTCCGAGGACTGTTGTCATCATGATCCGGGAACTTCTCTGCAGCATCAGCCTTCACAAAATGCTGCTCTTTCTGGCGTCGGGCCTGACTTTCTGCCAGGTCCTGCCTTCGCAGAAACAGGAAGTAGGCAGGACCCGTCAGAGAAGAAGGTCTGACACTGGCAAGAGTAGTGAGTTGTGAAGGCTGCGCTGATGACGGTGTGTGTGTTGGGGGGGGGGGGCTGACAGAGAAAAAGAGCAAGTGAAAGATGAATGGAGGGGAGCCAGATCTTGGGGAAGGAGGAGGAAAAATGTCTTACTACAGGGCAGGCAGGGAAGGAGATGGCCTGGAGACAAGGGGGAGATCAGATAAATCAGTGGGGAAGAGTGGGAGAGGCTGAAGTTAGGGAGGGAGGAAATGAGAGAGATGCTAGGACAGGAAAGCTGGAAGAGGAGAGGGGAGAGTGAGAAATGAGGAGGGGAGAGTGGGAAAAATGCTAAATCCACAAAAGGAGAGAGAGAGAGAGATGCTTGCCTTGGGATGAGGGTTGTAGGAGGAGAAAGGGAACAGAGGGGGCAAAGCTGGACAGAAGAAGAGGCAGGACCATAGGGGGAGGGAAGGGGACACAATGGATGGAAGGGGCAGAGAGAGAGAGAGAGAGAGAGAGCAGATGCATGGAAGGGAGAGAGAGGCCAGATACTGGATGGAAAGAATAAAGAGGAGGATTAAAGCACAAATGACAAAAGGAATAAAAAATGTTTTTTGTTGCTTTATTGTAGCTGTATTGATAAATGTTTATAAATAGAAAATGGAAAATAAAATAATCTTTTTATTAGACTAATTTTAATACATTTTTTTTTTTTTACTAACCAGGTCTGGACAGGATACTGACCTGAAAAATGAGGTTTTGGCCTCTGAAAGCTAATTTAAAAAAAAGATTAGTCCAATAAAATTGTATTTTCTTATTTTGTTATACTAATCATGTTTTCTATTCCACGTTTACCTATTCAGTTCAAGGTTTCAAGGTTTATTAAATATTTGATGAATCGCTAAATCTGATTACAAAGCGATGTACATAATTATAAAATTGGATAGAATTAAACATTAATACAAAATAAATAAACATTAAAATTAAGACAGGACAGACATTAGTTGGAGGGGAAGGAGGGTAAAAAGTTACATCTGTTATATCAAGAAAACATATATGGAAAAAACATAAAAGGAAACTAGGTATTTATAAAAGGAAAAATCATAAAATCAAGAAAGTTTAAATGTTAAAAGCATCTTTAAAAAGGTATGTTTTCAGGGATTTTTTAAAAGAAAGGATATCTTTTTCGTTTTTGATATGTTGGGGCAAAGCGTTTCACCTCTGAGGACCAATAACAGAGAACATGTCTGATCTTCGTGTGCCTATTACTTTCAAAGAGGGAACAACTAGTAAATTTTGAGAGGATGACCTAAGTGCACGTGCGGAGCTGTGGGGAATTAGCATTTTTGATATAAACTGAGGTTCATTGTTAACCAAGGTTTTATATATAAGTAACAAGATCTTAAACCATATGCGATGGCTAATAGGGAGCCAATGAGCGTCAATAAACAATGGTGTTACGTGATCATATTTCCTGGCGTTATAAATCAATTTGATAGCAGTGTTTTGAATAATTTGCAAACGTCGTTTTTCTTTTTGAGCAATGTTAAGCAGTAAAGAATTACAATAATCCATTTTGGCTATTACTAAAGAATGAATCAAAATATTGCGTGATTTGGGCTCAAGAAATTTGGAGATGGATCGTATTAAGCGTAGTTTATAGAAGCATATTTTAACAATATTATTGATATGGTCTTTAAATTCTAGGTTGTCATCAATTATAACTCCTACGATTTTTAATTTGGGAACGATTTCAATTGAAGTATTGCTAAGAATAAATGGTAACTTCAGGCCGATGTCTTTTTTCCAGTTAAAGATCATTGCCTTTGTTTTATTTATGTTTAAAGCTAATTTATTGTTGTTGAGCCAATTTTGAACTAATTCCAGTTTTTTATTTAATGATTTAATGTCTTCATGATTTTCAGGATTAAATGGATGAATCAGTTGAATATCATCTGCGTACGAGAAAGCAGTAAAGCCAACAGACTGGCAAAGATTCAGTAGTGGTGAGAGAAAGATGTTAAACAAGAGGGGTGATAAAATAGGTCGAATTACATTACAAGAGGTTGGGTCAGTTACCCATAAAGTTACAATGGACAGTTTGACATGGACATTCAATTCGGTTGCTAGTATAAGTAGATCAGTACAACTATTAATACAATTAGATTGTAGTTACAAATACATAGTTACAAGTACAAGAAAGGTCATCATTGGCTCTTCGTTTTGTCCCAGGAGTTGCATTAGAGTTAGACAGTGTTGGAATGGGCTTTTACAATTGTCATTCAGTTAATTCAGGGTTGGCTCTCTGTTTTGGTAGAGAAATGCTTTTAAAAGTTTTCGGAAACTGAGATAGCGGTCACAAGATCGTAGTGTAAGCAGTAGTTGGTTTAATCATTTTGCTAATTGATATTGAATGGATAAGGTAATTTGCCTGGTAGACTTTATATTGTTGCATGCTGGGAATTTTAAGTGGAAAAGTATCTGTTGGAGGCACCCTGGAGTAGGGTGGCTAACTGTTAGGTAGTCGGGGGCATTCCCTCTTAGGATCTTAAAGGCAGTGATGCCTAGTTTAAACTTGATCCTCACAGTTATAGGCAGCCAATTTAGTTTCATATAGTAGGGTTGAAGGAGTTCCGAGTCCCATAATCCATTTATGACTCTTAACGCTGCATTTTGAACTAGTTGAAGATATGATATTAATGTTTTAGAGCATAGAATTAGTGTTACATTACAGTGGTCTAGTTGAAATAGGATTAGGGATTGCACTAAGGTTCGGAAGGCCTCCGTTTTGAAGTATTTTCTGCTAGATCTTAGCTTTCTCATCACAAAGAAAGATTATTTTATTATTAATTGTACATGGCTTTTCATGGATAGGTGGCTATCTATTTCTATTCCCAAGATTCGGGATTGTAGTTCTGGTGGAAAGTCTGAATATTAGCTCAAACAAGAAACCGCAGAAAGATAAAGAGAGACATCAATATATGAAAAATGTAAGAGAAGTTGGGAAAGTAGTCAGGAAAGCAAAGATGCGAAAAGAAGAAAAATATAGCCAATAAGGAATAAATCTTTAAAAAAAAAAAAAAAATAAAAAGGATAGTGGCAGAAGGAAGTGGCACTGTGAGACTCAAAACTGAAAAAGAAGAATATGCAGAGGTTGACTTAAAAAAACAGAAATTTAGTTTATATACTGTATATTTCTGTTTAGCTTTCAGAGGGTTGAGGACCACAGAAAACTGACACAAAGAAGAATAGAAGCAAATAGTTTTCAAAAGACTGTATTGATGAGGAGTGATGGGGGTTGGGTAGAAGACTACTGCTAGGAGTTCACCGCCGCCATTTTTAACCCCTACACCAACAAGGCATAAGCATCCAGGAATCACTCCTTGCCTCTACTAGTAGACACCAGGGAAACCCTTGGTAGGTACTGGGGTGGTATTGAGGGGACTGTAAAGAGGGTGGTATCAGGAGAGCTTGCTTGGCAAGAGGGGATCAGGGGGAGGGAATGGGGTAGGGGGTTCTTGGTTTTGGAAGCAGCAGGCATTCATATTTTGGAAAGAGTAACTCTTTTTTCCCCATGTGCACCTTTATAAAATCATAGCTCCTTTCGGACTTACCCTTCTATTTATTGACACCCTTCTAGGTTTGTTTTTAAATAAAAAGACGTGTGTGTGGTAGACTCTTTTGTAAAATACTGGAGAAAAGTGCACATTCTGACTTGGATGTCGCAATTCCTATTTCAAGGTTCTATATAAAATGGGCCTTTAAATGCCTTCATAGTACGATTCCAGTTCTATTCTCCAAGGTGCCTGTTATAAATTTACCCACATTGTAATTTAAAGAGTTAAAATTCCATTTGATTTGCAGTTTGATTATGTGAAATGATGCGCGTCACTTGTTTATTTTGCAATAGGTCGGAAAACAATGACAATTAAGGTTTTTAAAAAATTCAAGCATCAGACTGGTCTACAGCCCCAAAGCACTGATGTATGTTTCCCTGTATTTAGATCAACCATTTTATAACCTCGGCTCTACTTCCTAAACACATAATTCTAAAATCAAAATACAATTCATCCCAACGACATAGCTACAATTTACTAATTATAATCTCACCGTACCGGTTTCTAATAGAAAAATCTTTTCCATCAGAAAGACTCAGAAATTGCTAAACATTTAAATTTAGCTCACGCCTTTTTCAGTAGTAACTCAAAGTGAATTACATAGAAACATAGAAATAGACGGCAGATAAGGGCCACGGCCCATCTAGTCTGCCCACCCCAATGACCCTCCCCTACCTTTCTCTGTGAATAGATCCCATGTGTCTATCCCATTTGGCCTTAAAATCAGGCACGCTGCTGGCCTCAATAACCTGAAGTGGAAGACTATTCCAGCGATCAACCACCCTTTCAGTGAAAAAGAATTTCCTGGTGTCCCCGTGCAGTTTCCCGCCCCTGAATCTGAGGCAATGAAGAATCATGTGACTTGATAAGGATCACGAGAAGTATCAGTGGGATATGAATCCTGGTTTCCCAGATTCCGAGCCTGCCGCTCGAAACATTAGACCAGCGTCTCGCAAACTTTCCAGCCAGCGGCACACTAAATACAGTGCCCCGGCTGGAAGGCACCCAGAAATACGCGGATGTCAACGCAATGATGTCATGTGCGAAGGCCCATCTGGCCGTAACCCATTTCGGTGGAGGGATCCGGGAGGTGCAGGGAGAAGAGGAGAGACGCCGGCCAGGAGGAGACTACAGGACGCGAGAGGCACATCCTATAGGCAGTCTGCCGGCGTGGATGACTCTTCTCCTTGCCAGTGTGTCACGGCACACCTGAAATCTCAGGAGGCACACAGTTTGCGATCCACTGCACTATCAAGAAAGTAGCACTTACCCAGATTTGTGTCTTAAATTAACAGCATTAACAAACAAAATCTCTACCTTCACTGAGTCCACAATGTATCTGCACAGGTGTGGCCCACTTACAGGCTTGCCTCTTTTTAGGGTGGTGTCGGCCCTTTGCTTTGATGTTGCTTGCTAAGGGGGTAGGGTCTGACGCCATTTGCAAATTTATATTTATATAAAAATGTATAGCCAAGACTATCTACAGTTCTTGGAGGGGTAAAGATACACATACACAAATGACCCATTCAGTAAGAAGAAACAAGAAAGACCATCGGTCACAGAAAGAAGAGGATTTCTTCTTATCTAGGGCCTGCCTCCTTTTCAGGGTGGTTTCAGCAGCTCTTCAAAATAAACTTCTGACCCTTAAGAAGGACCTCAGGATTCTTCACAGTCGGATTCAGCAACAATTATTTGAACTGCAGTTTGAAATGGAATTGACACTGAAGCCACAACCTCAGTGGCATAAACGTTTGCATCCCAGCTGGATTGGCATTCCTTCCAGAAGCTTTTGGCTTCGATTTGATGTGGTTGGTTCTCACACTAAGATAATATTTAGCATCAAAACAGTTGATACCATGATAAAGTTGTCAAGGACCAGTTCTATCACAGAGGTAGTTCTACCTGCCTGAGGCAAAATTGAAGCCTCAAGGATTCTTCTGCCCTTTTTCTATTAAAAATTGTAAAGGCCAATACTGGACAGTTCTCAGAAGGGGAGGAAATTTCCTCCTGTTTGGCCAAAAGGTATATACTTGGCTGTAGTTTTGGATCTTTACAAATTGTCAGAAACATAGAAACATGATGGCAGATAAAGGCTGAAAGGCCCATCTAGTCTGCCCATCTGCAGTAACTATTATCTCTTTCACTCTCTGAGAGATCCCATGTGCCTATCCCACGCCTTCTTGAATTCAGACACAGTCTCTGTCTCCACCACCTCTTCCAGGAGACTGTTCCATGCATCTACCACCCTTTCTATAAAAAAAGTATTTCCTTAGATTACTCCGGAGCCTATCACCTCTTAACTTCATCCTAGGCCCTCTCATTCCAGAGTTTCCTTTCAAATGAAAGAGACTCGACTCATGCACATTTACATTACATAGGTATTTAAATGTCTCTGTCATATCTCTCCTCTCCCGCCTTTCCTCCAAAGTATACAGATTGAGATCTTTGAATCTATCCCCATACACCTTATGATGAAGACCACACATCATTTTAGTAGCCTTCCTCTGGATCCACTTTAACCTTTTTATATCTTTTTGAAAGTGCGGCCTCCAGAATTGTACACAATATTTGTATGAGGTCTCACCAGAGTTTTATACAGGGGCATCAATACCTCCTTTTTCCTACTGGCCGTATCTCTCCCTATGCAACCTAGCATCCTTCTAGATTTCACTGTCACCTTTGCAATCTGTTTGGTCACCATTAGAACATCACATACAATCACACCCAAGTCCCGCTCTTCTGTTGTGCACATAAGTGCTTCACCCCCTAAACTGTACCGTTCCGTTCCTTGGGTTTTTGCAGCCCAAATGCATGATCTTGCATTTCTTAGCATGGAGTCATATTGGTAAGGTGAGCTCACTACCAGACAAAACTGCTTGGGAAGGTCATAGCAAATGTTGCAGTTTCTTGGGTTTTGGCCCAAAGCATCAATGGAGAATGATAAAGATCTCAATAACTTTTCTCAGTCCAATCATAAACATGATTGTGATCCAACCTCAGTATCTTAGCCATCTCAACATTTAGGCTACTTTTGTCTACCGTGGCAAATTCTTGTTGTTCGACCTTCACCCCCAAAGATCTCATGGAACTGATGAATGAATCTTCAATTCTCACTATTCTTGATAACCCTAGATGAATGGGTCTCTGCAAAATTTGACTCCTGCTACAGAAGTTATACACAAATAATAATAAAATATTCTTTCTCTAGTCTTACATCAGAATACTATAACAGCAATCTGAGTGATGCTCTTTATTAACTCTGAGAGCCTGCTATGTCATTTTTCTAGGGAAACAATACACTGTTGTTTAAAAATAATGAAATCATTGTCTACTAGAATCCAATACTCAGAATAGTTAAAGGACAATGTTTGTGCCGTTACAACAGGCAGTATGAATGTCTAGCCAGGTAGGAGTGTCTTCCTGGCTAGATGCTACTTACAAAAAAAAAAGGTAACTGATAAACCATTCTGGTTTGGATTTCTCTCTCCTTAGCTAGTAGGATATCCAATTTTCCACCAAGCCATAAATGTTAAGAAGTTACAATTGGATGTATATTATAGGCACAAAATGAAATTGTACTGAAATAAATACTGTAAAGAAACCTACCAGCCCAAATGAAACAAATGGGTATCTAACATAGGAACATGATGGCAGAGAAAGGCCAAATGGCCCATCCAATCTGCCCATCCGCAGTAACCATTATCTCTTCCTCTCTTCTTCAGAAATTCAGTCAAAACAGTACACCTCGTTGCTGGGTCTTCATCCTCACACTAGCAAGCAGATGAATACATGATTGTTTATGTTTATCATTATTGTTTAGAAGAGCAAATATTAAACTTATGAAAGAACATAAAAATTGCCATACCGGATCCAACGAAAGGTCCTTTGTCCACTACCCTTTTCTATCAGTGGCCAACCTACATCACAAGTACTTGCTGGGATCCCAGAAGTCAACTAGATTTCCAGGATCCCAGAAGTCAACTAGATTTCAAGGTTTATGGATTTTAACTTCAAGACGTGCTCAAACTTTTTTTTTTACCAGCTAAGAACATAGGAATATAAAAATAGCCATATTGGATCAGATTGATGGTCCATTTTGCTCAGTATCATGCTTCCAACAATGGCTCTTCCCTTCTTCTCTACTGGCTATTTTGAAAAAGGCACTAATTCAGCAAAGAATATCATGATGCCTTTGTAAAGATGTAATTGCAACTTGAGCACCATGCCCAGGCTAATTCTATAAATGGGCACCTCCATTTAGGTATGCAGTAGGAGCCTATTTTATAACGGAAGGGAAGATTGAGATACCAGACCTGGGGGGGAGGGGGGAAAGGGGAGATGTCAAACCATCGAGGGTAGAGGGGAGGAGGAAGAAAGGAGAGAGAGATGGAAGAGAAGACAGACATGCCTGATCAAGAGGTTGGGTGGGTGAGGTGAGGAAAGAAGGAACGGAGAGGAGAGACATGCCAGAGTATGGAGGAGTGGGGATAGAAAGAGAAAGGAGAGAGAAAAATAGACAGAGGGACAAAGCTGGAATGAATCATGTAAAAAGGAAAGAGAGGGCACAGGCTAAATGGAAGGGAGAGAGGGTAGACAGTGGATGGAAGGAGCAATGAAAGAGGGGAGGTGCCATATGGAAGGAAGAAAATGAAGAGAAAATGAGGAAAGCAGAAACCAGGAACAACAAAGGTAGAAAAAATACATTTTTCTTTTTATTATTTTATGATAAAGTAGTATTGTAGCTGTGTTGATAAACTTTTATAAATAGAAAATGGAAATAAGGTGATCTTTTTATTAGACTAATTTTAATATATTTTTGACTAACATTTGGAGAACATCTGACCTGAAGAAGATGGTTTGGGCATCTGAAAGCTAATTGAAAAAGTACTAGTCCAATAAAATGATATTATCTTATTTTCCATCTTTTGTTTTATTTCTATTTGTTAATTTGTTATTTGTCCATCTGCTATCTTTATATTTTGCACATATTTTGTTTCTGTGGTGGTATTACACTGTATGCAGAGTCTGGCTTCTTGGCAGTTCAGTTTAACTTTTGTCTACATATTTTAAAATTTTAGTTTGTGATTATTTATTCCATTCTGTGTAAATGAAAAAGACATCGTTTTCTGCTAGCATTGACTGTGCAAGATCATTTTGTATTAATCTAGCTTGTTTAGTTTTACAGTGGGTGTATTGATGTTCTAGTGCTCACTGCAGTATATAAGATGCTGCCTTTTCCTAGTTACACCCTTGTGTGACTTATGGATTACTACTAAAAATATTTTTTTATATAAAGAAGGAGATGTCAAAAAATGATCAGCCCCGGGTGTCAAATATGCAAGGTATGCCACTGATAGTCTTACTGAATTTGAAAAAATGTATAAATAATGATCAGACACGAAGAATAGATACAAAGCCTTTTTTATTTTGATTTTTCTGGAGTGTAATTGGAATTTGTAATCTGTGGAAATGTGCATCTCTTCTCATGTTTTACACAGTACGAGGAAATGCATTTCAGTTTTCTATTTTTCCAGTGTTCTACTTGCATAGAGGTTTGTCTTCCTGGGCTTCAGGTTTTGTCTGCATATTTGTATTTTTAATTTTTAGTTACTTATGACGGTCTACTAGCCACCAGAACAGCAAAAATAGACCACCACCTCTCAAATCTGCTGATCACGACGACCAACTACAAAACATTCACAAAAGAACTGAAAACCATACTATTCAAGAAATTTGTTCATTGATCTAACCAAACCGTATCGACCCTTCCCAGATCCCGATGCATACTATAGCTATCAACCTTGTAATCTCCCTGGGAATGCCCAGGCTAATTTCTTGTTATAAACCGCCTAGAACTGAAAGGTATTGGCGGGATAGAAGACATCAATGTAAAATGTAATGTAATGTATTTGTTGAGAAATCTGTTTTGGTAGCAGTGCAGCTTATGCTGTTGGTATTCTGGATTAGAGAATGACACAGTGACAAAATTCATCACTGTTCCCGTCCCCGCGGATAACCGTGGGAAATAATCCCATGTCATTTTTTAGTGTCTATTTCAACCTCGGTCCTTCTACACCAGCATTCTTCAAAGCAAAGCTTGCGGCTCAGTGGTTGTGTCCATTCATACTCTGATCCTTATGTGAGCCAAGGATAATGAAGCCATTGTGACATCACTGATGTGATTGGCTCTTAGGCACTGGTGGAATGAGGCATTATGACATCACAATATCTGCTCTGGATACCAGAGACTGTCATAAGAACATAAGCATTGCCTCCGCCAGGTCAGACCAGGGGTCCATTGCGCCCGGCAGTCCGCTCCCGCGGCGGCCCTCCAGGTCCATGACCTGAAAATGTTCCCTACCTAACCTAAAAGTCCATATCCTATTTGCTCAGTGTCCTGTGAGGTAAACCTCTATCTGTACCCCGTTATTCCCTTCGCTTCCAGGAAGTCATCCAGTCCCTTTTTGAACCCCAGAATTGTACTCTGGCTTATCACCTCTCCGGGAAGCACGTTCCAGGTGTCTACCACCCGTTGAGTGAAGAAGAACTTTCTTGCATTCGTTTTGAATCTGTCTCCTCTCAGTTTTTCTGAGTGACCTCTTGTTTTAGTTGCCCCTGCTAGTTTAAAGAATCTGTCCCTCTCCACCTTCTCTATGCCTTTCATGATTTTATAAGTCTGTATCATGTCCCCTCTCAGTCTCCGCTTTTCCAAGGTAAAGAGCCCCAGCCTGTCTAACCGTTCGGCATATGAGAGGTTCTCCATACCCTTTATCATCCTCGTTGCTCTCCTCTGGACCCTCTCGAGTATTGCCATGTCCTTCTTGAGGTATGGCGACCAGTATTGGACGCAGTATTCCAGATGTGGGCGCACCATTGCTCGATACAGTGGCAGGATAACTTCCTTCGTTCTGGTAGTGATACCCTTTTTGATAATGCCCAGCATTCTGCTCGCTTTTTTTGAGGCCGCTGCACATTGCGCCTCCGGCTTCATTGTGTTATCCACCAATACCAAAGACTGTCATTCTGTAGTGTCTGTTTCAACCTCAGTCCTTCTACACCAGCATTCTTCAAAGCAAAGCTTGTGGGTCAGTGGTTGTGGCCATTCATACTCTGATTCTTCCCTCTCTCCTTAAAGAATGACATGAAGATGGTTTACCGTGGTTATCCGCGGGGACAGGAACGGTGATGAATTTTGTCACCGTGTCATTCTCTAATTGAAACCAGGAAACAAAAATAGTGTAACAAGCTCCCAGGTAACGGTGACTGTGAATGGAAGCTGACAGCCTCCGGAGCCCAACAGAGGCTGGTTTCATTTTTGCCAGAGGCCCAAAGGCACAGGAGAAAACTGCCAGACCAAATCCCTGCAAATCTACCTGTGTATTAAAAATTAATCAGAGGAAAAGCTGTAATAAAATTAGATTAAAGCTATTAGTTAAATCTGAATTGATCTACTAGGAATGCCTTTATTTGAAATATTCGGAATGAGTGACTAAATACCCGTGCCATCAAGTAAGCATGACGGAAAAAAAAAATGTTAAATCATATATAAAATATTAGCCGAAACACCAGCTGGCTAGAAGTATATAAAATATGAACAGTCGTTTCTAAGGGCTCCTTTTACAAAACCGCGCTAGCGGTTTTAACGCACGCTCCGGATTAGCGCACGCTAGCCGGAAATCTACCGCCTGCTGAAAAGGAGGCGGTAAAGGCTAGTGCGTGCGGCAATTTAGCGCATGCTATTCCGCGCGTTAAGGCCCTAAGTAAAAGGAGCCCTAAGTTTCTATAATTTTTTTTTTAAACTTGTCTAATGAAAATTGATAATTCAAATCTTTTCAAAAACAAAGCACTAATGTTCTAGGCAGATCTGGTTAAGTGACCAGGGTCAGATTCATTTCCTGCTAACTAACTAAACAGGAGGTTAAGGGGCAAGCAATGTTTAAAGTATGTCTTCAATGTGCATTAAAACCCTTAGAAAGCAATAGACTATGCGCTATAGTTAATAAATCCTTATTCTAAGGGTTAGATCATTTACGACAAAAAAGAGCAGAGCTGTTTTTCTCAAGTGGTTTTAGATGGAATTCGTTTAATATATTTGGGCTAAATAATCAAAGGAAGCATGTGCACGGTGCAGTGTTTTTGTTCTTTGGCCTCACTTCATAGGAATTAAGGAAAAGGAACCTGTAATACCATTAAGGCCACAAAATCTATATTAATCACGAAGCAGACTGTCAATCAAGAACTGAGCGGTAAACAGGCAAGGTTAGGCCTAAGAATAGTTCACTGGAATACAACAAAGGGTTTTTTTGTCATTCTCCAAATCTGAGCTAACATGTGGGAGAGCTAGCGCTGGCTAACGTTTCACTTTCCACGTAAACTTAAGCAGCAAAGAATGCTATTGAACTGTAGAGAAGAATCAAGCATTGTGAAGTGTCAAACAGTATCAGGGCACCCGTATCGCCTCCTTCAGGGTGCTGTTAACACATCAGAATGACCTAACCCAGTGTTCTTCAACCTTTTGACACCTATGGACCGGCAGAAATAAAATATTTATTTTGTGGATTGGCACCGGTCTGCGGACCGGCAGTCAAAGAACATTGGGCTAAGTCGTGCCCATCTCTACCCAATCTCCGCCCCATAATAGTACTAATTGTAACACCATTTTTTCCATTTATTTTTCATATGTACACACAATATAATAGTATTAACAACACATAATGGTTACATAAGAACATAAGCAATGCCTCCGCTGGGTCAGGCCTGAGGTCCATCGTGCCCAGCAGTCCGCTCACGCGGCGGCCCAACAGGTCCAGGACCTGTGCAGTAATCCTCTATTTATACCCTTCTATCCCCTTTTCCAGCAGGAAATTGTCCAATCCTTTCTTGAATCCCAGTACCGTACTCTGCCCTATTACGTCCTCTGGAAGCGCATTCCAGGTGTCCACCACACGTTGGATTAAGAAGAACTTCCTAGCATTCGTTTTGAATCTGTCCCCTTTCAACTTTTCCGAATGCCCTCTTGTTCTTTTATTTTTTGAAAGTTTGAAGAATCTGTCCCTCTCTACTCTCTCTATGCCCTTCATGATCTTGTAAGTCTCTATCATATCCCCTCTAAGTCTCCTCTTCTCCAGGGAAAAGAGTCCCAGTTTTTCCAATTTCTCAGCGTATGAAAGGTTTTCCATCCCCTTTATCACACTGTATGCTTTTCAACACTCATTCCTACCAGAAAACAGATAACCCCATGCAAATGCAGGACCCAAAACTAAAAGTACTAATATTCACAAACAAACCCTAAGATGCAACAATCTGCAAGCAGTACAACCCCAGAGGAAAAGAAACAAATGCATTTCTTCCTGAACAGAGAGCAGATGTAAATCAATCACTAAATTCAAAAATAAAAGCATTCCTCCTACCATTGTTGTCTCTCTCCCTCCATGTGCCTTGCCTTCTGGCCTGCTCCCCGGTGTTATCTTTGGGCCGGTCCACTGTGCGATCAATGCAGCGTCTTTGGGCTGGCTCCCTGAGTGCTGCATTGCACAAAGCTGTGGGAAGCACGTCCCGCGCCTCATCTGGAAGCCTTCCCTCTGACGTTGCGACATCAGAAAGAAGGCTTCCTGTTCAGGCATAGGCCGCGCGTAGGAGCCTTTTCCCACGGCTTTGTGCACTGCCGCACTCAGGGAGCCGGCCCAAAGATGCCGCATTGATCACACCGCGGACCGGCGGCCGAAGAACGCCGTCTTGGGCCCAATGGACCGGCAGAAAATTTCTGTGGACTGGCACCGGTCCACGGACCGGCGGTTGAAGAACACTGCACTAACCCATGGCAAGGCATGGTTAAAGTTAAACATTACCTTATCACCAAATTGTTTTTTCCCACCTCGCATGGACTCAGTACATATTTCTCTTATACATTTTATAATTGACTGCAGCCTTCAGGTTGGCGCACTTACATCCAAAAAATGTTCAATTTGGGCCTAATTCTGGAAATGGCATCCCAATTGTGGTGGTAGGCATCCTACCATCATCTAATGAACCAATCAGGATGCACATTTAAAAAAAAAAAATCTGTGTGGCGAAGAATGCCTAAAGCCAGCATAGGCGTGGCTTACGCCGTAAGTGGCCTTAGGAATGTGCAGGCATGCCTAGGCGCTTCCGTAGGCGCAAGTCAGATGCCTTAAATTTAGACCTGTAGAATGCTGACCTACATTTAAGGCTTCTCTCCATAAAACACCCAATTCTGGACGGAGACCATCAAAAGCGCGCCGGACCTTGGCGCGCTACCAATCATGCCCCATTTGTGTGCAGGATGAATGTACGCCGTCACTCTGACTGCTATCAGGCCTTCCCGCTTGTGCTCTGAGGAGGGGTTTGATGGGGAACCCCCACTACACTTACAACTCCTCGCACTCCCGTTGAGGGGGTATCTGGGGGGGCCAGTATACTTAAAACTCACACTCTCCTCTCTAAACCTGGCTCTTCCGCTCTGAGACTACGGGAGCTCACGGAAGCCATTTCCTATGAGTGATCTGCACAGGGCAGGAGCGTAGGAAGATCGCTCCTGCCCCGAAAACCCGCTAGACCACCAGGTACGGCTTAAGGGATTCCGGGGGAAAGTGGGAGGGAGGCGGGAAAGGTCCGGAATACAGCTTTAATTAAAATTTTTTTTTTTTTTTAAATTTAAATCACAAATAACCGAATCCGCAGATGCTGAAACCGCAGATTTGGAGGGAGAAGTGTATACAACTCATGTCCTGCAGGAGACCTATGACTTCCTTCACTGCTTGCTCCCCCTTCAGTCTGGATGGGGTTCTAATTAGCCAGTTGCCTAATTATGGGTGTGCCTGGATTAGAGAGTTGCGCGGGGACAGAAATCTCATCTGTCCCAGTCAAAGTCCCACCCATCCCCGTGAGGAATCCCCTCCGTCCCCACCCGTCCCCGCGAGGAATCCCCTCCATCCCCACCCGTCCCTATAAACTTCAGAAATAGTTATTTCATTTAATTATGCTACTGAATTAAAGGCTCTGGTAGAAACCCATTTACAAATAAGCAAAGAGACTTTATTAATTTGGAAATATTAATTGGGAAGAATACATACTTTGTAAATAGGTTTCTACCAGAGCCTTTAATGTTTATAAATTTTTATCTGAGTCCTGAATAAACCCGAAAAAATGGGAGAAGAATTTATAAGCTCAACGAAGAAAATCTCCCAAGCCCCAAGGCGGAAACTGAGATGAGAGGGAGAGACCACCCGTAGAGAAGAGAAAATAGAAGCCACTCAAAATCAATATTACATATATTAAATATTTAATAAATGTTTGAGAGAGCCCTCAGTCACACAGCCATCCTCCAGTCCCCCAGAGGTAACGGCTGTCACTGGTTTGCACCCAGAAGAGTGTCAACTGTGAAACATCCCCGGGCTCTCTGTGAGTTTTAGTGATAAATAACACAAAAGTGCAAAGGAGTGCAAGCAAAATCAAAACACCCTCTCTACGAAGTGGTCTCTGCCCCTGATCCAGGGGGGCCGAGCAAGAAAGTTCAAGTGTCTAAATTTAATAAAATAAAGCCAATGGAAGATACTTAGCTTCTCAGAAAATTTTTATCAACACAACTAATATACTACTTTATCCTGAAGCAAAAAAAAAAGAAATATAATTTTTTTCCTACCTTTGTTGCCTGGTTTCTGCTTTCCTCATGTTCTCATTCAATTCCTTCCATCCACTATCTCTCTTCTCTCTGCGTCTTCCATTTGCTCTGTTATTGTGCCTCTCCCTTTCCCCCCCTTCCAAATTGGTCTGGCACCCATCTTCTTCCCTCCGCTCCCCCCATAGTCTGGCATCTCTGTCTTCTTCCCTGCCAGCGTCTTCGCCCCACTCTCTCTTCCCCATTTCCCTTCAGCGTCTTCTCCCCACTCTCTCTTCCCCATTTCCCTTCAGCATCTTCTCCCCACTCTCTCTTCCCCATTTCCCTTCAGCATCTTCTCCCCACTCTCTCTTCCCCATTTCCCTTCAGCATCTTATCCCCACTCTCTCTTCCCCATTTCCCTTCAGCATCTTCTCCCCACTCTCTCTTCCCCATGTCCTGTCAGCGTCATTCTCCTCCCTCTGACTTCCCCATGTGCTTTCAGTATCCTTCTCCCCCCTCTGTCTTCCCCATGTCCTTTCAGTGTCCTTCTCCCCCTCTGTCTTCCCCATGTCCTTTCAGCGTCCTTCTCTCCTCCGTCTTCCCCATGTCCTTTCAGCATCCTTCTTCCCCCTCTGTCTTCCCCATGTCCTTTGAGCCACCATGGAATCCACTTATGGCTGAACAAAAAGCTGTTGAAACTCAGGAGCCTGGGGTAAAGCCAAGATATAGCCTTAGCCACCCGCAAGGAAACCCTCCAGGGTTTCCCACTGATCCATGACTAACAAAGTGATGTCTGGATGTGCAGGAAAAAAATGTGTTCTGAGAATTAGTGCCACTCATAACGGTGCCCTGTGAGATCGACGGTTGCCGAGATTCTAGTTTCAGCTCCTGTAGGGAGTCTGCAATAATGTACAGCACAGTTGTTGACGTCAAGGACAACCACTGCTTCTTAACTTCCATTCCCTATAAGAGAACCCAACCTGTGATAGTAAAGGGATAAAATCTGACCTCCATTCTTCCCACTCCTTCTCTGGCTGTCTTGCTGGTCTAGAGGCAGGTACCACACTGCTGTGTGAAAACTCTGAAGGGGAATTTCCCTTTGTGCCAGCACTGGTGTGCCTGCAGGTGGCTCGGGGGCCCCAACAAATTAAGTAGGCTTTCCATAAGAGATTAACAAAGTCCGAGATAAAACCCTATACTAAAGACAGCAAGGATCCCTGCAGAGACTCAGGCCTCTTGGGTTCTGCAGCTTCCACGCACCTCTGTTTGGTGACTTTGTTGCTTAGAAGCTCCAGAATGGAGTTTATCTCTAATACCCGGGCCCTCTGCGGTTCCACAGCCCTAGAGATCTCAGAGGAGGCTAAGCATATGTTTCTGCCCTTCCCTCATGCGCCCTGCGGTGCATGAATGCTCCCCTGACGGCAATCCAGCGCAAATCTGGTATGATATAGAGGTAGAACAGTGAAAGGAGCCCATCCCTATCAATTTTATTTATTTATTTATTTTTATTTTCAGAGTTAATAATTTAATCGTACAAATATCATTTATACATCAAGGAACTGCTTCCTTTTGCTTTTACTTTCCACAAATGTGCTATCATAGGACTCCTCTCAGACTCAACACAGCTTTGGAGGGGTTCATCACCTTGTATGGTCCTAGTCTCCAAACGGAAAATGCCCTAGGAAGCTTTCAGATATGATTTGACTCTGCTGGAAATTTAACACTGTCCCTGCACCTTTCAGTTTGAGATGTTTGTTTCCTTTCATTGTGTGTGTGCGTACGTGTGGTTGGTGGTGCTGCTGCTGCTGCTTC
Source organism: Geotrypetes seraphini (assembly GCF_902459505.1). Classification (NCBI taxonomy): domain Eukaryota; kingdom Metazoa; phylum Chordata; class Amphibia; order Gymnophiona; family Dermophiidae; genus Geotrypetes; species Geotrypetes seraphini. The sequence goes on along the minus strand of NC_047086.1, from coordinate 387,934,285 downwards.
TTGCTTTGGTGGGAGGAGTGCATGTGTAGTGAGCATCCCTATCCATTTTAAACAAAATTGAGGGGCTTGGAGGCAAAATAGAGGCTTTTAAAATAAAATTGGGAAAATCCAAGATGGCCACAGTGGCAGTGATTTCACGGCAAAAGTTGTTCGGGGGAGCTAGCCTGAACTTCAAAAAATTCAAGGAAGGGGTTTATGGAGGTGAACCGTCTCTGGCCCTAGGAATCCTCAAAATGGCCAAATTCAGACCTCCCCTCCCCAGATTTTCCCCATAGGCTATAATAGCCTGTACTCGTGCCTTGCTGGTACCTGCCTAAGTCAGCCCTCACTGCCGCTGAAAGGAATGGAGAAGACTTTCTGCCTCGGGACAGATTCCACAGGTCCAAAAATTATGATCTTCAGGCTGCCAGTCTACATAAATAATGACCCCCCTCCCCCCAAGCTACACTATTATCAGACCTGGGATTAATTTTCTTTATGTCTCAATAAATATCTGTCTTATTTATTGTTACCACCATCTGAAACTATTATGAAGTCAAAATGAGAAAATATTTAAGGCTGGCTATAACTCAATACAGATGTTGAAAGTCCAAAATCATTTTTTTTCCAGATAAAGGCTTCGTTCTTCAGCACAGTGATAGTAAAACAGCATATGCAGTGTATGCGATGGGTATGCTATTCTGTGACTTTTCAATTATGGGACCTCAATTACGGAATGCTCTCCCTGGGCAACTGTGATTTTATACATCTCGCCCACATTTTTAAACACTTTTAAAGACTCACCTCTTTCTGCAAGCTTTTAAGGCCAATTGAAAGAGAGACTACTGAACTGTGCGGTTTTATGTGATGGTATTGTTAAGATGCTCTATTTTGTGTGTTATTTATCTATACAGGAGTGGTCTAGTAGTTAGAGCAGCTGCCTCGGCACCCTAAGGTTGTAAGTTTGATTCCCACTGAAGTTCCTTGTGACTCTGGGCAAATTACTTAACACTTCGTTGCCCCAGGTACAAAATAAGTACCGTATTTTTTCGGTCTGATTTCATGCTGTGTTTTTCTGGCCTAATGGAGGAATAGGGAACCTGTGTGTGTTATGATGGTTCTCATGAAATCGCGGCAATTATATATTTTATAATATGACCTATGGTGGCTACTGAGCACATTACACATTTAATAGTGAGTAATTATAGAAATATCAGACAGATTCAAGAAGTACTAACTTTAGATATTAATCTATTTAATAAACATCTAAAATGTCAATGAGGTCAACACATCAACATAAGCATCTAGGTGCTGGAACATACACATACATATGTTGGTATGTCAGAATATACACACGTGTGTGTGCCAGAACACACACACTAATCTAATCTAATCCTTAGGTTTGTATACAGCATCATCTCCACGTTCGTAGAGCTCGACGCGGTTTACAGTAGGAGAAATAGGAAGGAACTACAACAGAGGGTTAGAGGTAGAAGTGTGAAGAAAATTTAGAGGACTTGGGATGCCAAGATATAAGAGTTTCCTTGATTCCTAAGTTGGAGGGAGACTTACATTTTTTGAGAAAAGCCAGGTTTTCAGATGTTTGCGGAAAACTTGGAGAGAGCTCAAGTTCCGAAGAGGGGATGTAAGGTTGTTCCAGAGCTCAGTGATTTTGAAGTGGAGGGAGGTCCCTAGCTTTCCTGTGTGGGAAATGCCTTTTAGCGAGGGGAAGGATAGTTTTAATTTGTGGGAGGATCTGGTGGTATTAGGGTTTGAGGAATTCCAAGAAAGAGGGACAAAGGGAGGGAGGATACCATATAGGATTTTGAAAGTTAAACAGGCGCATTTATAGTGGACCCTGGCGATTATCGGAAGCCAGTGGAGCTTGGCCAGGAGCGGGGAGACATGGTCAAATTTACTTTTAGTGAAGATGAGCTTGGCCGCGGCATTCTGAATCCATTGGAGTTTGTGGAGGTTTTTCTTAGTTAGGCTTAAGTAGATAGAGTTGCAATAGTCCAATCTGGAGAGGATGATGGATTGGACAAGGAGGGTAAAATGTTTTTGATGGAAGCAGGATCTAACTTTCCTCAGCATGTGAAGGCTGAAAAAGCATTTTTTTTTTACCAAGGATTGGAGGTGGTCATTGAAGGACAATGTGGAATCAATGATGATGCCCAAGACCTTGCTCGAGAACTCAAGCTGCAGAGAGGAGCCAGAGGGTAGTGGGATGGACACTGCTGTCAGCCATTTAAGAAACATACAAGTGTATTTTTTTCTGAACATTTATGCTGATGTATTGCCAGTAATGCTTTTGAACGGGACAAAATACTGCTACTACTACTAATTATTTCTATAGCGCTACCAGACGCACGCAGCGCTGAACAGAGTCATAAAGAAGACAGTCCCTGCTCGAAAGAGTTTACAATCTAAACAGACAAGACAGATAAACAGGATGTAATGGAGACAGTTAAGGGGAAGGGTTAATCTGCTGGCTGGGTGGAGGGCAATGAGGAGTACAGGACAATTAAGCCATTGTGACATCATTGATGAGGTTGGCTCTTATTGGTGGAATAAGGCATTACGACATCACAGCTCTGTTTCCCAAAGACTGAAACTCTTCAGACTACTACTACTATGAATTATTTCTATAGCGCTACCAGACGCAAGCAGCGCTATACAGAGTCACAAAGAAGACAGTCCCTGATCGAAAGAGCTTACAATCTAAACAGACAAGACAGAGAAATAGGATGTCACAGATATAGTTAAGGGGAACAGTTAATCTGCTGGCTGGGTTGGAGGACAGTGGGGAGAAGGGTTATGGATTGAAGGCTATATCAAAAAGGTGGGTTTTCAGTCTGCTTTTAAACAAGGTAAGGGAAGGTGCTTGGCGGACAAATTCAGGCAATTTATTCCAGGCATAGGGGGGCAGCTAGATGAAAGGAACAAAGTCGGGAATTGGCAGTGAAGGAGAAGGGTACAGCTAAGAGCAGCTTATCATTGGGAGATTAGGGGGGAAGCTATTCTTAATTCCTCCAGCGGAGGGCTGGAACAAAACAAACACCTTTCTAAGCTGTCTCTGGAAGCATGCATTAACCCCAATATTTATGTTACAGTACATTTATGTGCATTCCCCTTCTGAAACGTGCATTTCCCTTCTGAGGTGCTATGAGTATCACGGTGGCTTGCTCTTGGCGAAGTTTGAGTTCAGTTTTCCTGAGTAGAGGAACTGGAGGGAAAAGCATAAAAAAGGCATCAGACTCCAGGGAATTGGAGGTGTAGATTCTGGAACAGAAGCTTGAAAGTTTGTGATTGTGAGGAGACACAAATAGATCCACTTCCGGAGTGCCCCAATCCACAAAGATCTGACGTAAAGTGGTGGTGTTGAGGGACCACTTGTGTGGTTTAAGAAGCATACTCAACTTGTCGGCCAAGATATTCTGTTTCCCTGCTAGGTGGACTACCTTTAGAAAAATGTCGTGAGGAGTAGCCCAGGACCAGATCTATTCTGTTTCTTGGCAGTGAAGGCGAGATCCTGTTCCACCCTGTTTGTTCACAGAGTACATGGCTACTTGGTTGTCCATTTGAATAAGCATTACTTGATTGAGGTGGCGGTCCTGAAATGTGCTTAGAGCATTTCAGATTGCTCGAAGCTCAAGAAGATTGATGTGGAAAGTTTTCTCTTGGAACTCCAAATTCCCTGAGTATGCAGGAAATCCAAGTGGGCTCCCCAGCTGAGCATGGATGCATCTGTTGTTAATACCTTCTGATGTGGTGGAGTATGAAATGGAAGGCCTCTGGAAAGATTGTTCGGTGATCTATTCACAGGGCAAAGGTAGGGGAGGGACATTAAGGTGGGCAGACTAGATGGGCCGTGGGCCCTTATCTGCCGTCTATTTCTATGTTTCTATGTATATCTACCATTGAAGGAACTGGCGAAGGTGTGAGTTTACCTGTGTTATTTGGGAAAGTTTTCAATGTACTGAGACCATTGGATTGACAGTGTCCATTGAGGTTCCCTGAGATGCAGTCAGACAAAAGGTGTTACGTGAACCATAGATATCACGTGTCCCAGGAGGCGCATTATTTTGGTGTGCAGTTATGCGTTGAAGGGAGAAGACCTTCTGGTTTATTTGTATGAGTGTTGAGTCTCTTTTGAGGTAAAAGGCTCAAGATTGTGTTGTGTTCAGAAGTGCTTCTATGAACTCTAGAGATTGAGTTGGTTTTAAGTGTTCGAAGCATCATGGCAGCCACATATTTCCCTCCCTCCAGCTCCCGAAGCATCACGGCAGCCATATATCTCCCTCCCTCCTTCTGTTCCCGAAGTAGCAGGCAGATGGTCCTGACAACCCCCCTCCCTCCCTCTGTTTCTGAAGCAGCAGAGCCGGTTCTGACAACTCCCTCCTTTCATTCCCAAAGCAGTGGAACAGTACCTGACAACCCTCCCTCCATTCTCAAAGCAGTAGAGCCGGTCCTGACAACACCCTCCCTCCCTCCCTCCCCCGAAGCTGTAGTAGCAACTGGCAAGCAGAGGAAGCACTGGTAAACAGGTTGCTTCAGGCCAGTCCCGGCAGGGCCTTTCTTCTGATGCATCACTTCCGATGCGGCAGAGGAAAGGCCCTTCCTGGGCTGACCAGAAACTGCCTGTTTACCAGTGCTTCCTCTACTTGCCGGTTGCCACTACAGCTTCAGGTGAATGACTGAGGGAGGGGAGTTTGTCAGGATGCTCTGCTGCTTTGGGAATGGAATGAGAGAGGAAGGGAGGGGATTGTCAGGACCGGCTCTATTGCTTCAGGAACTGAGGGAGAGAGAGTTGTCAGGTCAGGTCTGGTTCTACTGTTTCGGAAATGGAGGGAGAGAGGGAGTGAGTGAGGGAATGGGGTGAGAAAGTGAGAAAGAAAGGAGGGACGAACAGATTCTGGACCTACAAGTGGGGATGGAGAGATGATAGAGTAGGGGTGGGAGTTATCCGGCATCCACCAATCCCCATGGATGCTGGATAAATGAGATTCTACTATAGTAATATCTGCAACATGTTACTTTCAGAGAATTTCCTGTGCACCTGATTTTAAACAGTACAAAATAAAATGAAATACCGAAGTGTTATAATTTAGATACCATTACAATATGCCTCTTGACACTTAGGTGGGAAGTTATTAACACGACTTAAGGAAATAACATGATATATTTGCCTGTTAACGTATTAAATGGCAAAAATCATGAGCTGTTTTACCATGTGCTTTATAATAAAGAGATGCAAATGCAAGCAGAAAGTTCATTATTAAATCAATGGATGAGACAGGAGCAAACCCCAGTTACTCTGGTCTCATCTGGCACCAGGCAGTCTCGCAACACTACCACTAGGAGTCAAGATACCCTTATGTAATTGTTTAAACCTAGCAATAGTACTGTAAGAACAGCTAGGAGTCATCAGGCACTATTTCAAACCCAGAATCAAACAGGCCAAGAGAGACTAGGAATCTCTCCTTCATGATACACTAGAAACCAAGGAACCCTCTCCAGGTTTCTTAGGGTTGGGGGAGGGGGGGGTTCTACAGAGAGGGAGGTTGTTTTGTGGGGCACCGGAGGTATCTTCAGGGGGTTAGTACCTATGTATCAATAATGTTAACTGTGGCCCTTTTAAAAAGGTCTCTTCAGGAGCTTTGAGCCGCACATTAGCAGTCGATATTCCCAGGGAGAAAAAGAATACATAGCTTCCTTTACCACAGGGAATTCCTAACCAGCAGTACGACTTCCATAATACATTAAGCAGCAGTAAAATGCAATATTTTACTGTAGCTTAGTAAAAGCCTCCTCAATTGACTGCGAGCTTGGTTCAGCCGGTGATATAGGTTGGTTAGCAACATGGAACACATTACCGTGAGGTGTGCTGCCTTCTTTGAATTTTCCAAGATAGCTGCTCAGTACAAGCAGGATGTCAAGGTAAGCGGCTCGAGTCACCAAGCAAGGGTTTGGCCTGAAAATGAAAATTGTTGACAGAAAATATGGTAAGTGCTTCTTAAACGAGAATTTGGAAAAAAAAACAAACGTATAGTGCCTTGCAAAAGACTTAACAACTATGTACATTTTTCAAATTATGCTGTCTTAATAACACTGTTTAAAATGGAGAACATAAGAACAGCCATGCTGGGTCAGACCAATGGTCCCATTTAACCCAGTTAAATGCTTCCAACAGTGGCTAATCTAGGTCAAAGTATGTGGCAGAAACCCAAAAAGGGCTTCCCCCATGTCCGTCTCCATCGCACACTATGGATATTTCCTCGAGGAACTGTCCAGATCTTTCTTAAACCCAGCTATGCTAACCACTTCCTCTGGCAACACATTCCAGAGATTAACTATTCTTTGAGTAAAATATTATTTCCTCCTATTTGTTCTAAAAGTATTCCCATGTCATTTCATTGAGTGTCTCCTGAGTTTTTGTATTTTTTTTTTGAAAGGGTGAAAAACGGATTCGTTCCTACCTGTTCTACACCACTCAGGATTTTGTAGACCTCAAGCACTTATCCGCATAACACACTACACTTCCAATGTGAAAGAATACTTGCAGAATTGAAAACTTATTAAGAATAAGAAACCCCCCAAAAATGGGACTGCATATGTCTCATAAATATCTCAAACACAACCCCACACAGAACAAACGAACCTGCTCAGCAACGCTACAAGGCTTAAACATACATACACCCAACCATCCACAGCAGGAGAAACACTCGATCAAACAGAAAACAAAAAAAGAAGTGGAGAAAAAGCCTCAGTTCAGCTTCATTTGCCAAAAAACTCCACTTCACATACACTCCTACACAAACAAACCGGTAGGGTGAAGAAAGCACTGTAATAGCTTGCAAAGTCAATGTTCAAAAGCACCAGGGGTACATAACCCCACACGTGAAAAAAATATGGCAACAGGGCCCAAAGGCACAGTGATCCGAAATCATAGCATTAGGCCAAAAAAAAACCCACTTAGCTGCCAAAGTCCATCAGATATGTCTCAATCCAGAGTAGTAACACAGCAGCTAGAGTACCCTGCATATGTCTCCCACACCTTTGCCGTTTAGAAAAACCGGAACTAAGAGCTCCTTTTACAGAGGTGCACTAAGCGTTTTAGAGTGCGTTAACCACGCGCTAAACGCTAAAGTGTGCATGTTAGTCTATGGACACGTTAGCACATGCATAAATTTAGCGTGCTCTAAACATGCACTAATTCACATAGCACACCTTAGTAAAACAGGGGGTAAATCTGGTTCCAAAAACTGCCTTAATATGGACCATAATAAGTTAAATAGTGTCTACTGTGGGTCTAACAGCAGCTGACCAAGAATATTTCTGGATGAAGACTTGAGCTGGTTCTGTTGTATGATATGAATTTTGAATAGAAGTCTAATCATGCTGAAAACAAAAATTTAAAAAAAAACCTCTGGAATAAAATTATTGTAAAGTACAGGTTGGGTGAGGGCTACAAGACAATTTCAGTCCGTTTGAATTTTCCTTGGGGTACTCTAAAGCCTATCATTGAAAAAAAAGATTAGTACCACCCGCCAAATCCTAGAATTATGGTTAAGAAAACTGTTGAGGTCTAAGATTACTGGCTGAGACTGAGAAAAATGTTGATTGTTTAACATTTGGAACGACCTCACCATCCCGTTGCGGAACCTGGGCTCCCTTCAATTATTCCGCAAACAACTGAAAACTTGGCTTTTCATCAAATTGTAACTCCATCCTCCCCCCCCTTTTTCTCCTCCCTTCTACACATAAGTTCATGTAAACCTTTTTTTCTTCTTCTCTACCTATTATTTAAGTTCTTGTAAACCGTGTCGAGCTCCATACTCATGGAGATGATGCGGTATATAAACTTAAGGTTTAGATTAGATTAGATTTCAAAATTACCCCATGGACAAAGTAGTGTATTGCCTTTTAAATCCACTTTAAAGGTTAATAAATAAATTAAAAACATATATAAATTGATAGCTTTTTATTGAACTTAACTTAAGCCCCCTTTTATCAAGCTGTGTTAGGGTTTTTTTTAAAAAAATTGCTGGCCGCTGCAATAAAAGCTCTGACGCTCATAGGAATTTTATGAGCATCGGGGCTTTTACCGCAGCGACCAGTGATAAAAACCCTAAAGCGGCTTGATATAAAGGGGCCTTAATCTCTGAAAGTGATACGCGCTGAAGAAAAGTTAATTTTGAGAGGTACAGGTAAACTGCACTTGAAAAAAAAAAAAATAAAATTATAGATTAAGATTTATCAAAGGCATCTTGAAATAAGAAGGTTTTAAGATTAGTCTTGAATTTTGGTAAATGAAGTTCATCGCGGAGAAATTGAGGGAGAGAATTCCATAATGTGGGGGCAGTTATAGCGAAATTAGTTTTCCTAGTATAGTAGGATTCTTTTAAGGATGGATGGAATGAAAAGGAGTTTTTGGTCAGTAGATCTTAAGGAACGGGGAGAACTTTGGGGTATTAATAATTTATCAAGAAATAAGGGTAAGTGGGAGAGTTTGATTTTGAAAGAGAGCAGTATAATTTTATAGATTATACGGTGGGTGACAGGGAGCCAATGAGCCTCTTTAAGAAGTGGGGTGACATGTTCGAATTTACCTATTTTGTAGATGAGTTTGATTGCTGTATTTTGTATGAGTTGTAAACGTCGAAGTTCTTTTTGGAAACTTGGAAAGCTACCAAGTTGGTAAAAGGGATGGAATTCCTCTCGTACGAGGAAAGACTAAAAAGGTTAGGGCTCTTCAGCTTGGAAAAGAAACGGCTGAGGGGAGATAGGATTGAAGTCTACAAAATCCTGAGTGTAGAACGGGTACAAGTGGATCGATTTTTCACTCCGTCAAAAAGTATAAAGACTAGGGGGACACAAGATTGAAGTTACAGGGAAATACTTTTCAAACCAATAGGAGAAAATTTTTTTTTTCACTCAGAGAATAGTTAAGCTCTGGTACGCGTTGCCAGAGGATGCGGTAAGAGCGGATAGCGTAGCTGGTTTTAAGAAAGGTTTGGACAAGTTCCTGGAGGAAAAGTCCATAGTCTGTTATTGAGATAGACATGGGTCGAAGCAACTGCTTGCCCTGTATTGGTAGCATGGAATATTGCTACACCTTGGGTTTTGGCCAGGTACTAGTGACTAGAGGGGAGTGTGTGGCGCAGTGGCTAAAGCTACAGCCTCAGCACCCTGGGGTTGTGGGTTCAAACCCACGCTGCTCCTTGTGACCCTGGGCAAGTCACTTAATCCCCCCATTGCCCCAGATACATTAGGTAGATTGTGAGCCCGCCGGGACAGACAGGGAAAAATGCTTGAGTACCTGAATAAATTCATGTAAACCGTTCTGAACTCCCCTGGGAGAACGGTATAGAAAAATTGAATAAATAAAATAAATAAATAAATAAAAACCTGGATTGGCCACCGTGAGAACGGGCTACTGGGCTTGATGTATTAAATCCTCCTTCCTGAGGTCAAGACAGTATACTATTCATTTAAGGGCCCTTTTTCTAAGCTGCATTAAGTACTAGTAAATACTCATAATATAGTAAAAATGGCTTAATGTGGAACATGCTAATAGACTTTGGATTAGTTTTGCCATATGCGTGCACCAATCACGGTAATTATTATCTGTATTTTTTGGGAGGCGCATGTCATGGATAGAGGCTGAGTGTGGATATGCTAATAACAATGAAATGGTTAGCTTTTAATATATTATCGAAGGCTTTAGTATTTACTATGTGCTTTACCACTATAGGGGATGCTCCTTGAAATTGCTCTCTGGCAAAACGCTGAATTCACGTCGGAGCCCCAAGTTTAGATAAGATAAGTGATCTTGGGCTTTAAAATCTCACTAAAATTATAATAAGTATAAGAAACATACGGTGGACCGATGAGGAGGCTGGCTACGGTATGGATCTAGCTTTACACAAAATATGATGCCAGAGTGTTGCCGCTGAGGTCACCGTAAAGATTAATCTAGAAACTTTATGAATTATAGCACTCTTTGAAGCATGGATAAGTGATCAACTGTTGAAGAGTTGAATAAGTGTGAATTGAACAAATTTCTTTGATATGAATAGTGAGTGTGGCAATGACTTACTACACTAATATTATAGCTTCACTTAGACGAAGAAATTTTCTGTATTTGACTTCATAGGCCAACATAGACTGTGAATAAGCTAGCACATGCACACATCACGGCTGAACTAACTACTGTTGTTAATACATCCATAGCGTGTCTTACCATATAGCTAGGAGCTTATAAAAAGAACCTCAATAAGCTCAGATTAATTCAGAACACCGCGATCCGTCTAATCTACGGTTTAAAAAAATGGGAACACATTACCCCTTACTATCAGAAACTCCACTGGTTACCCGTAGAATCCAGAGTCCTCTTCAAGTTTGCTTGTATTTGTTACAAAGCTCTCTTTGGGATTCTTCCAGCTTACCTCAACTCCCAGTTCTCTCTCAACGAGTCCAAGAGCACTCTCAGAACAAACCTATTTAATTACCCCTCCCTGAAATCTTACCAATACAAAATGTTCTACTATGTTACTATAAGTCTTAACAGAGATTTCGGCAGTTGGAACCCAAGCACAGTACCGGGTAAAGCTTTGGTATTCTTGCCCAGAAATAGATAAGAAAAAAAAAAAAAAAATTAAATTGAATTGAATCAGATTGGGCAGACTGGATGGACCATTCGGGTCTTTATCTGCCATCATCTACTATGTTACTATGTTATCATTCCAGGCAGCTAGGCTGAACACATGGCTTGGAAAACCCCTACTTAAGGCCACTACATACGCTGACTTTAGAAAATCCCTGAAAACTCGATTGTTTAACAAATTCTAAATTCCCAACTCACCTCATCCTCTCTACGGCCCTCTTCTCTACCATCCCAATTCAAGATTTGAGACCAACTTATACTCTCTTTCCACCTGTATCCCATGTACTGACAAAATGTATCTTTATTGTAAACCGCTTTGAACTTCACGGTATAGCGATATGTAAGAAATAAAAATTATTATCATCTAAACAGAAGATGGTAAGTGCACCCCTGGTAATTTTTTTAAAAAAATGGCGTACACTTTTAACGTTAGTGTGCAGCAATTAATGAAGTGCATAGTCTGCTACTGAGGAAGACATGGGGGAAGCCAATGCTTTCCCTAGGATTGATAGAATGGAATATTGCTACTCTTTGAGATTCCGGAATCTTGTTACTCTTTGGGATTCTGGAATGTTGCGCTACGCTCTGAGATTCCGGAATCTTGCTACTCTTTGGGATTCTGGAATGTTGCGCTACGCTCTGAGATTCCGGAATCTTGCTACTCTTTGGGATTCTGGAATGTTGCGCTACGCTCTGAGATTCCGGAATCTTGTTACTCTTTGGGATTCTGGAATGTTGCGCTACGCTCTGAGGTTTTGGAATCTTGTTATTCTTTGGGATTCTGGAATGTTGCGCTACGCTCTGAGATTCCGGAATCTTGCTACTCTTTGGGATTCTGGAATGTTGCGCTACGCTCTGAGATTTTGGAATCTTGTTACTCTTTGGGATTCTGGAATGTTGCTATTATTTGGGTTTCTGCCTGGTACTTGTGACCTGGATTGGCCACTGTGGAAACAGGATACTGGGCTAAATGGAGCACTGGTCTGACCCAGTATGGCTATAACTATGTTCAAACTGAAAAAAAGCCCTTTTTGATGGCTGTGCATGTTTTTTTTTAGCATAGCTTAGTGAAAGGATCCTTTAGTTTCTGCCACTATCTGTTTGTTATATACTATTCTTATAGTAGCCGAATATTGCGTATATTGGGTTGCTGCCCTGGCTCTGTCCCATTACAGATTGCTTATATTTTCAGTCTGTCTCTATCCATATATTGGCTGAAAATCTTTAGATAAAGAAGTTATATGTTTACTCACTGCTGGTAAATGTATAACTTCCTGTGGAGGAATAGCCTAACGATTAGTGCAATGGCCTGAGAACCAGGGGAACTGGGTTGAATTTCCACTGCAACAACTTGTGACTCCATTGCCTCAGGTACAAAATAAAGTGCCTGTAAAAGCCTTTGATTGTAACCACAGAAAGATGGCCTATCAAATCCTATTTCCTTTTCTCTTTGAAAAATGATCACTTTATTTCTCAGGACCTTTCTTTCTGGTGTAAGGTAATGGCTGTTGGGAATCTACTTCATAGAAACATGATGGCAGATAAAGGCCAAATGGCCCATCCACAGCATCCATTATCTCCTCCTCTCCCTATTGGCTAAGGCTCTTAACATTTGCATCTCCTCTTCCTATAGGCTAAGGCTCTTAACACCTGCATTGTGATGTCATAGAACTTTATGGTTATACAAACATAGTAACATGATGGCAGATAAAGGCCAAATGGCCCAACCAGTCTGCCTATCCGCAGTAACCATTATCTCGTTCTCTCTCCGAGAAATCCCACGTTCCTATCCCACGCCTTCTTGAATTCAGACACCGTTTCTGTTTCCACCACCTCTTCCGGGAGACTGTTCCACGCATCTACCACCTTTTATGTAAAAAGTATTTCCTTAGATAACTCCTGAGCCTATCACCTCTCAACTTCATCCTATGTCCTCTCATTCCAGAGCTTTCTTTCAAATAAAAGAAACTCGATTCATGCGCATTTACGCCACATAGGTATTTAAATGTCTGTAAGGCGTACAAAAGATCCTACAGCCATTTCCTACCTCAGCTATGGAACCGACTACCCACACAGATCAGGTTGATAGACTCACTAATGACCTTCCGCAGAGCAGTAAAGACCTTCCTCTTCCGCCAATCGGGCCTCCTCAATATACTTCTCCTAGTACTCTTCGCTCTGACCAGTCTGGTCTCTAGAATAAGCTTTGTTATTGTCTACTGTAACCTATTTGTTGTCATGACTAGTCTGTTTTCAAACGATTGTGAATGTCTACTTGTAACCCATTCTGAGCTTCTGGGAGAATGGGATAGAAATCGAAATAAAATCTCTCCCCGGCTTTTCTTCAAAGTATGCTGGATGGAGGGGGCAAGAGAGTAGATACTGGTTAGAAGAGTGAAAATAAAGGGGGAAAGAGAGAGAGAAAGATAAGATGCTGGGAGAGAGGGAAGAGTTAGGAAAGAAATTGGAGAATAATAGGATGAGGGAGATGGAAAGCTGTAAATAGAAGCAGATAAAGATCAGACAAATAAATGAAGGAAAATTGGAAGGAAAAGGTTAAAGTCAGAGATGAATGTAGGAGAGGACATGAAGGTGAGAAGAGGCAGAGAGACTAAAGACCCTGGAAAGAAAAGAAAAGACAGAAGAAAGCAGAAACTGGGATAAACATGAATAAAATGGCCAGACAAAAAAGGTAGAAAAAAATAATTTTATTTTCAATTTCATGAACAGAAAATGCAGTTTTACTGTAAATTTCCACTGCTTTCTTTTTATATTCCAAAGTTTCTCTTTCTCTGGTGTTGAACTGCATATGATTTCTTAAGCTTTAAGTTTGATTTTTGTCTACATTTATTTAAGTTTGTGGTTGTTTGTAGTTGCATTTTCTTATGTAGGGGCCTTGTTGTGAATATGTTAGCTTTGGGATATATGCATCACAGACATTACGTTTATTGACTTACAAGATAGCTAATGGGGAGGGCGGGTGAGCAATCTTTAAAGAATGGCTCAACACGATAACCCAAATTTCTAACATAGTAAATGATGGCAGATAAAGACCTGAATGGTCCATCCAGTCTGTCCATTAGTTATTCTCATTAGAAATACATGATTAAGTTAACTTGCCTCTTCTTTGATATTTCTGGGCCATAGACTAAAGTCCAAGCTCACTCCAGCCTATCCAACCATCCCGTTGTTTGTAGGATATCTATCGTAAAGTCTGGCCAGTAACATCCTCATGTTCCAAGTTAATGGAGTTCCCATTGATGCCTTCCCCAGCCCATCCTACACCGAATCACCATATATGGGACACAAACCGTACAAGTCTGTCCAATACCGGCCTTAGTTCTTTAATTTATACCATTTGTTTTCTAATTAGAGATCCTCTGTGTTTATTTATCCCACGCTTTTTTGAATTCCATCACCGTTTTCCTCTCCACCACCTCCCTTGGGAGGGCATTCCAGGCATCCACCATCCTCTCCGTGAAAAAGAATTTCCTAACCTCAGTTTATATTCAAGTCAACTTTTTGTTTCCTCTTTTTGGAGGGAAAAAAGGATACTTCCGTTTATATTCGGATTAGTTTATATTCGAGTATATACAGTAGTAAAAAGCCTACAGAAATCACATCAAGATTGAAGGTGAGGTGTCATGCTCTTACCTCGCAAGACCTGGACTCTAAATAGGAAGTGAGCTCAGGCATCTTTTTGCTTTTATAGTATGTCTGTCTCTGCCCAATGAGGTGACATTAACTAGATTCTTTGGATTGTCTATACACAGCCTGGCACTTCCTCATCCTGAGACAGATCTCTCATGGAGCTCTGAGGGTAAGATTCTCAAAACTTTAACGTGGTCACTAAACTAGATGCAGCCAGTTTACTGTTCATATATTTTAGTGGCAGATTATCAAAACGGCCATGCAAATCTAATACAACGAAGTCATTAATATTTAAAGGAGCATTCCAGGTGATTCTCTATTATTGCTGGGTGATTCCCTACCCTCGCCGTCCTATACTTGCGAGCAAAATTTTCCAGCAGGTCTGAGCTGTCATAGCCTTACTTTCTGGTCAGTGCCTGAGCACTAATTGGCTCAGGCATTGACAGGAAAGTAAGACATGCCGAAAAATGTTGCCGTCGCAAAACACCCCCTGACCTCCCCTCCCCCCGGCAGCGAGAGAAATGCCCGCTCTCTTCCACCACCATACAAAAACTCCCAACACCTCCCCCCATCAGAGGGAGAGATGCCTACTCCCTCCTGCCACCAAACAACCCCCCAGCTTCCCCCGGCAGCGGAAGGGATGCCTACACCCTCCTGAAACCACCATCATGCCCCAATGAGCCCACCATGCCTCCGACGCCTCCTGCACCCCTTACTTTGTTTACGAAGGTTTGACCAGATGGATGCCTTTCCCCTCCGGCCAGCAGACACCCCTCTTCAAAATGGCAGATCTTCCCAGTGCATCCCGGGATGTGCTGGGAAGGAACTAGAACTCTGATTTGCCCAGGTTGCTTAAGGCCCCTCCTATGGGGGAGACCTCAGGCATCTGGGCCAATCGGAGCCTTAGGCCCCTCCACGGATACACCGGCATGAATACACTTGTAGGTTAGTAATAGGAGTTTGAACTGTATGTGGAGGCAGATAGGAAGCCAGTGAAGTGATTTGAAAAGAGGGGCGAGTATAGCGAGGTTGGCAGAAGATAAATCATGCAGCTGAATTTTGCAGCGATTGCAGGGAGGAGAGGCGGTTCAGCAGGAGACCTGTTAGAAGTAAAATTGCAGTAGTCTAGGCGTGAGGTTACGAGAGTGTGGACAAAGGTCCAGGTAGTGTGCTCAGGGAGGAAGGGGCAAATTTTGGTTGTAGAGATAGAAGCGACAGGCT
This sequence comes from Geotrypetes seraphini, assembly GCF_902459505.1. Lineage (NCBI taxonomy): Eukaryota > Metazoa > Chordata > Amphibia > Gymnophiona > Dermophiidae > Geotrypetes > Geotrypetes seraphini. The sequence goes on along the minus strand of NC_047086.1, from coordinate 387,918,765 downwards.
ATAGCAGTGTTTTGGATGTGCTTAGAAAATGAGTGGTCAGAGTCGAAGGCGACACCAAGGTTGCGAAAGAGGAGACGGGAACAATAATAGTAATATTTATAGATGGAGAACAGAGGGAGAGGAGCAGAAGGTTTAGGAGGAAAGAGGAGCAGCTCAATCTTGGACATGTTTAGCTTCAGATGGCGGCGAGACATTGAAACAGCAATGTCAATCAAACAGGCTGAGACTTTTTCTTGAACTTTAGGTGAAATTTCAGGTGTCGAGAGGTAGATCTGGGAGTCATCAGCAAATAGGTGATACTAGAATCCATGGGAGGAGATCAGGGCACCGAGGGAAGAAGTGTAAAGAGAGAAAAGAAGAAGTCCTATAACAGAACCTTGGGATATGCCAACTGCTAGTGGGATAGCAGCAGAGGAGGATCCACCAATGCCTACACTAAAGGTGCGATGGGAGAGATAGGAGGAAAAACAGGAAAGGACAGATTTGTGGAATCCAAACGAGGACAGCGTATCAAATAGTAAACAGTGATTAACATTTTCAAAGGCAGCAGACAGGTCAAGAAGGATGAGGATTGAATAGAGGCCCTTAGATCTGGCCAGTAACAGGTCGCTGCGGACTTTGGTGAGGGCAGTCTCTGTGGAGTGTAGGGGGCGAAAGCCAGATTATAATAATAATAATAATAATAATTTTATTCTTATATACCGCCATACCCGGCGAGTTCTAGGCGGTTTACATCAGTTAGATTAGGATCAAGAGTCTGTCGATATGAAAGGAAGTCGAAAGCACGCTTGAGTAGCCTGGATATGAATAGAAGAAGGGAGACAGGGTGATAGCTGGATGGGCAGATTGGGTCCAGTGAGGGTTTTTTTTTTTGAGAAGTGGCTTAACCACCACATCAGAGACAGTTGCAGTGAAAATGGATAGGTTGAGGATATGACAGATGGGAGGGATAACAGTATGTCTCAAAACGTCCTGAAACCTCAATATGTAACCTGTAACCAGCTTTCTTCCAATGTAATGTAATCTCCTGAAAATGTCCAGCTATCTTTTAATGTAATCCGCTTAGAACCGCAAGGTACAGGCGGAATAGAAATCACTAATGTAATGTATGTGAGATGGGGTCAAGTAAAGGGGTGGGAATAGGGTCTGAGGAGCATGTAGTAGGCTTGGCTGAGGACAGAAGTTCTGCGGTTGTGATGTATTAATACCAAAGAGAGGAATTTCAGCCATTTTACTAAAAAAGTCCTTAGTATGTGGGAAAGACTCGTGTAAGTGCACGCTAAAGCCACTTCTTCACTGCTGTTTGGTAAAACGGTTCCTCAGACTTTTCGCATAATGCCCTTTTGGGTGGCATCTAATTGTTATTAAGCTCCTAGGTTTTGTAGGCGACTCACTTTTAAGAGGTTTGGAGCAGGCTGAACCCATTAAATGTAGGGGGTGCTTCTGTAATTCCTCTTGAAGAGAGACAGTAAGTTTTTATAGCCTTCCACACACTGCCCAGAGTTGCGTTCCAGTTTTTAACTAAAGAGCCAATACTGTAGGAACGCATATTAAAAATTAACATCATGATTTAAAATCAATAAAACAGAGGTTACACAAAAAGCCAATAATGTCATCTAAAGTTTTACATCTGGGAAAAATATTAGATTACTAGAAGGTTTACAACAAATAAAAAGTGAATGAGTAAAACAGAAAGAGCTCGACTGAAAAACAAACAGTATATTATCATTTATTTTGGAGAAGCAAAATAATTGCTAAAGTAATTTAAATGTTACAGTACAAGCCTTAAAACTTTGTTATAACATACACCGAATGAGTTACAGAGCCCCACGGACTGAAAATAATCATAACAAAGCCTTCCCCTAGGGTGCTTTGCAGATTTTATAAGAAATGAATTTCTGAAACAATCATGCACTTCCTATATCTCCATTAAAACTGTGAAATTAAAAAGGTCATTTCACAGTTTTAATGGAGATACAGACAGTATGGCAAAGGGGAAGAAAGAAAAACTATATAAATCAGAAAGCATAGAAGGTAGTTACACTTCTCCCTCCCTATTCGCGGGGGTTAGAGGCAGAGTCAGCCTGCGAATAGGGAAAATTTGCGAATAACTTTTGGGCCGGCTCTGACCTTACTTGGTGGTCTAGTGGTGACGCAGGGCAGGAGTGGTCTTTCTACACTCCTGTCCCGGGCAGAGCCATGCTGTGAGTTCCTGTTGTAGTCTCACAAGACTACAACAGGAACTCCTGTAAGCATGTGTATGTGCAAAGGTATATGTTAAGCAAAAATAGTAAAGACAAAGATGGTCTACCCATGGTGATGTGTGGATGAGGAGGGGTATATATGCAGAGAGCAAAGGATCTGCGCATGGGAACAACTATGGTGATGTAGCTATGGAAACACATTAGGTCAAACATCATGGCTAAGTTCCATATTCAATTGCAGGATATTTCCGGTGACTGGCACTGAATATCCTTTTTTTTTGGGGGGGGGGGAGGGGCTGCTGTTAACTTAACAGGCTGAGTCAACAGTCAGCATTGGCTGGTTAAGTTAACAGCGGCCACAGATAGGCCTGCTATTTACACAGCCTGATTTGGCTGCTAAACTTAAGCAAGTGCTTGAATATTCATGACTAGCTGGCTAAATTGCCTGACATAGGCAGCTAGCCACTAACCGTGAATATTCAGCAGAGACAGCCAGCTATCTCCTGTTGAATATTAGCGGTGAGGAGTGGCCTAGCGGTACAGCTACCGCCTCTGCACCCAGAGGTTGTGGGATCAAATCCAAATTCTGCATCTGTTCTTAATCAGAAGCAGTAGCAATGGGATTTGAATTAGGTATCCCTGGATGTCAAGCCCGGCACTCCTGAGTGGAGTTCCTTGGCCTGATCTCTAAGGAGGGTGTCTACAAACTCCATAAACACTGAACACAATGTTCTGCAAATACATGCCCCATGAAGAACTGATAGGATGCTATGGGGTCAAAGGCATAGCATTCTGAAACAATCTCTTTCCAAAAGATTACAAGCCTGAGTATCCCTCCCCGGGAGCACTGAGGAATGAGTCTTGAACTTTTGCTCTTTGGAGTAGATTAGACCACCACAGAATGGTGAGAAAGCTGCTGCTTTTCAAATCCCAGATACTTTCGGATTCTATACACCAGAGTCAACCTTCTCATTAATAAGAGATACAAAGAGGTGGATCTAGCACATTCTCATCTGTACATCTTTCGGGATTTTGTGAACAGGTACTCACACAGCTTCCTTAGGGATGTCAAGGAATTAGAGATGTTCAATGCTTCTCCATGCTCTGAATGGGATAACCTGAGCTATTTCTAATCTAAACTGCTATTTCTGCGTCGCACATACCTCAGCAGACTGAAGGCGACTTACAAAGAGAGAGGAATGGAGAGGGAAGGGGAGAGAAAGGGGAGGAGAAAAAGGGGAATATTTGGGCAGGGGGAGATCTGAGAAATTCAAGTGTCAAAGAGGTTGGTTTTCATTTTTTTCCGGAATGTGGTGTAGTTGGGTTCTGTTCTGGTCGTTTTAGTGAGGCCATTCCAGGTTTTCACTCCTAGGAAGAATGGAGTGAAAGATTCACTTGTATTGGAGATTCTTTGTTGCGGGAAGTTTTAGTAGTATCCTGTTAAGGGTTCTGTGGGAGGTAGACCATACCTTTGAGAAGAATTGGATGAGTGGAGCTTCTGAGTTTCCGTGAATTATTTGGTATAAAATGCATGAACTTTTAAATTTTATTCATGATGGGATGGGTAACCAGTGTAGTTGCCTGATGAAGGCTGATATCGAATCATATTTTTTCAGGTTGAAAATTAGTCTTACAGCTGTGTTTTGTATTGTTGCATTTTATGGATCGCTGCACTATTGATTCCCAAGTAGGTGGAGTTACAGTAGTCCAGCTGTGGTAGGATCATCGATTGCACAATCAGAACAAAGTGATGTTGATGAAAGTATGTTCTGATGAGCCTTAGTTGCTTCATGGTGAAGAGGGATTTTTTAAAAATATTAGAGATTTGAGCTGCCATGGTTAGTGTGGAATCAAGAATGCAGCCTAGGATTTTGGAGGTTTTATCGACAGCAAGGGTTTGGCCCGAACAGAGAGTGATGCTTATCGGTGATGTCTGTTGGGCTGTGTGGAAGTATAAGATTTTAGTTTTGGTTTGATTTAGTTTTAGCTTATTGATTGTTGCCCAATTTTGGATTCTTTCAATGTTGAGTGAGACTTTGTTGGTGGCATCTGATTGGTTGTTGGTTATGGGGATGAGGAGCAGAATGTCATCTGCATAGGACATTATGCTTTCATCATCAAATTTGATGTTTCCGAGGGAGCTCATGAAGAGGTTAAACAGGATGAATGAAAGAGAGCTCATCCGGTGTGGAATTGCATCTTTCTTGTGATGAAGAGGAAGACCAGTTGATCTCCACTCCAAGAAGATTCCTGGTTCTTCCTCAAGCTCCCAGGAATGTTCCAATTCAGACTTACAGAAGAATTCAGCTGGTTGTCTGAGTTTCTGCTTGTCCCACATTTCTGACATACTTCTGAGATATTTGAGGATTACCAAATCTAGATTGTTGGATCCATTGAGGTTGATGCACCTTTTCCAGCGGCACAGAGGATATGCAGTCCTTGAAAGGACAGTTTGAGGATACCAGTGACCTTGGTGTCTTAGCGCCACACCTCATTGGGGAGTAATGCCAAGTTACTTTGGCTGCCATCCAATGTCCTGCATCACACTCTCTTTGTATTTATAAAGTTAAGGCTTAATAGTTCCTTTTCTTTGGGCTCTACTGATGCTTGATATTAAGAGTGACCGAAAACTCTTGATATCAATGTATCTCCAGCATCTAATGCAGTTCCTGAACTTGTGGAGACTAATGTTTCTGATGCTGATGCCCTCTCACTCTTGAGTCTCCTTTCAATTGAAAGAGACTTACCTCATGTGTATTTATGCCACATAGGTATTTAAATGTCTCATTATCATTAACGTGTGGAGTTTTCTATGCCGATGAGAAGTAAAAATTGACCAGCTTATAATCAGTTTTGATTCTGTCAAAGTTTCCAGTGTTTAGGCTTTTTCTCCACAATTTTCAGTTTAATAGTTCTCTGTTTTGGACACGCATTTTACCACTGGCTGGTGACATACTTTATACTTATTTAATTTAAATGTCTTATCGTATCTCTCCTCTCCTGCTTTTCCCCTAAAGTATACAAATTGAGATCTTTAAGTCTGTTCCCGTATGCTTTATAACTTAAGACCATCAACCATTTTAGTTGCCTTTCTCTGGACTGACTCCAACTTGTTTATAACTTTTTGAAAGTGCAGTCTCCATAATTATACACAATATTCTAAATGAGGTCTCAACAGAGTCTTATACAGGGACATAAGTGCCTCCTTTTTCCTACTGGCCATTCCTCTCCCTAGCATTCATCTAGCTTTTCCATCGCCTTTTCAACCAGATTGGCTATCTTAAGATCATCACATACTATCACACCCAAGTCCCACTCCTCTTTCATGCACAAAGGTTCTTCACCCCCTTAACTGTACCATTCCCTTAGGCTTTTGCAGCCCAAATGCATGACCTTGCATTTCTTAGCATTAAGTCTTAGCTGCCAAATTTCAGACCATTCTTCAGGCTTCACTAGGTCCTTCCTCATGTTTTCCACATCATCAGGGGTGTCTGCTCTATTGCAGATTTTGCTATCATCCGGAAAGAGGCAAATCTTACCAGTCAACCATTCAGCAACATCACTTACAAAAATGTTAAAAAGAAAAGGCCCAAGGACTGAATCTAGAGGGACACCACTGTAACATCCCTTTCCTTAGAGTGATCTCCATTGATCACTACCTTCTGTTGCCTTCCAATTACTTAGCTCCTCACCCAGTCCGTCACTTTGAGGCCCATACTGAGGGCACTCAGTATATTTGCTAAAATCTAAATACACCACATCTAACGCTCTCCCTCTATCCATGCCTCTGGTCACCCAGACAAAGAAACTGATCAGATTTGTTTGACAAGACCTGCCTCTAGCGAATCCATGTTGCCGCAGGTCCTGTAATCCACTGGATTCCAAAAATATCACTAGTCTCTGTTTTAAAAGTCAGACTTCCTGGCCTACTTCTTCCTTACTTCCACTTTTGTGGAGAGGGACCACATCGGCCCTTCTCCAGTCCTTCAGTACACTCGACTCTAGATAAATTCTTTTTAATAACAAAATGCAACTTGCTTAATAACACTAATCATAATTTGAGTTTGGTATCAACAAAGACTTCTTGATCCCCTCTCCCATTTAAATGCTCATTTTAATATTTCATTTTGTAGCAGGCTGTCAGATCAAAGCAACCAACACATTTACATGGAATGCCTTCACATTTCCATAGCTGCTAGCAAACAGTAGATCGGCTCACAGTTAAAAAGAACTGTGTCGTTGACCTGAAACTCCATAGAACCAAACAGATATCCAAAAGCAACATTACACACACTAGTAAGAAGTCACGGTTGCAAGCTGTAAGCCAGAAATCGTTTGTGCAGATGTGGCTACCAAGCTATGTGTCAATTAGCATTACTCATAGTATGTAGTCAATGAAAACTTGCCTCTTCTTCCAATAAATGTCTATCCTTTAATTCTGTGCCAACATTTTGAGATCCAAAACAAGCGTACTGTGCCTGCTGTACTTGGTGGTTGACTTTACTATAAAAGGTGAAGGAAACCATGTTAAAATAATATTTGCAAGGCTCCTAACTGAGAAAGCCTAAGATTGATTTCAAGTGAAATAAGGCAGCCTTTCTTATAGCTTTAAATCAGAGCTTCGTACAGTAAGAACAGGTGGCATGTTAGGATATGAAACACTGAACCCTAGATGCTGCCATTCCTCGTAATATCAATTTCTGAACCCCCCCCCCCATTCCTTTTGCCATCTCTTATATTCATGTGCTCAAATAACACAGACATTATTCACAGGCTTCTTTAATAAAGCTAAAGGTAGACAACCCTGTACTGTGTTCATACTTCAAGTTTATTTATAGCTAGATATACCAACCATCAAGTGTATCTGGACGGTTTACAATAATAAAAGTTAGAAAAATTTTAAATAGCTTAAAATTTAAAAAAATAAAATGGGGGAGGGTTGGAAGGTGGGGGGGGGGGGGTAAAGACAAGGACCAGGACAAAATTGAGACTGATTAGAGATGGAAGGAGCTGGGGGAGGAAGGAAATTTTAATTACATTGTGTAAATAAAAATAAAAGGGAGGAAAGAGGGAAGGGATAAAGAAGGAGACGGGGATGTCACTTCTTAAGAGCGTTTCTCTGTTTATTAAGTTTTTAATTCTCATTGTCGGGTGCTTAATTGCATTTTTGATAGGCGTCTTTGAAAAGGAATGTTTTAAGGTTTGTTTTAAATTTAGAGAATCTTCACTGCGGAGGTAGGGGTAGCATTACATTCCAGAGCGAAGGCGCGACTACCGAAAAGATGGAGTTTCTAGTATAGTATAGGTCCTTGATTGAAGGGACTGTCAGTAAATTCTGATTAGTAGATCTAAGGGCCCTGTCCCAAGTGATATATTTTCAGAAAATAAAAGAGTTTTATCAGGATATGTGATACAGCAGATTGTGGACTACAATGGACGAACACAAATGTTCAAAATCTACACTATGCATAAAGAACAACTAATTTATATTTCAAAGGACTTTAATGAAGCACAGTTAATCAAGATGGGTGAAACTGGAAAATAATAAATGGCTCCTCATGGAGCGAACACCACGGGACACGGTCTCCCCTGAAAACAGGCAGCTAAATATAGGCCAAATAGTGATGAGTGCTGTTGCTTGAGGAACTGAAATTGCAGGCTTCTTTCAGTCATGGTGCTTGCTGTGGTTTCTATCTATTTATTAACAGGGTGTAGGTTGGATCCTATGATTCTTGCTACTCCAACAGGGGTTTCAAAATGCTGGTAGCTGTGGCAGTGCAGCATTTCCCGTAGTCTATAAAGTCAAACTCCAAAGGTAGCAACTTCTATATTTACTAGTCTTTAAGCCCATTACGTTAACGGGTGCTAGAATAGATGTGTGTGTCTGTCTTTCTTTCTCTCTCTCTCTCCTTGGCCGCTTTCTGTCTGTTTGTCTTTTTTTCTTTCTCTCTCTCTCTCCTTGGCCGCTTTCTGTCTGTTTGTCTTTTTTTCTTTCTCTCTCTCTCTCCTTGGCCGCTTTCTGTCTGTTTGTCTTTTTTTCTTTCTCTCTCTTTCCTCGGCTGTCCACCACCACCCCTTGCCTGCTCCCCCTGTTCAGCAGTAGCCTTTCTCCCTTTCTTTTACCTCCCCCCTCTCCAGCAACATCTCTTCCCTGTTCCCCCTATCCAGCAGTAGGAATCTTAAATATTAACAGGGCAATAACTAAACTCAGCAGTCGGCATTCCTTTTATCCAGGTGTTCTGCACTATGTGAATTAGAAAATGATATGGGAACATATCTGTCCCCGTCACCGCAGCAACTCAATTTCCCCGTCCCGTTCCCGTTAGATTTGTCACTGCCTCTGTCCCATTCCTGGAAGCTCTGCCTTAACCGCAAAAGCCTCTAACACTTATGATTTTAAAGTGTTTGAGGCTTGTGCAGATAAGGACGGAGCTTAGGCATTGGTGGAATGAGGCATTATGACATCACAATCTGAGCTCTAGAATGTTGCTACTTATGATTTTAAAGGGTTTGAGGCTTGTGCAGATGAGGACGGAGCTTAGGCATTGGTGGAATGAGGCATTATGACATCACAATCTGAGCTCTAGAATGTTGATACTTGTGAATTTAGTGTTTGAGGCTTGTGCAGATGAGGACGGAGCTTAGGCATTGGTGGAATGAGGCATTATGACATCACAATCTGAGCTCTAGAATGTTGCTACTTATGATTTTAAAGGGTTTGAGGCTTGTGCAGATGAGGACGGAGCTTAGGCATTGGTGGAATGAGGCATTATGACATCACAATCTGAGCTCTAGAATGTTGATACTTGTGAATTTAGTGTTTGAGGCTTGTGCAGATGAGGACGGAGCTTGCAGGAATGGGCCAGAGACAGGAAAATAACTCACAAGGATGGGATGGGATGGGAAAACTTTGTCCTGTATCATTCTCTAATGTGAATCGCTTCGGGGTGGTCTTGATCAGATGTTTATGAAAATCAGTGACTAGCACCTGTCAGTGGCATTTATTGGGGTAGGAGGTGCTGCTAGCTAGATAAATGCTTTTTAAGCAACAAAAAGCAGAATTAACTGGCACACAACTTAATATAGTAGGGTGTACATCAATAATTGTTGCACTTTCCTACCCCAGCAAAGCAATCTCTTTCTTCAGGACCAGTCAGAAATGGCCGTTGTCTACAGTCATTCACGCCGACAACCTCAAGCTGTCTTCCACGTCGTCATCTGTCCCATATCATTAATCTTCACTGGATTATCATACATATCAGAGTTCTCCCTAGGGCCTTTTAGCAGGGCGGTCCGCCCGGGTAATTTAGATGACCGCCCGGCTATCATCCGCTGTGAATTCTGCTGCTGCTGTCGGTGCTGCTCAACACCAAAAAAACAAAACAAAAACGGCTTGGAGATTTCACGCCTTAGCCCATAGCGAACTTATGCTCCGGGGCTCTAACATATGCATGCCGACTTCCCTTCTGTTCCCTCCGAAACCGGAAGTTATGTCCGGGGTGGGGGGAAGGAAGAGAAGAGAAGGGAAGCTGGCACGCACATGTTAGAGCCCTGAAGCATGAGTTCGCTAAGCGCTAAGGTGGGAGACAGGTCAGTGAAGCTTATAATTTGCTCTTCTTGCTGCCAGGTCCTGCCTACTTTCTGTTTCCGCGAAGGCAGGACCCGGCAGTATTTCCCCAATAGGTCAATCGCAATCTTGGGCCGATCTGCCTTCCTCTCCCCGATGGCAGAATTCACGTCGGGGAGAGGAATGCTGGTTGGCCCGAAGCAGGGAGAGTTTGGGGCGGCGGCAGCTTTGGGGCCTTTTATCCGATGGCGGCAGCTTGGGGCAGCGGCAGTGACTTGGGGGGAGGGCATGGAGAAAGAAAGAAAGAGGGCAGGCAGGGAGACAGAAGGAAAGAAGAGAAACAGAAAAAAGAAAGGGGGCATGAAGAGAGAAAGAAAGAAATGGAGGCAGGGAGAAAGAAAGGGTAGGGAGAGAGGAAGAAAAAGTTGGGGGAGGGAACGAGGTCTGGAGGAGAGGAAGCATACAGGCTGAAAGAAGGGAAGAAAGATTGGATGCACAGTCAGAAGAACAAAGTGCAACTAGAGACTCATGAAATCACCAGACAACAAGGTAGGAAAAATGATTTCATTTTAAATTTAGTGATCAAAATATGTCTGAATTTATATCTGCTGTCTATATTTTACACTATGGTCCCCTTTTACTAAACCGCAATAGAGGTTTTTAGCGCAGGGAGCCTATGAGCGTCGAGAGTAGCGCTGGGCATTCAGCGCAGCTCCCTGCGCTAAAAACTGCTTTCGTGGTTTAGTAAAAAGGGAGGGGGTATATTTGTCTATTTTTGTATGGTTGTTACTGAGGTGACAGTGCATAGAGTCATCTGCTTTGACCTCTTTGAAAAAAACCCGGAATAGGAATGATTATTAACATTATCTTTGTGTACAGTGTGCTTTGTGGGTTTTTAAAAATTTTATTATTGGTAGATCATTTTGACTTGGTCATTTTAAAAGTGGCTCGCAAGCCCAAAAAGTGTGGGCACCCCTGCTCTAGAACATCACTCCTTAGTTTTATCAAGTAGTGCAGTGAGGGACCAGCACTTTACATCTTATCACCTCATTTCTTTTTTCTCCTTATAATAATAATAATAATAACTGTTTATATACCGCAATACCGTGAAGTTCTATGTGGTTTACAAAAGATTACAAGAGGTTCAAAATGAGAGAACTTAAGAGAGAAGAGAGTGAGAATAGGTCAAGAAAACCGTTATTGAGAGAGGTGTGCGGGTCAGTTGTCTAGGTACTTCAGGAATAGATATGTTTTTAGGCGCTTCCTGAATTCCTCGTAAGTGGTGGGCGAAAGTAATTGTTTTAGGTCTTTGCCCCATAATGCTGCTTGATGTGAAAGAAGGTGTTCGTGGTGTTTTTTTAGTTTGCAATCTCTGACTGGGGGGGGTGAAACTAAGTTCAGATGTGAGCTTCTCTTGTGTTTGCATGTACAGCATGGTTCTTTATTCTAAGCAGCTCTGGCACTAACAGTACTACGGGTGCCTTAGGCTACTTTCACTACCACTTACAGTCAGGTTTGGCATTTTATCATGGTTTTGGTTTTTTATTTAGTTTTTCACCAGTATTTTCATTTATTTATTAAAGCAGCCTTTATTAACAGCCCGATGCCCCTCCCCTATCAGTGTGCATTCAATCTACTGCCGACACTTTTTTGGCACTTCTTTCAACAGATCAAATATCATAGCCCCACTGTCGCGTGTTCACCTTTATTCTGCATACGAGTTTATCTCATCAGTGCAGAGACCTTTTTGGTAAGTCCATTTTACTCTCCCTTTTTTACTTTCCCGAGTGCTGTGGTTTCATTCTTTGGTTTTAAAAGAAGCTCATTTGAACAATAATTTAGATCTTTCCCAGGTGTCACTTTTCATCTACCCGGTCGGCTTGTCTTTGAGCTACTATCGGCTTATGTTTTCAAGATACACTCTGTATTATCAGCTGTTCATTTCCCATACGTTTACTTTTGCCCTGTTTAGGTCTATATAGTCTAGGCATACTGTTTCTAACCAGCCATCATTTTAAGTATGTATATGCCCTATTTTAGGGGGGGGGGGGTTAAGTTCTTTTACCATGTTATTTCATTAATTCTGAGTTCGGTGTTACAATATATTGTTCTTGGTTTTTAGTTTACACATTATTTATTCTTTTCTATGACATGTTCGCATCGCAATTTTACTCAAAAGTATAAATAGGTATCCATATTTCCATTCATGTTTCATCACGGTGCTCTGGTTTTGGCTCCAGTATTTGTCACTTCCATCCACAAGGTCTGGCTATCCATTACCGTCTCATATTTTAAAGACTCACTCGTTATAATTAGCGGTGATCCACACGTCTCTTCATAATGGACATGTCCGATTTTAGCATTTGGATCTTAGTACTATGGGTTTGGTCTTTTCTAGTTTCCTTTCTATAGTCTGCTTTCCGTCTGGAGTCTTTTGAGTTTAGAATTACATTTTATGACATATTTTTGTGGTTATAATTGTATGACATGTCTAAATCGGTCAAGTTATCTATTCTTTTTATTATTTTTTGTCCCCTCATACAGTGGCAGACCGCCCCGGGTGCCAGCCCTAGGGGGGTACATAGCCGGCTGGATCCAGAACCTTTCGAGCTGCTCTAAATGGCACCTGCACTTATTCCGAAGCAGAGTCAGCAGCCGTACTGAAGTCAGGAAGGTCCTGCGATGACTGCATTTTCCGCCTCTGCCTCCGGAAGACGTAAGTGACGTCAGAAGGGGTGGACCGACAGCTGCAGTCATTGCGGAACCTTGCTGCAACTCCCTGTGTCTGCCGGCCCACCCCCTCCAACGTCACTTACATCTTCCAGAGGCAGAGGCAACAGAAGCAGTCATCATGGGACCTTGCTGGTTTGGAGGGAGAGAGGAGCATAGAAGGGTGGTGGAGAGAGAAAAAGGGGGTCAGGGTGGTATGGAAGGGTGCTGGAGGGAGAGAAAGGGGGCAGATGCTGATGGAATTGGTGTGCAGGGAAAGGAGAGAGAGACATAAGGGGGAAGGATACTGGATGGAATTGAGTTGGAGGGAAAGTTCAAGTTTCAAGTTCAAGTTTCAAGTTTATTAAACATTTGATGGATCGCCTATTAAAATTGCTAGGCGATGTACATATTCCAGGTAAAAGAAACACAGAAACTAACATATTTATCCATAAAATTACATAAAGTACATACTTGAGATGGGAGGAAAGGAATTAAAAAGTTACAATATTGGGTTCGGTAAAAAAGGTAAACACAAAAGGTAAGGGGTAAAATCCAAAGCACAGTTTAAGAAAAGTCCCTAAAACGAATAAAATTCAAGTGTTAAAAGCGTCATTGAATAAATAGGTTTTTAAAAGTTTTTTAAATGTTACGATGTCGCGTTCGATTCTAATATACTGAGGAAGCGCGTTCCACCATTGTGGTCCCATTACTGTGAACATGTCTGCTCTCCTAGTCCCTATAATTTTCAAGGAGGGTATGGAAAGTAGATTTTGATCGGAAGATCGAAGTGAGCGTTGGGTTTTGTAAGGGATTAGCGATCTAGAAATAAATTGAGGTTCATTAGTTGCTAAAGTTTTAAAAATGAGAAGCATTATTTTAAACGTTATCCTATGGCTGATTGGTAGCCAGTGAGCATCTTTTAGTAATGGGGAAACATGGTCGTATTTTTTCGCATTATATATTAATTTTATGGCCGTGTTCTGTATTAACTGCAGTCTTCTTTTTTCTTTCTGCGTGATATTAATAAGTAGAGCGTTGCAGTAGTCAATTTTTGATATTATTAAAGAGTGAATAAGTATTTTTATTGAAGTAGAACTAAGAAATTTGGCGATTGAGCGAATCTGACGTAACTTAAAGAAACAGTTTTTGACAACAAGTGAAATGTGTTCGTGGTAAATTAAGTTATCATCTAATACTACTCCTAGAATTTTGACCGAGGATACCGGATTAAGCAGGATGTTATTAAGGGTGAACGGTTTTGATAGTGTTATGTCTTTTTTCCAGTTGAATAGCATTGTTTTGGTCTTATTGATATTTAGTGCCAACTTGTTTGAATTAAGCCAATTTTGGATTTGTTCCAGTTTAAGGTTGATAGATGTAATTTCAATGTCATTTTCTGGGTCAAGGGGGTGAATGAGTTGAATGTCGTCTGCGTATGAAAATGGAATGAAGCCTATGGACTGACAGATTCCTAATAGTGGTGAAAGAAAAATGTTAAATAGTAGAGGTGACAAAATGGATCCTTGAGGTATTCCAAATGATGTAGAATAAGAAGTAGAATCTTCATTATTGAATCTGACAAAAGAAGTTCGGTTGTCCAGATAAGAAGTGAACCAGGCGAGAACTCTCTCGTTTATTCCTATTTCTTCGAGCCTTTTTAAGAGCAGATCATGATCGATGGTATCAAAGGCGGCAGAGATGTCTAATGAGAACCGGATGACTGATTTATGGTGGTCTAGATAGTATTGAATGTTTGAGGTTAAACCTATTAAAGAGTATTCTGTATTGTGAAATTTTCTAAATCCTGTTTGATTAGGATGTAGAAAGGGGGTAGATGCTAATGGAAGTGGGGGTAAGGGAGAGGAGAGAGTGAAATGCCAGACCATGGGGGTGTGGGAGAGGGAAGGGAAGAAGAGGAGAGAGAAGCCAGACCATTGGAGGAGGGAAGGGAAAAAGATGGATGCCAGAATAATAGGGGTGAAGGGAGAGATGGAAGTGGAATTCAAGGAGAGAAGATGCCATATAGAAGGGGCAGAGAGAGGGTAGACAGTGGATGAAAGGAAGAGAGTGACAAGACTATGAGGAAAGCAGAAACCAGAGAAGACAATGTAGAAAAAAATTTATATTTATTTATTTTTTGGCTTTAGGGGAGATGCATCGCTGTTTCTGTGGTGTTGCATTGTATGCAGAGTCCAGCTTCTTGGTGGTTCAATTTAACCTTTGTCTACGTTTTTCTATTTTATCCCCCCTTTTACAAAATTGTACAGCGTTTTTTTAGCACCAGCCATGGCGGTAATTGCTCAGAATTCTATGAGAGTTTGAGCTGTTACCACCATGGCTAAAAACTACATTACAGTTTTGTAAAAGGGAGAGGGATTAGTTTGTGATTACATATTCCATACTAGGCATTGGTGTTTTCTGTGTTCTGTGTGTTCAAAAGACATGGTTTTCAGTTAGGATTGACTGTGTAGGATTGATCTGTACTAGTCTAGCTTGTTTAGTTTTACAATGGGTGTATTGATGTAATGCTCACTGCAGTATGTAAGATGCTTTTTTTTCCTAGGTACATTCTTGTGTGATGTGTGGATTGTTACTAAAAATCATGTTTTTCATACAGATGGGTGAATGTCAAAATACGATGGGCCTCGGGTGTGCTAGGTACGCCACTGCCTTCATAGTTTATATCTAATCCACAAGCCTGCTTTTAGGACCTACAGGGTATGTATCCCTCTGATTAATGACAATTTCACTTCTCCTGTTATCTTATCCATTCTTTTTATTATACAACTGCCCAGATAAGCATCATTCTTTGACATGATTGGACCTTGAAAACTAACGGCAACAGTGTTCTCCCACAAAATTTTTTCCAGCCAAGAAAAACATTTGCTGCATTTAGTGTGCCACAAAACACATTTGCTCCGTTTAGAGTGCCGGAGTTAAAAAAAGTTTGAGAGACGCTGCTCTATACCATTTGAAAGCGGGCAAATATCTAATTATTCACTTCTAGAATTGGATACTTCTTAAATTTAATAAAAATATATGGAACAAGTGTCAAACCTTAAGAAAGGCAGTCATATTGAGCATTGGAAAATAACTAATAATAATTAACTAATACAAATTGTACACATTTAGGGCACCTTTTACTAAGCTGCGATAGCAGTTTTACCGTGCGCTTAGCTTGCGCAGAATTGCCGCACGTGCTAGATGCTAACGCCAGCATTGAGCTGGCGTTAGTTCTAGCTGTGTAGCGCGGCAATTCTGCACGCGCTAAAAACGTTATTGCAGCTTAGTAAAAGGAGCCCTTAATTTTCCCCACCCCCAAATTTCCCCGTCCCGCCCCACCCGGCTGGAAAAAATTTCTGGGGAGAACACTGCATATATTATGAAATAAATCCTTGAAGATTTGGAATGTTAAAGTGAAAAAAATTATCTGATTAATCTATAGGAAAGCTCTCCTATACGATTTTCAAGGATTTATTTGCAGGCAGCCGATTCCTCCCAGTGGTGGCTGCGGCGGTCTTCCATGCTGTTTGCCAGCTGCCAGGAAGGGGAGTGAAGAGTCAGCAGCGCATCTGGATTGCGATGAGCCCTGCCTTCGGTCCCGGTCCCGCTAAACCGGCTGGCAATGAAAAAGCCAGATGCCACAGGGACCCTTCCCTCTTGCCAAGTCACTATAGGCTCTGCCGGTTTCAATTCTGCCCCTCAACATCAGGAAGTAACCATGGGTGGGAGGGGGGGGCACGATCAAGACTGGCAGAACCTATAGTGACATGGCAAGAGGGAAGGGCCCCCCACGGCTTCTGGCTTCTTCATTGCCGCGACCGAAGGCAGGGCTCAGCAATCTAGAAGCGCCGCTGACTCCTCACTCCTCCCAGCGACCGGCAAACAGCATAGATGACCACCATGGTTGCCGGCGGGAGGAATCAGCTGCCTGCCTCGCATTTCGTGCCTGCGCAAGACCCGTGACTCCATTCCCCACAGCCAGACCACTGGTAGGTTTAAATTTTGATCTTTTTTGTTGTTAGAGAAGTACTCAAGCGTAGACTCAAATATAAACTGAGACCCCCATTTTTGGGCCACTTATAGTATAAGTATGAAAAAATGAATTTAGAAATATTGTGTCATAATAAATTATTTAAATTAACATGGGGTCCATTGACGAATTTTGTTAACTCTGATTAGTTGGATTATGTCTTTATTTCCTATTTGATTTGCACATCTAGGGAGGGTGGGAGGGAGGAGGGTAATATATTTTGTAGTATTCATTGATCGAATATAAGTGCTGTTTTATGATATTAATTGTATGTATAATTTAATGCACTTTGTTTTTGTTCTCGAATTAGGGTGGGAGGGAGGGGGAAAATATTTTGTAGCATTCTTTGATCGATAGTAAGTGCTGTCTATGAAGTTAATTGTATGTATATTTTAATGCACTGTTCTTGAATTGAAAATTAATAAAGATTTATTAAAAAAAAAAAGGATGAAAACAATGTGATAAGGTAGTGACCAAAGCCAGAGGATTGCTTGACTGCATAGAGGGGGTTATAACCAGCATGAAAAATTTGATAATATTCCTGTACAGGTCTTTGGAGAGATGCTTCTGGGAGGGGAGGAGGGAAAGGAATCTGGAAAGCTGCTGGGCAAGGAAAAAAAAGGGACAGCTGCTACTGGAGAGGGAGAAGAAGAAGGAGAGATGCTGTCCCTTTTTTCCTTGCCCAGCAGCTTCCCAGATTCCTTTCCCTCCTCCCCTCCCAGAAGCATCTCTCCTTCTTCTTCTCCCTCTCCAGTAGCAGCTGTCCCTTTTTTCCTTGCCCAGCAGCTTCCCAGATTCCTTTCCCTCCTCCCCTCCCAGAAGCATCTCTCCTTCTTCTTCTCCCTCTCCATTAGCAGCTGTCCCTTTTTTTTCCTTGCCCAGCAGCTTTCCAGATTCTTTTCCCTCCTCCCCTCCCAGAAGCATCTCTCCTTCTTCTTCTCCCTCTCCAGTAGCAGCTGTCCCTTTTTTTCCTTGCCCAGCAGCTTCCCAGATTCCTTTCCCTCCTCCCCTCCCAGAAGCATCTCTCCTTCTTCTTCTCCCTCTCCAGTAGCAGCTGTCCCTTTTTTCCCCTGCCCAGCAGCTTCCCAGACTCTGATAGTGGTTTTCTCCCCTCCCAGCAGCTCTTCTTACTTCCCAGCGCAGCGATTCACGAAGGCAGCCTCGGGTCCTTTGTTGGGTCGCGCCGCCTCTGAGGAAAGAGGAAGTTGCATCATCAGAGGCAGCCGCGACTCAGCAAAAGCCCCGAGGCTGCCTTCGTTAATCGCTGCGCTGGGAAGTAAAGGAGAGCTGCGGAGAGGGGAGAAAGCCACTGTCTGAGGCTCCCCAATATCTATCCGGCCCTGCGCACGCTTCCGATGCTGATCTTGCCGGCCCTGCGCGGACCGGCAAAAATTTCCTGCGGACCGGCACCGGTCCGTGGACCGGCGGTTGAAGAACTGTACATTAGAGAACCTAAATACTTGTCCTAAGCGTTCCTGAATTGCTGAAAACAACTTTATGGGATCCACAGAACAGGTCTGAGAAGCCTTGTTATAAAGCCAGTAAATCTGAGGATTTACTGGCAGATCAGGTTTTCAAACTGCACCCCTTCCCCCTCCCCAATTAAAAACAAACAAACCAACCAAAGAGCCAGAGAATTCTAAGCAAAAACAACAAGTTCCAAAAAAGCTCTCAAAACAAAACTGCGGCTGATTTTTTTCCCCATGATTTCCTGTGTTTGCGAGACAGTAAATGCATCAATGTATTGCAAGGATAAGCATGAAATCAAAACGGATTACTCTGACTGGGCCCATTTCTTCTGCTGTTTAACAAAACCTATTTATCTGAATGCCTCTTGCATTATGGAGGTCTGGCTGTTATACCATGGGGACACCTGCTTTCCTGCTCTCCATTTTGCTAAGCTTTGGAAGTAAAGATGCAGAATGGCTCCAGAAGCTTCTATTTACAGTAGAATCCCGGTTAACCAATACGCAAGCAACCGACACTCTCATCCAATCTGAAAAAAAAAAGTTCTCCCTCCAGCCCCTGCAGTAGTGGTCACTGACCCTGACTCGCCAACCTCTTCTTCCTCCCTCCAGCCCCTCAAGCAGCAGTGGCAGCTGGTTCTGACTCGCCAACCTCCGTCCCACCCTCCCCCCTCCAGTTCCGAAGCAGCAGAGGCAGCACTGTAAACAGGCTGCTCGAAGCCAGCCCCGGCAGAGCATTTCCTCTGCTATGTCACTTCTGACAAGGGGGAGGGGCTGGAGGGAGGGACAAAGGGGGTTTGGCAGGTCAGAACCTCTGCTGAATGGCTGCCGCTGCTGTTCTGGGAGAGCTGCAGGGAAGTGAGGGGATCCAGGAGGCCAGACCCGCTCAGAGAGAGGGAGGGCAGGTGGACCATTAGTGTGTGTGGGGGGAGGAAGGGACATGGATGCTGGACCTGCAGGGTGAAGGCCAGGGAAGGGGAGATGGATGGATGTTGGACCCATAAGTGGGGGGGAGGAGAGAGAAAGGGACCCAGACCAGAAAGGAGGGCAGGAAGAGAGAAACAGATGCTGGACCTATAAGTGGGGGTGGGGGGAATGCT